>NW_027142354.1:11978979-13210645 GCF_026170545.1 Melanerpes formicivorus
AAAGCTTGCTAAGTACAACTGTGGTTATCAGTGTGGGGGAGATGTTATTTGGTTCTTATTGCTAATGATTCCCAGAGTGTTTGCATTGCACTTCAAATGCATCTATTAAATAAACTGATAGCTCCACAGATGACACAACATTGCTTCTTCTCCCATTCTAAATAAGAAACTTTTTACAAGACAACTGTGAATGCAGAATTATTCTGAAATTAACTCTGATTTCAGAAAATCTACTTGAAATGGGATGTTTCTCCATATCTTGCAGTAGGAATTCCAGCAAATCTTATTCAAGATAATTTAGGCAACTGACCATTTGGTATATGACAATTTTAGAATTGCTGTGATACTGAACACACATAGTAAAATTTATAGCAAGGATCCATATCTGGCAGTAGGTATTCCAGCAAATCTTATTCAAGATAATTTAAGCAACTGACCATTTGGTATATGACATTTTTAGAATTGCTGTGATACTGAACACACAAAGTAAAATTTATAGAAAGGATCTACATGATGCCCATTTTTCCTTCCCACTAATGAAACTAAACTTGCCATAACACCATATATCTGTTAGTTGCATGCAAGAGAGTTTGTGTTAGGCAGGTCTCAAATTTATCAGCCCTTGCATGGCAAAATCTTCGAAGTACAATGTGGGTAAGTAGACACTAAGTCTGTAAAAGGTCAGAATGATTAAGTAAAACACTGTTTTATTTTAGGAAAAGTGATTCCCGGAGGCACTTCTAGTCTGAGAAATAAACGCCCTTTTGTTTTAAGAAAAGTTCTATATACTCTGAAGTTGCTTTTAGACTTCTCAGAAACACAGAATAATCAAAACTGGGAACAGTTTCAGCTATCATTTAAAGATTTTTGTTATCCATTTTATATCATGGAAAGTCCCCAGCCAAAGACAACAACCATAATGAGTGTGGGTGCTGCTGTCTTTTGATTTTATAGCTATTGAACCCAGAAGGATTCTGTTTCTCTATTGCTGCACTCACTAGGCATTTGCAACTACTCATCACTACAAGTTGAGTCCCTGTTTACATCTTTTAGATAGCAATATAATCCTAGGCTGATGCTAAGCACTTGCATGCTTTTACCCACAGTGCTAAGTCAATTACTTTCTTGGATCCTCACAGGACACATATACTTTACTTCAGTTTTGTAAATTCACTTGCTATAAAACTTTATATGGAAAGTGTATTAAGAAATGTATGCATAAAATGTCCCTTAGGAGTAACGTTTGTATTCAATAGGTGAATGCTAGTGCTAGAGAGATTTTCATTAGTGTGCATTTAATATCAGATGACCTTTAAACCCAAACTATTCTATGATTCTATAACAAGGCATCAGAAAGTTGGATCAAGGGAACTACTTTCATGGTAGCAGTCTGTGCCCATGTCATGAGAAAGTCCTCTTTTTCTGTATCAATCTAGCCTAAATAGATACAAATTAGGTAGAATTTTTCTTTATGAGAAACTTTTCTAGGGGAATTAACACTGATATAAAAATTGTCACTCTGTGTGATGGAAGGAATATTTCTTTCAATGGATACTTAAAGAACTATTTAAAAACCTCCACTGTGTCTGGAAAACAATTACACAGTAATATTGGATAACATTTTCTCTGGCCTTTATTAAACTTGATCTACAGTGCAACCAGCTTGTTTTTGTAATGTTCAACATAAACATTACTGATTTGTTATCAGAGAACTGTACTGAAGCATATTCAGGATAAAAAAAAAAGAAAAGGAATCTGAACATAGTGAGTAGGGATGTCTAGTTTATGGCCTTTAGAAAATATGCGTATGCCTTTGAATAAGCATGACTAATGAATGCATTCCACATTGCTCAGCAGAAAGATCAACAATAAATATTAGGTCTACATTAATGACTTCTGCGTCTGTTAGTTCAGAGATCAAATAAATAGTGGCAACTTTTCCTGGCAGTAATTAGCTTGCTTTATTTATTTACTTATTGACTGATTCATAAACCGTACAGAGACTTTAGGTACTCATCAGCACATTTTTATTGCAAGAAGAATGACATGTAATTTCTGAATTTAATATACAGCCATCATTTCTCCAACTACCAAGATGCCCAGGGAAAACCTTCAGGCTATAGAGAAAAACAAACAACAAAACAATGAAAAAAAAGATAACTTGCTTAGATTTACCAGCTGACACATGAAAATTATTTAAGGACTAAGTCACTTCAAATTAAATCGTTAATCAAGATAACTTTAGATACCGTCATCCACAATTTATGAAGTCATGACTGTGTTCAGAAAGACATTGTATATGATATAATGTCTCTATGCAGAAATCTATTTTTAATCTTCCCTTAGAAATGCTGATTTTTTACCAAGCAACTAAATACATGTTATCGCCAGTTTTAAAATGAACTTTAAGTACACATTTTGTTGTTTACCCTAAAAAGGCAGGTTGGGTTGTTTACTGCATCTGGCTGATGCTCTGGTCTTTTGTCCTCTCAGCTCTGGGCTGAGCACTGACTCCAGAAAGAAGGGGGGATGTGAGTCAAAACATGTTTGAACAAGTTTTGGCAATATAGTTTCATAGTTTCATAGTTTCATTCAGGGTTGGAAGCGACCACAAGGATCATCTAGTTCCAACCCCCCTGCCATGGGCAGGGACACCCCACACTAGATCAGCCTGGCCAGAGCCTCATCCAGCCTGCTCTTAAACACCCCCAGGGATGGGGCCTCGACCACCTCCCTGGACAATCCATTCCAGGGTCTCACCACTCTCATGGTGAAGAACCTCCTCCTCACATCTAGCCTGAATCTCCCCACCTCTAGCTTCATTCCATTCCCCCTAGTCCTATCACTACCTGACATCCTGAGAAGTCCTTCCCCAGCCTTCCTGTAGGCCCCCTTCAGATACTGGAAGGCCACAATGAGGTCACCTTGGAGCCTTCTCTTCTGCAGACTGAACAGCCCCAACTCCTTCAGTCTGTCCTCATAGGAGAGGTGCTCCAGCCCTCTGATCATCCTCGTGGCCCTTCTCTGGACACGCTCCAGCACCTCCACATCCCTCTTGTAATAGGGGCTCCAGAACTGGACACAGTACTCCAGGTGGGGTCTCACCAGGGCTGAGTAGAGGGGGAGGATCACCTCCCTCGACCTGCTGGCCACACTTCTCCTGATGCAGCCCAGGATCTGATTGGCTTTGCGGGCTGCAAGTGCACACTGAGAGCTCGTGTTGAGCTTTTTGTCCACCAGCATATCTGGGGCATAATTCTGGGCCTAGGATGCCTTTACAACATCCCCTTTTCCCTTTTTTTCCTCCTTTCCCCTTCTCTCCTCCTGGATGCTTCTCCATCATCCTTGTGATGTGGGAAGTGAGGCCTGGGCCACCTTGGCAGGGGCCTAAATCTGGTGAGCTGAGTTTTGTCTGCATCACTTAGGTTCAGTATGGGGGGATGCTGGGAGACATTGGAGAAGGGGCATTTGTAGCCTTTCTTTTTGGGCTAGTTTAGAAGAGGTTTTGGAGAAGGCTTTGGGCTGATCAGAGTCTGTCTATTGCCCACAGTATAGATTTGTGTATTTCATATGATTTTGCACTGCTTTGCACTGTAGTTTGTAGTTATTAATAGTACCTTCCACTTGTGACAGTTTTAGGCTGCGCCTTTAAAGCTAGCTGCACATTTTTGAGCAAGAGACTGCAGAAGTACAAACAAAAATCCACAGTTGGGTGTAAAAAGGGAAACAAGAGATTATTCTAAATAAATTTCATTGGTTAGATGTGTGGGATGTAGTTCTAATGAATCTCACATTCCAAACTCATTCCATCTCTCTCTCTGCTGGCATGCATGTCTGCTTCGCTGGAAAGAGACCCCTTATCTGCTAACTTCACAGATAAGCATTGCTGACTTTTTTTAATGACACTTGTGAACTAATTGAAATCTCTCCAACATTTCTCCTTTTCTCTTTCCTTCTAATTAAGCAGAGAAAAAAGGGGAGGGAAAGGTTAGGGGGAAAGTGAGGTAGTGTCCTCCTGGAAAAAAAGGATTTCTGTGCTGTTTTCTCTCTGTAAATACCTGTATGATATTGTAAATACTGTATATTTGTACATATTCATTGCATTCCATTGTAGAGTGTAGTTGTTTCTTGTATAATACAGCTTTCCATTTGCTTCCCCGACTGAGTTAGCTGAGCTTTTGTTAATGTGGGTGGGTTAAACCATCACACCACTTAATCTTCCAATAATATTCTGTATTTCTATCCAATCCAATCCGTGTGGAGTCTTCTTTAACTACTTCAAGAGTAGTTTTAGACCCTGTCTTCCTCTACTGCTCAAACGAAGGCATATTTCCATGAATGGACACAATTACAAAAGCTGTCACTATCATCCCTTTCTTTCTGAAGTGCACCTTGCAGTTGGTGCACAAATAGGATTGGTGAAATTGCTTGCAAAAATACCCATGAATTCAAAGTTTAAAAGTATGCAAGTGCACATTTTTTTTCTATGTATTCTTTGTTTTCCAAGGACTCTAATATGTGTACCAGTGGAAATCAAAGATGCTGTCTGCAGCTAAGAGAACTGCTTGGATTCTGCAGATGACTTTTAAAAATCAGAAAGAAAGAGTCTTCTTCAGAGGACAGTGAGGGACAAGGTGTTTCATATTTTTGACAGCTGGGATGTTTATGACTTTAGGCATTTAGATTTTGTATTTGGGATTGGAAAGTATGGTTTTCACTGGTTGATGAATGTGGAAGTGAAAAAATCAATGCGTAAAGTTCATTAGTTACCATGGCAACGATATTACTAGCAACTGTGGATGATATCATTGTAACATTACAAAATAATATAATAGGTAGAGTTGTTTCTAAATTATGGATAAGCCATTAAGCAATAAGGCAGAGGAGAAGGCCAGCAGGGAGATAATACCAAATCTGTTTTCTAGCACCTTAGAAGAGGTAACGAGGCAGACTTGATAACAACAAACCAATAAAATCTTTTGTTCAGAAGTTTTCTGCAGATGATTGTGCTTGGAGGAAGGAGAAACCTGAACTCAGATGCTCTGTGTGGACATAACAACTGAGGGATCTTAAATGAGAGCCCAGGGTGCTTGGGCCACTGCTACAAAAGTTGCTGAATGACAGATAAAAGCAGCAAATAAAGAAGGGTAAGTTATGTTTCACTTCAGACCTAACTATTTAGCTTACTTCCATTCAAAATATGTTCTAAAAAAAGTTAAATGCTTGCTACAATGGCTGCAGGACTAACTCAGTCACCAGCCACAAAACAAAACCTTTCAACTGTGACTTCAGCTATGTCCTCTCCTACCTCCTGTCTCCTTTTCTCACACCTAGCTTGGCACTACGTGTGATATCATTACATGTGTATCTGTCACCTGTCCAAGCTCTAGTTTCCAAAGGATTAATTCAATATCAGTACTTGGCATTACATGGTAAAGTAGGTGAATGTAATATTTTTATATATATATATATACACACATATATATATAAAAATTATGTTTGTTGTATTGTATACAACAAGAAGGAACCATAATTGAAAATTTACCAGGTTTCAAACCCAGAATATTCTCTTTTAAATAAAATCATTATCAAATATCTACGTCTTGTTGAAACAAAATCTATTTTTTTCAGCTGTTTTTAAAATGATTTTTTTTTTAAATGTAAGCATTCCAAATAGAGCTATAAGGCCTAGTATGCTTAAAGCATTCAGTACTGGTTTATATCCTCCAAAAAGAAATGTCTCTTTAAATTAGATTTATCCTTATCTATATTTTGCTAGAGAAGTCTCCAGACATAGACTGTTAGCATATTTGAGTTTGTTTTCTTTTGAAAATGAGAAAGAATGAGCAGCTAGAAGACATTAAATGTGAGGAAGAATTCATAATTCACATCTCTAGCAGGAACCAGTGGTCTCTTCTTTGCTGAAAATCAGGGATTCTGTATCAAGCTCAATGTGATTTAAAATATCAGTGTGGCATTAAAGAAAAGCTACATTTTCCTTCATTAGAAAACTTTATTATGTTTTTTTATGTATATATATATATATATACTATCATGTTTTGAGTGGAAGAACCTAAAAATATTGAATAGAAATAGTTTAGCAAAAATAACCCAAAACTTTTGGGAAAACTGGATTTACATTTAATTCTGTCAAATAGTCCTGCTCCGTCCATAGTTCTGTTCCCTTATAATGCACTTTGCAGTGTCCATGTGACTGTGAAGGTCTTCATCCATTCTTGACAGATGCAGGAGCTTCCTTATGCTGAGAGATGGCTTTTTCTTCACTCTATACTCAGGGTTTGCCCAGTGTCCCTGGCCAAGAAACAAGTCTGGAAGCATGTTTTGTTCTTGTGTTTATGCAGCTTGAGTCCAGATGTTTTTTTACTAGTGGTGTAGTAGAGTCCTGAAATTTGAATCCAGTAATAGCGATGACTTTGCAAGCTGATTTACAATGCAGAAAAATGTTGACATAATAAATCATGGTAGAGTTATTCATAGTTTTTACTGAGATAACCACCATTCATAAACCTGACACTGACAGGAAAGATAAAAGAATGAATCTGATAACGAATCTGATAATTATCACTTAAATAATGTTAATGTGACACTATCATCAAATCACAGAATGGGTTCAGTTGGAAGGGACCTTTAAAGGTCATCTAGTCCAACCACCCTACAGTAAGCAGGGACATCCAGATCTACATCAGATTGCTCAGAGCCCAATCAAGCCTGACCTGGAATGTTTCCAGGGCCTCCATCACCTGTCTGGGCAACTTGTTCCAGGGTTCTACCACCCACTTATGACAAAACTTCTTCCTAATGTCCAGTCTAAAGCTACCTTTCTCCAGTTTAAAACTATTGCCACTGTCCTATTGCTACATGTCTTTGTAAACTATTGATCCCCAGTTTTCTTGTAGCTGCCCTTCAGGTACTGAAAGGATGTTACAAGGTCTGCCCAGAGCCTTTTCTTCTCCAACTATCTTGGCCTCCCTTCTTAAGAGAGGTGCTCCAGCCCTCTGATCACTTTTGTGGCCTTTATCATACTCTGCAACCTATATATTTCTGCATAAACTCTTTGTTGATATACCAAGAACACCATACACACACCTCTGACAAAACTGAAATAAATGTAACAGTGGAACCCAAACAAATGCAAGAAAATTCCACAGAGAATTTAATTAAAATAAAAATTATCTAGTCAATAGTGATCCATCTTACAGAGATCTCCAAATGTTATACATACTAAATACAGCATTTAGTGTTTGTAATGGTAATTTTTATCTCAGCATTTCATTAGAGTGCTGTATCTCCTCCATCACTGCCTCCTTATGCCAGTAAATTAAGTTATTCACAGTCATGTGCCTACTCTGAGAGATTAAGCACATTCTTCAAACTGACTGAAAAATCTGTATTCTTTTTAATATTTATACACTGTGTTTTGGATTGTCTTTTAAAAAAATAATCTCTAAAATGCTTTATCAATATCAACCACAAATTCTGAACAGACTAGAGATAACTGAGAGTGAAGATTGACCTTTGACAATTATGCATGGGGACTGGAACGATTTCTGAGGAAAGATTATGCATGTAAAGAGCTTGTTTTTATTTTAACCACTGGCAATTCAGTTCATTTTGAGCTATAAAAATGCAAATTTTCCTTACCTCTATGCTTTGAGACCATCACTAGTAAAAGACCAGTGTTAATATTGATGCTGAAATATTCATGTCTTCCACAATATTACAAAACTAAATGTTATAATTTACAATATTAAGTTTACAAATCACAGGGATCCCTTTGCAGCACTGCAGAATCAAAGCAAAACAGATAACATTATTGCATTATAATAGTCGTATCAGAACATTGTAATACCTAGAAAGACTTTACTGGCTTGGGGTTTTTTTTCTTATGGAGATTATATTCAATATATAAAGACCAGAGAGCCCCAGTAGAGCAGATGGCCTTCTTAAGATCACTGACTCCTTGAATACATCTTCTGCAAAGCTTCCAATACATCTTTACTGCTTAAAACCAGTTCCCTATCTGCCCCATAAAGACAGTATGTGTGTAAATGCACAGGGATAAAAACCACACAAACCTTGAGCACAAGCCCTATGAGGAGAGGTTGAGAGAGACGGAGTTGTTTAGCCTGGAGAAGAGGACACTCAGGGAAGATCTTATTGCTGTCTACAACTACCTGAAAGGAGGTTGTAGACAGGTGGAGGTTGGTCTCTTCTTCCAGGCAACCAGTGTCAGAACAAGAGAACCCAATCTTAAGCTGCGCCAGGGGGAGTTTAGGCTCAAGGTGAGGAGAAAGTTTTTCACAGGAAGAGTTATTGGCAGTTGGAATGTGCTGCCCAGGGAGGTGGTGAAGTCACCGTCCCTAGAGGTGTTCAAAAAAGGATTGGATCATGGCTCACTTGGAGCCATGGTTTAGTTGTCATGAGGTTTTAGGTATTAGGTAATAGGTTGGACTTGATGATCTTTTGAGATCTTTTCCAACCTGTTTGATTCTGTGATCTGTAGCACAATGTGCAGTCAATTGGACTGCTAGAGATGACTGAAATAGGCTACACTGGGCATGTGCATTGCACTTCCATCTTTAAACTGCCACAGGCCAATAACTTCATTCTGCTCACATACCTCAGTTTTGGAGTAGCAATCCTTTCCCTTGGGAACATTTCAGACCTTCTGCTATCCACAACTGTTTGACCTCATATGCCTCTTCAACCAGTCACTCAATTCCTGCAAGTGGCTATAAAGTGACTGTTCAGCTGATGAGCTGCTCGGTGAGATCACCTAAACTTCAATGGAGCAGAGACTATATTGATCATTCTCTCTTGCAGCGAATCCATCAGGATTTCAATGGAGATTGGTTGAGTAGGATCATCTTTTATTGGATTAATTTCTTTTTGTTGTGTGACATCACAGCATATTAAAATGCCTGTGAAATAGCTTGTGCACAAGCAAATTAGAGTGGGTACTTGTTTGTGAAGAATTACATTCATTTAGAAAACTGTCCAGTGGTGTGAAAAGGATCCATTTTGCTGTTTATTCAGTGTGGGAAGCTATAACTACTGTTAGTGTTTTGGCATGTGGAGCTTAGTCACAAACAACGCCTAATTTGTCCGCCTAATGTAGCAGCACAGGGAAATGTGTTACAGATAGAAATGTAAGTTTTCTAGATAATGCTAAAAATTTTTTTGGGTTGCACACAATCTCTGGGTGGTTTACAGAAAATATTTGAGAAGACTAATTAGCAGATGATGTTACTGTGCTTCCTCCAGAGCTAGAGAGTACCCTATCCTGCATTCGTCAGCAAACAAATTTGGGTTTTATCCTTATGTACTTAGAAGTAGTCAACTCTTTTTAAAACTAGTCACTGAAAATGCTAATATTGACTGCTTTTTTCCATTATTACCCTTTTTCTTAAGTCCAGAGTTTTTAAGGTCAGACCTTAACAGGAAACAAAATGTTGCTTTTTCATTTTGTTATTCACTAAGCGCAGAATCAGTTACACTTGTATGAATATTGGTATGTTTTAAAAATATATTACTTTCTCCTGTTTTTGGAAATCCTTAATAGAGAAAAACATCTTTCAGGAGCTATCTGAAGCACTGTTTGCCTGAATGCTCATTCTCTTCTGAAAAATTTCAAATCTTAAAAGTCTGTGAATCCATATTTCCCCTCATCTAAACATGACATATGTTTACATTTATGTGTATTAGTAGCAAGTTCTCACTGGAAGTACTGGTTTGAGCCTTAACTGGAAGTTAAAAGCCCAGACGGGGGAAAGGCTGAGAATCTCTCCCCCACTCCCCCCTCTTCCCTCCAAACAGAGAGGCAAAAAAAAGGGTACGGAGCAAATCCACTAAAGCAATAATCTGGAGTCAGCTTGGAAGTAGAGAGGTGAAGATTTTTTTTTAAACAACATATATATAAAAATAACAGGAAAGGTTCACAAGGGTAAGGAACAAGGATGGATAGGAGTGGGACAGAAAAGAATAATACAAAACCAGTCTTTCTCTGAGGAGGCATGGAGGCAGCAGGGAGAAGGATCAGGTCCGGCCACGTGGCTGAGGAGCAGGAGGGCAGCTGCAGTAGCTCTCATCCAGCAGAGGCAGGAGCCAAAAGGAGAGTCAACACCTAACATGTCCTGCTTTTTATACCCTAGCTGGGCAGGGAGGGGGGAGTGGAACAGACTCAGCTTCTCAGGGGAAAATGCCCTGCAGGGAGGGTAAAGTACTCACAAGCCCTCCACCCTGCTTTGTTTTTTTGTTTTCAGAAAAGGACCTTAACCCACCACACTGAACTTAAAACTCCTTTTACCAAAATCTCTGAATAGACTCTTTATATACATATAGAAAGCTCTAGAAATTATTCTGGTGTTTCTCCTAGTTTTAGCTATCAGCACACTTCCTTAGGCATATTAATTTCAAGTGAAGGTTTTCTTTTCCTCTCATAACTTTCTTCAACATATTAATTTCCTGGTGGGGTTTTTATGTATGAAAGTATTGATTGATACAACTCCAAGACTGTTTTTCTCTGATTCCTAGAGGTTGCTTTTCCCTATTTACATGTATTTGATATAATTTTTTTTCTTTTAATTTTTCTCCTGGCCTTCTGACATTTATGAATACATCACGCCAGTGTCCCACAGTGTCCCTCAGGCTTCATTGTCCCTATTCCTCATATCTGCCATCATATCATTTATATCATGTGCTTTCTCAGGCTTCATTGTCCCTATTCCTCATATCTGCCACCATAGCATTTATATCATGTGCTTTCATCTGGCAGAAGCTGGTAATGTGTACTTTCTCTACTTAATTATCAACACAGTATGCTCTGCTGCACTGGCTTTACTGTGAGTCATCTATCCTAAAAACTAAGGATATTGAAATTTATCATGTGAAGAACTTTTCTGGTATGATGCTGAACTTCAATATCCTCTTCCAGAAAAGTCAGTCTCAAGCTGCACCAGGAGAAGTCTTGGCTTGAGGTGAGGAGAAAGTTCTTCACAGAGAGAGTTGATAGCCATTGGAATGGGCTGCCCAGGGAGGTGGTGGAGTCACTGTCCCTGAAGGTGTTCAAGAGGGGATTGGATGTCGCACATGGTGCCATGGTCATGAGGTGTTGGGTGGCAGGTTGGACTTGGTCTTTGAGGTCTTTTCCAACCTTGTTGATTCTATGATTCTATGTCTTAACAGTTTGATACATATTCTACTATCTTAGTTAAAACTTTCATAGACATTAGAGAATATCCCAATCAGAATTGCACAATGGATATGAATCCCCTCACTTCTTTTGAGATAGCAAGTAAATCAACTAAAGCTACCCAGTTAGATTGTGTCCTGTAATAACTGCATTGTCATACTCCAAGAAATCTGATATGCAAGCTTCATTTGGTGCACTGCAACCTGTGGAAGTTATGTGGGGTGGGTAGCTGTGCATATGTGATTTTTGAAAGTGCTTAGCTCTTTCACAAATATGAAATTGAGGATGTCTATCTTTCATTCCTGGGACAAGTTCTCTTTTATTATTGATTATTTTCTGAATGTTAATAAATCTGCAAAGGTGAAAAAGCTGCATAAAACTCTTTAGCAGAGTCATCATTATGTTCAGCTATGGTCTCTGAAGTGGCGCTGAATATGATTGAAGCCTTTTCACATTTAGTGTTTCATGCATTTCAGCATCACATGCTACTGGTATCCACTGAAAGCAGCAGACAAATTTCCCAGCATGGACTGGAGTTTAAATGACTTTTATGCACAGCAATTCTGGTCCTAGGGGCCATATATTGAGCTATTCTATACCCCTTTTTCATTGATTTTTAAGAAGGCATCAAACTTAAAAGAAGAGTCTTAAAACTGATGGTGTAATAAGTCCCTTCTACCCTCATCACTTGTGAGCTGATTTTTCTGGTTTTAAGATAGTTCTCAAAAAGCCCCTGAAGGAGAAAAAAATCAGCAGTTACTGGGGATAGGAACATGCTGCTCATTTTTACAGCTCCCTTGTGCTGGAATAAAAAATATGTCCAAGGAAAATGGAAATAAAGTTCACTTTCCTTTAGATTATCTACAATATACAGGTATCAGCTGAATTTTGAAAACAAGGTATCCCACATCTGATTAAGCCACGCTTTCAAACTTTTTTGCTTTCAAGATCACAGTATTTACTTTATGTTTAAAACTCTGTAGTGACTACTATTTTGATTTAGGATGCTTTTTTGCACAGCTTAGTTCCTCATATTCCTTCTTGACTGGCAGATGGTAGTAATCCTTTACTCCTATAAAATTGTAATCCCATGTTAAAACCAGTGATATAGGCAAAGATACCTATTGCTATCACTCTATTTCTGGAAAATCAACAAACAAATGAAAACTAAAACCCACACTAACAAAACAAACAAAACAAAACACATATTATTTCCTTCAGGCAACATAAGAAAATATTAAAGGCAGAAATATTATAAAGTCCAGCAGCCCCAAAAGAGAGTAGTCAGAGGGTTAAGAAGAGTATGAGTGCTAACAAAAAGTTTCTCTTTTGGAGAACTTTGCACGGAAGCCAGGCTCACATTACTGCTACAATAGGCTGGGCACACCACTCACACCAAGACCTAAAGTCAATTAATTACTCACACACTTCCTGAGTGCACATCCTCGTTCCCTCAGGAGAGGCTGACGCTCCACATCTCTGACTCCTTTCCACAGCTTCTCATTATCCTTCACTCTCCCTGAGTGGTACCCTGCTCTCTTTCCCTCACTACCCTTTCTTTTTCAAAACTAATCCCTCGCTTGTCATTGTTTGGTGTACTTTTCCTGTATGAGGGTCTTTGTCTTACTCTCTTCTTAATTCATGCACCAGCAGTCTTGTGCTTCCCATTCTCTCTTTCCAAATAATAATTTTGATCATGATTATTATTCATTCAGTTGATGAAATTGAGTTGAATATTGACTTTGCTTCTGTTATAAAAGTCCATATCCATGAGGGAATATGGTGTGTTTGTTTTCTTCCCTGTATTAAGTTGCACTCTACCTCTATCTGTCTAAATTCATTCTTCCTACATGCTGGGAGTTAGAATGTTCCTCTTTTCTTAAAATCATTGCCATGACACTTTCTTTCATATTACTAATTCCTTTCTTTTTGTCAAGGAAATTATTTAGTATATCAATTTCTTTTGCCTGAAGGATAGATAAAGACAGATTTATTATGATGGAGATGGTATCAAGTATTGTAAATTGGTTCTTCTGTCTGAAGCTGATTAGAAAAATTACTGAAATTATGAGCCGGTTGAAGACATGGCATAGGTTCCCTTAGAATTGATGCAAACTATTGGCATTCAGAGTTTCTCCTGATATTTTGGAAATGATTTAATAGATGTTCTTATTTACATTTGTTTATGTATCAAGAAGAGTAACAAATAAATGATAACAGTTCAGTGTGTGGCCTCTCATTGGAGGTGTTCAGGAGGAGACTTGATGGGGTGCTTGGTGCCATGGTTTAGCTGTTTAGTTGGGTTGGATTGGTTGATGGGATAGACGTGATGATCTTGAAGGTCTCTTCCAACCTGGTCTATTCTATTCTATTCTATTCTATTCTATTCTATTCTATTCTATTCTATTCTATTCTATTCTATTCTCTCAGTTTCAACCATTTAGGATACATATCCTCTATTTAATATAGCAGTTATTTCTTTAACTATAACTTTATTCATTTTACAGTATTATCCTATGAAATGAAAAGTCTCAAATGCTGCCAATCTAATTCTTTTGATGTGCAGAGTAATTATTATTGATTTCTTATTTGTACAGCACTACCAAAGTAAAGCTAATTACTGTTAGACTAACGAATTGCTGTTAGCAAACTTAAGAAGATAAGACCTACAGGAAAGGAGCTAGAAATTAGTCTACTGTGCATTATTATTCAGCAAAGAGCAGGGAAGTATTGCTTGAAATACCTTCAAGATCATCGCGTCCAACCTATCATCCAACACCACCTAATCAACTAGCCCATGTAACCAAGCACCCTGTCAAGTCTCCTCCTGAACACCTCCAGTGACGGCGACTCCACCACCTCCCCGGGCAGTCCATTCCAATGGGCAATCACTCTCTCTGTGTAAAACTTCCTCCAGACCTCCAGCCTGAACTTCCCCTGGTGCAGCCTGAGACTGTGTCCTCTTGTTCTGGTGCTGGCTGCCTGGGAGAAGAGACCATCATCCACCTGTTTACAACCCACATTCAGGTAGTTGTAGAGAGCAATAAGGTCACCCCTGAGTCTCCTCCTCTCCACACTAAGCAGCCCCAGCTCCCTCAGTCTCTCCTCATAGGGCTTGTGTTCCAAGCCCCTCACTAACTTCATTGCCCTTCTCTGGACTTTTTCCAGCAAGTCAACATCCTTCCTAAACTGAGGGGCCCAGCACTGGACACAGTACTCAAGGTGTGGCCTAACCAGTGTAGTGTGCAGGGGCAGAATGACCTCCCTGCTCCTGCTGGCCACACTGTTCTTAATGCAGACCAGGATGCCATTGGCCCTCCTGGCCACCTGGGCACACTGCAGGTTCATGTTCATCCTACCATCAACCAGCACCCCCAGGTCCCTCTCTGCCTGGCTGCTCTCCAGCCACTCTGACCCCAGCCTGTAGCACTGCATGGGGTTGTTGTGGCCAATGTGCAGAACCCGGCATTTGGATGTGTTAAATCTCATGCCGTTGGATTCTGCCCATCTGTCCAGCCTGTCGAGGTCTCTCTGCAAAGCCTTTCTACCCTCTAGCAGATCAACTCCTGTCCCCAGCTTGGTGTCATCAGCAAATTTACTGATGATAGACTCAATGCCCTCATCCAGATCATCAATAAAGATGTTAAAGAGGATGGGGCCCAGCACTGATCCCTGGGGGACTCCACTACTGACTGGCCACCAGCTGGATGTGACACCATTCACCACCACTCTCTGGGTTTGGCCATCCAGCCAGTTCCTAACCCAGCTCAGAGTGCTGCTGTCCAAGCCATGGGCTGACAGCTTGGCCAGGAGTTTGCTATGGGGGACAGTGTCAAAGGCCTTGCTGAAGTCCAGGTAAACTACATCAACAGGCCTCCCCACATCCACCAGGCGGGTCACCTGCTCGTAGAAGGAGATCAGGTTGGTCAGGCAGGACCTGCCCTTCCTAAATCCATGTTGGCTGAGCCTGATCCCTTGGCCATCCTCTAAGTGCTGTGTTAATGCACTCAGGATGACCTGTTCCATGATCTTGCCTGGCACTGAGGTCAGGCTGACAGGCCTATAATTCCCTGGCTCATCCAACCGGCCCTTCTTGTGGATGGGCACCACATTGGCCAGCTTCCAGTCCTCTGGGACATCTCCAGTGAGCCAGGACTGCTGAAAAATGATGGAGAGTGGCTTGGCCAGCTCCTCTGACAGCTCCCTCAGCACCCTAGGATGGATCCCATCTGGTCCCATGGACTTGTGGGGATCCAGGCGGCTGAGCAGATCACCAACTGCCCCATTTTGGAACAGTGGAAAACTATGCTGCTCCCTGGCTCCTTCTGCCAGCTCTGGAGGCCAGCTGTGTGGAAGACATTCTGTCCTGCTAGTAAAAATTGAGGCAAAGAAGGTGTTAAGTATCTCTGCCTTTTCCTCATCCCTTATCACAACGTTCCCCTCCGTGTCCACCAAGGAGTGGAGGTTGTCTCTGCCCTTCCTCTTGCTATTAATGTATTTATAGAAGGACTTTTTGTTGTCCTTCACAGCAGAGGACAGACTGAGCTCCAAATGCGCTTTTGCCTCCCTAATTTTCTTCCTGCAAGACCTAGCAACATCCTTAAATTTTTCACGGGTTGCCTCCCCTTTCTTCCAAAGGTGATACGCCCTCTTTTTTTCCCTTAGTTCCATTAAAAGTTCTTTAACCATCCAGGCTGGCCGTCTGCCCCGGCGGCTCATATTCTGGCACATTGGCACAGCCTGTCCCTGAGCCTTCAACAATTCTTCCTTGAAGTAAGACCAGCTCTCCTGGACCCCTTTGTTTTTAAGGGCTTTATCCCAAGGAACCCTCTGAATTAGTTCCTTGAGTAGCCTGAAGTCCGCCCTCCGGAAATCCAGAGTGGAGGTCTTCTTGCCGCCCCTCTTAGCTTGACCAAAAACCGAGAATTCAATTATCTCGTGGTCACTGGCCCCTAAGCACCCTCCAACCACCACATCACCCACCAACCCCTCCCTATTGGTGAAGAGGAGGTCAAGCATAGCCTTGCCCCTGGTAGGCTCTCGCAGCACCTGGGATAAGAAGCTGTCCTCCATGCATTCTAAGAACCTCCTAGATTGCCACTTTTCTGCTATGTTAAGATCCCAGCAGATATCAGGCAAGTTGAAGTCACCCATGAGAACAAGGTCAGGCGATCTTGAGACAGCCTTAAGCTGCCTATAGAATGACTCATCAACATCCTCCTCCTGGTTGGGTGGTCTATAACAGACTCCAACCAGGATGTCAGCCCTGTTGGCCTTCCCTCTAATTCTCACCCACAGGCACTCAACCCGATCGTCCCTAATCTCCGTCTCAATGGTATCTAGTGCCTCCCTGATGTACAGGGCCACCCCTCCACCCCTTCTTCCTTGCCCTTGAAGTCAGCTTTTCAGTTTCCTCATGATTTCTGTGAGATTTCCTTCCTCTTATATTCTTATGATTTGATGATATTGATTATGAATAGGTAAGAATTTCAACTAAAAATATATATAAAAAATAACACCTGAATTATTCACACACAACTTTTTTTTAATCGCTACTCCTTATCATTTCATTTGACACTTTCTATTTTATTTATCTGGAGTATGTTTTTATTTCTTCAAAATATTCTCATTCCCATGCTTGCTTCTGGATTCAATGCAAACTTCTGTGAATACAATTTTGAGTGTCAGCTGAAAAACAACCACATTTACAATGAAATTTTCAAGATCCCAAGCAGCAGTTTCTTAAGTTATGAAGACACTTCATTGTTAGGAATTCTTGAAAATGTGGAGTTTGATCTGACTATGTAGCAGTCTTGACTAGTGAAGACAGAGTAGCCAGGTTTTAGCAACAACAAATCCATACAGTTTTTCACTGTTAATGACCTATATTCATTTTTCAGTTGTTCTCTTTTGCACACTACCTGACACATGGCCTACCATGATTTATACACTATAAGGTATAAAATAACCTAATAAAGACATAAATTAACATAGAATTATTGTATTAGTGTTCCCTATGCAACATTAGGAGTAATATTAGACAACACAGAATTAAAATATGCAAATTGTATAACGGTTCCTCTGTCAGAAAGCTATTCATTGTTAGTAATTCACTGGAGTAAACAAAGAAGTATAGCAATGTTTACTTTCCACAAGGAATCGATACTCAATAAATTTTCTAAGTCCTAAGGCAGTTAGGACTCTTCTAAGAAGTCAATGAATTCTACAGACAGTTACAAGCTCTTCTTATTTGTATGACTGCCTCCATTAGCATCCCTCAAAAACCCAGAATGCCTTTTCCACAAAGATTTTGACTGTTTGGTTGCTGTCTATTTGCATACATACTTTTAAGATGTGGGACATTTCACAGAAGATGGAAATTATCACAGGGGTTTAGAACATTTTAAAGCACAGTCAGGTATCTCTAGATGCCAGTCTTGTCTGCCACACAGTTTTGTTAGTGGTCAGCATAGAGTGTCTTTGATGTGCTTTGTTATAAAACACTGACATAAGTAACATTTAAGATGCTTTGTGATAGCAGAAAGTGTTTTCTTTCCATTTTAAATGCTTATGTCCCTAGCACTGTAGACTGCCCAACAGCAATAACTTGTGTGAATATAGAATTTAGAATAAAAACCTTTAGAATTAACCAAACCAGGTTGGAAGTGACCTTCAAGATCATCGCCTCCAACCCATCAACCAATCCAATCCAACCCAACTAAACAACTAACCCATGGCACCAAGCACCCCATCAAGTCTCCTCCTGAAAACCTCCAATGATGGCGACTCCACCACCTCCCCAGGCAGCCCATTCCAATGGGAAATCACTCTTTCTGTGTAGAACTTCTTCCTAACATCCAACCTGAACATCCAACCATAGCAGTAGAACCAGAGCAGATGAGATAACTCAGGGCTCTTCTATAAACTCAGCTGTCAGATACAGTTATCACAATTCAGTAAAGTTGCAATGTGTTCCCTGGGAGACAGGTAACAAGCTGCACATCCTCCATTCAGCCACTGCAGGTTCAGGCCTAGCATTTTCCTTTAAACTTCTTTAACTAATGTTTGTGTCTTCATGTTTGTGGCAGCCAAACCCTTACAACAAAGCTAGTACACCTCAACTGAACAGTCACATATCTGAGACACGGCTCTCCTCAACTCAACATGGTTACAACACTTTATAATTCATGATAACAATAATGTGCTTTCAGGCAGGCAATGTATAGACACATGGAGTTTACATTCTGTCTACTTTGAACCTTCCGTAGCAGTTTGTGGTGGTAGAAGACCTATTTTAGTGGTCCCTAGGTTCCTATCCATATGATTGCAAGTTTTTATCTGTTTTTCATGTGTTGCAAAATATTTAGCTTAGTGACACATGCAAGTATAGAAGGAGTATAAACAGGGAAAGGCTTTTCAGTTATGTGTCCCAAATGTTTAATTTAGGGAAGGGAAATGGTTGCATGTACAATGGAAAGAATGAGTCTGTCAGGGATTATAGCTGATGCAACAATCTTACATATGAACAGATTGATCAAAGTGTATGTGGAAAATAAATCATATAGTGTAACCTAAGAGTTATATATCAATCTGTACAGTTTCTTGGCTTCTAACTCCTACAACTATCATCCAAATAATTTTTATTTTTTTTAATTAGGCTGTAAGCTTCAAGTCTCTTTTTACACACATAGAAGTTCTGGTGGGAGAAGTAAGAGTCTCTACAGGAATGAAAAGCATGTTTTGGCAGACAGGGATATGATAGCTACATTATCAAGCTGCTAAGTCTGAGAATAAGACAGAAAAAAAGTCAGCTTTTTAACTCTGAAAGAAATTATTCAACAGCAGAACATTTGGGATAAGGATTTGCAAGCAGATGCACTTACACATGTGTGATAGCATTCACCCTTCAATGGCAGGAAAACATTTAGACTGGCATACTTCTGATGCTTCACTGCTTTTCCATCTGAGCCATTTTCCAAAAGACTGTACAGCTGGTCTATAAAGGCACATTGGGAAACCTATATCATAATCTTTTTTCAGACCTGAAGTGGTTCAAGGTCTTGAAAAACATTAAGGTGGATATTAAGATCAGAGGCTTATTATGAGGTGCTAAGATCAATGCCACAGCCACACACACCTTCGGTGAAACTGCCACATGGTGCATTCAATGAGGAAAAAAGCCCTACAGTGACTGGGATAATAAAGGTTGCTAAGCTGCTAAGCATATGAGAACTCATTCAAGGAGTTAAAGAAATTCACTTTGCTGGTAGAGTGTCATATAAAAACCTGAAGGCTTTGAAAAAGTATAAGTTATTTATGCCAAACTTGTCATATTTTCAAAACAGGACTACCTACATTCTTTTGAAAGGAAGCTGAATTCTAACCATATCACCTGATGAATACAGTCAGTGATTGCATCCATCTAAAAGTTACTGTGAAACTTACAATTTTAATTATAGTTGTCCATTTTATTTTAAATTATAAATCAGAATATTCTTTATATTGCACAGAGAACAGTGTACCATATGGTCACAAAGGCTGAGCGTGTTACCTTGCTACACCATTCAAAATGGTAGTGAAAGCATGTATGTGATGTATGTATTGCTTTGCACTAGAGATAAAATGGAGCCCTTCAGAGAAAAAAAAAAACAAACAAAAACACCAAAAAAAAAACACCACATGAGCTTTATATTTGGTTCAGAACTATTGAAGAGGGAAACAGTGACTTTCTCTGCAGGATGAGCAGAGAAGGGCATTGTAAAAAATCTAAAAATGTAATATCATCATCTCAAAGTTTTCCAGTATTATTTCAGTCACTCCAAAAGTCTGAGTCTTTAATGTTTTCTGTCATGAAAAGAACAGAGAATGTAAAGAGAAATCTTCTGGAATTCCCAGACAGTATATGCATTTATTAGCAGAATCGTAGAATTGTTGATATTGCAAAGGATTTCTGGAGATCATCTAGTCCAACCCCCTGATCAAAGCAGGTTCAGTTATAGTAGATTTCTTAGGGTTGGATCCAGTCAGGTGTTGAGCATCTCCAAGGATGTAGTTGCCATAAACTATGGCTTTTCTAACCCCTTCACTGCATGCTCAGAGGGTGTCTCCACACTCCTCCTGGGTCATCTGCCACTGCTTCCACATCTGGTATACTTTTCTTTCAGTAGTTGAATTTAGTCACAAACAACTTGATCCTCCATGAAGGCCTCCTACCTCCTCCACTTCACTTCACTTCACTTCACTTCACTTCACTTCACTTCACTTCACTTCACTTCACTTCACTTCACTTCACTTCACTTCACTTCACTTCACTTCACTTCACTTCACTTCACTTCCTGCATTTGAGGACAGATCATTGAGCTCAGAAAAGAGGATCTTTGAAGATTAACTTGCTGTCTCAGACTCCTCTTCTGTCCACAGTTGTATCCTGTGGGTTTCTTCCAAGCAGACATGTGAACAGATTAAGGTTGGCTTTCCTGATGTCCAGAGTAGTGATCCTCTGATTTGCCCTATTGTCTTGTCTCAAGATTCTGGATTCCAGCATTTCATGGTCACTGCAGCCAAGACTGCCCCTGATTTTAATATTCCTGACCATCTATTTCTTGTCTGAAGGCATGAGGTCCAGCATAGTATCTCCCCTGCACTGACTCCATGTTCATCTGCTTGAGCAGGTTGTCATCAATGCACTACAGAAACTTCCTCAACTGCTTGTGCCCAGCTGCCTTGCTCTGCCAGTAGATATCAGAGTGGTTCAAGTTCCCTGTAAAGACTAGGGAATGCAAATGTAAGGCTTTTCCAGTTGTCTGAAGCATCAAAGGCTTCTTCCTGGTCAAGGGGTCTGTATCAGACACCCACCATAACATTGTCATAGCATCATAGTATCATAGTATCAGTCAGGGTTGGAAGGGACCACAAGGATCATCTAGTTCCAAACCCCCTACCATGGGCAGGGCAGGGACACCCCACCCTAGATCAGGCTGGCCAGAGCCTCATCAGATCAGGTATCCTGGAGCAACTGGAAACCAGATCAGTACTAAAAGTCAAAGAGTACAGTGGTAATTTGTAAAACAGCATGCCAGTGATTCAGATGTCTCATCTTAGAAGCCAATATTTTTGTTATTCATGATACACAGTCACAATTCACATTCCAATTCTGTCACCCTGTCACATCCAACTTTTTTTTTCTATACAAGGCCAAGAACTATGCCTTGATTATACCTATTTTCTGTTCTTCTTTGGTCATCTGCTTTAACTGGAAATCTTGCTTAGAGCTCAGTTAACATTTTTTTTTTCCTTGTAATTTTTCTGATCAAATCACCCATCATTAAACCATTAATTGCCAGTCTCCTGTACTAGTCATAGCTTTTGTTGCCTGCACAGTACTTTCTCAGACACACTGCAGTATTACTTCAATAACTGATGAAAGCTCAAGCTGAGGGAATGTTGAACCAGTGGCAAAGCATAAGTTTTTACCCAGCTTAACCTAAAATTACAAGTGAAGAATAGAGTTATGGTCCATATCTGTGATCCACTACACCACAGGCCTAATGCACGGTATATGTGCCTAATCCACACTGTAGATATAGCCTCTCAGTGGTAAATTCCCTGAGATAAAAATAAAATTTATTAAAAAAAAAAGAAGCAATAAAATAAATACTTCAAAGCTCAACTCCTGTGTGCATTGCATGCAGCAGAGTAAATGCTCACACTTCAATTTAAATGCAAATAAAAAATGCACAGTAAATTTAAAAGATAGTTCTCTTGACTTACAATCATTCATTTCTGCATTCAAATAACATTAGAGAAGACAGAGAGACAAGATGTTTTCTTAATGAACTGGACAGATAATGGAGTCATTTTCACAAATAGTGAGTTCCTTCATTCACACAAGTAATATAATCATCAGGTTCTTTCAGATACCACACTTATTTCAGACACACAAATGAAAAGCATATTCCTCATTTGGATGCTTTGTGTCTCTTCAGATAATGACAGCATTGTGGAACCAATTCACTCTGCAGGATGAATACAAAATGTAGTGCTACTTACCATTGTCAGCTAGGATCACCAACTTCAAAATAGTTCTGATTGGTTTAGTCTATGGCTGAACGAAAAATTGCAATCCAATTATGTTTTATGAAACTATATGCAAAATAAACTTGGATTAGAATAAGTGCTAAAAATGAGGACTTGAAAATACCTTTCAGATCTCCTAAACTACATGTATCCATAGAACAAAATTTACATAGGCTTTTCTGTCTAGTTTTTATTTTCTTTTAACCTAGGATTGCTGTGGCTATCTCATTCACACAATTTTATTACCATCTCATTATATATGAGTTAAAACAAGAACCAAAAGTATTTTTCCCTATCCTTACACTTCTTATGCTGTACGTTAAAATGAAGAAATGTGAGAGTTGTCCTTTGGCCTGAATCAGCTGTACGTCATTCTCTGCTGTTCAGGAGGTCTACTATTTGATCTACTATTTTACTGCATAAAGTACTAGAACAATGTCTGGCTTTTAGAAATCTAAAAGCACAGTCATTATTGATTACAGAAAGCATACATTTCACACCATGCTTTTACTGATGATGTTTTTTCTACCTAGATCTTATTTTCACTAAATCAGAATAATTTGTCATCTCTATTTTTTTCTTGTTCTTCTGATAACAAACTCCAGATTATTTCAGTGCTCACTACTGATACTGAGTGCTTCATAAAATCAGATGTTGAGTTTCATGTATTCATCTTGTGATTCTGGTGTTCACTAGATATTGTTGAATTCATCTGCACCTATTAATATACACATTTTTACTGCAGGTTTAAACTGTTACATGTGTTTAGCTAAATAGTGAAGACTAATGATTTTTAAGGACAGATTAAAGTACCTTTTTTGCCTTCATTCAGCTTTTCAGTTTATGAATTTTTCCCCTTAAAACTACCACCTCGCTAAAAATGGAGAAATAAAACATGATAACAAAAGGAAACATACTGTGCATCCAGGAACCTTTCTGATTGATAATCTTAATTTCGGCAATCTAGCACTAAAGACAACATGAAACAGAAAGTGTCCAGGCAGCTAGGAATGAAGAAGCTTTAAGGCTGAGTAGTATGCAAGGTACATCTGTGCTTAGGACTGCTCACAATTCCTTCAGTCACATGCTTTTTAAGATTTTTAAGACCACAGAGAAAAATTATTCTTCACAGAGTAGAGTAACTGATAAGGTCATTGGTCTGAGGTTTATGCAGTCAAGTGTGAAAAGAATTGTCTTTATAACCACATTATGCTGTCATTAGATGTGAAGTTGTTAAAATGGAAATGTGGGGATCTGTTCAAACCTAGAACAGATCCAGTCATTATATGTAGCTAAAGAAATCAGCACAACACTGTTATTAGAAGGTAGTACCAGGAACTGAAAATTGTGCATTGAAATCAATAATTTGCAATCAAAAATGTTTCGCCATGCTCTGAAAAATATATAGACAAATATTGCTGTGCATGTTTGTCTGAACTGAAAAATTGGTTTGATATTTAGCAAATCAGTAGAGAGGGGGAAGTGAAGACTTAATATTGTCTCCAGAAAATGAAACTCCTGTTTAATCCATTCATCACAACAATGTTCAAAACAAGGTTAAGAAAGAATGAGAGCAGCAAAAAACAGCTTGCATCACATACAAAATAGCCACACATGCTGTTAGAGAGATGTCTGGATCTTCTGTACTGATATTCCAGGAGGTAATTTTCATTGTTACAATGTAGAAAAAGACAAAACTACTGATAAAATGCAATTAGGTCTTTCTTCTGAATTATTGGTAATATAGGTATAGTAACAGTATCAAAACCAGGGGATTGTGTAAGTAAAAATCCAACTTACTGAGATTTCACATGCTCTGTGATTTAAAAAGTGAGCTTTGGTTTTATCTAGCCCTATAGCAGCAGTAAGATGATATAACTCATCTGCTCATAGGTACCTATTTCTCTAGCTTCACCATGAAGGCAAGAATGACTATCTTAAAATCTGAACATCATTCCTTGGTTAATGCCTGTAATGCATTGAAAAGCTTCCTTCTTGATTATTTATTTGTTTGTTCATTAAGTTTAGGCAAAAATATATTGATACAAAGCAGAAAAAAACCATGGTCACTTGAAGATAGCTCACTCGCAACAGAAAAGTCTGTATTTCTATCAAATCATTTTAAACATTTTCTGTCAGGCAGGAAGATGTTCATACCCTTTTTTGTCAAGAATCTGTTCAATTTTGAAAATTAGTCTCTCACTAGAAATCATGTGTCTACTATGTTTACACAATGCCTGGATGGTCATCAAAATAGACACCTATAACAATATGCCAGAGTCTCAGTCTTGAAAATTTCAGAGTGGACCTACTGTTTACAGCTTAGAAGAAGAAATAACAAATATATTGCACAAAACAGTTATGAACACAGACTGTTTCAGCTGTTTCGCATCCGAAGATGCAAAACATCTGCCGTTGGGCAGAGTCCAACGGCATGAGATTTAACACATCCAAGTGCCGGGTTCTGTACATTGGCCACAACAACCCCATGCAGTGCTACAGGCTGGGGTCAGAGTGGCTGGAGAGCGGCCAGGCAGAGAGGGACCTGGGGGTGCTGGTTGATGGTAGGATGAACATGAGCCTGCAGTATGCCCAGGCAGCCAAGAGGGCCAATGGCATCCTGGCCTGCATTAAGAACAGTGTGGCCAGCAGGAGCAGGGAGGTCATTCTGCCCCTGTACACTGCACTGGTTAGGCCACACCTCGAGTCCTGTGTCCAGTTCTGGGCCCCTCAGTTTAGGAAGGATGTTGACTTGCTGGAACGAGTCCAGCGAAGGGCAACGAAGTTGGTGAGGGGCTTGGAAAGCCCTATGAGGAGAGGCTGAGGGAGCTGGGGCTGCTTAGCCTGGAGAGGAGGAGACTCAGGGGTGACCTTATTGCTCTCTACAACTACCTGAAGGGGGGTTGTAAACAGGCAGAGGTTGGTCTCTTCTCCCAGGCAGCCAGCACCAGAACAAGAGGACACAGTCTCAGGCTGCACCAGGAGAGGTTCAGGCTGGAGGTCAGGAGGAAGTTTTACACAGAGAGAGTGATTGCCCATTGGAATGGACTGCCCGGGGAGGTGGTGGAGTCGCCGTCACTGGAGGTGTTCAGGAGGAGACTTGACAGGGTGCTTGGTTACATGGGTTAGTTGATTAGGTGGTGTTGGATGATAGGTTGGACGCGATGATCTTGAAGGTCTCTTCCAACCTGGTTTATTCTATTCTATCTGAGTATATCCTTGCTGTCAGAATTAGTTCACTTCATTTGCCCATGTTCATATGTAAAGTCCAGGAATTCAGTAGGAACCACAAGAAATTCAAAAGAAATAGTAAAACTAGCCTCATACCTACCATGACTCTTCTGCCCAGTCCACTATTAGTCTAGGGGACTGGAAAAGAGTTTTTTGCTTTAGAAACTTAAGCATACAATGTTCTGGACTATGTGATATCTAAAGAAATTAGGATTCCCTGTTAGGGCACATTCTGAAGCAAAATGAAAGAAAAGCTGTGACTTCCCTTGAGCATGTCAGACTTGGAGTGAAAGAATTATTTTGTATGATACTGCCGTCAGTTTGGAGGTTTTTTGGGTTTTTTGGTTCTGTTTTGTGTGTGTTTGGGGGTTTTTATCATTGTGAACTGTTTTTTAAAACTTAACAAAAGCTTGATTTCAAACTGAAATTTGTAATGATCTGGTTTAGAATTCACAGATGTAAAACCATTAGAGGACTGTAAGAGAGTGATTTCTAGTTACCCACGCTTGGATTCCCCAGCAAAAGAAAGACATTGAAATTCTAGAGCAACTACATTAAACCAACATTAATTTTGTGCTGGCTCTTAAAAAAATATCTTAACACTTCACTGTATCTTAACACTTCAGATCTATTTCTAGATATTTGAAATAAAATGTAAAAATTGTACTCACCAAAACCCCAATTAGCAACAACATATTCAATAAAGCAAACCCTCAGCACCTTCTCCAAGAAGCAGCCAGAAATCTCAAAGGCATGATAGCCTGATTTACTGTGAGGGACACTGTAAAATTTGGTGTTTGTGTAGACTTAATCAGCAAACTTCTTACTGCTTCACAGTTTCTAATATTGCTGTGAGAAATGGACCAACAAGGAATTTTACAAAACTCTCTTGATAACTACCTTATATCAACCAGCTACATAAAGACAGTATTTTACAGTAACAGACAGGAAATCTGGATTTACTTTCCTCATGTGGATTCATTTTATAGGGAAGATAGCAACAGAGGAAGCTGTAGAGAAAAAATTTTTGAATACACATCCTAGAATCTACCATCTCCCTGATAGGTGTGGTGTCATCAAGATTTTTCATCGGCCAAGAGGGAAAGTGTACCATGAAGAATCACAAGTTAGCACTGAAGACTGTACTGTAAGAAAAGCTTGTAGTCATTTCCTGGGTCTCTTTAGAGATGTTTTCTCTGAAAGTTAAATATATCATCTGTATGCCTTTTGTGCTCTCCTCTGTACCATAATGTGGTTAAGTCCTTCCTACCACAGGGTGGCAAGCATCTGCTGGTTCCACCTGTGAAAATGCACAGTCATTCCAGGTATCCCAGTGCATCCTTTCTATTTGGAGATATGACATCCTTCAGATGTGTTTGCCAGTGTTGATAAGCATTGCATTGCATATATATCTATAGTGAATACATTTATCTGGCCTTCCAGTACCATCTGAAGAGTATCTTCCCACCCTAACCCACAATTATTACTCAGCTCTGCTTAGTGCTGTGGTACTTTCAACAACTCTATTTACTTTTGTGTTTGGGATCTGTTGGTGATAAAAACCAGTTAATTTTTTTCTCCTAATTGTCATCAAGGGCTTAAACTGTAACTCCCTTTTCCAAATACTTTCCAGAGTTGCTATCATTCATTTGTAGAATTTCTACCAGCAATTACCACTGAAGGTGTTCCAAATAATAACTGATAGGTTGCTGCAGGACTGAAGTGGTTTATTTTTCTCTGTCTCTCTATAGAGTCCAGTGTTCAAGTAGAAACTTAACTTTTAGGCCAGCTGTACAAAAACACCCATTTAAGGTAAATATTTTTATAAAAGGATAATTGAACAATCTGAGTGGCAAAATATTAATATAATGAATGTTTAGGAGTTCCATCCTTATCCTCACAAATGTTAATATCTTTAAATTGCCTAAGATAACGAGTAGGTAGCCTGTTCTCTGCAATGTCGCAGTATCACAGAATCACAGAACCTTAGTATCAATAGACATCTAGTCCAACATCCACTTTACCCACATGATTGCAAAGTGTATGTGATACTGGATGTAGTTGTTCTTGTTTAATGGAACTAAAATATTTTCAGCTTTTTCAACTAATTTTCAGGTTTTATTTATGATGGACTTATGTCATGAGCAAGATCCTGACATCTGCCTGTCTCAGAGCCCCTGTCCCAGAGTCTTACTGTGGTGGTTTGGCTCTGGCCTGGAGGCCAGACACCCACCAAGCCGCTCTATCACTCCCCCTCTTAAGTGAACAGGGGAAGAAGGGAAAGAAAATATAACAGAAGCCGGGGATAAGATAGGAGCAATTTAATAACACTAATAAGCAAACAGCAAATAGACCGCGCGGAAGCAAAGAAAGCAGAGAGAGAGATGTTGGTCTCTACTTCCCATCAGCAGGACGGTGGTCGGTCTCGGGAAGCAGGGCTCTCTAAGCTTGGTGGTTCCTTGGGAGGATAAACGCCATGGACGAATCCCCAACACTTCCTTCTTTCACGTCCTTCTTATACCTGAGCTGACGTCGTATGGTATGGAATACCTCTTTGGCCAGTCTGAGTCAGCTGGCTCAGTTGTGTCCCCTGCCAAGATCCTGCCCACCCCTCAATGTACTCCTGGGGCAGGGAAATGTTGAAAGGACACAGCTCGGATACCGAATTCAGCCGTAGCCAAAACACTGCTGTGTTATCAACTGCTGCTGCAAAAAAACACAGCACTAAAATGATGCTGTGAGGAGAATTAACTCCACCTCAGTTCAACCCAATACACTTACCAAAACCAATCAGCAAAATTAACATTTGCTTCTTTTCTGGGGCCTCTATGAGGACTTGCACTGAAATAGGTTTAAAAAGTTAGAACAACGGAGAGGTTTAATTTATTAAGGTGACAGAGACAGTGGATTCGGGATTGCCAATGATAAACGCACTAACTTTAATCAAGTAAGCCTGAGGTAATAAATCCCTGGTAACATCCATCTGGATATCCATTTCCAGAGATAACTTAGACATTTCTTGGTTCTAACCATCTCAGCCTTGCCCCCAATATGCATTTAATTAACCTGCATTCCTGTCCCATTCTATGCTGGACTCATGGTAAAATCCTAAACCAATTAAAGATTACTCCAGTTTGGGTTGTACTGTAATGAAGCCATCATTTCAGTCTCCATCTCCTGCAATGTTTTTCTTGTATGAGAACTCCTTCAATTTCTGCTTTATTCTATAACACATTTATATCTGCAACACATCATAAATACCATTTGGGGAGAGAAAAAAATAAATAAATTACTCAGAAGTAGTGAATCCATTTGTCTCAAAATTGTAATTCTGGTTCCATGATAAACAGGATGACAGTGGGCAGAGGGGAAGACATGTTCCCCTCTGAATAAATATACCAGCTAAACATAACTATTTTCTGAGCTACTGATGTGGTAAAATGATTGCAGCTATTTGACGAACCACATAATTCCTGGGGTTTACATAGTATCTCAGAAATTCAGAAACATCAATTTTCTTATCTTATCAATAAAAATGTGTTTTTAAATTAAACTCTAAAATCTTAAGGTTTATTTTTGCATTTTTCATTAAAAAGAATTTATCAAGCCTTTTTGCTGAAATATACTCACAGTGCTCAGAAATATTCTCAAAAAAATGAATCATCTGCAAGCATGTGACTTCGGAACTAGCTCCAGAGTGGTTGCTACAGCTCATAGTGTTCCATAATAAATTCATCCAAACCAACATTTTTGGAAAGGAAAAAAATTTGTGAGACATCTGACAATGGAAAACTGTCAACAGGGAAACAAGCAAACTATTTCAGGACTTACATTTGTTTATACTCTGTCTTCTGAAATATTGCTAGAAACTCCTGGATTTATTTTGAAACAATAATCAACCAAAGGTCACATAGCTAAGCCTTTACTTACACTGACTGGAAGGTAAGCTTCCAGTCCCACAGATATAGGATGGAATCACTGAGTTTGGCAAATAAAATTGAAAACCTCTTACTTACTTACAGACTGAAGGAGTTGGGGCTGTTCAGTCTGGAGAAGAGAAGGCTCCAAGGTGACCTAATTGTGGCCTTCCAGTATCTGAAGGGGGCCTACAGGAAGGCTGGGGAGGGACTTCTCAGGATATCAGGTAGTGATAGGACTAGGGGGAATGGAATGAAGCTGGAGGTGGGGAGATTCAGGCTGGAGGTGAGGAGGAAGTTCTTCACCATGAGAGTGGTGAAACCCTGGAATGGGTTGTCCAGGGAGGTGGTTGAGGCCCCGTCCCTGGAGGTGTTTAGGATCAGGCTAGATGAGGCTCTGTCCAGCCTGATCTAGTGTGGGGTGTCCCTGCCCATGGCAGGGGAGTTGGAACTAGATCATCCTTGTGGTCCCTTCCAACCCTGACTGATACTATGATACTATGATACCATGATACTTTCTTTAATCTCTCTGAGATGAGAGTCCTGCCACAGCGTGGATCAGTAAAGGGTGTACAGCATGGCAAGCATCAAAGAGTGACAGAATACACTTTGTTTGGCTCTGCAGAAATCTGTAGGACGGACTTTAGTGTGTTTTTTGAGTGGAGTTTCAAGAAGAAAAGTTGAATGCTCAGGTACACATTTGAAATTAAATACTTTTAATCAGTATTGCTTCATTTTTTTGCTTCTAAGTCATTGCAAGGTATTTGGCCCAAGCCATAAATGCAAACAATGATACCTACTGAGATGCCATATAGAGCAGGGAAAGCTACAGGCACAAAAAGGGAGCCATTCTCTAACACAAGCCTAAATTAGAGTTCATTCTGGATAAATCTTTGTTAGTGCCAGTCAGGGATAACAATTACCTCTTTCATATGAACGGAATGCTTGAACCATAAAATCTGTTTCTACGGAAAAATATTTTAGTTTACAGCATCTCTGAGGAAAATACTTTGCTTTGTTCAAGTTATTTTAGATTATTTAGAAATCTTTTTAGGGGTTTGGAGCACAAGCCCTATGAAGAGAGGCTGAGGGAGCTGGGGTTGCCTAGCCTGCAGAAGAGGAGGCTCAGGGGAGACCTTATTGCTGCCTACAACTACCTGAAAAGGGAGGTTGTAGCCAGGTGGGGGTTTATCTCTTCTCCCAGGCAATCAGCACCAGAACAAGAGGACACAAACTGCACCAGGGGAGGTTTAGGCTCAAGGTGAGGAGAAAGCTCTTCACAGAGAGAGTTGTTAGCCATTGGAATGTGCTGCCCAGGGAGGTGGTGGAGTCACCATCACTGGAGGTGTTTAGGAAGAGACTTGATGGGGTGCTTGGTGCCATGGTTTAGCTGATTGGTGTTGGATGATAGGTTGGACACGATGATCTCAAAGGTCTCTTCCAACCTGGTTGATTCTATTCTATTCTATTCTATTCTATTCTATTCTATTCTATTCTATTCTACTCTATTCTACTCTATTCTACGATTCAGATAACCATACAAGTACTTATGCTGAGGTCTGTTTTGGAGCTACTGAAATGACTGCATCTATGTGAATATTATGGAAGTAGACTGGAACAAGCTTTAAATTATAATCTCTTCCAGTCATACTCTGATCAGAATTCTGGCATTTGTTCTGAGGACCTAAAAATTCCGTGTGTGTTTTCACAGAGTAGCATTAAGTTGCACTTGGACAAAATGCAATAAAATTATGTTATTTTAGCTTTTGGGATAATTTTGAAAGGTCAGTTCCCCTATTATTTCCAAAATACTTAGATATAAAATGTCTTGATTAGAAGCAATCTTTAATATTTTATGTAATACTTGGTGCAGTACATTCTTCATTTATGTCCCAGTGGCAGCATTCTGGTGTCTCATGGATCAACAGTCATAACAGTATTACTGTGGCTAAAGGGATGGTGGAGTTAAAGAGAGTTCTTGTTCTTTTAGGTAAAAGCCAGGAAAGACGAAGAGCCAGCATATTGTATAGTGCAGGCTGCCAAAAGAGAAACGGCAGGACTGGCAATAGCTCTCAAGGCTCTGATTCATTCAGTCAGTCTGACAGCAATTTTCCAGGGAACGGTTTAATTCATCATCTCCAGGCAAAGTCTGGCTAGGTGCAGGGGAAAAGTATATGCTAAGGCTTTACAACAAACCATTCTTTTTTGCTCCTTCCTCTCTTTATCAGCTGGAAGAGGGGAGGTTTAGCGCCATGAAAAATGACCAGCACTAACATTTACTATATTGTGTTGAATGCCTTACAAACACAGAGAATATTAAGCAGCTGATAGAGAGATAACACATTATGTTCTTCCATGATTGTAGCAAGTGACCTTTCCCTAGCAATAAAAATGGAAGAGAAATGTCAATAAGTGGTACAACTTGTCTTAGAGGGTTGACAATCTGAAGTTCTTTAACAAGGCAAGAAGTATGTGATACATTTTAATAACTATTATGACAATAGGAAGGCAGGCAGGCAGGCAGGCAGGCAGGCAGGAAGGAAGGAAGGAAGGAAGGAAGGAAGGAAGGAAGGAAGGAAGGAAGGAACTACAAAAAATGGTCTACAACAAAAGTAAGATGTGGATAACTTCAGAAAAAAAATCTCTGACTGCTGTAATAGACCCTGCTTACTCTGAGACAGATCTTTGATGCTATTCAAATGCTTCAAAACAGTTCCAATTTGTATCTCAGTGAGAGGTGATGTGAGATTTTTGTTTATGACTTTAGATATTCCTTTCTCATGTTTTAAAAGTCTTTGTAATTCGCCATTTCCCATTTTATGTTCACATTATAGTGATGTTAAGAAACATTGATTTTAAGGTCTTTTGCAAACTAAATGACTCTATGGCTCTGTTATTTGAGCTGGCAAGAAATACTACTAATGGTAGAGATGGTGAAAATAAAAATCAACTGCTCATGCAAAAAAATGCATTTGCCCTAAGTAATGTTAACACTCTTCTTTTTCGTTTGTTGCGCAGGTTGGCAGATTAGAATATAGACCAGTGCACTAACTGAACACATACTGGGGCCATGCTCTTACCAATATATAATTACTTATACAAAATTATTAGCTGTTAGCATGAAGAATCAGAGGAAAAGGCGACACATGTAGAATGAATTATTTTAATTTAGACCAGAAATCCTCATTATTTTTCTTTACATAGATTTGTGTTCTGTGCACTATTCCAATTATTTAAAAGAGGACAGCTAGCATTTACCTCAATCAGTCAAGTGAAATGGGACAGAAAATAAAATACTGCCTTTTATGCATCTTAAGTATAGAAATTCATCCTTGTGCTCATATAATTGCTTCCTGCCTGTTGTCTCATTTAGCTGATGAAAAATCTTGCAAGAACTACCCCCCAAAATAAAATTACCAGACTAGCTCAGATTTGGGTAGAAGCAGAAGAAGCTACAGTTGCAAACAAACTACAATCTAGAAATATGATATGCAATGAATGTGTACAAAATATACAATATTTACAGATATTTGCAAATCACAAACAACACAAGGACCCCCCTGGACAAAACCAGGAGGTTACCAATAGCTTTCCCTGCTCTGCACCCTTCCGCCCTGTACAAGGGAAAGGATAAAAGAGAAGAGCAGAGCAGAGTACCTTGTTAGTACTCAGCCACAACAAGAGCTCAGCCAAGGTCAGCAACAGGCAATTTTAATGTAATTGTCCACTTTTACAATCATCTCATTTAAAAATAAAAATAAAATAAAAAATAAAAACCAACACTAAACAACAAAATCAATTAATGTCTACTTTTCATTTTATTTTTCCACAATAAATCTCTGTTGTTTAGAGGAGATATAGACACCGGAAAGTTCTTTTTAGTCCCATAGACCTGAGTAGCAAGATAAAGCACAGGAAACAAGTACTCCAGAGAAACACGCTTCCACACATTCTCCTTTCAGAGCTGTAAATGCTGTTGCTCTCATTTGTTAACAGGAATGAAAAATGCTAACCACAAATGTTATGACAATATTCAGAAGAAGATATGCAGCTATGCAGCTTTCGTCAAAGTATAAAAAGCAGAACAATTCCATAGCCTCATGCTCAGGAAGGAGCTTTAGTTCTGGGTTTATTTGGGTGAGGTGGGGGATGGGTGGTTGTTGTCTTAGAACTTTGACTTGACTTTCGTTGATTTTAACTGGGATTTATTCTTTGTATGCTCCTCATCAGGCTTTGTTGCTAGATTCATATCTTTAATTCAATAAATCACAGCCATCATGAAGCAGTTTTAGCGTTATCATCCTTCACAACTGCCTTTGCAGTGTTTTAACACAGCTGGCAGCAAATCAATGGCTCTTATCAGACATTTTGGTCATTATATAAAGACTAAACGGAAAAAACACTTTTGTTAATCCATTTGTATACTTGAGCTTGTTTTCTCTGGGGTATCAAATTAAATTAAAGTGAATATAAAGCAGATGTCTTTTGCATCCAATCATCTACATGTCAAGCCAACTGGTCTATAGAATCATGGTACTGATTACTCCCTTTTATCATCACATATCCCTTTGTAAAAATTCTTTACCAAAGTCCCTGCTGGGCAAACATTATTGACTCCTACAATTTTGATTCATGAAGCTAAGAGTGATCTATTAACTATTGAATTTACATGAAGAAAGCCTGTAAAGGCTACAGCACACAAAGACCAGGAAGATAGAGGTCCCAACATTAAAAAAAAACTCTAATCAGGATAAACTGAAGACTTTCTTATGACCGAATCTTTGCAAGACCCTTTGAATCTACCATTTGCCTAAGGCAGGATTAACCAAGTATAGAATTATTGGGAAGCATTTGTAAGCTTCTTAACATAAACACTAACTGTGGGAGATGTTGCAGTCTCTTGATATGAACTGTAGTTGTGGTTTAGTCTCTAGCATCAGATAATTATTTCCACATCTCAGATGAATTTCCTTTCCTTTGGTGTAGTTTAGATATTTCAGATGAACAAACAGTGGCTTTTCCTGCTTTGAAAGAGTATTATCCATTCATCTTTCTATTCATTTTTCTCTACTTCCTTCCTGAGTCCCATTTTGTTCATTTTTTCTCCATGGGTCATTTTAATGTCATATTCCAAAATTTGATAGGTCAATACCACTTCTATTTAAATTAGCAACCACTTTGAACAGTCATCTGCACTTCTTCCTCTGAAGAAGACAATGCTTCTAAAAGATTCTATTTGTGTTTATATAATAATCCTATGTAGTAGCCTTACAGCCAGACAACTAATGTGTTTTATTCTTAGCTTCCTACCACAGAATACATTCAGTATCACTAAGGTTGGAAGAGACCTCAAAGATCATCGAGTCCAACCTGTCACCACAGACCTCGTGACTAGAGTAGGGAGGACACTACTGCCCACTGCAGGCTTGAACTCACAACCTTCTCATTAAGGGTCTTATGCGCTACCAACTGAGCCCTATGCTGGCTAAATATACCACTACTACTGAAAGTAAAGATAGCATTTGAAGACACAAATAAGTCAAAATCCTGTGACCTATACATATTTCTAGATCTTAGGCACTCACTAATGTATGAACTTGTTCTGTACTCTTTGATAATTATGGATTTTTTTTTCATAACTAAATAGATGAAGAGAACAAATGATTGATTGTACTTCTTTCTAAGACAGTGTTACATAAGGTGACAAGTAAAACAGTTTCTAAACCTTATTGCTGTCTACAACTACCTGAAGGGAGGTTGTAGCCAGGTGGGGGTTGGTCTCTTCTCCCAGGCATCCAGCACCAGAACAGGAGGACACAGTCTCAAGCTGTGCCAGGGGAGGTTTAGGCTGGATGTTAGGAAGAAGTTCTTCTCAGAAAGAGTGATTGCCCATTGGAATGGGCTGCCAAGGGAGATGGTGGAATCACCATCACTGGAGGTGTTTAGGAAGAGACTTAATGGGGAGCTTGGTGCCATGGTTTAGCCGATTAGATAGTGTTGGATGATAGGTTGGACTTGATGATCTCAAAGGTCTTTTCCAACCTGGTCTATTCTATTCTATTCTATTCTATTCTATTCTATTCTATTCTATTCTATTCTATTCTATTCTATTCTATCCTATCCTATCCTATCCTATCCTATCCTATTCTATTCTATTCTAAACTCCTTCATGTTATTAGTGTTTCCTGTGATTACATTGAAATCCTCACATAATTCTTTCAGAATTGAATTATACCAAATTATACCAAATGGATTTACATATGGGAGTGTTCATTTGGCCTTCCTAACAAAATAGCTCACGATAAGCCTGGTTACTCATTTCTAAATTTCAGCAAATGGCACTCAGTTAGCCTGGAAGTGTAATGAAGTTGAAAGTAAGAGTGCTGAATTGCTGATTCTTAAAACAGTGTTGCTACAAAATGAAATGTGCATTGCAGGAATAAACCTCTACACTGTTCTTCATTATAACTTTATGATATTTGGTATTGTGACTGTCTTTCTGGTTTTACGGCCTATAAAACCTAGTGTCTGTTGCCTAAAACTTGGTGAGTTGGCAGTCGTGTATCTGAGGGCTCATAACAATTAACACCAAACTATAGAAAAAAGCTCTTTTGAATTTCACAAAACATCCTGCACAGCATGTAATGAATCAATTGCAATTATCATTTAGAATAAGCACTGCATAAAATCTAACTTGCAGCTGAACTTGGGAGTTCTTTGAGAGCTGATTGGTAAGGACATCCGAAGTTAGTAACACTTGGTTTGGTTTTCTTTATTTCGTGAACGTGAAGCTACCTGGACTTTTGCAAACCTGGTCCCCACAGTGTGGCTCAGCGTTTTTATGTAATATTGCCCAGTCTCAGGACAGTAAAACTAGAGAGAAACCTACAGCTCTGTTTTATGTCTTTACCAACACATTTTAAAAAATTAACATGTGAAGAATATATCATGGTAATATCTTTTATTACCAGTATACTCATTATGTATAAAAAACCCCAATCTGTTTATAAAAAGACACAGCTAACTCCTTGTTATTGTAGAAGATACTCTATATTTTATCTGCTTATTAGCTGTACTGTACTCATCACAAAGATATTTCCTAGAATGGTAGAGCTGAATTAAATTAATTCAAACTGTTCTTAGTTTTGCTATGCATGAATGGTGAAGAACTGAATACATTTACTATTGAAGTATCTGCTTATTGCTGCAGTTAACACAACATAATATGCACTACAGAAAGTAGACTTGCACTCTTTTGTAGCACATCAAAACATAGCTGAAACAAGGCTGAAAGGAGATGAAAAACAAAAAAGACAGTACATCAAAAATATGTAGAGTCCATTTCCATTTTAACTGCTGGGTGAGTTGAATTTATCTCAAGTTCAAGGAAGTCTTTACATCAAGGGCACAGCGAGACGTGATTCAATGTTGCATATGATGGTGGCTGTGTCTATGCACTGGACCTGCAAGACCTCAAAACACTGGCACCTTCAGAGCCCTTCCTGCAGTTAGATCTAGCTTTGTTTATGATGTCAGGGAGCACTGGCTCCTCTGGAATCACTAATTCATTCATTTCATGTTGAGAAACTCTATGGCAGAAGCGTTGCTTTTAGTGGAGTTAAAATGGTCAAAGATGCAAACAAGAGCAGAAGGGGATTAACTGATTAGGTAATCACAGTGCTGGTTAATAAATTTATACACAAATTTTCTGACATTCCAGTTGCTTGCTAATTATGCTGCATGTTTTCTATAAGTAACAATTGTACATAAAAATCTGTGAGCTCCCAGAAGCAGGAAAGTTGAAACAAGCTTATTTTGTTCTAGTCTAAATCCAAAGAATCAGCTTCAATTTTGAATTGCTAATAATTCAGAATAATTCTGCCCTTATGGCATCTTTGTGCAGTGGCAGTGTCGTAGCCAATGAGGTTAATCCGAGGTGCAATTATTGCTAGTTGAAAACTTTTCCCAATTCCCCGCCATGACAACTTGAAATATAGTCGGCACTGGCGCCAACATTTTTTTTTCCATCATTTTCCTCCGGTCCTGGCTCACCGGTGAGGTCCCAGATGACTGGAAACTGGCCAATGTGGTCCCCATCCATAAGAAGGGTCGGATGGAGGAACCTGGAAACTACAGGCCAGTCAGCCTGACCTCAGTGCCAGGGAAAGTGATGGAGCAGATTATCCTGGTGGCAATAACTGCGCACCTGAAGGATGGGCAAGGGCTCAGGTCCAGCCAACATGGATTCAGGAGGGGCAGGTCCTGCCTCTCCAACCTGATCTCCTTCTATGATCAGGTGACCCATCTGGTGGACATGGGGAGGCCTATGGATGTGGTCTACTTGGACTTCAGCAAGGCCTTTGACACCGTCCCCCACAGCAAACTGCTGTCTAAGCTGTCAGCTCGTGGCTTGGACCACTACACTCTGTGCTGGGTTAGGAACTGACTGGAGGGCCGGGCCCAGAGAGTGGTGGTGAATGGTGCCACATCCAGCTGGCAGCCAGTCACCAGTGGCATCCCCCAGGAATCAGTGCTGGGCCCCATCCTCTTTAACATCTTCATTGATGATCTGGATGAGGGGGTCGAGTCAGTCATCAGCAAATTTGCAGATGACACCAAGTTAGGAACAGATGTTGGTGAGTTAGAGGGTAGAAAGGCTCTGCAGAGGGACCTCTACCGGCAGGACAGATGGGCGGAGTCCAATGGGATGTCATTTAACAAATCCAAGTGCCGAGTGCTGCACTTTGGACACAGCAACCCCATGCAGAGCTACAGGCTGGGGACAGAGTGGCTGGAGAGCTGCCAAACAGAGAGGGACCTGGGGGTGCTGATTGACAGTTGCCTAAACATGAGCCAGCAGTGTGCCCAGGTGGCCAAGAAGGCCAATGGCATCCTGGCCTGCATTAGGAATAGTGTGGCCAGCAGGAGCAGGGAGGTCATTGTGCCCCTGTATTCTTCATTGGTTAGGCCACACCTTGAGTACTGTGTCCAATTCTGGGCCCCTCAATTTAAGAAGGACATTGAGACACTTGAACGTGTCCAGAGAAGGGCAACAAGGCCGGTGAGAGGTCTTGAGCACAAGCCCTATGAGGAGAGGCTGAGGGAGCTGGGATTGTTTAGCCTGGAGAAGACAAGACTCAGGGGAGACCTCATTGCCCTCTACAACTACCTGAAAGGTGGTTGTAGCCAGGAGGGGGTTGGTCTCTTCTCCCAAGCAACCAGCACCAGAACAAGGGGCACAGTCTCAAGCTGCGCCAGGGGAAGTTTAGGCTCGAGGTAAGGAGAAAGTTCTTCACTGAGAGAGTCATTAGTCATTGGAATGTGCTGCTTGGAGAGGTGGTGGAGTCACCATCCCTGGAGGTGTTCAAGAGGAGATTGGACGTGGTGCTTGGTGCCATGGTCTAGTCATGAGGTCTGTGTTGACAGGTTGGACTTGATGATCCTCGAGGTCTCTTCCAACCTTAGTTATACTGTGATAGTGTGATACTGTGAAAATATCCAGTCTTTTATTTTCTCTGGCCCTGAAAATAAAAATATTTAAAAAAAAAAAAATGGGCAAAAATTCTTCCAGACCCTGGCATATTTTCTTTTGAATCATGGAATCTTAGGTGAATATTTTTCTATTCAGCTTAATGCCAGAATAAACACTGTCAAAATCTGGTTTACCTCTATGTGTACACACCCCACAAAAATCATTTTTGTTTTAAAAAAAAGAACTAGAAAGTCAATATTCCCTTCCTTTGGTGAGGGCACAATATCGTGGCTGTATTATGAAAATAGACCTGTGGGAATTAAACAAATGGAGGTGTGATGAGAAACAATCAGATAAGACATGTTTGTTCATTACTTTATCTGTATGTGGTATTGCTATATTCCATTGGAAATTATCTGTCAGAGGATGTATTTTCATTCAGATCAGGTTTTCTATTTTCCTTCATTTACTTAATGGGATCTGCTGCTAACATTTTCCTTGCACTTTCCTTAGTGAATGTCTCCTTTTATATGCCAAAAACAGAGAATGAATGACTACAAAGTTTAGGACGTGACACAATGATTATTTTAACTTACCATATAATTTTGTTTAATTTAAGATACTTTTCTTTAAAAGAATGAGACAGAATTTAGTAGTGTTAGCAGAAGAGCTTTCAATGAGAAGCATGGGTTCCAATATTGATATGCCTGAGAAAGCTTTATTCACTTAAACTGGAGTTAAATCTTTTTCTGATTTTTAAAACTTTCATAATTTTCCTCCAAAGTTCTTGTATGAGGGAAAAATGAGCACATGACAGCTGAGAATATGTTGAATGGATCATTTGGTATATTTATCCGTGTATAGAGTGCTCATGCTCATATTCTGTCAGCAGGGGACTGCAGGGGTGGGTCTGATGAGAAGCTAGAGGCTGCTATGTGGAGAACTTCAAACTGCAGCAGGTGGATTTTCCTGGAAAAACTGCAGCCTGTGGAGAGCCCATGCTGGATCAAGGGGAAAGTGTGTGAGGGAAGGAGCAGTAGAGGGAGCCCTCTGTGTACTGAAACACCCTGCCATATTCACTCCTCCAGTGTTTGGGTCAGGGGCAAAGAGAATGGGGAGTGAAAGACTGAAGGTTAGCTGAGAAAGGGGGACCAAAGGTGTTGCTTTAATGTTTTCCTTTGTTTCTCACTACCTAAATCTAACTGTCACAGGAAAAGAGAGGAGTAACTGACTGGGTGGGCATTTGACTGGCCCACAACCACCCTTCCTGCTATCTAACTGTGAGGTTTAGGCCCACATTTAATACCATAATCTTCCTGGAGGTGATACTTAGATACCTTAATGATAGCTTTTTGTTGCTGTTGTTGTTGTTGTTGTTGTTGTTCTGTTCTTCTCTTTTATTTGGTTCTGATCTGTTTCACCCTAGCTGACTTTGCAAAAGCAGTGGACATTCAGCACAGAGACCTTATGGCAGAAACTAAGTCCTGGTATAATCTACTGTTATATAGTCTTCCTAGGAAATAGTCTACTATGTTACATGAATTTGAACCTGTAATTGGGGGCTTAGTCTAAAGGAACTTCAGAGGGCATTGGACATGGCACTTGGGGCCATGGTTTAGTAGTCATGAGGTCTTGGGTGACAGGTTGGACTTGATCTCAGGTCTTTTCCAACCTTATTGATTCTGTGATTTTATCATTCTATCATTCAATTGTCTCTGGACAAAATAAAACAATGATTCCTTTGGACAGCAACTGCAAGGAGACATTGAAGAATTTGGGCTGGTACAGCCTGGGGCAAAGATAGCCTAGTGGGGGTCCTAACAGCAGCCCCTGAGCAGATCACTATGTTGTACTACTGTATGTCATGAACTTGCTGGGGAAAAAAGACATAAATGCTTTGAGAAATACATGCAGTGCATTTCAATTTCTCTGATGCTAACACTTCAGCACATTTCCAAATACATCAACCAACAACTCTGGAGCAGTATTAGAGGTTCCAGTTCAAACTTTCAACAGTCTCCAAGCTATTCCATCTTGGTTTTGATCCTATGTGACCTCTACCACACAAGTTCATCTCCTTTGCAGTTAAAATCACTCAAAATAATGAGCTAAAAATAATATTTTATTCTTTTGTAGTACTCCAAGTAACACCAAGGTCATGACATCAATGAAGTTTATATCCAGAATTCAGGAAGTATTATCTTGAGGATTCAACAATATTTAATACTTTCTAGATTGTACAGTAAAACAAGAAATATCTCTCCAAAATTATAGGAGACAGATGAACCTAAGAAAAGCATATATTTATCTACAATTTTTTTGTGTCACAAAGTAGACATCACATCCATCCCTTCAGTTTCAGACCCTGAGTGCACAGTGCACTTTTTAGATTTGCTTCACCAAGCCAACAAACAGCAGTTTACCTTCTCAAGAAATCTAGACATCTAGCTGAATAAATTAATCTGTAATATTGCAATCTGAGAGAAAATTAAGTGGATGTCTAAAAATCTTATGAATGCATTTTACTGGCTTACAGTCTTTGTTTTAAAGATACAAAAGAGTGGGTTTTTTTCCTTCTAAGATATCCTTTGGTTAAGAGTATTTGAACTAAAATCATTAGCAGAAAATTAATCATAATTCACTAGTTCAAACAAATAAATAAAAGATCTTTCAGGCTGAGGCTTTTATACATTCAGATGAGCATCCAAAAACACAATTCATCACTTATTTAGTTGACTTCCAAATGCCATGAGATCACACATAAAGATGAGATTCTTGGACAATAAATACTGATAATTTACCTCTGTATGGTCCAGTAAGGTTTGCTACTGTGTTGCTACTTTCAGCTGAGGAAACCAGCAGCCTCAACAAGAAAGTATGAGTTTGGGGGTTGCCTTTCCTTTTTTTTTTTTCTTTTGATCCCCTCAAAAAGACATTCTGTCTCTACAGCAACTAATCTCCAGAAGAGATGCATAAAGATTAGAAATGCTTATCAGCAGTTTTTTAGCTCTTTTTTCAGGAAAAGTCTGTGTTTTCGCCACCATGGCAAGACAGTTCAGTTTATGCTGGCAAGTACTCAGGAGCATTAAATACTCTAAATCACATGCTCTAATTTGAACGAGTCCAGAGAAGGGCAACAAGGCTGGTGAGAGGCCTTGAACACAAGCCCTATGAGGAGAGGCTGAGGGAGCTGGGATTGTTAAGCCTGAAGAAGACAAGACTCAGGGGAGACCTCATTGCCCTCTACAACTAGCTGAAAGGTGGTTGTAGCCTGGAAGGGGTTGGTCTCTTCTCCCAGGCAACCAGCACCAGAACAAGGGGACACAGTCTCAAGCTGCACCAGGGGAGGTTTAGACTCGAGGTGAGGAGAAAGTTCTTCACTGAGCGAGTCATTCATCATTGGAATGGGCTGCCCAGTGAGGTGATGGAGTCACCATCCCTGGAGGTGTTCAAGAGGAGATTGGATGTGGCACTTGGTGCCATGGTCTAGTCATGGGGTCTGTGTTTATTGGTTGGACTTGATGATCCTCGAGGTCTCTTCCAACTTTAGTTATGCTGTGATACTGTGATACTGTGAAGCTCACATATAGTTTAGGCATACAGGCTTCATTAAAACCAAAGATTGGGCTTAGTAGAGGCAAACGCTGGGTGGTTAGAATAGAATAGAATAGAATAGAATAGAATAGAATAGAATAGAATAGAATAGAATAGAATAGAATAGAATAGAATAGAATAGAATAGAATAGAATAGAATAGAATAGAATAGAATAGAATAGACCAGGTTGGAAGAGACCTTCAAGATCATCATGTCCAACCTATCGTCCAACACCACCTAATCAACTAAACCAGGCAACCAAACATCCCATCAGGTCTCCTCCTGAACACCTCCAGTGATAGTGACTCCACCACCTCCCCGGGCAGCCCATTCCAATGGGCACTCACTCTCTCTGTGTAAAACTTCCTCCTAACCTCCAGCCTAAACCTCCCCTGGCACAGCCTGAGACACGCAACTGCACGCAACACCATTATTGGTCTGGAATGACAAATCCTGTGGCAACACAGAACTCCAGAGAGGATTGAGATTCTTGTAAAATAACTAGGCCAAAGAGCATGGCATTGAGTAGATATTCCACATTCCTGACTATGCACCAGCTACAGGGAGATTGAAAGATTGAATGCTACAGCGGTTTGCTGAAGACCACTCTCAAAGCCGTGGGATGGATCTTTGAAAAACTGGGAGAAACATTTAGCACAAACAACCTGGCTGGTAAATGGTAGAGGTTCAGTGAATTGAGCTGGACCTGCACACTCAGATTTTCTACAAAAGGTAGAAGTTGATGGAGTTCCTGTTGTTAGAGAAAAGAATTTGTGAGGCAAAACTGTTTGGGTATTTTCTCCTTCAGGAGAGTCCAAACCTGTCTGAGGGGTGGTTTCTGCTGAAGGTCCTGGTCACATTCACAGGGTAATGCAAGAGAATGGTGAAATTTCCATCAACCAGGTAAAATTAACACCATCTGTCCAAATTTCTCAAGTGTCTCACACGTATGGAAATCATTCCTAGTAATAATTTTTTAAATAGCTATGAGCTTTCTTTACTGTACAAACCTTAGTTTTCATTTACCAAAATAGTCTGATAAATGTTCAACATTTATACAAATACTTTTCATACCAATTTTTTCTTAAACCATGAATCTTTATTATAGTTCAACATTTTCACTGATCACCCCAATGTCTGATTCTTCCACACGAGTAATCCTTGCAGAAGGATAACATTTCCTCCACCAATTTAATTTCAAGAAGACTTTTCCAAATATGGGTGATAGTACTTAAGTAACAGCATCTTGAGCCTTAACAGTGAGTTTTTAAACTACATGCAGTTACACTCTTGAAATTTTTAGGGACTTTTCATGAACTAAACCAATTAGTTTTCTAAAATTTTTAAATTCCAGCCTTCTATCTAGTGGGATATGTAAGTGATAACAGATTTTATTGATCTGTATTTTTCATTTCCAGAATCTTTTCCTACAAGTGTCTTAATTTCCTGAGTGCCATGAGATCTGTCATTTTTACTGCATTCACAATGAGCACTGTTCACAGGCTGTACCATACCCACAGGATTCACTGAACTGTTTTGCTTTAATCAGAATTGTTTACTGAAACTGCCATACATTGATGTAAACAACTGAAGCTTTTTGAAGTCTTGCTAATTCTATTTTTTGTCAAGGTGCATCACACTTTTAGTCACACTCTAAACAGTCTGTAATTGCCTCTGGTTTTCCTTAGAGGCCGCTGCAAATTACGCTTGCAAAGAAGTTGGCTTCCTTCTCTCTTAACCCATATGGAATGGGTAGCTGAATAAAGTAAAATGAAATAGAAAAAGTAAAACAATACTGCCAATTTTGAGGTGGCTGTAAAGGGTTTCTTTCAAATGCTTTTACTTCAATCTCTTTTCTATCAGAACTCGACAACATTTGAAAATTTACTGCCCTCTAAGAGGTCATCAAATCTCCCACTGCTTTTAGTAAGCAGAAGTTTTCATTTTCCTAGTTAGGTCACTGACGATGTCAGCTTCCCAAGAGGAAACAGAGGGAGAAGAATCTTGTATAATGCAAGTCCTGAAGATCTTGCCATCATACAGCCACACAAATTAGTTTGGTGTTTATTGTATCAGTTAATCAAGCATACATTTGTTAATAAATGGATGAAATGATGGAAGCATACTGTGATTTCCTTCTGACTATTTAGAAGAGAATGATCTTGGAATTATGGCTCAAGAGCTGTGTCAAGTAAACCCTTCTTGCCAAGATGGTAAGGGACAGAGCAAAACAGAGGAGAGAATTTCAGATGAAAACAGCCCTGGAAATCAAAATCTGGCCTCAAATAGAGAACAACTAAACAATCGTCAATCTGCAAAAAATTATAAGGGTATAGTGAAGTCTGGGAGTAATGGGAATTCACCAAGCACAAGCACAGCTTGAGTCTGAAGGGCAGATATCCATATTGCTTAGGACTGACAGGATCTGCCCAGGGAGGTGGTAGACTCACCATCCCTGGAGGTGTTCAAGAGGGGATTGGACGTGGCACTTGGTGCCATGGTTTAGTAATCATGAGGTCTTGGGTGACAGGTTGGACTTGATGATCTTTGAGGTCTCTTCCAATGTTATTGATTATATGATTCTATGATTCTATGATTCTATGATCTTATAGACCAATTTGCTGTGATATATGTTGATACAAGCAAGGTCTGGTGGAATGAGCAAGTGAATTATTTACACTATTAAAACCAAGTGGCTTGGCGATGAAAAGGTAAAAAGGAGCTACTAATTCAGAACTCAGGAGGAGCTGGGGCTGGATAGTGAAATGCTGGAAGATTGCACCGTCTTGTGTATCTTCTGCTGCAAACTACTGTTATTATATTCATTTACTGTCCTGTTGACACCTTGAAGGAGCAACTTTTTCATGCTTACACTGACAGCTATTTTAGGCCAGTGCCTGTGCAACACTTCGTCCTGAAGGAGACTCTGAAGGCAAGGAGAATCTGAGTCAATGTGGCCACAGCACACTGCCCAGTTTGCTCCAGCTGCAGCTGCATTCCCAGACAAAACCTTGCATATTTCAAGTGTTCATTAAAAAGGGAAGCATTTTGCCTTTGTCATGTTTGAAGTACATTTTAACACTAGGCACACCACCTGACTGCCAGGACTTTTCAAATATTACAGAGAGCTCCTCAGCAATTGCCTCAGCCAATTCTCTCAGGACTCTGGGATGAGTCTTATCAGGTCCCATAGACTTACGCATGTTATGCTTCATTCTTGTATTAGAAATATAATGTAATATTACTGCCTTGTTTAGGAATAGTGTGGCCAACATAACTAGAGAAGTGTACTCAGCACTGGTGAGGCTGAACTCTGATACTCTGTTCAGCTTTGGGCCCCTCAGTACAATAAGAACATTGAGTTGCTGAAGCATGTCCATAGAACAGCAAAGCAGGAGAAGAGTCTTGGCGCACAAGTGTTATAAGAAATGGCTGAGGGAAATGGAGTTTTTTAGTATAGAAGAAAGGAGGTACAGGGGAGACCTTCTCACTTTCTATGACTACCTGAAAGGATTTTGTAGCAAGCGAGGTGTGTCAAGTCTGTTCTCCCAAGTAATGAGTGATAGGACAAGAGGGAAGGGTTTAAGTTGCACCAGGGAAGGTTTAGGTTAGATATTACGAAAAATTTCTTTACCAGTACGGTTGTAAGGCACTGAGACAAGCTGCCCAGGGAAGTAGTGGAGTTACCATCCCTATAGATATGAGATACAGGTGTGGTGCTAAGAGACATGGTTTAGTGGTGAATTTTGCAGTGTTAGGTTAATAGTTGGACTTAATGATCTTGTCTTCCGACCAAAATGATTCTGCAGATGAAGTTGCCAAACCACTGTCCATAATATTTGAAAATACATGGCAATATGGTAAAGCCCCTGCTGACTGGAAATGGGGAAACATCACCTCCATCTTCAAAAAGGGAAAAAAGGAAGACCACAGAAACTATAGGCCAGTCAGTCTCACCTCTGTGCCTGCAAGATCATGCAGCAGATCCTCCTGAAGGCTTTGCTAATAATATGGAAAATGAAGAAGAGGTGATTGGTGGTAACTAATATGGCTTCATCAAGGGCAAATCATGACTCATGAACTTGGTAGGTATTTATGATGGAGTTACAGCATCAGTGGATAAGAGAAGAGCAAATGTTGTCATCTACCTGGAAGGACTTGTGTAAAGCATTTGATACTGTTCTTCCTGACATCTTGTCACCAAATCAGAAAAGGATGGACTTGAGGGGTGCACCACTCACTGGATTGGCTGGATGACCATACTCAGAGAGTTGTAGTCAATGCTCAATGTCCAAATGGAGACCAGAGACAAGCGGCATCCCTCAGGGGTGAATACTGAGGCCAGTGCTGTTTAACATCTTTGTCAGTATATGGACAGTGGCATTGAGTGCACCCTCAGCAAGTCTGCAGATGACACCAAACCTTGTGTTCCAGTTAACATGCTGAGGGAAGGGACACCACCCAGAGGGACTTGGACTGGTTTGAGAGGTGGGCCCATGACATCCTCATGAAATTCCACAAAGCCAAGTGCAAGGTCCTGCACCTGGGTCGGGGCAATCCCAAACACAAATATAAAATGGGTGAGGAGTGGCTCAAGAACAGTCTTGAGGAGAAGCACTTGGGGGTGTCAGTTGATGATAAACTCAACATAGCCAGTATTGTGTGTTTGCAGCCCAGAAGGCCAACTGGATCATCAAGAGAAGGTTGCATCAAGAGAAGTGTCACCAGCAGGATGAGGGAGGTGATTCTCCCCTTCTACTCTGCTCTTGTAAAACCCCACATGGAGTACTACATCCTGTTCTGGTGCCCTGAGCATAAGGACACTGAACTGCTGGAGCAGGTCCAGAGGAGGGCCATGAAGGTGATCAGAGCGCTATGAAGACAGGCTGCCTGAGTTGGGGCTGTTCAGCCTGGAGAAAAAAAGGCTCTGGAAAGACCGTAGAGCAGCCTTCCAGTACCTGAAAGGGGCCTACAAGAAAGCTGGGAAGATAAATTTTACAAGGGATTGGAGATTTAGAATACATAGAATAGAATACATAGAATAAACCAGGTTGGAAGAGACCTTCAAGATCATCGCGTTCAACACATCAACCAATCCAACCCACCTAAACAACTAACCCATGGCACCAAGCACCCCATCAAGTCTCCTCCTGAATGCCTCCAATGATGGTGACTCCACCACCTCCCCAGGCAGCCCATTCCAATGGGCAATCACTCTCTCTGTATAGAACTTCTTCCTAACTGGATAATAGAAAGACTGGATAATAGAAAGAAAGTCTTCACAGTGAGGATGGTGAGACACTGAAACATGTTGCCAAGGGATGTTGTGGATGCCCCCTCCCTGTATGTATTTAAGTCCAGGTTGAATGAGGCCTTGAGCAACATGGTCTAGTGGAAGGTGTCCCTGATCCTGGCAGAAGAGTTGGAAGTGGGTGATCTTGAAAGTCCCTTCCAGTACAAATCATTCTATGAATCTAAGAGATATGAGGCAGATTATTTTAGTTTCAAACTGTTCTTTCAAGAAACAAAACATATGTTATTTTCTCTTCTCTTTGTAGGATGGATAGGTACATACCACATTTTCCTGAGTGACACATATATTTGTTTCTATGCATAAATTAACACATATTTTGTCAACATCTGTATCACAGTATCACAGTATCACAGTATAACTAAGGTTGGAAGAGACCTCAAAGATCATCAAGTCCAACCTGTCTCCACAGACCTCATGACTAGACCATGGCACCAAGTGCCACGTCCAATCTCCTCTTGAACACCTCGAGGGATGGTGACTCCACCACCTCTCCGAGCAGCCCATTCCAATGATGAACAACTCACTCGGTGAAGATCTTTCTCCTTACCTCGAGCCTAAACTTCCCCTGGCGCAGCTTGAGACTGTGCTCCTTGTTCTGGTGCTGGTTGCTTGGGAGAAGAGACCAACGCCTTCCTGGCTACAACCACCTTTCAGGCAGTTGTAGAGGGCAATGAGATCACCCCTGAGCCTTCTCTTCTTTACTACTACTTTAGGCTTTACTACTTTGGATTTAAATAGGTTAAGACATTTTAAGGCAGATGTGTTGTCTAACTTTTCCCTGAATCCACCTGGAGCTTCCTTGGGACATCTATATTTAGTTAATGAAATTCTTTCTGGCAAGGTCTGATAATTCATAGCAGTTTCCTGTCAATGTTAACTCAGATGATTTAATGGGAATCTCTTTTAAAATGCAACACTAACAATACCATGCGTTCGTTATTAGTACGTGTTTAAAGGTTGTCCTAAGCTCACAAGGATGTGAAGAGAGAATGCTGAAAGCTCAGGTATATAAATTCCTTGAAGTGTGTCCTTCCTCCCATTGCAGAATGCCAAATGCCAGCCACCTCAGAATTTCTTACTGGCAAAACCATGAACAGTTTGGATTGCATGAGTCCAACAAAATTCCTGCAATGTCAGAAAAAAGCCAAACATAAAAAAGCAGAAGTTGAGGGGCAGTTCTTTAAATGAGAGGGGTCTCTAATTTCTATTAAGACAAATGTTTCACATTTATTCCTTTAACATCTTATGTGAAATACATAGAGGCATTTGAATTTTAAACTTAGTTCTAATATGTAGCCCAGTCAGTTTTAATAAATCATTTTATCCTGTCATTCTCTCACACGAAGCAGTAAGTATCCATCATTTCTTGTGCTAAAAAAACAACAGATGTTGTAAACCCCTGTGGCAAGAGTGTAAACTTCCAAATGAGAACTAAAAATAAAGGCAAAACAAAACAATACACTTCACAGGATTTAAATTATAAATATAATACAAAGCCAAGGCTTGTGGTCATGGAGAATAAATAAAGTCCCTCTACATTCTGCTGCCTCTAGATGCAGACAGGTTGCACAGCTTCTTCCGGGAATGACAGCTTTCAGAAATGGAATCACAGTGTGGAACTAAATTGAAAGTCCTTACTCGATATTACTGTGCTGAAGGCAAGTTATCTGAAAGGTCAAAGTCTCTCAATGTGTAAAAATTGCTCATATCTTCTAAAGATAAATACATTGTATGATAATCCCAGAATTTTCATTACTCTTCAGAGATGAGCAGAACTCTGCCAAACACCACAACTCACTCTCCATGAGGAAAAGCTACAAAAAAAACATCTCTCACTAGGATTTGTGTTTGTTCATCCACTCAGGCATATCTCACCTTATCTTTGACTCTAAGTGTATATATCAAGGTTAATGGAATAGCAACAAGCATCTGTAAAAAATATCATGATGAAGGACTTTCATGTGGTAGACTGCCAGACATTTGGGGTTGGTCATGTAGCCACAAGACAGATAAAAAATGGTGTGAAGAGCTGTGTAATTGCTGTGTTAAGTAATGTAGGGGTCTCATAAATGTTAAGTTTCAGGGAAGAAATTTATAGTTTACAGTACGCTTACATACCCTCATCATGTCCCTCAGATATATGTGAGGGGTTTTGCCTTTATTAATTGCAGAGAAGCAGATGTAGAAAAGCACAGCAATTCTCCATACTGATGGTTTAGAGGATGAATGCTTATATTGGTTTTTAGGATTCTAAAAGTAATATTTAGGACTCTTGGTTCCATGTTAAGTGTTCAGGGTAACACAGAAGTGCTACCTGAGGAACACTAATTTTAGAATCGTAGAACCATGTTGGTTGGAAAAGACTTTTAAGATCAAGTCCAATTACCATATAACTCTACCAAGTCTAGTGTTACATCATGCCCTTTAGCATCACACCTATGTGTCTTTTGATGACCTGAAGGGATAAAGATTCAGCCACATCCCTGGGGAGATGATTACAGTTTTCAGTGAGGAATTTTCTTCTGATATACAACCTAAACCTCCCCATACCATTTCCTCTCATCCTATCACTTGTTACTAGGGAGAAGAGATTGACATCAACCTCACTTCAACCTCCTTTCTGGTAGTTATGAAGAGCAATAAGGTCTCTCCACAGCCTCTTTTTCTCCAGGCTAAACAATCCCCATTCCTTGAGCTGGAACATGTCCAGAGAAGGGCCACAAGGATGATCAGAGGACTGGAGCACCTCTCCTATGAGGACAGACTGAAGGAGTTGGGACTGTTCAGTCTGCAGAAGTGAAGGCTCCAAGGTGACCTAATTGTGGCCTTCCAGTATCTGAAGGGGGCCTACAGGAAGGCTGGGGAAGGACTTCTCAGGATCTCAGGTAGTGATAGGACTAGGGGGAATGGAATGAAGCTGGAGGTGGGGAGATTCAGACTAGATGTGAGGAGGAGGTTCTTCACCATGAGAGTGGTGAAACCCTGGAATGGGTTGTCCAGGAAGGTGGTTGGGGCCCTGTCCCTGGAGGTGTTTAAGCCCAGGCTGGATGAGGCTCTGGCCAGGCTGATCTAGCGTGGGGTGTCCCTGCCCATGGCAGGGGGGTTGGAACTAGATGATCCATGTGGTCCCTTCCAACCCTGAATGATACTATGATACTATGATACTTCAGCTGCCCCTCATAAGACAAAACCAGTCCATTTTAGAAGACCCAAGAAAGTGCATCATGGTAGGACATAATTCATGAGTCTGCTGAATCATACTTAAACAGCATTAAAGAAATTTGGTGAAGTAAAATTGTTTTAAAAAAATGTTGCCCTATTGGCATAAGGATTGGTATCCATCTCTGCCCATGGACAAAAGGAGAGAGATACTTGTTTATTGAGATTTATTTACATTTTATTACTTTCTGTTCAAGATCTGTGAAAAATTTTAAAGGTACAGCCTGAAACTACAACATTTATATTTTGACAGGCAATGCATGTTTCTGGGTAGTACAAATGTGATAGAATAAAGTGTCTTCAAGGAGGTGTTCAGTGACTACTAAAGTGAGGAAGAGAGTTTATTAACTGGTTTAGTTTTGGTTTGGGGGGCTTTTGGGGGGTTGTTTGTTTTTTTTTTTCCTCTATAGCTAGTAAGATTAGCCACATCACTATCCATGATGTGTTAATGAGAGGCTTTTTACCTGAGAAAAATTCATGGACTAGATAATCTATGCTCTTGATATTGCATTTCTCTAAAGATAGTGCAGTAAGCAATTATCTACTCCCCTATGCTTACAGCTCTAGAACAAGTTAGGAAAGCCATATTACCATTCACAGAAACACTGCTATGTTATGGATCTAATTTCCATACAGAAGTTTCTGATTTTCCTTTCCCTGTATCCCACACTGAGACATTGGCTTGCATGATTTGTTCTTCCATTTCTGGCATGTGAAGCACGTGCCAGATGTCACACATTTAGAGCTGGCAGTCTCTTATTGAATGCTATTCTTCTTATCAGTGCTTTTCCAAAGAGCAGTACTTCTACTAATACAAAATACTAGATGGCAGCAGAATGCTTTTAGTCCTGCTGGACTGACATCATAGCCTGTATCCATTTATCACACCCTGACTGTGCTCCCACTCTCAAAAAAGCATATTACTTTTATTGCAGCATTCTTGCCTCCCTGTTTTGTGGCCCCTCTCTCCTTCTGTGTCACCCTAGCAGTGAGGGGATCATAGCTTGAGTTGGAGACATAAGGAACACATTGCTGAAAAAAATGATGTATTATATGAGAGACTTCTGAGGTGGGATTTTATATTTGGCCAGCTTCATCTGTCAGTTTCAGAGCCTGCCTTTAAAGCAAAGGTGCAAGACAGCAGGGAGTAAAGCCTAGTAATCATCAAGTCTGGTCAAAATACACAATCCTAGAGGAAAAGGTAAAGGCATTAGGTGGGTTAGTGTGAGTTGCAAAGGACAAGTACATAAAAACTGACTAGGAAAAGGAATGAGTGTGCTATCTCCATAGCCACTCTGGATATAGCAAGAAGCAAGAGGATTAAAATGCAGTAAAGCAGAAAACAGGCAAAGCTTTTTAAGCACAGGAATAGCTTGATACTGGAATACTGGAATGTGGGATCTTAAAAGCAGTGTCATTCAAGATTAGAAAAATGACTGCTGTCAGGTTTCAGGAATACATGCTTTGATGTCTCACTTGCAAGCATATGATACCTACATAATGCCTTGAATACTATAAGGCAAATCTACAAGTTGTGGCTGGGCGCATCTTAACCCTTTAGAACTGCCTCCTTCTGACAGAGGAGGAGTGCTAAGGCAATGCAGGAAATTCCATGTTAAACTGCCAGCATGTTAAAATCACAATGGAGAGAAAGTAATCAATACTGAACCTCCTAACTGCAGATTTCACAATCAGTTAATGCACAAAAAGAGGGAGAACACCATATGATTCATGTATATGATTCATGCCAATCTGTTAATTCTGTGTAAACAAACAAAGCTTCTTTTGAATTTGTCATCTTGGAGGCATCAGAGACTGACAACATATTGTCAGATTCATTCCTCATGGGGGTCTTTCAGTATGACAATAGCAATGAGAGGCAAATGGCAAGCACCACAGGTTACTGAGCTGAAATGAAAAGACTCTGAGAGATGAAAAACTCTCTGTGCCACACAGGCTCTCTGAGCAGCATAGAAACATCTCTTCTACACCTCAGTCTTATTTCACATCCCGTCATCTGCATTGTGGAAGCTGGTCCAGAGATGGGGTCCAGCACCACAAGTGCTGTAAAATCTGGAACCTCTTCTTGAGATTTTCTGCTTTTTATGCAGGACCTGGCAGAAATCATGTGTGGAACATCTTCTTTATGAGGAAAGGCTGAGGGAGCTGCATTTGTTTAGCTTGAAGAAGCAGAGACTGTGGGGTGATCTCATTAATGTTTATAAATGTGTGAAGGTTTTTGTTTATAAATACTACAGGCCCAAATCAATCTCATGAAGTTCAACAAGACCAAGAGCAAGGTCATACATCTTGACCTACATCAGGGCAATCCCAAGCAATTATATAGGCTGGGCAGTGACTGGCTTGAGTGCAGCCTTGAAGAAAAGGACTTGGGGGCAGAGGTGGACAAGAATCTCAATATGAGCCATCAGTACACACTTGCAGCCCAGAAAGCCAATCATAACCTGGTCTGCATCAAGAGAAGCATAGCCAGCAGGCTGAGGGAGGTGATTCTCCCCCTCTACTCCACTCTGGTGAGATCCCACTTTGAGTACTTCATCCAGTTCTGGAGCCCCTATTACAAGAAAGATATGGACATGTTGGAATGTGTCCAGAGAAGAGCCACGAGGATGATCAGAGGGCTGGAGCATCTCTTCTATGGAGTCAGATTGAGAGAGTTGGGGTTGTTCAGTCTGGAGAAGAGAAGGCTCCAATGAGACCTTATTGTGGCCTTCCAGGGGACCAACAGGAAACTGGTGAGGAACCTTTTAGGATGTCAGGAAGTGACAGGACTAGAGGCAATGGAGCAAATCAAGAAGTTTTGCTTAGATTGGGTGTTAGGAAAAAGTTCTTCGCCATCAGGTTGGTGGGACACTAGATCAGGTTGCCCAGGAAGGTGGTGGAAGTCCCATCCCTTGAAGTTCTTAAGGCTAGGCTGAGTGGGGCTCTGTTATGGTTATTAATAGGTGGGATTATTAATAAAATATTAATAGCTTTATTAATAAAAAATCCCACAGAAAAGATTAATAAAAACTATTTACTGGTTCAAAATATTTGGTCATGGAGAAGGTATCTCACCAGCAGGAACATGTAGCAATTTAAACAATATTAGCAAAAAATCCCAGAATCAACAAACAGTAATTCAAACTGTAAAGAGAAAAGAGAACTTCAGCAACATGCTGGCTTTGCTCACAAGGTTGGGAGAGGACTCCAGAACTCGCTAGAGCAACAGACCTTTTAACAGATGCTTATAAAAATCAGATTTGCTGGATTACTCACTGCAAATCACTTTAGTCCAGTATACTCACTTGCTGCATTTATAATCCCAAGAATATGGGGTGCATCTGAATTCATGCTGGCCAGCGGTGGTGTCTGCAGGCAGACGTTGCTGTGCTGGGAGAGGACAGCTCATCCCTGCAGCTCTGTGAAAGATGTGTCCCTGGGGCACTGTAGGCAGGCAGGTGATGTGGCTATCCGGGCAGGCTGTGTGTGTGTCAGGGTACCATCAGTGCTCACAGCTGGTTGTACCCCAGCGGGGAGTGCTGCTGCTGTGTATTAGAGGCTTTGGGGCACTCAAGCACCAGGCACGGAAGGTTGCCGGCAGGAATGCCACACGGTCATTCATGGCTAGTCTGGCTTCAGCGGATGGCAGGCTGTTAATGACCCTATCGTGATAGGCGCTTGCTTTGTTCTGAGGAAACAGGCACAGCAAAATCCTGGTGCCAAGGAGAAGCAGAACATTTGTTGTATTATCCTCTCTTGTCCTATGATAGAATTTTTACTCTTATTTGACTCTTTGTGTTCAGGTGTTAAGCAGAACAAGGGGGTCTTAAAAGGCATTTTTGTGATATTTCACTTATTTGTGCCTTAGAGGGGAAAAAAATGTAAGAAAAAGAGGTCAAACTAGGAACAGATAAAGTATAGGGTCCTGGGACACAGTACAAGGGACACTCAGGAAGGACAGCCTGGGCGCTGCACTTCTCATCTGTCTCAGTGCAGCTATAACAGATGCCCTGCTAAAGTTTATCAACAAGTTGATCCCCCATAAGGGCATGGGTGTATGAGTTCTGCCAGAGTGTGACATTTAGAATAACCACATTCAGAAGGTTTATCTGCATCTCATTATTTCTTGTAGCATGTAACAGGATTAACAGGTAAACAGAGACACAGACAAGAAAAAGAAGAAAAGAAACAGCACAGTATCTGAGGACAGAAAGTAGATAAAATATATAAGCTATGTGAAACATCATATCATATTTGAAAGAATGAAAGATGGGAGTGGAAGGAGTGAAATAAATTTAATATAAAACAACTTGCCTGGTTCACAACAGTTAAAATTATTATTCCATTCTTCTTAAGCAGCAATAATAACAAGCAAAACCAATGCAAAGCAACAGTCAGTTTGAAGCAGTAGGACTGAGTTTCATAATTAAAAGTAAAGCTAAAGCTTTGAAAATACCTATCATGGGAAACTGATCTTTTGAACTCCATCATTTTCCATATCTTCTTCATGACCCAAAATCTGAAGATCTTTCTTCTTAATCCAAATTCAGATTGGATTTTCAAGGTCATGTTCACCTCTGCCTAAAAATAGAATAACTAGTTCTGCACTGCCTGGTGGGTTTTTGTTCTTGTGTAAAATCACATGTGAAACTCTGACTAGATATAAATACTTTCACAACATGCTTTTCAGCTTTTACTGAGAAACACAGCTAGTTTTGCAGAGCAGTTTATTTGGAGATGCATTACAGTTTAAGAACTCACTGTAACTACTCAGAATGAATCCATTCACAGATGTTTTCATTGAGGTTGAGGGGTGTGTTAGTTCTAGGCTATGCCTTTCAAAATTTTTCACAGATCTTGAACAGAAAGTAGTAAAATGTAAATAAATCTCTATTTGGCATAAAAAGGAAAATAATGATAGTCCTAAACAATCCCATTGGAGAGATAAGGGACTTAAATTAGTTGTACCAAAACAAACTCTCTCTCTTCTTGTTTCCTCTGTCTGGGAGATACTAACTTTGTGCTTCTGCTGGCTTCTACTTGAGCTTAGCTGCATTGTTTTTGCTAAGTTCAATCTTCTCTGTCCTTTCTCTTGTCCCTTTTGTGTACAGGAAGGGTAAGGGGGAACAGGGAGGGAAACTCTAGTAGCTTCCTCTGGTCTTTGGCCAGGGGGATCCTTGTGCTGTTTATTAATTGTAAATACCTATAAATATTTTAAATGCTGTATGTTTTGTACATATTCATTGCATTCCATTGTAGATTGTAGTTTTGCTTGTAAATGATAGGTTGGACACGATGATCTTGAAGGTCTCTTCCAACCTGGTTTATTCTATTCTATTCAATAGCTTTCATTTGCTTCCAAATGAGCTAGTCTTGCAAATTTAATGTTGGGGGGGGCAATTTTCAACCCACCACAGGGTGCTTTTGAAATTTGTACACAGGTAAATGCTAGAAATGTTTTAATTGCATAAAGAGAGATATAACTGTATCTCTTCCAGAGCTATCTGTAGCATAAGAGGTCTCATTTTCCACCAGGCATAATTTGTGCCTTAAGAATTAGTCTGTTCAGAAGTTCAGTCAATTCAATGTATTTTGTTGCCATGTAGTAGAGATCACCAGAGGAAGCAGTAATTATATTGATCTTTCCAGGATGAAATCAATTCAATCTCCAATCTGCCTTTGTCCTTGTCACCAGCTTTTGAAACACAGATCCTGTTCTTGTCTTCAATTGAGTCATTAAAGACTACAGAAGGACAGCAAGGATTGCTTCTTGTCTTAGCTGTGATGAAGTACTGGGATGCATAGCTCCAAGGGCATATCAAATACTCATCAAATGGCTATAGTGGTATTTTCTGTTGAATCACGCTCTATACCATGTTCAAACAGGAAATAAAATACAGAATTTTACTGATTTCCCACAAGCTGTTTCTAAATCCATGATGTCTTTGCACTAGAGCTAATTATTTTACAGCTTACATAAACTCTAAAAACAAAAATAAAAATTGAGATTTTCTTTTTGTAAGCCTACATCCTCAGGACATGTTGTAGTCAAGCTAAAGATGGCAAAACTTGCTCTTTTCTTGATTTATAATAGTTTTATTTTTATGTTTATCACGATGACTCTTATAGCAAAACAACCACATGCAGAGTTAAAAGTTACAAAAGCCTCATTTTCCACCCAGATTTACATCGACTTTTTCCCTGTGTGTGAAGTAAAAAAGTTATATGCCTCATTCTCTAGGAAAGATAAAAGATGGAAGCAGTAAAGTTCCACCAACCTGAGTTGGTAAGAAGCTGGTAATACAAACTTACTTTCATCATTTAAAATATGAAGACAGTATAACACATCGCCCACCATGACTCTGGGTTTCTTTGTCAGCCTCAAGATAATATAATCACAGAAGAAAACAAAAAAAAGAATAAAAAACAAACAGTAATGTTCATGCCTAAGTATGAAATCAGTATGAATTTTCTACAGCTCTGAGTCACACAGTTCCCTGTGGTGGGTTGAGATTACCCCCCAACATAAAATTGCCAGACGAGCTCAGCTGAAAATAAAATGAAGCTATATTTGCAAGCAAAACCACAATCTAGAAATATGAAATGCAATGAACATGTACAGAATAGACAATATTTACATATATTTACAATTTATAAACAACACAAGAACCCCCCTGAACAAAAACAGGGAGTTACCAACACCATCCTCCTCCCTCCTCCCTTCCCTCCCCCATGTACGTGGGACAAGAGGAGATTGGATGTGGCACTTGATGCCATGGTCTAGTCATGGGGTCTGTGTTGATAGGTTGGACTCGATGATCCTCGAGGTCCTTTCCAACCTAAGTTATACTGTGATACTGTGATACAAGAGAAGAAAGGAGAAAAGCAGGAAGTCACTTGTTAGTACTTAGCCACAACAAAGCAATGCAGCCAAGGTCAGAAAAGCTATCCACCAGCACAAAGGAGTCAAAAAAAAAAGTGTTAGTGTACAAAACTAACTTTATGTTAGATACCTGTCCAATGGATTTATTTGGACCTTATCACTATTTTCCTTTTTACATCCAATGGTAGTTTATTTATATTCTATCACTTTCAGTTCAAGATCTGTGGAAAATTTTCTAGGCACAGCCTAAAACTACCACATTCCCCATTCTGTCATGGAGCTACATCTTGCAAGGATATCATGTCCCCATTGAGAGGGAGAGCTGGCAATAGACGAATAGAAGTGATTGGAGAGAAGAGGCAAGGTATCCCAGTAGAAACAGAATTTAAAAGGCCTAGGAGCTCTGTACTATGAAGTTTTGCAGACCATGAAGTCTGTATCTGTCAAAGTTAGAAATCCTCCTTTTTATTAACAGCAGACATGGGTTTCTTTTTTAACTAACTTTACAGTGTAAAATGACGTGTTTCAGTATTTCATTTATTCTGGGCCACAAACATGACCAGTTCTCATTCCTTTGTCTCTTTAGTCCATGTGTATCTTCACATTTCTTTGTGTTGGAAATCATAGTTTCAAAACAGATAGGAAACAAAACTGCATTATTGCATCAAAGCAACGTACAGCAGAATTTATTTTGTCTGTCAGTTCTGGACCACTAGAAATGAAGAATAATGAATCTGTGTTGCTTCCATAAAATATGGAAATCAACTTCATTTATTTTAAGAAAGAAGGCTTTGAAAGACATCACCACCCCAAGCCCCCCCCCCCCCCCCCCAAAAAAAAACCCAAACCAAAACAAAGCACAAAACCCCAAAACCAAAACAAAACAAACACAATACCCAAAAAAACCCCAAAATAAACTGAATAAGACAAACTAAAAGAACAGCAGCAACAAAATGGTAAACACAAGCTCTGCAACTACTTGTGCTGGATGCTGCACTTTGGCCACAACAACCCCATGCAGAGTTACAGGCTGGGGTCAGAGTGGCTGGAGAGCTGCCAAACAGAAAGGGACCTGGGGGTACTGATTGACAGCTGGCTGAACATGAGCCAGCAGTGTGCCCAGGTGGCCAGGAGGGCCAATGGCATCCTCACCTGCATTGAGAATAGTGTGGCCAGCAGGAGCAGAGAAGTCATTGTGCCCCTGTACTCAGCACTGGTTAGGCCACACCTTGAGTACTGTGTCCGGTTCTGGGCCCCTCAATTTAAGAAGGACATTGAGACTCTTGAATGTGTCCAGAGAAGGGCAACGAGGCTGGTGAGAGGCCTCAAGCACAAGCCTTACGAGGAGAGGCTGAGGGTGCTGTGATTGTTTAGCCTGGAGAAGAGGAGGCTCAGGGGAGACCTTATTGCTGTCTACAACTGCCTGAAGGGAGGCACCAGAACAAGAGGACACAGTCTCAAGCTGTGCCAGGGGAAATTTAGGCTTGAAGTGAGGAGAAAGTTCTTCACAGAGAGAGTTGTTAACCATTGGAATGGGCTGCTCGGAGAGGTGGTGGAGTCACCATCCCTGGAGGTGTTCAAAAAAGGATTGAATGTGTCACTTGAAGCCATAGTTTTAATAGTCATGAGGTATTGGTTGACAAGTTTGGATAGATGATCATTGCGGTCTATTCCAACCTTATTGATTCTGTGATTCTATGATATCTGATCTAATATTCTAAAATCATAGGCTACCTTCATATGGATTTTTCTTTTTCTTTATCAGACAATACTGTACATATAGAAAAGTCTTCACACTACCTTATTTTCTGTCAGAATTAATCGGATTCAGTACAATGGTTGAATAACTTCCCTATTCTCTACTCGAATTGTCACTTAATTCCTGCCACACCAGAAGATTCTGACTCCATGGAGTCACCGGGAATAATAGCTTCCAAAACATCTCAAGTTCTGTTAATAGAATAGAATAGAATAGAATAGAATAGAATAGAATAGAATAGAATAGAATAGACCAGGTTGGAAGAGACCTTCAAGATCATCGCGTCCAACCTATCACCCAACACCACCTAATCAACTAACCCATGTAACCAAGCACCCTGCCAAGTCTCCTCCTGAACACCTCCAGTGATGGCGACTCCACCACCTCCCCGGGCAGTCCATTCCAATGGGCAATCACTCTCTGTGTAAAACTTCCTCCTGACCTCCAGCCTGAACTTCCCCTGGCATAGCCTGAGACTGTGTCCTCTTGTTCTGGTGCTGGCTGCCTGGGAGAAGAGACCAACCTCTGCCTGTTTACAACCACCCTTCAGGTAGTTGTTGAGAGCAATAAGGTCACCCCTGAGTCTCCTCCTCTCCAGGCTAAGCAGCCCCAGCTCCCTCAGTCTCTCCTCATAGGGCTTGTGTTCCAAGCCCCTCACTAATTTCGTTGCCCTTCTCTGGACTCGTTCCAGCAAGTCAACATCCTTCCTAAAGTGAGGGGCCCAGAACTGGACACAGTACTCAAGGTGTGGCCTAACCAGTGCAGTGTACAGGGGCAGAATGACCTCCCTTCTCCTGCTGGCCACACTGTTCTTAATGCAGGCCAGGATGCCATTGGCCCTCCTGGCCACCTGGGCACACTGCAGGCTCATGTTCATCCTACCATCAACCAGCACCCCCAGGTCCCTCTCTGCCTGGCTGCTCTCCAGCCACTCTGACCCCAGCCTGTAGCTCTGCATGGGGTTGTTGTGGCCAATGTGCAGAACCCGGCACTTGGATGTGTTAAATCTCATGTCGTTGGACTCTGCCCATCTGTCCAGACTGTCGAGGTCTCTCTGCAAAGCCTTTCAACCCTCTAGCAGATCAACTCCTGTCCCCAGCTTGGTGTCATCAGCAAATTTACTGATGATAGACTCAATGCCCTCATCCAGATCATCAATAAAGATGTTAAAGAGCATGGGGCCCAGCACTGATCCCTGGGGGACTCCACTACTGACTGGCCGACAGCCGGATGTGACACCATTCACCACTACTCTCTGGGTTCGGCCATCCAGCCAGTTCCTAACCCCGCTCAGAGTGCTGCTGTCCAAGCCATGGGCTGACAGCCCCCTGAGAATTTTCAAGCAAGTACATGGGTAAAACATCTAGTAATATCTCTAAGTGTATTATTTAAGAATGCATTATTTAAGAATGTTACATGTCTTTTCAGATTATATAATATATCATGTATAATAAAAGATCTTTACGTGAAGATTAAAGGAAATAATTTCTTCTAGGAGTTTCTGAAAAAGATCAAGAAAACGATAGCTGAATATTGATTGCAGAGTAAGACAGTGTATATCAATATTCTGCCTTTAAATCCAGGAAGGGTTCCAGAAAGATTATTTCATTTGCTATTTTATCTCAATAAAAGGATTTGTATTTACTTAAAAGGGTATAATTTAAGATTAAAATAAAGCTTCATCTTCTCTGACCAGGTTTTCTTTGAGCCATTATATCATTAAGTCAAGAGTAAATTTTCCCCTTTAGAAATTGATTAAACTATTATAAAGTAATATTTCAAAACACAGCTGAAGACATTTATTATAAGTCAGACAATTCTTGGCTACTTTACAAGAAAACTGTTTCAGCACATATCTTTATCTCCATTTTTAATGAATATTTATCAAAGGTAGCATCAGTTTGGCTTCATATAACACTGAATTGCAGTAGATTCGTTATTAATAGAAATATTGCAATTATACTCAGCTGAATAAAGGGATGAGATAAGTGTTTAATTTAAGGATTTCTGTCACGTATTTGTCACAGAAACCGTGCTTCATCCTTTCAGAATCTCCCCATGAAACAACCTGCTTTCTGACAAAGAACATAAAAAGAAATAAATGCATACAGTCCTTGTACATATTCCCAAGATTCATCCACTCAACCAAATACAGCCACTCCATTTAATTTCTTTCTAATCTGGAATTAGTCCATCTAAACAATTTTCTGGCCAGAATTTTATCCTGCCATCTCTATTTGAGAGAGAAAGGCATTTCTATAGAATATTTTTTTCCTGCAAGTATTATCAGGACAGTTGCTACGAAAGATGATTTATGAAGTGCAGTTGGGAAAAAAAAAATAAAAGGAAGAAGGAAAAAAGGATGTTGACAAGTATTGTTGTTGACAATATAAGGGCACATTATTAATTGCCCTCTTTTCAAGTGACTGGATTTATGGGTGTCATAATGATACCACTGAACCATACTTTATGAGTCAAAGAGCAGTTCAGACAAGTTCTTAGCTGGCAATAGTATGGGAAAGGAAGTTCCTATTACAAACAACTGCATTAGCACAACAATAAGTGATATATTGTAACTGTGGTCCTGGATATTCTCAGAAAAGATACAGCTTTACCTTCAGAAATTAATGTGGAAAAATAGCAGTTACAAGCATGAGAGTAAGGGTAATGGGTTTGGCTGAGCTGGAGTTAGTTCTCAAAGCATCCTTCTAGCGCTGTATCTTGCAGCAGCAGTTGATAACACGGCAGTGTTTTGGCTACTGTTGGGTAAGTATTCAGGCTATGTCTTTTCAACATTCCCCCCCCCCCCGCCCCCCAAGAGTTGGCAAGATCTTGGGAGGGAACACAGCTGAGCCAGATGACCCAGATGGACCAAAGGGGTATTCCATGGCATATGATGTCAGCTCACATATAAGAATGAAGTGAAAGAAGGAAGTAGAGGGATTAGTCCCTGGCATCTATCCTCCTAAGCAGCCATCAAGCTTAGAGCGCCCTGCTTCCTGAGACTGACCATCATCCTGCTGATGGGAAGTAGAGATTAACATCTCTCTCTCTGCTTTCACTTCCTTGCAGTCTATTGATTTTGCTTATTATTGTTGTTAAATTGCTTCTATCTTATTACTGGCTTTTGTATATTTTTTTCCCTCTCCCCTGTCCATTTAAGAAGGGGAGTGGTAGAGCAGCCTTGGTGGGCATATGGCCCCTAGGCCAGAGCTAAACTACCATAGCAAATAGATTAAATTCTTCACATCCTGGGTTTAAGACTTCTACTGCTACCAAAAAGATGTGTTCCCTCTGCATGTAGAGATTAATTTAAGGGACTTCTGTTTCTAAGACTTTCCAAAAGATTTCAGAGCAAAGAGGCATGTGAATTTCCTCTGGTATATGCCTACAGAGACTCTATTCTGTTATACAAAGAAATGAGAATTGTTATGTAACAAGGAAGAGAGAAACAAGCTGTGAGAGGAGTTACAGATTCTAAAATTATTTCAGATCTTGTGATTTCAGTCACACATGAGGAGTTACCTCTTCCCTAAATTGAAGTAGGCATATCCATGGTTTTTCCAGCCAGTTCCATACTCCGCCTCCAGTGCATTGTAAACACCAAACTTCATCCATACCATAAACAGCCTATTTCCAATTTTCTTCCTAAGAAATTAATTACATCATTTAAAATACGTATATATATTTAAAGGCATGTACCTGCATCAATTTCTCCACTAATGCTACAAGAGGAGGTATTTCTCTTCAAATTTGCCATTTCCTACATTACAACACCAAGCAGTAAATAAGCAAATGGTTTATATATGCAAATGGTTTATATAAGCAAATGGTTTCCTATCAAATCAAACGCTAACACATCACAGCAGAAGTCAAGTTTGTAGACTGTAAATTCAGAGTAGAAAACACATGTAAGGTCTAAACATTTGGGTATGTAGTTAGCCAGAGCATGTGTAGCAGATTAGCTTAGTTTCAAAGCTAAGAGAAGACATACAGGAATAAAGAGAAGTCCTAGAATTTTGTGGGATGACACATGAAGGTACTGCTCCAAGGAATGTGGACTGAAAGGTAGATGATGATGATGTCCCAAGTCCCCTGTAAGGACTGAGCAGTGACCTGTTTTCTCAAATTTAGCTGCAGAAGATGGGGAGCTACTCTGCTAAAATCTTTGCATGTGCTCAGGTTTGAGACCATGCTAAAGTTAGTTCTCTTCCATCTTAACTTTAGAGTATTGTATTTTTCTCATACATTTGTAATTTGTCTGAATAACTTCTGAAACTTTAGTCTAACTCTTTTCAGAAGTATTTATTGGACTTCCCTTGTGATTGGTTTTCTTGCAAATGACTCCTCTTGCTTTTGACTTTAAGATTTCAATCTTAATACAATCATTGAGGCATTACAGCTGTCACTTTCTTACAATTTCCCTTTTTGGAATATAGATTTCAGACAATGTTTTCCCCTTATTTCAAACAGGTTTTCCACTTTTGTTTTGGTGAAATTCCCAATGTTTTATATACTCAAGTACCTAAGTATCTTGATCTGGCTGGTTTCACTAGCTTTGCCATTTAAATGTATTCAGGTTTATTCTTCCAGAATCAGAACTCTAGTTGCAAATCTAGTTTTACTTGATGCTTTACTTAAAACTCCTTGTGATTGTGTTTTTCCAATTTTGTATCATCGATCCTCGATAATTTGTTCATTTCTTTCTAAAGCTAGACTCAATATACCATCATCTCTTCTGACTCGTTTGCTGACTATTTGATAAAGAAAACTTTTAGCTAACTCATCTGAGAATTACTGGGCACTAGCACTACTACTCATGTTCATTTATCAAACTGTATCTGGGAAGTGAATGTGTCACATAATAATATTATCCCTGATGGATATATCACTCTGATCTCATAGACTTAATTATCTACCACACTTCCATCCCTCTAGAGCAGAAAAACAGAACTAAATCTAAAGTTAGGCAGGAAGGTGGCTCTTACCAATCTCTCTAATATGCTTTTGCTCCCAACAGATCCTATTTGATCCATACTTTTGAATTTTTTCCTTTTTCTGCCATCCTTTAAACAATTTTTGTATAGTGGCACATTACACTTGCATCTCCCCTTTCCAGGTAGCAATAGTACATAATCTTTAACATTTTAATTCCAGGCATTGTTGTTAATAATTTTGGAGACAAAAGCACCTTATAATCCATCCTAGAGTTTTACTGTCCTATGACAACCCAATCAATCTTTTCCAAATGAATTAAAACAATCAAAATTAATTGCTCCATATTTGCCACTCTGTATGATTTGATCTAGATGAGGGGAGCAAGGTTGTGCAGAAGCTTTTTGCTGGTTTTTTCCCTCAAAATTAACACCTACAGTCTGGTCAATAATACCAAGAAATGCAGTTTAATAAAATTATTCAGAGAGATCATGTAAGGAACATAAATCCAAATATTTTAGGCAGTATATGAAACTATAGATGTGAGGAGGAGGTTCTTCACCATGAGAGTGGTGAGACCCTGGAATGGGTTGTCCAGGAAGGTGGTCGAGCCCCCGTCCCTGGGGGTGTTTAAGAGCAGGCTGGATGAGGCTCTGTCCAGCCTGATCTAGTGTGGGGTGTCCCTGCCCATGGCAGGGGGGTTGGAACTAGATGATCCTTGTGGTCCCTTCCAACCCTGAATGAAACTATGAAACTATGAAACTGTTGTGTAAATTGAAGAATCCAATATTCATCATTGTTCTTCACTAGTTCAAGATGTATGGAATTTAATATACTCAATATACTCCTTTAAGGAAACTCTTAATCAATCAGCGTGATCATAATAAGAAGATTGTTTATGTAAGATTGATGAGTAGAAAAGCAGAACTGGAATAGATGTGGGATCATAAATATATAAGTATTTCTGAATGTGACTACCTTAAGCATTTCACAGGATATTTCTGATGCAATCTTCCAGTTAGCATGTTCAATTACTTGAATGATAGAGTAGAATCAGACTAGACTAGACTAGACTACACTAGACTAGAACAGAACAGAACAGAATAGAATTAACCAGGTTGGAAAAGACCTCTGAGATCATCAAGTGCAACCTATCACCCAACACCATCTATGGAAATATTTTCTCTGTTATCTGTTAAGATCACAAGATTTCCAGCATCAGCAAAGTGATATCCTTCCTATCAGCAATCAGTATTCCCTTTACGTTGTCATTTTTGCTCACTGCAATGTGGTTTCCAGTTTGCAGGTGAAACTGTGGTTGGTATTTATGGATATTGCCCTGGTTTGCTTTTTAATACTTTTAACTGTCTTATGACTCTCAGCTACTGCATGGTGCTTATTTGGGAGCAAGGTTACATATTCCTTTTTCTTGAAAATACTTTCATCATATTACAGTTTTCCACTATTTGATAAAGCAACTGCTTTCAAGATCTAGTGACTTTTTCTGTTGGCTTTCACCTTAACTGTTACAGTTTTTGAAGTGATTCATTAAAATTTACAGTGAAACTTGAGCAAATTTGCCATAACTTCCTTGATTATGGCTGGATATTAGAAAATAGCCCTATATTTTCCCCAACCTGTTGAAATATATCAGCCTGCGTTTGAGCAAACTTTGTCTGCCTAAATGTCTTTAACTTTTAAAGGGACTCATGCTTCAATGGATCTCTTAAAGCTGTACTGGCTTTCAGTGTTACAGAAATGTAAAATCTACTTTGAAGTTGATTGGCTTTCTCTGGTGCTAACTAAAGTCTCAGCAGAGCATAGGTCTGTAAAACAGTTGTGTTTTGGGGTTTTTTTTCTTCCTTCAGCAATCAATAATTTTCCATTTGATTATTTGTGTAGTTGCATATTGATTTTGAATTGTCTTAATATGTAATGAATTGTTACAATATCTTTTAGTAATTTAAAGCACCTACTTAAATTAAAGCATCTACACAGATAAGTGGTTCTTGTAGGATCAATTTGCAGATTATTTCACAATGCAAAAACCTTCCTTTTAATACAGAAGCAAATTTCCACGGTTGAGTGGGTAGAAATATCTGGAATAGAAATGGGACTCACAATTTTGTAAGTAGCTTTATACATAGTGATATTTCTCAGAAAGCTTATGTATGCACATGCAAGTGAACTACAGGCTGGAGGACTGTGTTCTACCTGCCATTGTTAGTATAATTTTCTTCATAAAGTCAGATCGTTTGCTCCCTTCACAAAGAAATACCTATTATCCAAATGTTTCTAACTCATGACAAGACTTGTTGCTGCTAAAATGAGATCCAGGGGAAAACAATAAAAAGCCACTCAACTAACCAACACACCAAGAATAACAAAGTCCAGGATATATATTCAAATATGATTCAAGACACTTCCAAAACTCTTTAAACTCATTTGAAAGACAGCCAGATCTGGTGCCTCAACAGTACACAATTCTACCAAGACTTTTTTTGACCAGAAATAGATGATGCAGTGTCTGGATGACCCTGTGCAGGGAAAGCGATGAAAGAATGTGCTAGAAAATACTTGATTTCAATTCTAAGCTGGTAACACAATCCTGAAAAATAGCATACTTTAATTAATAGTTCTACATCCAAAACTTAGCCAAATGATGCATTATCTTCAGCAAAATGTAACACAGAAACTGCCTTATATTTTTGTAACTTGTGCTTACAAGCTTTGTGTTTTATTAATCTTCAAAATTTGGTAAATTCCTTTATTTTCTTTTTTTTTTACTGTGAAAGAAGACATTTTATTTAAGCAACAGATCAAAATTACAGTAAAGTATGTGAAATCAAAAGAATCTATAACTTACACTTCTGTTTCATTAGAAGTAATGGACTACTCTGTTTAGATGTAGAAATTTATTTATTCAAGTCTTTCAGGTTTTTGTTATTTACTTAATTAAGCTGCTAATTGGTACTGTAATAGGAAGCTACAGAGAAAAGAGAACAACTGAGTTGCACTACCCTAGGAAGTTGTGTTATGAAGCCAGAAAACAGATGCTGCATAGTTAAAGTAAGCATGTACACTAGTGATCCCTACTTTAAACAGACAGGTTTGAAGATGAATGCTTGCTGTAATATTTTATTGTCATGTTGGCTTTCTGCACTGTGCCAAAAGAAAAATGAATAATAATACATGGCCTGAATGATATGCTGCTTCATGACTAGGAGACATTCAATAGATAAAAGAGGAGGCACAAAGGAGGAAATGTACATGGAACAAAATAGGAGCTGTTAGAAGCTGTTAAAGAAAAACCATTATTAAAGAAATCTGTCTACACTGATCTGGCAACTGAAATGAAGCCAAGACCAAGAGACATCAATTACTATTTGATTCAGAATATTTTTGCAGCCTGAAATAAGATATAGCCCATGATAAGTATTTGGGGTTGCTGCACATGTAAGTAAAAATAAACTGGGTGGAATAGAATGCCATCTTACTAAGATATGAGTGCTTTGATTGTTTGGACATAACCTGTACTCTTGTCAACAGAAGGAGTGTGTGAGATATTGTTTCCTTTGAAGTATTCCACTGAGGCTATCAATCTCAATACGCCTACAATGCAAGAGCCTAATTACAGTTTTGTTGTAAATATTAAATAATTTCTGATCCATCCTCTCCAAGCTTATTGCAATTTATAGAAGCAGGCTGAATTATAATTTATTATTAAGACCATCTTGGAACTAATAACACTTTCTTTTCGTAAAGGTAGAATGTTTTACTATGACCCATAAGATATTATTAGTAGGATAATTATTAATAATTACTAAATACTAACAGGTATAAATTACTCTTCTGTAATTTCATTCATCACAATTTTACCACAGTTACAAATGAAAGCAGTACTGAATCTAACAGATCTATTATCACAAATGTAAGTTTCCTTCATAAACTGTGATACCAGTAGACCTGAAGCTGGAGCATTGAAATCTTACCTTTAGATGAAAATAATCAATGCTTCTTGGGTCTTGGACCCCCACAATTCAAAATGTAAGACTAGCTGTTCTACTTTAAACTTCTGGTTTGGAAAAAAAAATACCTTAAAAGATTCTGTCAAAGCATGTTTCAGTACAATTAGGTGATATGGAATATCTATTGAAGAGAGTGTATTTATATGTCTAAATCTATGCAATTAATCCATTAATAATTTTGCAATTTACCCTTTTAAAAATTCAATATTCTCAATCTGTATTTTGAGGGTAACTGATATTCTCACTACAACGACTAAGAGTATTTTCAGTCTGCAGTTGCTCAGCAGGCCTCCAGATGTGATTATCAGATCAAAGTGGTTTGTATTGTGCTATGTGTGTTAACATTCCTAGCATAGAGTTCCCATGCATTTCACTATGCCCACTTTCTCACTTTGGAGAGTACCATCCCAAATTTGGAGGCAGTCTGACAGGACTCTGGAGGAGCAAGTGTTGTGAAGGCATTGATCTCATTAGGTACAGCATTGTTCAAACAACTGATGATTTCTGTGTTTGAAAAAGTTATTTCCACCAGAGTATGCCAAAGATTTCCTACAGCAGTGTGGCAATGCATCCAAAACCCCTCCCCACCCTGTGGAATTGGGAAGGGGGCGAAGATCCAGAAGTGTGGGAAGAGGGGTAAGGAGGAAGGCAGCTCCACCTTTTCAAGGATGTGTCAGCTGGCATCTGGGCCCCTTCCCCCAAGTCATATGTCAGGACAGAGCCCCAGGCCAGCACAATACAGAACCTGATGCTGGTCAGTTTCTTACCCTTTTTCGGGCATGTGGAATATGATCTGTAGCATTAGAGACACAGGACATTTGGGCCATGAGCTGATATAAAATGGGTTTGATAGCGCAGAAGGCTCTTCCTGGGATTTTCTCTCCCCACACGTGTGGACCACACTGTGCAGTCCAGAAGGGTTCCTTGAGAAACGGAGACACTAGGAGGATTATCCACAACTGGAACCAGCATTGTGAGTATATTTGACACCTGCCTGAGACTCCAGGGAATACCTACTCTTGTTAGTAGGTCCAATATACTGCTCTTGGGTTCTATAATTTTCCAAATACTGATCTTCAACCATTCCTACTGATATGCAGAAATGAACCCCACAGCTCTAGAGACTTATGAAGCAGATATGTTTATTACAGCACTGGGTACAGGGGGAAACTTTCCACCAAACCTGTACAACCTATACCAGTACACACAGATATTTATGTGATCAAAACATACATATTCATTAGTTTTCTGAGAATAGTCATAATTAATGCAAATTATTTACAGGAACTCGTTAATGTATATATCCTCCCATTCTCCACTCAGGTTCCGCCTTCCAGTGGTTGTTTGGGTAGTCATTGGGGATGAAGTAAGTGTCTTCCTCTCAGGGTATTTTTCACCTGTGGTCCTACTACTTGTTTATCATAGTGTGCCAGTTCCCCTTTCACTCCTCAGTAAAAGATAAGGTTAAGAAATGCTTCAGATAAATGAGGTGATATGCTCATGGGTTCTGCTCCGGGAGCTAGGTTCAAGTTTTGTTTAGGAACATGTATGTTTATTGTACTCCTTCATGCCTGGGAACCTTTGGTTTTGGTGCCACGCTACGAGCACTTGCCATGCTGCGACCTGGTGCAAGGGGCCTGGTGCCAGGGACAAGTTGGAGAAGAGAGCTCTTTCTGGCCAGCTAGTTCCAGGGATGTGGCTGGAGAAGCAGGACTGTGTTCTACCTGCCATTGTTAGTATAATTGTCTTCATAACGTCAGATCGTTTTCTCCCTTCACAAAGGAATACCTATTATCCAAATGTTTCTAACTAATGACAAGACTTGTTGCTGCTAAAATGAGATCCAGGGGAAAACAATAAAAAGCCACTCAACTAACCAACACACCAAGAATAACAAAGTCCAGGATATATATTCAAATATGATTCAAGACACTTCCAATCCTCTTTAAACTCATTTGAAAGACAGCCAGCTCTGGTGCCTCAACAGTACACGATTCTACCAAGACTTTTTTTGACCAGAAATAGATGATGCAGTGTCTGGATGACCCTGTGCAGGGAAAGCAATGAAAGAATGTTCTAGAAAGTATTTGACATCAATGCTAAGCTGGTAAAACAACCCTGAAAAAATAGCATACTTTAATTAATAGTTCTACATCCAAAACAGGGATGTGGCTGGAGAAACAGGATATAAAAGAAAGCATGAAAAAGGAGCCATACCTGAGGGTGTCTTACTGAAGTTTGAGATGGGCCAGGTCAGTAAGTCTTTGAGTTATACACAGATCTGAAGAATATGTTAGGCTAACTGCTGGAGAACATTAGATTTCCATGCTACCTCTTGTCCAGAGTGAGAACAGTGATAGCTTCCTACAGATTGTGTCTCCTGGTTTACTGTGAGATGACAGGGCAGAAAATAAAGAAAGCAAATTAAAAATTCGTTGACAAGGTTTAGCTCTGTATGCTAGGTAAGTCAGTAGCAAAATAAAAAGGCTTTTCCAATGGTTCTTAAGATATTCAGTTCTAGCCTTTAAGTGATGAATTGTGTAATGGGTAAACTACACAGAATTACAAAACTTCAAAAGAACTTTGGTCTGAATTTTGAGTGGCAAAAAAATCTATCTTTCCTCAGACTGAAGAACTAGTCCTGCATATTTCCTTCTAGTTTCGCTACTGATCATCACTCTACCATTACATTTCTGGTCTGAGCATAAATCTTTTCCATTTGCATTTTCTTTGCTGATTTTGTCTGACCTACTGACTAAGGTTCAAAAGAGGCCTTCCAGGCACTGCTTCTAAAAGCATCTGAGTGTTCACCTCTGACCTAAGAACTGTTATAAGTCAGCAATGGGAATAATATGTATTCATGCTTTGGAACTCTGTACGAGAAAAATGAAGCACACTTTTACAGTGATCATAAATAATGTATCTGAAAAAAAGGTTATAGATTGTACTGCCTGAGAGAGATGTTCCATTGTAAAGCTAACAAAAGAAAAAAAGATCATTTATTATGTAAGAAAACTCATTCTAATTTCCCCTTCAAATAAAAAATAGTCAGACTATACACAGTACTTCAATACAATTCATCACGTATTGCTTCAGATAAAATTGAAATGTCTAACACAAGTAAAATGAGGTTTTGCCCTTGTGGGCAGGACAAAACTATCAAATATTCTTAGTGTAATAATTTGATGCATAGGGAAAACACTTTTAGACAGGTCATACTAGAGTGGTTTAGATCTGCTTTTGTTTGCCCTCAAAGCAAAGCACTGCCTTTTTTTTATCCATTATGTTCCCTTCCTTACAGCTAGGCTTCAAAATGTAAAGTAATTGAACTTAAGGAGCTGTGTCTAATTTTATTGACTGATACCACGCTCGGATGTGATAACTAGCAACCTGACAGCATGTGTAATCCCTTGATAACCCAGACATGCATCACCTATTGCTCCTGCCTTTGAAGTCTGTCTCCTCTAGCATGATCTTTCTGAGCTTCTTCAGTGAATCTCCAGACATTGCAGGAAGTCATCAAAATCCAAAATTACTGATCTGTAGAAATTTCTGCTTTTGCTTTAATGTGACTTTTATCTGAATTGATCTGGAATTGTCTTTTCACCTCTTGGGTTTATCATTTCAAAAAGTTAACATGAAACTACAAGAATGCAGACACACATTTATGGACAAATGTTGTGGTCAGCAGCAGCCTCTCAATGGCTTAGTGTGTAATGATAGTAACGTCACAGCTCCACTTATTCCTGACAAGTTTATCTGCCCTATTTCAGAAAAATAATTAATTAATTAATTAAAAGCCAAGAAAGTGTTTTCTTCTCTCCCTAGAAACAAAGCAACTGAATTGTATTTGTTGCCAAGTGCAGGTCTCTCCTGCACTACATTAAAGTAGCTCTGGAATTCAAGTACCTTAAACCAATAAAACTAAAGGAGAAGGACCAGAACCTCCTACTTTGGTAGTCTTAAAATAGTAATCTCTGTACCTGAAGACTGAGAGAGAATTTTTTTTTACAACTTACACTTGGCAATTTATTTTATGTGGCCATATAGGATTGCAAAATTAGTAGTTTAAAGGAATAATATTTCTTATCTTCATCATACTTAGAGTCATGGAATTGAATTACTGTTTTGTAGGAGATCCAAGTGGAACTTTGGAACTATAAACTATGATTTCAGCTCTCATTGATGAAAATGGCTAGGAAAGAGAAAAATAATCTCTAAGCATTCAGCTACAGTTTTCATCTAATCTTTTGTGCATGTGTCTGTTATGAAGGGTAAGAGGAAGGATAATGGATTTGTCCATAGAAAATGTACAGGTGCTTTGCTCATCTTTTCAAGGGAGCTATTTCCTTACTGTATGAATTTGTAATCTTGGAGAGATCATTATTCAAGTGGTGCTTTATCTATGCAAAAATATTTTAAGAATAAACTGCTGTTCGTGTAAAGAAGGAATGTAGGAATCTGCAAGGTCTTTAGAACTGCCCTCCCTATGACACACCTTATGTTCAACCAAGATTGACTTGGAGAAATCCAGAATATCTCTTTCAGTGATTTTTAACTTTTACTGCTTTAGAAACTTGAAAGCTGCCCTGCAGCATTTTCTCTGTAGACTAATAAATTGTGGTTTAAACCACTTAAAATCATATAGTGAGACAAGGAAAAAGTACATTACATAAAGGAGAGTCATTCCCAAAGCAACAGGTGTGTTTGTTTCTTTCACCTTCATATCATACATTCTATATAAATAGGCATGGTGATGAAAACCCTGCCAGACTACATATGCCTACCTGTGAATCAATGAATTGATTGTTTCCACTGGTTCAGAGAGATGCACCACATACTGCTACCTCAAGAAGGCTTAATTTCTGAACCAATCCTTCCTTTGTCTTCATCTCATCTGTTTTAATATCTCTGGTCCTTCAGATTCTCAGTCATTCCTGTGAAATGTTTAATATGGCTCCTAATACTGTCTTGGCAAGGCTGTAAATACATTTTGCTTGTTTTAGTCTTAGTGTTCAAACCAACACATGTACTTAATTACTTTGCATCTGTGAGCGATGTAATAGCCCAGTATTTTGGCACAGCCTCTTGCTCCTCTGGCCCTTCTGCAAAGTTGTAACGTGTGTATGACAACAAAAATTTACAGCAAAAATCAGTGTTCACCTATAAAGACATCTCTCTGAAACAGCCTCATCTAATAAATAATTTTTCTGCATTAATCTGAAGGCTTGTAATCTTCCAACCATCAATTTTCCTTATGCTCTTAAATACATTTCTACAATTCAGGATTCAGAGCTTTTATTGAGTTTGAGTGCAGCATTTGTCTCTTGTAACTTATTGCAGCTGGATGTCCCATTCCACATGCAAAAATTACACTCTGAGTGCCTCAATTATCTTTCACACTGAATATATTGACAATATACAATGGTATATATGCAGATCAGGCCTGCATATAGCCACCCAACCTTACCCAGAAATATACCATTCACTTTTGTGATCCTAATGCTCTTTAGAGATACTAATTTTAAAAAGCCCTGTATTTCACCATCTCACAGGTGATTTGAGTCACTAATGACAAAATTTAGGAATTTCGTTTGGTGACCTCAAAATGTGAGATGCCTGGATGGATTAATGACATGCTTCATCATGTTTTATGTTGTAAGAACATGATGTCATCATTGTGTTTACTTAGAATCATAGAATCAATAAGGTTGGAAAAGACCTCAAAGATCATCAAGTCCAACCTGTCACCCAACACTTCATGACTGCTAAACCATGGTAGCAAGTGCCACGTCCAATCCCCTCTTGAACACCTCCAGGGACTGTGACTCCACCACCTCCCTGGGCAGCACATTCCAATGGCGAACGACTCTCTCTATGAAGAACTTTCTCCTCACCTAGAGCCTAAACTTCCCCTGGCACAGCTTGAGACTGTGTCCTCTTGTTATGGTGCTGGTTGATAGAGAGAAGAGACCAACCCCCTCCTGGCCACAACCACCCTTCAGGTAGTTGTAGAGAGCAATAAGGTCTCCCCTGAGCCTCCTCTTCTCCAGGCTAAACAATCCCAGCTCCCTCAGCCTCTCCTCATAGGGCTTGTGCTGGAGGCCTCTCACCAGCCTCATTGCCCTTCTCTAGACATGTTCAAGAGTCTCAATGTCCTTCTTAAATTGAGGGGTCCAGAACTGGACATAGTACTCAAGGTGTGGCCTAACCAGTGCTGAGTACAGGGGAACAATGACTTCTCTGCTCCTGTTGGCCACACTATTCTTGATGCAGGCCAGGATGCCATTTGCCATCTTGGCCACCTGGGTACACTGCTGGCTCATGTTCAGCCAGCTGTCAATCAGTACCCCGAGGTCCCTTTCTGCCTGGCTGCTCTCCAGCCACTCTGACCCCAGCCTGTAACTCTGCATGGGGTTGTTGTGGCCAAAGTGCAGCACCTGGCACTTGGACTTGTTGAATGTCATCATGTTGGACTCTGCCCATACTTGAAGTATTGCAATTTCTGGTCCTTCCAAGGCTACTGAATAATTGACATAAACCTCAAAAATAATGTGTATCCTTGCATCATGAACATGTTCCTACTGAAACAACTCTTTAAGCAAATATATATGCAAAACAAAGTACATGGACGAAATCTTACGTAAGTAGATCATTATATAATGTGTTGCAGTCTGAAGAAAGCAAACTGAGGAAAAGAGTTTATCTGTTATTCAAGCAAACTAGTAAGACTGTTTCTGTGTATTTAATTATTGCTTTTATGGAATCTTGTAAATGGCAAGCAATAGACAATAAAATTGAATTCTCAGTCTCCAGAACATCTGCCAAAATTGCCATAATTGCCCACAACCAGGGAAATGTTTCTTGATGCATGATTTAATCTCTAATTTGCATTACAGAGGTTAGTAAAATTTTATTCTTTCTTCAGTCCATGTTTTTTTCAAGTAGAAATGTTTCAAATGTCCAAAAATGTGACTTTTTGTTATATCCAGTCTGCCTTCTTTTCCTAGTATGCCTGATCTTATTCCATTTACCAAATTGCATTTTTATCAAAAGGCAATTTGTCAAAAGAAGCTGTGTCATTTCTACAGTAAAGAGCAATTTAAAACTACTGTAATAAGGACAGTCTTTTAAACTTTCATCAAGGCAACTACAAGTGATTTAATTGCTGCATGTGCAAAGAATTTCTAATGAGACTCATTAACATATGTGTATTTCAAATTTCTCCACTTTTCACCTATCCACAAGGAAATTTTTACTGAAGTTTATTAGGACAGCTAAGAAAGCAACTACTTCTTAGAATCGGCAAACATGACTGCTCACTCATCTGAAGAATAAATTTGTGTGTCTCTATCAAAACTGCAGAGGGTCGAAACTGGTTTTACCCTCGTTGTTAATCTGTTTTTCTCCCACTCTATTTATCAGTATAGTCCTCTACAGAAACATTTCACCTCCATATAATGTCAGTTAACAGATCAACTGGCATTTTGGAAGAGCTCATCAGAAAGAGGAACTAGTTCAAAAGACAATAATTAACTTCAGTTCACAGGTTGTGTAATTGTTGGAAATAACCAGCTACCCCATTAATTTCCTGCTTTGCTTTGGTAAGTTTTTCCCTATTCAGAGACACAAATGCTAAAGCACTGCAGTATGAACTTTCACCTATTTCTGACTCTTCTGTGTGGGCTCAGTACAAGCCTTTTGCTGGAATGGCTTACCTTCTGACATCTCAGAGGAAGAGTGCTGAAAGCAGAGCAAATGAAATCTCAAATTCCCTGTGGCTGAAACAGAGATGATATTCTTTAGGTATAAACACTAGTTTTGTGTCAAAGAGCTAGGGGTCAAAGAAGGGACAGATGATATGTATGTGCATGAGAAAGAGGAAAAGGATACATGCTATATGCTTTCACAAATCTCAATTGTAAAATAATTGTTTCTTCCAAACAGAGATTCAGTCTCAGCAGATCCTCCAAGCAGCATCCTCTGCACCAAAAAGAGCTGCAGGTTACTTTATTATCAGAAGATGCTGGAATGAGTGGGATGTCTGAAGTGCAAGGAATTAAAAATAGCATAATGTCTTCACTTCCTTGCTGTTTGAAAATGCAAATACAAAAAGAAAACAGCACCCAAAAAGGAAACTAACACAGCTAAAAGCTAAAAATAGCCAGGAAAGAACCAAAGGGCCAAATCTGCCATGGGATTGTTATTTCATAGGTGCATTCCTTTGGAGCCAAAACTCAGTGAAATCCCCTAAGACAACTTGTACAGAATGGATATTGTCTGAATTTCAAAGCTATTCTATGCTATTTTGAGTGTCTGTCTCAAGGAATGGCTAAATAAAATCAGTATGGTTAAATGTAATTAGGCCTTTATTGTCCTTTACACAAAGGAATAATTTATTTCCAATTATTGTGAAGGCTATAGAGAGCCCTACTTAATTTTTCTCTAGGAAAAGATTTTGCAGCTCAGACTAACACTAGGAAAACCATACTATTGCTCATTTTAAGAAAATGAAAAAGAAATGCCTGATTTGGCTTCGTTTACACTTGATTGCTGTAGAGATCCAGGTTGTCCTACCTTACTAAGGTGGGAGAACCTAGGCAGGGAAATTAATGGAATCAGTAAGTCCCAGTTTGGTCTCCCAGGCAGCAGACTTCGTATCTGGGATGAAGTTGTTTATTGTTGCTGCTGTCTTGCTCACAGACACAAAGAGTGGATTTGTTTCTGTATCCTCACTGGAAACTGTTAAAAAGAAAGCAAAATTTTTTTGTACCTCATGGGAAACAGGGCAGGGGGCGAGGGTTGGAAAGGGAAAAAATATCATATGCAGGTTAGTTCATCTTCTTAGGTGTTAAAATGTTTTCCTTTTAGGCCATATCATTACCAGCAGGTAGAGAAAACCAAGCCTACTATATGCCAGAAATATACTTCTCATGGGGAACTAATTTCAAGAACATCAGTGGCTCCAGAGAGTCATCCTTAGATATTCACCTGTTCTGCACAAGAGTCAGTCAGCCAAGAAAAGCAAACAGGTTTGTGCAGGCAGGTGCAAGATTGAGAGATCCAAAACACAGGTCAAGAATAAAGCTACACTCATATTCTTTTACCAAGCTACACTGTTATCAACTAACTGTCTCTGCTTTTACTGAGGTCATCTCAGGAGGTAGTAGCATATCAGCAGGACAGGCACTTGTGGCATCCATCTGAAAGCATCATCACCGGAGGCAGGGATTATGAAGTGTGGAGTATCCTGCAGGTATGTAAACAACGGGATTTGCAGCACAAGCCCTATGAGGAGAGGCTGAGGGAGCTGGGGTTGCTTAGCCTGGAGAAGAGGAGGCTCAGAGGAGACCTGAAGGGAGGTTGTAGCCAGGTGGGGGTTGTTATCTTCTCCCAGACAACCATCACCAGAACAAGAAGACACAGTCTCATGCTGTGCCAGGGGAGGTTTAGGCTGGATGTTAGGAAGAAGTTCTTCATACAAAGAGTGATTGGCCATTGGAACGGGCTGCCCAAGGAGGTGGTGGAGTCACCATCACTAGAGGTGTTTAGGGTGAGACTGGATGGGGTGCTCTGTGCCATGCTTTAGTTGATTAAATAGGGTTGGATGATAGGTTGAACTCGAGGATCTCAAAGGTCTCTTTCAACCTGGTTACTTCTATTTCTATTTCTAACATCAGATGTGTGGAACTATAACAAAGTCTAACCAAAAGGTTGCTGTTCTGAGGATCCAGTCTTATCCTACATGTATGAAGCTTTTATCAAGAGACACATAACTATAATTCATCTGAACTCAGAGAAATCTTTGTTGTACATCCTATAAAGAAGCAAACCAAATTGCTCTAAAAAATAAAAGACAAAATTGCCAATGCCAGGAGAGTCCCAATGGAAGGTGCATTTGGGGAAAAAAACCCTAAAATATAAGAAATGTATTTTATAGATGTCTATAATCTATCCAAAACTGTACTTCTTTTGACTGTAAAGATGACTGTGCTTGTTTTCCTGCACCATCTCACATTAAAATTTGTACTTTGTGCTGTTTGTTATTTCTTAAGAGCAAATAAGATGTTTGTTAATTCTAGGAAACTACAGGGAAAAATATTAACTAGGAAGTAGGCAATAAGATCCATGGAAAACAGGCACATGAATATACACCCATAAAAATATTAACTGCATTGCTTTGAGATTCACTTCTCACAGAGTTCTACAGACAGCAACCTAAAATGGTGTTGGCAGAATGGAAAGGCAGAAAATTAATCTGCTATTAAATTGACAAATAATAGAAGTTTAATCCAGGAGATTCATCTCTCAATCCCAGATCTATGACAACTTTTTGTTTACTTTTTTTTTCTGTAAAATGGGAATGGTGGCATTTAAACCCTGTCTTTTCTCTACCTCTTCTGTCCATTTTTACTGTTCATTTCATATGCTCTTTAGAGCAAGGGTTGTTTTTTTGCTACCATTCACTTAAAACACCCATCATAATTGGTGGCTGGTTTTGGTTCAGTGATTTAAACACTACTTCTGTGAATAGAAGTAGCAACCGAAACTGCAGGCAGACAGACAGGGAGATCCATATTGGCAAACATTGTGACAGTGGAGGGGGGCAAGAGGTGCTGATGTCAATCTATTTGTAATTGGCCAGGTTTATCGTTAAAGTACTTGTGGACAATTGGGATGGCAGCATCTTAATCCTATTGGGATGAAGAAACCTCATATATCTTACAGGTTCTAAAATTGTTTACCTATTGCATAGTTACCTATACAGCCTGAGCAAAGTTCCTGGTCCATTGTTTTCATCTGTTTCATTTGCTATGGTAACAACCAGTATCTGTTAGCCAGTATGTCTAAGGTCCTTCCTGTGTGATCAAGCTCTATACAAGCACAAACTGAAGATCAAGGTCACTCTGAGTTTCTGAGACTGTGCAGAGATGTTTATAAACCTTGAAGTTAATGGTATATCTCAGACCTGTCACCTGTTCATCTGCAAGGCACTGCATATCTTCTGTGGTTTTCTCGAAGATGGCAATTAACTCTGACTAGTTCACAGCCTAAGGGATGAGATCACTTTCTGCTTCACCATTCTACTCTCCTGTTCTGCTTAGTTATTAAACCTTGAGCCCAAAGCTCACAAATATCTGCAAGTGTGGTACTGGTTGAAAGATTATCCCCTGCTGAATGTCCAGACACCTAAATTGAGGCTGAGCTAAAGTTAGGTCCTGCACCCAAATCTGTGCAGGTCTAGCCCAGATTGCTAACAAAAGCCTTCTCATAGTGCCTTATATCAAGACCTTAACACACAAAGGAAAAGAGAAAAATCTGAAGTAGTTCACCTGTGAGAGATGCATTACAAAATTTAATGTGAAATATTCTTCTATTAATTTTAATTGGGTTTAACAGAGACAGAATAAATCTGATTGAGAAGCTTACTGCATTTGAGAAAGAATCCAGAGTAGAATTTAGAGATGAAACTTTGTATAAAACGTGGATAAGTAGCAATAATAAATCCTATGCTTGATTACTGAGTTTTATTTTGGTAAAAAGTATTTGGGACAAATATTCCTTCAGTGAAATGATATAAATATCAGCCTATGAATTGGTAAAAAAAATGTAGTATTGTAACAGCAGCATAGAGGTTGATTTGTATGCAAAATCATAATCAATATTTATTTGTGCTTCAGTTTTGCTCTCACATAGTTTGTATGGTGATCCATTTTCTGCTTGGCTCACTATTCCGCTTCATTAATGGCAGAGAGAAAGATGATATCAGAAAAATAATTTATGTTTGGTTGGTGGGTTTGGTTGGTTGGTTTGGGGTTTTTTGTTTGTTTGATTGGGGGTTTTGTTTGATTGTTTTTGTCTGGAAATGAAGTACTTCCTACAGACTGCTGATAGGCTGCATAGAAGTAAACAGCCTCATATTTTTTCAGTGCAATCACACTCAAGATGCTCCTTATGTTCTCTTGCCTTGAGAATGATTTGACTGGTGTAGTGATGGATAAGTGATAGTAAGACAAATTTTGTGACATTGAGAGTCACCCTATACCACAAAAGATATCAAATGGCCTTACTAGGCTGACAGTTATAAAGGTTTTTACAGAACAAAACAATACTTAGTGTCTTCCAATTTTCAAATGTGAGGGATCAACAATTAATTAAAACCCCTCATATTGCCTGGGCCTGCATGTGTAAAAATGTGTGCATAGATATAGACTTTGAGAAGTAAACTACTAGTAGATATTTTAAATATTTCAATTTATAAAATTAGAACAATATACTATCATAGTATCATTCAGGGTTGGAAGGAACCACAAGGATCATTTAGTTCCAACCCCCCTGCCATGGGCAGGGACACCCCACACTAGATCAGCGTGGCCAGAGCCTCATCCAGCCTGGTCTTAAACACCTCCAGGGACGGCACCCCAACCACCTCCCTGGACAACCCATTCCAGGGCTTCACCACTCTCATGGTGAAGAACCTCTTCCTCACATCTAGCCTGAATCTCCCCACCTCCAGCTTCATTCCATTCCCCCTCGTCCTATCACTACCTGAGATCCTGAGGATCCTGAGGATCGTGAGATCCTGAGGATTTATTATGTTGATAATTCATAAAACATTGTATTTCTATTATGGTTATTATTTAAAAGGATTAATTTGACCAATTGGTAGATAACCAAATGTTAAAAATTGAATGTGTTTTGTTCATAGAATCATAGAATCAATAAGGTTGACTATTGTTTATTCAGGACATCCAGCCTGGGCTGGGCTGACATTCAGGTTGTCTCATTGAAAAAAATACATTTTAAGAAGTCAGCGTGGGAATATCTGCCAGTGCTGTCCTGAAGTTCTATGAGGTAGCTCTATGACCCTGTATAAAATACGTTGGTAAACCAGAGTTATAAAATATGTTGATAAACTAGAGATGTAGGTGGCTTGTGACAGATGTACTGAAAGCATAACAGAAATACACTGTCATGGGTAGAACCAATCAGATTTCCCACAGCTATACTTTTAGTCAATTTTGGAAATTCATGTAGCCTGGCTGTAGTGACAGCTGGATGCACTGAATTCTCCCCATGGTAATGTCTGAGATAGGGCAAAATTGCCAGGTACTGCCTTCAATATACCTACATGTTTGCACTGCAAGGCTTTTTTGGAAAGGAGCTGTGTTTCTCCCTCCACTTCCTGCACCAAGGATACTCTTCAGGAGCCAGAACTCAGGGCCATGCCATCACTTTACACAAAAGTAGGGAAAGGATAAGATTTTCACAGCAAACATAGAATTATAGAATCAACAAGGCTGGAAAAGACCTCAATGATCATCAAGTCCAACCTGTCACCTAAGACCTCATGACTACGAGATCATGGCACCAAGTGCCACATCCAATCCCTTCTTGAACATGTTATAAATTGTACCAGTTGATTCCTCAGTGTAGGTGCTACCAAATTATATAGCTTTCTTCCTCCAAATCCTTGCCATATGTGTGTGTCCAATAGGCCCAAGAGCAGTGTGCCAGAAGAAAATCTTACTAGATTTAACATGTACTGCATAACAAACTGCATAAAAACATCAATCTGGTCTCTGCAGTTACATTAGTGAAGTTTCATGAGACACTTAATGACCTAAAAGATAATCCCAGTTTTGAATACATTAGTATGGGAAACACTTTATTAGCATATTGTGGTGAGTTGACCCTGGCTGGATGCCAGGAACCTACCAAAGTTGGACAGCACTCTCTTCCTCAGCTGGACAGCATAGAGGAAAAATATAAGGAAAGGCTCATGGATTGAGGTCACTCACCAGTTACCATTACAGATAAAACAGAAATTAGTTTAATTTATTACCAATCAAATCACAATAGGATAGTGAGAAATAAAACCAAATCTTAAAAAGCACTTTCCACCCACCCCTCTCTTTTTCCTAGGGTTAAATTTACTCACAAATTCTCTACCTTCTCCTCTGCGCATGGACAGGAAATGGGAGCTGAGATTAGTTCATCACACATTGTCTCTGATGCTCCTTCCTCTCAGTGGGAGGACTCCTCAAACTCTTTCCTTGCTCTAATGTGGGGTTCTTCCCACAAGAGATAGTCCTTCATGATCTAAGAACTATATTTGAATATAGCTCAAATATATTTTAAGATACCAGAAGGTCTGCCTCCAGCTCCTCTATGGTCTGACTGACTTCAAACCACACAGTTGATGGAACTGCTTAGTCCAGGAAACCACACTGAATCTACTCAGAAGCCAAACCTGGCAAAAAAATGAGCTACATTGATGTGATGGAGAGGTTATTAAATATGAAATTTAAATATCAAATTTAATTTTTATTAATTATTAAACTTATTAAGAACCAATTAAGCACTGTTTATATACAGATTCTAGCACACAATTGTGATATATATCCCATAATTGGATTCGTATGTACAATTTGAGCCCAATTAGAATATTTACAGAATTAATTTTAGAGATCAAAGAGTGCAATTCCACCGCTTGTCCACCAGATGGCGACTCGACTGGACGCTGCGCTATTAGTAAAAAGGCTCTAAGAAACACTGGAAAGAATTAAGCCATGTATCCCAACAGCTGCTTTGTCAGTAAAAACAGAAATATTAGCTGCAAATCTCTACCCAGGGTTTGAGAAAAGGTGCATTCCTCTGTTTTCTATAATTTTTCTAAAAGGTGATTTACTAAAGATTAATGTTTGTCCTGCAACAAGGTTAAGAAAACAAAAGAAGTTTGGAATGGGATGGTGAGTAATACAAAAACCCATAATCATTCACTGCAAGAGGCTGACCATGGAAGCTGTGGAATTTCCTTCCTTGCTGTTCTCAAAAAGCCAGCTGAAAAAGCCCTGAATAACCTGATACAACCTGAGACTTGTGTAGATCACGAGGCGATTTACAGAGGCCCCTCCTGACCTTCCTTATTCTGTGTTTCTACGACTTAAGTGAAATCAGTGCAGCAACTATCTTTGAGCACACAAAGACCTTCCATCCACCTGGAAGACACTTTTGAAAGGAATGAAGTGATGAGACACGTGGAAAGACTCCACTGTAAGGAATATAAGTAGTAGGAAATGGGAGTGGGAATTTTAGTCACTCGTGCTCTCATACCAACAAACTCACTATCTCAAGATGCATACATCCAAGTGATTTGGTAAGGATTTCTCAGAGAACAAGGAAGACCAGCTGTGAAGTCCTTAGTTATTGAGTATTTCAGTACTTGCACTTTTGATTAAGAAAATAATATTTTTATATATATATTTCTTTCTTTTTCAGTTAGATCACTCTTCTTGTGGGCTTGTTTTTTGTCTTACTTCTAAAGAAAGTCTAAAAGCACCCATCTTATTTCCTACTTCCCTCCTGTCTCAAATTCTTCTTTTCCAGCTATCCTTTCTTATAAGTTCTAAATGTAACACAAAAATCTGTCATCCATGCTAAAGACTAAAAAGCACACACCCTGTCCCTCACAGGTAGTTATCTCAAAATGCTTTTAACAGAAGATTTGCACTGCATAATCAATATTATTATAGTTCCACTATTAAAAGAAATTATGACATTTCCATAGTTTATTTCATGTTGTTTAGCTTTTGCCATGCATGTGATTGGTGAAAAAAAAAAATTTAAATGAGTAAATACAGAAATGTTTAAAAAAAAATTTGCCTGTTGAGTTGGTGTGAATGGGGGGAAAGCATTTAAAAATAGTCTTGTGCTTTGTTCCATGCAATGATCTCATGTCTCATTAGAGTCAGCTTTTCATTGTGCTTCTGTGAATCCTTTACTGTCATATTATACTAAACTCGGATCCAGAATGACAAGATGAAGTCCCTGATGTGATAGGCTCATTCTACTTGTATAGCAGAATGTAAGCCTTTCACTAAGTATTTCATAGGATTAAGAGAATACCTGATAAAATGGAAGAAGGAGGGGGAAGTGGACTTGTGTTGAGCAGGAGGATGGAATGGATGGACTAGTGTGGTCCCTTCAAATCATCCTGTAAATCTATGGAAGTGCCCTAGTCTCTGATCACAAGCTGCAAGTGTTTCTGAAGGGAGGTTGTAGACAGGCGGATGTTGGTCTCTTCTCCCAGGCAGCCAGCACCAGAACAAGAACAAGAGGACACAGTTTCAGGCTGAGCCAGGGGAGGTTTAGGCTGGATGTTAGGAAGAAGTTCTTCACAGAGAGAGTGATTGCCCATTGGAATGGGCTGCCCAGGGAGGTGGTGGAGTCACCATCATTGGAGGTGTTCAGGAGGAGACTTGATGGGGTGCTTGGTGCCATTGTTTAGTTGTTTAGGTGGGTTGGATTGGTTGATGGGTTGGACACAATGATCTTGAAGGTCTCTTCCAACCTGGTTTATTCTATTCTATTCAATTCCATTTTATTCTATTCTTGGAAACACAGCCTTGTCATAAGCACCAGAGTTGTGTTGAAGTCCTCCTCATATGAAGCTTTCCTGAAGGCCATTAGCATTATATCCAAACTATCAATTAAGCAAAGTTAGCCTGTGAAGCTAGATTTACACGCTACTAATACTGAGAACCCCACTACTCACATGAGGAATTTACCTTAGGGACAACTATCCAAAAGGGAATGCCCAGACATAGTTTGCACTTTGTCTCTAGTTCATATCATCTAGCCAGATTAGTACAGATGTAGTCCTGCACACTGACTGCTCGTAATACCAAGCTCTTTGTGAATATTGTAAGAATGATCTAAAGCTGAACAATAGCAAGCAATGTCAGTAAAAGGTCTGAGAACTAGAGAATTCAACATGCCAAAATCAGCTACAAAGCTCATTCTTCACATCTCACCTCGCAGCAAAGCCTAAGAGACCAGCTTGTGTAGAACACTGCCGCTCTCTTTGCATGCAGTTTTTTAGTGTCTGAGCTATAATAAATCTGTTTTCTGAAGACAAACAGTTTCTGACCATAATTAATGCATAGTGGTGATGGAAAATGACCTTGTAAATTGTATATATGTCATCTCTGTATTACAAAGAGATGTTGCTACTGTTACTGTTACTGTTTTCAAGTGATTAATTGTCTGAAAGTGAAGAAAATGTTGTTGCCAACAACAGAAATTTTAACACAAAACACTGACCACAAATATCCGCTGAGCTTATGCTGTCACTCATAACATCTTCCCAATTAACTGACAGATTTTAAGACATTGCCAGAATTCTGGTGGGTACTTTTGTATCCTTTGGAAACTTTTATAGCTTGACGTAAGTTTTCAGCCCCAGAAAGATAAAATGATACTTACACTACCATCCATAGCAATCTTTCATGCTGTCCTTTCCACCTGTTTCTCTCACTAAGCAACTGAAAGCACATGAGCTCATATGTGTGAGGTTCTCTGCTGTCAATGAAAAATGTTGAATCAAGACCACAAAAGTATCCTTAATTCATTATCATGTGCCTAGGTTTTGTAGTCATTATTTTGATCATTGAGGACTGTGAACACCTGAGCAATGTCTAAGCTTGGTACCAGCACAGTTACAGATAGTAGTTTGTTGACTTGCCTTTCTGCATCCTAGCTACGTCACAGCAATGTGATCCAAATGTACATTCTTCAGTTACAACTGAACACTTAATGCTAAAACTTCCCTTATTTGCCTTGTTTGCAATTGTTGATCACATATATGTGGAAAGACTGGTTCTATTTCATTGATCCTTGAACATTAATAGGGCTAAGTGTCATAATGTCAAGGCTTCCCATAATGAGCCTGTTAAATGTAGCACGGATTGCATTTTAAAAGTACTAAAGCTGTGAGCAGCATTTCACTACAGAGCAAATCCTGCTTTACTGGCAAACAACAACAACAACAAAATCTCAAAAAAAATAAACCCCCAAACATAAAGAAAAGCACTTCAGTTGATTTTTAATTTTAGTTGGAATCTCAGCTGGTTTTCAAGTTCTTAAATAAATAAATGAATGGCCCTGGCCAGGTAATTGGATGAAATATAGCACTGAACAGTCATTTCCTCTCATGAACTGTATCTCAAATTTTCAGTCTCTCCTAGTGTCATTCACTCCCACACAGTACTCTCTGCATTAAGCCACCTCTTCCTATAAAAGCTAGATTAAAAATCACAGTGAGTCACACTATACAGTCAAATAATTGAATTTCTCAGGCAAAGTTATATTTGTAATATGTATATATAATTCATATGCAACTTTCTATATATTTTTATAACATTTATATGTTTCAGCAAGGTTCTTACTCAATTAATGATCATATTTTAATTGTATCCTAACAGTAGACAGCTAGAAGAAAGATAATGCTGCAGGGCTACTGGAGTCGACACGTCTACAGAGCTAAACACACCCCATAACTGGAGAGGAGAGAGTGTTTATTACTCTGTAATAGAGTGTAATGGAGTAAAAGAGTAATAGAGGAGAACAGGCACTGCATAAGCACAAAGCAGTCCTGTAGAATTACAGACTAAAGAGTCCTCTGAGTTATTCAGTATTATCTGATTATTCCTGGCAAGCAATAATACTGGAAAGAAACTAGCTGTCATCTAGCTAGCTGCATTTGAAAGAATAGAATAGAATAGAATAGAATAGAATAGAATAGAATAGAATAGAATAGAATAGAATAGAATAGAATAGAGTAGAGTAGAGTAGAGTAGAGTAGAGTAGAGTAGAATAGAATAGAATAGAATAGAATAGAATAGAATAGAATAGAATAGAATAGAATAGAATAGAATAGACCAGGTTGGAAGAGACCTTCAAGATCATCGCGTCCAACCTATCACCCAACACCACCTAATCAACTAACCCATGTAACCAAGCACCCTGTCAAGTCTCCTCCTGAACACCTCCAGTGACGGCGACTCCACCACCTCCCCGGGCAGCCCATTCCAGTGGGCAATCACTCTCTCTGTGTAAAACTTCCTCCTGACCTCCAGCCTGAACCTCCCCTGGCACAGCCTGAGACTGTGTCCTCTTGTTCTGGTGCTGGCTGCCTGGGAGAAGAGACCAACCTCTGCCTGTTTACAACCCACATTCAGGTAGTTGTAGAGAGCAATAAGGTCACCCCGAGTCTCCTCCTCTCCAGGCTAAGCAGTCCCAGCTCCCTCAGTCTCTCCTCATAGGGCTTGTGTTCCAAGCCCCTCACTAACTTCGTTGTCCTTCTCTGGACTCATTCCAGCGAGTCAACATCCTTCCTAAACTGAGGGGCCCAGAACTGGACACAGGACTCAAGGTGTGGCCTAACCAGTGCAGTGTACAGGGGCAGAATGACCTCCCTGCTCCTGCTGGCCACACTGTTCTTAATGCAGGCCAGGATGCCATTGGCCCTCCTGGCTGCCTGGGCACACTGCAGGCTCATGTTCATCCTACCATCAACCAGCACCCCCAGGTCCCTCTCTGCCTGGCTGCTCTCCAGCCACTCTGACCCCAGCCTGTAGCTCTGCATGGGGTTGTTGTGGCCAATGTGCAGAACCCGGCACTTGGATGTGGAATACAATAGAATAGAATAGAATAGAATAGAATAGAATAGAATAGAATAGAATAGAATAGAATAGAATAGAATAGAATAGAATAGAATAGAATAGAATAGAATAGAATAGAATAGAATAGAATAGAACCGAACCGAACCAGATTGGAAAAGACCTTTGAGATCATTGAGTCCAACCTATCATCCAACACTATCTAATCAGCACCAAGCGCCCCATCCAGTCTCTTCCTAAACACCTCCAGTGATGGTGACTCCACCACCTCCCTGGGAAGCCCATTCCAATGGCCTCTTTCTGTGAAGAACTTCCTCCTAACATCCAGCCTAAGCCTCCCCTGGTGCAGCTTGAGACTGTGTCCTCTTGTTCTGGTGCTGGTGGCCTGGGAGAAGAGACCAAACTCCACCTGACTACAAGCTCCCTTCAGGTAGTTGAAGACAGCAATACAATATAGACCTTTCCCAAACAGATGTTATTTCCTCATTTTTATTATTAATATGTCATTGATAATTTATTTGTGTTTAAATCTGGTAGACAAACCTGTAAATTATTTACTGTGTCTTCAAGGTACCAGATTCAGGATATGTATTTTTATCTCTTCTCTGAAATATTTTTTTATTTAGTTACAATTATATAATTACAAATCCAGCAATATTTTAGCCTTTTTTTTTTTTTTTCTGGGGGAAAAAAAATGAAGAAAAGCAAACTCAGAGGTGAGTGAAATCATACTGCCAGGGGTCTGGACTGTAACCAAATCTCTTGATCTCTATTAGTTACAGAAAAGAAACACCAAGCTGTGTGGTGCAGCAGACATGCTGGAGTGAAGGGAGGCCATCCAGAGGGACCTTGACAGGCTGGAGAGGTGGGCACAAGCCAACCTCATGAAGTTCAATAAGAGCAAGTGCAGGGTCCTGCATCTGGGTCGAGGCAATCCCAGGCACAAATACAGGCTGGGCAGGGACTGGCTGGAGATTAGCCCTGAGGAGAGAAACTTGGGGGTGCTGGTGGACAAAAAACTCAACATGAGCTTTCAATGTGCACTTGCAGCCCACAAAGCCAATCAGATCCTGAGCTCCATCAGGAGAAGTGTGGCCAGCAGGTCAAGGGAGGTGATTCCCCCCCTCTACTCAGCCCTGGTGAGACCCCACCTGGAGTACTGTGTCCAGTTCTGGAGCCCCTATTACAAGAGGGATGTGGAGGTGCTGGAATGTGTCCACAGAAGGGCCACGAGGATGATCAGAGGGCTGGAGCACCTCTCCTATGAAGACAGACTGAAAGAGTTGGGGCTGCTCAGTCTGGAGAAAAGGCTGCTTTGAGGTGACCATCAGTTTGAGATCATCAGTAAATTTGCTGATGACACAAAGCTGGAGACAGGAGTTGATCTGCTGGAGGGTAGAGAGGCTCTGCAGAGAGACCTCGACAGGCTGGACAGATGGGCAGAATCCAACGGCATGAGGTATAACACATCCAAGTGCCGGGTTCTGCACATTGGCCACAACAACACCATGCAGTGCTACAGGCTGGGGTCAGAGTGGCTGGAGAGCAGCCAGGCAGAGAGGGACCTGGGGGTGCTGGTTGATGGTAGGATGAACATGAGCCTGCAGTGTGCCCAGGCAGCCAGGAGGGCCAATGGCATCCTGGCCTGCATTAAGAACAGTGTGGCCAGCAGGAGCAGGGAGGTCATTCTGCCCCTGTACACTGCACTGGTTAGGCCACACCTTGAGTCCTGTGTCCAGTTCTGGGCCCCTCAGTTTAGGAAGGATGTTGACTTGCTGGAACGAGTCCAGAGAAGGACAACGAAGTTGGTGAGGGGCTTGGAACACAAGCCCTATGAGGAGAGACTGAGGGAGCTGGGGCTGCTTATCCTGGAGAGGAGGAGACTCGGGGTGACCTTATTGCTCTCTACAACTACCTGAATGTGGGTTGTAAACAGGTGGATGATGGTCTCTTCTCCCAGGCAGCCAGCACCAGAACAAGAGGACACAGTCTCAGGCTGCACCAGGGGAAGTTCAGGCTGGAGGTCAGGAGAAAGTTTTACACAGAGAAAGTGATTGCCCATTGGAATGGACTGCCTGGGGAGGTGGTGGAATCGCCATCACTGGAGGTGTTCAGGAGGAGACTTGACAGGGTGCTTGGTTACATGGGTTAGTTGATTAGGTGGTGTTGGATGATAGGTTGGACACGATGATCTTGAAGGTCTCTTCCAACCTGGTTTATTCTATTGTATTCTCTGGAGATGTTCAAAACCTGCCTGGATGCATTCCTGTGTCATCTGGTTTGGTGATCCTGCACTGGCAGGGGTGTTAGACTAGATGATCTTTTGCAGTCCCTTTCAGCCCCCCCTAACCTAATTGTGGCCTTCCAGTATCTGAAGGGGGCCTACAAGAAGGCTGGGGAGGGACTTCTCAGGATATCAGGTAGTGATAGGACTAGGGGGAATGGAATGAAGCTGGAGGTGGGGAGATTCAGGCTGGATGTGAGGAGGGAGTTCTTCACCATGAGAGTGGTGAAGCCCTGGAATGGGTTGTCCAGGGAGGTGGTTGAGGCCCCGTCCCTGGAGGTGTTTAAGACCAGGCTGGATGAGGCTCTGGCCAGCCTGATCTAGTGTGAGGTGTCCCTGCCCATGGCAGGGGGGTTGGAACTAGATGATCCTTGTGATCCCTTCCAACCCTGACTGATACTATGATACTAAGACAATTACCCATATACTACATGGCATGACAATTAATCATAGAATCAACAAGGTTGGAAAAGACCTCAAAGATCATCAAGTTCAACCTGTCACCCAAGACCTCATGACTACTAGACCATGGCACCAAGTGCCATGTTCAATCCCCTCTTGAACACCTCCAGGGATGGTGACTCCACCACCTCCCTGGCCAGCCCATTCCAATGGCTAACAACTCTCTCTGTGAAGAATGTTTTCCTCACCTTGAGCCTAAACTTCCCCTGGTGCAGCTTGAGCCTGTGTCCTCTTGTTCTGGTGCTGGTTGCTTGGGAGAAGAGACCAACCCACTTGAGGCTACAACCATCCTTTATGAAGTATGCTTTCTTTAAATATGTATTTTGTAAGAAATAAGTTCCAGCTGTTGAAGTTTGGAGATGCTACAGTTTATGGAGAACTGGTGATTGAAAAGCCCTGACTTCTTGCATGACACATGAAAGATGTCGGTGATCTTATTCTGTAGCAATAAACCTTACAACAGTAAATTGTTGAAGTTCAAGACAAGAAAGATTGGGTGCAGAGGGCAGAGATAACAATCCATAATTCTGTCATTCGAAGGTATTATGTGTTAAACAGAGGCACAATTCCCCACAGATCACTGCTCATACTTACAGGCAAACCACAACATACAGTTATTAGCACAGCAAAGCGTGGATCTGTTGTTTTCCAGGCTTGTCTTATTTTCTTTGTAGCAAAAAGCTCCTGTAGTAGAAGCATCATAACCTTTTCCCTCGTGTCTGAGCAATTGCTCAGGATACTTCATGGAAAACTACATCTGATAAGACATCTTCCATAGCTTTTTCTCTCAGCGAGAAGTTACATACAGGAGCACATTTGCTAGATGTAGCTACAACAATGAAATACCCTCCTAGCAGTTTCCAAGAAAAAAATGTAGAGATCAGGTTAAGTGAATATGCTCATTAAGTATTATGAGACTGTTAGCAACTATATATAGCACTGGAGATGCAACATTTAGTAAATAGCAGAGTGAGACAAAACATTAAAATAGAGTACATGTCATCTGAAGATAAACATGTTTCACTCTCAAAGAGCTGCACAGAATCTTAATTAGGCAGCCACAACCACAGCGGGAGCATGTGGTAAGGAGCCATTTGACAGACACTGGGAAAAGGCAGGGGTGTTATTAAGCCATTTTCTAACCATGATCACTGTCTTGTACTGCAGCTATCTGGAGTCAAGTGAGAAAACTTTTTAGTAAAATAGAAAATAACCCTATGAATTTATAAGTCAGAGAGAGGGACTATAAAATTATTACTGTGAAAGTGCTGGGTCTGGAAAGAAGCTTATGGGAACAGCTTTAACTAGTACACTTCATACTGGGATTACAAGTTTTTTGAGTTTTGGCATCTTTTTTTTTTCTTTATATTTCAAGCAGCATAAAATACTTCCAATTTTCACAAGCTCTTTCCTATCTTTTTTGTAGAGTCCTAACATCAGCCTGGTTGTTACTAAGGGCAGCTTGAGCCTGAGAGGATATAGTTTGGAGCCTCCCATCCCAAGTACTGCTTGGACCCCATTTTCCTTCTTTGTGTCACTCCATGTCTGCTACCTGATTGCTGTTGGAGTCTCTGCCTAGAAGTCAGCAAGAGCACCTTAATGTCCTCACTGGCACATTGAAAGGGTCTCTGCTCAGTATGGCAAGGGTAAATTGTTTTCAAGCTTAGAAAGTTGTTTTCCTTCCCTAGTTTGAGCTCCTGGCTGCAATGACACGCAGTAATGTCCATGCATCACTTTTATATGGGGAGCCAGGTGGCTGCTTCGCATACATGTGGGCTTTGCAATGGTCTCTCTATAGGACAGCATCTCCCGGCAGGTAGAATAAGGTGGCCAGCTGAATTTATGAGAGCAACAGCAAATGTATAGGAAATAATTATCTTAGGGACTGTGACAGAACTTCATGTATTATTAATGCAACTCTCAGATTGGTGTCTGCTTGCTATGATGAAACTGCACAGGTATGGGATGTTAGAAGGAGAGCCACTCCACAAGCACTGAGGGCACTAGGGCTGGTTACTGAGTGTCCAGTGGTCACCAGTGGATTCAGATTCTGTTTATACACGAGCAGATGACTTTTCGGTTAACCCTTGTATTTTAAGAGACACTAAGAGCCTAGAATCAAATCAAGCGAAAAACAAACTGCAGGGACTACAGGTATGTAACTCTGCCTTTGGACTGCTAAGTGGCAGGATTTTTATTTTGGTATCTCCTCTCAGATGGGAATAGAAGAATTTGCTGAATTGGACTCTTTACTACAGAAAGTTCTTGTGGAAAGGTTCTAGTTTCTTTTTTGTTTTAAGGTCTTCATATAACCTATGTTTTCTATAATTTTGTATAGATACAACCTACAACTGTACCTATTGGTTTATTTCAAGCTCTACCTAAAAACAAAAACAAAAAACAAAACCAAAACTTACTTTCAAAAGTAGCTAACATCACTGGATTATAAAAATCATGTAGACTCTTATTTTAGCTTCTATAGTAACTGTTTTAATTCAAGGGCATTTCTGTTATCAATGGTCTCTGAAATTAGTCATGTGAAGATTTGAAAAAGAAGCAACTTAAAAGCTTTAAAAGACAATGTTTTGCTTAATCAACAAAGGATTTGAAAGACATTTTTATTATTATTATTGATAAAGAAAGATTTAACAAAACCTCTGCTGCTGCTGTGAAGGAAGATTTTCATTTTAACTGATGTAAAATGTGCTTTAGAAGAGTTAGGATAAGTAAACTTGTTTGTGATTACTATAATTGTCTCAGAATCACAATATACTGCCTGGTATTTTAACTCCTAATTAAGACTAAATATAAATATAAAGTACTCTTAAATGGCCAAAAAATTAAGAGCCATCAACAGTCAACAATATAAGAAAAGCATAGTAGCTGAAAGCAGAAAAAAAGCCAGAGTGCCTGAATTAAGAACAAATACCAAAACCATCATTAAATATCAAACTATGTATTGTTTAATAAATATTCCTGATTAGTACTTGGAAAGATGAATAGAGATATTATATTAAATATGAATACTGTAGTAGTTTTCAGTTTATTAATAATTAAGGAAGGCTTTAATTGGTTGTGTGGATGGTGGAGAAATAATATAAACTAAGGAAACCCAGACAGTTTTATCCATGATAAGAAAAGCACTGGCTGAGGATTTTTCTGATGCATGTTTTTAGTAAATTCTGGAGTATTGGGCAAGCTAGTGGCCAGAAGTAGCAGCTTACTCAACAGTTCTGATCCAGGCTGACCCATGAATTTCTTCCATTTGGGCCAGTACCTTTTCTCAGGAAAGGAGGGAGAACTCAAGCTCTCAGGCATCCAACACAAGATTCCAAGCACCTGTCAGGCTCCTGAGCATTCAAATGACTCCCAAGCAGCCATCACTCCCCAGACATCTATGTGCCAAACTGAGACAATGAAGGAATGTGCTCTGCTGCCCAAATGGGTCTCGGCCTGAGGAATAATGACTGCTGCTCTGGAACTCTACTGAGAAAACCCAGATCCTGCTCTTGAAGCAGTTGAAGCTGGAATGGTCCATGCTTGTTAGCTCTACTAATTCATCAGGTGGGCAGTCTGTAAGCCTGTTGGTCCAGCCATTAGGCCTGTAAAAGTATAAACAATTGAAATTATCTCATAAAAAAATTAAGAATTAAGAACCTAAGTCAGCACAGTCTATGGAAACAAGATCAAGATCAAGAAACAAGATCTTGTTGAACAAATGTAATGTCCTTACAGGAGGTTTCAGTTACAGTGGATAAAGACATGATAAAGACACAATATAGGCTGAACCAAGACATTCATCTGCATGCTGTGCAACAGCCTGATGAATAATGAGGAGTAGACAACATCCATGGAGCATAAATGTAGTGGATTAAAATTTATACAATTAACTGATGACAAAATTACATCCTCAAGGGGGAATCATCATAAAATAGATGTATTTCTAGCATTTACAGTGCCTGGTAAGAGACTAAAAGCTCTCAGTACCTCACTGATGATAAGCACATAAAGACAGTCCAATAATATTTGCAGATGACAGAGAGCCGACAAAGTGCTAAATGCTGATAAGGAGAGCAATCAGAAAAACTGCTCTGTGGTGCTTGACAAATGAAGTATGCTTAAGCATGTTTCAGCATAGCAAATGCAAAGTAATAGATCTATGACAAGAACAGTATTCTTTGTCCTGCAAAGCAGCGTGCTGTTATGCAGCATCATTTCTGCAAAATGAGAATTGTAGTGAGCTGACAGATGAAATTATATCTACTCCTCATTTCCATAAGCATGGCAGGGTGGTAGAAAGAAGACAATGCTTGGAACAACATAAGAAAATTAATGAAGGATTGGAGAAAGTACTTACAACTTTAATGTTGCAGGTTATGTCCTACCTGGTAATGGCCTTAAGTCGTGCCAGGGGTGGTTTAGGTTGGATATTAGAAGAAACTTCTTCACTGAAAGGATTATTAAACACTGGAACAGGCTCCCCAGGAAGGTGGTTGAATCTCTATCACTGGAAATGTTTTTGAAAGATGCATAGATGTGTTGCTAAGGGACATGGTTTAGTGTCAAACTTGGTTGTTAGATAATAGTTGGTCTTAATCATAGAATCAATAAGGTTGGAAAATACCTGAAAGATCATCAAGTCCAACCTGTCACCCAACACTTCATAACTACTAAACTATGGCTTCAAGTGCCACATCCAATCCTTTTTTGAACACCTCTAGGGACGGTGACTCCACCCCCATCCCTGGGCAGCCCATTCCAATGGCCAACAACTCTTTCTGTGAAGAACTTTCTCCCCACCTCGAGACTAAACTTCCCCTGGAACAGCTTGAGACTGTGTCCTCTTGTTCTGGTGCTGGTTGCTTGGGGGAAGAGACCAACCCCCACCTGTCTTTCCTCGTTTCAGGTAGTTGTAGAGAGCAATAAGGTCTCACCTGAGCCTCCTCTTCTTCAGGCTAAACACCCCCAGCTCCCTCAGCCTCTCCTCATAGGGCTTGTGCTCGATGCCTCTCACCAGCTTCGTTGCCCTTCTCTGGACATGTTCAAGAGACTCAATGTCCTTCTTAAATTGATGATCTTAAAGGTCTTTTCCAACCAAAATGATTCCATGAAAATTTTAAGGATTCATAAAGATATTTGCTTAGAAGGTTTGATTTTGTTGGGGGTTTGTTTATCTTTTTTTTTTTTTTACAGGGAGAAACTACAAGACTCTAAGCAGCTCTTCAATCTAGTGAAGAAAGGCATAATGAAACAAATAACTGAAAAATCAAATTCAAACGGAAAAATTAAGCATAACCTCTTGTGATGGTGAATAAACCACAAAAATCAATTACCGAGAGTGATACTGCCAGTTCCATCTCTTCTTTTCCTTAGACAACACTGTTTGTTCTTTCAGAAGAATCGTTCTAGCTAAACATAGTGGGATGAACCCAGCACAGGAGTAACATTTTGAACAAGTTAGCCTCATTCAAAACAATAAGCAGTTCAGATGATCTGTTGTCCCTTCTCAATAAATTATGAGCGTCCTACGATCTTAATTAAGGTAATTCTGCATAATACTGTTTCATTTTTACTTTCAGTGTGGATTTTTACCCTTCCTGAATAGCAGATCTCATGTTACCTCCCTTCCAGTGCAAAAAGTATAGGTGCAGTCTTTAAAGTTGAATCAGTAAAAAATAAGGATAAATCATAAGCAATTTTAGGTCTGTTTTAGCTAGCTAGTTAATTAATGATTCAACACATCAGCAATGCTTTTATTCAGTCAAAAATAAAGAAATTATTAGAATGTTTTACATAGAAGTACAGTCACTGAAAGCTATGGGAAGTGTTTTCATCAGTGTCTAGTGGGGTATCATTTACAATCTCATGTGTTATTGGAACAATACTTTATGCAACATTGCAATCTGCAAACCTTATTCAAAGACTGACTTAGCGCGATGAAAGATGATCTTCACTTCCATTTTCTGCCCATGGTTAGATCCCTGTGAAGCTCAGAGGATTGCAAGCTAATTCAGAATACTGAAGCAAGACTGGCATTATTGTGCCTTTAAAAGTGACACTAACAAACATTGTGGTTGTGCTTGTGTCAAAACTGAACAGATGTTTATTTCTGTGCTAGTGCCAAGGGTTATATTCCCAGTATACGAGGCAGACACTCATCAGAGGTACTTAGCAATTTTTAGCAGAACTGGAACTTCTTAATCAGATATTGGTTAAACAGAAATTCTGTTGGGAATGAGCTGTGGACTGTGTATTTATTTGCAGTTGTTATCTGAAGTAAATTGTTACATGAAAGTAAAATTTGCTTTAAATCTATTTAAAATAAACCCATCTAGCTGCAGAACAATTCGATTGGTTTAAAACTATGAAACTTATCTGTTTCGTTAAATTTTCTAGGTCACTCAGAAAAGCATGTGCATCACTTGTAGTAAAATGAAAATAAATGCACTATCAGCAATTGTATTTGTGTTAATTAAAAGCTTAGAGAAAGATTGTAATTGTGATGACACATGCACAATTAAATCATTCTAACTGCCCAATGTGGAAGACAGTCAAAATGAAAATCGAGAGGTTTGTAGCATCTAATGGTTATTAAATGCAGTGATTCTTTCAGAGATTTAAGTAACTGATAGAGAAAAGCCACAAAAACCTTGGCTCTGCTTAGGGGAACACAGACATACACAACCAGTTTGACTTGTTCCATAAACTCAATAAATGGAGATGCTGGGTGCATATATTCACTTTCCTAACACCTAAAGTATCCATGATCTGGGTAGAGTATAAATACATTTGTGTAGTATCTGATATCCTGGTATCATGATCTGCAAGTACATAGCATCTAGCTCGAAGCATGGAAGTTATGTGCAGTGCTGTACCATGCTACACAAGGTGGGGAGATGAATTTGCTGCATTAGATTATTTCTGCCCAGTGCAAGGGTATCTTCACCCTGACACATTTAATGGCACAGGCATGTGGATAATTACTTTTCTTCTTTCTTCCAGGAAGATGACTTTGATTTTCAAGATACTGAAGGTGGTCTGCGTAGCCATGTGCTTTATGCATCTCATTGTTTTCTCCAGCAGGTGTGGGACTGCTTTACAACCTAGGGGTGCACCAAGTACTTCTGTCCTAAAAAAAAAAAACTGTGAACAGGAAGCAAGAGAGAGGCAGGAGGTATACAGATACTGAAATTGAAGATAGTCTCAGCAGAGAACCAGGAAACAAAAGTCCTTATTTTTAAAGAGACATATGGGTCTAAATTTTCTCATTCAATCATATATATTCAGAGACTGAATGGCCAGATTTCTAGAGATGCTGGACAACTTTAGGTCTCTAAAGTCACATTCAAGGATAGTTTTCAAATTAGCACAAAAATTTAATCTTAGCTAACAATATCTTATAAATCTTGAAGGTGATCTCTATTGATCCCTCATATTCTAGGGCACAGGTTTTAATTATATCCTCTCACTTTTTTTTCCCCCCTCAGGGCTCTATGGCTCATTCTATGCTCCAACTAAAGACTTTAGTAGCATTATAAAATCTGAAAAGGTATTATCAGAAAATACATTGGGTGTGAACTTTACAATCTAGAATAATTATTCTGAAAGTTGTACTCATTGTCAGAACAGGAACCTACGTTATACTGCACGTTATTGTCATTCTGAATTAGTACTGACAACATTCAGCTTGGTTTCTTTCCAGAGGCAAGCCCAGACCAAGCACAAATGTCCTACTCAGCTCACTTACAAGTAAGTTGGATCTTAGCAAAGTTCATGAGTCTGCTGTTCACGGTACAAGGACTCATTTTTCTAAAATGTAGTTCTGCCTGTGAAGACAAAATGTACATTGTTCCAAGCATGGAACTAACTCAGGCATGCTGAATTGCCAAAACAACTTTAAAAATGTTATCAGAAAAGCTGCACTTCGTGTCACTAGAAAAGTGGGAGGATACAGACAGTTTTGCAGCCAGAACTAGTCTTCTTGTAAAAGAAATCTGTTCAGTGAATTTCATTCTGGGAAAAGCAATAATTTAATCTATATACTGAAAGGCAAAGAATAATGAGTTTGAAATGTTGACGGATGTTAGGAAGAAAGTCTTCATAGAGAGTGTGATTGGCCTTTGGAATGGGCTGCCTAGGGAGGTGGTGGAGTCACCATCACTGGATGTGTTTAGGAGGAGACTTGATGGGGTGCTTGGTGCCATGGTTTAGTTAATTAGATAGTGCTGGATGATAGGTTGGACGCAATGATCTCAAAGGTCTCTTCCAACCTGGTCTATTCTATTCTATTCTATTCTATTCTATTCTATTCTATTCTATTCTATTCTATCAGCTGCTTTTAAACTTTCAGGTGAAAAGAAGTAAGCGGTATAAACCTATACCTGAACAGCAGGAAAAGTGTGTGCTAGAAGAGGCCTCTGGAACTGGAAAGGTTCACCCAGAGAAAGAATACAGAGAGGATATTCAGCAAGTAATGAAATTGAGGAAAAATAAGAAATACAACCCCCGTTTCATTATTGTTTCATAAAAACATCATCTCTCTGATCTTTCCCTCTCCCTAATAGTGCAAATATGCCTTTAATTTTGAAAAGATGTGAAGTCTGCCTCACCTTGGCACATCATTGGGATGCTCTGGCTCTACCTCAGCCTCTTTTCTGAACAGTGATAAAATGCTGCCTTTATTTCATCCAGAGAATAATTTGGTTTTGCTGTGAAACTTCTGTGTGTTATAACAGCATGACTCAGAAACAGTGGAAATGTGTCCTGTCATCAATGCTTTAAAACCATTTTGGGTGAGGTAAGGAAAACCACGCCGAAAGCAGCAGCTCTTTAATCCTGAAAAAGAGTACAGAAACAACAGATTTTAATTCTCATTATTCAGAATACTGCTGTGTACTACTCCTCATGCAACATTACATTGCAATGAAGCAGCGGAGTTGAAGGGATCAACAAGATTGGTCACTAAGCTAGAAAACACCACTGAATATGAACTAATGTAAGGGGAGAAATCCCATAAATCACATAAGCCTTGCAAACAGATCACAGAGTGCAGGTGGCAAATGGCACTTTTGTTTGCAGATGAGGGAGGTATGTAGCAGCCACCTTACTACGTTGGTCTGAATCTATGCAGGGAGAAAAAGACGTAACAGTGTATCTGCAGTCTCAATACGGCTCTCCCCCTGGAGATGGCTTAAGTTGCAACCCTCCAGTGGTCAGCTACTTAGTGCATCTCTGCAATGACTAGTGGAAACTGTCAGGCAGAAGTTCTGTGTGTGCTAGGAAAGACAGGAGGCTTGGAATAATGTCAGTTTTCTCTAGGAGTTATTTGAACTAAAATGTGCTCTTTTCATCCATTTTGTCAATATGAGGAGGTTTACAAATTAAGTAACAAGGGATGTTGAAAGTGTTTTCAGAGGTTTTTATTTTGTCTGTTGTAGAAATCCTAATTTGTTTTCTTCTTGGAAAAACAAAAAAAAAAAAAAAGAAGTGGAAGAAAGGAAACTTTTCTACAAATAGTATTACACTGAAAGCTGCTAATGAATGCAATCCAAGAGTCACTTGAATCTATAAGGATTACAGACTCAACCCAATGAACACATCAGAATTGTATTTTTGGCTCAGGAGATGGAGCCATTAGGGCTCCTCAAAATAATGTCCATCTGCCAAGGGTAGTTCCTGCTGTGAACATACTCCAGTTAATAAACTCCAAAACTTCCTTCATATTCCTGACACTTAAGCCATCTGATTGTTCTTTAGCATTTCCATTGTCTGCCTTTAGGAACAAGAGACTATCGCTGAGGTTCACCTGAATGTCTGTCTGAAAATAGTCAGCAGCTGGGTCAGAACTGTCCTCATTATCAATACAGGCTGGGGAATGATGTAATAGGGAGCAGCCCTGCAGAAAAGGACTTGGGCATACTGGCAGACAAGAAAGCTGCACATAAATCAACAATGTGCACTTGCAGCCCAGAAGCATGGCCAGCAGATCCAGAGAGTTGATTCTGCCATTCTGCTCTGGTGAGACCTCACCTGAAGTACTGTGACAAGTGTCCAGATCTGGGGTCTTCAACACAGGAAAGACATGGGCCTCCTAGAGAGAATCCATAGGAGGTACACAAAAACTGATCAGAGGGCTGGTGTACCTCTCCTAAGAAGACAGGCTGAAAGAGTTGGGATTGTTCAGCCTGGGGAAGAGAAGGCTCCCAGGAGACTTTAGAGAAGCTTTCCAGTACCTGAAGGGGACATACAAGAAAGCTGAGGAGGAACTGCTTACAAAGACTTGTAGACTATGGCAAGGGACAAAATGGTTTTAAACTAGAGCAGGGTAGATTTAGATTGAATATTGGGAAGAAGTTTTTCACTATGAGGGTGGTGGAACACTAACAGGTTGTCCAGGGAGGTGGTGGAGGCCCCATCCCTGGAGACATTTCAGGTCAGGCTTGACAGTGTTCTAACAATCTGATCTCATTGGACACATCCCTGCTTATTGCAGGGTGGTAGGACTAGATGACCTTCAGAGGTCCCTTCCAATCCAGTGCATTCTATGATTCCATGATAATTAAAGAAAACTTGACATAACATTTCTCTCAAGAATGACAGGGAAGAAATGTGGTAGTAAGGTAAAGCAGAAAATGCTTGTTAGTGCTCTGCCTGCCCTCCCTCCTTCCCCTTTCAATGTTAGTGAAGCAAGCAGAGACCAGAATCCAAGGCTACTATACAGAAAGTATTAAAAAGGGGGGGGAAAGGGTGGGAGTGGGAGTGGGGGAAAAACAGGAAAAAATATTTTGAATGCATGCAGGAGGAAAATCAGAAAGAGCAGGACTGAAGTTTAATGCTAGTGTCAGGAAGAGGCAGATAGATGTGAAGAACCATTAGTCTTTAACCTGAGGAAATCCAGGAAGGAAGCATTTCTGTCATGGGCAAGAACACCTGTTTCTGAAAAGGAATGAAGAATTCACTCTTCGTAACAAATTGCAAGACAAATGCTCTTCCAAGGCTCCTGTTTAATTAGAACAAGGCTGACAATTCCCAGACAGAGATTAAAATGATCTTCACTTATATTGTTTAATTAACCCTTCAAGGAAGTCCTGAAAGAAGTTAGATTCTAGGATTTTCATGCCTGACTGACAGTGCTAACTCTGGCAGCCACTTCTCATTGCCAAAGAACGCTATGCAGGGAATATCTGTACTGTCATTCCCTATGTGAATGATGAGAGACTGAGATATTACAGCTGTGGAAATCTAAATGATAGATTTTTTCATGCTCCTTTGATATAATGTCTGTATGATTTTTATCCATAATAATGCTGATGAAAATTAATTAGGACTCTACTGACTTTGAATCTGCACTGTGACAAATGCAAGATCATTTTCTTTCTTTTGCATCAGTCTCCCAAATATGATGTAACATCCTACTCCTCAGACAGCAATCTCCCCAGAAATCAAATTACATTCATTTTTGACTAATTACATTTTTACACTTGGCATCCCAATATGACCATTATGCATACTATTCTATTGGCTCTTAACTCTGCCAAAAGCAGCAAATACTGGTTCCTGTAATGTGCAACATGGACTGTTAATTAGGCTCAGATGCTCAGCTTTAGTTTTCCATTTTGAAGATATTAGGAACATGCTAATTGTAACACAGCAGGTACATAATAATCTGAGACTCAATTTCATAGTAGTTACAAGGAAACGGAGATAACTATGTGAGTTAAAAATGGTTTTACAAAGCATAGTGGATCAAATGTTACAAATCCTAGCTGTTCCCAAAGGTCAAACACTTATTAATCAATCTTAGTACAAGTTATACAACAGGAGTGCATTTTGATAAGAAGACAAGGAGATGTGTAATGTTACTGCATCTTCCAGCTCCAAATATACAGGAAAGGGTAAGAAATTTTCATCCTTGGAAGAAAATGGAATTATCTCAGTCCTGATACTTGCAGTTCTCTGGTGACATGCAAGCACAGACATGAGGAAAGCTAACAGGTGACTCATTGAAAGAAAGCAACCATATGCATAGATTTGACCAGCTTGGAAAAGCATCAAGAAATATCAAGAGGACTCAGTATTGGCACTGTTGGAGTACTGACTGCTGTAGTAGCAAAGAGCTGTGGTAAGAATGTGATGTTGCAGTGGTGGAGTACCACTGCTTGCTACTAGCTATAGCAAATACGCAAGCCAGCACATTGAGAAATATCTCTGGTCTTCTTAAAATGGAGCATTAAAGCTCTCTCTAATTAATTAGAACCTTTAACTGCCTAATTTTTTTTTCTTTTCATTTTCCTATCTAAATTTGGCCTAAGCCTCCATTTTTTTCCCAAGAGATCATTTTAAGGGGGAAAAAAAAAAGGACACAACTGTGATGGTTTGGGTAAATGCAATGATTTAAAATATGGTTATTACAAATCAGCCTGGACTCCAAACCTATATCACCATACTTTAACAATGTACCCTGCAGTATATGAAAAAAAAAAGAAAAAGAAAAAAAGAAGAAAATGAAAATGAAAATGAAAATGAAAAAGAAAAAGAAAAAGAAAAAGAAAAAGAAAAAGAAAAAGAAAGAAAAAGAAAAAGAAAAAGAAAAAGAGAAAGAAAAAGAAAAAGAAAAAGAAAAAGAAAAAGAAAAAGAAAAAGAAAAAGAAAAAGAAAAAGAAAAAGAAAAAGAAAAAGAAAAAGAAAAAGAAAAAGAAAAAGAAAAAGGAAAAGAAAAAGGAAAAGAAGAAGGAAAAGAAAAAGAAAAAGGAAAAGGAAAAGAAAAAGGAAAAGGAAAAGGAAAAGAAAAAGAAAAAGAAAAAGAAAAAGAAAAAAAGAAAAAGAAAAAGAAAAAGAAAAAGAAAAAGAAAAAGAAAAAGAAAAAGAAAAAGAAAAAGAAAAAGAAAAAGAAAAAGAAAAAGAAAAAGAAAAAGAAAAAGAAAGAAAAAGAAAAAGAAAGAAAAAGAAAAAGAAAAAGAAAAAAAAAAAGAAAAGAAAAAGAAAAAGAAAAAGAATCTGCAGCATGCAGACATATCCTTATATCCATTGTAAACACAGCATGGTAAAGCAGAGGAAGAAATGTTTCGTAAGAGGCAGTAGTGAACTAGCTGCTGGCTTTTTGGTTAGCTTGGACACTCTGCTATCTTTTAATAGTTTATAGCACCTCACAGACTTTCCTGTAGCTAGCAATTTTTCATCTTTCCTGTTAAGTTTTATGATAGAATAGAATAGAATAGAATAGAATAGAATAGAATAGAATAGAATAGAATAGAATAGACCAGACCAGGTTGGAAGAGACCTTCAAGATCATCGTGTCCAACCCATCAACCAATCCAACCCACCCAAACAGCTAACCCATGGCACCAAGCACCCTGTCAAGTCCCCTTCTGAACACCTTCAATGACAGCGACTCCACCACCTCCCCGGGCAGCCCATTCCATAGCGCAATCACTCTTTCTGTATAGAACTTCTTCCTAACATCCAACCTAAACCTCCCCTGGCGCAGCCTGAGACTGTGTCCTCTTGTTCTGGTACTGGCTGCCTGGGAGAAGAGACCATCATCCACCTGTCTACAACCTCCCTTCAGGTAGTTGTAGAGAGTGATAAGGTCACCCCTGAGTCTCCTCTTCTCCAGGCTAAGCAGCCCCAGCTCCCTCAGTCTCTCCTCATAGGGCTTGTGTTCCAAACCCCTCACCAACTTTGTTGCTCTTCTCTGGACTCGTTCCAGCAAGTCAACATCCTTCCTAAACTGAGGGGCCCAGAACTGGACACAGGACTCGAGGTGTGGCCTAACCAGTGCAGTGTACAGGGGCAGAATGACCTCCCTGCTCCTGCTGGCCACACTGTTCCTGATGCAGGCCAGGATGCCATTGGCCCTCTTGGCTGCCTGGGCACACTGCATGCTCATGTTCAGCCTACCATCAACCAGCACCCCCAGATCCCTCTCTGCCTGGCTGCTCTCTAGCCACTCTCACCCCAGCCTGTAGCACTGCATGGGGTTGTTGTGGCCAATGTGCAGAACCCGGCACTTGGATGTGTTAAATCTCATGCCGTTGGATTCTGCCCATCTGTCCAGCCTGTCGAGGTCCCTCTGCAGAGCCTCTCTACCCTCCAGCAGATTAACTCTTGCCCCCAGCTCAGTGTCGTCAGCAAATTTACTGATGATGGACTCAATGCCCTCATCCAGATCATCAATAAAGATGTTAAAGAGCACAGGGCCCAGCACTGATCTTTGGGGCACACCACTAGTGACTGGCTGCCAGCTGGATGTGGCACCATTCACCACCACATCATTCCTGTTAAGTTTTATGATAGAATAGAATAGAATAGAATAGAATAGAATAGAATAGAATAGAATAGAATAGAATAGACCAGACCAGACCAGGTTGGAAGAGACCTTCAAGATCATTGTGTCCAATCCAATCCATCAACCAATCCAACCCGCCTAAACAACTAAACCATGGCACCAAGCACCCCGTCAAGTCTCCTCCTGAAAACCTCCAATAATGATGACTCCACCACCTCCCCAGGCAGCCCATTCCAATGGGCAATCACTCTCTCTGTATAGAACGTCTTCCTAACATCCAACCTAAATCTCCCCTGGCGCAGCCTGAGACTGTGCCACTTCGTTCTGGTACTGGTTGCCTGGGAGAAGAGACCAACATCCGCCTGTCTACAACCTCCCTTCAGGTCGTTGTAGAGAGCGATAAGGTCACCCCTGAGTCTCCTCTCCAGGCTAAGCAGCCCCAGCTCCCTCAGTCATAGGGCTTGTGTTCCAAACCCCTCACCAACCTGTTCCTGCGCCTTCAAGAGTTCTTCATTGAAGCAGGTCCAGCTCTCCTGGACCCCATTATTTTTAAGGGCTTTATCCCAAGGAACCCTCTGAGTTAGTTCCTTGAGTAACCTGAAGTCTGCCCTCCAGAAATCCAGAGTGGAGATCTTCTTGCTACCCCTCTTAGCTTGACCGAATACCAAAAATTCAATTATCTCGTGGTCACTGGCCCCTAAGCACCCTCCAACCACCACATCGCCCACCAGCCCTTCCCTGTTGGTGAAGAGGAGGTCAAGCATAGCCTTACCCCTGGTAGGCTCTCACAGCACCTGGGATAAGAAGCTGTCCTCCATGCACTCTAAGAACCTCCTAGACTGTCTCCTCTCTGCTGTGTTGAGATGCCAGCAGATGTCAGGCAGGTTGAAGCCGCCCATGAGAACAAGGTCAGGGGATCCTGAGACAGCCTTAAGCTGCCTATAGAATGCTTCATCAACATTTTCCCCCTGGTTGGGTGGTCTATAACAGACTCCAACCAGGATGTCTGCACTGCTGGTCTGCCCTCTAATTCTTACACACAAGCACTCAACCTGATCTTCCCTAATCTCCATCTCAACGGCATCTAGTGCCTCCCTGACGTACAGGGCCACCCCTCCACCCCTTCTTCCTTGCCTGTCTCTCTGAAGAGCCTGTAGCCGTCAATTGCAGTGCTCCAGTCATGTGAGTCATCCCACCACATCTCTGTGATGGCAACTACATCATAACTTTCCTGCTGCAACAAGGCTTCCAGCTCCTCTTCTTTGTTACCCATGCTTCGTGCATTAGAGTACATGCATTTCAGCTGGGCTGCTGGTTTCACCTCCAACTCTAGCTTATCACCCCCACATTCCTGCCTGAGGGGACTAGTTTCAGCCCCTTCCCCCTTCGAAACTAGTTTAAAGCCCTGTCAATGAGACCTGCCAATTCCCTTCCCAGAATCTTTTTACATTTGGGGGACATTCTCGTATACTGTGACCTTTCCCCTCCGCTGGGACAGATGTACTCCATCTGTTGCCAGCTAACCTGGTGCAGTAGAAAGTTCTCCAAGATCGAAAACCCCAAAATTCTTTTGACTGCACCAGCCTCTAAACCACTTGTTGACTATAGCTACTGACCTGTTTCTTATGGTATTCTCTCCTGCAAAAGTGGTGTCAGAAGTGGGATTCGAACCCACGCCTCCATACAGAGACCAGAACACCCAATCCGCCACGGGAAGGCTCAGAATGCCTTGAGTCTGGCGCCTTAGACCACTCGGCCATCCTGACACTGCTTATCTTTGATATCTTTGATATCTTTGTTGAATGTAAATGTCATTGACCAGATATTCCAAGCAGGATAAGAAATAATCTCAGTAATGGACTATCTTTAAGTATATGATGGGCTGGCTGAGGGTTGGCAAGGGCAGGAGAAAATATTCAGAACGATCTGACCAAGGGGTGTAAAGCTCTTTGTAGGAGTGGACTTCAGTACAGTAAGAGAGACATCTCTGCCATTACCCACATCCCAGTGTGAAATACTACTCAACAATCTAAGAATAGTTACAGGTACTACTTTTCATTTGTGATTTCTGACCTTTGAAACTATAATTGGAACATGTTTGGAGTTTTTTTTATTTCCCCAAAATATTTTCAAATGTAACATTTTCGGATATTACCTAGTCCTTATTCACTCCCCTATATGAGGTCAGTGCTAACACACTTTCTCTAATTATTTATATTTTAAAATTATTTTGAATTTCTTTGAAACTACAACTGATTCTCAGTTTTCACAGAATCACACAATCACCAAGATTGGAAGAGACCTCAAAGATCATCAAGTCCAACCTGTCCTTAGGATGTGGATCTTTCAGGGATCATTCCTTCAGTCAGTACTGTTAATATGCCCGTTGTCTTACAATACCCAGCAAAGCAAAACGTCACAAGTGTACTCAGAACTGTTTCTCTTCCAACAGACACAAAGCCAGACATTTGCCTTATCAATTGAATTCAGTAAAGGTAATTTCTTTCTACTTCCTGACAAGGTTTCTCGGTAAATAAAGAGTTGTAGTTCACTGCAATATGGAGCAATACACAAACTACTCACTGTTACATTAGACTGACAGCATTATCAAACACTATTGACATGGCTGAACTGAAACCAGATACTCTGACCTTGAGGGTTCAACACATTTTCCCACATGTAAACATTTAAAATGCAATTGAGGTATGGTACAAGACCTTTCCATGTCTGCTCAGTATCAACTAGTGCTCTGCACACTGATATCTTCAGTCAGGATTCCTCTCTCAGTTTATCCCCCCTTCCATTCACTTTTCTGAAGAGCACCTCTGCAACAGAAACTGGGAAGAGGTAGGTGGAAATACATGAAACGATCCCTCCCTTTCCCATTCTTTTGCAATAGTGAATACAAGTGTAAGTCAATGTTATGGCTTTCCCCAGGGGATATTGGCCTCATTCTAATCCTTTCATTAGAAAGTATGTTTTAAGATTAGATTCTGTTTGCAAATCTTCTACTTCAATAGTAAGATTATTAGAATTCTGGTTTAATAATTCTGGTTTTAAGAAAATATTTTGAAAAGTTTCTCTTAAAACTCACATCAATGACATTTTGAGAGAATATAGTGAGAAGCACCTGAGACAGGATTTGCACAAATGTTAACAGGGCAGAGATAATGCAAGAGAAGTACATCATAAAAAGAGACAGCTTTTTCCCCCCCTCCTCTGCAAATGCTAGAGCAACTAAAAGGAAGCAACAGAGCCTGAAAAATCACAGACCAAGCATATGAAAAATGGAAACAGACAAAGGAAATTAATAATTTCCTGTATAACCAGAGCACCATTTTCAAGATACACAATAGGTTTAAAAATGAAAACAACAAAGAGAGAGAAAAAGTTTATAGAGACCATTGTTTCTTTTTGAAATACCAAACAGCACAAAGTTTCACCACGGTCTGAACGAAAGCATTTCAAGAAAAAGCTTTGTGTTTGGGCTAAATTCAGCAAATATATTTCCTTGTTTGTTTGGTTTTTAATACAAAAGTGGCTCTGAAATGTACAATAACATTTAGCCCAGAAGATGCATCCCTTTATGTGGCTAGTAAGAATAGATAGCTATAATGCTCTGCATAAAATTATATGTGCTTCTTCATGATAGCTGTTATTTGCATTAAATAGCAAGTTACAGGCACTATATTAAATTCTCTAAAACATTATTAACACATGAATAAAACATGCTTCTTGTAATGTGAAGCACAATAACACTTTTGAGGGGAGAGAGTCCCTAAGTTTTAATGTAGAGAAAAATACACTCTGAGGAGAAGAACACAGTATGGGCCAGCATATACTGCCACAACTTTTCTCAGTGACACTGATTCACATCAAGTGAGCATTTGGAATGAAATACTCCCTTCTCCCATTAGTGATCACCAAGTAATGGAGATGTAAACATGATTTAGGGCAACTGAGTGTTACAGAGCAAAGTAGCTGATCCGTGGCCCTGTAACCCGTAACTTGCAAGCATCTCCAGAGCAGCTCCCAATCCAATCACACAACTAGCAATGGGATATTGGTATCTACATATTGTCAAGAAGTACAAATTCTCAGGTATGGAAAAAGATGAGCCAAGCACAGGCTGATATCAGCAACTGCCTTGATGTCCAAAGGGTCCTGCAGTCCTGGTCTGCAGGACTCATGAGAAACTTATATCTTTCTGTTCTGGGCTATGATTTCAGGTCACAGTAAATAGCCAGGACAGTGTAGTGGAGAAAGACTCAGGTCAGTGGGACAGAGCCTCAAGGCGGGCAATTTGTTCAGGTTTCAGATTTTGATTTTCTAGCACTCGGAAAAATGACAATATGTGCTCCAAGCTTGATATTCAAGATACTGAGCACTCCGAATCACTTAAAAGTAGTATTTCTCATTTGTGCTAGAACTGTGTCAGAGATGAGACTGCAAATAGTGCATAAGAGGGTAGGAAGTGTAGAGTTGCTTTTTCTATTTCATTGTGCTTTAGCACTTCTGAATGTTAACTTATTTTGATGAGCAATAAAAAATTTTAAAGAAGTTGCAAATTAATTTCCTTCAATGGATAATTCATCTAGACTATAGATCCTCCCACTAGTCATGCTCAACAAGGAAGAAATTGTGAGTTTCTTCTGCTTCATTTCCCCTACTATTTTGACATGAAAATGAGGGAAGGATGTGATGTGATTGCAATGTGTATGCAAGAAAAGAAAGGGAGGGACTGAAATTTTTATACTTATTTGCAATGTTTCCTCTTACTACTACTGTTTAAAAAGAATAAAAACATGTAAATGACAATTTTCACTTTGTGTTGGACGTAGGAGATATCATCTAGCCCTTATACTGATTGCACTGTGATTACACTGAGCCCTCATTTTCAAAGGCTTTGTTAGCCCTAAACTCACTGTCTCGAGTACTTGTTTTTAATGTGCATGTAATACTAGAAGTTCATGAAAGGACCAAAACAATCTGTCACAAAAAAATATTGTGGACTTTAAACTAACTGCAACTCAATCCCAGAAGCTACCTGAATTTGCTTCATGAAGATAACAATATAGAGACTTCAAGCACTACTGTTTTTATGCAGTATACCTTAGCCATTAAAGGTTTTTACTGATGCAACTGCAAAAAGTTTCTCTTTTTTTTTTTTTTCATTACTTATTTAGCTATCAGCTCTGAGAATATTTGAACATCGTCAGTGGGGAAAGCCATTGGAAGTCAATGAGATACTTCAGTGGTTCATTAAGCTAATAATTCTATTTAGCATAATTATGCAACGGGAAAAATGACACAAATACTTTGCACAAACAGAACAGTGTGAAGGGACTACAATTATTTGGCTTACTAATTAAATCTCCCATTTGACCTCTTTGCTGCAAGTTTAATTTTATAAGCTCATCATGCATGTCATTCCATGAGTCATGGAATAGTTAAAGTGGTAGCCTACATATACTTTTTATCTCTTAATGGAGAACCTTTCTAGGGCTTTCCAATGTGTTTGGAGGTTTGTTTTTATTTGCTGAAAATGCTCTGAAATAGTAGTATTTAATCACATTCAATGCAGTAGAACTCCAAAGGATTCAAAAGTCATTAAAATAACTAGAAAGTTTTCATAGGTAGCATGGTTTAAGACCAAGGGACAGCATTAAAGTTAAATGGATTAGGATACTAAACCACCAAATACATGCAATTGTTTTAATTCTCATTTTCCTTTTCAGTGGGAGAATCAGTTCTGTCCAGGAGAGAAGTCACAACAGTGGCATGGAACCAAACATGCCATGCACTGCTTAAGGGACTGGAGTTAGCCTTTGATCAAAATGTGTTCACGTTTAGAGACATAAAACATATTAGTATAAATATGAGTGCTACAGATCTTTAAATCTCTCTGGTGAGTTGAGTCAAATATTTTCCTAGGACTGAGAACTTGAATCACAATGTTCAACTCCATTCCTGACTTTGGTTTTAAATGCATAACTTTTTAGATTTTTCCATTCTTAAATTTGTCAAATAGAGATCAGTCTCCACAGGACTGAAAAGTAGTTTTATTGTTTCCCAAACATATTTTTTTAGATTATTTTTTTAGAAACCTTCCTATTCTCCCTCTTCATGCTAGGTGTTTGTAAAGCCTGTGAAAAACAGTATCTTGGCAAGTGTGTCTGAACTCCTACATTTTGATTACAGTTAATTTCCTTTTTTAACAGACAAAGACTCACTAAAGATTAAACTCTATCTACTCATACTTATGATCTACTGATGATGCAAACTCACCTTAGCTGTGGTCAATCTGTACTTACAATGCTTGGAATTGCCAAACAACTGTGGCAAATCTAAGAGTTTCTTTTTGATAATTGATGTGCTGTACACTTTTAGGTGTATTATACAATTGCTAGTAACAACTGGATGAATGACTCTTTGGACACATCAAAGGTGATACTCTTTTGATTTTGATTTTATTTTCTGTCATAATATCTCTATAATTTTAGTTAGGCACTACTAGAATGAATGCATTGAAACTACAAAAAACACCTTGAGTGAAGAAGTTGTAGGACAGCTCATTTCAGACTAGGAACAAAGACATGTCCTTTAATTTACCAAACAAGATGTCAAACAGAAGACTAAGGTAAAGAGAACACAAATATTTTTTCCAAGCCTGTATTTTCACCCCACAATCAAAATCTTTTTTGAAATGCTTAAGTGCCTGAAGAGGTCTTGGAATGGAAGTAATGAGTATAAAATAAAATTTTCATCAGGCTTGGTAGAAAAACTAGCTTTGTAGCTGATTCTGAATAAAGTAAGGAAATAATAGAAGTAAAAAGTAAGTGGTCAATAAACTTGGAAATCTTAAAAAAATATTCAGGACCTAGTACTTTGTTCATACTATTATACATCATCATCATCATCATAAACCAGGTTGGAAGAGACCTTCAAGATCATCATGTCCAACCCATCAACCAATCCAACCCACCTAAACTACTAACCCATGGCACCAAGCACCCCATCAAGTCTCCTCCTAAATATCTCCAATGATGGTGACTCCACCACCTACTGGGGCAGCCCATTCCAATGGGCAATCACTCTCTCTGTGTAGAACTTCTTCCTAACATCCAGCCTAAACCTCCCCTGGCACAGCCTGAGACTGTGTCCTCTTGTTCTGGTACTGGCTGCCTGGGAGAAGAGACCAACATCCGCCTGTCTACAACTTCCCTTCAGGTAGCTGTAGAGAGTAATAAGGTCACCCCTGAGTCTCCTCCTCTCCAGGCTAAGCAACCCCAGCTCCCTCAGTCTCTCCTCATAGGGCTATGAGGTATGTTCATATGAACATGGGTATGTTCATATTTGTACATACTTTGCTGAATCTATCTGTGTACATAAAGTGTACATGTATAATGTACACAAACATGTACATGTGTATACACACATGCATATAATTTTATTATATTACAGGATATATAACAAACCACAAATATATAATACGCTACAACATAATGGGGGGGGGACAGTGGGGAGTGGGAAAGAGAAGGGGAGAGAGAGAGAGTCAGAATCACAGAATTTCAGGGGCTGGAAGGGACCTTGAAAGATCACCTAGATCAAGATCATCTAGATTACACAGGAATGCACCCAGGTGAGTTTTTAATATCTCCAGAGAAAGAGACTCCAAGACCTCCCTGGGCAGCCTGTTCCAGTGCTCTGTCACCCTCACAGTGAAAAGGTTTTTTCCTCCTGTTTATTTGAACTTCCTGTGCCTCAACTTCCATCCCTTGCCCCTTGTCCTGTCATTGGGCACTACCACATACACTGCATTTGTAACATGTGACATCTTGAACTTTATTTTGGGGTGTCTAAGAAATTTTGACCAAAGAAGAATCCCTGTTTCTGGGGACTTTATAATATTAGTGGAGACCTCTATATTTTCATAACTTATATGCACATTCTGTTTGCCAAATGAGGAATATTTTTGGCATAGATTTTTAAAGAGTAGTTTTAACTAACACTACAACTGGTGATAATTGTTAATTATTTGGCACAGAAGAAAGGACTAAACTGGTGTGGCCTTTGAAACTGCCAAGACCGAAGTGAGAGACATCAGGCAGACTATTGGCATTAAAAGGTTTCCAAATTAAGAGCACTTACAGTAATTTTAACAGTTTGCAAGAGGTTAAAATTGTAGTAGCTGAATCCAGAATAATGAGCTTCCACTTAGCCTTAATGCTTTGGCTTCAGGTGCCTTTGATTTATTAAAATGCACATAAAATGAGGGGTGAAAAGGAACTTTAAGAAATAATTCACTCTCAAGTTTCTGCGCCAAATTTCTACCAGTAGCAGCTTGTTGCCATAGAGAGAACACAACACATTTGAAAATGGTGAACCAGGTGACAGAGTGAACTATGTACATCTGTTCATCTCTGGAGACTGGATTGCCTGTATCAGCTGGGGACAAATGAAGCCGAATATAGTTATCTGATGTTAGTGTCTGCCAAAAACCCAACACAATTTGGCTAATTCTTTCCTCCTGATATAATTATCTGTTTAGCTCAAGAGTTACCATATTCATTATAATTCTGAACATCTCCTCAATCTATATTAATTATATGGATAATATTATTTAAAACACAGAGCTTGCAGAGTCACATCACCAGTCAGGGAAGAACATTAGCCACAGGATAATTGCTCAAGCAAGTTGTTGTTCTTCTGCATGTATCATTTAGACTTTAATTCTGTCCACAACACAAATAATCACTGACTGGGCCTAAGATTTCCATAGATGTTCCTATGCATGTTTACAAGAGGGAAGTTTCTGCCATGTCAATAAAGAAAAAGGTTGTAACCGTTTTCAGGTATCTGTTATTACAACAGTCATCCCTTCAGTGGTGTCTGTGCCCTTTTAGCATCAGATGGAGGCATGATAAGACTAAAAGAGGAAATCAGTATGCACACAGAATAAATGGAATCTTGCTTCACAAACCATTTGTAAATGTAAGTAGCAAGTGTATTCCACTGCTTAAGACAGGATAAATGGCAAACAATAAGGCAGTCGTAATTCCAAAAGTGCAAAGTTAATTAGATCAGTTATAACTGATAGGACAATAAGCACAGAAGAATGTGGATACATTTAGTTTTGTTGACATCAGCCAAAAGCGCTAAGTTCATTAATTTTACCCTTGAAGGGAGGATTAATCTACATGTGTTTTGCAGATCAAACTGATAGAGCATTTTCCTTTGCACAAGAAAAAGTATCTGATATATCTGGCTAATCTAGCAAAACATAAAGCAAATTGACATAAGAAGCCAGCATTCTTGGTATGGTAAATCTTAAACAGTAAACCTGCTTTGGCAGTGATTCTTTCCATTCCAGATGTGGCAATCAGAACTTCTGCTTAGTGAAAACTTCATGTTTAAGACATCATGACTAAGTCAAACTGACTTTCAAAATGGGACAGTGGTAAAGGGAAATGTATTATGTCTGCTTTAAAATCAATCAGCCTGTATGGGGGGAAGTGTGGGACTCTGGAATAGGCAAATTAATGCTAGCAGACTTGCTGAAATAAGATCAAATCACAGTTAATTCAGGATACATTTTTAGTGCAAGGACGTGTTAGGAACGAGATGTATAGCCATTTCCACCAGCAGATATTTAATTTTATAAATTGTTCTTGCCTTGTCACCAGTCACAAATTAAAATGGTTTCTGTCTTTTTAGATTACTCAATATCACCTTAAGCACACCTCCCCCAAAATGACAGGTAATCTGCACGAATGAGCTGCTCTGCTTGGAAGAGCTACCCTTTTCAATGGGATATGACAGAGCCTGGTACTGTCTCTGCTTGCATTTCATATCCTCTTGGTTAAATGATCCTTCAGTACAGAAGGAAGCTCATTCTGAAATGTTAATAACAACATATTCAGCTTCCTTTGAAGTTTGGAATAGTCTTTTTGATGGCTTCAAACAGCTTGGGATTGAGTCTGTTATGCTGTCTTCAGCTAAAGTGGCCTCTAAGCTAACATAGCCCTGCCTAGAAACAGCACATCCTGACCTGCAAGGCATTTCTGCTCCACCATATAAGCTTGTGTCCAATGTTAAATAAGGGACTCTGTGCCCTGGTCTCTATTTGTATTGCAAGCATGCTCTCAAGCATCTTGAGCATTAATATTCGATAGTATCTGCTGCTTCTGAAGATGTTTAATTAATCAGAAAGTTTCATCACAGCCACAGAAACATACCAGGTATCCCTGGCTGCTCCTAGTCTCCTTATACTTGCCCACTGTAAAATGACTAACCTCCACCTTGTACAAAATCTTCAGTAACTAAAGGACTTAGGTAACCTTCTCACCTTCTCCATGAGGTAATATTTGCTTGATTAGGGTTGTTTTCTAATCCTAGGCTGTTGTTTTGAAAATCAGCACCTTAGAATGCTTGGGGGTGGTGGTGGTGGCAGGAATTGCCAAGGCTGACCGACGAGCATTTTCTGCACAAATAAAGGTTACCTCTGTATAGCAAATATTTTGATTAGCAAGCCATGGTCACAGAATTCCAGTGCTATAAGCAAGGTCCTGATGTCAGCTACAGTTCTGTTGTTCTGAGTGTACTTTTGCTATGTTTGGGGGTTCTAAAAATGATATTTTCCTGCATTTTTGGAGCACAAATTAGGAAAAAAAGGAGTTTATTACCACTCCACAGCTGGTTTTGAATGTATATGTGAAACAACCTCGCCCCATCTCCTCAGCTGAATTGGCAGGTTTATCAGCTGAATTGGTAAGTGTTATTGGTAACTTAGTATTATCTCTATAGAGCTTTCTTATCCTTCTAAGATAAATCCTTCTCCATGCAAGTTTACTGTTGACAAACAGCTCTGAGAGTTTTGAAGAAAGAAAATAAAGGAGGGAGAAAAGTATTGAAGGAGATGTACAGAAACAGATTCCCCCTTTACACCACTACTTCTTTCCATACATGCATCCCTTATGTCTGTTCCATGAATTGCTAGCATACATACAGTATATTGGTTTAAAAGAGAGAACTGGAAATGCTGATGCAGAACCTGAAAGCTGGGAAACATTAGCAATTTCTCTGACTTCTAGTGCACCTTAAATTTCTCCCAGTTCCTCTTACATGAACTACAGTAATTTGAATTTGGCCAACATGTTTTCCCCGAAATAATTCAAACTTCATGGATGACCTTAATCAATAATAACTGTGATAAGAAAAATACTATTCTTGTTAATAATTGCTGCTTATCTTGATGATTTATATAATTGAGAAATAATGGCTTCTGGAAAAATGTACTTAATTTCTCATTTAAATTATTCAACTTTAATTCCAGGTCATTGACTTCCATCACATTTTACTTTATAATGAGCTGAAAAAAATCTTAACAAACCTAGGCTATTCTCCTCCTAAAGATACTTTTACAACTGAATCACATCTCACTCTTCCATTTGCTGTACTAGTAATAGTGAACTCTTCATTCTTTAAAAGCAAGCTATGCATTACAGTCCTTCCATTATTAAGGGTCTTTGCACTTCCTAATGTCATCATTCTTCTAAAAATGTGGATAGCCTTGGGACTCAGTATGCTTCTTCTGTAGGAAAAAAAACCAAAGCCATTTACAGAGATAAAGCCATGTTACCACTTGCTACTTTCCTCCCTCTACAAATGAGGGTAACACTAGACTTTTCACTATAACATGAGGTTTTGGGGTTATTCTTAGTTATTTACCTCTTTGTAAAATGCATTTTACCATAAAAAATGTAGAAGCAACTTCTGTACTCAGGTCTGGTAATGTTTATGCATACTTTTCTCTCAGCAGGTAGAGAGATCACAAAATTTGGAACTGGTGCCCCTAGGATATTTTGAATTTTCAGTTCATACAGCCACACAGATGGGAGTGTTGCTGCTAGGTAATGTAAGGCAATTTACAGATACAAAGCTATGAGAAATGTCATTTTAATAGGCTAATAATTCTAGTAATGGTAAGTAAATGGGATTAAACCTCTGTCTTAGAGTTGAACCAAGTTAGAGCTTCATGTTGTTATGGCACCATTCCGGTTAATCAATGGATGTGCCTTCATTTATTTGCAGCTGTGATTGTGTGGTTCTTTTTTCACTTCAAGGGCTTTAATTATTCAATCTTTCACAGGTTATAGGATCTGAGCTGTAAACAGGAAATAACTATGGCTATGTATACATGTTGAATAAAAGGACAGCTTCTTTTTATGCCATCTAAGATAGAAGGCAGCTATAGATGTATAGGTATTCAGCGATGGAAGTAAAAGAATTGGCTGACACACTCTAAGAAGTTGCATTCACTTTCTAATGTTTACTCATATTTAGACATATTCTAATTTTTAATGATCTTTTGACTGTGCAAATTAAAATGCCTGCACTCCAGCAAATACTAGGTTTAGTTTGTAACAAGTTACTTTCAGAAAAGGAATTCTATTTGTGAAAAATAACACTGTAGGGAAAACTCTGATAGAAAGTTTCACACATATGCAGCTGCACTGGTGTGTTAGCCCAGAATACTGGCCCCATAAATGAGGCACATTTTTACAACACATCTTTTCTATTCACACTTTAGTCCCTCAAATCATAGAATCATTAAGGTTGGAAAATATCGCTAAGATCATCAAGGCCAAATATCAACCCAACACTCCCTTGACCACTAGACCATGCTCTGCAGTGCTGCACCTACAAGTTTTATTGACCACCTTCAGGGATAGTGATTCCCCCCACCTTCCCAGGCAGCTTATTCCAATGCCTGACCACTCTTAAACGTGCTAACACACAGAACAATTACACCTAAAATTCATGGCTGTAACAACAGGAGGAAGAAAGTAATGCCATTACCAATTCCTTTGGCTTTCTAAAGAAAAAAAGAATATGAATTTAAATTTCCTGCCTTAATGAAATATGGACTTTAGAGTGACAAAAGGTTCCACTGCACTTGTCTTCCTTCTTCTGCCTTCCACTGGGGCTACTGAAGCAAGGACTGGGTAGGCATAAAGTAAACTGTTGGCACTCTTCCTGGTGTTAAGAGGTCATAATGTCAACATGTAGAGCTGCAACATTTGTCATAATGGAAGAGAAAAGTTATTTCTTACAGGACATCATGCAGAAGAAACTAGACAGGATTCTATGATAACATCCAGTAAAGGAAGAGCTGTACCACTAAATGGTACTTTTTACAAAAGATGAACCAAATTGAAACATAATTTGTGCATTCCAAAGTATTTAAAATAATTATTTATAGTATCTGCCTAGTAGCCTATGAAGCTGCTTATTATTCCAGGCCTAGACATCAGAAATTCTGTCTTCAGACTCAAAATGAGAAAAGCTGATTACAGAATCAGCCATGTGATGCACTGAAATTAATTTCCAGTGCTAGACTTCAACTGACACCTGCAAAACCTAGAGTATTAGAAATCATTGCTAGAGTGTTTGTACCCAAGACCAATTATCGTCTCAAAAAAGCTTCACTTTCTCAGCTCTTCAAACTCAAATGCTGAATCTCTTGGAGTAAAGAAAGTGATGGGTAATTCTACTTTCTTTGTTGTCCCTGCCATATTCTGTATGTCTTGGAAAGTGAGAGGCTTTTTAGCACTCGAGTGACTTGTTCTGTCTTCATATTTCACGTGGTCATATGAGCAAAGCTTGCTTTGTAAAAAAGATAAAAAGCCTTGAGAACAAGAGAAGATAAACCATATATTTTTAAAAATATGGCAAATAATGTTCTCCTCTTTCCTATGGTAAGCAGGTAGGAATATTTATAATTTGTTTTCATATTATTTAAACACAGAGACTTCCAATTCCCACATTATTTAGGGGATGTTAGATGTGTGCCACCATAGCACAAACAGGAAACTGGCTGGCCTGTATCATGACCACCACAAGATGTAGTGTTTCTCTGTGCAGTTATTGTTCAGGTACTTAGGTACTCTTTAGAATTAATGCGTGTATATTAAGTCCATGATGACTTTCCTTTTACTGTTTGAGAGACAGAAAACAATGATCAATTCAAATAACTTCCTGCACCTTAATATTTCTTCCTTGTGACCACACAGCTCCTCAGAATGCCCTGTCATGGTCTTGTCTTCATTGTACAAACAGCCAGCAGCAGGTTTGTACAAGGTGATGTAAGGTCTTACAGAATGTATCTGCAACTACAATGAAAGAAGCCCTGGGAAAAGGCTTTTAAGATGACACTCCTTTGTCACCACAGTAAGTTGTTCCCAGTTTAAAGCTGTTTTTACTTCGGAAAGGTACCTCTCCTCTGGGAGATGTGCATGAGGCAGCAGCACAGAATGACACCTTTGCCATGACAAGTTAAAATGTTTAATAGCTTAGACTGTGCTCCTAGTGGCACTTTAGCTACTCATAAGAGTGACTTGTAGGAAATCAAACTGAAAACCACTTTGGCATCTTCCAGTATGAAAATCAAGCTCTTTCATGATAAGATTTATTTTTTTCCCTCTTAATTTCCTCTAAACTGCCTTCTTTTTTTCAGTTATATTCAAGAATATAAAAGCAGAGTCTAAGTCAACATTTTAATGAATATAATTAAGAAGGCTACCCACTATTTCCTTAAGGAATGACAAAGGGATTAGAGGGGGGTTTTAGTAACATTTCTCTGATTTAATCCTTCATTAGAGAAAAAAAAAGCAGTGGGAGAAAATTCCAACAAAGGTCATGTAAATCAGTGCTTTAGGGCAGGATCCAGCTATACTAGTTACTTCAGAGGAGAAAAGAAGTTGCTGCAGAAGAAATAATCAGGTTAAATGTCAAAAGGAAAGCTCAATAATATCCGCATATCAAACATGACGTCAGTGCTACTCATTGGCAAGTCAGATTACAGAATCACAATTACTGGAATTATCCTTTTATTTCAAGATAGACTTCATATCTATGTATCAGAGACAAAATACAGTGGTTAAATTTGCTATTATCTAGAAATTACTTAACAGGTTAAGTTCTTCTCAATTAATGCTATTTCAGGCTTCTCCTGTACATCTCTCCTTTTACCCTGAAAGACAAAAGGAACTATTTCAGCCTGGAGAAAGTTTGCATTTGAGATTTCTTGACAATACAAATCATTCTGGAAGTTAGCAAAGCTAATTAACTGTATTTAAGCAAATCATTCTTCCTTGTGATTTAATCTTATACTTTAATTCCCACAAAGTGATAGAAGTCCATCACCTGTCAAGGAGCTATGATGAATAGATAAAACAGATGAAATCAATGATTAAAAAATGGTTTATTTTCCTTTCACTATGATGATTCTTTTACTCTCTATCCTTTTCCAGCTATTCTTCCCTTTTCTTCTTTTTCTGTTCACGCATGGCTACAATTATTGTAGTAATAGTAACTCACACTTTGAAAAAGACCTCATGAATTCCATTTGATGAATAAAGTGATTAAGAAAGTGATCGTAGCAACTATTTTTGAGCATTTGTAGAATCATAGAATCAGTCAGGGTTGGAAGGGACCACAAGGATCATCTAGTTCCAACCCCCTTGCCATGGGCAGGGACACCCCACACTAGATCAGGCTGGCCAGAGCCTCGTCCAGCCTGATCTTAAACACCTCCAGGGACAGGGCCTCAACCATCTCCCTGGACAACCCATTCCAGGAACTTCTTCCTCATGTCCAGTTTGAATCTCCCCACCTCCAACTGCATTCCATTCCCCCTAGTCCTATCACTGCCTGATATCCTAAGAAGTCCCTCCCCAGCCTTCCTGTAGGCCCCCCTCAGATACTGGAAGGCCACAATAAGGTCAGCTCGGAGCTTTCTCTTCTCCAGACAGCCCCAACTCCTTCAGTCTGTCCTCATTGGAGAGGTGCTCCAGCCCTCTGATCATCCTTGTGACCCTTCTCTGGACACGTTCCAGCACGTCCATATCCCTCTTGTAATAGGGGCTCCAGAACTGGACGCAGTACTCCAGGTGGGGTCTCACCAGAGCTGAGTAGAAGGGAAGAATCACCTCCCTTGACCTGCTGGCCACACTTCTCTTGGTGCAGCCCAGGATCTGATTGGCTTTGCGGGCTGCAAGTGCACACTGAGAGCTCATGTTGAGCTTCTCCTCCACCAATAGAATTTTAAAAAAAAAAAAAAAGTACCTTCTAGAAGACTGTGCTGTGTTAGTAATGTATATAAATTACTAGACATGCAGGAATATTGTTGTACTAATACATAAAACAGAGAAAGGGATTAGAGCAGCATTTACAGTGCCTGTGATCAGGACTGCCTTTCTTCCCAGCAAAAAAAAAATAATAATAATCAAATGCCTTTAACATTATTAAGAACCACTATTGTGCTGAAAAGGCAATACATTTCATTAACTCATCAAAGTGGATCTACATATTCAGATCTAAGTGAAAGATATTTCATTTATAATCATCCCCTCTTTTCTCTAATTGCATATCCATTAATTAAGCTCTTTCTTATCACATTACTGAAAATGAGTTTGCCCTTCTCTCTATCATAATTTGCAAGCAATTCAGTGAGGAAAGAACACCTAAATTGTCTTATTTGAGTTTCTGGTTCATTGGGTCTTGGAAAAGGCATTTTCACAGTGTGACAGCTGAAATATAGCAACTAATCCTAGGGAAGGAAAAGTGGTCTTGTAGCTGTCATATGAGTTAGCGGGCTTCAGTAGCGAATGATAGGAAACCAAGCATAAGCTAGGAGCTGATCCCCTCGTAAGAAATAACTTACACCTATATTACCCCATACTTTTCAGTCACCATCATTAACAGCTGGAGGTATTGCCTTAGGCCATAATTAGTCCATCAGATTAAACAGATAAATAAATCATCTAGGGTGAAATAGACCAAGAAGATGTATTTTCTGTCTTACTAGAGGGTGAAGTCCACCTCCCATGAAAGCAGCAAGACAGACAAATTAGCTGACCTCAGTACAAGGCCAACCAATTTGTTCTAAGTCTAAGTAAGTAGTGACTTTGCAACTTGCAGTAGTAATTATTTGAACCTGCCTCTCCAAGAAGCATTCTCAGGTGAACTTTCCTCTGCCTGTGGCATTGAAGTTGTTGCAGATAATAGCTGGCACTTCCCAGAGCATGGATCCTGGAGACTTTGGGCTGTCTGGTCTTCATTGGCTGTGTACTGAGAAAAGCCAATATTCCCCATGCTAAAATCAACATTCTTAATTACCTTAGGGTAATTAAGATATCATGCAATTTGGAAACAATATGCTGGGTTCCTTCCTTCCCTCTATTTCCTTAAGGAACAAGACATTTTCCATAGTAACTTGAAGGTCTCTTCCAACCTGGTCCATTCTATTCTATTCTATTCTATTCTATTCTATTCTATTCTATTCTATTCTATTCTATTCTATCATTTCCCTTTGTTCTCTAGAATTTCTATCTCTTTGACATTTATGTATCTGCTTTCTACCATAAAAGCTTGTCTTACTCATTCCAGGAGTTAATTTTTAACTGCAGGCTACTTGTATGACCCATCCAGGCATGCAGAAAACTGTATTTCCTGGCATTATCCAGTTGTTTTCAGGAGAGAAAGCCTTCAGAGACTGCTGCAGAAGCCAGACAGAATCACCTAGAAATAAGCAAACTTCCTTCTTGCTTCCCAGACAGACCTCTTTCACAGAAAAACAGCATACAGTAAATTGAAAACAAATCAAGCTGTTACAGCCACTGCTAGAAGTCCCACAAGCATTTCGCAGTTTTGTCACTGAGCCATCAGCTCTTAGTAAAGCTGTCTTCCTTGAAGCTGTGAAAGCTTCTGCATGGTCAAAAGGTCTGCATGACAGCAGCATACAGAGTAGCCTCAGCTTTCCCTAATCCAGCTCTCTACCTTCCAGTTCCCTGCTGTCCCTTCCTCCTGCAGTACCTTATCTCCAAGCCAGCCAATCCCAAGTCACTGTATGTCTTCTATGCCTACCCTAGCTTTTCTTGTGTGCCCTCTCACGTCCCCATTACTGTATGATAGCCTCTTGGCATCTCCCTACTCTCTGCAGCTAGATTATCTTTTAACACCTACTTCACTTTAAGTAACACTGGCAAGCAAATAAATCACTTTCTCCCTCTCCTTCTCCTTCCACTCACTCTTGTCATTTACTCAAAAGCCAAGACAGTCACTAGCAAGCTCATATCTTTGTTCCAGTGGATAAGTACTGCTTCAGATTTAGCAGTGTGTGGAAATTGCTGGTGGTGCTTTCAGGTGAATTGCTAGCTTCCTTGGCAAGCTAAGTGGAACACCTACCTTAGAAAAGGTAAAACAAATGGGACATAGATGGCAGGCAGGATGGGAGCATATCCTGTGCATGTTAATCAGAAATGAAACCAGAAAATTACCAGACTTAAATTCTGTGAATTCCTGGAGAAAGTGGTAGGTTATCAGGATATACAAATGGAAGAGAATTAGATATGGAAACTCACTTCATAGGTTTCAAATTTATGTCTACTTGCATCACTAGTATCTGTTCTGGTGCTTTTCTGGCCTTTAAAACCTCAAATAGGGCACCTAGGGAATACTATATCTCAAATACAACCATTCTTTCATGTGTGGCCTGCAGAATTGCAGCCACTTCATGAGCCACTTCTCCTCAGTTGACCACATTGTTTCAGACACATCAAAATAGCACTCATTTGTCCAGGGAATGGAATTTTCTCTTTTCATAAGGTTGACTCTCCAGCTTCATTTATTTCCTTACAAGAGGTTCAGGTCTTCTCTGTGTTTATACTGATAAAGCATCATTAGCATAACCAAAAGAAGAAAAAAGTTGACTCCAAGCAGCCACAGAATTAATTACTTAAGAAAAATACATATATGTGTGTGTGTATATGTGTATATATATATATATTTGGATATCTGTTTGGTCAATTCTTAGTTACTCATGTACTTTGGAAATCCTGCACCAAAACAGATTATAGTTTCTGTAGAACCATAACATCTGCCAAGAACTAGGACAAAGTAACAAATCTGCTTAAAAGTACTATGTTGAAAAACTCAGGAAAATAAAAAGAGGTTTGAGTTTTCATATGACAAAATACTATTCTGGGGAAGTGAGCTGGTAGAAGTTGAGGGGCCATTTGTTAGGGAATTAAGTAACCTCAAATTTCATTCAGCTGTGTCAACAGAGAGTCTAATCCATTGTGGCTCAATACCAAAATGTGAAATTCGCACCCTTGGAGAGAAAAGCCTTAATTAGCTACCACAGTATGTACTAATCTAATTTTCTTGGCAGTGGTTACATATATGCCTAGAGCTGAATGAACATAAAGTCTGTGAACCAGGCAGCTGCTGACAGTTTTTGGCAATACAAGGTTCACATGAGACAAATTATTTATTATATATTCTCAGTATTGCAGCATAGTATTGCTGTTGCTTATATGCATGAGGTAGTGATCAGGCTTCTGATTTCCACCACCACCCCCTTTTTTTTAACATAACAACCACAGGATGAAACAGTCTTAGAGAGAGACAATGAGAATCAAGCAACACACTTTTTGTCAATTTTATTTCCTTTCTCATTTAGTTCATACGAAAGCTAAGATGGGCAGCTCAGACCAAATTTTTTTGTTCTGGCATTGTATTTAACAGGCCAAGATGGAAGGGGGGAGGGAGAAGGAAAATATTTCATACCAGAAAAATAATGTTTATATCCCTTAATGATAGAGCTACTTGTCTGCTCAGTACAGGAGACAGTAAGTCTGAACTTGTATAATGTTCTTTTATAAATATACCATAAGATCTGTAAAACTCAGGCTCCTAAACCTCACTGTGTTGTTGTACTGAACTTGTGGTAAACCACCGAGAGTCTCGGAGTATGCAGAAAATCAGCATTTTATATATTGGCATTTACAGAGGAGAATAAGTGTTATGAAGTAGATATTTTGAGTAAGATGTAATGCTGTCTAACATATACCCAGACTTCAGAAACAGATAACATGACATTGTTTTTATTAGCATTGGTTTCATTATGCTAATGCTTAAAAGAGCAGTAAAGGGCACCATCAAAGGTACTAGGTATAGACATATTTACAGGAGAAACAGATGAACCAGTGAAGAGGAAATTACCTGGAAGATCACTTACCTTAAAACACCATTTCCCTCGTGACTGCTGAACCAGTGGAACATCTTAGCAGTTACCTGCACTGTAACACTTCTAAACCTGCCTGAGACTAGGTACATGAGTAGAAGAGTGCAGTTGTACAAGCATATAGAGACAATATGTAGATTTTTTAAATTAACATCTCTTATGACCATCCTTTTCACCAGGAGAATCCATTCAGTATGCGTTCTTCCCCGTACTTCATGTGCATGCATCTGTTAAGGGCATGTTTGGACTCTTGTAATGGGTCATGATTCTCTTTTCATGTGGTGTACTCAGGAAGGGAAGCCCATGACTCTCAGGAGTACAAGGGAGTTAAGGCAGGTGTAGCATATCCATCAGCAGTTTCCAATTTGAGTATAAGACAAGATACAGAAGATGCTTTTAGGGAGTGTAAGATCTACTCAGCCTGCCCACACAGCCCCAGAACAGACTAGAGAGCCAGCAGATTGCTGCCTTCATATCTTGCATACCTGAGCGCCTTGAGCACAAGCTGCCACTCACTCTGGAGTGCTCTGCTGATGGACATGAAGGGGCACATACTGTTGTTACCAGTGCTCCCAAAGATGGCTTGGTTTTTTGTTTTGGGTTTGTTTTCTTGTGGAGTTTGGTTTGGGGTTTTTTTTAGAGCAAGGTCAGTCTGGCTCAGTCAGCACAAAGGGCTCACACATGCACCAGGAACCTGAAATGTCTGTCTTTTGTGCAGCCTCAGTACCAAGCAGGTCCTGAATATAAAAACTGTAAAGAAGATACTGAGATAGCTTGTTCTCCCCACAGTAGTTTGAAAATTACTTCAGACATCATCTGCCCTTGAAACTTCCCTTATCTGCTAGGGATGAGGTAGTAGTATCTCATCTCTCCAAGGCTTTTAAAGCAACTATAAGATGGTTTCTGTCAATATAGGATGCTGGGATTCACTTTTAAAAGAAAATAATAGTATTTTATGGTCCTTTTACCTACCTTCTCAGCTACTTCCCTCTCTCTCTGCTGTGTTTCTAATAAATTGCTCATCCAAATCACAGTAAGTGTTCTCCTACAAAGACCTACCATTCTTTTTTAAGATAATCATTAAAAAAAGAGAAGTTTCCCTTTTACTGAAACTCCATATATGTGGTTATTTTTTTAGAAGCCAGCCTCATAGATGCCGTATTCTTTCTTCCTGAATAGCATGACAGTGCTGTAAGGACATGTCTGTATTGCTAGGCACCTTCAAACTATTAGGTCTGGATGAATGCACTACCTATATGCCCGCTTTGTATCAGCATAGGACCCTGGTATATGCTACATCCCTCAGCACATCACAGATAATAAACTTTCTGTAGGCAAAATTAGTTCTGCATAGTCTGTTAAGTTTCATATAATACCGCTTAAGATTTAAAGGCTGATCTCAAATGTCTCCTTTCTCCACTCCATAAAACTATAATCTTATGAGGATCATTGATTTTTTTTTTCAAGTTAATGTTCCATCTTATACTCACACTATAGAAACTGCTTTTATCTTGTTACAGGTACCATGGAGTTTTTTGCAGAAGGAAAAACACTAACAGTACCACAGGAGCAGAGAAGGAGAAGAAAAGCAAAATGTTATTTGTCAGCATAACCTGGGGACATAAAACCAGACTGAGAATATCCTATCATTTCTCCTTTTTACTTTTAAGGCATTTCTATCATATTATTTTATGAATGATTAATTCCTGGCTTTGGGTTTGGTTTGGTTTTTTTTTTTTCTTTCTCTTATGGAGCTCACTGAATTTAAATGGAAAGAGGAAAAAATATCTCTCTTAACTGCTGTAGAACAAACTGCAGCATATAAAATTGCCCAGATGTTTCTCATGGTACAAACTATCAGATTACCTGATAAGAATGGGAAATCCTTGGGTGTGCACATCATTGTAATATACAAGAAGAACTGCACACTGAAAGGGAGCAAGGGAAGCCACATCTCTGTCCAACATCCTTGATGAGGGATGCATTGCAGTACTCCTCACCCAGTGTTGATGCCACACTGTACTCATGAATCTTCCTATAGAAAGGGTTCCCCTACCAGGAAGATGTACAAATACATACATGACATTGACGTGTTCTGGTCTCCTTTATCCTGAGAAAATACTTGAGGTCCGTGTAGTACATGTTCATTTGCCCCTGGACTGTAAGTCCCAGGATGAAACTAAATTAGGTTTCCAGGTATCCTGATCTTGAAGGTCTCTTCCAACCTGGTCTATTCTATTCTATTCTATTCTATTCTATTCTATTCTATTCTATTCTATTCTATTCTATTCTATTCTAAAAGAGGGAAACCTTAGCAACTTCTGTGGTACCTCCTTAATGTCTTCTCTGCCAATTCTCTATTCCATGCCAGAGGAACTCCTTCTTCTAGGTGAACAGGCCACTGTGGTGCTCAGGTAAGAGCACATATAATGCCCAACTTCTTCTGCATACTGATCAGCTATTTAATTGTGTAGGACAAGTCTGTAGGACTGATCAAACTGTCTTTTCCAGCCATGGAAGAGAACCAATGTTTAAGGCTGTGAAACAGACAGTGTGGTCATGGTACAGTGTTCTCTGAGAGACTAAAACACTTCTGTTTGCAGCACTAGACTTACAGATGTTATACCTTTTCTTGCAGAACATCACTATCTGCAAATGATAGGCTGCCTCTGTTATCAAATCTCAAAAAGCATGAAGGATTTCCACTTTTGTTTTATTTTTTTAGGGTTGGTTGTTTTTGTTGGTTTGGTTTGTTTTTTTCTGTTTTGTTTTATTTTTTTCTGTTTTGGTTTATTTTTTTGTTTGGTTGGCTTGTTGGTTGGTTGGTTTTGCAACAGTTAGGATGATTATCACAAGAAAAGAGGACTGCTTACAGAAACCAGCATGCTTATTTGTGAGTCCAAACAAACTCATTCTTTTTATTTGCAGGACTGTATAAACATCCTGGCATTCATTCAGGCTGTGCATTTCTCTGGATGAGAGTATAGGTGTCTAAAGTACAATGCACTCAGAGGAAGTTGAATTACACATCTGTACCAGGAGGAATGGATTGAATTAAAGTGAGTATCAGTTCTAGACAACAACATTTGTAGCCAGATGAAGTGCACTGTTAATATTTACACTATTAACATTAAAGTAGTACTTAGTATCTTCACTGATTTCTCTAATGACTGCTACTGGACTGGTTTTGTAAGGTTTTGTCAAGTCCATTTTCCTGAGGAGTCTTGTGCTCTTAGCTGTCTCCTCTTCTGACCAATGCCAGAAGACAACACACTCTCTGAAGGGTACATAAGCCCTCAAGAAGCCTACAGGAGTGTCTAATCAGCAGTATCAGCTATATAAATTAATTTGGTTCTCTGCTATGAATTTATGGGGTTTGAGGGTTTTGTATCTTTCCAAACCTACTTGCCTCTTACCAAAGAAAGTGCAAGGCAGTTGCACTGCAAAATCATCATTCTTGCATTGTTTATATCACTTGTAGTATTTTCTGCTCACTTGTCACAGAAACACAGAATGGTAAGTGCTGAAATGGACCTCTGTTGATCACCTAGCCCAATCCCCTTACTAAAGCAGGTTCACCTAGAGTAGGTTGTACAGAATGCATGTAGGTAAGTTTCAAAATTCTCCAGAGAATGAGACTCCATAACCTCTCTAGGCAGCCTGTTCCGGTGCTCAGTCACTCTCACAGTAAAGTTTTTCCTTATGTTCAGATGGAAGTTCCTATGTTCCAGGCTGTGCCCATTGCCCCTTCTCCTGTCACTGGGCACCACTGAAAAGAGACTGGCCACTCCTCTAGGCACCTGCCCCTTAGACATTTATAAGCATTGCTAACATTCCCTCCCAGTCTTCTCCAGGCTGAATAGCCTACTACTAACTCAACTGTCTTCAGTAGTTCCCCATCTCTCTTGAACTGGGGTGTGCAGAAATGGACACAGCTTTCCATATGTGGCCTCATTAGGGCAGAGTAGATGGGGAGGAGAGCCTCCCTTGACCTGCTGATCACACTTGTCTTAACACCCAAGGATACTATTTGCCTTCTTGTACACAAGAGCATACTGCTGGCTCATGGTTAATGCTGCTGGCTCATTATCCCTCTTTATTTGCCATATTTTTAAAACAGAGGAGATTAAAAAGTCACAACCTTTATATTTTCTTTCATTCTATATGAGCACTGTGCACTGTCATCAATCCTGCAGGATTCCATGAAAGACAAATCACAAAAAAATTGAAAGTTTTTAATCTATTTGCCATGACTTAAGGGTGTGCCCAAGGGCTATGTTGGCATTAAAACTTTCTCTTGGTTCTGCCATTGTGCAAGCTCTGTAAATACCCTGAAGGGTTCTGCTATGCCACACCTCACTTCTGCAGTGTCTGAGACAAGAATTTATCAGGAAATATCTTTATTTCCATCTGACAGACTAATAGACTAACCATCTTTAATTTTTTGCCTTTCTGTCAAGTAATTATGCTGTGTTTGCTCGTTTGTTTCACATGAAGTAAGTATCATATGTCATTTAGTCAAACATAAAAGGAATTCTCTACTAAAAATTCTCTGTACACATGACAGATCCTTTAAAGTTCGACCTTTTGCAAAGGTTGCTTCTGTTTGGGGACTGTCAAACAGTTCTCTAGACTTAAGACTAACGTTGGAAAGCTTGAATCAGTCAGTTTGGGTTCTTCTGCAGCTCAAAACTAGAAAACCTCTGGCATCAAGTATATGATTGATTTTTCTCTGCTTTTGCACAGATTCAGTCAGGACTGCATTTTTTCACAGCAGATTTAAAATTACTTTTCTTACATAAAACATGACATTTTCAACAAAAAATTGTTGATATTTTTTGTATAATTTCTTTTCTTGGGATGAACTTCCATTTTTTTCAGACAATCTTAGTGAAAAACACCACTCAAGACACCTGACTTTGGTTATCAGTAGTTTTTTGTTGCATTTGTGCTTCTGTGGGAATTACAGAGGCTAAGTGAGATGAATAAATGGATTTTTAACAGGCTTATTACAACGAAGAGTTGCCAACATATTCTTAGCATGAAAAATAAAGCTCTTAAGATTTAATTTTTAGCAGCCTTTCTCTAAGAGTAAAATTTAATTAGAACCTAATTACACTGAAATTGAAGTAACTGCTGAGGTAGTGCAATGAATACTCGGTCCCATATGGTCTGATTTATAACCTACAAGCACTTTGAAGAACTATCTCATTGTCCTTTTTATATTCATATGCATTTCCTACTGATATCAATAGGAGTTGCATGGATACATTGCATAGATTTGAGAACATTTTAAAATAAAGTAATATAAGAATATATTTTATTATATATTTACTACAGCTTGACATGTCCAGGAATAAAAATGCATAAATTCATGTTAAATGTCAGGACACTAAAGCTTCTATTAGAAAGGTAAAGAGGAAAGTTAGTGAATCTGTAAGAAACATAAGTATTACCTTAATTCTTTAGTACAGAAAAGCCTTCCTAAACTGGATTACAGTTTCCTATTTTGCACTCACTTATACCAATGTAAGTCCAAAATAATATTTCTGAAATAATGATTTGGAACACAGGCCCTGTGAGGAGAGACTGAGGGAGCTGGGGTTGCTTGGCCTGGAGAAAAGGAGACTCAGGGATGACCTTATTGCTCTCTACAACTGCCTGAAGGGAGGTTGTAGACAGGCAGAGGTTGGTTTCTTCTCCCAGGCAACCAGCACCAGAACAAGAGGACACAGTCTCAAGCTGCACCAGGGGAGGTTTAGGCTGGAGGTTAGGAAGAAGTTCCACACAGAGCGAATGATTGCCCATTGGAATGGGCTGCCCAGGGAGGTGGTGGAGTCACCGTCATTGAAGGTGTTCAGGAGGAGACTTGATAGGGTGCTAGGTTGAATGGGTTAGTTGATTAGGTGGTGTTGGATAATAGGTTGGATGCGATGATCTTGAAGATCTCTTCCAACCTGGTCTATTCTATTCTATTCTATTCTATTCTATTCTATTCTATTCTATTCTATTCTATTCTATTCTATTTATTCCAGACTTAAAATGAGGTCTAATAAACATCTCTGTGCTCTGCATCAACCTGTAACATAAAAGTTTATAAAAACAAACAATAAACAAGCAAAAGAACAACCAAAAAAAAAAGCAAACAAAAATAATCACCCAGAAGTATTTTGCCCACCTACTTCTTATCTGCCATCACTTTTCTCTTCAAGAATCCCTGACACTTTCAAAAGCTTCTATATGTGAGTACTAGGTCATTACAGGGCAAGAACTTAGACTGGCACACATCTTCATGCACTTGCTATGTAAGGGACAACATAATGTATAAGAAGACAGTGGAGGGTGAAAAAAAAAAGCTGGCCTGCAGAAATAGTCCTTCTTGACTCATGGTCTAAATAAATTTTTCATCAAATTACAAGTCAGAAGTTGATGCAAATCTTTTAAGGTCCAACAGGAAATATTAATGATTAAATGGTAATTAGTAATTTGCATGTTTAGCACTTCCTACAAGATAATTTTACTGTAGACTTCATCTAGTTTGTTAAGTGCAAGCTATTTTCTCCAGTGATCATTTTGTATTTTCAAAATGGTTTCTGTATGACAGCTACCTATATTTTTAAAAACAGTTTTCTATCTGATCAACATGATGACCAGGTTTTGCAGACTAGCTAGATGACATTTAGTGTACTAAATAACTGTATTGTTAAGACCAAAGTCTTTTATGTAACAGAAAGCTCCTCTTATTTCCTCTTATTTTCTTACATGCAAGAGGCTTAAAAATATATCTGGGTTTTTTTTCCTGTTTTCTCCAGTTACACAGTCTGATTGCAGATCTGGCAATACCATGGGAAACAGCAACAGTTCTGCTTGTTGGCAGCTAAATGTCACTGAGTGCTGTTACTACATGTAACTTCTCAGGTCACATTTGAATCCACAATCTAAGCACTGCCGCAGAAAACTAATGGGTTCTTCTAAAGACGAGGCAGGACCTCCCAAGTAACCACCACTGCAGCATTCACTGCTTCAATACACACTATTGAAAGGTAGAAATCTCTATAGAAATGTGCTTCCTTTTTAACGGTATTCAGGCTGCTACTGACATTATAAAATCATCATAAAACATCTTCACATCTTTGAAAGAGTTGAAAGTTGGTTAACTTCTGAACATGTACTTGCCTATTTGGCAATATTGTAGGATATGGTCATCAGCACACTGGCCCTCCTGTACTTACTGTGTAAAGGACCATTTCCTCTCCTCCACACGTAGCCTCTGTTCTCTATTGCATTTGCAGGCAAAAGAGCCAAACCATGAATTTGCATCTGCTCAGGTTTTAATAGTATTACTCAAAAATAATGTCTTTATTAGCTGCTTTTCTGGTCAGGCACTAGTAAATCCTGTCCAGGTATAAGCTGATTTGAAGCTTTGATGTTTAATTAAAATGCGTTCTTTAGGCCATTGCTAGTATTGGCCAGCACCCTGGAAAATGCAGCCTGACTTCTTGTGATACAAACTGTAAGGGAGACCCAGCTACTCTGTTTCAATAAAGGCTAAGCCCACAAAAACACTCTTGCTCTGTAAACTTCACACAGAACGTTCAAGAAAAGCACTGTGAAAAGTCATTATGTAAAGATATCCAGAATCAGGAAATGCTGGATTTACAGGGACCCTTGCTATCTTTAGCACCTGCCCTGTGCAATGAATAAAGAGAAGTCCTGTAGGAGTGGAAGAGTATGTGATCCTAGAATGACAAACTCAATGATGACTCACTCAAAATAGAAGTGAGAGGCACCAGTGATTTTAGCTTTTCCTTCTTTGTCAGTGCACAGGTTCAGCAGCTGAGCCAGTGCAACATGGATAAAATGTTAAACTGAGGCACCAGGAGTTCACACAGGTCACGGCATGTACTAAGGTGGTTTAAAACAGTGTCATTTATTCCTTCACTGAGCAGAGCACCACTCCAGTCCCCAGACTTTCTTCACTGAATCTGTCAGAAAGTGGTAACAAGGAAACATGGTGAATACACCTGCCTTTGCCAAGAGAGGAAATTACATCAAATGCCATTTAGACATGAGAGAAGCAGTTATCTGAGGATGGTGCACAGTAAAAGCTATATTTGCTGTTGCTGGCATTCTCTCCTATGGATGTTTCCCCTGCTGCTGATAGCTCCATTCTCCACAGATACAGGATGAGAGAAGTTGCTGTAGACTCACAAGCCCACCCAAAGCCCATGTTTTTCTGAAATGTGTGCACTGCTACAGAAATTAGGTAACTCTGTTCTCAGATTGGCAAAGCTGATGGAAGTTTGGCAGCATTTAGTTTCAGATACTGGGATGCTTGAAGGGTACACTGTCATTTTAGAACTGGCAATGCTTTTAGATCCTATTGATTTTATTTCATTGTCTTGAGATCATCTATCCTTATCTCTAAGTATAACTCCATACTCTCTCATCTCATAAAACACACGCACTCCAAAGCTATATATAACTTAAGGCTGAAATGCAATCCCCAGCACAACCTGGACAAAGCACCAAAAAAGACCAAGAGACAGTACATGCCATTGGGAATAGTGCTCCATCAACAATCATCAATGGCAATTGGGCAACAACTAGTCACGATCAGGTGTTGCAAAGAGCTTCAGCAAGAGGAGACAAATCTTGGGATATGCTTATGTGTTTCATGTAAGCCTGGGGTTTGCAGTGAGAGGGATGACATCACAACATGTGAACACTCAAGGGACTCTAAGGCATTGATCTCAGTATAGCATCTGAAAAACTGGCATGATGTAGTTTACATATTTCCTTTGTTTCATCGACTGCAAGTAGAAAAAACAATTACTGTCTATAATGCATTTTACAATCATTTCTTTAATTGTTAGCAAGGAGCATTGTCTGAAAATAGCAGTAAACACACAGTTGTACTTTTATACAATGTGTACAAAAGCATAGTAACAGACACTTCTAAAATGTGCGTATCAGGTTAGTCATACACCTCATCAAGCTCCAGATAGATTAATTAATGCCCCCACACCATGCTGCAAGAATTTGACAGGAAGCATATACAATTTAGGTTTTGAGTATTAGGCCTGTGAAATAATGAAACAAAACTGATTTCCTGACAAGAAGGAGCCTGGGAATGTTTTTCTCACACAAGAGAAAAAGAACAGGCTGTAGCTTGCAGTTCTGCCAGAAGGCAGATTCATGCTTTCTATACCACATGTATCAGTTTAAGAGACTGAGTGAAGAATATGAATCAAACACAAGCATCAGATCTACTATAAATTAGATTATTATTTTGCCAGTAGGGCACCTGTATCATCTGGTAATGTCTATATCAGACAAATGTGTTTGGGAAATAAAAATTACGATGGATTTAGAAGTTCAATGAAAGGTTATGCTGTGTAGAGAGCTTGCCAAACAAAATAAAGAGCAGGGAACCAGGAAAAAAATGCAGAAATAAAAGGGAAACCATCACAGTCAGTCACCATCAAGTACTGAGAAAGGAAGACTTTAAGGTTTTGTGTTTGTGGGTGTTAAAGAATCCATGAGTAAAAGTGATTCAAGACTGATCAGAAGAGAGGGATCCAAAACTTAGGTTGGCATTCAGGGAGAGTTAAAAGCATAAAATTAAGGAGGAGTTCTGAGAACATGTGGGCTCACACAGAATTAAGAGAGAGAAGAGGCAAAATGGAGAAAAAAAGATGGATGAGGCAGTGTTAGGAAGTTATGGATGACAACATCCTAAACCATTAGAGATAGATTTACAAGTTCATGTCATTCTATTCCTTTAGTTAAAATCTTCCAAGGAACCACTGTAGTATTCCATAGGGCCACTGCCGTCAGCTAAGGAAGGCAGTATGGAGCTGGTCTACACTGACTTTCATAAATTTTCTCCTTTGAATGGTGAATACAACTTCACTACATAACAGACTGTAGGTCTCACCAGTTGGACATTCAGACTTTCAATCTGCTACTTTCCCTGCTGACTACTAACAGTTGGGAACTTTTTTCAGGTAATTAGCTAAAATAATTTACAAATTACTTCAATATACTTTCTTGTTGCTTTAAAAATTGGGCTAAGGGTGTAGTTACCCTTTAAAGTAGAATTGGGGAAGAAAATTTGAACTTCAGCTAGTTCCACAGAGGTTCAAATAGAACTAAAATAGAGCAAATGCATTAATAAGGACAAAAGGAACTTTAAGTTGTTACACTGCATCAGAATATCAGCTTTTGAAATTATAAGACTAGCAACTTATTGTGAAATCCAATTTATATTTCTAGTGCACTTGCTGCTATTCACCTCTGAGAAGCCACTGCAGAAGTACAGGCTATAATGTTGTGACAGCGACAGATATGTTCTGGAGTAGTTTCACTGAATCTGAAAGAAAAAGCTGTCTAAAATCTGGCTCACCAACTGGCCATAAAAGCCCTACTTCCACAAGATGCCATTGTCTGACACTATTGCCCATTGTCCTAAAAAGGATGCTGAGCATCTCCTCTCTGGAGCTCAGGGAAACAGGCAATGCCACAGTTAAACTTTCACCTGGCTTAGGGAATGGTTATTACTCTGACAGTATATAGCTGTATAAGGGGGAGATCAACTCCAACCGCATCAGCTCTTTCAACAAGAGCTGGTGCAACCCTGAGACCTTTTATGGGTAGCCTTACTTCAGGTTTTGCAGCAACAAGATTCAGTCATTTTGTCTGTTTGACTATTTGTGTTGACGTGTGAACTGATTTTTTAAAAAGGGGAGGTGGGGGAAAAGGGAAAAATAAACTAATTTTTTTTTAAAAAAGTTAAAATTAGGGGGGTTCAAGTTAAATTGTTTGTTTTCTTGTGATTTGTAGGGCAGCTTTTCAAGTCTTGCATAAGGTATCCCCAGCGGAGGAGTGAGAATGAAAAGAGAAGGCAGTAAGCCCTCCTAGAAAATTTATTCTGGACAGGATGGTAATTGATAACTACGACCTCACCCACTATTCCCTGCCATTTTAATCCCACCTCTGCACTGACCATGTACCTTGAAGATGTCCTCCTGGGAATACTGACAAAGATCTGTGCACTGTCCATAGCACTGGAATGACTCACAAAAAACACTTGAAATTCCTTCTTTTCAACAGCCAAGTTAGGATTTGCAGAAGCGCATTGACTGTTTATGCACGAGTGCCTTCGGGAAAATAAAAAGTGTCTTCTAAAGATGAGATTTTCAAAAGTAGCTAAGCTTAGACTAGTAAACGATGCTTGGAAAGGGAGTAGATCTAGACAGTTTGGAGCTGGTGCTGAGCAACCAATGCCAACTCTCCATGTTTCACCATTTGGGATTTATTTCAGGAAAGAACTTGTCTGGTTCCACAGGCTGGATGATCACTAGTGATCAGAGTATGGCAGATGTTTTCCTGCAGGACATCCTCCAGTTTGGTTTTGTCTGGTATCAGTTTAGGTTCTGAAGTCCAAGACTGCTCTGAGCTGAATGAAGCCTTGCCACAGACCCTTTCTGAAAAAGCCACTAAGAAATTTATGTCTTTGAACATTCAGCCATCCCATTAAGCTCAGTGTTTTTCTTAGCTGTGTACCCTTGTCAGCAAGCTCTGTTAGTATTAGCAAATACAAAACATGTAAACACTGAACCAATGCTGTCACAGACAACAAATCAGAGAAATAGGCTTTCAGACACTGAGTTTCAGAAGCAAAGACAACACCCAAAAAAGTTAATTTTCATCATGTCTGCCAAATTGTAAACACAAGGCAGATTTAAATGAGGTAAAGGTCTGGCACTCAATATTTAAGTCTCTTTTTTATCCGAAACAAGAATCTATGCATTGCAATGGCTCCTTAACTGGGTCCAAAAAATGCCTACCAGTATTAATGAACAGCATAGATAAAATCATGCAAAAACTTTTAGAGTAAGACATATGCTAGGTCAATATTCAGCTAAAAATACATATTCTTCAGATATGAAAATCTGTATTTTTTAAAGCCATATTAGATCAGCTACACTAATATTGACATCATTATTTTACTTTCTTACATGTTAAACATTAGCATTTCCTTTAAAGTACAATATGAAAACAGTCAGTTTTGTTTTCTCAATAAAATATTCTCCCCACTTCTACCTAAAATTAATAATAGGCCAATAGATTGGCCAGACTTTAACAGATTCTCTGTTCTGAGGACTCAGATGGTCTATGCATATGAGAGACAAGAATGAGTTACAAACTGCAAAGAAAGAGTTCAAATATGCTCTGCAGTCAAAAATCACACCTCTTAAATCATAATGACACTTCTTGTTTCAAGCTGTGCCCATTCAGTTGTGTCATGCTAGTCATCGTGTTCCTGGTATTGCTTTTCAGGGAAGCCATTTGAATGGCAGAAGAGTTGCGCAAGTAGCTGGCAGATCTCGCTCGCTGAACTTTCCTCCTGCAGTGAAGCTGGTTGTTGAAATGTCTTCTAAAACTCTCACTAAGAAAGTACAGTGCAAATGGATTGACACAAGAGTTGCAGAAGCTCAGCACTCGGGCCACTAAAGTAACAATCATATGTCCTGTTGACGGATCAATCTTACTGTAATTAAAAGACCGGTACATGTACAGCACGTGGTTGGGAAACCAGCAGAGAGCAAAGAAGCCAACAAAAACTAGAACAATTTTTGCCAGGCGTTTCCGAGTTTCCATCTAAAAGATGAAGAAAACCCAAATCAACAACAATGAACAGAATTACTCCACAAAACAGATGTAATTAATATATGCAGCACTTTACTTTGCATTAGCTTGAATAGCTGTCATAAGTAAGGACAGTAAAAATGCATCCTTCAGGAGCTGAATTACTTTTTCTGTCTCATTTACTTTCTTTTCCCACTTTCAGTCTACTTCCAGTGAAAGATCCTAGCTGTTTGCAGTTGCAGGAGTTTTCTCTTTATGATATATGCAGCAAGAGTGATTCATGACCCAAGTGAATGTTGGCTTTTAGCCTGAAAGCACACATCAAAGGATGTCATGAAACAACCTTTTCTGATGAGATCTCAGTGCTTGGCTTGAAGCTTAGTTGACTTTGAAATCTAGAGACATTTTGAGTGAAATGTAAAGACACAGCTAGGGCATTAGCTATAGCTAACATCCCATCATTTTTCCCAAAATGCCTCACTTGCACATCTCTCCTAGAGAAATCACTAAAACTGCATTGCACAGTATGGAGCATCTTAATTCCACAGGGTGAAAGGTTAAGTTAAGTCTTCAATAATAACTTTAAAGAAATACACTTTAATTGCAGTACTAGAGTATAACAGATTACAATGTAGATATCGAGAGTGACCGAAATTGACAGGAGCCTACTTGAGTGGTCCTAAACTGAGACAGGAAGAGAAACTATCCAGAGAGAAGGCACAAAAGGGAGGCAGAAACTTTCTGCATACTCCTTTCAAAAGGCTTATCATGTATATTAGGTACCAAAATTTTGCAAAGGCAGGAAAGTTTCCTGACTTTGCTCAGTTTTCTGAGAAAAGTAGGAAGTTAATTTACTGTAACAGGGTTTCAAAATCTGTGAAATCGATCTGTAAGTAGTTTTCTTGACTCTATCTAGACCAGATACAGTGAGAAATTCACAATAGATAGGAAAACTCTAACATTCCAGTTTGGTAGGATTTGGTAGGATGTGAGGAGGAGGTTCTTCACCATGAGAGTGGTGAAGCACTGGAATGGGTTTTCCAGGGAGGTGGTTGAGGCCCCATCCCTGGAGGTGTTTAAGACCAGGCTGGATGAGGCTCTGGCCAGCCTGATCTAGTGTGGGGTGTCCCTGCCCATGGCAGGGGAGTTGGAACTAGATGATCCTTGTGGTCCCTTCCAACCCTGACTGATACTACTATGATTTGCACTCATTGCAAAGGCAGACTAAAGGGTGCAAAGGCACAGTGTGAATATTAGGCTTTTGCACTATGGCCTAAAGAAAGATCAGTTGATGGCAATAGTATGAATTCACTTCCTCTTGCTCTGAGATATGTAAGCACATTGGAATTTTCCATTCTTCTGAACCTCAGAGATTAAAAAAAAAAAAAAAGCAAAAAAAAAAATCAACCACCAACAAAAACCACACACAAAGAGAAAGAAAACACGATGTAGAATGAAAAAATATGTTCTTACTTTGAACATTCGTGTGGGTTCAGAAATGCAATATAAATTAAATATTGTTTCCATCCTGAGGGTTCAGCCAAAAGGCTCTCTATATTTCACAGGAAAGATGAAAAAATACATGAAGTGCTAATATTTATGCATTTTTTACAAGAAACAGGCTACAGTAGAAATGAAATGCTGAGCAAAAAGGACATGAGGGAATGTGTCTTTCTTTTTGAAAGAATATGCATCACATATATCCAAGGAGGGTTTAAAAGCATTTTCTACAATACTGGCAGATGAAATACTTCCAAATTGTTTTAAGGAGGATACATATCTTTCTCTATCAATACTAATGCTTTTGTAAAGCATTTGAGGCACTTGCACTGCAAAAGCTGTCATTTGTGTATGTAAGTGTCCCTGCTCATGAACAGCTTGTTGCTATCTTTACTGCTTCCTGTGCCTCACAGGGAAGCTGGCTTTGTCCAGCATTACAAGTGCTTTCTCTTAAAAGAATACAGAACCTATAGCATTTATAATAGAAAAAGTATTAGAAATGTGCAAGATCAGGATGATATTTGAGAAAGCCAAAGAACAACCAGTTCCTGCTCTGTGTTCATTATCTTCAGCACTCCTTAGTTTCAGAACCTTAGATCCCCTGAGATTTTTTTTTCCCGTGTATGTCACTTTTTTTCATTTCTAAGCACAAAGAAACTAGAGACAGTTCTCAAAAAGTTATTTTAAGAGTTCTTCTCCAAATGTCTGTCTACAGAAACAGGTGAAACCACTAACACTAACTGCAAAAACATTGTTCCTCAGTAAGAACACAAGGAACAGTTACAATAACAACACATAGAAACACATACACCGATCCCATTTCATGTTAGGAATACGCATTGGCAGCATTGAATTAGTATTTTTCCTTGTTCATATTCCTTTACATACTGGGCTTAATACCAAGCAATTGTGAAAACAAGAGAAATTGTACTAATCCTTCGTGAAATTGTATAATTCAGATGTTAAAGTTCCTGTACTTTCACTTGCAGGTGTATACAGAACACAGATCTTTCATCAGGATGCAAAAAGCAAATTGCTTACCTGTCTTTTGCAATGCTCACTGTACTCTCCAGGAATGTTGTGAGCACTTTTTATTAAACTCTTTGCGATATGATAGTAATAGATACTAATTATGGCAAGAGGGATAAGGAAATACACAAGGAAAATCAGCACAGAATGGATCTTTGGGTGCACGTCGTCTGTCATGGGGTATGGTATGCATGCTGTGAACGTGGCATTATCTGCATCACTGATGTAGGCCAGCTCAGAGAACACTGCTTCAGGAACTGCTAGAAGCATGGAGACTACCCAGATGGCAATGGCTTTAAGACAGGTCCACAGCACTGCACTGGAGGTCTGGATGTCCATGGGATTTACAATTGCTTTATACCTGAAATTGATCAAAACAGAGATGCAAATTAAAAGGGAGCTTTTCAAATTCAACATGTGATGCACAAGGCCACTTCATACCTCTGATTAAAATAATGTCATATTTTGTTCTTATTTGAAATGTCAAGTGATTTGTAATCTTTCCTAAATTTGCATTCTCTAAATCTCTATCTTCATCTGTATATACCCATCAGAGGCAGCAAAAGGAGCCCTGGATACAACCCATGGCTCTGGTGCCCATTCTGTGCCAGCCTGGTGAAAGCACAGAAGCAACTGTGGCTTCAATCTTTCTTTCTCCAGATCCCCAGAGCAAACCACTGAATGGACATCCTGCCTCCTTACTTCTATCTCATTCTTGTACCACCACATACATACTAGCCTATTTCCTTTCTCAGCTCCCACAACCCAGGATTTCCTCCTGTCTGTCACCAGAGCTTTCCCACTGTCAAACTCCACCAGCCCCTCTGGGACCATGGGGTAATAATCATCATTAACCACTTCTTGCCAGACCACTAAAAACCTGCGGCTGTGTCAGCTCTTGCCTTTCCACCTCAGTACCTTTCTATGCACGGAGGTACTGTCCTGACTATTACACCTGGAACATCCACATCTTCACAAAGTCAGTCAAGAATGGCTCCATGTGGCCTGTGAAGAAGTATTAAGCTCTTAAATAAAGTAAACATTGCCTCTTCAAGAGGTGGAAGATGCTGCTTTATACCACATTTTAGGACACTTTCTCATAATATGTGATTATATATAAACCTTGGCACAACTGATAATTTCATAAACAATATAATGACAACAGGAAGAATTGCAGAGAATGGAAGTAACACACTGCAGCAAAGCAAAATAGATGAATAGATGTAGCCTCTGGTTAGGAGTTCTTTTCTTGAAACCAAACATATAACAAAAGGTAATAGAAAGTGAAACTTTCCACAAGAAAAGCTCAGTTTTAAATGGTCAAATATACTTTGAGAAAAATATTTCAAAGATACGTCAATGTGTTACTTTGATTTTTAATTTATTTGGATTTTTCCCCCCTCAAAATGTAAGTAAATCCTGGTTTCAATCTTTTTATTAAAAGCTGAACATTAAACATTTCAGTTTGTCTAAATTGTAGGAATTTGGAAGCTTGCATTATGTGATGGGGTTTTTTTGCTTCTTCAGTTTTTTCTTTCTACTTTTGATTTGATTTAAGATTTGGAGCAGGGGTGTGTGTCTGAAATTGCAGAGGTTTTGAGAAACAGTAAGATTGTTTTCTTTAATATTTAAAGCAATGTTTAATAGCAAGAAAGGAGTCAGGAGATATTCATACTCCAGGTACATAACTGTATTTATCTTAAGGCTTTTGCCAGTCATCTGAGATGTATTTTCCACGGCTGATTTGGGTTATAGATGTATTAACTCACCTTCTGAGGTGCTTGTTTTTCTCTGTTAGTGTGGTAGTTTCAGTCTATGCCTTTAAAATTTTTCCAGAGATCTTGAACAGAATGTAGTGAAATGTAAATAAATCACTCTTGGGTGTAAAAAGGGAAATAATGATAGTTCTGTACAATCCCATTGGAGAGTTATCTACCATAAGACTTAGTTTGGTAAACGATATTTCTCTTTTCATTTCTTTGGCTCTGGCTGATGCTTCTCCTGGCTTACTGACCTTGACTGCATCGCTTTTGTTGTGACTGGTATTAACGACAACTATCCTCTGCCTTCTTTTCTCTTGTCCCTTTGTGTACAAGGTGGGTAGGGAAGGAGGCAGGGAAGCAGAAGCTGTTGCAGCTACCCTGGTCTTTGGCCAAGGGGGTTCTTGTGATGTTTATTAATTGTAAATACCTATAAATGCTGTAAATACTGTATATTTTGTACATATTTATAGCATTTCATTGCAGATTGTAGTTTTGCTTGTAAATGCAGCTTTCATTTGCTTCCAGATGAGCTGGTCTGGGAAATTTAATGTTGGGGGGGGGGGGGGGGAATTTTCAACTCACCACAGTTAGCTATACAATGAGCTTAGAGTGAGAAGAACTGTAATTTAGGTGTCGCTACTCGGTGATAAAGCTCCCTATCTATGCATGTAGATACATGTACCTGCATATATAAAGAGAAATATATATCGGTACCAGCAGGTTTCTACATACATACCAAGGGTTAGATTATGGCTAAATATAACACAGATGCTGAAGGAAATGCTGAGAAACTGAGCTGTGATCACAAACACTCTTTACGGATGATTTGAGGGTCCTGGTAGGTACTGCATAGACTCTCAACACCTTGAGCAGGTGTTTGAGGAACTGAGGATAAAAGCTATACCTTCATACAGCACCTTTGAGTTGACTGGCAACAAACAGTGCAACTAGCCATGCCATGAAAATGTGGAACAGAGCATTGTCTTGGTACCCTAGCAATCTTTCTTCAGAGAACATGTGAGTCAAAATATACCTCAGAGTCCTCTTTCTCAGGACTGTAATAATTTCTATTATCACTAAATAATTAAAAATAATTGTTATTTATGTTCAATACCCTCTCTGACTTGAGAGAGATTTTTACTCTGTCTTAACCCACACAGTGGAGTAGAAAATAAAATTCAGTAAACTGCCTCTGTTAATTTATACTTATCATTTCTTTTAACACACAGTGAGAAACTCCCTAGACACCTAGGTGTAAAGAAATCCTTTATAGGATATGAAGGTTGCAGGCTTCTGTACAAATAATGAATGCTCCCCAGTACAAATTCTGACCTTATTATTCAATAATTTCCTTCCTATTGCTGTCTGCCTTGATTTCATTACATAAAGACAGATCTATTTATTTTCATTCAGATAAGGTGACGTCAAATCCTTACATCTGCTCATTTCTTTAAGACCTCACATTGCTGGGAAAGATCTGGTTTGGGGACTTCAGAGTGGTGGGTATAAAAATTATGGGGTTTACTACAGATGGCTTTTTTTTTCCTCTCTTTTCCCATTGCAGTGCTTCAAACTGTTTTGACCACAATCCCACGACCCAAGAAAATGATCATGTTATGATTAATTCTTTTAGCAGAATTTGGTCTCTTTGATATTTTGAAGGTAGACTTTTTCAGAAGCCTTTACATTAGCAGAAGATATGGCACATATTTATGCCTTGGCATATACTGCTACTTCAACAAATAGCATGTTTTCCCCTGAGCCACAACTGACTCGAAGATGGATGGTGCTGGATGGCACTGGAGCAGAAGGTCTTTTTCCACAAAAACAGCTGTGTTCAGAACAACGACAAGAAAATTCTTTAATCCTATCAAATTCTGCTTGCTACTTCAGCTGACTACAAGATGGCACTCTTCTGCCTAGGACTCAGCCCTGCACAGTACTTGGTGCTCACAGGAACAAAAAGGTCTGAAGTGCTTTAAAAAAATAAAATCTCTCATCTTGCTTACAGCTTTGAAAAGATAAGGAGTAGAAAGAGACAGGTTACAAATAAAATGAAATTTAAACTAAGTGGAATTTAAAATGTTCTCAAAATGAACACCAAGTGTCTTCCTCGGTATAAAACAAGTGTAAGGCTAAAATATACCACCAATCATTCAAGTCACAAACTATTTTCTATCAATAAGACAACACTGGTAAATCAGAGTAAGGGGGCAAATTATTTAGTCACATTAATAAGCAAAATCCATCTTTTCTTTTACTTCATTGATGAAAAAAAAAAGTAAATTACAGGTTGCCATGAAGTTCAGGAAATAATTACCAATATACATTTGATTTTAATTAAAAACTTTCATGCAAATTCTGTCTTCCTACATCCTCCATCATTATCACTGATGACAAAGGCAACCCAACTCAGGAAATATTTTTTTTAAGTTTCATTTCTTTGGAGCTATGGCTTCTGCCAACAGACACAAGCACAAACTTGCCCATTCTGCAAGGGGTGGATAGGAGGAAAGGCAGCACCGAGGTTAGATTAGCCATTGCAATGTATAGCTTAGACAAGCTGTTTGGTTTTGTCCCCTAGCATTCTGCTTTCCATTTAGTCATACTACTTCTTCCTCAATCTAATACTATGGCAAGAAAAAAATCACACCTAATTTTCTCTTATTCTTTCTGAGTTTAAATTGTGCATCATGGAGTTTCAAAGGAGTTTGAGGAAACAGAAACATTTCCTCAAAAGGGTTTGATCCAAACCCTGTTAATATCGCCCCCTGGTTTTAGACTGATGAAAGAGAGATGCATGAGAATGGAATGGAATGGAATGGAATGGAATGGAATGGAATGGAATGGAATAGAATAGAATAGAATAGAATAGAATAGAATAGAATAGAATAGAATAGAATAGAATAGAATAGAATAGAATAGACCAGACCAGGTTGGAAGAGACCTTCAAGATCATCGCGTCCAACCTATTATCCAACACCACCTAATCAACTAAACCATGCAACCAAGCACCCTATCAAGTCTCCTCCTGAAAACCTCCAGTGATGGTGACTCCACCACCTTCTCAGGCAGCCCATTCCAATGGGCAATCACTCTCTCTGTGTAGAACTTCCTCCTAACGTCCAGCCTAAACCTCCCCTGGCACAGCTTGAGACTCTGTCCTCTTGTTCTGGTGCTGGTTGCTTGGGAGAAGCGACCAACACCCACCTGGCTACAACCTCCCTTAAAGTAGTTGTAGACAGCAATAAGGTCACCCCTGAGTCTCCTTCTCTCCAGGCTAAGCAACCCCAGCTCCCTCAGTCTCTCCTCATAGGGCTTGTGTTCCAAACCCCTCACCAACTTCATTGCCCTTCTCTGGACACGCTCTAGCAAGTCAACATCCTTCCTAAACTGAGGGGCCCAGAACTGAACACAGGACTCGAGGTGCAGCCTAACCAGTGCAGTGTACAGGGGCAGAATGACCTCCCTGCTCCTGCCTGCCACTGTTCCTGATGCAGGCCAGGATGCCATTGGCCTTCCTGGCTGCCTGGGCACAGTGCAGGCTCATGTTCAGCCTACCATCAACCAGCACCCCTAGGTGCCTCTCTGCCTGGCCTGGCCACTCTCCAGCCACTCTGACCCCAGCCTGTAGCACTGAATAGGGTTGCTTTGGCCAATGTGCAGAACTCGGCACTTGGATGTGTTAAATCTCATACCATTGGACTCTGCCCATCTATCCAGCCTGTCAAGGTCCCTCTGCAAAGCCTCTCTACCCTCCAGCAGATCAACTCCTGCCCCTAGCTCAGTGTCATCTGCAAATTTACTGATGATGGACTCAATGCCCTCATCCAGATCATCAATAAAGATGTTAAAGAGCATGGGGCCCAGCACTGATCCTTAGGGCACACCACTACTCTGCTTATTCACCAGATGCTTACTTCATGTCTCCCAGCAATGATATCCATACATATTTGAATGGAAAACATCTCACAAAATTGTCACTGCTGGAGCAGAAGGTCAATGAAAATATCGGTTACAGAAACTTAAGTGCCTGGAAGCAGAAAACCAAAGACAAAAAAACCTGTTCAGTGCAGAAAACACAGTCATTAAGTACAATGCTATGTGGCCAGATCATTTCTAGAAATGTTACAAGCCAGGATGAATTAAATAACCAACCTCCATGTATCTGGAATAGACTTAGATTTTACCATTTGAGAATCTAGACCATAGATCTTTAATTTCTGAATTCAAAATGCTGCAACAGACAACACAGCAGGTTTCCTCTTACCTTCCACAATTCCATGAACTAGTAGGAACTTACTTGCTATTTATAGTCATACTGTCAAATGGTTGTATTTCAGCATGGATTTAGAAGTTATGAGTGGAAGTACATGTTTAGACATAAGGATTGTGATTGCATGTGCCTTGCTTCAATAAGAACATATTTAAAAAAAATACAAAAAATACTTTAGCAACAGGACTATATAGTCAGGAGGAATGGTTCTGTAGCAAAATCCATATGAGAAATACACCCATTCTATAATCAAATTCCTTTAAATTTAGGATTCAATGAAAGTATCCCTATTGGGAAGGACATTTGAGAGTTCCACCATTCTGCACATACATAAAACATATATATTATTTATTCTCTAATAAGTTTTTCATCACATGTGAAATCTGTTTTTCCTAGGGAAGGCATTGGTAGAGTATATTTTATCTTTGACATAATATCTGAGGACGTGCTAAATGCAAACTTAAGGATTCCAGGAGTTCAGTTTGAATAAACCCATTGCAATGTAAGACAGGCAAGCAAGTAAAATAAATGTATGGAGATTTATGTTCAGGCTTGCTTGGTAAGAATTTAGTCAGATCTGCTGTTTTCCAGCTATTTTTTTTTCTGGAAAAAAAAAATAATAATAAAGCACCATAGGATTTTACTGAACTGATAAAAGAAACAAGAGGAATGTTTTTCTAAGAGTTTCTCAGGTTTTAGTGTGAAGCCTAGCAAGGGCTACCAGACTCTGGCATTTGCATTAATCAAAGCAATGCCGGCTGCTGCCAACACCACATTGATCACTGACTAGGATGAACACTACAGCCGCTTCTCACTCTGCCATCCTCAAGACTAACCTGTTTTCATATGAGTTGAAGAGCATAGGACACATGCACACAGACAGAAGTTTAACAGATGTGTGTGTCTATATGAAGTTTGAGGAAAATTTGCCACACGTGGGAGGAAAATGTTATTTGCCGAGAAATCATTTTCATCCGCATAGATAGTCACAAGAGGAACTTCTCCAGCAACTGATGTGAATTCCCTGACTTGAACAAACTTATCCTACAATAGGTAACTTCCTAATCTACTCCAGTTGTAAAATTCCTTCTTCAGTGTTAAAGGGGGGAGGGCAGTCTGCCATCCATTTTCCTTTCTGGAATATTTTCCATCTGATTCCTTTTGGGTGCATAGAATGGAGACGAATAAATTAAAACCTTTGGGAAGTCACAGGTGAGAACAGGCTTGAAAAATCTGTCAAGTGTTTCATCAAAGGTAAACTGGCAAACTTTATTTGTGAGTCAAGTTTGTACATGTAAACTAAAGGGTGAGGTGGAAAAAAAAAAATAATGGGAGAGACAAAGTTTGCCCAGCATCTCCTAAATCCTTTTTGCTTTGCCCATTGTTGTATAACTATAACCATATTGTTACAGCCTCCAGTGACACATCTGGACCATCATGTGTTTTAATATACTTCAGCAAGTTATTAATTCAATGTGTTTACCTCAAGAGTTACAGTTTCTAAGAGATAAACTCATAGATGTCATAGTTCTATTGGGTCCATATTATTTTGTTTTCCCATCTATGATAAACAGTTAAGGCACTGATTTTCTTTTATACAGATAGTATTTCGCTTTACCTTTGATCATTTTTTCTCTATTCTTTTGTTAATTATAAGTCATTTTCAGGACATCATTTTAATACTACTTCTCTCATCAAGGCTCTTTAGTCTCCAAATGTCAACTGTTAGAGCTCAAAAGGAAATCATGTCAGCTTTCCTGTGTCACTTGCTCTACAACATGGAATAAGAAATCAGGATTTTGGAGGTCTTCAACCAGTATATTTCTGCTTGAGTGAGCACCTAACATAACAAAAGAAGAAACTTCAAATAAATTATGAAGAAGATGAAGAAGATGACTCCAAGTGAATTTTTATTAAGAATTACTCTACTAATGAAAATTAAAGAAGTAGTTACTAGGGCACCTTTTCACCCTCCTGAATGTCTTCAAAACATTTCCTGAGTCCCCTCAGAAGCGGGAGACAGAAGGCATGCAAACTGAGCCAGAATGGATTTTGTTATCAGTTGTAGCCAGAAGTCAACACATAGATATTAAAGTTGCACAAAATGGTTTTGAGCCTCTTTGCACTTCTAAAAAACAAAATTTGCAATGTTCCAAAATTAAAGCAAAGAAATAAAGAAATAAACATGCCCAAACAAACAAATATCAAATAGCAAATAGTTCAGCTGTGCTGTTCAGATATATAGGATATATTTTTAGCATCTCAGATAGGAACTGAACTTAGTTATTTATGTATGAACATAGATTTTCAAACCTCTTTGTTATAAAGGTACAGGAAAGGAGTCATGGCCCGAATGAATACCTGATTAATCAAATATGTGTCTCATCAAAGGTGTCTTTTTGTCACACTTGTTATGAAGAACACAAAGAAAAGTTACTTGGATTGCAGTAGGGCCAGCTGCTCCACTATTCAGCATCACTGTCTTTAGAGAGCAGCACAACTGTATTTGAGTTAACACCTTTAAACCCTTCATTAGAAAGAAAATTCAGTCTAGAAAAATTAGCAGAATTTAACATAAACATAAAAATTAAACATAAATGGTAGCCAAGAGAAAAGGAAAGACCATGTGGGACACATATAAAGTTGTTGTAAGGAGCTGCCATTTATTCCTTCAACCTCTATTCACCTCAGGTCTCTTGGCACTTTTGTGATACAATTGGTTTTTATCAGCATATACAACAATGCAATGATGGCTAGAGGTGTACACTGTCACGTTCATTCTTGAGCTGCTGCCCACTGAGCTTCTCTAGCTGCTTTTCTAGACTAAATTTTATGAGTCATCCAGCCCTCTAGCTGTGAAAGGCATCTTGGAAATATCTTTCTGTACTTGTGCTCTAGTTTACCCTAGAGTTCTTCCTGGGAACAAAACAGCCCTGAGAAGAGCATGAAGAACCCTCCATGGGCCTAGTTTGCACTCTGAGCTAACTGCACGGCCCACCAGAGATGTAAACTGAGAAAACGCTCCCTGAAGCAGTGAAAAATGGGATGGTTCAATCAGGCATAGTTCAAGCTGGGTTCATCCCTAGTTTCTATATCCCTTTTTGCAGTGAGGAGATGCTGACACAATGTTTCCTTCCGTCATGATGCAGTCACTCTGGCTACACTTCTCTCACCTCTTTATCCTGCTTATCCAAGACCACACCAAGAACTGAGACATCCTCATCAACATCCAATAGCCCTGGCCAAAACTACACTCCATGGCCCTTGGTAAAGCAAGCTAGACAGGAGACCCATTTTTATTTCCATCATGCACTAGTTCTGTAGGCATTTTCAGGGTGTGCTGATTGGTATTGGAGGTCATCTTCCCCTCCAATGGACCCTCCAGTTCCCTATTTTACTTCCTTTTTAGTATTTCACAATTTTGTCTCTCAGTGTCTGTCCTCTTTCCCATTTATTACCCACTGTAATTATTAAGTTTTCTCTTTCTGTAACACCCACCCCCCACCCCCTCTGGTTTTTCTTGGTTTTTTAAACCTGAGAAAGATTAAGATTTTTAGAAGTGGTCTGGTTTCTTCACAACAGAGTAAAATCAATAGGAGCAGTGGCCATGAGGGGCATGTGTGTTGTCTCTCCACATCTCCAGCTTGGCAGTGACAGGAGACAGCTGGCTCAGCTGCAATGATCCTGTGGTGCCTTTGGCACCCCAGAGGAGAGTGAAATCACACCCTCCTCTGATGCAAACACACTAGTGCCACTATTGCATTCATTCCTCTGCCACCATTCCCACCACTGTTGATGACCTCTCCACCCTGTTCTGCCCCAAAAGGTAGGGAACTGCAGCAGGGAACCACTGCCCACACCCAGATGCCAGACTCACAAGAGCTCAAGTGTGAGGAGAACTGTTTGATGGGACCATCTGCTATTCCTGGGATGGGCACCCTTGGGTGGATCTGCTGCAATCTGTGAATTCAATCTGCAAATGTGCTCTAGGGAAATCTGGGAAGCATTGTTACAAATTACATACCACATTTGTGTACACACACACAAAACAACAACAACAACAAAACAAAACAAAACCCAACCAACCAAAAAACCCCACAAAACCAAACCCCAAATAACCTCAGTACTAGATAATGAAGGTTCCAGATAGAAGGTGCACATGTGTCACACTGAAAGCACTAGGGATACTGAAGGCAATTCTGTGACCAAAAAAAACCCAAAAAAGCAACTTCAGAAGATATATATATGCAATTAATACTATTTTTGCTCCCTTGTAGCTTCAGTTGGCAGGTAATGATCATTCAGAGTTTATTGCTTCTGTACCTGCTCTTGTTAAATGTATCACATGCATGTAATTCACCATGCAGTATTTCCACATAAATAATAAGTGCTAATTGCACTGTGGGAACCAAGACAACCTCCCTTACCCCAATTAAAAATATTTTTAAAGCTGTTCCTGAGTGTAACCAGTGCCTAGAGTTCCACGCGGTCCTGGGACAACAGGGAGTTAAGAGGAAAGGCTTTAATGATCATATAGTAGTCACAGAATCAGAAAATATATCTGGTTGTGAGAGACCTCAAAGATCATCCAGTCCAATGCATTATGTGTGAAATAAGCTGTCACTGAGAGATATTGTATACCACATATGTATTGGATCATAATGGAACCTTTTTAGTGGCATCACTGCTTTCAAATTGGTAACATCCTATTCTAGATCTGCTTATATGGAGAAAATACTGCCCCTAGCCAGGCCTTGCCTCCTCATCTGCAGATGTAGGATGCTGCCATCACTTCCGATATGCTGACATAACTAGCCATAAGTGATCAAGTCATCATGGAACACATTAGGATCTGGTTACAAATTAGTGTGGCAAAAACTCCTCCACACCAGTGCCTCCCTTTAGCTCAACAAAAGTGTCAAACAAAAAAAGTACACTTTAGTCCAGTAAACTTTCCTCAGAGATGGCTTGCACCCCTAGGAGACAAGACATTGGCCTCTGAAGTCGATAGCTGTTCTTCTGACTGAAAAAATAAATGTTTTTCCTACTGAAAATGTAACTGCAGAGGTTAAAGACAGAGTTGTTAAATTCTTAGTATAACTATTTCTGATATTTGTATATACTGTGAACTCCAAAATGCTGAAAGAACATATTTATAACAAGCTTATATAGTCATAGCACACAATCTGCAGCTGTTATCTATGATGTATAATTCTAAATGCATTCAGTGTAAACAGATTCAGCATTGTTATTTCTTGAATCTTTAATGTTAATAAAAGAAGGGTGTAAAATACAGGCAAAGCAAACAATGAATGCTCCAAGACTATATAAAAAGTAAACTAATGAATCCTTAAATATTAAATCACCAGCATTCCCTCACATTATAGTCCATTAGAAAGATGATCTCCTCTGAAAATAGCTTCTTCCCTTTTCAAATAAGATAACACAATCATACTTTTAAACAGTGGAAACAGAGCAGAAATAAAACCACAAGGTTCGCTTGGCTCTCCAAGGACAGTTTCTGTCATACTTTTTAAATGAGATAATGAGGGGGTTACAGGTGTTCACTTCAAGGTATGTTTTGAAAGCTCTTCTTCAAAAATAAAATCAAATTTCTGTTTAAATCACAAACACAGTCTATATATGCAAGCATTTAAGGTCCCAATTCAAACATCACTGAAATTGCTGACCACTGAAGACTACCCTCAGGCTTCACATCATATACAAATGTAATGCATTAGTTCTGCTTAAAACCCAGCATAAGGAAAAAGAGTAATTCCTATGGAGAAGGAATTGTATTTTCTGGGTAAAAATAAATAAATCAATGGAATTGCTTATCTAATGGGAGAAAAATATTTTTATTTAAGGTTGCAAATTACACTGCAAGATTTTGTCCTTTAGAGCCTGAATCAAAGTCCAACATCCACCCTGTTGTTGCTATAAATCCTTCAGCACTCATTTATAGTAATTGGGAGGAAAAACTTGGAGAGTGGTTCTTTTTTCTCTTCCTAATCTGACAAGATTCTGTAAATTCAGAAGAAGCCAGAATTAACAGCCTGAACAAAAGTTTAAGACTAACAAGTACAACAGAACAGTTTGGTTCCTTTGAACTCCGAGAGGCAGTACTAGTTCTGGCAGCTGCCTCTGGTAACCTGCTCTTCTGCTGTGTCACTCACATACACACACAAACATTTTCTATGCAGAAAGGAACTTACTGATTAACAGTATCTCTGTGCTTGACTTGGTTTGAGCTGCTCACTGCCTGTTGACATACCACTGTGCCTTGGCATGGGTGATAACTAACATCTAAAAACTTCCCTAATTAATAAGATTACAATACATGGGCTGCCCTGAGGTGCAGAAGACAGGACTAAACCCAGGTCTTCAGCTGACACCCTGGAAGCTGGAGGCCCAGGTGCACCCATTTACAATAAGCTTTGTAATTTGTTAGTACCAGATTTGCCATTGGTCAGTGAGGGGAAAAGAAGCATGAGCACCTCACAAATTGAAATGAGGGGATTGCAAACCAGTGATACCTTGTCAGAGGGGGGCTTTACCTTCCATGCCAGCTCTGGCTAGTCTTAGCCCAAGCTGCAGAGAGCTGAGAAGGGGTAGCCCAGCTTTCCTACCTGTCAGCACTGAGGGCGGTGAGGGTAAAGACAGACACACCAACTGAGGTGAGCTGGATGGCAGGGATGAGCTTGCAGCCCACCTCCCCAAAGAGCCACTCCTCAGAGAAATACCGGGAGGCATCCACAGGCACACAGGTCACTAACAGCAGCAGGTCACCGGCAGCAAGGCTGGAGATGAAGATGTTGGGCACACTCCTCATGGCGCTGTTGGAGATGAAGATCTTCATGAGAGTGATGTTGCCCAGCAAGCCCACAGTGATGATGAGCAGGTAAAGTGAAGGGATTACACAGCGGACGATGAACATGGCCATGCCCTGCTCTGGGGGCAGTAGGGCTGAGTCTGGCACCAACTGAGCACTCCCATTTCCCCCGAGGGGCACTGCTGTGAACTCGGGAGGCAGTTCTGTCTCCATCTACCACCTTCGGGAGGACTGAAGGTCTCCAGTAAAAACTGACAGTGAAAAGGAGACACTAGAAAGCTTCACCTCTCTGTAAGTCAGCTAACTTTCTTGCCCTTCCTCCTGCCTTTCTTCCTCCCTCTTTTTCTCTGCCGAGTTTTGTTCCCTCAGAAACGCAGATGAAGCACTGTTCGCCGGCGCAGGGGAGGGGCGCATGGATAAAAATCCCGCGCCGCTACCTTCCAGCGCTTTGCACAAGCCCTCTCCCGGCTGGGCAGGAGAGCGTGATCCTGAGTCTCGGAGACAGCGACTGCCACCAGGACAGCAGCCTTCGGGGCTGACGAGGGCCCGCAGCAGACACCCCGCGGAGGCCCGGGGATGGGCCCACGGAGCCGCAGGCGCTGTCCAGCGGCCCCGGTGCTGCTCGCTCCGCGGAGCCGAAGCCGTGTCGAAGCACAGATCAAGACCGCTCCTTCCTCCGCAGCCCTTATTTATACCTGGCGCTGGGAGGAGCCGCCCCGCCTCTTCTCCGGCAAACGCCCCAGCCCCGAGACGGGTATTGTGCGGCGGAGAGACGTGGAGCCCGGAGCCGCCGCCGCCGCGCGGGGTCCCAGCGCCTGAGCGCCACGGGGACGGCTGGTAGGGAGCGAGGGACAGAGCGTGAGAGGCTCCTCTTTCAGCCGCTGTCCGCCGCACCGGAGAGCTGTCCGCCACCTCGGCGTCTTAACCAGGCGAAACAACCGCAGCGCTTTGAAATGCAGGGTGGCGGGGAGCGAGGAACTTGGTGATATTTTATTCCTATCATCCAGCTGTGGGTTCTGAATAGATCCTACTCAAAGACATCGGCTAACTTTAGTTTTAGGGTTTGATTCGCAAAGTTATATTTCACACTAGTCTCGACTATGGAACTGGGGACAGGTGATGTGTTTTATCTATGACTTGCTATGCAAATGGTGAAGAAATGCTGAAGAAAAGAAAATGCTGAAGAAAAAAATGTTGTTTGCCTCTGAAGTGTAGCATTTGTCCCTAGCATTTCTTGCTTTTCAGTGAGGTAGTATCCTTTACTTTCTAGTGTCTGCCCATGTACAGGCTTTCCAAACGGCTCCGTTTCCAGCAGAAGTCATAAATGTAGATAGCAATGCAAATATGCTGAAAGAAGCAAACTGACTAGACTGAAGTATTCAAGATAAAGAGATAAGGCAGAGGAATAAGAGCACTTTTCAGTGATGTGCTCTGCAGACTGACTCGTCCTCTTCTCAAAAGGGAAGATATGTTACCTCGCAGTGAACTGTCTCATTCTTATTATTTAAATAAGTTTCTTGAAGCCCTGTGAGTTTGACAGGTGTACAGAGAAAGCAAATGAATGCATAAGGAGTTCAACCACTGAAATAAGAGAAGAAAAACATATCACCTGGGCAATAATTCACAGCCTGTCCATGACATGCTGTCCAGTGTAGGTATTTAATTTAAATGACATCAGCAATTTATTGTAAATATCCTTTTACTATGATTAGCAAACAAAAAGTATTATTGCTTCCTAAAACATCTTTGTGACTCTGCTCATTTCCCTGAATTTATATGTGTTACAGCTGTGCAAATTACTGATTCATACGATGCTGATTAATTTATTAGAAACTCAGCCAGTGCTAGCCCTCCAAATGGATGATGCTAGAGACTTCACATTTACCACTAGGGAGCTTATGAGTATTGTCACAGAACTCCTCTGGAAATAGCTCTTGTTACTGATCAAGATTCCTCCACACAGTGTTAAATTCAGCAACACTCCCCTTGAGGCAGTCTTGCTGTTGGCTTGGATATTTATTACAACTGCTGAGACCCTCCCCTTCACTGAGTACACATGAGCTTTTCCAAGACCATCAATATTAAGGTTGCTGTAACCAGTGTAAATCACACTTTTTTGGTTCACATTGGTTGGATCCAATGTATGCCTTTAAGACTGTGACTCCAAAGTATGGTGCTTTCACTAAATTATTTGAAAATGGGTTTATATGTGAAAAATCAATATGATTCCCGTTGGGGGAATAGTTTAAAGTCAACACATCTTTAATATTGATTGGTCTGGGACAACAGGAAGTTGAGTGTCTTTGCATGAATATCAACTGAAAAGCACTTTAAAAGCTTTTATTGGCATAAATATCTCGCATTTTGCATATTGTTGCACAATACCACCGCTCGGGCTGCTGCCCTCCAGGAGAATTTTTTCTATTCTAGCAAATTTTGTCTGTCTTTTAGCCCACAGGATGGGATTCCTAAGGTTGAGGAATTAAGAACACAGTCAGTGGGAATTTATGTTCCTGATTTTTACTAGTACTTAATTTTTTCTACTCTATGTTTTCAGAACTCTGAAGAGCAAGGAAATAAGCTTTGGAGACTGTGAGTGTCTCCAACTCAAAGGAAACAGAAAGTTAGATTATGTTTCCAATGTCATTCAACAGATGTCTGTGTTAAAGATAAGAGAATATACTCAAAGAGCATGAATACAATTTCCTGCAGAGGCAAAAATGAGAGAGAAAAGATCCACAGACCCTGAGACAAACCAGCCAGAATTCAGATCCCCACATATAAACTGTTCATCATTCTCTTTTCAAATACAAAAATCCAACTCATTCTTTGGATGTTATTTCAAATTATAGTCTAGAGAAAATCTCCAACTCTTTGGATGCTATATCAAATTACAGCCTATAGAAAATATTGTGCAGCTGTGACACAGAACTCAGCACAAGAGCAAAGACAGAGACTTCCACACGTAAGTCTCAGTGGGAAAGAAGCTCTGCACAGGCTAAAATCAGACAGATGGGTCATATCTGGAATTGCAGCACCAAAGGGCAGGGATTACAAAAACCTGGAAATGTGGGGAGCAAATCTGCTTCATCAGTACTTCCTAAATATAGGGGTGGAAAATCAGTCTATGCAGGAATTAGGAACTCCAGGCACCTCACAAATGCTCTCTACCATGAAATGTTTCCAACAGGGAGGAAAGCTCCTGTCACAGATTTGTGCAGCTCAAGGCACTTATGATTCCAGCCTGAAGTCCAGATTTTCATATCACAACAAACAAATCCCATGAAGAGCCAAGCATATCTACCACCAAAACCACATGAAGTAGCTGCTAATTAAGTATGCATGTCTAGAAAAAAAGAGAGAGAGAGAGAACTGCGTTCAAATGCAACCCTGGAAACTACCATGTTTGAAAGGCCTGATCATCAGTCATGCATTAAAAAGAAACAAGGCATCCAAATGAAGAATACTGTTTTATTTTAAACATTTGGTATTAGGAAAAAAACTTTAGAGAGATGTTTGTAGTATCATGCATTAGACCAGCAGATACAGTTGGAAAAACTGGGTATGCATTGTAGCACACAGGGACTTCTCCCAGAGAGTCAGATGTAGGATAACCTTAAGTAAGTCACATCTTCTTTCTTGTTATATGAATACAGCCTTTCTTAATTTATGGAGGTTTGGCAGAGACTTCCATTGCCTTTCAGCTTCTTGAGTCATGGGCTCCACTTAAGGGACAAGAAGATACAGAGGGTACTTCTCCTACCCCCAGGTTTCAGAACAGCTATGAGAGTTTGCTACTGCTGCTATGTGCATAGCTGGAAGTGGGCCCAAGAAGCAGCTGGGAAGAGTAGGCAGAGTTTGAGAAAGGAGGAGATGGAGACAAAAGCTCTCTACCTGGGTCTTCCATGCTGGAGGACAAATGTTCAGTTTCTAAGGTCACATAGCTAAGGCCAGACTTCAAACTCTAAGTTCAGGCATCTCAACATCAAAACTCTACAACTCTTTTACTAGTCACATAGCACTGGAAGGTAATCAGCTCGTAGGCAATGCCAGTGCATACCTTGAGAGGAATAGATATGAGAAGAATTACTCTGAAAAGAAGAATAGTTGTGGATTTGTGTAGAGAATGTCACAAATAACATAAGTTATCAGACTACATATGTTCAAAAGAGAAATGTTGAGTTAACTACAGATGCTCAGAGATAAACTTTAAGAAGCATCTAACTAATAGAAAATATGTCAAATGTGCACCATGCAGCTCTTTTCCCTTTGAGACTCTAGATAACAGAAAAAGCAGCTCTGTAGCCAGATAGGAGCGGTGTCCACTGGCAGTGCTATGTCCTTGGACCACTGCTTGGAATCAGGAGTTCGTGGCCACCCAGGCCTGGGAAATATGCAGCAAACACTAATATGGAAACTCCTATTTGCTCAGTCTGCATGACTGGACATGGATACTGCAGAAAAGAAAGCTAGAGTGATTCACAGAATCACCAAGGTTGGAAGAGACCTCAAAGATCATCAAGTCCAACCTGTCACCACAGACCCCGTGACTAAACCATGGCACCAAGTGCCACATCCAATCCCCTCTTGAACACCTCGAGGGATGGTGACTCCACCACCTCCCTGGGCAGCACATTCCAACGGCGAATGACTCTCTCAGTGAAGAACTTTCTTCTCACCTCGAGCCTAAACTTCCCCTCGTGCAGTTTATGACTGTGTCCTCTTGTTCTGGTGCTGGTTGCTTGAGAGAAGAGACCAACCCCCTCCTGGCTACAATCACCTTTCAGGTTGTTGTAGACAGCAATAAGGTCTCCCCTAAGCCTCCTCTTCTCCCGACTAAGCAATCCCAGCTCCCTCAACCTCTCGTCTTAGGGCCTGTGCTCAAGGCCTCTCACCAGCCTCTAGTTTTTAAAAATATACTTTTTAGATTAATTAAACTTTGCATTTATTTTTAAAATAAAAAAATAAAAGTAAAAGTGATGAAGAAGCTTTATTCATGATACATATCTCATCTGAGTAGCATGGCTGAGTCCATATCCCTGTAGCATAAACCCAGACTCAGCTCCCAGACTTTACATCCTGCCCACTACTCTTCATGTTAAACAAAAACAAGTAGGCAGTCAGCAGTACCTGAGGAACCCACCTGCCTCCTAAGCCTCCTGCCCTAGCTGAAGGTGACGTAACCTACATCTCAGGCACCAGTCTGCAGCTATTAGAGACTTCCACTGGGCCTAACCTCATCATGATGATCTCTGCAAACCAAAATGGAAATTCAGGTGCTTCCAGTACTACACAAAGATGGAAAGCTGGCTGAAGAGGCTGTTTTCCAAGATTTAGGCATGCAAGCCCTCTTTTGGTAGACAAATTATTTTATTGATGCAAGTTCATTTTTCTCCCATTTTCACAGTGTCATTTTTAGCACAAGGATAACAGGTGCCATTACATTTACCCACATTGATAATGCACAAAGTGGGTGTGTAATGTTAAACACACAGCTCATGCCTCTAAGCATAAGTGCAGCTTTGTGCATGTGTTTAGTTTCCATTTGTGTAACTGGATTATTCAGTACAACTTCAACTCATTGAAAGGTTAAAGAGCATACTGCTGAACTGCAATTTTGAGCAGAAAGCCAGGCTTAGGACTCACTTTAGAAACTAGTGTGATACTAACATCTTCCATTCCATTTGTGCATGACAGACAACCAGCAGATAGCTGCTCCTGTAAACTCAAAACAAATAATGGTTTTCTGTCAAGAAAATCCCAGGAAACAGTTTGAGTTGCCTTAGCAGACTGCTTTCAAAAGGACTGCACAATGCTAGCATATTCTACTCCCATATGAAATCATCCTCTTCATGTGGTGTTAGGAAGCACATTATTGAACACACATGACAAAAGGAAAACACTGTTTGTCCTAGAATGAATATAATGGGCTTCCTGTGCTCCAGCTCACATGACAGTATTTGAGCCACTTCAAAGAAACCAACAGTGTTATTGTGGGTCCATTCTTCACATTCAATGGGGTTTGAATGCAGACATCCATGGGGTTTGTATTGGGTTTATTTGACAACCTCTACAGAATCTATTTCTTATTTCAATGCAGCTGTATTCCTTATGTGTTCCCAGAACTAAAGCACAGCACTGCCAGCTAACACTTCTTTTAGCATCATTATCACAGGGCAGAATTCAAGTTTCCATAATGTTACTGAGGTCGTACAGAGAATTGTTTGATTGTTTTAGATGTTCCAGCCAGGTAAGTAAATATGTTATCTTTTCCTAACAATAAAAAAGATATAAAATGGCATTTGTACAGTGCAACTTTTTACTTAAAATGTGTTCTTAAACATTGTTTCTATCTACAGCAAAATCAAATGCCTCATGACCAAACTCTGTGATTACAGTGTGTTCACATCCATTGATTGATGTGAAAATAATTGCTCTATACCAAGCATAATGGAAAACATTGAAAGATCTGCCTCAGATTAGAAACTAGGAGCTTTTCAGTTTTCCCACAATTGTTTTTTTAAACATTTCTGTTCAATGAGATTTTAAGAAATACCAATGTTTTTTGAAGAACATTCCACAATAGGTTTTCAATAGCAATTCACATTTTAAAAGCATTAACAATTAAAATATTATTTATTTTAAACATCTGTCCAGCTTGCTGAGTTAATCTGGTAATTTTAGAGTATTGTGGAGAGATCAACAATTACTTTCAAATGATAATTAAGGTCTGTATGTATTATGAGCTGAAGAAAAACCATTCACTATAATTACTGTGCTTTTGCCACAGTATCACACACATCCTGAAAACCACAGTATTTTATTGCAGATCACATACCACTGTGAGTTATTACTGCTTTTAGTTTATTCAACAGATACAAACCTCAGCATTTTCTCCATGCAGTGGAGCAGCAGATTGCACTGAAAAAGAAACCCCAAACGTTTAGAAACAGTCTCAGTGCTACTAATACAACCTTTCACAGTCCTCCAGGAGATAAACAGACATTTAATTAACTGCATGAAAAAGAAGATGTAGTAAATAGCACACTTATTGAAGCACTTTTCACCTCCTTTGTAATCTAGCTACTTCAAGAGGATGCAGGGCGGTTTCCCCTTACTGAGAGTGTCCCGATTACTTACAACTAATCATGTCATTTAAACAGTCAGTGATGCCTTTTATACCCACAGCAGACAAACCCACAGATTCCCTTCACTTCATGCCTCCTATCTATGCTTCCGTGCCTATGAGTTCACATCACAGAGGAATCAACACTTTTTGTTATATCATCTTGAAGTCACCAATTACAATCACACCAACCAATTACAAAGGAAGTCTTCTCATTAGTTTAGAGACATAAGAATAAATGCCCCCCTTTCTATGTGGTGGCTGGATTTCACCTTCCTGTGCATCCTCTTCCGAACACTGCATATGCTACTGCACACCAGCTACTGAATGGCAAGATACCTCTCCCTCTCCTCTGGTTTCCTTCCTATCTCCATCCTTCTTCTCTCTGCCTTCTCATAAAACTCCCAGCAGGTTCAAACTGAGGTCCTGAATGTCCCTGCAGCTATCAGTCGGCAGGCATGCCTGGCACATACTTGAGCTCCCATTCATACCTCTTCTGGAATTTTCACCTGTGCGCATGGAGTATGATGGCAAATTAATAGCAATGCTTGCCATTAAGTTATTTGCAGCAATATCAGAGTGGTTAATATAACTTGGTTGAATTTGATTCCTATTATTCCTTCGACTTCAGAATCTTGGACCTACAGTTTCCATGTTCGGTTGCATCCTTACTTTTTATTGGACATAGTTCAAACCAAGTTATTAAAGTTCAGATGGTGTTTTTAAACTCCCCGGCGCCGGGGCAGGAGAGGGGCAAACGCAGCATAGCCCCGCAGCCGAGGCCGGGCTGGGGTGAGGGTCGGTGCTCCAGGCAAACCGAAGCGAGGATGGAAGGCGGGCGTAAGGCAGCGGGGCAGGAACGGGGGGTGCGCCCGGTAGCGACGCAGCGACGGCTGCCGGCACTGCTGACGGTGCTGGCCGGGGATTACCGTCCGGTGACGGCGGGCCCCCTTGTTGCTGAGCCCGCTCCCTGTCCACCCCGGGACAAAGGGCGGAGCGAGCCGGCCCGGGGCTGGCTCCGCTGCCGCCGCCCGCGCAGGGCGCCTGCCCCAGACATGTCCCCCAACTATATGCGGAGCTTCTCGGAGGGATGCGTGAGTACGCGGGGCCGACCTGAGGTCGGAGCCGGGAGCCAGAAATGCGGCCCCAAACTGCGATGTAGCCGCACCGGCCCCCATCCCGCGGGCACTATGGTGCTGGATGTCTCCCTTCACCAGCCCGCTCAGCAGCAGGTCTCCCCGGGCGGGATGTGATTCCCACCGAAAGAGGCCTTCCTGAGTACTTAAAAAGCCCCGTTGGGGAATCTGAATTTTAATTTGCGAGAATAAGTATGGTTAGGTTTGTCGATGGCACGGCGGCCCTCGTTTTGCCATCACCTGACCTCATGTAAATCACTACAGCAGAAAACGAATGGACTGTTGAGTCGAAGCGTTCAGCTCCGTCTGGCGCATTCGGCAGCAGCAGAATACAGATAAAGGCACTGAAACAAAGTAACTGACAAGTGCTAGACAATGAATGTTTATATAAAATTAGTAGCAACAATACTGATGCCTTCATTGGCAAACTCATCTAAAACAAGTAGAATAAAATAACTATTTTGGATAATGAAAAAGAGCAAGTGGGCCTCCAACAATAATGCTGTTCATTTTTGTTTTCTTGTTGAATAACCCTGTGATTTGCAGCTCAGGCCACCAACGGTAATTGGCCAATTCCACACTCTTTTCTTTGGCTCGGTCCGCATGTTTTTCCTTGGCGTTTTGGGTTTTGCTGTTTATGGAAATGAGGCCTTGCATTTCAGTTGTGACCCAGACAAGAGAGAGGTTAATCTTTTCTGTTACAACCAGTTCAGGCCTATAACTCCTCAGGTAATTATCTCTTCTTTTTGTTTTGTAAGTCCAATGTTAAGAAAACAAACTGTGAAAATCAAACATAATCAGTCCGTTTAAGAAGTAGTAACTGATTGGTTTAATTATCAGTTCACTTTTTCATTAATATTTTCTTGCTCATAACCTTCCATCTGTGACTAAGTATGGAGCTGTGCTTTCTATCCTTCATAAAATAATCTCCATGTTTCAGAGACCAACTGAACTTTTCAAATTAAAACATCAAAGTGATTTTTAACTTTACTGTAATCTAAGTGTTTCTACATTTGATATATATAAAAACACCACACTTGCAACGTGTTCTAATATGTATGCATTTTAGCTGTCCCAATGCAGTTGTAAATTACCTGACAGCTACATTTCTGCTGTATTTTAGGTGTTCTGGGCGTTACAGCTGGTGATTGTACTGGTACCTGGAGCATTTTTTCACCTTTATGCTGCATGTAAGAACATCAAACAGGAAGATATCCTTCAAAATATGTTCTACACTGGTTTTTACATCTTCTCTGTTTTCCTAAGGATTATCCTTGAAGCTGTGGCTTTCTGGCTTCAGATTCAGCTCTTTGGTTTCAAAGTGAATGCAATCTACATGTGTGATGTGGGAGCACTTGAAAAGAAGCTTAACATAACACGATGCATGGTGCCAGAGCACTTAGAAAAGACAATTTTTCTTATTGCAATGTACACATTTACTGTGATTACAGTGATCCTGTGTGTTGCTGAAATTTTTGAGATCTCATGTAGAAAACTAGGTATTTTAAAAAGTCAGTGATGTCAATCACTCCTAGTTATTTACCACCCTGTTCACCTGTAGTTATATCAAGATATAACAAAAAAATATCTCTTGTCCTCTATGCAGCGTTGCAGAAGAGAACCACACTCATGATTACTGCTGCAGAGTAGTCATCTCACACTTATCCTTCAATTTACAGCTACTGCATTATGCTTATAATTGTTTTCATGTTACAACCATGTTACAACAATAAAATTTGCAAGAGTAACATATTTACATGACCTGCCACATACAATAGTTTTGCCTACAGAGGAATGTCCATGTGTGAGAAGGAGGTTATTTATAAATGCAGCTTGATTCACAGCTTTTCTGAACACATGCTAATCATGTTATTGCCCTTCCTGAAGAAACTATTCCAAATTTATTACCTGTTCTTATGTTTTGAGAATTAGGCTGTAATGAGGGTTTATCTCCGGGTGCTGGAAAATATTCAAACATTATCCCAAGCAGTGCTACTGTTGCAGTCTGCGTCCCAGACTCCAGGAACAGAGACTCTTGGTTAGGCTCTGGTGTCATACACTATCTGCATCAACTTGCTTTGCAGCAGCCCAGATAGCATCATCTGCTAGCAGTGATTCTCCTTTTAAAAGTGAAAGATTAGCATGGTATTCTTTGTGCTGACTGGATTGATTTACTCTCTTGTGTTGTGGCTTATGATGTAGAATATTTTTGTAGAATCATATTTTGAATGAGTAAAAGGCTCAAAAGTGTTGAAAAACCTCTTGGATAAAAGCCTTTTCTAGGCCAAATCATTTCTTGATTTCAGTGAGAGTTATGCTTGTGTGTGACTGCAAAACTGGGCCCACTGATTTTTTTTTGCTGTGCGTATCACATCTAACTTCCTATTGCTCTCCCTAAAGCTGTTAGAATAACAGTGAAGAAAAAAAATCTGCATACTAAAGTTATTACATGTACCAAGTGTATTTGCACAAGTTAAGTCTCAAACTTTATACAGGTATCAGATATTTTCATGTGTGACAGTTTCTTCCTGAGGATGAATAGATATATTAAATTTAGAAGTGATTTCATTCCTTGTGTTGAAGTGAAGTAATGGGGGAAAAACAACAACAACCACCACCACCCAAAAAACAGCCAAAGAGAGCTGTAAAGAAACAAAGAAGTAGTTTCTTGCACAAAATATCACAGAATCACAGAATCACCAAGGTTGGAAGAGACCTCAAAGATTATCAAGTCCAACCTACCATCACAGACCCCATGACTAAACCATGGCATCAAGTGCCACGTCCAGTCCTCTCTTGAACACCTCCAGGGACAGTGACTCCACCACCTCCCTGGATAGCACATTCCAACAGCTAACAACTCTCTCAGTGAAGAACTCTCTCCTCACCTCAAGCCTAAACTTCCCCTGGTGCAGCTTGAGACTGTGTCCTCTTGTTCTGGTGCTGATTGCCTGGGAAAAGAGACCAACCCCCTCCTGGCTACAACCACCCTTCAGGTAGTTGCAGACAGCAATAAGGTCTCCCTTGAGCCTCCTCTTCTCCAGGCTAAACAATCCCAGCTCCCTCAGCCTCTCATCTTAGGGCTTGTGCTTGAGGCCTGTCACCAGCATTGTTGGCCTTCTCTGGACATGTTCAAGTGTCTCAAATATGCATAAAGAGCATTCATAACAATTTGGTGTTTTTCAAAGATCTTCAATGTCTAGGGGAAACGATGGAAGGTCCCTTCCTCTTCCTCTTTCATAATTTTCTTTGCCTACTAAAGTGAACAATTTCTGTTCTGAATCTCAGTGAAACAAGAGACTCAGACTCATCACTATTTAGCAGTAATCCAGGAACCAGTAAAGTTAAAAGGAATAGATCAGCATCTTTGAACACAGTTTGAGGCCTGTAACACGAAAGGGAAGAACATCCTTGCTTCTTGAATTAAGTTTAATTTACGTGAAAAAAAAACCACAAACAACACCAACAAACCAACCTTCAGCATAAAAGGATATAAAGTTGAGATCCCAGTGACAGTAATTGGGTCCTTTCAGTAATATTTGAAAAATTCTAGAAAAATTGCTGCAAAATCTTTTAGCACCAGTTGTATGTTAGGCAGTCTTCAAACAAGGTCGGGTTATAAGAGCCTTGTAATCCTCAAGCACAAAAGTAGCCCTCATTACATAGATGGAATTGCATGACTTAAGTGTCCTGCATGTGATTGATTCTGGGCCAGTTCAATCAAAGTGGGTCACAACTACATGTGTGGCTTTTTAAATGTGGTGATCAAGAGTATTCACTACATTAAAACATCAAAACTGTGTTTTGGTTTTTTCCCTATGGAAACAAGTTAAATGTTGTCATTAAATATATGCCCAGTCAACGCTATCAGATTTGTGCCACATTAAACTAGTTAATTGATATTAGCAAGCATTATAAATGGAGAAAGAATCACTGTGCCTACTTCTTGTTTGCATAATATGCCATTAAGTTTGGTTAATACATGTTTAGTTTTTTGTTTTATAAATCAGTATCCATCAGAAATTATTTACAATTTAAACCTGTACTCGGTTAAAAAACCTCCTTTATAAATGAAAATAAATAAGCATATATATATATTTTCTGAAAAAAAACAACTTTCTTCATGTCCAACTGTATTCAAATCAGATGGTTGAATAACAATAAAGTAACTTCATCACAACCTTCTCAGTATTTTCCTTGGTGCTTAATATTTCCATTGCTTGTTCTTCATCTGTAGATTTCAAAACACTTCAGAAAGGTCAGAGGAGTGCAAAACCCTTAGCCCCTCAGAGAACTTTCCTATTGCCATCAAGGGCTCTGCAGGGGCAGGACTGACACAGGACTGCCTGAGAACCCCTAGGAAGGCTCTAGGAGCTGGATTACCCACCACCATGCTCTTTCCCTTGGTGGTCAAAATGTGGAACATACTAAAACATATTCTTTTTCTAAATGAGGTAGAACACAGGATTTTTTTGGGGGGGTGTGTGTGTTTTTTTCCCTCTGCATTTCTTGTGAAATTAAGTTGTCAAATTTCTCAGTTTCAGTTTTTAATTTAAAAACAAAAGTTGCATTATTGCCTTTTGGTGCAGATGTTTTTTTGTGACTGATTCCACCATTAGTTTCTGGAACATGTTGATGGAGATATTATGTCCATGTAAGGTAACATTTCCCTATGGTTGTCAACACTTCTGTTTCCTATATTTGCCATTTGTTTTTGTGGCACTCATTGTATTCTCAAGTGTCTCTCAATTTTTCTTTCTCCTAGTCTTCCAAATTCCCAACACTTTTATCCACATTTACATTTCTATTAGCTTCCTTCCACCCTTACTCCCTCTGAGATTTATAACACGCCTGCATGTGGTTCTCAGCATTGCACTGATTTTAGCTCAAATGCTTAGCAAATATTTGAGATGATCCTGAAGGTTTTTTCCTTGCCATTATGAAAGGAATTGTACAACACACTTGGGGATTATTTGATTCAATTTTATTTCATCACACAGCTGACATGAAGTCCTGTTTCCTAGAACACAGTAGGAAGTATTTCAATTGCTTACATGAGGGTCACATTATAAGTGCTTCTTTGACTTTTTGGTTTTCGCCATACTCTAGCTACCTCATTTTCACAGTCAGTACTCAAGGCAATCCCCAGATCACACATTTGCAGTCAGTTTTGTCTCTAGCCAGACATCCCACCCATTTCAGATGTAATTTAACAAAGAGCCAGTTGTTCCCTCCATCATGTTCAATGAAACAAGCTAAATGCACTCAGTGACAGGATTGCATTTACATCAAAGGTATGCTTGCTCTGGTCCAGCCAATTTCTATTGCACCACACAGCCCTAATACACATCCCCATTCCTATAACCACTACTTCTTCTATGCCTTTTTTATCTTTTTTTTTCTTCTGTTCAGCCATTATTTCCCTTCCTTTTTCTTTCCAGCACTCTCCTATGATAGGAATGAGACAATAAAGCCATCTCTCCTACTCCATGTTTACCTCCAACATGCATCTTTATGGCTTTAAGCACTGACATACCCTTGCCTCACAGCCAGCCATTTCAAGACCAAGAGGAAGTTGGGACACAGGGACATTTAAAAGAAAATTTTAAAATAATGTGACTATGCTGTCAGAATAAGAAGATGACAGACACTAAAATAAATTACATTGCAGTTTGTGAGATCCATTTGAAACAACTTTGCTTCAACAGTTGTAATTTATTTTGCTGTTTCTATCCCTTCTAAGGGATCACGCAGGAACCTACGGCATCGTCAGGAGCGCTGCTCTCACCCCGCCTCTCCTGACCAGCAGAGGGCACACTTCATAGACGCCCTTCCACGGAGGACGGCCCGTCCAGCGCGCATGCGCCCTGGCGTTCCGTGACGGAAGCGGAAGTGGCCGACGCCAATCTCGGCAGTGAGAGCCGCTGTTGGCCGTCAGTTGTTGCCGCTGCGTGTTGCTTTCCGCGTGATGGCGGCCACGGCGCTTCCCCCCCTGCCGCCGCAGTTCAAGAGCATCCAGCACCATTTGCGAACCGCGCAGGAGCTGGACAAGCGCGAACCAGTGGTGGCGTACTACTGTGAGTGAGGCGGTCTCTCTCCCGCCCCACCGTTCCCCGTTCCGGGCCCGGCCCTGCACGTCGCTTCCCGCCCTGCAGCTAGTCCCAGCGGCGGGGGCCGCTACTACCCCCCCTCGCCGGCAGCCGCAGCACCGGGCGGAAGGCGTCCCTTCCTCTGCCCGCCTGGCTCTTTGGGTTGTGCGGGGTGCCGGTCGGTTGTTCGGAGAAGCGGGGGCTCTTGGGGGAAGCCCCACCTCTTGGGGCGGTACGAGGTGTTCACAGTCTTCCTTGTTTGCTGCTGCAGCTCCTAGCCCCAGTCGTCTTTCACGTTAAGCCTCTTTGCAGTCAGTTGATATGCCAGCAGCCTACATACGTGTTTGTATACTGGTATATAAAGTCAACTAGTATGTTTGTGTTGGGTTAGTCCTAATAATATATCTCAAAAACCCCAACATTCTAGAGTCTTCTCGAGCTTTTCTCCTGATGAAAATACCTTCTTTCTGTCCTGTATCTGATCAAGCAGTTTGGGAGTCTAATTCTCGTAATGCTGTCAATTTTATTTACTGTGAGGCTTTGTCTTCTCCTCAGCGTTCTCTAAGGGGGGGAGTAGGGAGGCTCTTTTTTATTCCTTTCATTGAAATAAACATAGCAAAGTCTTACTATAAATCTTTCAAATCAGTGTAAATATTTCAAGCAGACTTCTGACTTCTAAGATAATGATCACCAATGTGTCCCATGAGCTTTTGTAAAAGACTTACCATAGTTAATTAAGAAATAGAGGCTCTGGCCAGCCTGATCTAGTGTGGGGTGTCCCTGACTGTGGCAGGTGGGTTGGAACTAGATGATCCTTTTGGTCCCTTCCAACCCGGACTGATGTTACGATACTATGAAATTAAGTTAATTAAGCTTTTCCTTAGTGGTCTTAAATTCCTGTCACAGTTAATCATCACACTTGGAAAAATTTCTAAAACCAGCAGATCACCAGAAATGTATGTTTATGTTATTTAGGTGTTTGTTTTTTTTTTTTTTGTCAAGATACAAGAAGGTCATTTGGGGGCTTAAATAGAGTTAAATAAAAAATAGAGGTAGAACCGCCTTCAGAAGGATGAACTCATGAAATGCAAGCTCCAGAAAGCTCAGAAAAAAACCTGTCAGCTCAGAGTCAGAAGAATAATTTTCTTTTTTACTTGTTACACAGGAATAGTGTGCTAATGTGGAAAAGTGCCACCAGAGAAGTGAGGAGGCTCTGGGGTGACCTTATTGCTCTCTACAACTACCTGAAGGGGGGTTGTAGACAGGCGGAGGTTGGTCTCTTCTCCCAGGCAGCCAGCACCAGAACAAGAGGACACAGTCTTAGGCTGCACCAGGGGAGGTTTAGGTTGGATGTTAGGAAGAAGTTCTATACAGAGAGAGTGATTGCTCATTGGAGTGGGCTGCCTGGGGAGGTGGTGGAGTCACCATCATTGGAGGTGTTCAGGAGGAGACTTGATGGGGTGCTTGGTGCCATGGTTTAATTGATTGGGTGGGTTGGATTGGTTGATAGGTTGGACGTGATGATCTTGAAGGTCTCTTCCAACCTGGTCTGGTCTGGTCTGGTCTAGTCTAGTCTAGTCTAGTCTAGAACACAAGATATTCTCAATAGTATTTGCTCTTTGTGGGACCTAGCACCAGGTCGGTTAGGTTGCTCTGTTGTTTTTGTTTGTTTTTATTTGTTTGTGGGTTTTTTTTCTTCATTTGGGTTTTTAATCAGATATAACACTCTTTCTATACAATAAAAAATACTAGCATTTAGTGTAACAAAATACAAGTCCGTTTTTATTTTAAAACATGAATGTTTTGGTGACTGACCTTTATTTTTCTCTTCTTTTCTGAAACTTAATTTAACTTTTAGTGTACAGGAAAACAAAACAAGTATGTAGAACAATTAGATTTCTGTAAAGTCCATTGCATTGTCCTAAGCCTGAAAATACACTTATCTTATTTTTTCATTTGACTATATCAGCACATCTGATTCATTATTGAGTTCAGTGAAGACTGTATTCTAGACATGTATTTTTCTTTACATTATTCCATAAAGTAAAAAGCAATGACAGATCTTGCTTGAATCCTTTGTTCTTTTAAATTCACAAAGGACAAGAATTAATTTTCACTGATGACACATTTCCTCCCATGATGAATGAGTTTTCTGAGTTGGCTAAAATACAGAACTCCTGTTTCATGTGATTATGTGTTTTTGTTATTTTAATTCTGGCTTTGCAGCCAAAATAAGATTTATGAACCATTCATTTTAATGCTGTGGATTTAAAATAATTAGGTGAAATCCTGAATTATTAATTATTAATATTGCTACTGTATACTTCTAAAAGCTTTCCTAAAATGGTAGTTTTTTACATGTAAGTCTGGGGATACAAAAAATGTTCAGGTTGCTTTCCAAGTAATGTTTCAAAAGTGACACAGTTTATATGTGGAGTTTTTTCTTCACTGAAGAAAAAAAGGGAACACCTCTTTGTTGAGCCTCTGAAATGTATTTACTATAAAGTGTCATGTGGAAGGAACAGTGCAAGGAAAGCTTGGTGTGTTCTGGAGCATCTGGTGTTCTCTGTGCTGGTATTCCTCCACCAGCCTCCTCTGCAGGGATGCACCTGGCACCACACCTGTCTTGGGCCCAGGAGGCTGGTGTGAAGCAGTCAGCCAAGGGGACCCTGCCATGAAATGTCATGTGTTAGATAGCACGGCATGTTCCGTTACAAGCCACTGTGTGAGGGGAAGGTGAATTTTGGTCATGTGATGAATATAACTATCAGTCCAAAGAAAAGCATAAAGTATTTATAGCTTTGGAATGTTCCCAAAATGGTTCATTCCTAGAAAAAAGTTTTGGTTCCAATATTAATGTTTCCATGGCACAGTAGTTTTCAGTATGGATGTAGGTTTGCGAGGTTTTGGTTTATGTTCATTTTACTTGAAGTCCACTTTAGTATTTCGGAAAACATGAGCTACCACATGATGTAATTTGAATATCAGAAGCAAGTTTGCAAGCTAAGGTGCTAGTTTCTGTAGCTTAGCAGTAAAATTATCAGGAGGAACTACTTACTGCTCATATTAATATTTTTGTCTCTCATCATCATCCACTAGTACAAGAGGTATGCTCTCAAAGCAGAGAATTTGAATTACATTTACACATTCTAATTTCATACAGAATTAAAATGTTTAGCACTTGTTTTCTTCGGATGTAGTTCATTTGAAGCACTAAACTAGCATATACCAGCACTGCCACCTAAAGAAAATACAGTAGTCCTCTTGCCTCTCATTCCCAAACCTCATGTGCTTCAGAAGCAAACTTTGGTGTAACTGTATAAGGAAAACCAATAATAAGCTATTTTTCGACCAGGCAAGTTCACTACCACTTAAACAGCTATGCTCCCACACAAAGACAAGAACAACACAGTGGCCTGGGGCCACTGCTTTTTTGATGTTGCTAGCATATGTTGAGATAAAGAAACTGTGATTTGATTAATATAATATCTGTTTTATACAGCAGGGATAATTTTTATTTTTCAGCTGCCACATAATTTTCCGTATGGAAAATTTATGGGTTGGACACAATGATCTTGAAGGTCTCTTCCAACCTGGTTTGGTTTATTCTAATAAAGGTTTATTCTAATAAAAAATATCTATGACACAGAAAATAAAACATTGAAGATGAACATTGATGCTGATGCACCGTAACGCATCACAGGTGCATTTTGTTGTGGTACTTGTATTTAGTTCTGGTAGTGCATTGTGTATTCCTTACAAAGCCTTTGTGCTTAACTCTATTTTTGGCTATTCAGATTCAAAGCAGCATATGATCAGTAGTTCTTATGTTGTTTGTAAACTGTTACTTTTTTAGCCTTAGCCACTGTTAGCAGATGAACAAGATTGAAGCAATACAAATACATTTGCTTCCTTACTGTACCATAAATCTATTTAGGTTGAAAATTTGTATTCACTTAGACTGTAGAGAAATGAACTAAGTTCATTTTTTAAGTTGTACAGGATGTGATCTCATAAAATAATTCTCATTTTAAACAGATTAAGCACTTTATGTTGTATGTAAGTTCAGTACTGTGTTAATCTACCACCTTCTTTTAAAATGCATACCTCCCTGTATGATCACCTTTTCCTCAAGTTTCATATTGCTTTATTGATCATTGTCATTGAGTATGTAGCTATCTCAGGTTCAGTACAGGTCAGCTGATACAATATAAGCTATAAGGGAATAATAGCAAAGGATGCTAATACTGATTGCCTTTTTTCTGCTAGAAGCTGACATGAATCTGAGTACTTTGAGATGTTACTCTGCAAACACAAGGAGGCAGGCTTTGATAAAAAAATCTCTGAACTTGGTGATAATTAAAACATTTCTGTAATTGATGTGGAAGTTAATTTTGAAAAATTGTAAGGTGTGAGAGGTAGCTCTCTTCACAAAATCTCTGGTTTAGTGTTTAAAGCCAGATATTCCTTAGTAGCACTTGTTTCATTTTATGCTTTTATACGTATTGGCTATTGGTGTTCTAATGCAAAAGTGTTGAGAGAATGCCAGTGGGTTGCCAGTAAAGCATTGATGTTTTGTTATACAGCATTCTAACACACCCGAGTGTTGTATATCCAGTGAGTGCAATGTGAAAAGTTATGATGCTAGTAACTTCCAAAAAGCAAGTCTGTGATGATTTTTCCTTTACAGTCTACCACATGTCAGAAATGTTCATGTAAAATTAGCAGACTTGATCTGTGTAAAAAAGGTATGAAGAGAATCTTCTGCAGTTCTCAGATTCTTGAGATAGTAAAGCATCAGGGAAATCCTTCTGAAGGATCTTATTATTGCATTGACATTTCTGGGTTTGTGGGATCAAGGAGAGAAAATAAACACTTCTCCCCCACCCCCAACACAGTTGGCAAACTGTTGATTTAAATATCATTTGGATGCCCACCTGTTAAATGTGAGTGGCTTTTTACTTTCAAGTTTAATGAGATAGCCATTAAACAAGCATTATAATACTTCTGAAAAGTATTATGAAAAGGAGAGACCAAAAATAAAGTTTATGGCTTGACTCAGAACTTGGGAAATACAGTTACTGTGAAAGTACACAACCAATGCTTGAGGTAGTATTGACTTGACAAAGTTTGTGATATACTGTTATCAATCCATTTTCCTCTAGGATTTAGAATAGTATAGAAGAATCTTGATGTGAAGGGGTGTGTGTCATATTATATATATATATAATTATTTTTTAATCTGAGTTTCTCAATTAAATCTGTGTGGTCTTTCTTCCTCAGAATTTTATGTTGGTTTTTTATTTTTCCCCTTGCATTTCTTCTTGAACTAATTCTACTTGAAAATAAATATTTTAAAGTAATTTGTTTTCTCTGGAATGTTTCAGATTGAGTTGATGCTGCCAGCCTAATATTTACACTTTCTTATGCCAGTTTCCTTGAGCATCATAGAATGAAGAGGAGGTATAAGGCTCTTCAAAGTCTGTTTGTCAGTGCTATTAAATCTATTTTTAAAAGTCTTTGAATTCAGAGAAGTTTGACTTAGCAGTGTAGAAATACTGTGTATTTATGATCTGCATGTAGAAATTACATTAATGGTCATGAAAGAAAAACTAACTTTTGCAGATGCATAAAAACACATTTGCAATACTTTGAGTACAGTCCAGTTTAATACTGTTTTGTCCCTTGCTTCCCACATTTGTATTCCAGCCGGTGTCTTCCTGTACCAAGCAGTTAGCGAACACTTTTCTGCCAGTGGTTTTACAAAGGGAAGAGGAAGGTGTAGGATATGAATGAGTAATAAATTATGGCCTGGAAAAGTTTTCATCTCTAATCAGAGCCAAAATAAGGCTAAAGTTTATGACAATGTTTTTTCTACTATTTAATGTCAGTTTCTTGCTATAAAATGTCAAAAATATTCCAGTTCCTAATTATTTTTTTTTTCTGTCCTAGTTAATTAACTATTCATGGCGGAAAAGAACTGTAATCCTTTGATCCTGTTAGACCAGGAAAAATAAAGATGGATATTAGGACAAAATTTAGAAGATAGAATCAACCTATTGTGCATGCTTACTGGCTGGAACTTCTATTCTCCAGTATTTTTACTTGGCACAGAGTTAGTTTAAAATGGGAGTGAGGGGAATTTCAGTTGTTATCCAAACATAAATCTGGAATAACTTAACGTGCATTAGGAATGAATGCCTGGCACGTACTAAAGACAAAATACTCTGGAATTGTGCTGCATATTAGCAAAGGAAAAATAACATGGTAATACGTGACATACATAAAAGCTGAGGAGTTTCTGTAAAGCTCACTGTATAATTCCATCCAGCACACCCACACTATTTGCTGAACAAAGATGAAGGGTAACAAATCAAGACATAAATTTTGTAGTTGTCTTGGCAAAACATTTTTCTGAGAAGGGTTACTTGCCAAGTCTTTATGAATTTAAAGATAAATGTCCTGTCTGCAAACTGAGAGCAAATCCTGTTTTAGTTAATAATTGGCAATACAGTTCTGTCCTTGTGCACAGAAGATACAAGTGACTTTAGGTCTACTTACAATATGAATTAATATTTAGACATTAGTTCTAAGTAGCCTCTTTACTTCCTTAGTGCTTTGCTTTATGCATACACTACTGTTGTTCACCATGCAAAAATTAAGGGGTTTTTGCTATTTGATTTGGATAAAGGGGGGGGAAAACCTACCAAGTATCTGTTACGAAGCGAAATGCATATAACAAGCTTGAAAAAGAACCAATAATTTTATCCATTTATTGGTTTCCTTATATTCCAAATCTTAAATAATGATGAGAGATGAGAATTACAGGTCACTTACTTTCAGGATTCTTTACATTCTTCAAACACTTTGTTTAGGCTTTAAAAGTTTGAAAACTTTTGCAGCTACAATGTATGCTTGTTGTTGTGTTTTTATATCAGAATTTTCATCAGCATGACACTTGACAAAGGAAAAGTATAATCAGAAATTACAAGCAAGTTGCTCCTGTAAATCTAATTTAACTTCACACTTTAACTAGTGTATAGTAACTAGTGTTGTTTATCTAGTCTAACTTTGCGCTTTAAATACTTTTCAATGTCTGGAGAGAAGTTCCAAAGAGTAAACTGAAACAGTTTTGATGTATAAGTGGCATCTCAAGTGTGGCATTTTGAAAAGGTGAAATAAAGCAATTGTAATACAGGCCGCTGAGGATTTCTCTATATGGTGACCTTAACATGCAGGAGATTAACATCTGTTTTATGAAGAAAGGCTGAGGGACTTTGAACTTTTAAGCTCAAAGAAGAGAAGACTGAGGGGGAATTTTACCAATGTTCATAAATACTTAAAGGGTGGGTATCAGGAGGATGGGGCCCATCTTTTTTTTGGTGGTGTCCAGTGACAGGACAAGAGGTAGAGGTCACATACTTGAACATAGGAAGTTCCATCTAAACTTGAGGAGGAATTTCTTTTCATTGAGGATAATGGAGCTCTGGAACAGGCTGCCCAGAGTGATGGGAGCTTCTGTCTCTGGAGTTATTCAGAGCCTCTCTTGATGCTGTCCTGTGCAACCTACTCTAAGTGAACTTGTTCTGGACTGATCTCTGGAGGTCACTTCCAACTGCTATCATTCTGTGATTCTGGTTGTTAGAAATGTAACCACTTGGATTAAAGCAAAATTTTTGTGACTTAGCAAGCATAGTAACATTCCACTGCTTCTGCAGTGGAAGCAGAACAGCTGTATTTAAAGAAATGTAAATAATCACTGTTCTTTCAGATACATGGAAGGGACAACACTGAAATAATTTCATGTTTGGCTTTCTTAGGAGAAATGTGGGAAGCAGTAAACTTTTGACCTCCTGCTTTTGAGTTCTTGGCTACTGAGATTACCTGTCAACATAAATATTGTGTGTGAATGTTAATTGCCAGTTCAAAAATTCACTGATGATCTTAACATAGGAAAATTATGTTTTACTCATTACTGCTGTATGTAGTACTGCTGTGCACGCACACTGCTGTATGTGTGTAGTTTATCACACAAATATTACTTGTGGCAAGTGATACATAATAGTAACTGAAAGATATGCTTTGATCTAGTAAAGGAAATCTATCACATCCTTTTCCTGCCTAACTTTCAGGAGCTGGGCACATTTATGCCATTACTGAAATGTTGATAGAGGTTTTCCATCCTTAATCCCTACTTTTGAGTAGAGCAGTGCTGAGGAAAGCAATAAATGTGCTTAAATGTACTTAATACATTGTTTGCCACTGATGAGTTTCAACCTGTGGAGAGTATACCTTCCTGCTGTTATCTTCAATTCAACAACTGAACCTGGTGCTCCAGGAGCTTTTGACTGGTCTGAAAGGGTTTGCATTTTGTCACCTGTGAGTTGCCTCATACTTCATTACAATCAGTTTGTTTTATCAACAGCATTTGAGTCAAGACTCCCTTTTGGTACTGAATGCTGCTTGGTAGTGATGCTCTTTCGGTAATAGTCTTCACAAACATCATACTCAGTCACCACTTACTTGAGAAAGAAGGAACAGCTTTTGCCCTAACCTAAATGAGTGCCTCAGCAGCAGCCTGCCTCTGGGCCAATGTTGTGATGGAGTTCTCCTTTCAAATGTAATACTGTATGTGAATACAGTATGTGCGTGAAAGTTCTGAACTTTGAAAGTGCTTAGAGATTGCAGCAGACTCATGTTAGGGTAACCTATGTGTGCTTTGACCTTTTACCAGTTAATACAATCTTGCAGGAAATCTTTCCCATTTATGTACATATTAATACAAATGGGGATTTGATGGCTTGATGTGGTAACTGTCTTGTATAATCTGTTGTGTGGTAGAGCACCTTCATGTTCTCTTGACAGTGTGTACTCTTTGCATAATAGTCCTTTTATCTTGAATGAGGTGAGGACTCTTGGACACTTTGGCCTCAGAATCTTCTGTTAGTAGGAAAGTTGAGTTGGTATGCAATATTGCTTGACAGCATCTCCAGTATAACTGTATGTATAGACAAGAAACAAATATTTGTTTCCTGTAAGTATTGTTCTTTGACCTGTGTTCTCAGTGTGTTTAAGAGTCACTATCCTGCATTTGTCCATCGGAGTGATTGAAGGAGTCTTCAGTTCTTCCTTGGTCTCTGAAATTCTAAGATGGGAAAGGGTTGGCTTTTTTCAGGCTGCCTACAGAGCATACAGACTTCACAGTCCTGTAAATACACCCCTTTGGATATTATTGAAGGAACAAAATACCAGTTATCTTGCCTTTGGTATTCGAATGAACATCTTTGCAATGAGTGTGAAAAAAGGTTACATATAGGTAACAGAAGAGTAACAGTTACAAATAATGATTTTCTAATGATTAAATTCATTGTCAAGGGAAAAAAAAATCAGATTGGAATATTTCTATTTATATGGAAATAGAGTTCTTTTCAAGTAAATGAATTATGGAAGAGATAGGATGAGGCATACCTCAGTGAATAAGATAAATCTGTATCCAATAGTGACCAAGGGTATTCTGAATTTTATGTTGCCCTAGCTTATATCAGTCTTAATTGCCTTTCCTCTGAAAATACCTGATATTTGCATAGGTCAGAAAGAAATAACTGTTCTAGGTGACTAATAGGTCTAGCATCCATTGTATGTTAATTCATAAGTTTTACATTATTAAATCATACCATGAACTTACATTATTAAAACATGCCAGGGAAGCTTCAGGGAAGCTTACAATGAATTATTTACTTAAAAAGCAGTTAGTTGAAGACTGTAAGCATTAATCATAGAATGGTTTGGGTTGAAAGAGGCCTTAAAGATCATCGAATACAAAGTCCCCAGACTAGATTGCTCACAGCCGCATACAGCCTGGCCATGAACACTTCGAAGGAGAGAGCATCTACAGTGCCTCTGAGCAACCTGTTTCGGTGTCTCACCTTCACAGTAAAGAATATCTTCCTGATACCTGATCTAAACCTGGCCCCAGTTTGAAATCATTTCCCCTTGACCTAGCACTATGCTCCTTATAAAGAGTCCTCCTTCATCTTTCTTATAGGCTTCTGTTAATTACTGGAAAGGTGCTAGAAGATCTTCCTGGAGCCTTCTCTTTCCCAGGCTGAACAACCCAAACTCAGCCTTTCTTCACATGAGAGGTGTTTCAGCCCCCAGTGACTTTCATGGTCTTCCTCTGGACCTGCTCAAGCAGGTCCATGTCTTTCTTAGGCTGGGAGCCCCAGGGGAGAGCATAGGACTTGAGGTGGATTCTCACAGCGAGTTAACTCCTTAGCACTTGATCATGGTATTTTAATCAGCAGTAGACTTAAATTAATTTGAATGCCCTAGATACAGATCTCTATGTATCTTTTGTGTGTTTGTCTTTCTTTGGAATGTAATTTCAACTTTGCATGTGCTAGTTTCATGGTTATTAATCCAGGCATGTCAGCATCCTAAAGATAAGTAAGGTAGGCTTAAAAGCCCACCTTATCAGTAATTAGATGATCCTTATGGTCCCTTCCAACCCTGACTGATACTATGATACTGATACTAATTATCTTAATATTAGTGTTACTTGATGAAACCTACATAGCATAGAAACTACACAGTGATTCTTATTAAAATTACCATCCTTTGTTTGTTATGGTCAATTTTTCATGCCTGAAGTTTCACTCAGAGTAGGCTTTTACTTGGTTCTTTACTGAAAACTTGAATACAAAGGTGCTTAGTTGCTTTAGTAATTGTAAATTTAGAAGAGGCACTGAAGGGCACAGGTACTTTATTAGGTTTGGGGTCTTTAAATGATTGAGCAACCCAACAGCTTTGGCATTCAAATTTCAACAGCTTTGCTGCCCCAAATAAGGAATGTGAACTTGGTCTAGTGTGAATAACTAATTGTATATGAAAGGTGAAATGCTACCTTTAAAATCCAGAAAAATTAGTTGAAGTATGATTCTCATGAGCAGAACCTAGGCAAATTTTGTAGAGAGAGATCTAATTTTCTTAGACAAACTAATAGAATAGAATAGACCAGACCAGACCAGACCAGGTTGGAAGAGACCTTCAAGATCATCGCATCCAACCTATCATCCAACACCACCTAATCAACTAACTCATGCAACCAAGCACCCTGTCAAGTCTCCTCCTGAACACCTCCAGTGACGGCGACTCCACCACCTCCCCGGGCAGCCCATTCCAGTGGGCAATCACTCTCTCTGTGTAAAACTTCCTCCTGACCTCCAGCCTGAACCTCCCCTGGTGCAGCCTGAGACTGTGTCCTCTTGTTCTGGTGCTGGCTGCCTGGGAGAAGAGACCAACCTCTGCCTGTCCACAACCCCCCTTCAGGTAGTTGTAGAGAGCAATAAGATCACCCCTGAGTCTCCCCTTCTCCAGGCTAAGCAGCCCCAGCTCCCTCTGCCTCTCCTCATAGGGCTTGTGTTCCAAGCCCCTCACCAACTTTGTTGCCCTTCCCTGGAAGATGGAAGTTCTCTGGAAGATGGAAGTCAGACATGCCTAAGAGCATATAATGGTTTCTCCTGCAGGAAATGTCAGAATAAGTGCAGTTGAAAAACAAGTGTTACACTCACATTTACTAAGATAATTTGAAGGAAAAAGGCTCTCTAGTGTATAAAGGGATGCTTGGAATGAAAGATGGTAAAGCAACGAAGTTTGCAGAACTGTGTGTCTTGTAGGAGAAAGGACGTTGGAGGGCAGTGATAATTTATGAAAGCACTTAATATTGCACAATAGTGATACAAGCATCATTCTGAAATAAGCAGGAATACTCATTGAGAAAAATAAAGCATAAATTTTAGAAAAATGTCTCCTTGTATCTCTTAAGACTGAGCATACATAGATTTTGTTGTCAGCTCTCTAGGACTGCAATATTACATTGTTAAATCACAAGATCAGTTTGACTTTCAGATGTATTGGGGGGGTGTTGCTTTGTTTGCTTATGGGTTTTGGCTTAGATAATAACATAAGTTTTTTTTTCCTGTGTTTTTGTCTCCTTTAAAGGTCGTTTGTATGCTATGCAAACAGGGATGAAGATTGACAGCAAAACCCCAGAATGCCGTAAATTTTTATCCAAGCTTATGGATCAGTTGGAAGCTGTAAGTAGAATTTATTGCTGTCTAAAATGAGTTGTTTTACTTACTAAAATGTTACTTTAATGTTAAACTTTTGCAAGTACTATCTTTTCTCTGTCACCAGTAATTGATGCAACTGTTTGTGTGCAGGCACTGTATGAATTTAATTTGTATGTGATGAATTGGCAGAAGAATTGAAAGGAGATAAAGCTATATGTATGTTTATATATAGGTATGCATGCACAAAAATAACTTGACATTTTATTCAGCAGACATTTGCCTTGAAATTTTGTTCAGACAGCATAAATTATGGTAGTTTATTTTCTCATGAGAAATCATAATGCATTATGAAATAAATACACATGCTCTGTGAGACTTATTCTCGATTTATCTGTGATGCCTTCAAGTCTTTGAGAGTTATTTTCACTGCTGTACGACTGGCTAGCCTAGTCCTTGGATGCATTTGAAATGTTTTACCGAAACTGTTGTACCCATGGAGTTTTTTAGAACATTCTCTAATAGATAAAGTTATTTTTAATTGTATCCTCTCTTAGCAGTTTGAGATCTTACAGTATGGATTGATTTATTTTTGTAATCACAATCTTATCTATATGGGTAAGAGATAACCTGTGCTACACTCTTTTGAGTGGACCTGATAGTATTAAAAACACAAGGGACCTTAAATAGAATGCAGTTAAAGAAAAGTAAAGGCAGCTTAAGTTCCAGGAGCTGTTTGTCTATATGCTGTAGTTTTCAGTAGTCTCAAAGGAAGCAGAAAGTAACATTTAAAAATGAAGCAGTGGTTCTTTTTTTTTATTGTTCAGCATTAATGATTCCATCCAAAATCTAGCCATAGGAATGCTTGGAGAGTTTGTTTAAAACTAGTGGAACAGCTTTCAGTTCTTCAGAAAGAAACATGAACCGTTTGTCCTTTTTTCACACCATGTGCTGCTTTGATTTTTTTAGTTTTATCTTTGATTTTTGAGTAATGGAGAGCCCAGTGTACAGTGGATTCTTGATGTGTTATTTCATTAACTTTTGACATCTTTAATGGTCACGTTCAAAAGAGGAGAGATGCAATTAAAATTTGAAAGATGCTACTCGTCATTTCATAAGGATTATTAAAATCTGTTGTATCCTTTGTGGTACTGCAGCAACTAATCTGTCTGCAGTGTTTGGTTACCCCTTTTATTTCAAGTTTGGGAAGATTTAGAAAAGCAGTGAAACCCCATGGTTTCATCTTTCAGTTGCTGGTAAGATTGTCTGTGTGACAGGTGATGCTCAGGTATTCTGGGTAGACAATGCGGGAAGGATGGAGAGAGCACTTCTAAGTAGATCTAATACAGCATTTTGGAGGCTGAGAGGTTTGGATACCCTGACAACTTGAACCCCTGCAGTAATGGAATAGCAGCCATTTTCAGTCAGTCGTAAACCTGCAGGGGGCACGAAGCAGTGCTACAAGTCTGTGCTAAAAGTTTATTTCAGCTTTCTGGGTGTTGCCTTAGCTGATTGTTCTAGAGTTTTAGACAAGTTTAGAAACAATCCTGAACTTTATAGTAGCAAAGAATAAAATGTTGTAGAGATATCTGGACATGACCAGGTAACGTTCTTTACAATAAAAATAATATTCCAAATATGTGAATTAATTAAATACAGTGATCTTTGTATCCAGAATACATGTTTATGTCAGAAGTATTTTTACATGTGATTGTGTTGTTTTGCTTTTTCTATAGCTAGCTTTTTTAATTTAAATGGTTTTACTAAAATTAAACCAAATTTGCTCGATTTTAGGTTCAAATTATGAATCATTGAAGACACCAGTGCTGCTGTACTCAGTCACAGATTGTTTGAAGGGCACTTTCAAAAAAGAAACAATTTGGTTAACTGTAGTGTATAGCTGTCATTTGTGCATTTGAAACCATCTCCATCAAACATCAGATCAAGTATACTAGTAACTTACTTTATGAGTGCAAGGTGTGTGTATGTATATATAAGCTGGTGACAGATACATGTATAAACAAATAATTTTCTTCCCCAAATTCAATTTCATGTCAGTTAGATCTTGCAACTTACAAATTGTGATACACAAACAAGAAAAACAATTACACTTTTTAAACCAAACACTTTTTTGAAAACCATGTAAAGTATGAGTTTCACAAGTCTTCAAATTTAAAGTTCTGTTTGGAAAGTTTGTATTTTCATTACTGAAATCAAGTAAGTTTTCTGGCAGCATTCTATGTACTAAAAAATTGGCAGCAGTCTAAAAAATATGGAAATGCAGCCTTCATGATTTAAGCTTTCATCGCATGCACAGTGAAAAATAACTGCTGAGCAGGGATTGTTTTTAAATCTTTTTGGCAAAATACAGGCTGCAAGTCAGTATCATGCAGTGTTCCTGTTTTTGTTCTCTAAGGATAACCTGAGATTTCCTTATGTGCAAACAGTAAGCCTATTCAGAAGCTGTAAATCCACCTGTTGTAACTGTTAGAGGGTTATTTGCTTTCCTGACTTTTCTTAGGAAACTTGAGGATTCTTGTACTCTAACATCTTTGAAAAGAGGTCTTTGAGTTGCAGTACACTGCTTACACTGAAAATTCCAGTAAATCCATAGGGCACTAGACAGGTCAAGGTAGAGCTCAGATGCTTTGAAAGGTGTAATGAACTGTAGTGAAATAACCTTCGAAGAGAAAAGATAAATAATCACTCTCGCCTACAGTACCTTTATAAAGCATGCATTGCTTGATCAGTTGAACTCTATTGAATCCTGACACAGGCTTCAGGGTGCTTGGTCTTTCAGATAGTGTGGTGGGTTGAAATGCCCCCCTAACATTAACTTTGCCAGACCAGCTCAGTTGGAAGCAAATATAAGTTGTATTCACAAGCAAAACTACACTCTACAATGGAATGCAATGAATATGTACAAAATATACAGTATTTACACTATTGTACCAGTATTTACAATTAGCAAACAACACAAAACTCCCCCTGGTCAAAGGGACCAGGGAAGCTGTTCCACTCCCCGCTGTCCCAAAATGAGAAAAGGAGAGGAGAGAAGGCAGTGGTTAGACTTTAACAAAATGATGCAGCTAAGGTCAGCCGAAAAGCAGAATAATATCTCTTGAGCAAAGCAAGCAGAGATCAGAAAAGAGAGAGAATTGTTTTGGTACAGCTGGTCTTATAGCAGATATTTTCTCCAATTAAACTGTTTAGAATGATCTTTACTTTTCCTTTTTGCACCCAGTAGTGATTTACTTATATTTTTCTACTTCTCTGCTCAAAATCTGTAACAGAATTTTAAAGGCATAGCCTAAAACCACCGCAGATAGTAAGGGGAAAAATATCTGTAGCTACTCCTTCATAATATTGTAGTTGTGGGGTTTTTTAACAGTTTGTTTGGGGTTTTTAAAGTATTTTGTGTTTGAAGATGGTATTCAGAGCTACTTACTCATAATGATAGAATCCTAGAATGGTTTTGGTTGAAAGGGACCTCCAAAGGTCATCTAGTCCCCTGCAGTGAGCATGGGTGTCCTCCATTAAATCAGGTTGGCCTGAGCCCTGTTGAGCCTGACCTTGATTATCTCCAAGGATGGGGCCTCAAGTACAGGCCACTGTTCCAGTGTTCCACTACCCTCCTGGTAAAGAACTTCCTCCTAATGTCCAACTTAAATCTGCTCTTCTCTAATTTAAAACCACTGACCCTCGTTCTATCACTACAGGCCTTTGTAAACCAGCCAACTAAACTCCAGCCTTGTAGTCCCCCTTCAGGTACTGGAAGGCTGCTATTAGGTCTCCCTGGAGTCTTCCCTTCTCTCCCTCCAAAAGAATGTGTTTTCTCTTTAGTGTGCTGCTTTTAGCATTTGTTGTGTTAGAAGCTGGAGATTTGTATAAAGTTTATACTGTGTTTCTTTTTAAAATTGACCTTGGATTTGTGTAAATCATCAGTTCCTTGTGTCTGAATTAGATTGTGGAACTCTTAGGGTCTAAAAGTTTTGGTTTGTTTTTCATTTTTTTCAGATGAAGAAGCAGTTTGGTGATAATGAAGCAATTACTCAGGAAATTGTTGGTTCTGCTCATGTGGAGAATTATGCTTTAAAAATGTTTTTATATGCAGACAATGAAGACAGAGCTGGGCAATTTCATAAGTAGGTGAAAATCTGGTTTTGCTATCTGAATTAAGTTCTGGTCAGGAAATCTGAATATTTAAACTCTTTAATTTGGAAACAAGAATTGGGCTTTAATATATTCATTTCTCTTTCAGAAAACAATTTGTTAAGTACTTGTTTGTCTCTTACTTCACGCATTAATTGTTATCCTCCTTCTTGTGTTCTTTCAGAGGTTGCTCACCTACTGGCAAGCCTTTTAAAGCCCCAAGCTAATGCTGAACTTGACATCAAGCATGTTGTAGTTTCTACTGTCCAGTGATATTAAAATGGTTGTGGTTATATGTGATTTGATTTACAGCATATTGATGGTTTTCTGTAAGATAATGTAGGATGCCCTATATCCTGTATTGAACATTCCAAACTAGAAACTAAGTGCGGAACACATGACTTCAGCTTTAGAAAAATGCTGAAAACTTCCTGCATGGTAGTCAGGAGGCTACTCAATATATTGCTAAATCTAAGCATTGCAAAGTAATGGAGGAGGAGAGGTTGCTTGTGCTAAATGTTTTTCCCAGGTTTTCAAAGATTCAGTATTCCTAAGGTTGGAAGGGGCCTCAAAGATCATCGAGTCCAACCTGTCACCACAGACCTCACCACTAGAGTAGGGAAGACACTACTGCCCACTGCAGTCTTGAACTCAAGACCTTCACCATTAAGGGTCTTATGTGCTACCAACTGAGCCACCTTAATTACTTAAAATCCGCCCCCCATGGCTTTAAGAGTGGTCTTCAACAAACAAATGTATCATTCAACCTTCCCTGCAGCTGGTATAGTAGGGAATGTGGAATATCCACTCAGTGCCATGCTTTTTTGCCCAGTTCTTTACAAGGTTGTTTTTGAAATGAATTCCGTTGTCTGACTCAATCCTCTCTGGAGTTCCAATTGATAATTGGCTTGAAATAAGCCAGTTGATCTAAAATGCTAACTCCTAAAATCTGATCCGAAGAGACTGACATTACCAAGTTAGTGAACTATTTTCTTTTTTGCAGAAACATGATAAAATCCTTTTATACTGCAAGTCTCCTTATAGATGTGCTAACAGTCTTCGGGGAGCTCACTGAAGAGGTAAGCATTAGGGACGTGAGTGGATTATCTAATTGCTTTTCCTAGCACCTAGGTGCAAATTACTGGTGTAGCTCTGTAAAATTGTTTTTGTAATATGTGTATATAAACTTCAAAGAACATGAGCTTTAATTGTGTAGTCAAATACTTGTTAGTAAGTGATAAGGAACTGTGCTATTTCATATAAAATATGTAAGAAATACTAGACAGTTTTTTCCCTCCCCTATGCATTGCCAGAGAGGGCATTATGTGGGATTTGCTCTCATCAGTAGAGCAATATCTCTGTTTTAAGATGAATGAATATGATGATAATGCTTTGGTGCAATGATGAATGCACACTGCTGCTGTTTTACTTTGGGTTTTCTTTTAAGCAGTCCTTTCTGTATCTGTTAGAAGATGCTTTATGACTTAGAAATTCAAAATCTGATTGTTACTGGGGTACACAGAGCATTACACTGAGTGAGTATGAATGAGTATAGGAAAAGTGCTGGAGGGTTCCAGCCTTTTTCCACCTTTACTTTTTTCCCCTGCAAGCAAAAACTTTAGTGCTAACAATTGAGATGTATTTGTGTGCAGTTTTAGTCAAAATAGATATTTTGGGGGTTGCAACAGACCCTACTGTTAAAAGTGATATGTTAAAGTTGGAAGAATGTGAATTTACTTCATAGAAGTTGCTCACTATCTGACCATTAGAACTTGAATATTTTAATTAAAAAATAAAAAGAAATCTACTGAATCAACTAACACAATTCTCTTTATGGCAGGCAATCTTATAATCAAACTGTTATTCCAGAATTGGCTGAACAAGATCATGAATGCTTTTGTTATGATACACCTGAATAATCTCTTGGTCTGTTTTAAAACAAGCTTTTCTATTGGTGCATGGTCAGCTCCTTTCTGTTATTCATGTCCCACTGAAGAATTAATCTCTGATACAGAGGAGCAGGTACTCATTGTGAAAATGAAAAGGGAGATTTTCTTGTTCAGTTAACTGAATGAGAAGCTCCGTTTGAAAATGTGATGGTGTAGTTGACATCTTCTGACAAAGGGGGGAAAAGAGAAAACTGCTACTGGATCACAAAGATAAGTTTCAAATCTTATTAAAGGAAGGTTGAAATACCTGGAAAAATAACTAAGAAATAACAGCACTAAACAATCTAAGACAAAATCAGCACGTACTGGTCACTTAAGTCCTGGATATATCTCAGGACACCTAAATCCACACAGGTAGTCTACAATTGTTTTTTTCTCATATGCTTGACTGTTACAGGCTTCCACTAGCCTGAGAACCCAAAAGTTCTGCCGATCTGCAGGCCCATAACAAGTCTGTGGTTGTCCTGATCCCAAACTATTCCATGCCCTGCTTGGAATTCAGATACTTACTATCCTGTATGTCAATCCCTGATCTGATAGGTGACCCTAACATGCAATTTAAAATACAGTTGCCGTGGCTACTTTCATTTGTAAATATTGGAAGGAAAGTAAAAGAATGGTTTTGATAGTGGTGCCTTTCTTGTGTACTGTGTCATTCAGGAAGGTAGGTTTAGATCTTAGAGGTCTTGCCCTAGAACATTTTGCCACATCTTCTATAGCCTGTGACTATACCAGTCTACCATTTTCATCTATCAAGAGGTGCAAGTAAGATTTTTCTTTCATGTGTTCTCTTAAAACTGGCTGCTGTGTGCCCTGATATTCTGTATGATGCCAAATCATAACAGTTTCTAGGGCCAAAGAATTGGACTGTTCTTTTCTGAAAGTACCATACTCTGTGTATTTTTGCATTTTATGGCTTCTATAGATTTATCTATGAATAATAAAAGAATTTCACCTGTAACACTACCTGTCCAGGAATGATTATTGAAGGAAAGTATTTAACAGAAAGTTGTGTTTTCTAATTGTACTTTTCCCTTCTGAGATACAATGAGTACATTTTAACATATCAGTCATAAGGGTAGGCTGTTTTCTGGAGAACATTGTATTTGCAGAAATGAAGGCTGTATCTTTCTCCTGGCCTATGTGAGCATCCTGATGGATACTGATGTATTAAATATAAGCGAGGAAGCTTCCTGGAGATATGCATTATACTGTCACCCTCTACCCTACTCTAGATGATGGTACAATAGGCTTTGTGAAGTAGAATTTTGAATTTCATTTTGTTAATTCTCAAAAACTTTGCATGTTATTTCAGTCAGGACTATTAAAGAGAGATTATTCTGTCTGCTTTAGATTCCAAACCATTCAACTTGTGAGTGTTACTGTGAAAATCTGAGTTCACCAGTACCTTGCATGTGATGACGTTGATGTGAAGCACAGCATCAACCAGTATTGATTACTTGGCCAAATTATTCCACTCATACTTCTGCATTTCTTATCTCTGTTTATATTCAGCTTTTTTCCTTCAAATATATGACTTCATAACTGTCAGAACTGGTTATTTATCTTACAACTTCTAACAAAGCATTTGATTTACATAACAATTTGATTGAGAACTCTTCTGGATTAAAAAAAACACACTATGGTAACAAGCCCAGGAGGTAGAAAGTGGCCAATCTTACATTCATGTTTTGGGATACTAAAGTTGTACATAGGAAGAGTAAGTTGGTTTTGGTTTGGTTTGGGATTTATATTTTTTTTTTAATGTAATGGAAAATCTCAAAACAGTTGAGATTTTGACATTTATTTCAATTGCTCATGTTTTGCAGAAAGGAGAATTTATGAAGACCAAGGTTAAATGATTTTCCTCAATTCCTTTTTCCCAGAAACTGAAAATAATTAAATGTTGTCTTAATTGTCTTTAAATACTGAAGTGTTTGGGTTTTTTTTCAATTTCAAACTATTGCCATAGAAATGGAAATAAAGTCAGAAAGGCAAGCTGCAGATTTGCTTCTCACTGCTGTTGTTTCATATCAATACCATTTCAGGGTATTAACAACAGTTTTATTGACTGTCAATATAGTGATTAATTTTTGGATGTACAAATTTTTTTTTTCTAGTAACTATTAAACTTGTTATTAGAAGTGTATTTGAAGTATTTATTAATGCAACCCCTTGCTCTGCAGGTAGTTTTATGTATTGCTCAAGTCCGTCCATCTGACTGTTGTGAAGATATAATAAATCAAAGTACTGTTATGCCCTGGAATATCCCACCACCACCACACTAAACTGCAACTTCAGCAGCCTTTTTGTATTTATGCTTTTAAATACACTTTAATATGATTAGAAAGGTTCTGTGTTACTGGTGAGCAAGAGTAGTGTTTAAAGTTTCAGACATTTAAAGTAAATAATCATCTAAGCTTGTGGAGACAGGAAGTTTTCTTTATTATCTCACATTGGCAATTACAAGTTGTTCCATATTTCATGCTAGATGGTCCTGGTATAATGTGTTTTCTTTCTTGACATGCTACACTAGTAGACATGCTACACTTTTTCCTTTCATACTGAGAACCTGTAGAGCAGTTATTTTGATATTTCTTTTTAATTCACCAATTCATTTCACGTGCAGTTTATCTTCAAAGGGATGTCAAGGGATAGCAGCTTACATTTCTGGTTTGAATACATTAATTTTTAGAAGTGAGTGGTTAAAGTGGCTGGGTTTTTCCTTTCCACAGAATGCCCAGCACAGGAAGTATGCCAGGTGGAAGGCAGCATACATTCATAACTGCTTGAAGAATGGAGAGACTCCTCAGCCTGGCCCTATTGGAATGGAAGGAGAGAGCTTTGGTATGTGTGTCCCTTTTCTTTTAACAGGAGCAAATAGGTAGGCCAAGATGAAAGTAATGATAGGCACAGTTCTTCCCCTCTTAAATGTTCCATTCATGGTGGGCCATCTGCTTTTTCTTTTCTGTTTCTCCTACTGTGACTTTTATTGCACCTTACTATTTGATTGACTTGTTGGTTTGTTTCTTTCTTTCTTTTCATAGTGCAGGTTGTTATTTGAATACAGCTACTCTCTAAGAGAGTATTGTCAGCTTTGGGCCAGAACCATGCATTTCTTTTAATGTTATTCACAGTCCTTTTAAACCTGTTTCGTAAAATTATAATCCCTTTGCCAGTTTATCCTCTCTCAGAAGCTAAGTAGGATTCAAAAATGAATTGATCAATAGGTACAGCTTCAAAGTAAATACCTGGCTGTGAGATGACCCCTACCTCCCAGTATAATAATGTGAGGTTCAAAATTGTAGATTAGATTTCCTGCTACTTTCTCACTCATGCACTTTTCCCCATGTGTTTTTAGTTACTTCCTGTCTTCCAGCCTGATTTACCTGTACAGGATTCCTTGAAATTACCTCCCTAAGTGTTATATAGAAAGTGGTGACATCCACTTAGGAGACTGAATGTTTATGAGAACAGGTTGTTTTAAACCGCTCCAATTTTAACTTTTGGTGTAATCTGTTTAATGCACTCAGGTCTGTCTAAACTCCACTGCTGATTTAGAAGTCCTAGCTCTTGAATATAGGAGCATCCAAACCTTACTCATTTAGAGCTTTTTATAAAGACACCACAACTGTGAGCAAACACAAGCTAGCTGCCCCATGAGGTAAAAGAACACTTACAGTATCATCATAGTATCAGTCAGGGTTGGAAGGGACCACAAGCATCATCTAGTTCCAACCCCCCTGCCATGGGCAGGGACACCCTACACTAGATCAGGTTGGCCAGAGCCTCATCCAGCCTGGTCTTAAACACCTCCAGGGACGGGGCCTCAACCACCTCCCTGGACAACCCATTCCAGGGTTTCACCACTCTCATGGTGAAGAACCTCCTCCTCACATCTAGCCTGAATCTCCCCACCTCCAGCTTCATTCCATTCCCCCTAGTCCTATCACTACCTGAGTTCCTGAGAAGTCCCTCCCCAGCCTTCCTGTAGGCCCCCTTCAGATACTGGAAGGCCACAATTAGGTCACCTTGGAGCCTTCTCTTTTCCAGACTGAGTAAGCAGGTGCTTTCTTACAAGAGCACATAGATGACATCCCAGCATCTTTTATTTCATTATGTGTATTTTACAAAGAATAAGCAGTCAAACCAGAGCTGCCATATTCTTTCTAAAATTTATAAATGTTACCCTATTTCTAAAGCATACATCCACAGCCTTCACAAATACCTGTGAGGTTTTGTGAAGTCAAATGAAATGACAGGCAAACCCTTTTTTGTTAAACTGCTGAAGCAGATAATAGTATTACTGTTCCGTGTACAAATTGATCCTGGTTTTCAGTATTTTATTAAAGCAAAATATATACAAAACCAATTCAATTCTGAATCAAATCAAAATAGAACTGAAATGTAATTCTTAACTTTCAAAATATTTTCACCTATTTACTTTTCCATTATTTCCAGTTTTCCTATGATTAATGCTTTATGAATGTCCAATACTTCTTGCATTTCACCAACTCGCTTTGCACCACAATCATTTTCGTTAATAAGAGGTCTCTTTGTTTTCCTTCCCAGTCAGTGCAGAAGCTTGAAATACACATTTTTTTAAATGGAAACCTCTTATGGAAATAGGATGTCTTTGGAATGAATATTTTCATTATGCAAGTTAAAACACACTAATCTTGCTCTGTGACAATGACTTCTGTGTAATTCTTCACATACCTAATGAAACAACTAAGAATATTAAATGGTTTGACATTTTTATCTGAACTAGTATGTAAGACATTGTGGCTTGAATAGATGTCACTTAAGTTGATACTCATCTCCTAAGCTTTAATTTGATAGTGGAGATTTTTCTAATAAAAAGAATTGACAAATCTACCATTCAAAAGACAAATCTAACTTGTGGAGTGTGACTTCTGACTCATAGAGTCACCTTGTAGAGGTGGACACATGAAGTTTTATGGAAATATGCATTAATAGATCTATATATTTACAGGTGCACAAACACACACATATATACACACACAAGTATTTATTTCTTGGTCTCTATTCTTCCGTGTTTGGGGTCTGTACCTGGGTCTTGTCTGAACCTGTAATTTCACATTTCTTATCAATAGGCTTTAAATTGGTTTTATTTTAAATATGTTAAATCATTAGAAAACTTTTCTCTCCTAGTTCTCATTTTTTTTCCCTCATGCAATGTCATATTTTGAAACTTCTTTCCTGTTTATTTATGAAGAAAGAGGAGGATGCACATGACCTACTGTTCACTGACAGATTAAACTGGTGGTCTTTCCAGCAAGGTGTAGCATCCTGTTCCACTTGGCAACCACTAGCTGATTCTTTAGCAGAAGGCAAATGTGCAGCAGAAGATAAAAACTAACAAAGTACCATGAATAAAAACTATCTTACCACCTTTATCAGACAGCAAGCAAAGTATAATGAACTAGGAAATAGCCTTACTCTTTCCAAGGCAACTTTTAGTACACAGTATATTGCTTGAAGTATGAGAGTTTTCTGTTGTCTTCCAAATGTGAACTGGAGAACATGGCATGCAAGGTGAAGTTAGTTCTTATAGCTGTCTTAACCTATACCTAATGAGAGAGTATAAAGAATATCGAAGTCAGACTACATGGATATGCCTAGTAATACAGCATCAGGTAATGGACATAGGTTGCAAGAAGGAAAATGGGAATTAGTTACTAGAAAAATAATTGTCATCACAAATGTGATCAGATATTGAAAAGAGGCCAAGAGTTGTTACGGAATATCCATACTTAAAAAAATTCAAAGTCCCACTGGTCACAGTCCTGAGCAGCTGGCTCCAGCTGGCCCTGCTTGGGCAGGTACTTGGACAAGATAACATCAAGAAGTCCCTTCCAACCTCACCTATTCTGTACCCAGAGCAGCGTGAAGTGTTAGCGCTGTTACGAGTGAGGAATTGGACCAGGCAAAGGCAGTTGATCCTTCCACCTTTTTATGATTCTTGAAAAAATCATTCAGTTGTATATGGAAAAGAGAGTCAATGGGTGGAAAGGGGATAGGACCAGATAAGAGTGCTTCTGAGGTTCAAATTTAGCCCAAAGAACTCTGAATAGTGGTTCTCCACAGTGTAATGTATTATCATTTATGTGTCCTGGCCACCATTACATTAAACTAAATTAAAAGTTATATAATACAACATCACCATTTTTTAAATGGGAATGTGTTCCAAATATTTCTGTTTATTGTTGGCCTGTACTGAATTAAAAGTAAACAGAAGTGTCTAAGGCCTGTGTGCTGCTATAAAAGTTTGCATACTAATACTCTAGAAACACTATGACATAAGTAAATTCAGATATTTGTGAGCAAATGATGAGTATGATACAGTTGGATTTCCAAGCTACCAGTTTATTCTCATTATTATGTTTTTCTTACTTAAAGATGCCCTAAATACTTAAACAGTGGAATTTCTTTTGCCTGTTGAAATGCGTTCTGGTCTGGACAAGTTGTATTTGAAGTATTAGCAAACAAATTTCTTTTTCCACATGCAGTCTTTTTCAAGACAGTTTTCTTAACTGCAAATGCAGCTGCAATGAGAGAGGCTTACAATGCAACTCTCAAGTGCAAACATCACCACATTTTTTAAAGTTGAATTACGTTGGTTTGATAATTCAGTGGAGAAGGTAGCATGTGAGAAAACAATGTGAATGCGGTGAGCAGCCTAATTAACTATTTCTAGCTTTAACTGAGTGCACATAGTGTAATGGTGACAAAGCTCATCTGATTGTGTGAAATTGAATCTAAGCAATTGCAAAATACGACTTTCTGAGCAGAGATTACCAAGCAATCTGTGCATAAAGCTTGTGTAGAACAAACAGTTGTTCTCAGCAGCAACAGGCAGGCTTTTGATGTTACTAATGTGAAGGCAAAGGACTTGCTTAAGGCTGCAAAAGAAACTCTTGTAGAAGACAAAGCAGAATTAAGACCACTCAAATCCTTTCTATTCATTGCAGCTCATTGCAAGTGGTAGTGTGAATTGATGAAGACGACTGTGGCTTTCATTACCAAGTTAAATCTACATGCGGCTTAAAAGTAACGCAAATACTCACAGCCAAAATGTTAACATCCTTATTGATAGGGAGCTGCAATATCTACAATTTGGCAATATAATTTCATTTTCTGAGCAATGAATTAATGCAATTAACTTTTGGAAATCAGCTCTGTGGTGTAGCTATCCATAATGCTCTACACAAGCAAGACAAAAATTTTATGTAAATTTTTATCAGAAGAATCTATTAAAAAAAAAAAGTGTCAATTCTTGCTTTGTGTATCATAAGAAGAAAAGCAACATTGTTTGAATGTGCAACTGGACCTTCCCCATTCCTTTCTGCTTGCTCATTTTCTCTTTGCCCCTTGCAAGTGGAAAAAGTCTGTTTAAACAGTGAAACTAGGTCTCTGTAGCTTGACAAACTACTATTCTTTTCCAAACCGTTATTTTTTTTGGTGTTTTTTAAAAACCATACTGTAACTCTTGGGAGGTGTTTTTACAGTGGTATAGGCATGCTTTATGCAGTTCTGCTGTCGGATTTATGCGTGCCTTTGTCAGGATGCCGCCGTTGAAACCTTAAAATGATACGCCTGATTTATTAATGCAGCTGGAATACAAGTCCTAGAGTACAAATCAGGGTCACTTAGCAGCAGCTCTAGGCCACCCAGCACAATTTTATACTGAGGGGAAAAAAAAATAAAATGTAATTTCAAATATGAAAAGAAGTATATTGTAAAGAATAAAATGCATTTAATATCACTATTTTCAGGGCAATATATGACATATATTCTATATTTATATTACAGAATTCCAGGAAATCTTTATATCCCTAACTATAGTAGAAAGAGCAGTGTATGAAAAGTTGATGGATTTTTGAGTCTATAAGTATTGTGGCAAAAAAACTGAAGTACATACATATTTAAAAAGCAGTGTTCCAGCAGAACCTTGCATTGTGGATCTTTTGACAACATCCCAAGCTCAAGAGAAACAATGTAGTAGAATTTGGAGAAGAAAATGGGAATAGAATAGAATAGACCAGACCAGACCAGACCAGACCGGAGGAGACCTTCAAGATCATCACATCCAACCCATCAACCAATCCAACCCACCTAAATAACTAAACCATGGCACCAAGCACCCCATCAAGTCTCCTGAACACCTCCAGTGATGGTGACTCCACCACCACCCAGGGCAGCCCATTCCAATGGGCAATCACGATAAGAGTATCATTTTAATTCTCTGGACTCCTTAAAAATAGGAGTCCTGAGAATCAGAGGAGTTTGGACTCCTTGAAAACAAACATTTTGCTAGTTTTAAATGTAGTGCTCTGGGCTGCTGAATTTAGGTCATCATCATGTGTACCCTTACACTGGACAAGGGAATGCCATTAAGCCTTGAGAACCTTGCGTTTATATGAAAATATCCTTGGACAGTTGGTTATGGGGCATGGTATCAGCCTCATTCCACAAAGTTCTGCCTTCAATAAAGAAAACAAACAAAGAGCAACAAAACACATACAAACCCCCAAACCAACCCAAAACCTGGGTGTACTGTAGCTCTGAGAAAATTCTCAAGAACATGCGGATTGGTTATGCTGTGATGCAAGCATAGAGGAAGATGAGGTTCCAAAACCAGAAACTCAGCTGGAGCTGAAACTGAATGTGAAACAATTGTATCACTGTTTCACAGAATCGCAGGGAATCAAGGAATGGTCTGGGTTGGAAGGGACCTCTAAAGGTCATCTGGTCCAACCCCCTCTGCAGTAAGCAGGGACATCCTCAACTAGACCAGGTTGCCCAGAGCCCTCTCAAGCCTCTACTTGAATAGCTACAGGCTAGTAGTGCAGGATCCTTGAGCAAGTTGTAAGAAACTTTAAATTCTAGGCTATTACTGCTCTGTGAGAAATGAATTCTCTAATTTTTCTAACATTTATTCCCATTCCCTGAAGAAGATTTGGTTTTCAGTAGTGTTATGAGTGTTCTAACCACAGAACTTAAAAATAGTTTATTGACTTAAAAGTTCTTTTCCAGCAGCCTGAAATACTTGTACTGAGCACTAATGTTAAAACTCTTCACAAATACTGTATGCATGTATCTCAAAATGGTTCTAATACTTTAGTCTTTGATAAGAAGTATTTTAAATATTTATTTTGCAAAAAGCAGAGTTAAAATCTTTGATGATAACAGTTGGGTACTTCAAACACCTACAAAGTGTTAATTTAAACAAAGCTGGGTTTTTATTTAATACAATCTAACATTTGCCAATTGCATAATGAGCAAATCAAACAGTTGAGTTTGATCTTCTGATACATATACCTGATCAAAAAGTATATCACACTTTTGTGAATTTGCCTCTAACAGGCATTGTTATTAATGATGTTCAGCGCTTCTAACACTTTGGATTGGTTTGTTGTGTATGATATTGCCAGACTTTAACATGACCAGTGCTGCCCACAGCATTGCAATTTCGCAGAAGCAACTTTTGCAGTGGCAGAGTATGAAGCTGGGAATGACTTGAAGAGAAAATAAGAGAGGTAGTGCAAGACAGAACTATGGAGCAAAGGGTTGCAATTAGGGGATATGAAGCTCTAGGGCAGAGAGTGAGAAATAAGAATTGGACTGTAGAGCCAGATAAGGGCAGCAGGAAGCTGCAGGAGGCAGAACAAAGGAATAAATGCACTAGAGGTTTAAGCAAGAAAAAACTTTAGGTGTATTTTTTCTTAATTGCCATGAAGGTTTTTCAGAAGTGCACTGAAAGCACCTTTTTTCCACTCCCTCATTCTCAAAAGTAGCTTAAATTTTACAGCAGCTTTCCCAAAATACTATCTTTAGGCAACACCCAACATGGAAAATCCAACTATATGTCTACAATTTGACCAAACTATAAATAATTGGTAACAGTGTCACAAGTAAAACGTGTGCAGCCTTAACTTCAGACACCATGAGGAGTGCTACAGATTACTATTTCATGAATCTTATATATAGTAAATCTCTGGGATTCTTTTTAAACTGTGTTTTATTTTCTGAAACTATTTTAAAATATTCTTTAACTAACATCAAAACCACTGAAAAAGTAGATCATTCAACCAATGACTACTCAGCTCTGGTGAGCTGGTGAGACCCCACCTGGAGTACTGTGTCCAGTTCTGGAGCCCCTATTACAAGAGGGATGTGGAGGTGCTGGAGTGTGTCCAGAGAAGGGCCACGAGGATGATCAGAGGGCTGGAGCACCTCTCCTATGAGGACAGACTGAAGGAGTTGGGGTTGTTCAGTCTGCAGAAGACAAGGCTCCAAGGTGACCTAATTGTGGCCTTCCAGTATCTGAAGGGGGCCTACAGGAAGGCTGGGGAAGGACTTCTCAGGATGTCAGGTAGTGATAGGACTAGGGGGAATGGAATGAAGCTGGAGGTGGGGAGATTCAGGCTAGATGTGAGGAGGATGTTCTTCGCCATGAGAGTGGTGAAACCCTGGAATGGGTTGTCCAGGGAGGTGGTCGAGGCCCCGTCCCTGGAGGTGTTTAAGACCAGGCTGGACGAGGCTCTGGCCAGCCTGATCTAGTGTGGGGTGTCCCTGCCGATGGCAGGGGGGTTGGAACTAGATGATCCATGTGGTCCCTTCCAACCCTGAATGATACTATGATACTATGACTTATTCCTATCATTATATTAGTATTGAAAACATAGCATGTCTAGAGTTTACTTTTGAATCTTGCCCTTTTTTGCCAGTTTTAACACATTTAATTTTACATCCATGCATGTGAGCTGCATGATATTGCAGTATGGGTTCCTATCAAAAAATACAGCCAACGAGAAACCTTGGGATACCCTTTGCCTTCCAGAAATGGCCAGATGTTTGTTTGCATGTGTCAGAAATAGCTTCATAAAACCACAGCCTGAATTACTGGTTGCAGCAATTGAAAATAATTTTCACAACGTAGAAGAATTGCACCATGTTCTGTGTTCTTGTATTACATTTTGCTAGCAGTGCTTGACAAGCCTGACACAACGTTGCTTCTAGGTTTCTTTAGTTTTTAGTATTTAAAATAAAGATTCTTGGTATTAGTCTGTCAATGTGGAGGACTTATGAATTAGTGCTTGCATGTTATGAATGAAACTAAACTACTACAACTTTGCAATATAAAGCAAAAATATAATTGTTTATTTGTTAAAGTCCAGTAAAAATGTCCCAATGAAAAAACTTGATTTTACTCTGCATTATAGCTTTTTATTGCAGTAAATAGTATGGTGAAGCAGGAAGTGTTTCATCATTTTTAGTAAAGATAGTACCTGAACTTTTTCTGGGAGGAAGAGGAACTTTGCATGGGAAAAAAATCCTGGCATTTGTAATAATAATATTTGTAATAGAAGACTGTTTTAATTATTAAGCAGTAGAGGTGTTTGCATAATACATAATTTTGTGTAGTTGAAGATCAGTATGGGCTTCATAAGAAGCACTCCTTTTCTGCTTTTTCCAGCTCAAAACACATACAAGCTTTGTGCTCCTATATTCATTTTACTCCCTTTCAAGAGTTGGCTGTTAAAGCCATTTTGAAAGCTGTGCTTGTTCCACCTGACATTATTGTTACAAACGAACACAGTAAAAGAAAATTAGTTCTTTTAAAACTAAATTGAAATTAAGGAGCAGAAATCAACTGTATTCTAAATTAACTGGCTTGTTATCATAATAAAAATGGACCACTAGCCTTTGAACAACATTGAATAAATTAGACCAGACCCTTAAGAACATGACTAGATTGAAAAATAATACATAGGTTCTTTGTACATGCTATGAAGTATATCAAACCTCATTATTCTTACGTACTTTTAACTGTGGTAGATACACTTATGACTCAGCTAAAAAGTTCCCTGTTTTTGTCATTTGTTTGTGGTTTGCTTAATTGGTATGAAGTAGAAGTATTGGCACTGTCTTTTTACAAAGTTTGTAAAGCAGCTACAGTTCTCCATATTCTGGTTCATGTATATACTAAAATAGAGATTAAAGCATATTTGTTCCAACTACAGTGGGTGTAGAACATAAAGGTATGGGGGATTGTGCTAATGAGACAAATTGCTTATATTCAAAAAGTAATAAGATGATCCTTCAATTTAAACAGAGTTTTGAAAGTATATGAGTTTCTAGATCTTTATTCTATGATATGTTGCTTTTCACTTTGTCAAATGGATGGTTTGCATTGATAAATGTTTTATGTCACACTGCTGTCAGTTCTTCTAACAAAAAATTGAAAGGACATTTTAAAATCAATCTTAATTTTTCAAGTGTTTGTACAGAAGAGTTGCAGTAATTCCTATTTTGTGTCAGCAGATGCTGAAAGGGAAGAAGCAGGGTCGTCTTCTGTCCCTAGTGGAACAACCCAACCAACATCATCATCGACGTATGAAGCTAACAACACACCAACCAGTAATTTCACTGGTATACATATACCACCTGGTGCCCATGCACCAGCCAACACTCCAGCTGAAGTGCCTCACAACACAGGTATGTCTGAATTGCACTCAAATTCCTGTTGTTATTGAGACGTGAATTCTAACACTCTATTACATATAAAGTAATACGGATATTCTATGGCAGCAGCAGCTTCATAATTTAACAGTGTAAGAATGCCATAGTAAATATTTTTAACTTGTTTTAAATGCATAACTCATTTTGGAGCACTTTGCCAGAAAAGATAAGCACTGAAAGAGTGCTTCTGCAGACAGATTATGTCTTTCTTCTCTACAATAATGCATTTTGACATCTATACTCTAAAGAACTATTTGAATCTTTCACTTGATAGATGAAATTATATTACTTTATTTCATATTTAGCTTTCCTTGTGCAGACAGACTGCTCTTCTTTATGTGGGAATACATCCAACATAATGTTGAAACTGTTACAACAATACTATAACACTCACGTCTGATACACCATTTATAGTTCTGTTTGGGTTTTATGCTCCTTTTTCCATGCAAGTATTTTGGTGTGATTGACCTCAAACAGCATTATTAATGGAAATTTTGTCCTTGTGCTACATGTCTTGGCTCCTACATCATTCTTATTCTGTGTCACTTTTGGATCAAACTCAAGTTCTTAAAAATGCAAAGCTCTTCCCAGTTGCAGTGCGTAACAAAAAAACCAATAATTGGATGGTATGTGAATATAACTTTTCATCTTGTGTTGCCTTTTTAGAATGATGTTCAATAAGACTAAAATAATTAAAAGCTCTTGATTTTAATACTGATGCTAATTTGATTATTTAGATGCATTTTTGTATTATGGAACACGTGAGATGTTTTTGTCGCACAACCCCTCCTTTTATTTTCTTACTTAAAAATGCTTCGTCAGATGAAAAGTTCAGGATGCTCTTTTTTTCAGCTTTATCAAAGGGAAATCCTTCAGATAGGTGGAGGGTTTTGGGTCTGAAAGGGGGACAGTGTTGTTTTTTACATTCAGCCTAGGTAAATACTTAGCCCTTTGTTTTTACCAGATCTGAAAAAATCACGGAATATGTACCTTGTTGGATTACATTTCTTTGCATTACATAGTTTCAACCCCATCAGTTGTTACATGAAATAACAGATAATTTAGGAAAGTTATTACACTGTCTTCTTACTGTTAAGTTAGTCTGGCATGTTTTGAACATACTACAAAAACACAGTTTTGGATCGATGCAAATGAGTGAGTCTGGAATGTGAATGCATGTACAAGAATGCTTCACAGCATCAAGTGCTGTTTCTTCTAGCATCACTACTTCCCTTTAAAATCTAGTTAGATTCTTTATCCTCATCAATTGTTTTTGAAAGAATTACAAAGGAGGTAGTTTCCAAGTGTGAGATGGCAGGCATAGGGCTTAAAAAGTACAGTAATGGAGACTATCTCTGATACAGAGGCAGAATTTAAACTTCAGATATAAAAGTTTACTTCTACTCTTCTTTAGCAGGTTTTCTTCAATTCTCTAAGGTAACCAATGTCTTTTGGAACAGTATTTTCTTACCTGTTTTTAATGCTTGAAATTAAATTTCTGTGAAATACTATACTGATAAAATTAATGACAGCCTGTAAATTCTGCTGTGTTATTTAATAAAACATTTGTAGTCTGAAACAAGGCGATTAAAATTATTCATTGGAAACTGTCAGAGCTGGGAAGTTACCAGCGGCTTAATTTAAAAATCATGCCGTTAGGTTTACCTGTTCTGTTTCTTGCTTTGTCTGCTTGCTTGTAACATATACAAACAAAAATAACCAAAGTCCAAACTTTGCATTGCTTTGTAGGAGTGACAAGTAACACCATTCAGCCTGCTCCTCAGAATATTCCTCTAGTTGATCCTTCCCTTTACAGTGCTCAATCTGCAGGTAAGGCGGTGGCATTTGTATTGTCTGCACATGGATGCGCTGCGTCCTGTGTGTCTCCCCTGCACTGAAAGAAGTTTGAGAAATGTCATCTTTATCTGAACGCTACTAATTCAGTTATTTTAAAAAAGAATGGATATTGGCTAAACATTGTGCAGCAAGGAGTTTAATAGTTCCTGCAAGTTTTGCCACAGCATACGATTAGTGTTGCCTATCCAACCTCTTCAAACCAATGAGCATTGGCATCGTGTTAGGCTTTTCATTATTTATGTTACTGCTTCTTAGGTGAAGTTCTGACATACATAACAAAGACTATATCCCTGATGCTAAAATATACTTTTGGTAATTAATGCACATTCCATTGACACTGCTTCTGCAGCAGCATTATGGAAGTTAGTTATTCAACTTCATTAAATACTCATGACATTCCAGCAGTGTTTTTTGTCTCAGTAGAATTCTTGTGTGCTTGATGATGACTAGTACCTGTATTAAATGAAATCACATGTAAGGTACTGCAAATGATGTCATTTAGATGTAGCATTTAATCAAGACTTTTTTAAAAGGCCATCTGTCTTTGATGTTAAATTCACTGATAACCTATATTGTATGTATATTATGGCTGCTTGCATATAGCATGCTTTGAAATGCACACACGAATGCTAACCTTAAGGAAACAATAGCCTGTGAAAGTTACTCCATCTGGTTATCTTCATGGCCCTCATTCTGGACCCGCTCTAACAGTTTCATGCCCTTGTGCTGGGGACTCCAGAGTTGGACACAGTGTTCCAGGTGGAGGGGACAAATATCCTCCCTCAGCCTGCTGCCCATGCCTTTTGACGCAGCCGTGGCTTTGGTTGGCTTTCTGAACTGCAGGTGCACATTGCTGGCTCATGTTGAGCTCATCAGCCAGCACTCCCAAGACCTTCTCCTCAGGCCTGCTGTCTAGCCACGCACCCTGTATTTGTGCTTGGGATTATCCCAACACATGTACAGGACCTTGCACTTTGCTTCATGAGGGTGGCATTGGCCCACTTCTCAAGCCTGTCACGGTCCTTCTGGATGGCATCCCTTCCCTCCAGCATGTTGACACCACCACACAGCTTGGTGTCATCAGCAGAATTCCTGAGGGTGCACTTGATCCCACTGTATGTGTTGCTGATAAAGATCCTGAGGAACACCCCTCATCACTTTTCTTCTCTTAGACAAAGAGCCATTGACTGTCACTCTGTCATCATCGAGCCAATTACTTACCTGTAGTGGCCTACACATTGACTCTATGTCTTTCCAATTTAGTGACCAGAATGTTGTGGGGTACAGTGTTAAACACTGCACAATTCCAAGTAGGTGGCATCAGTTGTTCTTCCTTTGTCCATTGGTGCTGTTGCCCCATCATAGAAGGGCCCTTGGTGAAGCCATGTTGACTGCCAGAAGTCACCTCTTTCCTTTTGAGAGCTTTATCCCATGGTACTCCACCTAGCAGATCTCTGAAGAGGCCCAGGTCTGCTCTTCTGAAGTCCAGAGCTTGCTGCTGCACTCTCCTTGTTGCCCTAAAGATCCTGAACTTCACCATTTTGTGGTTTCTGCAGCCAAGGCTGCCCTTGAGTTTCAGATTCCCCACCAATCCCTCCTTGTTAGTGAGAGCAAGATCCAGCATATTGCCTTTCCTCTGCTGGCTCTTTCACCACTTAGTGAAGGAAATTGTCATCTGTGCATTCCAGGAGCCTCCTGGATTGCTTGTGTTCTGTCCTTCCAACATCAGGTTGACTGAAACCCCTCACGAGGACCAGGGCATGTGAATGCAAGGCCACTCCTATCTGTGTCTCCCTCTTTGGTCAGGTGGCCTGTAGAAGACCCTTACTATAATGTCACTTGTCCCTGCCCTGCCTTTAATTCTGACCCATGTGTTCTCAGTCATCTCCTCATCCATCCCTAGGTGGAGCTCCATGAATTCCAGCTGGTCATAGACATAGAGGGTGACACTGCCTTCCCTGCTTGTCCTTCCTGAAGAGCTTGTGACCCTTCATCCTAACACTCTAGCCATAGGAGCCATCATACCATGTCTCAATAATGCAAATCACATCCTGTCCTTGCAGGCGTTCACATGTCTCTAGCTCCTCTCATTTGTCCCCAGTACTAGGTTCCCCTGTTGGCCCTGCTGAAACAGACTTACTGGGTAGTGTTCCTTTGTCTGGCATGTTAGGTGCTCTCCTGCTGACCTGCAATCCTCCTTCAGGCTCTAGACATCTGTTGCTGGCACTGTGGTAGTGAGGATCCTCTCTCAATTCCTTTTAATTTATAGTTAAGATATGCTGTGTTTGTGGGAATTCATAGTAGCTAATGTTGTGTAATTAAGAGATTAAGACCCTTGCTAAGCACAGTGATGAATCTCTAACTTGATCTAACCTGAGTCTTTGCATGCCTACATTCCTCTGCGCATCTGTTGTGTCACTACAAGTTCAGGTCTTGTAACAGCTTAAAGTTGTACGTTCTTAAAAGGCTAGTTTGCAGAAGTGCACCCAAAGAGGTGATCCAGCTCCTACAGAACCTAAACAACCTCGGCTCTAAACAGCTCCTCGGCTCTGACAGCTTAAAAAATAGCACTACCAGTTGTGCAGGAGTCTAAGAGGGCATAAGGCATCAGTCAGCAGACATACAGTAACAGTTTTGTTGTTTGCACACATAGAATTAAGAAGCTTGAAAGCAAGGAAAGTGTCTGTCCTTGCCTGTCACTATCCTCTCATATATGCCTGGTATTGTCCAAAGCATCCTCCCTTCACCATATGTGTAAAAGTAACAGCAGATAGCATTCTTCTCATGAAGTCCTTTTTATGACACCACTTCTCTGTTCTACAGTAGTAGCCCTGTTCCCTGTCCTGTAAGTAGATCTGGGAATGCCTGTGTTTCACAAGAGATGTACTAAACTTTGGGACCCATGAGACCTTTCAAGTTCCTGAGTTGCAATGTACACATTTGGGCTGGATCCTGGCTGCCTATTGAGCATTTCATATTCACTGCTCCTATGGAACTGAAGTTTCCTTTGGACAGAAAGAAGGGATTAGAGTTGCTCTCCAGCAGGTCCACAGAACTAGCACAGTGCAAAATACTCTTTCTGTGTGATTAGACACAGTATCAGTATCTATACTAATAAAACATACTTGTGAATATTTCACATTGAGAACAGCTGGCACAGAACCACTCACATCCACACTGTTGAACTTTTAAACCTTCTGAACAAGGTAGTTTGTAAAGGCTGACAATATTGAATAGTCTCTAGCCTGCTTTGACCACAAGTCATGCCCAGGAATTGTTGGGGAAACTGCTAGTGGGCCAAAACCATACTGGAGTCTGTTCCAGCAGTTTGACAGTGTAGGCAGTCAAGTTTGAGTGCTGAGGTGCATTCCCTGGCACTGGTGAATGTACTAGTATAGACATAGCCAAACAGGATATTCCACATATTCCTGTAAGACTCTTTCTGGTATTAAGATCAAATATATATTCTTAAAATGAATGATATATTTTCTTTCCTTCCCACAACATGGGAGAAGTAATTCAATTACTGTTATGATGAGAAACTTTTGGTAGAGAGTGGAATATTTTCTCAGAAGAAAATTAGGTTGAAGTAACAGATTATCCTTTGATTTGAGTTAGTGAGAATCCTTCAATAATTGTCCTGTCCTGTAGGAACAGGTTTCAGAGTTTAACTTCGACTTCTGAAAGTGTCAAAGCTTATGCAATTAAGCATTGCTTAATGTCTCTGACAACAGTGTGTGGAGCTACACAGCAACTTTGTATAATGTGTGCTTGCACTTCTTGGGTGTAGCTTGCTTAAATTTATTACCCCTAGATTTTGCTAACACTACATGCATTCATGGCTGTGCTACACAGAGGTTTCATAAAAATCTTCTTACATTACCATATGCTTCCTTCCACAGGTGGCATAGTATAGAGAAACCATTTGTCTGTTCTAGTTGTGTGTATAATAATATTTGATTTTCTACACACAGAGTCAAAATAATAATTTGACATTAAATATTTTCATGATGCTAAGAAGTCATCTCTTTGAGGATTTATATTTCAAATACCTGAAGTCCTTTAATGTGAAAAAAAAGAGATCTTGTTTAAAAATCATTTCAGTTACCTTTTCCACCACTATTTTTACACACCAAATTGCATTATGAAAATCTTACTTAATCACCAGCTTTGTATTTGAGCAGCTTCATAGAAAGAAAAACATGTGATAGGTAGAAAACAATACCAGAGAGATGGAGATACATCATATAAAATACATGTGATATTCATTCTTTTGTTTTTTTCTCCACATGATTTTCTGCATCTAGTCAAATGGCCTTTTGGTTTTGATATTGTGTTCCTTTTAAACTAAAAGAGTCATACTTCTTGTTATGGGTTCTATATGTCTCTCATGTTTCAGTAGTAAATACAGCTACAGAGGTAACAATTTCAGATGAACACAGAAGCAGGTTTGTTTCAGGATAAATGCATTATCATTTCCCATATTGGTGTTGACAGGCTTTCTTAGAGCTCAGAATCACAGGGTGGTTGAGTTTGGAAGGGAGGTCATCTGGTCCAACTTCTCTGTTCAAGCGTGGGTCCTGTAACACAGGTTGCTCAGGACCATGTCCTTTGTGTTTCTCCCTACGCCTGCACTCTTCACATGATTTTATTTGCAGCACTGAAGGAAGAGGTTTGAGGAAAAAAGTGTCACTGGTCATTCAAAAGGCAGCTTTTGAAATTCTGCAGGGATGGAGATTGCACAATCTCTCCGGGCAACCTGTGCCAGAGCTTGGTCACCCTCAAAGTAAGCTGTGTGTTTCCTAATATTTAGGCAGGACTCTCCTGTCTTCCAGTTCAAGCTTACCACCTCTGGTCCTGTCACTGGGCACCACTGAAAAGAGCCTGGCTCCTATTTCTTCATTCCCTGCCATCAGATATTTATATACATTGACAGGATCCCCATGAGCCTTCTCTTCTCCAGACCTGGAACAGTCCCAGGTCTCTCAGCCTCTCCTTGTAAGACAGATGCTTCAATCCCTTAGTCATCTTTGTGGCTATTTGCTCTCTGGGATGTCAGTCTCTCCTGTACTGAGGAACTCAGAACCAGAGACAGTAGCACTGAATAAAAAGGAAGGATAGCCTCCCGCCACCTGCAGGCCACACTCCTCCTAATGCACCCCAGAATGCCATGAGCCTTCTCTGCCACATACGTAGATTGTTGTCTCATGGACAAATTGGTGACTGCCAGGACTCTCAGGTTCTTTTCTACAAAGCTGCTCTCCTTTTCTCCAAAACTGATTAACCATTAGCATGTGTAAATTGAAGTCACTTCACTTACTAACTTCTATGGCTGTATCTTTGGTGTAAGTACAGACATTATAGCTATTTCACGTTCTTTTCAAAACTTAAGAACACAGAGGTGTTTTATTTCTATTCTGCTTGTCCATTGTGAGGTGTTGACTTCAATAGGAGCTGAGGCCAGTGAGTACATCAAAAGATCAACACCCTGACTGTGTAAACTTTGATTTGTAAATTGAAAATTGTTAACTTTTTTCCTCATGTTATGTCACAATAGCATCTGAAGTAGATTTCATAATAAATAAGGCTTCATGCCAGCAAAACGTTAATAGAGCTCATACTGTAAAAATAAGATTAGACTGGTGAATTTAGGCTTCCTTCCAATAAATTAGTTGAATACTGGACTGATGCCTTGGCCAGTTTTTAAAGAATGATTTTATAGTTTCTTTTGGCATCATAGCATAAAGCCACTTTTGAGGGGAACTTGGTCTTTTAAATTTCTTAAAGATGTTCAGTGAAGTGGTCACAGAATGACCCCAGCTGCTTTTAGACTGTGACTTTATTTAGGTTACAAAATAACCTAAATGTGTGGCTGTGTTTTAGGCATTTCCTCATATGTATTTACTCACCTGTATATGTATTTTAGGAGATTTAATGTGGCTTCATCAGTAAACTAATATAAAGATAATGAGCCAGCCAAGTCATCATGTCATGTCAGTTATTTTATGGTCGTATGTATTTATTAGTAGGAAAAGAAGTAGGCTTCTAGGGTATATTCTATAAATTGATAAAATTAATCTTAAGAGCACTTAACCTTTCTGCGTTTTATTGGGGTAGGGTTGTTTTGAAAACCAGCAGACCAGTCCAGGTTTTTTATATTCCCAGGTTTTCCATTTTATTTGTTCAGGAGGTGTTCTTAAGATTGTGGAGAGGGAAAGAAAATATAATAGACATTTTCTGATAAGAACTGAGATTCTTAATAAACATTCTCACAATATTGCTAAGCAAGTTTTATTTTTAAAGGAATCCAGCTAACTGAAATTGTATGATAAAAAATGAATTTCAGTACATTCATGTCCTTGCTTAGTTAGAGAGCTGTACTTAGTGAGCTAAATCTTTGTTTTACCAATTTTTATATCAGATCTGTGGTGCCTTTCAAAATGCCTTTTTTCTTACTCTGTAAAATGCTGTGTGGGACACCTAATAAATAAGTAATTCTTTAGTATTGCATATAAATAATTATGTCGAGAAAAATCAGATTTTTACAAGTTAAGCTGCTCTGAAAGAACATGAGTAAAGGCTTTCAAATTTATCTGTAGGTTATCAGAGTGGCATGGGTTTAGCCTTAAAACTCCCAGTGAATTTGTTGGTGGTAGGAGGGACAGTAACATACCTGTGCTTTATTTTATGCCTGTATAAGTGATGCTGTTCACATATTAAATATTTTGCCTGTTAGGGAAGGCTTAAGTGCCAGCTGTGCTTTCTTGAAGACCAAATACCTGTATTTGAGCATTACAGAACTTCCAATGTTTTAATTTATGTCAAGAATATGTTCTGATTAATAAACAACATTAATTGTTTTATACTATATTACAATAATATTTTTTGCTAGTATTTTCCAGTATTAGAAAAAAAAGGAAAAGTACATTTAATGGAATCAATCGTGTTTCCAGTTGTCTTACATAAAATTGGAAGCATAAACATGACTTGGATAAAACAGAAATACAAAAGGTGTAAAACATGCCAGTGAAAAATTCTTCCACGTTTTGAAATGTTGTTCCAGTTGAGAAGGAACAGTTTGTGACTATGTGTTATTCCTGAAGAAGAGCACAAAGTAATTATACTGTAAACACAAAACCCAACTGTTACTGTTTCTGGTAATACGATTACAGCTAACTTGTTGTTAAAAAGCTCTCCTGCTCTCCTTTGCTGCCTTAGATGAAGAGCAGATCTTTCTCAAAGGTATTAACTTACTTTTGAAAGGCACTGGGTCATGCAAGTGCCAGTGTTTAAAAAGATCCTCTTATAGTTTTTGAATGCCAGCAGCAAAGAAATTGAGCGTTACATGAATGGAAGGAAAAGTGTACAGAAGAAACACCATAGCTTGGTCTTTGTAGTATTACCACAAATATGAATCCGGTTTTCATAATATTATGCAAATCAAAGTAAAGCACCGAAATAATTTGAAAGGAAGCCTCAGTCAGATTTCCTTTATAGTAACTGTAATACTTATGTTTTTACAGGGGAAGTCCGTTTGACTCCAGAGGACTTTGCAAGAGCTCAGAAATATTGCAAATATGCTGGCAGTGCTTTGCAGTATGAAGATGTGAGCACTGCTGTGCAGAATCTACAGAAGGCCCTCAAGTTACTAATTACAGGCAGGGAATGAAGCCTTTATCCAACAGATTCATGTCTTCTGCCTAAAGAACTAACGACTTTTACTGTACCTGTTAGGGGAGTGGAGTTATAAGGAAGTTCCCTGAAATTACTGTTTAAGTGTCAGATTAGCAATTAATGGTGCAGTGGGAATCCCTGCCTTCATTTTACAAACAGTGGAGCTAGAAACACAGCGAGATACTGAAGAAAGTCCCGTGAACGTTGCTCAAGACTAAGAGTTCATCTTGCAGTATTTAGATTATTGGGATGGCAAAATGCTGAGTCTGTAAAAAAGCTCAACATAATGTTTTGAAAAAATTCTTACTCTGACTTTATTGTTGTGATTATTTAATAATAGCTTTAAAATGGTAACTAAGGTTAGGGCTTTTCTCCTACAAGAGCTTGTGAGAAGGCTGACAGATCCACAATGGGAAGGACTTTTTTCTAATATAAATTATTTGAGTACTATTTAAGACAAGTCAATGTTGAGGGAAACCCAAGGACATTTGTATTTCATTGTAAAACATGCTGGAAAAAACATCTCTTGATGCTTCAAACAGTGTCATTTTGATGCTGTTCCAACCCAGTCCCCCCCCTACAACTGTACAGACATGTGTTCTTGATTTATTGGTTCTTGCTCCTTTTGTGTGAACACTTTCAGTTTTGCATATGAATAATTAAAAGGAACTACTAATATTTACCAGAGATAATCCTGAAATTTGAAGCAGAAATTTTAAACAGCATGAACTTTGCTGAAGATTTACTTCATGGCTGTTCCATCTTTTTTAAAGGCTGAGAAAAAGGCTTCTTCAGCCATTAAAGCAGTATAGGTTCATCTCTGGTATTAGTGTCATAGAGCTTCATATTTCCAGCTAATATTCTTCCTATCTACTTTGCTGTGGAGACTCTTTGGACTTGGGATTTCATTAAAATACTTTGGAAACTGAATTTTGAGTCTTTATGAGGTCTGCCCTCACAATTACAGAGCTCTTAATTGTTAAAAGAACATCCATGCTGTTTAAAAGAAAGAGTAAGTGATCTTATTCTTTCTGGCGTGATATAATAGAGTACACCATAAAGCATGTCTGATTTATGTAATAATTTTAATGACATATTACTTGATCTACCTTTCTTTCCAAGCTGCTGGATCAAATCTGTGTACTCTTTATAGCTGCACTGGTTTGCAGGGACTACAATAAGTCCAGTCGTCAAAGCCAAAAGATGAGGAACAGAAAATCAAACATAAGCATGCATTAAAATTTAGCTAGTCATAGCCTTTTAAGACTGTAGGGTCTTTGACAGCAGGTTTAAAGAGGATAGTATGAAACCTGTAAATGCATGCTTAAGCATTTTAGTTGACTGACATTTAATAGAGAAAACTTCCAGTATTGTTTGTGTTACTTTCTGATATGGGATGATTTGGATTAGATTTTAATTGTTTTGGGAACCTTAGAATAAATGAGTCTGAAACCTTTCTGACAGTAATACTGCACAGCCCTGGGCCATAAGCCTGTGTTTTGTACAGTGCTTCATGCAAGATAGATCTCTCTCGTCATTATCAAACTGAATTACAGAATCACAAAATGGTTGGGGTTCAAAGGGACCTCTGAAGATCATCTAGTCCAACCCCCCTGCCAGAGCAGGGTCACTTAAAGCAATAACTAAACTATCCCATGTCTTTTATTGTGCTGATACACTGTTATTGGAAAAGCTGCTTTTCATATGGAAGAATGATGCAGAACACTGTTCCATGTAGAAATATATATATTGTATTGTTGTAAAAAATCAGAAGTTACTTTCATTTGGATATCATACCACTGTCTACTAATACCAGCTTCAGTTCCCAGCACTTGAAGAAGGAAACTCAATTCTCCTGTTTCTATTTATAAAATAATAAAAAGAATGTCAGGATTTTGCATTACATGGAAAAAAAGAGTGAGCTATGGTATAATGCTGTATTCATTTGAGGCTTTTCAATTAGAATGGGTATGCTTTTTGGTGATTGAATGATATGAAATGGAAGCACATAACTAAGAAGGTTGCAAGCAAACGTTCAAATATTTGTTTATGTATATAAAAGATTGTTGGCTGTTAATTATGCTGAATCTCTGGGATCCTCTAGGAAGACAGGGAATCACTCAGTGAAAAAGTGCTAAGCAATCTACACACCATAAGCAGTTTTTTGAATGCTCATTTACAAATGTGTAACCTCTTTCTGCCTAGAAAGAAATTAAAGTTAAGCACCTCTGAGGAGAATTGAGAGGAAAAGGATAATTCAGAAGTTGAAGAATTTCTTAGAGAAGCTATCAGGACATTCTTTCTGAAAATAAATTATAGTTTAGAAGATTTATTATGTAAAGAATCTCTTGAGTTCTGTAAAATTAAACATATCTGACTACTGAGCTCCAGACCATGATACCTGAATTAGCATAATGAGTTTTGTTTTGCATAAAATTATTTTACTCTGACAATTTGCTTTTTAATTGAGAAGTTTTATAACAGCTTATCAAACCATATTTGAAGTCACCTTCAAACTGCTAACATCTGATATAACAAACTCAAGTACGTATCATCCAAACCAATGCCTAAAGTAAATTATAGCAAAACATTTACATTCCATTAAGTGCAGCCTCTGGGACAGCTTTAAATGTGGCAGGTAGCCCAAAAGTACAAATCAATATTGGAGAACAGTTCAAAAAAGTGCACATATTTGAAAATGTTAGGAAAATGTAGGTAGGTAGCCTGTAATTATCCCATAGTGGAATTCATGGCAGGAACCAGAACTGATGGTGCTGTTGTTAAATACTGTGTGAACTGCAAGTGTTGACTGATTGGTTTTACTGCTGCTCAAATGATAAACTATCAACCCATTGCTTAAACCAATTCCCAACATGTATAAGTACAGTACTGAATGCTACAGGATGGCCAAGGGATCAGGCCTAGCCAAGATAGATTTAGGAAGGACAGATCCTGCCTCACTAACCTGATCTCCTTCTATGATCAGGTGACCTGCCTGGTGGATGTGGGGAAGGCTGTGGATGCCTGGACTTCAAAGCCTTTGACACCAACCCCCATAGCAAACTCCTGGCCAATCTGTCAGTCCACAGCTTGGACAGTGGCACTCTGCTCTGGATTAGGAACTGGCTGGGGGCTGAGCCCAGAGAGTGGTGGTGAATGGTGCCACATCCAGCTGGCAACCGGTCACTAGTTGTGTCCCCCAGGGATCAGTGTTGGGGCCAGTCCTATTCAATATCTTTATTGATGAGCTGGGTGAGGGGATTGAATCCATCGTCAGTTTGCAGACGACTCCAAGCTGGGAGCAGTTGTTGATCTGTTGGAGGGTAGGAGGGCTCTGCAGAGGGACCTTGATAGTCTGCATAGATGGGCAGAGTCCAACGTAATGGCATTTAACAAGTCTAAATGCCAGGTGCTGCACTTTGGCCACAAGAACTCCATGCAGCGCTGCAAGCTGGGGACAGAGTGACTGGAGAGCAGCCAGGCAGAAAGGGACCAGGGGGTGCTGGTTGACAGCTGGTTGAACATGAGCCATCGGTGTGCCCAGGTGACCAAGAAGGCCAATGGCATCATGGCCTGTATCAGAAATAGTGTGGCCAGCAGTAGCAGGGATGTCATTCTGGCCCTGTACTCAGACTGGTTAGGCCACACCTTGAATACTGTGTCCAGTTCTGGGCTCCTCAATTTAAGAAGGTCATTGAGAAACTTGAATGTGTCCAGAGAAGGGGAAAAAAAGCTGGTGAGGGGTCTGGAGCACAAGCCCTATGAGGAGCAGCTGAGGGAGCTGGGGTTGTTTAGCCTGGAGAAGAGGAGGCTCAGGGGAGCCCTTATTGCTGTCTACAACTATCTAAAAGGAGGTTGTAGACAGGTGGGGGTCAGTCTCTTCTCCCAGGCAATGAGTTTCAGAACAAGAGGACACAGTCTCAAGCTGCACCAGGGGAAATTTAGCTCAAAGTGAGGAGAAAGTTCACAGAAAGAGTAATTGGTCATTGGAATGTGCTGCCCAGAGAGGTAGTGGAGTCACCCTCCATGGAGATGTTCAAAAAAGGATTGGACGTGGCACTTGAAGCTATGGTTTGGTTAGTCATGAGTTGTTGGGTGACAGGTTGGACTTGATGATCTCTGAGGTCTTTTCCAACCTTCCTGATTCTATGCTTCTTGGCCTTTCTCCCTTGGTTTGTGAGTTCTCTGTCTCCTTAGTCTTGCTTTAAGAAAGGAGAAAGAATAATTTCCTGACTGGTATTTCATCTTCAGTTTAACTGTTTATGTAAGCTAAAATTTTACTAATGTTCAATATTTGTTGCTTAAAATGCTTTAGTCGTTAATTAAAGGTTTTGCTGTTCTTTGTGCTTTGAACTTTCTGTAGGGAAAGTTCCTTATTTTACATCTGTATGCCTGCATCTTTTAAAAGTGTCTTGCAGAGCAGGTCATAGTCTGTGAAATGATGGAGATCTTTCCTAATGCACACGAATTGGAGTTACTCATTCTGGAGGTGCTGTTTTCAAATTGCCACAGTCATTTCAGGTGGAATTTGTAAGCAATATTCAGAAGCACAGACTTCTACGTGATCATATTCCAGAATTTGATTGTGATTGTATTTCTTGCTATATAGTACTTAAGAGAAATTAATAACAGAGAAACTTAGTATTTGAAGGAAAATTAGGAGGGTAGGTGTGTGTCTGTGTGTGGAGGAACGATCCTTCATTTTCTCCTTTTAATGTCAACAGTAAAATAGCTTGGTACAAGAAGAATGAGAACACAGATTGAAAGGATGTTAGATTTGCAAAAGATCAAAGGTATTTACTGGTTTTGTGTTAATGTTCTGATTTGACATTTGACAGTGCCCTTACTTACAATTTTGCTTTCTTCTAAAATGTCCCTTGTTCTGCTGTTTATGTAAGTAGAGCTTCAGCCTGGATAGCTGCATTAAGAAAACCTGAGCTTCACTGCTAACTTTCTAAACCACCAGTGTATTCTGATACTGACAGCAACTGCTCTTCACAGTCACATCAGAGTACCTATCAAGTTTGGAATTGTAGCCAAATTTGGTGGGGAAAGAACAAAGCTTTTTTTCTTATTTCATTGCCACAGTGCACAGCTGTAGTAAAAAGAGAACTGAAGTAAACATGATTTTGCATTAGATATTTCTCTATCAGCAAGAAATGAATATTATATTGCCAGCAGAACTTTCTTTTGCTTACAGGATTAATGGAGCAGTCTGAGCATAGAGATCATTTTGGACGTAGTGACCTAAATGATCTAGGAATAGGAACTTTGTAAAGACAAGCATTGAAAACAAACTTGAAAGAGAGTGCCAAGCAAGAGAAAGAAGTCACACACTCCACAGAATGGGGCTGGGCACAGAAATGATTGCAGAAGAAAATAGAAGAAATAGTCCCATATGGAATGAGAGCAGGGCAGCGAGTGGAATGAGGTTAGAGTTGGCTGATTTCTTTAGAAACTTGAAAGAGGGAAGAAACTTGATCTTAAGGAAGAAAATTACAGGAGAGGTGGGGAGGAGACTAGAATGACAAAAACAAAGCATCACAAAAAAAAAACCCAAAACATAGCCACCACCACCAACAAAACAAAGCAAAACCAAAACCCAACCTTTTACTGCAAACTGGGAAAAAATCTTAGTTATAGCCCAGGAGAAACTTAATCTAGTTGAGGAAATAATACCAGAGACTTAGTCTAGCTCTAAAAGGGAAGAATTAAGAATGGAAGTTGACAGCATTTCCAAAACAGAGAGGAGCAGATCTTCTCATCCTTGGAACCTTTGCATTCATTAAATATGTCATAATTATTAAATAATTTGATGTTGCCCTTTTGGAATTAAGTAACTGCAGTGTATCTGCAGAGAACTACAGAGATCTGTATTTGTCCTTAAAAATCTGTCTCTTTATTTTGTGCTTTCCTTCCTGCTTTGGTTTGCCTCCCCTACTTCACGGTCTATATTGTGTGTGTTCTAATGGCTAGAAGGGGGGGTGGTTGTGGCTGAATACAATTCTAAGTATGAGTGATAGCCCACATGTTTAGACATTCACAAGTAATTTGGGAAGACTAGTAAGTCTTGAGTTTTACATGATATGTGCTACAGGGGAAAATGTAGTGATTGTACTTTCCCTTCTGAGCTTCAGAGGCTCTTTGGAAGTAGTATGACTAATATTTAAAGGATATGGAGAAACTAATTCAACTCGGAGCCATATTCCCAGTCAGAGCCCAAGAGGATGTATAATGAGAACAGAAGAAATGGAGGAAAAAAATGTAACAAGATAACTTAGGGGATAATGGGCAGGAATGAGGAGATCTGAGATATGGGGGCAGCATAGTTGTAATTACGTCATGAGCAGTGATTTACATACAGTAGTAATAGCTAATGCAAATCTTAGAATGTACTTCTCAGAGGACCGACATAACCCCCACTCTACAATACTGGAGTAAGTATAAATCCAGAGATAAAAACTTGTAATGGATCTGTAAGTTTAGAGTTAGTATTTTACAGCAGAAGAACAGCAAGCAATTGTATTTAAAATAAATAAATAATAAAAGCTCATGATCATCTTCACATTTGTTAAGTTTAACCTCAAGATTAAGCAGAATCTTACTTCAGATTGTGAACAAAAGACTCGAAGTTCAAACATGAGCACGAGAACATAGAGTATGTATTCTCCTAGCCCTTTTGTCCTGCCCCTCACCACCTGGGAAGTTTTTAGAGAATCCATACCATGAATTTCATTTACTAAAATTAAGTCATGGTTGACATAGGGCTCTATAAATATTTAGGTGGAAATAGACATGAGAATTGGAAGATGGATGAAATTATTTTCAGGACAGAAATGGAAAGAGACTGGCCTAGGGACACATCCTGTTTTATGTATCCATGACTTAGGTTGCAGACACCGACTGTGGCACTTGTAGTTTGTGGATGACATGAAGTTGGAAGGTATTGCAAGCACTGCAGAGAACTGGGGAAAAAAGATCTATGACTTTCACTGAAAGACTAGAATGGAGGGAAACTGCAAGCATAAAATGTCACTCACAAGGATTATAACAGAGAATGTTCTTTAATAAAACTTAGAATACTGGAAGGCGAAGTAGAATCATAGAATGGTCTGGGTTGGAAGGGACCTCCGAAGGTCATCTAGTCCAAACCTCTCTGTAGTCAGCAGGGCCATCCTCAACTAGGTTCTGATCAGCATCACCTACTTCAGTGGGCTTATGCAAATTTAAGATGCATTGGATGGGATTGTTTCAATACAGTGAGTAAGTACTCTCACAATATTTGGTTTGATTCCAATCATTGCAAATTAAGTTACTTAGTAGTAAGAGGTGCAAAGAAGGGCTACTTACATGATGAACATCTTATCTATTGAAAAAAGACTATTTACAGAATGGCTTAAGGCATTAGGGACAAAGAATTTAAGACATCTTGATGAATATATGGATTGGATTGCAAGACCAAAGGGTTTCTAGAATTTCAGTTGGTGAGGTTTGGGGAAGGTTTTTCTGGCTTCTGCTGAACCCTGAGTAATGGTCCATCTCCCAAAATATCTGGAAATGTTACTGTAATAAAAGGTATAGCAGGACCTGAGACATCATGACCTGATTTCTTGCAGTGTCTTCCAGCAACACATCATTTTGTCTGTATTTGTTCTGATGTGTGGTATGATGCATTTTAAGCATTTTGTGAATAATAGTGAGTGAGGGGCAGAATTTTTGTCTTGTAGGAATTCAGTACCTAGTGTGTATCCACAGTCTATGTGCTTCTGAATGCAAACATCTTTTAAACTTGAAGTGTGAAAGCTTATCATAGATGTATAGCATATTGTCAAGATACAGCACTGTTCAAAATAGAGGCTGTATCTCTTGGTGTGAATACAGCTTTACAGGAAGGAGCCCGTACTGAAATCTCTGTAAGCTGTGTATAAATGAGCAAATATTTCTTTTCTGCTGAAGGTAATCAAGTGTACCAGCCCAATCTTGGGAAAAATACTTTATTCACTGTGGATACTAAACCTGCATTGGTAGAACAGGCATACAGGTACTCAAGACTGCACTTCAGCTCAGCAGCCCTTTGATAATAGAAGCTTTACACACATCAGGCCATTATCCTACCCTTACATGCCTGAGTAACTACACCCATGTGAATGGTCATATTGAGGCTGTAAGAGTACTCATGTACCTAAGTGTTTGCTGTGTTCAGGTAGAAATCTTTGCTTGTTCAGTAAAATATAGCTAGAATAATGGCTTTAATGGATCCAAGTGTCATATCCTGCTAGTTTTGCACTGTGGGAGTTCTCATAAGCCTTCTACAAGCAGATTTTGAGATGGAAGTCTTGACTTTGTTCCATTTATGTTTTCTGTTAGGAAATGGCCAGGGTTTATTTGTACTTTATACAAAATAATAATAAGTCTTAGTGAACCTAATTGCACTAGATATGAAAGGAAAGACAGTACTCCTATGAAGGCTCTGTCTGTATTTCATGGTACAGCTCTATCTAAACACAATTCCTATTGCCTAAGAAATTTTCAGCCACACCTGTGGGAAAGTGCACAACCCCCACAGCACAGTCCCTGCTGTGTGTATTGAAGGTGGTCATGAAAGAGGGCAACTTACATTCTTGTTCACTCTCAGCCACCTACTTAGAACATTCAATTCTCCTTCAAAGAGACTATTGTGAACACTATTGAGGTTTTGTTCCCCTTACCATACAACTTTAGATAATTTATTTCTCCCACAGACTCTAATTTAGAGTACCCTACTACTGCATTTCTAGCGCCTGCAATTTCTTCAGTTTCTGACAGCGGAAACACCTATCAAGATTACTGTCTACTGAAATCAAGATTACTGTCTCCTGAAAGGTCCTAATTCCACAACTTCTTTCTCCTGTCACAGTTTATATTTTCAGAGATCACAGTGCCTTTTCTGATTGTTTTGAATCACTTTTTGCAGTCACTGTAGACACAAGTGATGCCTAGGCACTGTGCAAATCTTCAAGACAAGGCTTAGAACAGCCCACACCTTTTTTTCCCGTGGTTCACACAGCTCTAGTCTTAGATTAAAAATGAGTTTCAGCAAGCATTTGCTCTCAATGACTACTGTCTAGAAGTCTCCTGGTCTTCAGTGAGCTTCCTCATCTTTTTAGCCCTCAGCTATGCAAAATGTAAGGCCTCCCAAGAGAAAACATCTGTTTATGCCTCCCAACTTCAAAGCTCTTTCACATTCCAGCCTTTAGAAAAAAAGAGAGACAAAACACGGGTTGAGAACCTTGAGTTTCCCAGACATAATTTTTAAAAGAGACAGAAGAGGCTTTCTCTTTGTAGGGCACTTTAGAGAAGACCAGACATCTTTTCAAAGCTCTGTCTATTAAGACTGTAATTTAAAGTAGTTTCTTGAGATTTTGGCTAACAACTTGCAGAACTTGCAGAAGTACTTTGCAATGATAAAATGCTGAATCAGTCTACATCTTGGTGGATTCCTCCATCATCACTTCAAACCAAAGGTCTTACTGACTGGCACTCACTGAGTCACTAAGTTCAACATTCATGACATTATATTCAAATACCCAGGAACTTTGATTTAGCATGCAAAGACTAGCAGAGTCTTGTCTTGTTGATGTGCCCAAACACAGAAGCCATCCTGTCCACTGCAGCCTTTGAAAAGAGCAAGCACAAGAAGGGAGCAGCTTTGTATATAGTGGAAGACCATCAACCACTTGACAATTTGATTACATTTGAAGCATTACTGTATAATCTCTTACAGATTCAGATATGCTACTGCTACAAAGCTATTGTCATCCAACACCCTGGGCCTCCCAGGAGGTACTGGACTTCAGCAAGGCTTTTGACACCGTCCCCCATAGCAAACTCCTGGCCAAGCTGTCAGCCCATGGCTTGGACAGCAGCACTCTGAGCTGGGTTAGGAACTGGCTGGATGGCCGAGCCCAGAGAGTGGTGGTGAATGGTGCCACATCCAGCTGGCAGCCAGTCAGTAGTGGAATCCCCAAGGATCAGTGCTGGGCCCCATCCTCTTTAACATCTTTATTGATGGTCTGGATGAGGGCATTGAGTCCATCATCAGTAAATTTGCTGATGACACCAAGCTGGGGACAGGAGTTGATCTGCTGGAGGGTAGAGAGGCTCTGCAGAGAGACCTCGACAGGCTGGACAGATGGGCAGAGTCCAACGGCATGAGATTTAACACATCCAAGTGCCAGGTTCTGCACATTGGCCACAACAACCCCATGCAGTGCTACAGGCTGGGGTCAGAGTGGCTGGAGAGCAGCCAGGCAGAGAGGGACCTGGGGGTGCTGGTTGATGGTAGGATGAACATGAGCCTGCAGTGTGCCCAGGCAGCCAGGAGGGCCAATGGCATCCTGGCCTGCATTAAGAACAGTGTGGCCAGCAGGAGCAGGGAGGTCATTCTGCCCCTGTACACTGCACTGGTTAGGCCACACCTCGAGTACTGTGTCCAGTTCTGGGCCCCTCAGTTTAGGAAGGATGTTGACTTGCTGGAACAAGTCCAGAGAAGGGCAACAAAGTTGGTGAGGGGCTTGGAACACAAGCCCTATGAGGAGAGACTGAGGGAGCTGGGGCTGCTTAGCCTGGAGAGGAGGAGACTCAGGGGTGACCTTATTGCTCTCTACAACTACCTGAAGGGGGGTTGTAGACAGGCAGAGGTTGGTCTCTTCTCCCAGGCAGCCAGCACCAGAACAAGAGGACACAGTCTCAGGCTGCGCCAGGGGATGTTCAGGCTGGAGGTCAGGAGGAAGTTTTACAGAGAGAGTGATGGCCCATTGGAATGGGCTGCCTGGGGAGGTGGTGGAATCGCCATCACTGGAGGTGTTCAGGACGAGACTTGACAGGGTGCTTGGTTACATGGGTTAGTTGATTGGGTGGTGTTGGGTGATAGGTTGGATGTGATGATCTTGAAGGTCTCTTCCAACCTGGTTTATTCTATTCTATTCTATTCTATTCTATTCTATTCTATTCTATTCTATTCTATTCTATTCTATTCTATTCTATTCTATTCTATTCTATTCTACCAGAGCACATTCATTAATGTCTGCTGTGTGTCTCTTGAACCCAGAAGAAAATTTATCCTGCAATGAGAAATCATCTTTTGAAAGAAATGGTGTTTAGCACCTGTGCCAGATACAGCTATAAAGGAATTGTTCAGAGAGCTTTTTGCGGAATGTAATCCAAATCATTCATCTTCTGTGTACTATGACTAGCCTCTTTGACCTAATGTAATTTTGGATGACCTTGTATCTCCAGTGTTTGACATCTGGTAACCTCAGACATAATCAAAATTATGACAGAGTTTTTCTTCACTACATTTGAACTCTTGTTCTTCTGTTTTTCTTCTAGAACTCCTCCCCTGAGAGTCCCATTACCTTATCAGACTTGCTAATAGAATCAGGCTCAAAATATGCCTAGGAGAAAGGGAATTTAAATTATTTCTTGTTATCAAATGCAAGTGTATCTCTGGCCAGTCTTAAACCTTAACAACATGAATACATTATTGAGTTTAAGTGAAGAATACTGCAGATGCTGCCTTCTATGGTTCAAATTTCTCAAAGAAATCAGACCTGATCAGGACCATTCCAGATTGCAGTCCTCCTCACTTTCCTGGTAGTCAATGGACCAGGTGCCTCAAGCTTTGAATACAGGAGATGAAGTACAAAACTAGTGGTCATAGCTAAAAGTTTCTGAATGTTCTTGCTACTGTGAAGCATTTGTTGATGGCTGCTCATTTTATTGAAAGGTAGGATCCTGACTGTGACTTAATCCTGTCTTTGTTATTTACTGCCTTTTGACCAAGGGCTATGCTCTCACATGTCAACCTTTTCTATTAGGTGTCCATCTGGTCAGGAGAGTAGGAAAGAGTAATTTTCTAGGGTTCAAACCTGATGTTTTACAACCTTTGAGAAGTAAGTTACTTTGAGGATTCACTATAAGTTATCTTTGAAGATGGGTATCAGCTTTTTACTTGAAGCCATTGTCTGCCCTCATCCTTAAACCAATTCACAGACCTGAGGCTAGGTGTATGCTTTATTGGTTTCATCTTTTTCTGTTCATAGAAGTTTACTCAGATTGTTGCCTTGTCTGTATCTACAAGCAATTGGCAGTTTTGGTGCAGGACTGCTCCCAGTAGACTGTGATGAGATGACATGAAGGGACAGAAGTATGGATAAGAACAAGACAGATGCTGCTGGGAATGCACCATTGTATGGGAGTAGAAGGAGATAGCTGAGAACAGAAATTCGCTAGCTGACGCTGATGTATCTTGAGGCAATAAATCTTAGAGGGAAACTTTCATACAAATTTGCAAGACACCTTTTCACCACTAAAATGACTATAGCAGACACTGTTGAAATGGCAATGTAAATTATAAAGTTGATGCACGTACAAAATAATAACAGAAAATTTAGGGTGGATGTTCATATTTATCCTTCTTTCCAGCTGCACTCTGGGCAGTGCCAAATAAAGTGACTTTATTTGGAAAGGACATCTCATCCAAAAATGTCCACACAGAAGTAGACAGAAGAAAGGAAAAATAACCTAGATTCTAAAAGCAAATGTTGAAAATTGAACTGCAGGCATCTTTGTTGCAGTGGGTGGTTTAGAGGGCATATATCCTAATTTCTTCTTTCAATACTGTAAGCTTCTATTTTTATCTACAAAGGGTTCATAATGAGATGAATATGTGCTTCATTGTTGTAAGTGTAAAAGAAATTACATGATTTAATGTAATTATTATTGTCTCTGGCAAGATATAATTGAAACCAGAGCTTTTATGTATTTGAAGTCTCAAAACTGTAAAATGTAAGAGAGGCTCGAAGTAGGAGAGGAAACTTCCCCATCAAAATTCACTCATCCTTCCAAGTATTTTTCTTGGTGGACTGTACCATAGATTAATTTCTTTGTCCAGAATGAGAAAGATTTGCACAGACATTTTTACATCCAGAGCTTTCACTAAGTTAGGCTGCTCAGCTAACTACTGTTGTACATAAAATTATATTTGAGACCAGACTGAGGCGAGGCAAACATTTGGGGAAATGTTTATACAGATTTGTATTTAGACTCACAGACCTTTAAACATGGTCCACACTTGGGAAGGGGGGGCTTTAAAAGACAATATAGCACATCCATTTTGTCTTGTATTTCTATAAATGATACACTTGCCATCAAAAAACTTCTGTTACCGCATTCACAAACAGTCCTGCATGCTTCAGAATTACACTAAATCCTGGAATCTGTTGCAAGCATTCAGCTGTTGATGCAAGTAAAAATTTCTTTAGTGGTTTTCTTCCCAGCACAGATTTTGATCAGTATCATCAAAATAAGCAGGGAGATAAGTAAATGACCTGATCAGATTCTATATGAAAAGCAAGCTAATAAAGTTCAGCACATGAACTCTGGTATTCAGCTTAATAATGTCTGATCCTATCACATCTAATCCAGTGTCTAGATGTTTTCTGCTTATGGGAGGGGGGATCTAGATCTGTAGAGATCTTTCACTAAGATACTGAAATTAGAACTTTCCTGGGGACAAAATTAGAACTTTCAATAACTGCGTAGAATCTTCTGCAAAGAAGATTATGCAAAGTGGATGTTTATGTGCAAGAAAATTTACTCTTTCTATTTTGTTTACCTCTCCCTGGCTGCTATCAGTTACTGTTTCATGCGTGCAGCCAGATGAGCTCCTAGAGTCAACATGAGTCATGAACAGATCACACCAACAGTTCAAAAGAAACTCAGTTGTTGCCCCTATGATGTGAAAACAGTAATGGCAGGTGCTTTCAATTTGTCAGTAGCTCTTTTTTAATTTAGCAGTATGTTGTGAAACTCCTGTGAGTTGCTGGTAAAGGGCTTGCTCTGTTCTCTTGAAATGAAGTGTGCTCATACATATGTTTGCTATTTCACACATTTATGCAAGCTGGTTTCCATGAATCTGTGTAATTATTACAGGAATAGTGGGTTCTTGGAAAGTATCTTGGACAGATATTCTTTGGAGATGTGATTGCAAAGTGGGGGAAATTTCAGGGATGGCAGCAGGGGAGGAGAGATAATTTGAAGATGCTGGAGAGCTTGTGGAAGCAAAGGTGATTTAAACAGAAAAATACTCTTGAAGAATCAGTTCAGATGTTTAGGGCTTAATTTATTCTGAAGATTTCAGCTACTAAACACAGGTTCAAAGTTTATATAGACTAAATATCACCAATGGCTGTCATGATTTTGTCCATTTGCTTTGCATTACTATGGTCTGGTATCTGTGGAGCCCATGATACAAATTTGTTCAGCTGTATTGCTTCCTACTGGTATACTATCTGCACCATTTGAGATTTGCTTGGGAATGGAAGTTGAAATTACCAGCTGGCATACCCTGATCTGGGCACTCCTGGAGGGTGCAGTTTTCTGCCTGTGCCTTGACATTGTTGGCATGCTATAGAATTTCATAAATATTTTTTGTGAGATACAAGCTTCCACAACTCACTTTTTGTTCTAGGTCTGCATTGGTGTTCAAAGCAGCCTAGCTCTGGATGGAAGAATTATCTTATTTCTGTATCTTGCAACTCCTAGGCTAACCAAAGCTGATTTGTTTGTTTGTTTTCTTTGGGGTTTTTTGTGGCTCTTTTTTTTTTTCTTCTACTTTTCCTCACGAGCATTTTATACAACCCAATTTGTACACTGAAAAGAGAAAATTACATCACTTTGACTTTATGTATAGAGCCTTATTCCACATTGACAAATACTGTTGGGTTTTTACAAGTTGTTCTTTCCGTTATAATTTTGAGTGTAGTATTTCTTAACAAGATACATCTTTGTTTATTTTCTCTAATTACAGTTTTGCATGTAAAACTTAACTAGATTTGCCAAAACAAGAATCCAGGGAACCAGGACTAGTTTAGGGGGGAAAGGGCATGAGTCAGTCTTTTGCTGTGCAGATGTCACTTTGATCAAGTTTTGCTTTGTGTTATGGAAGATTCTTGCATAACAAAACCTTGGGGTACAAACCCAGATGAACTAAGAAGGGTGAGTTCAAAGCAACACCATTTCAAAAGGCCTCCCTGAGCATAACCCTGAGTAACTTGCTGCTAGTTTCTCTATGTGGGGGAGTTATGTACTCACCCGGTGTGCTGGGGTTTTGTATTTTCTTTAGTTCTGACTACGTTATTTCAAATGGCAATGCCATTTGGAAAACAAAATAAGATTTAAGTATGTATTAATTTTGTCTTGAAAGCTGCTCTGGTGAGTATCCAACAGCAGTACTTCTGACCACAGTGTGATGCATTATGAAAGAAACGGGACGTAAGCATGCCAGAGTTTTACCAAGCACCCTTCTTTTAGAAACAAGAGTGTATTAATGTGTTAAAGTATATCCAGTGTCAGTTAGACTACAAAGGAATAGCCATCTCTTTCCAGACTAATTAGACTTCCTACTTTTGCCTGTTAGGAGTCAACAGTTATTGTGTACAGCTTCCTTGGCAAAACTAGGAGCCATGCAGAGAAGAGGATCAGAGAGAGCTTTGACCTTCGTACCTTCCTAATGGATCTGAAGTTCTAAAGGGAGAGCTGTGCATTTTTGTATTTGATTACTTTTTGAACAATCCTTAATATCAGTCTGGAACCAAAGGGAAAAAAAAAAGCTAGCCTATACTTTGATACAGCAATGGACTCCTAGTCTAATGTTTAGAGTTTATATTTTTATTTTATTTTACTAGTAAATTACGAGTCTAATTCAACTAGTGGCCCTTCATCTATTAAGCATCTATATATATATTTTTTTAATTTATATATATATATTTCATATAATACAAGCTCAATAAAACAAATTTTATGAGAAGTTGCTATTGAGAGGAAGCAAAATTATAGGTTCAATAATCAAGTGTTGCTTATTTCACCCGATAAAATTTATTAATCATAAAGTTCTAATACACTTTATTGTCTTTCCAAAGGAACTTGTAATTTATGTACAGGAGATTGAATTTATCTGTCTCCAGAATAAGGATCTTCCATAAGGATGATCATCCATAAGGAACATATCTGTTGGAGGGGTTGTGATTTGCCCAAGCCATCTCTGCTTTTCTGCGAAGATACCTGGCAGTAAAAGCTATTCATAAATTTTTAAACAACAGTCCTGAAATGCACATTAAGAATGTAATGTTGCAAACAGGATTTTCAGTACAAATTCTCTTCCTCAGAGCTCTGTTTTCTCAGGATCCCTCTGGGTCTGCTTGCTGCAGGAATGCTGGTGCAGGCATGAGAGGGGCAGTGGTTGGGGCAAAGACTCACATACCACTCAGACCATTCGTGTCTAACCAGACTTCTGGCTTCAGTGGAGCAGTGACTGCACCCATTTTACTTGTCTGGTTGGAATTGGTATCCAGTGTGATAGATGACTCCAGTGAACAATCTAATCTGTGTTCTCTGCTTTAGTCTGCTCTTGCAGCGTTTTTCTGCCTTTCCCCCTGTAGTTCTGCCAAACTTAAAGAAACTTTTATGTTCTAATATGTATTTTGTATAAATGCATGAACTGAGCTAAGGCAAAAGTTTATATAGAAATGATGCCAGTAGTGAAGAAGGGAAACTGGGAAACAACATGGTCTGTCCAAGTAATTTGAGGGGAGGATATCTGGGTAAATTCTACTTTCCATAACCTGTCACAGGTTCTAAATCTTTCAGAAGAAGTGCTAAGAACTCAGCATTATTAAGGGACAACAAAGGTGACTCAGAGCTGGTTCCACACAGCACTCAAGTTAGCCAAATACTAGAAGGAAAAAATAATTCATGCCTGGAATTCAATGAGTGTGGTCATTCGAGGAAGTCTAAACCAACCCTTTCTTTTCATTAGTGCTCTTACCACCAATTTCATCCTCTGCTTCTGCTGGTGTTTGAGTTTTAGCTGTGCTTTTGGCCTGGCAATTGCAACTCCTAGACTGAGAACAACTGAGCATGGTGTTACAAATTAAGGCTAAATACTACCATACACTGTGGAAATTACCACAACGAAAACAAGACAAATGGTATGTAAACAAGCAAGTGAGCGTACTAGGAACAATTCCATGTAAAATAAGGAATTTCTGAATATATCTTTTTAAATTTCCAGGATGCCAATATTAAAATCACATCTTTTTAACACAAAAATTCTGGACAGAGGCAGAGAAATATAATCTGAGAACATAATCTCAGGTACTGTAACCGTTATTTTCAAACACACCAAATAAGCAGGAGCTTTAATTGCCCTCCTGTTTCTCTCTTTCATGTGTAAAGACTTCACTGGGGAGAAGTCACCATGGTGAACTACAAAGTGACATATACAAGAGAAGAATGAACTCTAAGGACATAATGTGAATTCTTCTGCTGAATGAACAGTATGGAGCTGCATGGTTGCCAATCAAAAATGACGAGCTTCATTTTTGTAATTTCTTATTTCCAGCTCTTCTTATATCCAAGTGGACGAGGTTAATAATTCTGTGTATGACAATGTGATACAGTACAGAATAAAACTCTAGAATCATCATATCCAATTCTAAAATGCCAATAGAGAAAACAAAACCTTTGCATTGATATATACTATCATCTGTTTTCAAAATACCAGTCAGACGCCAGTTCAGTTTAAATGGCCAAATGGAGAGCTGTTCCAGGCAGCAGCTTCCAAATACCCCTGCAGTTCCTGGAACAAGATGAGGAAGCCTTAGGTTTGTATGATCTGAAATTTGTAGTTGTAAGAGTAGGAAATTTTGGAACACACTGGTATCTTCATAGATACTAATCCAACAGGGTCCGTTCCAAAGGCAGCTTCCTGGTTTAGTATTAATATTCCTTATCTCAGTGATAGTTTTGTTGACACTAATAGCTTTCTAGAGATAAATTCTTTGCATAGTTGAAAACCAAGTGGCATTCTCTGACATCTCTCTTCAGTTATTATTTCAGCAGAACTGTTGATGTTATCTTAAATCATAATCTCACACAAGTGTGTGTGGAGGAAAAACAAAAACCAAAACCAAAGTAAATGAGAACCCAATCCTTAAAGTACTTCTCTGTAGATGACTGGAAGTAGCTGAATGGTTCTGTTGATACACACAAACATTTTCCCTGTTTAATATCTAATATAATAGTGCTATCATTTATGAAAAATTATTAGCTGAGTACCTGTCATGTGAATTTAAATCCTGTTTCCTTGCTGCTTATCAGAAAGCTAGAGGCAATAGTCTGTTTCTGGCGTTCTGTTCCCAGAGGAGACAGAAGTGCTACAACTGCGGCAAGTGTAAACCAGGCAGATACTGGAGACAAGGAGGAGGAAGGAAGTACATTAAGTGCATAAAGCTGGGTAGTGTAAATATCCTTTTCCCACTCCCCATGCAGTTGAAATCCTGAATATTTAGCTGATAAAGTCAAAAGGGAGCCTTTTTTACTGTTGCACAGTAATTGTTCAGTTTTGAAGCTGATGTGCACTGAAACACCTTTGAAGCCACACCAAATCCAATTTAATTTGCACAAATGTTTTCTCTTTTTCAAAGGGTGCATGCAAAAACCCTAGTAACAAATCAGATGTCAAGAAGTATTTAGCATCAGCTACACTTCAGTAATATATCTCTTTAACAGAAATTGGATGGACTATTTCAGTTGGAAGCGACTTCCTACAATCTTCTGGTTTAACTGCTCATTTTCCAAAGGGAAAAAGTGTGTCCTTTATATATTTAGATATTTTTAAAGTAAACTTTTCAGATTAATTTCTTATACTTCAGATAACAGCTTTTAAAAGAACTGCAACTTCCACCAAAGCTTACTTTATCCAAGGGAGATGAGGTGAACGTTCTAAAGCTATGTGTCTAGTTTCCATGTATGTTCCCTGTCAGCAGCTAAGCTTGATTTGGGGACGTTGCTAAAGCTGTATACAGTCTGAAGACAGTACCTGAATACCTGTTAGATATAGAAAGTAGTTAATTCCTGTGCAAAATGTGGGGTTTTTTTTTAAGTGAGAAAAGAGGAATTGTTATAATTTGAGTGCTACCTGAAGAAGTGAGGAAGTGAGAGAGAGAGAAGGAATTTCCTAAACATCTGCTAGGTGTTACAGGTCTTTAATTGTACTTAGTTCACCTCTTGTTAAAGCTGTGTAAACACAAGCTTTGCTTTCCAGTGGAGCCTGGCTTTCTTAATTGTACAGCATTACACTGTGAGCCTTTATTTACTGTCCTTTTACTTGAAATTGAATTTAACTGGCTTTGTCTGGACTGCAGCTTGCTCTTCATAAGTGGTATATTAATATTCTTGGTTCTAGGGAAGATAAGTAAGACATCAGCTTTTGAAGGACCTATAAAAAGCAGTAAACAGAAATGGTTTAATTAATGTCAGTGCTCTGACATGAAAGAATTGTAAACAATAACTGGAAATAGTAAATTAGGCATTTGCTCTGTGCTGCTTCTTAAATCTCTTCCTACTGTGGGACTGCCTGGTTGAATCTATATAAATCTTAGTGCTGAGGGCCACAACAATTATAACTTTGTTAATAACAGACAATAGCAACACTTTCAGTATCTCCACTTTCTACACAATTTCTCAGACTTTAACATTGGGAGGAACAGGGTATCGCTCTTGTCCTAGCTCTATTTTTATGGAATAGTTGCTACATCAAACCTGCTAATTCTGTAGCTGGTTTGGTAGCTAGTATTAGACATTTAGATGGTATTTGGTAATACTTTCCATCGACACCTGAGGGCTGGATTGGTGTGATTTCTGTTTCAGCAAAACTACGTAAAAAGTTACATCCGTACAATGCATTAATAGGTTTGGGTTGGGTTGGGTTGGGTTTTTTTTGCTTGTACAGCTTACTCTTCCTTCCAGATGGATGTAATTTTAGTATTAATAGGTCAATCCTTCAGCTGAAGGAGGAACTTGGATTCAGTATCAGAAGGAGAGGTAATGTGAATATTTAAGGCTTGTCACAATCCCTGACTGATAACATTTCAGCAGTAGACATTAGTCAGGGAGATGGATGAAGTCCCATGAATGACAGGATGTGATCTCACTTGGGATCTAAGGAGCTGGTGCTGTGCTAAGGCTAAAAGAAGTGGTTATGATCATGAGAGGACAACTCAGAAAACCATTCAGATTCCTAGGAGCAGAGTGGAAAAAGGAGCCAGAGTAGCCCAGTCTAGACTGTGTATTACCTCAGGGAACAACCTCCCTGAAGGCTGAGACTTCAATCACCATAAGCAATAAACTTTGGGAGGGCAAAGGGGAAAGGAGATTGGACCAGGTAGAGAAAGCATTTGTACCTTGAGTTCTTACACTGTATACTGGGAAATCCAAGGCCAAAGGGTGATTGCCAAAGCCATTGTGGAGATGGATATGTTACTGATGGCCTTCATAAACATACTGTTGGCTTGTTGTTATACTTTCCAAAAATTAAAGCCAGATTCCTTCTCATCTTCAAATTTTCTTTGTTTAGATGCCAGTATCATTCTTAAGAGAAAAAGGAAATACAGCAGTAGTGTGGAGTCTGTTTCCATCCTTTGCTCACTGTGATTGAATTAAATTGTGGTCTACCCTCTTTTTCAGTAATTTTGTAAAGAAAAGGGGGAAAGTAGATGACAAACTAACAAATATTATTATAAATGGTCATGGCAACCATTACAAAAATGTTTTCCTTCACTCATTTCGTGGCCCTGTGAGGACAGTCTAATCAATTTATTTGTACATCCACCCTCAGCTACAGAAAGGATCTTCTGAAGAAATACTAGCAATCTTTTCACTGTCAGCTATGCTGACATGCAAAATGATAAGGCACTTTAGAATAATTTCTTCTGGAGATAAAGGAACTCTGTGACTCTAAGAGCAAGCCCTGTTTGAATATATAAATTATTACAAATATGTAAAGGATGAGTACCAAGAGGACAGAGTCACTCTTCTTGGTAATGCCCAATGACAGGACAAGGGGCAATGGGTGGAAGTTGAGGCATAGGAAGTTACATGTAAATGAGAAGAAATATTTTTTCCCTTGAGGGTGACAGAACACTGGAACAGGCTGCCCAGAGAGGTTGTGGATTCTCCCTCTCTGCAGATGTTCAAAACATGCCTGGAAGCATTCCTGTGTGATCTGGTATAGGTGATCCCCCCTGCCAGGGGGGTTGGACTAGATAATCTTTCGAGGTCCCTTTCCAGCCTCTAACATTCTGTGATTCTGATTCCTCAGCCTCCTCTTGCAGTTGTGTAACATTGGCTTAATGTGTAACTAGCTGAGCACAGAGGATTGTGATCAATGGTGCAGGGTCTAGTTGGAGGCCTGTAGCCACTGGTGTTCCCCAGGGGTCAGTGCTGGGTCCAGTCTTGGTCAATATCTTCATCAACAGCCTGGATGAAGGGTCAGAATGTACTCTTAGCAAGATTGAGGATAATACAGAACTGAGAGGAGAGGCTGACATGCTGGGAGGCTGTGATGCTATTTAGTGAGACCTGGACAGGCTGGAGAATTGGGCAGAGAGAACCCTCATGAAGTTCAACAATGGCAAGTGTAGAGACCTGCACCTGGGAAGTAATAATCCCATACACCAGTACAGGTTAGGGACTGACCTGCTGGAAAGCAGCTCTGCAGAGAAGGACCTCAAAGTCCTGGGGGACATCAAGTTCACCACAAGCCAGCAGTGTGCCCTTGTGGCCAGCGGGTTAGGGGAGGTTCTTCTCTTCCTCTATTCTTCCCTGGTGAAACCATACCTGGAGTATTGTGCCCACTTCTGGCCTTTTCAGTTCCAGAGGGACAAAGAACTACTGGAGAGAGTCCACCAGTAGGACACAATGATAAGGCAACTAGAGCATCGGTTTTACAAGGATAGGCTGAGAGACCTGGGGCTCTTTAGCCTGAAAAAAAGACTAAGAAAGGGATCTTATCAATGTTTATAAACATTTAAAGGGTGGATGTCCAAAGGATGGGGCTGTTGACCTCAGTGGTGCCCAGCGACAGGGCAAGGGGTAATGGGTACATACTAGAACAAAGGAGAAACTTTTTTACTTTGAGGGTGATAGACCACTGGAACAAGCTGCCCAGAGAGGTTGTGGAGTCTTCTCTGGAAATTTTTTAAGCCAGCCTGGACACCTCCCTGTTCAACCTGATCTAGGTGTACCCACTATAACAGGGGTCTGCACTAGATGATCTCCAGAGGCCCCTTTCAGCCTCTACCACTCTGTGATTGTATTCTCTATTTTTCTTCAGTATATGCTGATAAGGGTGTACTCATAAAACTTGTGGATCATTGTTTTGCAGTCATTGTGATGAGATTAAGCCTAAAATAAGTGTTTGCACTGGGAATTTGCATTTTCCTATCTCGTAGCTTATAAAAGCCTATGTCAGGAGTTATAAATCAAGTTCTTTGGTACTGAATTTAATTATTCACTTCACATTTCATCATCTTATATTTGAGGTGCCATGGTAGTTAAAAATGCTTCTCCTTATTTTGAGAAACAGGCAATAAACATGACATTGCCTATTGCATAATAAAAATTTGGGGTTTTATATATATATACACACACACATACATACATGTATATATAAATGTAACTGGCTTTTCATGAAGCTAAACCTCAGTTTGCAGGGAGGAAGGTTTTGTTTCCTATTGTGAAACTCAACAGATTCATCAGTGACATCCACGAGGCTAACAAAATCAGCAGTGAGTTAGCCCCTCCTGGAATTTCTAATTAATAATGTTAGTTAAGGTCACAACTGTACCTGAAACTTTTTGAAAAACACTTAGACTTTTGAAATGAGGATGAGCATTCTTCTATGTGAGAAGCAGCCACAGGGTACTGTGACACCGTATTTACAGAGACAGAACCAAGGTAAGAAGGAGAAAATTATTTGCAGTGGCCTATAAATGCCAGAAGGGGACTCCAGAACTTTTCTGGACAAAACAGTGTCAAATATATTTTATTTATTGCTAGTTAAAATATGTTTCTAATTATTGATTCAGAAAGAGAAAATAGAAAGAATTAATGAACACCACGGGAAACACCTTTCTATCCCCTTTCCTAGGCTCAGCTTCAGCTAAAAATCCTCTGGTCTTCCTGGTTTCAAGTCCCCTCATTTTTAAGTACCTGTTACACTAAGACTTTCCCAGTACCTTTACAACAAGGCACTGTGATGGGCATTGGTGGATAATGGCTATGTTCTGATACTCTTTACTTACTCTTTTTACTCTACTGCTTTTCACTTCTTGCTCATTGTCCTCTGCCCCAGCATGTCACAGGCCACTGTCTTTCTGGGGAGTTCCTGCCCTACCATGGGTCATCTATAGCTGAAGTCCCCCAAAGCCATACTTCCTTCATTGTGGAACACCTCCTTTCTTAAATATCTGAGTACATGTGCAAGGCGCTCCTCAGCCAGTGATGTGCAGTGAGTTCCTTACACAAGTTTCAGAGCCAATGTGACGGGTTGCCTGCATGGGCTTCAGAAAAAGAGGACCCAGCTATAGCCATCACAGAGATCATGGCCTACGCAGGTCGTTATTGTTGCCACCTGTTCCCAACTTCTGCCAGTTATACCTAATATATTAGCCATGATGATTTTGAACATAGCATACCTCCTCTATAGAGAAATAATTACAAATATAATTAATAGGTCTCTAAGTTACAGGACAATATGTGATAGTTGACTGGATAGCCAGTGAGAAAAAAAAAGGAAAGGATAACATAATAATGTTAGAAAGGAAGTACTGAATTCACCTCATTTGACATTTGTCTACAGTGGGTGGTTTGTTTTTACTCCTGCATTGCATCCTTCAGCAAGCAAGTTCTCCCACCTAAAAGACATGGAATGGCTCTTCTGCATCTCTTTCCTTTAATGAATGAGATAACATCTGTATTATCTGCCTTCTAGATAACTTCATTTTTAATCTGCTCAATGAATATCACTCCACATTTTCAGTTACCAGTTATAAAATCCACACTGCTTCCCCAGACCAAACACCCATTAGCATTGTGACAAAATTTGTAATTTAATGGCACAGTTTTTTTCCTTATGATGTTACCTTGTTTGAATTCTGTGTTTCTGCTGAGAATAGCCACAGAGCTATTCTCAAAGTTTTACATACCTTAGTATTTCCATAATGGCTCAGACATCTTTCCCACTTCCACAGATTCAGTCTTCTCTCTGAACAGCCCACAGATAATTCAAATTCTGCCAGTTACCTTTCTTTCATCTGGCTTGTGCCAGCTTGCCACCCATTTAACAGATCTGCCTCCAGAGTCTGAGGATGCAGTGAGGCAGGCAGGGGTGGACAGAGGGTGGAGGGAAAGGGGCATAGGTCAAAGGCTGTGGTTTGAAAAAAATGACAATACAGGAAACTATTTGCTTTATGAACACAACTCGGAGGAAAGCAGACTGGGAAAAGGATTCAAGGTTGGTATCCTCTTGCATTGCCCTGAGCACCATGGGGAACAGTGCTGAGGTTGTTCGAGATGTCATAAAAGCTGCAGGGCAGAGGTCTCCACTGCACAGTGAGGGTCAGGACAGGAATGGGCTGTTGTGGAGAGATGAGCAGTAAATGCATTGGAGGGAAGATTATACTGCAGTACCAAAATTTTCCCAAGTGCTGCCTTCTATTGCTGTTTGGGTGGGTTGGATTGGTTGATGGGTTGGACACGATGATCTTGAAGGTCTCTTCCAACCTGGTTTGGTTTATTCTAATATTTATTTATTCTAATAAAGGTTTATTCTAATGATATCAACCCCATGGTGAGCCAGTTCAGCATCCATCAAGCAGATGGCAACTTTGAACTTTTATTGCATCATGACTGTGAGAGAAATGAGCAAAAGTGTGCATTTGCCCTGTTTTAAGCAGCTTGAAATACAAGCAGAACTACACGGGTAGAGCATTAGATGAAGGAACATCGATTTTTGGTTAGACAGTGTTACCCTCATTTAGATTCCAGATCTTAACCGTCGTCTTGGTGATTTTACTCACTGGGCTGTGCAAGACTTGTTTTCATTACATCAGTAATTTAAATGAGTAATTCTAGCGTTACAGCTAAAATAATAAACTGGAATATATTTACATCTATAAGGACACAAGTGGATTCTTAGATCCTTTATTAAGGTAATATTTTACTTGAGCAAAACATGTATTAGCAAGCCAATTCCTTTTCCATGTTGTTTTCTGAATACAGCACTGTTTCAGCATGCATCTATGAGTTCTCTGTTTCTTTCAGTCTCCATGTAGACGATAAATTAATTGGTTATTTGTTAACACAAATATGTGTGTATGTGTGTACAGGATATAGATGAATATATTTGTATCATGACACAACATGTTCTTTGAAGAGGAACTCTTTTGTACTAACCACTCACACTGTCCTGCTGTTTCATATGCAAAGCAAGTAGAAAAGGCATGGTGAGTTGCCAAGGAACTATTACCTCAAGGGGAAATAAAACCAAAACCTCAGGCATTTGGATCTATTGGGCATTTAAAGTAAAAACCTATTCCACCCTAAGAGAGACCCAAACCAGAGGACCTGAAATCTCAAGGCTGATTCATCAACTAACAAAAGTAGAATATAAAATACTGAATCCAACTTGCCTGCAACAACTTTTGCATCATTAACTAAAATTGCACTGACTTAGGCCCTGTACTTCAGCAATCTAATTGTCAGGATTACTTTTTTTGGGCATGCCAGGGTAAGGCAACTGTACTGTATCACTGTATTATTTTCCTGCTAAGTCTTGGCTTGAGGGCACAGTGACTGGGGTACAGTCAAGGAATTTATTTGTGCTTCCCAACTGCTTTGAAGTGATTCTCAACAGCAACAACAACAACAAAAAATGTTAGTGGAAAGCTTAACTTTGTGTTTCCCACAGAAGAAAGCCTCAAGGGCCACATTTTTTTCAGAAGCTTTGACAATAATGTGTAAATTGCACATATTTGTACTGCTGACACTGGGAAAGATGAATGTGCTTTATGGCTCAGAAAAGGAAAAATGCTTTCCTCTGTACTGGAAGCTCACAGTCCTTTTGAACTTGCTTCACTACACCAGTTTTTGGTCAAAGCTCGTTTTCTCATGCAAATTATCTGTTTGTTATATCTTAAAAATGCTACTGTGCCACAATAAGTTTAATACAGTGCCCATATTTGCAGCTTTTGTCGGCATGTCTGCTGGAGCGGAAAGTGCTTGAAGACAAAAACAGTGATTGGTGACTTGCAGCACCTAATATGACAAGTAATACATGTCCAGCCTATGTCATGAAAATAAATCAATGCTTGTAATTGTGGTCTAGTATATTAACTAGTATATAAACTATTTTAGAACAGAATTTGAATAGAATAGAATTAACCAGGTTGGAAAACACCTTTGAGATCATTGAGTCCAACCTATCATCCAACACCATCTAATCAACTAAACCATGGCACCAAGCATCCTATCCAGTCTCTTCCTAAACACCTCCAGTGATGGTGACTCTACCACCTCCCTGGGCAGCACATTCCAATGGCCACTCTTTCTATGAAGAACTTCTTCCTAACATCCAGCCTAAACCTCCCCTGGTGCAGCTTGAGAATGTGTCCTCTTGTTCTGGTGCTGGTTGCCTGGGAGAAGAGACCAACACCCACTTGGCTACAACCTTGTTGTAGACAGCAATAAGGTCTCCCCTGAGTCTCCTCCTCTCCAGGCTAAGCAACCCCAGCTCCCTCAGTCTCTCCTCATAGGGCTTGTGCTCCAAACCCCTCACCAGCTTTGTTGCCCTTCTCTGGACACATTCCAGCAAGTCAACATCTTTCCTAAACTGAGGGGCCCAGAACTGGACACAGTACTCAAGGTGTGGCCTAACCAGTGCTGAGTACAGGGACACAATGACTTCCCACCTCCTGCTGGCCACACTGTTCCTGACACAGGCAAGGATGCCATTGGCCTTCTTGGCCACCTGGGCATACTGCTGGCTCATGTTCAGTCTACTATTAACCAGTAAACCAGTAACATTTCCAAGGTGTTGTCCCCTTCTTTGTAATACATTTTATATCTAGTGCAATTCAGAAGACATTAGCAATGTAAATTGGAATTTTTGCTGTCTCCACAAAAAAGTGTATACATCCATGTCAAATCAACTTTTAGAGGGATGTTTTGCTATAATCTTAATAAAAGAGCACTCACTAACAGGGTTATTTTTTGGCTACAAATATTGCCAAATGTGATAAAAATGGAAGTATAACAAAAGGGGTATCCCAGTATTAGTGCTCAGACTATTTACAAACAATCATGAAATAGATGTTGACAGGGAATGGAATTCTCCAGTCTACATTCTGATATTTAACCCAAATCCTTCTTTAGAATTGTCTATGGTTTCTAACATCATTGGCTGTATCTTTCTACAGCCTAATCATTGTCACTGTTGGTAAAGACTAACTAAACCAGATTGATTTCTCATGAATGTACTCACATTTGTTGAAGATTTGAGAGCACAAGAAAAGTTCAATCTTTTTTCCCTCTTTCTTTCCTCCTGACTTTTTTTTGGATGGGGAATAATTACAGCTGAAAAACAAAGGGTAGAAAGTCTCATCTCTTCCAGGAATGAAGCACTCTGAAATTCCCTGTTCCTCTTTCTGTGTTTATCTGGCAGAGCACCAGGTTCTGTCACCAGTATTTACCCTGCACAGCTCCTTACTCACAACTTAATCTAAAGCCTGTTGAAGTCAGTGGGAACCTCTCCTTTCACCTCAGGGAGAATCAGCTCTGCTTGTGTAGGCAGATCAGTTTCACATTGTTTCCACTGTTGATTACAATATAAATACTAGTTGAAATCAGTAACCTGTCCTGAGATCCAACACTACAGCTAAGCTGATGATGTCTTAAGTTATTATTATACTCCTTTATGTGTGCTTTAAGAAGCTTAAGTAGTAACAGCTGCCAGAAAAAACAACAGATAAATGGCTTTTTTCCTTCTCCACTGACAGTGAAGAAATGAAGAACAACTGCACAGCTTCTAAACATTGTGTCATTAATAATGATCACTGGCGACATCATAATGATTCTTCTTGTCTTTTGAAATGTTTATGTCAGTAATACAAGGTAATTTAGTCATTGTAATTCAGGAAAATAAAAACAAAACCCAAACAACGTAGTTTTTGTCAGGAGATTGGTTTAAATGTTGGAGGAGATACAAGGTAAAGGGACAAAATTGGGAGAGCAGTTTAACGAACGCTGCTCTTACTGAATTCAGTAGGAATTTGGGGTGTTTGGGTCTTTCTGATTCTGAACTGGTTATTATGGAAACTCTGTAAAAAGTCAGATTTAAATCCTACTGACTATTGAACCAAGCAGCCTTGGGAGCCATTCCAGGCAGACTAGAGAAAATTCAGCTCCATTTTTCTCATTAGCTTAATGGATGTCTGCATTCAAGTTCATTAAAAAGAGAGATAGGAAATGGATGAAGAATGTAATGATTCATGGCTTTTAATGATTTATATTGTTCATCCTTATAATATTTAGTATAAGGGGCATTATTCTACATGCACATTTTCACATAGTATGAGTGATACCTAAAAACAGTGCTCTGAAACGTGCATTTCTGATTAAATTATTGAAATAGTTATCAAAATACTCATTTGCAGTGTATGAACTCCAGGTCCAAGTTTTTCCATCATCTTCTCCACACCCATTTCCTTTCAATGTAATAATTTTTATTTTAGTAAACATAATGCTTATTTCATATTTTTCATGTTTTTCAATTCAATTTGTTGGTTTCCTCCTGTACCTCCTTCTACCATACTTTCCTCCTTTCATTATCATGACTTCTCTTGCCATTTTTTGACAATGTAGCAGCATTTCCATTTATCTTCCATATCTTCTGTGCCTCTTTGGTTTATCCATCCAGCCTTTTTCCACCAATCCATCTTCAACACTACTACCATTCTCCTAGTGTCTTCTTTCTGAACTTTCTGCCTGATGAGATTTTCCCTTAATCACACAGGTGCCTGTCTTCTGCCACCTCACACACTCACCTTTCTTTCTCAGTAGTAGTTAGGGGTTTGCACTCCATTGTTTACATGTGCCTTATTTGCTAAGATGATATGTGAAATTCCAGTGCAAGGTGGATCCAGTTGCCTGTTATTGAGCAAGGATAAGGTGGAGGGGGAGTGCTGTGTGCCCAGGGGACAAAAAGATGACTAGGGAGCTATTATTGTGGTCTGTGGACACAGTGCTGTTTCTTTCGTCAGCATCCTCCAAAAACGTGTGAGGCAATAAAGGCAGAGAGAGAAGAAAGGACCAGTGCCCATAGGAGCACTCATTCTGAACATCTAAATGCAGTCTTTTATAGTATGATCATTTCATGATACACAAAATAACTCTACTAATATGTTAACATTTCTAGCATGCTACTTTAAATGCCTAGGGAGGCGTTTGGAGTAGACATTGATGCCTTCCCACATCATTCAGGTAACATGTCTAGTCCTTATATAGAATGGTATATACCTACTATAAGATAGAGAGTGTTGTCCCTCTACCCGCCCCCCCCCCCCCCCCCCCCCCTTCCAATTACTTCTCTATCCAACACAGATGTTTAGAGCTGTAGTGGGTTTAGGCTATCTTCTCAGTAATGTCCAGTGATAGGATATGGGACTATGAGGTGCAAACTGGAGCATAAAAGGTTCTGTGTGAACATAAAGAAAAAGGTTTTCACTGTGAGGGTGACAAAACACTGGAACAGGCTGCCCAGAGATGTTGTGGAATCTCCTCTAGAAAGATTCAAAACCCACCTGGATGTGACCTACTCTAGGTGATCCTGCCCTGGTGGGGGATTGGACTTGATGATCTTTCGAGGTCCCTTCTAATCCATAAAATTCTGTGATTCTGTGATTTTGTTATGATGTGATGATGGTAAAAGCAAGTCATTGAGAACTGGACTCTAATAACTTAGGACATAGGAAAACCTGTATATTAGAGGTCACTGCTTTAGGGACATAATTGAGCTGTTGAGTCATGAACATTAAGTGGTCCATCAAATACCTCCAGTTTGATAAATTACTGACAATATTGCTGTTGCAAAATTAATAGGCAGCACTAACATTCAACTGCCTGAATTTCCTTTTCTATTTGAAAAAATAAATAAGTATGTTCAGGAGAGCTTAGACAAAGGTTAGCTGCAGGAAGAACGTTTCAACATCATAATGAAAATGGTGAACTTCAAAAGAATTGCTGTATTTATTTAAATTAATCTTTGTGGTTTATCAAAAAAGATCATTGAGTTCAGAAGTTCTCTTACAAGGAAGTTATTTGCAATTGGTTCTTCAACTCTGCATTCTCATGACTGCCCATTTCTAATGAAAATAAAATAGCAAAACGTGAAAATTAAATGGGAATGAGAGTCACACATCTTTATGCTTCAGGAATCTTCACTATTGAAGCTTGAATCTGTCTTTTACATTCTTTTCAATGTTTTCTTTCTGTCACTGTTTACAACAATAGATTTAAGAGAATAAACATGCTATATAAGTAGCAATTAACACTGATAGGAGCAGATTTTGCTTATTTCTTTTACTTTGGGAGTACACACAATAATCCTAATAGAAGATATAACCTAACACTAAGAGCATGTAACTAGTAGCAGTTATGATGTTTAGCTACATGGTAAGGCTGAAATATGAAGCGAGCCATGGGAACACAGGAACAGCTACAGTTGCTGTGTGCAGTGCAATCTATCCTCTCCTCCCATGTTCTAGACCATGGACAAAGCTTACTCCTCGCTTTGGTGTTTTCTTCTCATAGGCTAGAATTTGCCGTGGGTCAGCTACAGGCTCCTGTTGCAGTCATTTCCCTGGGAAGTGCCATGCGGTGCCTTTTTTCACCTCAGGGCTGTGGTATGGGGGCATTGTGGTGCCAATTATTCATGCCAGTCAGGGGGTACAGTCTATGTGATTATTTGGTATATCCACATACAACAAAATGCTTAGGGAAGTAAAATAAACAGTCTCTGGATCCTAGCAAAAGAATACAGACTAAGATGTCTCGACTGAGGCCAGGACTGGTTCGTATTCTATGATTCTATTATTCCATATTTCCCAAACATAAATGGAAAATAGTGCTTAAAAATTATGAAAATTATGAAAAAAAAAAAGAGTTTTTTAGTTTCTTTCTTTCTTTTCTTTTAAAGGAAGAGGTTTTGACTGGCTTTGTTCTGTAATATAGCTTGTTCTTTTTATAATGTTGTGAAAATTTTAGTACAATTCAGGGAAATGACCGAATATATCTAGGTATTGCAAGCCTGGAGTTTGTGGGTTTGGGTTTGTGTTTTTGGAGGTGGTGGTGTTTCCCTCCCCCCCCCCCAGAAATATATATTAATCTCGCTGTCTTTCAAAATCCATTAAAAATACATATTTTTAATACTTTAAAGAATATGTCACAATTCTTCATTTCAGTAGGTCTTAACGTAGAATTGAATTAAATAATATTGAATTTAGAATCTGTAATGTAAACAATTTTAATATCAATTATTTTTAAGGGAGAGAAATGAGAGGACAAGGGGCAGGGAAGGGAGAGGGTAGCAGGACAGGAAAGAAGATGTAGGGGAGGGAAAAATTTTATAATAGTACAGAATACAGAATTAACCAGGTCGGAAAAGATCTTCGAGATCATTGAGTCCAACCTATCACCCAACACTAATCAACTAAACCATGGCACCAAGCACCCCATCCAGCCCCCTCTTAAATACCTCCAGTGATAGTGACTCCACCACCACCCTGGGCAGCACATTCCAATGGCAAATCACTCTTTCTGTGAAGAATTTCTTTCTAACATCCAGCCTAAACCTCCCCTGGTGCAGCTTGAGAATGTGTCCTCTTGTTCTGGTGCTGGTTGCTTGGGAGAAGAGACTGACCCCCACTTGGCTACAACCTCCCTTCAGGTAGTTGTAGACAGCAATAAGGTCTCCCCCGAGCCTCCTCTTCTCCAGGCTAAGCAACCCCAGCTCCCTCAGCCTCTCCTCATAGGGCTTGTGCTCCAAACCCCTCACCAGATTTGTTGCCCTTCTCTGGACACATTCCAGCAAGTCAACATCTTTCCTAAACTGAGGGGCCCACCACAGAGTGCTGCTGTCCAAGCCACGGGCTGACAGCTTGGCCAAGAGTTTAGTAAGAATGAAACACCAAAGTTTCACACAAATAGAAATAATGAAAATGCAACACAAAATGAAAAATTATTTTTCTTTTTCCCTTGTATACTTTTTGTTTTTTTATTTGTCAATCCCTGATTTCAAATTAGGGAAGTAAACACACTTCTTGTTTCTTCCTCCTTCCCCTTAAAAATTTCCAGGTCTTATCCATTAATCACAAAGAAATACAATCTCAACTGTCTTTTTTATATACCCTCTCTTAAACTGAGGGAAAAAGCATAGACATAACCATCCAAGATACACACCAAAGAAGCAATATAGAAAGATTAAGTTCATTTAATTCCTGTGTTTAAGGATGTTTTACTATGTCTTACTCTAAAGAAAACCTCTAAGGATGTCAAAGATTATTGGGGGGGGGGGGGGGAGGGGTGAAGGGGGGATAGTGTGACTTGGGCTGTAACAAGTTGCAAGCACATCCTACAAACATAGTTTTAATTAGCTCTTACTAAATGGGAAATTCATGGGACTGTATATACACATTGCAGTACAAGAAGGTGATTCTATGATGAGAGTTACAAAAGTATTGAAAAAGAAAAATGTATATATATAAAAAAATAGAAAATACATGCATCTAGTCCATCTTTCAGAATTAAGTATGTTCAGATGGTGAACTAGGTCTTCAGTTACAATTATGAATTACAGCAGTCTAAAAAGCTTTGGTGTAATTTCCTTCACTGCTGATTTCCTTCCCCTGTCAAGCAGCTGGTCTGTGGAAAGTCACCAGAGATACCTCTCCTCATCCCTTGCAATCACAAAAAGATACTCCTGATCCAGTACCATTCTCTTAACTGGGCTGTGCCTTTACTTTTCAGGTGTTTTTGCTGCATTAAAAAAAATACACATATTTTGCCTGGGAAAGGAAAAGAAGGTATTTTCCCTCAGCTCTTTCTTCTTTAGTTGTAGGTTGTTTTTTTACCAGTATCAGGTCACGTTGGAATAAAATATGGTGGTTTAATTGGAAGTTCTGGAGTTGATGCAGTTTTAAGAGGATCTTAGTGAGCTAGACGTGATGAAAAATTGGACACATAAAAACTTACACTGTGATGCAACCTTTCATTTCTTATCACTTTTACCTCAAAGTCCCAGCTTTATTCACTGCTAGGAGTCTATACATATTCCTGCAGGAATCAGGATTCATGGTAAAATTTGTGATGCTTCTTCACTACATATAATACCTGCACACAATACAATAAGAAAGGGGCAACAACACGTGGGAAAGGAGTGGAAGGAAGACACATACTAGTTCAAGGAAGCTATGAAGAACTGGTTCCTGCTACTGCCATAGAATGCTGTATTTCCACTTACCTATTAGTTTTTACTATGAGGAACCCACAGCTCAACAGGATTACATCATAAAAATATAGAAATGTTATAAATATAGCACAAAAATCACAAGGGAAATCAATATCCTAAGGCTTCCAGGCTGGACACTTAGTATGTAAGGCACTTTTCTGTAATTCTGCCCTTAATCTTTCTACATCATCTCCCTGTTTGGAAAATGAAGGTAAGCCCATGTACTCCGTCAAGGGTGCTAATAGCATTCAGCTATTATGGTGAGGGCAATTCAAAATGCACTTTGAAAAGTTCAGGATTTGGAATTTTTTTGTTTTTCTCAAGGCTCAAGAAATTGTCATGTTTCTTGTTTGCCTTGTGGAACAGATAGTGCATTCTTGTATTATTTATAATAATGAATAAGCACAGGAAAGGAAATTTAACTTAGAAAAGCAGGTCAAATTTTCACATAGTTTTGAACCAGTATTGGTTGTTTTTTTCAATAATTTATTGAAAAGTGCACTTGTAGGAACTTTTTCTGTTCCTATGTTATCCTGTGATTTTCTTACCACTTGTGTGGTTTTACAAAGAATGATGAATGAACGTTGTAATATTTGTTGTGCTTTCAGTTTTGATAAGCATCCAAATATTTTGATGATTACTCAAAACTTATACAAAGTTTCCTAAGCTCTTGACTCTGCAAAACTAGTCTGAACACTTTGACAGAGAAGGGCTTTCCTCATGAGATCTCCAGTTGTTCCACTAGTGGAACCTGATGGAAATACCGTGAGGTCAGCTTTTCTTCCAGTTGTTCCAAATCTTAACATCTGGAGAGAAATCGGAAGTGAGAAATCCTGCCCAGAAGATGTATTATAGGGAAAGTTTTGCTCTAAAAATAGGTGAAGAATGACTTTTGGGTTTTTTAAAACTCCTACAAAGTGGTTGATCCATGACTGAAAAAGAATCAAGAATCCAGAATTAGAGATGAATCAGTTTAACTGGTACAAAAAACTACAGCCTACTCAGCTGAAACCTTTTGCTCCATAGAATTTGGTTATTTGTGCAATGACACGTGCGGAGCAAAATTCAAATGTGATGACATTTTAGAAGTTTTCAGGAATTAATATTTATTTTCATTCCAGACGATTTATCAATTTACGGGAGGGTAGTACACAGGAAAAGATCATCTCAGTTTTGTACCAGAATTAATACTCTGGAGATCCTGGCTATTCATGCTACCTTCCTTAGCTCTAATTTCAGAGTTAGTCTATTGAGAAGGTGGCAGAGTTAGCTGTGTAGAGTTTAGCACTGAAGTAACTTGCAGCCACAGAGATGTGGTTTTAGACAAAAGACCTGGATATCTTGATGTGTTCTACTCTGTTAGGTGATATCTAATAAGTTCAAAGTATACTTTGCAGAAACGAATGATCTCCTGTTTTCACCACCTGTGATTTCCAGTTCACTATGCTTCTTCCCCTGTACTTCACAAGAACGACCAGCTCTCCCAGCACATCCTCTGTTTGTAGTCTTGGATGATAGGTGGGACTCGATGATCTCAAAGGTCTTCTCCAACCTGGTCTGGTCTATTCTATTCTATTCTATTCTATTCTATTCTATTCTATTCTATTCTATTCTATTCTACTCTACTCTACTCTACTCTACTCTACTCTACTCTCTACCCTACTCTACTCTACTCTATTCTATTTTCCAACCTTAGTGATACTGTGATACTGTGATACAAGCTCTTGCTTACCAGGTTAATCTTCCTGTCCAAATCACAGACACCAGTTCAGTTCAGGCTCCTGAGAGCTGTTCATTGGTGGTATCAACAACATTCTATAGGTTCTTTATAGTGATAAAATGCATCTCCATGTAATGCAAGCACTGCTCCCAAGTTCATTCACCAGAAGCTAGGGAAAAATTCTGAGGTTCCTCTTCACTTTGAGAGAAATCAAAGTTCAGGAAGCCTTTACAAGTGGGAAAGCAAGTACTTCCAGCATCCTCTCAGCCACACAGATCAGAAATGTATGCAAGAACGCCAGTGGCAGCATGCACCAGAAGGCTAACGTTTAGGATCTCCAAAGTGCTTGATCATGAGTCAGGAGTTGAAATGGGCCAAAAAGAAAAAAGACAGTGATTTAAAACCCTGAAATATTTTATGAAACCCATCCAAATTCATTTGCTGCCCAATCTGTCCTTTGCTTCGCTTGTGGTCTTGAGACCTTACAGAATTTTATGAAGTGAAATGTGTGCAGGCTTTGTATGCACCATGCTCTCAGCACTGCATCAAAGACATTTCATCTGGCACAAACCACAGCATTTTAGCTGTTGGTAACCTCCCTGACAGGAAATGTTTCATAATCTAAGCTTTCTGCACATGAAAACAGACAGAGAAAGTACCAGTAAGGTGAATATGAGTGTATGCTAGCCCCTGAACTTCTGCGTGTACAGTTCACTTTAAGCTTTTTTTTGGGAGACAGAAAAATAAATTCAGGAACATACATGGTGGTGCAATAATTTTATCAGTAGTATCACCAATTACCAACTTCAGCCAATATGATCCTTCTAATACTCTTCTCTCTCTAGAAGCCCATGCTTGCTTAGGCATAGAAACTGCATGACATTCCTCCCTATCTGGATCAGCAGCCTCTAAGAAACATTCAGTTACCCAGCATTCAGCCATCAGTGCCCCGCATATAGATGAAACCATTGCATTAAGGACCACAGTGAAAACTCATTTGCCACCTCTTCAGTCTCAGCAATGGGTACCAGCCCAGTCTGCATGGCCTCTCAAATCCAAAGGGAAAGCATCTTCCTAGAAAAAGATACTGAACAAAGAAAACTACCTGCCTGATCCTGTTCTCATCTCTTCTACACCTGAATTAGAAAGGTAAGGCTTATCATCTCTCAAATAAGGGAAAGTAAGGAAAGAGGAACTCTTTAGAGACTCTCTGGCAGACTCAGTAGAAAGGAAGTTCAGGTAGATTACTGTCTGGACTGTGAAAGATGGCTTCTGCTGGGACCCAGCTAGGGGCAAACAAGGCTGCCTGCTGTTATGAAATATGGGAGCAGTTTAAGTAGTCTTCAGAGAAATAGCAGACCCTCAAGAAGAAGAGCTGCAAGACTGTAAAAATTACTTTATGTAAAAGCACAGTAAAACAGAGTCCTTGTCAGCTCCATCTCAACAGTCTGAAGCAATACTTGAATTACAAGTATTGGGAGCAGCTGTTCACCTCAACTCTGCTACTTTACATTTTAGATCAATGCACAGACTTTGATCCTCATAACCAGCTTCTGGGAGTTCACCTTTGAACTTTCAGACTCAGTTGAGTATATCTATCATGTAATGTTTGAGACAGGAGAATGACCAGGCAGAAAGCCAGCAATGGTTGTAGAGCACAAAGTCAAGTGTTTTTTTCTTTTGAACTTTCTCAGAATGCAGATGATTTTGAATTTTCTTCATTGAACTTTTAATTTTAAGCTTCCCTTTTACTGTTGTGCATTATTTTCTCTTTTGCAGTGTTACAGACAATAATGTTTCAGTATTTGCACTTCTTTGGAAAATAAACATGGGTTTTCTCAAATGCAACTGATATAATAAGGGGAAAAGTTTCAAAACAAAAGTTTCAAGGAAAAAACAAAGTTTATCAAACATTAAAATGAAGTATCAAGACAGGAAATGTGATATTTTGTATTATTTCATGAAACATTCCTATAAAACACTTTTGGAGATCCATGCAATATGGCACAAAACATAAAGAAACCATCCTAACCGTAAGGTTGTGCCAGGGAAGGTTCAGGCTGGATATGAGGAAAAGATTCTTCAGAGAAAGGGTTATCAAGCATTGGAATAGGCTACCCAGGGACGTGAAGGAGTCACCAGTCCTGGACATATTTAGAAAACATGTGGATGAAGTACTTATGGACATGGTTTAGTGGTAGTGGCTTAGCAGTAGTGGTGGGATTGCAAGCTCTAGGCAAGTGTTTGGACATGATGATTTCAAGGGTCTCTTCCATTCTTAACAATTCTGTAATTTCCCAGGGGCTTGAATCTTGCAGTACCATCCCATGGTTAACATAGGTTAACATGTCATGATGATTAAGCACATTATGGCAGTGCTCCTGCTGTGAAGGGGAAAAAAGATTTGATGACTGAGAAAGTATATGGCAGCAAATTTACAACAGGAGAATTAACCAAGAAACAGCTCAGCAAAAGCATGTACACAAGAAAACCCCCAACATTTCTTTTCTTCCTTTGTTTTGCATCACTCCCAGGTTCTAAAATTCACAGAATCACAGAAAGATAGGGGGTGAAAGGGAAGATAATCTAGTCCAACCCTCTCAGAGCAGGATCACCTATACGAGATCACACTGGAACACATCCAAGCAGGTTTTGAGTGTCTCCAGAGACTCCACAACCTCTCTGGGCAGCCTATTTCAGTGTTCTGTCACCCTCACAGTGAAAAAGTTTTCCCTTATGTTCACTTGGAACCTCTTACGGTCTAGCCTGCATCATTGCCCCTTGTTCTATCACTGGACATTACTGAAAATAGTCTGGCTCCATCCTCCTGACACTTGCCCTTTACATATCTATAAACATGAATGAGGTCACCCCTCAGTGTCCTCCTCTCCAAGCTAAAGAGACCCAGTTCCCTCAGACTTTCCTCCTAAGGGAGATGTTCCACTCCCTTCAGCATCTTTATGTCTCTGTGCTGGACTATTTCAAGCAGTTCCTTGTCCTTCTTGAACTGAGGGGCCCAGAACTGGACATAATATCCCAGATGTGTCTTCACCAGGGCAGAGTAGAGGGGAAGGAGAACCTCCCTCTACCTACTAACTATTCCCCTTCAAATACACTCCAGGATACCATCAGCCTTCTTGGCCACAAGGGCACATTGCTGGCTCATGATCATCCTTCTATCCACCAGGACCCCCAGATATCTCTCCTCTGAGCTCCTCTCCAACAGGTCAGTCCCCAACATATACTGATATATGGGGTTGTTCTTTCCCAGATGTAAGACTCTATACTTGCTCTTGTTGTATTTCATTACATTTCTCCCTGCTCAACACTGTGAGAGACTAAAAGTTTGTCTCTCCTGGTGTGACTCAACAAAGATAAAATCACTTGCTGTTTGCCCAGACAATATGTGTTGGGCAGAGCCACTAGAAGGACTCTTGGAAGGTGCAAAGATAACATTGCTCACTGGGCCACAGCTGGCCTACAACAATGACCCAGCCATTCACGCCTTCAGGACAAGATAATCTCCACCCATCAAGTACCCTGGAAAGGGTAGACAATGGGTTCACCACCCGTTTCCTGATGTGTAATGAGTGTGGGGGTTTGTCTGGAGGGAGATGGAGGAGGCAGAGGGCCCCCCTCCACCCCCCACCCAGATCTCTTGCCCAAACACACAGAAATGTACAGAAAGATTTCCGGGGGGAATGATACCAGGACATTTACCTAAGGATGTTTTCCTGGCCCCTGGAATTCCTGAGGGACAATACTTGGATACATACCTAAGGACTAAAAACTGTATAAAAGACTTGAGCAACTACTGGTTTGGGGGAAGAAAAACGGAGGAAGGAAAACACAGGAGAAGGACCATGCTGCTGAGAAGGAACAGCGCGGGACAATGCTGTTCCAGAGAAAAGACCTCATCTCTTCTCCAGCCAAAGCCTCAGCACCCTTTCTCTACAGACCCAGGCTGCCCAGAGGACCACAGCTCTTCTCCAGCCAGAGCCTCAGCACCGTTCCTGTACCAACCCAACATCTCCTGCAGCACCTTTCCTCCACAGACTCAAACTGTCTTGGGGGGGATGAGGGGTGTGGTAATATAATTCCTTTCCTCTTCTCTCTCTCTTCTCTCTCTCCCTCTCTATTTTCTCCCTCTCCCCTTCTTATGTCCACTTTATTTATGTAATAAATAGTCTAGCTGTTGATACTTTGGCCTCGTTTGTGCCTCTAATTTCACAACACGGGAATATTTAAAAGAACTGTGTCTCCGGACCGAGACAAACACTCCAGCCTATCTAGGTACTGCTGAATGGCAGCACAGCCTTCAGGTGTGTCAGCCACTCCTCCCAGTTTTGTCATCAACAAATTTGCTGTCAGTGTTCTCTGTTCCTTCTTCCAGGTTGATGATGAATGCATCAAATAGGGCTGGTCCCAGTACTGACCCCTGAGGGACCCCACTACACATAGGCCTCCAACTAGACTTTGTCCCACTGACCACAACTCTCTGACTTCTTTCCATCAACCAGTTCACAATCCATGTCACTACCCAATCATCCAGACCACAGTTTCTCAGTTTAGCTGTGAGGATGATGTGGCAGACTGTGTGAAATTGTAGTTACCTCTAATGCCTTCCAAATTGGGAAGGAAGATGGAAGTTTCTACTATAGCCAGCAGATAATGTGCTACATGTGTGTCACTAATCTCTACATCAGCATCAGATGGACTTCTTCCAGATGCTCTTGACTTTCTGTATATCATATATACAGTAAATCCAATATATCCAAGAGGAATTGCGCTTAATCTTCAATTGATCTGCATATGTACAGCAAATCCAATGCATTCTAGACGCACTACCTTTGCTATGCATGTGAGGTAAATTCAGTCCATGCCTGAACAATAAATCCAGGTAGCAAGAATTTCTAGGTTTCTTGTCCAAGCACGAACTGACTGTACATAACAGATTAAGTCTCATGTGCATTGATACCATGGACTCACTGCAAATGCAATTTAAAGTTATCTCCACAGACTTAATCCAGAAATAAAGCAGATTGCTGCAGAAAACAACAGGGTATTTGATTACAGCTCTTGGAGGAAAGCTGGCACATGCTCCTCTCTGTGCCTCCCTCATCCCCTGTGACATCAGACCCAGAAGCAGGGTGGAAAGCAGTGCAATACCTACTCAGAGAGCTCTTAAAGCAACAAAAAGGCCAACCATGTACAAAGTCATTCATAGTGACAGTTGGCCATGTAGATTTGGCTAACCTGGCCCTAGCAGTTCCAGCACCTGTGTTCAGTGCCAGGAAGTTACAATGAAAACAAGCCTACAGCTTACTGGTTTTAAAGACAGACGATACAAATTGACCAGAATGTAAATGTTCAGTATAAAGTTCATGAAAAAATTAATGATTTTTTTTTTTTAAGTAGGAGCTCTCTTTGCTTGTAACTGCCATTGCATGCTGATAACTTCATTGAATGGTTCACTATGCCAAGTCTTCTCTTCCCTCATCCATCCTAAGTCTGCCAGCTCACATCCAAGGAGCTCTGTGAAAATGTGGGACTTTTGTGACCTTGTGATTTGCTGTGTTTCCCTTTCTGTCACTTCAATGTTTTCCCAGCTAACTATAGTGGAGTACCATGTTACAGAGATCTTAATTGAACAAAGCAGATAAGGATCATTAGGAAATGGTGCAAATTGCCATCCTCCAAATAGGCTATCCAGGAGGTGTGGGCCAGCACTGTCTGTGTGAGCAGGGCACAGCTTTGTATGTTTCATACAACAGGTCAGAGACGTAATCCCTCCCCCAACTTTTCTACAATGCATCACAGAAAATGGTACATGGTAAATGCCTTGGGGTCTGTGTCAGCAGCCATGGGATGCATCACCGTGGTTTGTTTCCCAGAACCATGCGGGCAGGCCTGTGTGCACTCTCCTCTGCTGTCTACGGCATAGCGGTTCTGCGGGCTGTTTGCCCCAGGGACCTGCTGCTGCCGGGATGCTGCGGCGTGCTGTATGCCCTGGAGGTTGTGACCACCGAGGATAGTACTTCTAGTACGTGATCTCCTCCGAGGTGTCCTTCGGGGATGGCTTTGGGCCTGCGGCTACCGCCGTCTGGGGGATGCAAGTGTGCCTGGGACCTCTGCGCCCCAGCACTAGCCCATAACCAGTGAGCCGGGGTGCTGTATGTGAGCAGTGCCCTTTAGAGAGGTGTCGGTATCAGGCGGCGCGGCCCCGAACCCGCCTGTCTTCCCGGCGAGGCGCGCCGGTCCTCGGAGGAGAGAGCGAGGCCCCCCGGTGGCGGCGGCGGTTCAGCGGGTCCCATCCTGCTCCCCACGCGGCGCGGCGGGTGGGGGCGTGACGGAGCCACCACCTGAGCCCCTGGCGCGGCGTGCGCGGGGATCGGCGGGCGGGGCGCCCGTTGCCCTCTGCGGGGGTGGCTTCCCTCCACACCGAAGTTTTCCCGACTTGTGCCAGGAGAGGCCGGTCCCGGCGTGGGGGCTGGGGGGCATCGCGGCGGCAGAGAGGCGGATTGGCGCGGTCCCGGCCGCCGCGGGCGGCATGCGCGGGGGCGGTGTGGACGAGAGGTGGGCGAGCAGCAATGACCTTCGCGAGCAGCCCTCGCGAGCGGCAGCGGGGCAGGATGGTTGCTGAGACCCGGAGGAAAGCCACTCCGTAATGTCACCATGTAAGTTTTCTCTCTGGACTCCGAGGCGATGGTTGCGGATAACCCCCACGAGCTCCCTCGTGGGGCAAGAAGTCCTGGCCATCTAGATGGGCAGAGCTTTACATCCCCCACGCCGCCTTCCCCAGAGCAGGCGATGAGTAATGTAAGGTTTGAGCGTGCAGATAGGTAGGGCTGAAGGAATGGGGAAACGGAGGGAGTTTCATGTCGGGAGCTCAGAGGGCAGGGCCGGCAGAGCTCTGCCCCGTCCGGGCTCCGGACCCGCTGGCGGGTGCCCTGCGGGGTCCCGGGCGGCCGCTGCTCATCTCAGAGCACAGTAGTCCAGTCCTTAGGACTGATCTGGTGTGAGCTTTCCGGTGCTTGGAGGCAAGTAGCATGCTCCCGGCCCCGCTCGCTCTGAGCACTGGAGCCCGGGCACCCGCCCGATCCGGCCTGTAGGCTCGGGGCCGTGGTCGCTCCCGTCGAGGAGTCTCGTCCGCCACAGGCACCGTTCCAGGCGTTCCAGGTGCAGTGCCAGCAACAAGCACGGGGGAAAGGGAGAGGGAGGGCCGCACGGGCTCCACGAAGCCTTCCCAGCCCCGCCGCTCCTCCCTCCCCGCAGCGCTCGTCAGAGAGGAGGCACCGCGGGGCTCCGTCGCTGTCTGGGGGCCAGGGGCGGTCGGGGGTGCCGCGGGCGGGTGGCGTCGGGGTCCTCCCTCCCTTCTGTGCGTACGCCTCCTGGTCCTGGGCGGGCCACACCAGTGGCCGCTGAGCGCATTCCCCGATATGTTTTGCCTTTCCTGACAGGCTCTCACCGAAGGTAAAGCGAGGTACTGGAGTTTGGGATTAGGCGTTTCACCGGTGCGTTCACGGCCGGAGGAGGGAGGGGAGCTGTGGTTGGTCTTAAGGGAATGGGTCCAAGGGGGAAAGGGTAAGGTTTTCTAACAGTTCACGGTGAGGAAAGTTAAGGCAGAAACGAGAAGGAGTTCGTAAAGAGCTAGCGTTGCAGTCTTTCAGAGTTGCAAACTGCCAGCAGATTAGTTTCCTGCAACTGGGAGAAGTTAATTTTGTAAGGAAAGCCAAAGGACTGAGATGGATCTGATACAGTTGGCACCGTTTAAATTAAAAAGCAGTGTCTTATGTTGCTCATCTCTTTCGGTGACTGAGGGTGTTTTCAGGGTTGACTGGAAGCGTAAGTAGGAACAAGTAATATTTAACAAAATGAAACTTTTAAGTGGCATTGTGTGATTAATTTTTCAAGATATTTTGTGTGCTTTTTGAGTTTAAAGCAAGAGTTTCAAAGTTAAAATCGACTCTTAACCTGCAGGAGCTAAACTGTGAGTTGTAATCACCATTCACTTGTAGTTCCACTTAGAAGTGATTAAGCTTAAAGTCTTTTTGTTTACAACCTATATAAGAAAAAGAAATGTGAAATTGATGTTATCTTTCTTTTAATTTTGAAATGTCAGCGACATTTTTCCTTAATAGCTTTGGACATGTCAAAGACCAAAGAAAGTCATGTCAGCCTGCCTGAGGCATAGTTCTCATCCTACTCTAGGGAACTTTGCTGAAACATTGAACAAGGATGATGAAGTAGTCAAATTGAGTTGTGCGTGTTTTAAGGCCATACAGTGTACAAGTGAAATGGTCTAGACTTATTCCCATTTTTGTGTATATTTTCTTGAAGAGCTGTATCCTCTCTTAAAGGTGATGGTGTTGTTTTAACTGGCTGCTGGCATGGAGAATACAAGGTCTAGTAGTTAGATGTAGCAAGACTCCCACTATGTCAAGTTGCCATCCATTTATGGTTTAGATAAATTACATGTCTATTTTGCTCTTCTGGAATGAATTGTGAATAAGCTCATTGTCTCCTATGTTATAGAAATGAAAGTAGCTGGGGACTGGACTGTATTGAATTCGTAGCTAGAGTGCAGAGCTGCCCGTGTCCCACAGTGTCTGCAATTGGAATAATGCAAGTCCATAGATAAAATAGTAGTTCTGTCAAACTCCATAGAAGGTCACTTTGTAATTTCTCTTTTTCTTTTTCTTTTTTTTTTTTTTTTTAACCCCCTCCCCCCTTACACATGCATACAAGAAGCCAACAAACACCACCACCACCAAACCCAAATGTTCAGAGGGGAGTTTTGTTGTGAGACTTACCCGGCGGTAATGGATGTACTCCTACCGTAGGTGTTCTCACAGTTCCCAAATAAAATGATTTATTTGGAGCTGCTGGTGTCTTACTAGCTGGGAACAGAAAAAGGCTTTTTCATTTAAATGGAAACAAAATAGAGAAGGAAACCCAATATAAACAGTGTTCAGCAATTTTGATGTGTTGAGAGTTGAAGGACTGAAATAATCTGTACATGTTCTGAGAATCCTCATTATGAACTGCTTTGCTTACTTAAACTCCAAATGTGTTTTAGTACATTGCTGTTACATCCATTCTCTGTGTCATTGATGAATATTAAATGACAGAATGCATCCTTTTAATTCTATTTAGGAACATAATACCAAAGAGGTTTCTTGGGCTATCAAGTCAGTGCTGTTGTAGCAGGGGACCATATAATCCCTTGGTAAGCTATAAACTAGCCCAGAATGGTTTACAAAATTTTCTGTTTAATTATTTATATGCTGTTTGCATTCAGTTCCAGATGTTAATTTACACTAATAATCAAGAAGATTAACCTTACAGTAAATATAAATGTAGTTGGCTTTGACAGATGAATAACATGTGCAGCTAAGTTGGATTGTTGTTAATATCTGGGAAGTATTTAGTCGTTGCTCTGGCTTGTTTTTGTAACTGTCTGCCAATTGGGATGTCACATTACAAAAATATTAGGGATGAGTTTTGCTACAGGAGAAGCCTTTTTGTTGGCAATGTGTTATCTGACTTCCATCCCTGACAACTTCTTGTATGAACAGGGGTGTTATACACATCATAGCCATGAGCAATCAGGTTTCTAAAGTTTGTCTTTTTGTCTATGCACGATCTCAAGAACATGTGAAGAACTGATTTCCTCAGTCATTATGGCACTCAGAAGTTATGCTCTGTAACACAGATATTTGAAAATCCTCTGAAAAAGAAACAGATTTGACTCATGGCTTCTGCATTTCGGTAACATGCTACTTCTGTGGTCATTCTTGTTTTAGTTTGATAAACCTTTCCTTCATGTCAACTGAGGTGATACAGTGTAAAGAAAATTATTTTATTCTTCAGCAGAAGCAAGTGTAAGTGGAAGAGACAGGCTTGCCATTTTTTACATATTAGTTTATTTTGGTGGAGAATTGTATATTTTTTTTATTGCAATTGTATAATTACCTACCCTTTTTCTCTGAGAATGGGGAAAACCCTTTATAGTTACTCTTTTCTGCCTTGTTTGCACTTGTTTATGCTCTGCTATTTTTATTATCCATGTTCTTGAAACCTTTCATGACTTGGGCTTTTTCACAAGAGTGAGGATGAGGAAACAAACTGTAAACTCTGGAGTACTGGCTTGTAAGTGTCACCACAATGCAAGTAAACATTAACAGAAATTGGCCAAATTAAATAGCTCACTCAAACTTACATAGAATCTCAGATTCTTCAGGAAGGCACTAAAGGCCATGGGACTGGGTAGATTTACTCCATATGTAGGCAGCACAAATTTGTCATGTTACTTTTTGGTATCTCAAAAGTTGTGTCTTGGGCTCTCCAGCTATGCAATGAGCAAAAGCAGCTTCAGCTGAGTTCAGAGACATCAAAGGGGATAATTTTGTATAACACGTTGAAAATGTATCAATACTATGAAAATCAACATAGATGTCTTCTGAATTAATAAACAATTGTTTGCAGCTGTTTCCTACTCTATCTTTAACTGTGTTGGCTCAGAGCAAAACAACAAACAAAACCCAGTAATTCACTCACTCTGACAGGTTTGCATCAGTTGATTATGCAGCAGGCTGGCATGTGTCTCAGCAATAGTGCAGCCTCTTCCTTCTGTAGAAACACCAATATTCTGTATCTCTGTTATGGCATGCTGTTATCTTTGGCATTTCCACTTCAGCACTCGGTGAGGATATATGCATGTTGTTTGTGTATGCGTGTGCGTAAAACTCTTTTTGTATCTTAAAAGGACACCGAAGTAATTTTTTAGATTAATATTAAGAGTATTGTGGATTTATTAACTATATACATTGAGCAGTAACTGTGCTCAAACCTCATCATTCTGGTGTCTGAGATTTTAATAGGGATTTTTTAGGTCATAAAGTGGAGGACAATAATTCTATTGTTTGATAATCTGGTTATTTTGTGTGTCTGGCTTCATCAAAGAGATTCTTGTATTTCAGTGCCCAGTGTTTTCTGTGCTTGTCTTCAACACTTGTTAAGTTTGACTTTACAATATCTCAGAAAAATAAATCGGCTTCAAATTCCTAATTTGATACAACTCCCCATAAAGAACTGGACTTCTTTTGTAATCAGAGACTTGTGCTATGTAACACTGCACTGAAGGGAAACCTGTAGCAGTCTGTTGGAAGTGCCATTTACCTGGGCCCGTTGGCACCTTGCCCACAGGATTAGTTTGATGAACTGCTACTTTTAAAACTGAAACATTAGTTGCTCCTTTACAATGGTTTATCTTGCAGCATTAAGGTTGGCTTGTCTGCGTTACAGAATTCCACTATGGGAAGAAACAGAAGCTGGTATTTGAAAAGGACTTACATTTGCCCCCCTCCCAGGTTTCACAGGCAGGTTCACAGCAATGTCTGTAGTGCAGAGGAAAGACTGTTTTCCCAAGTTTAAGAAAATTAGATTTTCTTGCCACTAAGGATGAACTCTGTACTTTCTTTCACTTAGCTTTCACATCTCCATCCTGACAAATCATACCAGTGGCCATTCCAAATACCTTTCTTTTTTTCCTGTGTTTAATATGCACTAACCTGGAAAACATTTGTGTTCATTGGTGTTTCTTCATGACTATTCATTTGTGGTTCTTCTTCACATGTTGTTACTGGGAATAACTTATGAAATATTGTGGGGATTCTGTTAGAGGTTTTGTCCCAGTATAAGTTGATAATATCTTACTGAACAAAAGCCAGTTATCATTGCCAAATAGAAGGGGAAGGAGTCAGTCAAAATAATGCATGTTGTGTTTTCGTACTTGTTGCTTACTTTTGCTTGCTGCTAACTTGTTGAATAGAACGAGACAGGAATGTAATGGATTACCATTCATTCTGGATACATGGTTTCAAGTCTGACCAAATTTATTTGGTCTTTCTTGCTTCCTCTTCTGCCCACTATGGAGGAAACATTTTGTTTGAGCCATTAAATGTCCTGAATGCTTCAAGGGAAAGGAAACTTTAAGCTATAATGGATAAAAAATTTTTGTATAATTGCATTTATTTCTTTTATAAAATAATATAGAAGTCCCTGGCCTTTCTGTCAGCCCATATGAACCCTTAGATTTTGGCAGGGAAAGTTTCAGGATTTCGGCAGGAAATGTAGCTATCAAGATACTAGCACTGGAAAATATGGCTGGCTGGTTAAGGGTAGGTGTAGATTTTCTCCTCCCATCTTTGTATCGTTAATAAAAAATATGTATATGCTAGATATGTAAACAGCATATATATATATTTTTTATATATATATGTAAACAGGTAAGGTAAACTAAAACTTTACAATCTCAAAAAAAAACCCTACATCTTCCCCCCCCCCCCCCCCCCCCCCCCTTTTGTTTTGGCTTGTTGTAAAGCTTTTTTTTTTTTCCCCCACAGGATGTTTCATCTAAGTGAAATGTGGTGCTATCACTGGAAATGGAAGCTGCAGCACTGTCTTTGCTTGTTTACTACATACATTGTATGCATGCAGCAAACAGGTAAGTCAGCAAATTACCATGTTGCTTAAATAAATGCTTTGTTGCTTAAATCAGAGTTTTGGTGACTAAGGATTATGTGTTTGTATGACTGAATTATCTACAATAGAACATCTTGATGAAAGTGACATAATTGATAGTAGTGATTTGATAGGTTAGGTCATATTCTGCCACTGATGATTTTAATTTTTGCTGCTTTTTATAATTTTGCTATTAATATTTTTTCTTTGACTTTGGTTTTTGAATTCTTTAATTATGCTCTTCCTTTGCTTTTACCTTGTTAATGCTTACCTCTCCTCTGAATTTCTTCAGGTTGTCAGAATACTAGGAGTTATCACATAATTCTTTTCCACAGTACTGTTTATGCCTATAGATTGTGTGTCCTTCCTTCTAGTTCAAAACTGTAAAATTACTATGGTGTGTTCAGTGTTTTTAATCACTTTTATAATTCAAATAATAGAAACATTCCTCATCAATCTATTGTGTACATAAATATAATCATACGCTGTAAAGGACAAGCAATTTAAAGTTACCATCTTGTAGTGGCACTTGGATACAAAGTAACATATTGTGTTGGGACTCTTTTCTTTAAACATACGAAGGAGAGATTGCATTTACTAAATGTCTTTTCCTAACCACTAGAGTGCAAAGTATTTTAGGAGCTCCAGCTGCCTTACTGGAAAAAAAAACTCTGGAGTTTATTCTGGAGCATATGAAAATTTTGGATCAGCTTGTAGTGCTCAGCTAATTCCATATCAAGTGGGTAGTTCTGCTGTTACAGACTTGCCATTGGAAAAATGATGGTTTATATATAGAAAGAGTGTCTAGTTTCTTTGATATTATTTTTTCTCAAAAAGTCATTTTTTCTCTTTTTTAATCCTGCACTTTTTATTTAGAGAAAAAACAATGCAGTAGCTGTTCAACAGCAGTTTCCAGCTTCATGCCACTTTGATGGGTGTTTTCCATTTCCACTTAATTGCGTAGCCAGAAATGCATTTAGAACCCAACTCTCACCTGTGGCTCCACTGACTGACAGCCTTTGTTCCTGTGTTCCTGGCCCATGTGAGATCCTGGGCCATGCAGCTGCCATTCTCAGCATAAAGCAAATCATCAAAAGCTGCTGTAATTTACAGCTACTGTGGGCTATTATCTAGTGACTAGAATATTATACTCAAAGAGTATTGGTCTTTGATAGTTTCTTTTTATAAAAGTTTAGGTACTGAAAGTGCAAGTAACACAGCAAGAATAAGTCCCATGAGCCTGAAGGTCCTAGCCAGTACGCTGTGGGGACAGAGAAAGCGACTACAAGCTCACTTGTGCATTCAACTCATCAGCACACTGTGGCTACCTGTGCTGGTACAGAAAAAGCAGATAGGTCAAATACCCCATGCCAAACTCCCAAGATATACTCCCACAAAATCATATATGTTACCTGGCTGACTGCTTCAACAATAATGTGTTTGGTGCCACTGGACTGATGAAAGCAACCAAAGCATTCTAGATAATTTGGTCTCTGCTGTAGGTACTGTCTGTACTCTTTTCTAAAGCACTGGTTTAGCATGTAGAAGACTTATAACTAGGTGGTTATGATGGAAGGGAGTTAGGATGGAAGTCAGAGGAGAGACCTTTTACATCTCAAATATATGCCCCTGGGAATGTTTTCTTTTTTGCTTTGATTTGCTTTAGTATTTTCAATAAATGGAGAAGACATTTCCAATCAGAATGACAAGAAGATAAGTAAGGTACACTGGAAACACCCAGGTTCAATAGACATATGTTTGCTGTTCAGGACTGAAAGAGACCATAAATAGTCTGCTCTTAATATTTGACTGAAATGAAAATCAGACATTCACCTTCACAGCAACCTGTCATTTGGCCATACTTGCCTGTAGACCCTCAGGATTCATGTTTCTTTTTATGTTGCTATAAAGCCATAGGTTATGCTGCAAAATGGAGTCTTCTTTTTAATAGATCATGGCAGACAAGGTGGGAAACACTGCTGCTTCTGTATTTTTTGTGTTCTTAAAATATATTGGTCACTTTGGCTGTGGATTCACATGGTATTCATAATCTCTCTGGCAGCTTATGGTGGAAGTGTCATAAAACCTGATATTCACCCAGCTTGACTAGTGAGCTTTAAGCTTAGAAAGCTATTTGGGCTTGTTAAGCTTTGTGTAGAAGAGGTTACATACAAGTGAGGGATTAAGATCATCAGGTGCAGATTTTATGGATTATTTAAGGGGCTGTTCATAAGGATAAAAATGTCAGCCATGCTGTGACATGACAGAAAATGCAAAAGGAAGGATTTTATAGTTTGACTAGAGAAGAACTAAAGGATTTGTTCTGCTTTCAGGAACAAAGCTTGGGAGAAGAATTGTACCGCAGACAACTTAGAATAGGAGCAGCACGGTCTGAGAAAAAAAGTGTTTAGCCACAAATTGATCAGTAAGGTCACTGACAAGCAGGTGCAACAGTGAAATGCAATCTCAGAATACCTCAGGTGAATCAATGGATGGACACTGACACTTGAAACAGAAAGAAACAAATCATAAAAGTAATTTTAAAAAAATGCATCATGTACTTTAATTTGAATCTCAACAGCTGTAACTGTTCAGGCATACTGGCTTCAGGTCATGTGTTGTGACATGGGGTGAAATTACAGAGCAGCTCAGTAAGCAACTTGACAGGTTTCCATTCCTGTCTGGGGTAGACATCCCTTATGGCCTTCAGTGAGTCATTTAGCTGTGCCTCAGTTTCCCTGCCTATTATGATGAGTGTATGTCTTGCCTTCCTCGTAAACAACTTGTCTGTCTTCCAGTGGATCAACTGTATGGAAGTTGAGCTGTTAGAATGGTGGAGTTTTAAACAGAATTAATTAAATTTTATTTTTTAAAGAAAAATCTGTGATTCAGACTTGCCTAACTTTTTGTTTGTAAGTACGTCTCTTTGGTTTAAGAGAGCCCAAAGCAGAACCAAAAGAGTGAACAGAATTTTGGAAAACATAACTAATGAGGGCAGACAGAAGGAACTAAGGTTTCTTAGTGTAGAGTAGGCAGAAGGGGCAATGTATAGGAACTGAGAATATTTGAAGAGAAAGCTTCAGTGGGAAGGAATGGACTGATATTTTTAGACAGATGAAAGAGCAAAAATAATGGGTTAAATTACAGCAAGATAAATGAGAGGAGGACATCTCATTGAAAGGTATAGATAGCAGTGGGGTAGATTGCCAGGGAAGACTGAGGAATCTCATTCTTTGGGAATATATAGTAATATTTGCCAGAAATGTTTTAAATCTGTAGTCCTCTTTCCTTGGGACTGAGAAAGACATTAGAGGGTTCCCAAATTCCCCTAATTTCTATAGTGCTTCCTTGGTCTTTGCCCAGTAGAATCTATTTTGGCTCAAATATGGGAAATGTGGAGAATATGATAGTGGTTTTGCTGTGCCTGCAAAATTATGTTGGTGTTTGTCCTATTGCAACAGCTTCACTTTTATCTGACATATGGAAGCAGGAGGTAAAAATTGTTGTTTCAGGTATGTGTAACCTCACAAAAAGCCTTCATTTCAGTTTCACCTTGCTTTTTGGCTTTTCTGCTCTTACAGCAAAATGTCTAATGTTTCAATAGTGTACCATCTCTTGGGTTTCACTGTGCCCTCTGTGGTAGCCCAGGAGCAGAACTGAACATTTTTTTCAGTAACATTAAAAGCAGATTACAGTTTGCTTAATTACTTTCCAGTCTAGTTTCCAAGTCTCTTGTTGGTACTAGACTTCTAGGGCTTTGAAGACTTGCAAACTTTGAAGAGATTTCAACATTCTCATTAGAGTTTTTACCTTCTTCTGTCATCAATAGGTACATAATTATTTAAGAGCCAATAGCTATTTTAAATTTTGACTGCCATGCAACCATATTTAATTTTACTCAGTATGTGGAAAATATTAATTTTAATAAAGCTATGAGTACATCTACAAATCTTATTACCCTATTTCTTCATTTGCTCCATATGACAGGATTAATTTGTCTGTAGCTAATGCCAGAGCAAGCATTTATCTTTTTGTTCATCCATCAGTAAAGTGGGTTGGTGTCTGTAGTCACACATCCACGTTTTCAAAGGGCTTTAATCAATCCCCAGGAGCTAACCAAACAGCAAGTTTTAATTTTATTACAGCACTGACAATTTAATTTAGTTTTTTTTTTAGTGGCAGTTCAGAGCAAAAATTTGTGCTGTCTTTAATTCATCAAGAAAAAGAGAAGTGTGAAGAATAAAAATGAAAGGTCGTTCACCTGCATGGTTCATAATGGCATAGTAATCAGACTGAATAATCGCTGTCCATCATGTTCCTTAATTCAGCCTGTGTAAAGAAGGGATTATGGGAGGGTTTCAGAGTGACTCTGCAGGCTCAGGAGACTAATAAGAGATGGGACAGGGTATGGTGAGAAATACTTCTCATGCTACCAGTGGCTAACAGCAAGAGTTAGTCACATGGCTATCTGTGAAAATGGTTTTATCTGGTATGTCCCAAGTCAGGAAGTGTGTATTCTCACCAGAGATCTGAAACAGCCTACCCTAGACAAGGACCAAAGATGTTATTGCCAAGCAAATGATGAAGTGGCTGTCAGCACATTCCTTTATCTTCCTTATCTACCAAAGTGCCAAGATACTAAACCGATCAGCACAAACATTGCATTTGGCAGAGAGGTGGGGGGTGACTTTACAACACTATTACTGATGCATTTTGAAACTTCTCCTGTGGTGTCCCTGGAGTAGGAATGAGCAGGCATATATTGCTGAGCAGAGTGAAAAAAAAGGGCTGTTCCTGACTAAGGCATGGAAATTCTTGTTTCTGAAGTTATGGAAAAACTCAGGAAAAAAAAAAAAGGTTTGAGAAAAATATTCACTCTGGCAATCTTTTCCTTACACAGGCACACATATATCATTAATCAGAAGGAATTTGGATATTTAATGAATAGCTCCAAAATATTATTCTTTCCCCTTTCTCTGACAGCCTTTTATATTTTAATGTAGTGTAAACAAAACAAAGCAAAACCAATCCTTTATGTTCTCTTTAATAACAAAATTTCTACTGTCTTGAGGTATGTGTTTAAAATGACTGTTCATTTATATCTTGCAGAGGAAAATGTTATTAGTTGGCTTTGTTGTATTTCCCTTAGTTGACAGTTCATTAATGTAAAAGTAAATCATTGTTGGAATGAATTTCACAGGAAGCTGCCTCTCATTACCTCTGTTTACTCTTTTTGCTATAATTTTTTGATGGTGCTGATAATTATTTTCCCTAAAGTGTTTGGACCTTATTGTGTTTACCATAACAGTGTTGCCTTAAAAGCACAATGATTTTTTTCCCCTGATATGCACCTGTAGCCAAAGAAGTGAAATACTGTGAAACATCACAGAAATTAAAAGCTGACTAGGAACTCATCGTACAGGGTCTTTGCACTCTTTCACTGGAAGATAGGCTAAAGAATGTACCTTTTGCTAAAGAATATACCTTTCACTGAAGGTCCTGTCTTTGTGAACTGTTGATTTTAGGATGTGTTTGTAATTTATTTTTGCCATATTTTTTCCTGTTCACTGTTAAAAATTAAAACCATAGCCACATAAGAATTTGGCGCTTGTCAATATTGCCTGTGCCAATGGCCATCAAAAGTATCTAGCCCAGTGTTATATCCAGCAATAGCCCCCCCACAAAACTTGTGGCCAGCTGGACTGTGCTTTGCAAAAGGCTGCCTCTCAGAGGGGGTATTATGTAAAGAAGTTAATTCTTTATGGTATTTGGCAATTGCTTTCCATAAAGCAAATGAACATTTTAGAACAAAATGAGTTTCTGTCTTACTAAAAGACTTTGCAAATGTCACTTTTTTTTCTCTTGTGGATTAGTAATGTGAGAAATGTTGCATCACGAGGTGAAAGTTTTAACTGGGAATAGAACAGCTTTCCAGATAAAATGCCTCATGTATAATTCTAGCACTCACGTGACATGCATTTTAGTATGTATTACAATTCAATACAGAGTAATGACAAGGTTTGATTCCATATACAAGTGGACTTTTTAGAAGTGAGTGATTACTACTGTAAGTTTGTTGCTTGTCAATTAATAAGAAGGGCTGATCTTGCAGATTTTGGATGAATATTATGCCCATGATTATGTTGCTAGAATATTGGATTACTTAATAGGATTGCTTAAGTGATTTGCATATGGTGTAACATGTAATCTGCACTAGATCAAGGCCTCAGTAATCACTATCTGATAATTGAAATGTTAAAATTGAAGCTTTTCTTGGAACCCCAGCATAGATGTGCCTGAGACAGATATACTTAACTCATGTATTATATATGAATTAAGAAATGAGAAGACCCACCTGAAAAATTACATACCTTGGTAATATTTTGTATGAAAATACTTTTGACTAAATAATTCATCCATACTGCTTCAGAATGTCTTCTCATTGTGGAAGAGAAGAATATGTCTACTATTACAGGAAAAGAAAATATTTCAGTTATAGGCTGTAAAAATTGTCTCTGTCAACTGTAATTGTTGACTGTTACAAATTGCTGTAATAAGGGTGTTAGATGAGAGGAGCACATCCATTACTGTGATACATTGAACTAAAACTACTTTCCCTGCCCTAAATATGATTATGTATGCCCTCATATCAAGAGAAGGCAGGGCTTTTAGGAACACTTCTTGTTTTGTCTGGATTCAGTGCTCTCTGGTCTGTTCAGTTCCTGTAAATGACAGACTAAGCTCAAACTCTTCCTGCAGAACAGGAAAATTAAGTGCATAATTCATAGTTAGAATTCTGTTTATGTGGTCTGGACTCAAGGTATCATTCACACTAATTCATTTTATTGGTCGTCTCTTGAAGAATCAGGTCACTTTCCACTCCAAACCCAACTCCCATCATAATTTTTTAGTACCACAATGAACTTCTAGTCCTTTTTTTTGTTTCTTTCATCCTGTCTGGGACAACAGCACCTTTAGCTGTAAGTTCACCATTTTACATTTCTTAGTTGAAAGCAATTTTACTAATTGTCTTCAATATTTCAACCCCTAAACATTTTCCCTTTGGTAATTTCTGAACATCTTTTCCATTATTTACTGGTTTGTCCAAATTCCAGTGCAACAAATAGCTCTGACAAGAGATCACACCATGGTGGTGACTCAGATGTTTAATACTCTGTAACAACAGCTATAACAGTTACAACGTAAGATAATATTCTGTGGAAGTGTCAGCATGGCATGTTGTCAGAGAAAGTATTTATATGCAGGTTTTTGTAGACTGAAAAAGTGTGTTGGAAAACATTTTGCTCTTTTAAAGGGTTGCAGAAAGTTAGTTCTCATTCTTGAAACCACTTCTCTGGACATCCTCAAAGTAGTCCATTTGTCTTCCAGTATATTGTAAAACAGCTGGTTTGGTTGTTGGGTTTTGGTGTGTTTTTTTTTTCAGGAATAAACATCTGCAAAAATACAGATCTTGCAGAACACAGGGTAGATCCATGAAAAGATTGTCACACAGCTGACCTAATTTCTGAAAGGATACAATGCCATCAGAGTTTTCCAATTCGAGATTTTTCCCTCATGAATATGCTTCTTAATGGGTGTCACACAGAAAACTGCAACTCCCTATCTTGAACAGAGTTTGTTTTGTTCAGATGCATGGTCTGTCTTCTCACAGCTCGTCTCATTAAGAGCTGTGCAGTGACAAATCCATACTATGAAGCTGAAGTCATTTTTTAATCTGAACTTGATTTGAAGGTGGTGAAAAAGGCCTCGTGTTTGAAGTTATCACGGAGGCATTTGCACAAGCATCGGTCCTTGGTGTTTTTTGGTTTGTGGTGTGAGGACTAAGGGGAAGTGTGTGTGGGTTTTGTTCATGTTGTTTGGTGTTTGGTTTGGGGTTTTTTCCTCCTCATTTTCATGAATTTACAGGAAGGGCCTATAAGTGAGTATAAATTTTAAGTGTTTTTCGGTTTTTGTTTGTTTTGTAATTTCTTGTGATTCCAAAATATGCTAGTAATACATCATCCTGCACTTCACAGAAGCTAGAAGTACACAGGGAATGCAGAAATCGCCTTGCCTGCTGAGTCATGCACAAGGAACACCAATATTGTGTCCTTTGTACCAAAATCTAAACTAACAGATTTTGCGCTGGTATGTTTGTCCACCTCTCCAATATTTTGCATAACAAATAGGCCAAATTGTGTTCAACTGGAATTGGATTTCAGCTTTGGCTTAGAGAATTATTATTTCAAGAAATCATATTTATAACAAGCATACAGAAATAAAAGGGTAAAATGCTGGTGCTGAACAAAAGCATCATTCATACGATGAGTTTGAAGTTGTGGGGTGTTTAGAAAACAAAATATTATTTGACCAATTAAAATATTTAAAGGGAGTGTAACTATAACAACAATGAACCCTATCCCTCCTGTGTGTAGTCCTGGTACCTCAAATGTGCTGGGTGCAGCAGTAGTTGTGATTACAGTTTGTTATGTCAATAGTTTATAAAATGTTGGCTTTTTAATTTGACCTGTCAGATTTCAGCAGTCCATTGCCATGATGTTTGATCTTAGTTTGAGTTGGGTGTGCTTCTGGCAAAGATGTTGTATAGCAACAATACAACCAGTTAGGACTTCCCTCTCTCTGTGTGCATAGGAAATTACTTTTCTCTTAAGTAATTATTCCCCTGCAGTAGGAATGAATTGCATTTAACCCTTCCACCTTCTCAGAAGGGTCTCAGTAAAAATCAAAATGGTAGAAGTAGCTTTGGTATAAGGAACTTCTCTCTTTGGTAGCACATGGCAGTCATAAGATAGTACTGAGGATTAAAAGGATGAACTTCTATCTATATACAATCTCTCCCTCTAATAAAATCTGTGCATATTTTTCACATGCAAGTAATACCAGATAAGTGGTTTCTATGTCCCTTGCTAAACATTAGTAACATAAAAGTTACCTGCAAATAATACATGTCTGGCTTAGTTGATTGTCTTTAGTTTGGGTGGTTTTCTTCACCCCATTGTATCAGCACTGGCATTGTAGCATCCTCTTTTAGGCATCTTCAGTGGTTACTGACTTCTTTGACTACTTCCCTCAATAAAAGTATCTGAAGTTATTCTATGTTATTTACGGAACATTAGAACTGAGTGACTGGCAGTTTAATTATATAATTAGTAGCTGAACTCAAGATTTTAGGGAAAAAAAATTGCCTATTTTCTTGTGCTTGGCTACATAATTCTTTTTTGAATATCACATCAGAGCAATGGAATGTATCAGATGCCAGAAACGTAGCTGAGAGTAATCCAGTTTCTAAAGCTATTGTTTTAAAAACATTTGTCTTGCTTTACCGTCATAATCAGTTTTCTGATCTAATAAATATTCTGAATTTGAAGGAGAAAATTCCAATATTAATTTCAAACATTCACCATATTTGCCTATTTTTAAAAATAGACTTTCTTAAATAGTGATTTTTTTACCCCCAATAAAGTAAAGTAGCTTTCTTGTAGGCCCCCTTCAGATACTGGAAGGCCACAATAAGGTCTCCTTGGAGCTGTCTTTTCTCCAAACTGAATAGTCCCAGCTCTCTCATCCTGTTCTCATAGGAAAGGTGCTCCATCCCTTTTTGTTGCCCTTCTCTGGACATGTTCCAGCACATCCAGATCCTTCCTGTAATAGTGGCTTCAGAACTGGACACAGTACTCCAGGTAGGGTCTCATCAGAGCGGAGTAGAGGGGGAGAATCACCTCCCTTGACCTGCTGCCCATACTTCTCTTGAGGCAGCCCTGGATATGGTAGGCTTTCTGGGCTGCAAGTGCACACTGGTGGCTCATACTGATCACCTACCAAGCACCCCCAAGACATTTTCTTCAGGGCTGCTCTCAAGCCATTCACTGCCCAGCCTATATCAGTGTCTGGTATTGCCCCAACCTAGATGCAGGACCCTGCACTTGGTCTTGTTGAACCTCATGAGGTTGTCATGGGCCCACCTCTCTAGCCTGCCAAGGTTCCTCTGGATGGATCCCTTCTCTCCAGTGTGTCTGTTGTACCGCACAGCTTGGTGTCATCAGCAAACCTGCTGAGGGTGCACTCAATGCCACTGTCCATGGCACCAACAAAGATGTTAAACAGGTCCCAGGACTGATCCCTGAGGGACTCCGCTTGTCACTTGCCTCCACTTGGATGTGGACCCATTGACAGCCACCCTTTTGTGTGTGATCATCAAGCCAATTCTTTAACCACCAAGTGGTCCATCCCTCAAACCTATATTTTACCAGCTTGGAGATCAGGATGTTGTGTGGGACACTGACAAAGGCTTTGCTCAGGTCCAGATCAATGGCATCAGTTGTGCTCCCTTGCTATTGGCGTTGTGACTTTATCATAGAAGGCCACCAGTTTTGTCAGGCAGGATTTGCCTTTGGTGAAGCTGTGTTGATTGTACCCAGTCACATTCTTCTGTCTCAGCAATGCTTCCAGAAGGATCTGTTCCATGATCTTACTGGGCACAGACTGACCTGTATTCCCCTGGGTCATCCTTCCTTCCCTTTCTGAAAATGTGGGTTATATTTCCCCTTTTCCAGTCAGTGGGGACTTCCCTGGACTGCCATGACTTTTGAAATATAACAGAGAGCAGTTTAATGACCTCATCTGCCAGTTCGCTTGGTACCCATGGATGTATCCCGTCAGGTCCCATGGATTTGTACACTCTCAAGTTCTTCAGATGGTCAAGATCCCTTCTCAGAAATCCAAATAGAGACTATTTCCAAGTTAGTGTCTTGGACAAATCGTTTTATGTCACAGGAAGCTGACATTCTGCCTCATGTCTTTAAAAGATTTAACTTGCATGGTGTCACAGCATTGCTGTTCACTGCTCAGGAAAGAAAAAGGCATACCAAGCGAAAGAGTTACTGTGTACACTTGGCAGCAATTATATGCTGCAACTTGTGGGTTTTGTCTACAGATGACTGTGATCTCACCCAGTGAGCTTGAAATGGAAGAGGGTTTTGTATTCTGCTTTTTGTCTCTGTAATCTCCCTGTCATGTGAATCTTGACTTGGTACTTAAGAACTAACTTGAGCTCCCACAAAAAAACTCATGCTGCACAAACTGTCCTGGAAGGACTAATACCGAAAGACTTGTTTTCCTAGCACTGTTCATGCTTTATGCAGAACATGGTACCATTTACAGGAGTTAAGAGCATGTCAGATTTCCCTGAGATCCAGTGGGAAGTGAGCATTCTCAGCACTCACAAAGGCTGAGCTGAGGTGAAGACAGCATTTTTGCTCTATTGCCCTCTTTGTGGCTAAGTTTACTGTATCCTGTTCAGATTGTTCAGTAGCTGGCAGAGCCAGAGCCAGTTAAAACACCGTAAGAATCCACACATCCACTTTTGTTTCTCTCTGCATGTTCAGCCATGGTCTGCCTGGTTTTTAATCTTAATACAGAGCAGAAATCTTTCTTTTTGTTCTTTAAATGGATTGCTTTTTGTTACAGTGGCATGAATGACTTTTTTGAGCTTTCCTCGTATTTCACTGTAGCGTATGCCTTTCCAGTGAGAAGACAGCTCAGCCTGGAAGAGTTTTAATCTTTAGGGTGAGGTCTGCAATGCTTCTTATCTCAATAAGCTACTGTGTTTATTCACTTGAACTATGTGAAAATGTGAAGAAACAAAATCTGGGTTTAGCAATTTATGATATTTTGCATTAGATTTGTATTAGCTTTCCTTTGCAGAACTCATCATAAGGAATGATACAGTGGCAGCAGAATGGAATATAAACTTACATGTTTCAAACTAGAATCTAGTCAGAAAAACATGAACATTCTGAGTCACAAACATAAATTGTTTGATAGCAGTTAGTGAAAATTAAAAGAAACTTTTTTTTTTCTTGCCAAGAAGCTCTTCTGTGGTCTTTGCAATTTGTTCTTTGTAGATTTTTGTTTAGGGTTTTTTCCCCAATATTTGCCCTCGCAGTAGTTCTCACAAACAGTCTCTGTTAATCTGTTTATGTCATTCCTCGTGAAACTTACAGTATAGGAATGCAAATTAAGAAGTAACAATAATAATAAACCAGGTTGGAAGAGACCTTCAAGATCATCGCGTCCAACCCATCAACCAATCCAACCCACCTAAACAACTAAACCACGGCACCAAGCATCCCATCAAGTCATAGTTTCATAGTTTCATTCAGGGTTGGAAGGGACCACAAGGATCATCTAGTTCCAACCCCCCTGCCATGGGCAGGGACACCCCACACTAGATCAGGCTGGCCAGAGCCTCATCCAGCCTGCTCTTAAACACCCCCAGGGACGGGGCCTCGACCACCTCCCTGGACAACCCATTCCAGGGTTTCACCACTCTCATGGTGAAGAACCTCCTCCTCACATCCAGCCTGAATCTCCCCACCTCCAGCTTCATTCCATTCCCCCTAGTCCTATCACTACCTGATATCCTGACAAGTCCTTCCCCTGCCTTCCTGTAGGCCCCCTTCAGATACTGGAAGGCGACAATTAGGTCACCTCGGAGCCTTCTCTTCTGCAGACTGAACAGCCCCAACTCCTTCAGTCTGTCCTCATAGGAGAGGTGCTCCAGCCCTCTGATCATCCTCGTGGCCCTTCTCTGGACACGTTCCAGCACCTCCACATCCCTCTTGTAATAGGGGCTCCAGAACTGGACACAGTACTCCAGGTGGGGTCTCACCAGGGCTGAGTAGAGGGGGAGGATCACCTCCCTCGACCTGCTAGCCACACTTCTCCTGATGCAGCCCAGGATCTGATTGGCTTTGCGGGCTGCAAGTGCACACTGAGAGCTCATGTTGAGCTTTTTGTCCACCAGCACCCCCAAGTCTCTCTCCTCAGGGCTATCCTCCAGCCAGTCACTGCCTAGCCTGTATTTGTGCCTGGGATTGCCTCGACCCAGATGCAGGACCCTGCACTTGCTCTTATTGAACTTCATGAGGTTGGCCTGTGCCCACCTCTCCAGCCTGTCAAGGTCCCTCTGGATGGCCTCCCTTCCCTCCAGCGTGTCTGCTGCACCACACAGCTTGGTGTCATCAGCAAACTTGCTGAGGGTGCACTCAATGCCACTGTCCATGTCCCCCACAAAGATGTTGAATAAGATAGGTCCCAGGACTGATCCCTGAGGGACTCCACTTGTCACTGGCCTCCACTGGGACATGGAGCCATTGACAGCCACTCTTTGGGTGCGGCCATCAAGCCAGTTCCTTATCCATCTAGTGGTCCACCAATCAAACCCATGTGTCACCAGTTTGGAGACCAGGATGTGGTGCGGGACAGTGTCGAAGGCTTTGCTCAGGTCCAGGTAAACGACATCAGTTGCTCGCCCCTCATCTATAAATTTTGTCACCTGCTCATAGAAGGCCACCAGGTTGGTCAGGCAGGATTTGCCCTTGGCAAAGCCATGCTGACTGTTCCCAATCACCTCTTCACTATTCTTTTGAGCGAGTAGTGACTCCAGGAGGATCTGTTCCATGATCTTTCCAGGCACAGAGGTGAGACTGACTGGCCTGTAGTTCCCTGGTTCCTCCTTCTTGCCCTTTTTGAAGATGGGGGCAATGTTTCCCCTTTTCCAGTCTGTGGGGACTTCACCAGACTGCCAGGACTTTTGAAATATAATAGAGAGGGGTTTAGCAACCTCATCTGCCAGTTCTCTCAGTACCCGTGGGTGTAACCCGTCGGGTCCCATGGACTTGAACACTTTCAGGTTCTTCAGATGATCACGAACCTGATCTGCACTTACAATGGGCAGTTCTTCCTCCCTGTCCCTGGCTTTGACTTCCAGTCTCCTCCTGAACACCTCTGATGATGGTGACTCCACCCAATAATAGCAAATACCATTATAATCAAATGTTGTGCACATAGATTTTGTATGCCAAGGTTATCCATACGTTCAAGACCCAGTTACCTGAAATGCAAGGAGATAATCTGTGCCAATACTAATACTAACTAACACTAATTAACATCATCATATCTCACCAGGGATGTATTGTTTGAATGTGGGATCAGTCATTACCCTGTGCTTCTGTACTGCCACAAATACTGCTTGAGTTATTCTTTGACGTTACTTTAAAAATAAAAGTAATAAAGAAATATGTGATTAAAATGACTGATGAAAATGTCTAGAAAACATGATATGTTTATGATGCAACTTAAACTTTAGCTCAGCATTTTCCTGTATTAAAGTTTTGGAACAGTTTAAGGACAAATCTCCATACAGAAACACTTGAATGTGTATATTTGGATTGTGCAGGTGTATGTCCAGTACTGCCTGTGAGCACTGACAGATCTATTAAGTCTAGCACAATAGCACAGAGCCTTTGTCCACACTATAAATAAATTATGTTCTTGAGTATGAGCTGCTTTGGTCATGGAAAAACATATCTCTATGAGACTAGAATAAATAATGTGTTTCATTGTGAGCACCTTTTTGTTAGTAGCAATATGAGGGATTTGCATTAATATCCAGACTCAGTTACACATGGATATTGCCATTTCTGTGTAACTTTCCTAATTATGACATAGCACATCTATTTCTGGAATTTCACATGCTATTAAATGTGTCTTACTTGTCTGTTACTGCTTTAAAGCAACACAACCCTTTGTTCTGGCCAATTATAACAGAGACTGAAAACTTTACCTTTCTTTTTTTTTACTAATAATTTCCTGCCTTATGTGGAGGTGAGGAAAAGATTAGGACTGAACTAGTGAACTGAAGTAGAGGATGATAATCAACCCTTTCTACTTCATCTGAAATGTTGGAGACCTGTGCAGTGAAATTAAATGCATCACCCAGTGGGGTAGGTGTCTTTTGATTGTCACACAGTGGCAGTTTTCAAAGTTTTACTTACTTTAAATAACAGAAAAAAGGCTTTAGGAAGAAAATACTATAAAGACAGTGATAATGTTTGAAAGCTCATGATTTAGTAATCTGGAAATAACATCATTGAAGAATTCAGATTGTCTGTGGAAGTTCCCATTTCACATCCATTGTGGTGATGCAGTCACCTGTTTTTGTTGTTGACCTCCAGCTTTGTTCAGAGCAGACATGCCAAGAGGCCCAAAGCAACACCATTTTTAAGATCTTTGCTTAATATGTAGCCAGAGGTAGACTGTACACTAAACAAGGCATTGGCTGCAGGAAGATCTCATGGTTAGAATGATCAAAGGCTGTGCTAGAAAACTGGATGCTGGATATGATTCTTGTCTGCTAGGGGTGGCTGAACAAATTAATTTAATGGATGTCTTTAATTTGTCTCATTTTCTGTGCCTAATTTAAAGCTATAGAGTCATCTGCATCTATAATTGCAATTGAAGTGAACAGGAACTATGTTTGACTATATTAACCTCTATATAATGCTGCAAATCATGAAGTCAGGTCTTGTGTGTTTGAAATTAGATACTTAGAGGATTCTTCCAATCTTTGTATTCCCCAAGTACCCTTCTGGTAAATTAGTTGAAGAATACTTTTCCCCTCAGAGTTGTATTGTAATATTTTAATTAATAACTGTTCAAAAAATGTTCAAATATTATACTAATGAACACCAGAGAAGAGGTCATGAGGGAATCACTGATTCTGTATTAAGAGAAGACTGAAATTGCTGCAAGGCTGAGGCTCACACATCAAAGAATGGACATAAAGCAGGATACTGAAAAGTTGCTTTTTTAGTGGGATTTTGTCCTTCCTGTGCACTGAATAAGCTTTTGCAAAAATGTAATTTCTCTGATTATGTAATTGAAGATTTCTTTTCAGTTAATCTGTGCACAAAGGCCAGAGGAAGGTTAACTCTGGTATTTCCTAACTTCAGTAGTTGTTGATAGTGTAGTCCTAATGATGTCTGCATGTTTCTGCAAGGGTTTTCTAGTGTCGGGGTGTGTGTGTATGACTGTGTGCAGATAAAGATATAGTTACTGTTAGAGATGCTTGCTTAGAATTTTAATTTAACCCATATGCAGCACAGAAAATCTTGTTAACAAAATGTTATTAACTTATTTTTCTTGTTTCATTTATTATCACTTATGTTTAAGGAAGGTATGATTGACAGTGATTGGAGTAATCAAGCCACTATACTGTGAAGCAATTTGCTTGAGAGCAGAAGAGTGTTACTTTTAATTTATTTATTGTGACTTTTGAATGACCCATCAGTTAGAACAGGAGCAAGCTGGTTCTGTACAACCTATGTAACTCCAGTACATAACTTTTCATTATGAAATACTGGAAAAAAAAAAAAAAAGAGAGGTATTCTGTTGTAGTATTTCCTAAATGCTACTATTACTTTTTTCCCCTTCATTTTTTTCATTCTGTCCATAGGTTGCATATTTGAAATGTCTCTTTTCTCCATCTTATTCAATATTCATTCCATGGAAATACTGTACATGAGGGGTCTTTTGTTTTGTTTGCTTTACTGTTGTTTTAAGGCACTGCAAGTCTTAGTTTATTGATGATTGATTTGTGTCATTATGTTGAAAAAAGAAAGGCTTAAGTCTTTAAGTCTTCTTAATGTAGCCTGTTAAGGCTTCTGCTTTTGCAGTGTTTGTTTCAGGATGAGCACTTGGGGAATACTGGAGTCAGGATGAGGATGTCCTATGTATACTGAGGTTTGAATGATGGCAGCATTTTGATAGGAAGTGGGGTTCTCTGAAATGCATAAAATATTTCTGTGTATCTGAAGTAATGGCAGGGTGCCCTGAATTTTATGGAAGGGTGCGTACTTCTTCAGCAATAAATAAAATAAGTAAATAAATATACTTAGTCAAGGGTAGGATACCTTTGATGTGAAGATCTTCTGCTAGATGAAAGACTGTAACTGGCATGCAATGCCAAGCATCCCCCTGCTTCCTTAGCGCCTTTGGTGCCAACATCCTCAAAAAGAACAAGGATTGTAATCCTTCACATCATATTTGAAAAAAGGATTTCCTTTAGAGTTAAGATTGTTTTTCTTACCCTCCAAACATGTAGCTGATGGTAGGACAAATAAGTCTTCCAGAAATATTTAATAACTGTGGCAATTTTCAGAACCCACAAACCTTTTGTAGACTTTTGTGAGCTCCCCATTGCATCATTTGTTTCCCAGTTTGAGGGGTACTTGACTACTCCCTTGCTTTCCCTGAGCATCCCAACTCAGGAACCCCACATCTGTTTGCCTGTGGCTCAAGGGCTTCATGGAAGCCCAGACTGAGACACCACATGTGCCCTGGCCTGTCAGCAAAGTGAGAGCAGCAGGAGCTAGGTGGCCTATGATGAGGGAGGATTTGGGAGCTGGTTGAACCCTAGCAGAGAAAAGGTGATCGCTGACCAGGTGCAGTGCCACCATATCTGAGCTAGGTTAACAGATGTGGCGAGACAATGAACCAGGTCCAGGATCCGTCCAAGAAATCAGATCAGGCGTGGCAAGAGGCAAGACCAGCAACAAATATGCCTACAGCATATGTCCAGCAAGAATAGAAAGCCAATTAAGGACTTTTAGTGCACTTAGGGCACTGTCACACTTATCTATGTTGAATTTTATTTATTGTTTTATTGCTTAGTCACTCTGTCCTGTAAGAAGATTAATACTCAATTCTTTGGTTTGCCTTCAAGGTATCTGTTATCTGGAATAGCTTTCTGTCATTAGCAAGCTTTTCCTGTACTTTTATTTTCAGATACTTTCTGGATATGGTAAGTAACATGGATCCCATCAAAGACCCCTGTGGAACTCTGCTGGTGAATTTCTTGCCTTTTTACCCCTTCAATTTTGCTCCTACACCTAACCTCTTAACCAGTTATTTATCTGTGCCAGAACTTTCCTTACTGTGTAACGGCTGCGTAGTTTTCCTTTGGTGAAAAGTCTTTTCCAGAAAATTTCTGGATATTCAAGTTGACTGTGTCAACTGGGTCACATTTACCCACATAACAAGACTGAACCGTGCAGAGAACTCCAAGAGGTTTTTAAGACAAAATATTGCTTTACAGAAGTCATGTTGACTTTTCAAAATAGATTTTATTTATCCAGGTGTCCACTAATTCTAGCATTTCTTATACCACAGATCCTTTCTGGTAGCTGAGGTACTGGTCTACTCAGTGAGAAAAATAAAATTGGAATAAACCAGTTTTATGTGACTGGCAGCCTTTACGTTAATGTTGTTAGCAAATCTTCAGAATGTGCAATTTATAATTACACTCCTGTTCCAGTGCTCCAGACTAAGACTGCATCTTGCAGGAATGATCTTGAAAATAATAGAATGCATTTGGTCATGCTGACAAGCAGCAGAAAGTACTGATCAGGGCTTCTAGTGCTTTATTACAACGTAATGAAAGATTCAAGCAGATCACTTAAGTGGTAGTTCCTCATTATAATTTCATCCTAGAGCCACTCTTGCAGCTCAAAACTGTGAACATTAGCTGAAGAACCTTTCCAGTTGCAGGGAATAGCTAGACCACAGTTTTACCATTTCGAGGAAGGAATCAAATGTCTATTTTAGTATAACACTCCCTCAGACTGAAGGAGAGGAAAAAACCATCACTTGAATAAGAAAGCATGAACTTCTGCTTTCTTCTGAAAAGCAGAAGAGACAGGAATAACCTGAAATGAAGAAGGAGCAGAGTCAGCCTGTAATTGACCATATAGACCATTCAAAAGTCAGTTCTAAGTCGAAGATAACACTGTTGTACTAGTTTTCTTTTGTTTTTGTAAACTCAAATGCCAAGAAACTTCTGATACTATTACTTCCTGGAAAGCAATTGTTTTCTCAGAACAGGAAAGCTTGTAACTTGTAAATGAAATGGCAAGATTTGCATTTGCAGGGAATAAGAAAGTTGGCTTAAAGCAGATGGAAGTGTAAGATAAAAGAACGTGAACAAGAGCAGCCAAATTAGTTAACTTATTTAAGCTATTAGGCTTTTAAATTCTTTTGGCTACTAGCATTGCAGCTAGAACAGGAGCTTTTCATACATCCCTCTTTACAAAATTATAGATATGTATGTAAGGATAGTGAACATGATTCATAGCTAGAACTTAGAACTCTTTGTAATCTAGTGACATTAGTGGTGTGCAAGGACAGTCTTGTAGGCAAGAAGTCCCAAGTATTGGTCTGCCTAGTATATACCTGCCTAGTATCTTCTGTAGAATATTTTTTCCGATGCTTCTATTCTAAAGTTGTATTTTACCACTTTAAGTGCCAAAAGGGAAGAAAATCATGTTCTTCTGATTATTGTAATACATTTCTAATGTGGCTACTTTCCATAGTATCTTGGTCCTCTACAATATTTACCATCACTTTTACTTCTGAAGGTTAAGAAATTTCTACACTGGAACTACTGTTTCCTTATTGTCCCTGTCATTTGCCATGAAGTTGCATTGCATCTGTACTAAGCATCATGGATTCCAACTAGAATAAGGTGATTTCCCATTACAGCTCCTCTTTTGGCTTTTGAGGTGAAACTGAGCTTTTGATTAGTCATGGACACGCTGCTGGGAGCAAGCCCAGCTTCAGGCAGAGTAGAAAGTTGCTTTGTGCAGAAGTCTGCTGTAGGCAACAGAGAGTTGTAGTAGTTGTAGTACTGCTATATATGTCCCATGGTAGCCTTGCTGCCATTAAAGAGGGATGTGAACATGTGGCTTATGCCAGAGGAGGTGTTTATTTTTGTTGATTTGTCCTATTTGGACAGTTGGTTTAGGTTACAGTATTTGGTTTTTTGTCTACAGTCCTTTTGCATTTGTTTTGTTGGTAAAGTCAGGCTCAGTAGTAGCACTTAGCACAGCTAAGAAGTTTGAAAAGTGCCATTGTCTGTCTAGTCATTAATGAAAGGACACTTCTGACAAATGTTTGCAAGTCATACCTGGAGATGAATCCAGTAGTTGCCTGATGACTTATAAACAACCCCTTGCCTTCTCCTTAACTACTAACTGCTTAAAGTTGCTGCTGGCAGTTGATTTTAGTTTAGAGTTCAGGCTGGAGCAGATTTACCAGATGAGCTAAAAGGTGTTTATCCTGCCACCATTACTACCATGCAATGCAGCATGCAATTCTGCACTTCAGTACTGGGAAGTGTGGTCAGTTTCATGACTGTTTAGATCATGATTACACAAATGTTTTGTTTCTGTGACATTGCATATATGTGAGTGGTACCTGAATGGGTCTGTTCAGTGTTGTAGACCTTCCTCAGCTGGAAGGCAGGCATTTTGTCCAACTATGTCCTAGGCAAATCATTAAGCAGTGGTCTGCCATTTTCATAACTGATCCAAATCAAACTAAAGAAAACATGTAAGCAGTTACCATCTGAGTTGTTATAAGAATTTTCCTTTTTGTAGTTGCTGCAGCCTGGTCATAATGACTCAATTATCACACGCTGTAATTCCTGTTAGTACTGTATACTGCCAGAGCCTGTTTTTGCTGTTCTGGTTGAGTAGTCTTGAGACTGAATAAGGATGGGTTGGGATCTGCCTGGAATTCAGAAACCCCTGTAATCATGAAAGACACAGGAGAGCTGTCTAGCACACCTGAAGGCTTTTCAGACTACACATGGGTCTCCAGCACTCTGTCTAACCACAAGAGTTTACTGCATAGTAACACCTAAAAAAAACTACAAAGAGGAAAGAAAATCTCTGGAAAGCTGTTTGGATGAGGAATTAAGTTGCTATTAAATCACAGTGATGTTGGGTTTTTTATGTGGATTTTTTTTTCCCTTCTCCAAATATTCTGGTTTTGTTGAAACTGAAAAGCGTATCAGTTGTGAAGAAAAGTGACAGGGTAAAAATTCTAGCTGAAATGTTTTGATGAAGGAGGAAAAGTTCTTTGAAAAATCAAAGCAAGATTTTTGAGTAATTGTTTTAAACTGACTTCAGGTGATAACAATGAAGTGTTTTGATATATTTGATGTAATACAAAATATTTATTTAAAGGAACTGTCTTAATTTTTCCTTTTTAAAACAAACAAAACCAACAACAAAAATGTTACTGTCTAGTTTTTCCTAAGCTACTTATTGTCAGGAGATTCAATTATTAGTTATCAGCTTTTTAATCTTCCAGCTGTTTCTTTGCTGCACCAAATTAACACGTCTGGATCAAATGACCAGGTATTAAGTTCATATTGGGTTTAATATCTGCAGATGTTAAAAGATCTCTCAACTTCTCCATACTTCCTGTGGAAGAGCTCTACTGAAGCTATCCTGAAGCATAGTGAAGACTTCCTTGTTGGTTTGCACATACAGCTCAGTAACTTTCACTGAAGAACTTGCAGTGATTGGTGCTATTGCCAGCCATACAATTACTAAAATTGATTTAATAAGTTTGATTTCATAAGAACTAGGAGATCTGTAATTGCCTGTCTATTTGGAGAAAATAGGTATAGTCATTCTTCAACTATTGGGAGCAGCAGTTTTGCAGACCTTGGTAATGGGGTCAGCTGAAGAAACTGGAGTACAAAGGAATACTTCTCTAACTAAGGAGCTCTTCATATTGATTGTATCTTAGTTGAGCTACTACCTGAGATTCCTTGATAGAAAAATCTAGAGGAAAACATGAGGTCACTAAATTTTATTGACTGAACTCTTGATCAAAGACCTAGTCTTTGCACAGTAGGTCTGCCATAAATCTCAGATATCTATCTGAAAATTCTGCAGTTCCTGCCATGGGAGTCTATCACAGCTCCTGGCTTAGTTACTGACATGTTGAGGAAATAATGGTGTCACAGGACTGTAGCAATGTGGATTTAAGTCAACATGACAGCATGCAGAATATAATAATCACTTGGTTATGCATGTAGGTAGTGTGAAAGGAATTGTTTAATTTTTCTTATCCATGGTAATTAAACACTGTGGTCAGGGTGAAATGCAAGACTTCCTTTATTTCCTGTTTACACAGACTCCATCCTCTTTATTCTGTGCTTCTTAATGATTGGTTTGGACTCTTGTTCCTCAGTTTTCTGACAGTGTGTCCAGCTTATTTCTCCCATAGCCTTGGTAGTGGACTAATTTTCACAGACCTGTTATGAAATCATTATCAGCATCTCTAAATATCTAAGGGTTGGTGTCAGGATGAAGGTGGTAGTCTCTTTTCAGTTGTGCCCACTGACAGGATAAGGAACAACAGGTACAAGCCAGAAGGAGGTTTGACCTCAGCATGAGGAGAGCCTTCATTACAGCAGGGGTGATGGAGCACTGGACCAGGCTGTCCAGAGACACTGTGGAGTCTCCTCTGGAGACATTCAAAACCTGCCTGAATATATCACATGTGGCCGGCCCTAGGTGATCCTGCTTTGGCATGGGGGTTAGACTCAATGATCTCTGGAGGTCCTTTCCAAGCCATAGCATTCTGTGATTCTATTGCTTGCATGAGTGAAATACTCCTGCTAAAAAAGAATCCTCACTGTGGCATGACAACATGTTATGTGTGCTGAGCAGTGTCTTAGCAAATCTGTGCAACAGGTTCAAACTTACACATTGTAGTATTAATGTGCTGCCCATAGAGTGGCCTGATGGATGTTTTGGAATGTTCTTACTCTCAGGATCCAGAATATCATTCAGAAGGAGATAATATTAGGGGAATCACAGAATGTTAGGGGCTGTAAAGGACTTCAAAAGATCATCTAGATAAACCACCCTGCCAGAACAGGATCACCTATACCAGGAACACATCCAGGCAGATCTTGAATATCTCCAAAAGGAGAGTCAGATACAGTTCTCAGTGTTTTTTTCATCAGACTTTATCTACCTTTTCCTGTTCCACTTGTGTGCAAGTACAGTGACACAATCATTTCACAAGCAAAATGGTGTTGTGGTGTGCCTTACCTTGTTTTCTGTGCTGTACCTTTTCTATCACGACTGTGTTACAGCTAGGACTAGCCCAACAAAAGTTAGTTTTGTGTTTTAAGCCACTTCTTGCCTTTTCTGACAACTCCTCTATGAAGGTAACATGCTGTCCAAATTAGGTCTTGTATTTATAGTTTTCTTTCCCTCTGAAAAATGTTCTGTGATTTCTGCATTATCTTACACTTTTTTATTACTTCCCATGTTTAGGAAATTGAGGGTGGCACTGTTGGAACAATTTGTCAGTTTTCACTTCTTGTTTGTGTAGATTTTCTAGTAATTCTGTAAGCCTGATAGGGACCAGTTTGAATAGTGATTCAAAACTAACAATGTAGATTTATGAAGTAATAAGGAGCCCTTTCTCCATTCTGTTGCCTGCTGTTTTCTGGTCAGATATTATAACCATTCGTAGGGGTAGTATGCTTTCCATGTGAAAAAGTGCCAAGCTTAAGGTGCATAAATTAAGCAACTTTTTGTGATGAATGTTGTGTGTTAAGATAATGAAGTAGGTAATTGATGTCTGTTTCAGAAGTTGTACATAGACAGCAGTCAGGTCACTCTCTGAGGCTCCCATATTTTCAAGTGCAGTTTTTCATGTTTAAGTCTATAAGGTTTGATACAAATACTACTCCAAATGGTGAGAGTATTTCTTTGCGTTAAGAGTTTTGATTGAAGCCTAAAACTAGATCTGGCTGCAGGTCATGAAAGGGGAAAAGCTTCCAGTAAGCCTAGCATCTCAAACTAAAATAAAGAGAATTAGGATGTTTATATGTATTTAATATGTTTAAACATATTTTCTTCTTCAAAACTTGAAATTTATACCCCTGAATTCCCATTTTTAAGTATTTATCTGAACTCCAATAAGATAACATCTGAGTGCCAACAGTTAGTAGAATTCACTTGTACTTGACAGGGTGGTAGGATGTGGGAGACAGAAACTATGTCCACTAGTCTCCTCAGACTGCTTTTGAACACTTTACTGATAGGTTTCATTAGCCCCTGAAATGAATTTTCGATGTAGGGAAATCATTGAGGAAAGTCCTAAATGAGCTAAGTCATTGATTGGTTCATTTATGAACCTGTTTGCAGATTAATAATTTACATAGCATATGTGGAGTTAGGTGAAGATAACCCCAAGAACACAGTTTTATTTTTGTTATGTGAGGTAAGTTTAAATACCTTGCTACTCAGAGCATTGTAAAGGGTAATGCTGTTAACATAATGGCATGTGCTGTAACAGTTGGCATACGCTTTATATTTTGATGGTTTTTATTAACTGTCACACATGGCAAATTGCTTTTCTGTTAATCATTCTGTACCATAACACAGATATTTCTCTCAAGTTCTCCATCCAGACTTTGCAGTTAACTCTGCGTAATCACAACCCTGTAGTCATGAATAAAAAGATACTTGACTTTTAGCTGTTTGCTGCTAGCTATTTTATTGACTGTTACTGCAAAGTAAATCTACAATCAGGAGACAAAATCTTTCCCCTGTTTTGGAGAAGTATGCTTATACTCTCCAAGCTGGCTTGTTTAAGCCTTTGGGCTTGCACCATTGCTTGTTCAAATGCTAGGTCAAAAATCACAAACTTGAAGATTTTTAGTATTTGCAGAATCAGAGTAATTGTGATTAAATCTGTAATACAAGGTAAGTAATGTGAAAGCAGGGAGAATTGTAAGCACTCTTGGAACTTCAAAGTCAGGTATTGAATATTAGAGTTTGATTAGCATCTCTTCCATATTTGCTCTTTTTATTAAGCGTGTTTTATTTTAGATGTCAGTCAGGTTCCATCATTGGAAAGCCCCTGACTCAGTATCTTGAAAGATTCAGTCTCTGAGGCTTTGAAAATGTCAGCAATAGTAATCTTGAAGTCAAACTCGGGTTTGATTCTCCGACAAGTCCAGGGGTCAGGTGTTGGAATAGGCATCCCAAGGAGGTGGTGGAGTCACTGTCCCTGGAGGTGTTTAAAAAAAAAATGTAGCCATGGTGCTTCAGGACATGTTTTAAATGGGCATGGGTGCATGGGTTTAGGTTAATGGTTGGACTCAATGACTTTAGAGGTCTTTTCCAACCAAAACAATTCTGTTATTCTGTGATTCAATACTGATGGCAGATTTTAAATGGTTACTTTCATATTGTTGTTAGTTCATATTTCAGGTGCAAAGTCAGAGACAATTGATAAATGGACTCTAAACAAGAAGATACATTTTTCATTGTGGATTTTAAAAGGGCTTTCCTTGAGAACAGCTGAAATGTAATGATAAATGGTGTTGAAAATGTTGTTCTTCTGGAGAGCACCATGGTCATGAGTGATTGCTGAGCATGGGTTTTTATAGAAACATTGGCTACAAATTAACGAGATGACAATTTTAAGTTCTGAGATGATGACATGTTGCCTTGCTGGAACTTCAAAGCTTTGCTGAATACAAAACACCTTCAGAGTTAGATATTTCAGAAAAATAGTTTATAAAATAGACTCAGACAAAAGGAATATGGGAGCAACCCAGGGCTTGGCTGTCATTAATTGAATAGTTAAGGCAATAAATGCAGTACAATGTGTTAGAGGTCAAGTGAAGGTACAATACTTACTTGTAAATGTTAGTCTATCACCATTATTAAGAGAGAACAGTCTGTCCATTTAGCTTTATTGAAGGATGATGCCGTAAAGTTCTCTCATACTCACTTCCTGCCTCATTTCAAGGAACACTGTGCACCTGTCACTATACTTCCTAATCTTTTAAAACCTCCTTAAATTGTGTCTCCAGAGTTAATAAAATACCTTTTCCTGTCTGCTTTGTATGTAAATAACAGATTCTTGAAAGAGGTTTCCTTTGGTTGATTTGCTTGGTTTGGTTTCAGAAATTGCAGACCAAGTCAATTGTAAAACTGCAGCTTCCATTAAGTGACAAGTGGTTTGGATGTTGTTTCCAAATAATGCTGACGATTGCAGAACCATTGCATAACATAAAATGAAGTTTCCTTATGTGAAGCAAGTTCTGTTAGGACTAAGAAAGGGTTCTTGCTCTTCTAATAATAACTCAATGGTTTTGATTTGGGGAAGAATGAAGTTGTAACTCTATTTTCAGAATTCCTCTCCCAGTGAAGAATTTGTTTCTCCTGATATCTGAGTTTGAAGCTGTCCAGTACTGCATAATTAAATGCTGCACATGTTTTGAACAAATATAGCAGTTTAGGTTTGTAAGCAGGCATATTAAAATACATCATTTCATCATCTGGAAATCTGTTCGTTAAGAATTAAACATTAAAAACAAGACAAAGCATATTGAAACCAAACAGAGGTTTTCAAGCCAAACTTAGTAAAACCTATTGTAGTTTCCTTGTTAAAGAGAGAATATTTTGGGGCTTTGCACTAAGCAGCCATAGTTGACAAAAAAGACACAGATTAGTTGTTTGTTTCAGATTTGACCCTTGTGAATTTGTTTTCTTGCTTTCAGTAAAGAAGAAAGAAGCAGAAAAGAGAAGTGGGGCACTCACTGTCCATCCTGAAGAAATTAAATACATGTAGTTTGATCAGAGTCAAATTCTTACCTTTGAAATCCATTGATCCATGGAATACTTTTCTCTAGGGAGCTAGTAGAAAAATCTAATAGAGTTGGAAAAAAGTACTTGAATGTGTAGAGAGACTTCTTGATTTATTGCAGTGGGAGTTCAGTGGCTAGAGCAGCTGGAGAACTGGATGGAGGTTACAAAAATAAATCACATAGCCCAGACTGGCAAAAATAAAAAGTTCAGGTGTAGTCACACAAAGATCAGTCATTGTAAGCTCAATGGAAGCCGTGAGGAGACTACTGACTGTTCAGTATATGACTTTACTGTCTGTGTTCATAATGTTTTCTTTCCTTCTGTTATGTGAAGGGCCCCCCAGTTCAAGAGGGACAGGGCTCTACTTGAGAGAGTCCAACGGAGGACTACAAGGATGATTTAAGGGACTGGAGCACGGCCGTATGAGGAAAGGCTGAGAGAACTGGGACTCTTTAGTCTGAAGAAGAGAAAAGGGGATTTAATAAATGTTTATAAATATATGAAGGCTGGGTGTCAAGAAGGAAGGGACAGCCTCTTCTCACTTGTGCCCTGTGATAGGGCAAGGGGCAATGGATGTAAACTACAGCACAGGAAGTTCCACCTCAACATGACGAAGAACTTACTTACTGTGAGGGTCACAGAACACTGGAACAGGCTTCACAGAGAGGTTGTGAAGTCTCCTCTGGTGACTTTCAAGACCCATCTGGCTATGTTCCTGTATGATCTGCCCTAGATTATGTGGTTATGAGGTCCTGCTCTCGCAGGGGGGTTGGACTTGATGATCTCCAGAGGTTCCTTCCAACCTCTTAACAACCTGTGATCCTGTGACCAGCAAACCAGGGGCAGAAATAAGTAATACAGCAGTGAAGGAATTAACTGTTTTGAACTAGGTATCCCTTCATCTTTACATCCAGTAAAAGTAACCACAATAAGAAAGCAGTTCTACATGTTGTATCACTTGCGTTATTCAAAATTATAATGATTGGTTTCTACGAGAATATAGAGCAAATATCCAGGACTAGAGATGTCAAAGTAACACTACATGGCAAAAATATACACAGGTTCCCCCTGCAAAAGATACTAGTTTGCTATATTATACATAGAGTTATTTTTCTTAGCAATGCAGAACTCCAGAGAAGTAATTCCTTATCTCACTTGTGTGGTTTTGCCGTTTACAGCAAGTCCATAAATGAAGTATGAAAGGTAAAAGCTTCAATTAGCAAAGAGGCTCTAACACCTTTCCAATCTTCTGATCCATCCACTAAAGATAGTATACAATACCTGATATCATTAGTCAGAACATCTTTTCAGTTTGCTCTGGGCAAAACTGATTGAATAGTAAGTGAATACTGAATATGTTACTGTCTTTCGAAGGTAAAGGCATGACCAATTTTCTGTGATGGTAAAAAAATCACAACCATTTTGCCTCAGATTACTTCTTCTTGAGACAGATCTGTTTTTTAATATCTTAATGGGCCCAGAAAATACTGAAGTACTGAAATAAGTAGCACAAAAAAATGTTGAAATAGATAGTTGAAAACTAGTAAAAGGAGATTGGCAGGCTCTGTATAAAACAGGGTTTGAGTCAGTGTTTTCTAGTCTATTTAGGAGACTTTGGTATTGTAGTATAACAGTGGATTCCAGTGTAAAGTAATTGTGCATGATTTCTGTATCTTAAACAGCAGCAAACCATAGCTTCAGCCTCTACTGCTGCTGCTACGTCACTTGACAGCAGAATTTCTGGGATAGCCAAAAAAAGGAAAGACTGAGGGAGCTGGGGTTGCTCAGCCTGGAGAAGAGGAGATTCAGGGGTGACCTTATCACTCTCTACAACTACCTGAAGGGAGGTTGTAGACAGGCGGATGATGATCTCTTCTCCCAGGCACCCAGTACCAGAACAAGAGGACACAGTCTCAGGCTGTGCCAGGGGAGGTTCAGGTTGGATATTAGGAAGAAGTTCTATACAGAAAGAGTGATTGCCCATTGGAATGGGCTGCCTGGGGAGGTGGTGGAGTCACCGTCATTGGAGGTGTTCAGGAGGAGACTTGATGGGGTACTTGGTGCCATGGGTTAGCTGTTTGGGTGGGTTGGATTGGTTGATGGGTTGGACACAATGATCTTGAAGGTCTCTTCCAACCTGATTTGGTTTATTCTAAATAAATAAAGTTTTATTCTAAAAAAGCCTTCCATATCCCAAATTTGGCTTATAAACAGAAAGCTTGAAGAATGTAACTGACTAGCAGTAGAGTAACCCCCTATCTTCCATTTTCCACAGATCTTTGTAAGGTTTAAGAATTAAGCTGATTCAGAATACAGATAGTAGCATCCTGAAAAGGTATTCCAACACCGCAGTCTGGAAAAGTCAAGTCTGCAATTGAACTGTCCTCTTATAGGCTGTAAAAATTGTTGAATGCATCTTGGGTCAAATAGAGACTGTTTTGGATGTTGGGTGTGTGTTGGATTTGTTGGATAAAGCACCCAGTGAAGAAGCAGTGTTTTCCACTTTAACTGCACAACCCACAAATTGAATCCTAGCAATTTCTTTAGTCTGTGTCCAGTGTATATGTAAAGCAAATATATTTGCTGTGTGCATCTTATGACTTCTATTAATAACATGACTTGTGCCCAGATATAACATTATTTTAGCCAGTTTTGTGGGATCTGCAATTCCTACAAATGATAGCTTACTGAAAGATTGTCAGCTCTTTTCACACCATATTTTTTGAACAGCTTCCCAGCTAAGCACAACACTTGCTTACACAAGGATTTACTCTACCTGAGGATGTGTTCCTCTCTGTAACAGCGCAGCAAGTAAACAGCTAAAACCCAGCAGCCAGGATGCCAGGACTTCTTGCTGGAGTGGACAAAAATACAGCATTCTTGATGACCACTCCTTTTTGCAAATGTCAGCATGATTTGTGATGAAGTGTAATCACACACACAGAATCACACAGACCAGTTTGAAATGTTATGTTATATACAGCAATCTCACCAAAAACCGTACATATTCCCACTCTATCCCTTCCCTAACATCATCCTCTCTCTCATAACCTGTGTTAAGCCTATGTGCTTGTTATACTACCCTGTATACTTACTAGTTTTTTGGGGTTTTTTTAAGCATATCTAAACTAAACTGTCAATACCATTCTTTGTCCCAAACTACTTCTACTTTGTGGAAAAAAATTCCAACTCAGGCCAAAACTAGCAAGTCAATTCTGTTATTTTTATAAGATTATCACAGGAATGCCAAAAAAAATATTCTTAAGTTACAATGGGTGTAACACAGGATTTTCACATTACCCCCTCCCTCTGGGGGAAATCCATAACTTTGTCTACAGTGTGAACTCCACTCATGTGGGTCAGGGCAGATTTACCCAGTCAGTATGTTTGTTTCCACTTCCATTTTTATTGGCACAAAACCAAACAACTAAGGGGAAATAAGCAGTGCAGGGCCCCCACCCTGGCTCAGAATGTATTTTTGTCTATTGTAGCTGGTTCCCTCAATTTCCCAGATCATTTAAAACCTGCTCCAGTCACTGGTATGGTAAAGTTGATTGCTGTCAGGGGGTAGGATGTTTGTTCTAGAGTGATCAAGAGGGGTCAGAGCTTTTAGTGGCAATGACAACCCGACAGAAATACCTGCTGAATTCCAGCATAAAACAGGGCTATGGTCCATGTAGAATATCTGGAATCACACTGAATTTCTTATGATCGCAGTATCTTGCTAGGATCCCACTCTGAGAGACTAAAGAGCTCTGATCTTTCCACCTCTGTCACAGCATTTTACAGATCTGGCATATTAACAAATGCCAGTAGTGTCATTATCTGGATGACTCCCTTTGAGGGCAAGTCCTAAGGAGTCAAGAATTCCCAGAACCATTCCGTCCAAAGTCTCAACAGCCTGTGTATGAGTGATAAAACCCTAAATAGGTGTAAAGTTCCAATCCATCTATGTCCCTTATGCAAGTGATTAAGAATTACAATGTGTTTTATGCATTTAATGATGAGAAAGTAAAAAACCAAAATTCTCTTGGTGTAGGCCCGTGTTATGTAGCTGTGTCATGACAAAGTGCAGATCAGCTTATGCTGTCTTGGTTTTTGTGTAAAGTCTACTGGTGGTTACTGACTGTGTTCATGGTAAATGCTTCCTGAGTCAGTAATGTTCTATTCTGACTTCTGTTTTTCTAATCTGAACCTCAGATTTCAAAATTAAGCTTTGCTCTTCCTGATTTTTTTTTTTTTTGGGTGCATTATTACTGTTACTGACCTCAAGTGTATCCTGAAAGATAATTTTGATTATCATGCTAGAAACAGGATGTAATACCACCTGTTTCTCCCGGATTTACGTGTTTGAACCACCAAACCAGTGAGAACTGCTCTATTGGCTCCCACATAAGATACACGAGATAGGGTCTAGTGCCCTGCCTCATGTGGCTTCTCTCCCTTTCCCACATATGCACTGGCCACCTTTGTTCTGGTAAATGAGACACGCTCAGGTCTGTTCTCTGCCTCAGGCCAGCTCACGCCATGTTGCAGATGCTCATGGTTATAAAAACTAGAATAGCTGGTATTCAGACTGAATGTTGGCAGTGGTGCCTGAATTGTACTGGCTGCCTGAAGGAGAGCTCGCTGGACTGGCCAAGGGTCAGCCTCATGCTGTGGCTACACAGGCAGTCAAGTCCCAGAGCTTGGGATCATGCTTACCATCAAGGTGGAGCTATTAATACTTATCGTTTGGTTGAGATTAGTTCCAAACATGAGCTGCGAAGTTTACAATTCCTTACAGTTGTGTGTCATCAATTATTATATATCTGGAGAGATTCAGGGGTCTTACTAGATATTGGAAGCTTGAAAAACTGTCTATTGGCTTTCAGAGTGGTATGTTCTTTGCTTTGACGCTTTTCAAATTGGATTTCCACATGCTGACAGTATAACATAATACTGCCATTTATCAGGTTTCATTTGCTACATGTAACTTTATGAAGTGCCTTGTTCTGTGTTTATAAAAGAGAATGAATTCTAGTACTATGTGACAAAAAATAATTAATTTGTTAATAATCTCATAAGTAATAAGGGTTAGAGAAAGAGGAAGAAGGAATATTACATGACTTCACAGGCAAGAGTTACACTTTCATTTGCATCTATGTATTAGCCTATGAGGAGATTTATTTTTAAACCATTTTATTATCCTTAGGTGCGCCAAATGGCTCAGTCATTTAAAGTGTGCGCAGGAGGACTTACTGCATCAGCAAAAGAAGATGTGAAGCAAGCTGATATGACTGGCCAGGGCATAGTACTCTCTTTGTCTCCTGGCTTCAGTGACCAAAACCCAATTGTTGAATTATTTTGTGAGAGCACAATCTTGTCTTTGATTGAATTGTAAAAGGCTCTGCCAGGGTTATGTGCTATTTCCAGTCAGGAATATGGAGGCTTTAAATTCCTGCTGGGTACAAGGAGTGCTATACAGATGATGCAATGGGAAAGATGCAGAATGATATTTGAACTTAGTTTTAAATAGTGCTTAAAATAGTGTTTTCTTACAAACCAACAAAAAGGTAACATTTGCAAACTAAGAATAACACAGAGATGAAAATTTCTTTCTAATAACATCTTTATTATACTCATATTGTGCAAGATGTGTTTGATTATGTGTTCCAACTCTATGCAGGATAGTTTCACTCATACAGAGCCTGAAAGATTTCTGGTTTTAAAATTCAACTGGCTATAGTACTGTTGACTCTATGCAGGTGATTCCACATAAAAACTGTTGGGTGTTTTATGTATCCTACATCTTTCAGAATGCTTTAGATAATTATTTAAACTGTACTGAGTGTCTTTTTTTTTTTACAACCTGCACTACACTGCCAAGTATTTTAGTCACCAGCAGTTTAGTATCTGGGAAAATTTAAAACCTCTCAAAGGTGAGCTGAAATATATTTCTCCACACACAAGTTGTCCCAGCATAAAAGCCTGTTACTGACACCTTTGCAGAGATGGAAATTAATATAGCATCCCACTGACAAAAGTTGATGGGACAGGTTTGAACCCTGCCTACAGGAAGAATGCCTCTAATTTTAAGTGCAGAGGGCAGGGAATAAGAGACTTTGACCTCCCCATCTACTCTGCCCTGCTGAGGCTACATCAGGAGTACTGTGTCAAGTTCTGGTCTCCTCAGTTCAGGAGAGACAGAGAACTACTGTACAGAGTGCAGTGGAGGTCTACAAACATGATTATGGGACGAGAGCATCTCTCTCAACAAGGGAAAACTGAGAGACTTGGGGCTTTACAGCCTGGAGAGGAGCAGACTGGGAGGGGAAATTATCAATACTTACAAATATCTAAAGGGCAAGTGTCAAGAGCATGGGGCCAGTCTCTTTCCAGTGGTGCCCAGTGACAGAACAAGGGGTAATAGACACCAACTAGAAGAGAAAGCGCCACCTGAATTTAAGGAAAAACTTTGTGGGTGACAGCACTGGAACAGGTTATGGAATCTCCTTCTGGGGACATTCAAAACCCGCTTGAATGGATTCCCATGCAACCTGATGTAGGTGAACCTGCTTCATCAGAGGGGGTTGGACTACATGATCCCAGAAGTCCCTTCCAACTTCTAACATTCCATAGTTTTCAAACACTCACAGAACATTCATGACTGATTTAGAATTAAACCTTGCCTTTCCTGATCTTTAGGCAGTAAGTAACTTGGGAAGAAAATTCAAAGGCTGGAAGGAACTATTTCTGCAACAGTGTGATATAAAAGATCAACCTCTTGCTCTTGCCAAATTCAGTGAGCAGCAAATCTCAAATGTGCCCAGTGGGGTGGCAAGAAAAGGAATGAAGGTTATGGATTGCTCTGTGGATGTTAAATGGGTGTGAAATGGTTCATGTTAATCACACAGTAACTGGCCTTTCATATGCAACCTGTGTGTTAAACAGTGGATCTCTCTCCGTGAATGGGTGTTTGTATATGTTGGTCCAGTTATTACTCCTTTCCTTCAGAGGAAAAGAAATTATTGGAAATGGAGAGGATGGCATAGGCTTCGTATCTGTTTGGGTCTGTGCAGTACCTCCCCTGTGGTTTTTATATGCAGCAATTACAGAATCATGCCCTTCCGTTCTGCCTTGAGGGGGCTGCAAGGATGAAGATGGGACTGTGCAGTTTCAAATACAGAGCTAAAAGGCAACATTGTGCAGGAAAATTTAAACAGTTGCTGAATTTTAAGTCCATGCCTAAATCCCATTGACATCTGTGAGATTTTAGTTTGATCAAGAATTTTGTGACTTTAGGGCTGTGCACATTGTAGAAATGCTGAAGTAGAAATGATTCCATATTATCGTTACAGATTGGGGAGCATTTACATCTGTACACAAGCAAAATCATATTTCCAACCAGTAGACCTCAGACCTGTAATGTTGTATGTGCATGGACAAACCCTTGCACACATCAGGATAAGAATCTGACTTCCCTTCTCTTTATTGCAGAAATAATCCTTTTTTGTTGTTTTCATCCTTTATTTTTGTCCTTCCTTTTTTCTTTTTTTCTTTTTTTTTTCTTCTTTTTAATTCCAGATGTTTAAATTGTTATAATGACGATTCTCTGTTTAATTTGAGGGTTGCAGTCCGTGCTAACATTAAATTATGTGTAGTGTTGAGTAATTTTTATCAAAGTCAGCATACTCTGGCGATATAAGGATCTTTTGGTGAGATCAAACAGCTTCTACAATTAGGAAAGGAAGTAAAGAAGCAAAAAATAAGCCTGCTATACCTCCTCATTTACACTTTCTCAGACAGATCTCATTGAAATTGTGGGTTGAGCAGAAAGCAGACAACACAGTTTGATGTGCAGAGGCTCCAGAAGAGTGCCATGCTTAATGTTTTGCATAAAATAATGAATAGGTCTTTCCTTGTAACTAGCTTACAAGTGAGTAAACAGAGCATTATGTTTTGTCTATATTGAATGACATGACACTTACTTGCAATTAATATGCTCAGATTTTGCATACAGGTATTTATGTAGATCTACAGATCCCCTTCCAAAATGATTTTTTTAAAGTGAAGATAAGTGACCGTTGAAGCCTTTGGCATGTGATAGTTGTTCTGAGTTTAGTGTTTGTGTCTCATTGGAGTAATATGGGTTTGTTTGTTCTGTAGCTATTCCAGCCCACCCACATCTTGGTGGTTTGGCCCTTCCTCTTGCTTGTCTGCAGGTGTGTCCATTGCTGACCTCATTCACCCGTCTATTTGGAGTCATAAATACATTTAACCTAATGTTTGGACATATCTCTGTTATGCCATCATTGAAATAGAAACAACCTCCTCTCCTCCAAACAATTAATTCCTTATTATGAAACAAGAATTTTCTGCCTAATGTTCATCAAAATTGGTTGGTTTTTTTTTTTCATCCTCTCACAGTAAAAGATTGTAAGGTTTCACTTCTATTTTGGGCTTTGGCACACACTTGCATCATCTCCCTGTTCTACTCTCTTAGTTCAAAATGACCATCCTTCGAAGTGCTACCTTTTCAAATGTATGTAAAATGCTTAAAGGTTCTCATATCTCTATATGAAAGCACATTAGAATGAATTCTTCATGGCTTTTTTGTGTCTAAAGTGCTTAGGTACTGTAATTAAGATTTTCTATGGTTTAGGACTGGCCTAATTCAGTCAGGCAGAGGAGATTTTAATTGTTCACTTGAGTGAAACTAGAGTTAAAATGAACTGCTTTGTTTTGTTTTCTGAAAACTCAGTCTCAGAGCTATGATGATTTATTTCACGACATTTTCATATGAAAGTTGTGTCCTGTCCCTACTGGGAGAAGTAGAGTTAATTTTCATGCCAAAATGAAACACGGCAGCATTCTATCTTACTTTTATGAAGAAGTTTTTTAGTGGACTTCTAAAAATACCACTAATGTTGATTGAACCCATACTGGCTATCATTGGTGTCTGCTGCCACAACCCATGCGTATGTTGTCTTTTACACTTCTCTTAGGTGGAAAATGCTGTACAGAAGGCCTGCTGCATGCTACAAATGGTAAAAGAAAAATCCAGTGCAAGATGTAATTTAGTGTGAAAACAAACTGGATAATACACAAATTGCAAGTGCAATTTTCTTCAGAGACCCTGTTTTGTTTTGATCCTAACTTCCTCAGCAGTACCCCAAGCTGCACTGCTTTTGCTCTTTTAAAACAATTCTTGCCCAAGCAAAATTTTACTGTCCAGCATTTCTCCAAGGTTGGGCAAGCACAGAAATTAAAGTGGGTGGAGAGGTAGAAGTCAAAACTAATGCTTGAGAAATAAGTGGAAAAGATGTAGTTTTAGGGGAAAATTATGACAATGGTGAGAAGTAGGGACATGTGAGGAGCTAGAGGAAAATACAAATATCATCACAGATTTTGGAGGCAAGTGCTGGAATGTGTTAGTCATGTAAGAAGAAATCAAAAACAGAGAAGTATGAATGTATGGGACAATATATACAGAATGTTTCCTTCCCAGATCTGCAGTTCAGTGTTACAGCTCCAAGTCTGACCATGGCTTCAGCTGCCCACAAATGGCTTGTGAAAATTACTTTCAAATTGTGTCTCTCAGTGCATACTCTCAGTTCTGTGCTGGGCCTCTGAAGGGACAAAATCAGTACTTGGTACAAGCTGGGCAATTCATTTTGTCCCATGGGATATGGGGGGGGAGGAGGGGTGTATGGTGCAATTTTTAACGAGTCTCATAGTGTTCCCCCTACTTCCTTAGCTTTAGGGCAGTCTTCAGACAATTCAGCATGGTGTAGGAAAAATTAATATAGAGTACTTTCCTCTTCATAGAAATTAATATATATACATGTGGAATAGGCAGGAGATTCAGAAGAGATTGAGTGGTCTCATGGTTAGGAAGATTGGCAGCTATGAGAAAGGGTAGACTACTCCTGCCTTTACCAATAAGTTCCTATTAAAGATGGCCAAATTGCTTTGACCAAAAATACTATTCTATTCTAAAATTTTCCATCAGCCACTAGATACTAATGGTTTTGATTTTCTACAGTGGGACGGATTGGCAGACTGCTTTCCCAGCTGGAGTTTTAAGTCATTGATAGTGTGCTTTGGACATCTAAAACCTGCTACAAATACTAAGTAGTGAAGGAAAATCAGTACTCTAATTTCTTATACTAGAAACTCAAAATACATGGAAACTTCTGCCTTTTTCCCCTTTATCTCCATGCCTAACTTTATCCTTATATAGTGAGCATGATAGGAGGGAAAAAACATTTCCCCTACATTCAGTTCCCCTTCTGAAGTCAATGTGAATTGCTTAGATAACTTTGATGAAAGCTTTAACATACTCCAGAGCAAATTATTAATTTTCCTTTTCAGTGTAACATTGAAGTATCATACTAAATACTTACTTATTCTTTTATTATAGGAAGTATGAGTCCTGCAGGGGAAAAAAAAAAAGTGATTTTGAAATGAAAACCATACTCCATGGTATTCTCATGATGGAGAAGAATTAATTGCCTGGTGAAACTTTCAATGTAGGAAACGCTGTAATTAAGTACTTGATTTCACCATATGGGGAGAGTATTCATTCTGGTTTCAGGAAGAAAAGATGAAGGGGTTTATTTGATAAAATACATGTAGAGAGTGACTTTCCTGTGACCTAGGGTGATAACAAATCCTTGACAGGCACAGTCTGCATATGTGGAATTGCTGACCAAGAATATCATACCTAAGTTTGTTCTCATTAAAATCAATAAAATATCTCAGGTTGCTTGTAGAAATATTTGTGGTGTGTATTGCAACAAGTATTCAGTATCCACAGTTCAGAACTGCTCTGGGCCAATGGGATTGCAAAATATCGGTCAGCTTGGCTGACAGCCTAAGGTTGCCACAGCATTTTTTATCTTTAATGAGTAAAAGAGGTGGTGTTTATAGAAAAATAACTGTCTCTTGAGAAGCTGTGCAAAAAGTTCCATTCAAAACCGTTCTGTTTATATATAGTTTTGTTGTTTGTTTTCTTTTCTTTTTACTTACTACTGTGGACATTTGCATGAAAACAGGATATTTCTCCTTCAAATTGCAGTCATGGACAGAATAGCTACTCTGCCAAAATGGAGCCAACCCACTTCAAAAAAGTAAACTATTTTTCTCACCAAATCTGTTTCTTCCGTGTATGTAAAGTTTAGAGCACTTATTTTCCTACCTAAATTTAGGGGCTGGGTTGGGTTGGGTTGGGTTTTTTTTTTGCATTAGATCTGTAAAACCAACAAAACAATATGTATATAGTAAAATGAGACTATGTTAGTGAAAAGATTTAAGTTAGGGAAAAAAAAGCAACAGTAATGTAAGTAGCATTTATGGTTTAGTATTTACAGTGACAGAGAGCAGGGATAAAAGTATTTTTGTTACATGTACTGAGGTTTGGGGTTGTTGTCCACACAGCTTAGAAACAATGCTAAGTACTTGAGAGAAATAAATAGAAGAGCTGGGTCCTGTTTTGGCTGATGGTGATCAGTAATACTAATAAAGGCGGGCTTCTCTTAAGAATGCCTCTGTTCCTTCTAATGAACAAATTTGACTTCTCCAGTCTTGGGTTAAATGTAATAGTCTATCAATTTAAGAGATATGCTTTTACTGACAAGTGGAATATACTTTCTTGTTTGGCAATGTTTTATAATTCCTTTAAAATTTACTTTAGAGGCCCAAGGTTGAATGAGTGTACATTAACAGCAATGTTCCTATACGTATTTACATCACTTAACAGCTCAGTCCAAGACCATCTGGCTGCACATGGAACATCAACTGCCCAGATAGCTCTGTGTCATTTATTTCTTGGCAGAAATGAGTAGGATAGTGGGTGTGGCACGCTGCCAGATCCTTAGCCCCTGTAGCCCTCATCCTAGAGAATAACAAAGGCAGGAACGTGAATCACAGAGCCTTCCAGCTGGAGGCAGCTCCAGCCAGAGCCGTCTTACAGCTGCTTTGCCCTGAAGAGGCTCACTCACCCTAGACTAGGAGGCTGTGGTAGCTTCTGGCTTTGAGCATGCTTTTCTTGTTCCTCCTACTCTCAGTCTAGGGTGGCTCTCTGAAAACTGATACATATCCGTGTAAAATCTTCTGTATTATCTCTTTATACAACTTCAGGATTTATAGTCACCATACTAATAAATAAATGTTCTCTCTCTCTGCTTAATAAATGGAACAGCAGGGTTTTAGAGCAGGTGATCATAGTCCTCTGACTGTAATGATTTGCAGAGAAATTAAGAAGGAACAAGCTCTCCTTGTCAAGTTTTCCAATGTTGTGAGCACCAATTCTTCCCAATGTAACTGCAGATCTTTCAGACAATCTTTTTTTTCTTCTCATTTGAACAAATAAGCATCTCATTGATATTTTTTATGTAACCAACTTGTACCTATTTGGGGCCATACAAATTTGTGATTTACAAGTAATAAATTATTAAACCTCTGTGAAATAGACCTTGCAATTCTCTCTGCAGATATAAACTGCCTTTGATTTTGCCATGCCACTTCACAGAGTCAGGGTCCATTTGCTTAGGCCAAACACTATTTAAATGTGACTGAACAATATCAAGACTCAATCAGTGGGAAGAAACACCAAAGGTCCTCTGGAGGAATCTGTTGTCTTCATTCCTAGTTTGTAGCTGCTCTATGTGTAGTTTATACTTGACAACTTTTCTACTTGGGCAACTCACAATGCGTGTTCACATTGTCCTATTTGTTTTGTACTTGTAGAACTTTACACAGGATTGGGGCCTAATTAAATGTTTGCAAAGTAATTCAGCATAAATGTGATGATTAGTTTCTTTAGTTATTGGTTGGCAATATTCGGTTCCCACCTAGTTTGTTCAGTGCTACTTTGGCAAACTTACAGTTTTCAGCAACAGTCATTCACGGTAATTATCTCATATAACACACTAAGTAAATATATGGTAAATGAGCAAATGTAAATCAAACAAGAAAGAAAACCCTGGGGACTAGCGGGGCCTGAAGTTCTTGTGGCACAGCAGGTAAGCCAAAGTAGAAGGAGGAATAGGATAAGAATTTCTTAGAGCCTAACTGCTGCAAATATGTCAATGGAGCTGAGTCAGCATGGGAAGAATGCAGTAATCTGCTGTTGATTCAAAAGCCAGTAGCTCACTGCTACCCTTCTGGGTGATGTGGAGATCATTTGCTGGAAATGCCAATGACTAACATTCGAGGACTCTGCAGAGCTGCTGCTTCTGCTGCTCTCCAACCCATCTCTTGTACTGCTGCATTCCAGGGGCATTCCACTGGAAACAACATCATGTCACAAAGCTGCTGGAATAGCCACCAGTCAGCATCAGACCAGCAGCTAGAAAATGTAAATGATACCAATCATCCTTTTAGAAGTTGCAATTTAATAATTGGTTTGCCTTTCTGAATTCAAAAGTGTTTCTTCCCCTTTGTCTGTCTCAGGTCAATATACATAGCAGATTTGTATGGTATTCACAAACGAATATTTAGCAGCATAACTTATATTTCTTTTGTGTAGAATTTCTTAGGTAAAACATTCCTTTGATATCCTTATTCCTCTAGAATTTTGCTCACGAGAAACCAGGCTTTTTTCTGCCTTTCTTCTGGCCAGCTGTTTGTTTTTCTCTGCAGAAATCCTTCTAGTTATTGTGTTAACAATTACTTTCCTGTTGTCTTCCTGACTTCCAACCTTTCTCTGTTTGTTTTTTTTGCCAGCTTATGGATGCTATGACTGCAGGACGGTGCTAACTGATCCCTCTGGAGTTTTCACTTCTCCATGCTTCCCCAGTGATTATCCAAACAGTCAAGCATGCAAGTGGATCATCCGAGCACCTCATGGGTTCATCATACAGCTAACATTCATTGATTTTGACATCGAGGAGGCTCCAGGTTGCATTTATGATTCACTGACATTAGACAATGGGGAAAGCCCAATGAACCTTTGTGGAATCACTGCCAAAGGATTATCGTATAACTCTACCGGAAATGAAATGATTGTGTCATTTAAAAGTGACTTCAGTATCCAAAAGAAAGGGTTTAATGCCAGCTATGTACGAAGTAAGTAAACTCAAAGTATTTCATCCCTCTTAGAGATGTTAGAAGGAAATATACTATAAGAATTAGAGCAATAATTCCCAAAGAAATCAAGTCCTCCATGAGAAGGGAAGGATGGGGAGGATTGGAGGATAAAACTACAGTTAGCCAACATGGATTTAGGAAGGGTAGGTCCTGCCTCACCAACCTGATCTCCTTCTATGATCAGGTGACCTGCCTGGTGGTTGTGGGGAAGGCTGTGGATGTAGTCTACCTGGACTTCATCAAGGCCTTTGACACCATCCACCATAGCAAACTCCTGGCCAAGCTGTCAGCCCGTGGCTTAGACAGCAGCACTCTGCACTGGGTTAGGAACTAGCTGGAGGGCCGAGCCCAGAGAGTGGTGGTGAATGGTGCCACATCCAGATGGTAGACAGTCACTAGTAGTGTCCCCCAGGGATCAGTGTTGGGCCCAGTCCTGTTCAATATCTTATTGATGATCTGGATAAGGAGATTGAGTCCATCATTAGTAAGTTTGCAGATGACACCAAGCTGGGGGCAGGTGTTGATCTGTTAGAGGGTAGGAGAGGTCTGCAGAGGGACCTTGACAGGCTGGACAGATGGGCTGAGTGCAACATGATGGCATTTAACAAGTCCAAGTACTGGGTGCTGCACTTTGGTCACAAAAACCCCATGCAGTGCTACAGGCTGGGGTCGGAGTGGCTGGAGAGCAGCCAGGCAGAAAGTGACGTGGGGGTACTGGTTGACAGCCAGCTGAACACGAGCCAGCAGTGTGCCCAGGTGACCAAGAAGTCCAATGACATGCTGGCCTGTATCAGAAGTAGCGTGGCCAGCAGGAGCAGGGATGTCATTCTGCCCCTGTGCTCGGCACTGGTTAGGTCACATTGAGTACTGTGTCGATTTCTGGGCTCCTCAATTTAAGAAGGACATTAAGACACTTGAATGTGTCCAGAGAAGGGCAACAAGGCTAGTGAGAGATCTCGAGTGCAAGCCCTATGAGGAGAGGCTGAGGGAGCTAGGGTTGTTTAGCCTGGAGAAGAGGAGGCTCAGGGGAGACCTTATTGCTCTCTACAACTACCTGAAAGGAGGTTGTAGCCAGGTGGGGGTTGGTCTCTTCTCCCAGGCAGACAGCACCAGAACAAGGGGACACAGTCTCAAGCTGTGCCAGGAGAAGTTCAGGCTCCAGATGAGGAGAAAGTTCTTCACAGAAGGAGTAATTGGCCATTGAAATGGGCTGCCCAGGGTGGTGGTGGAGTCACTATCCCTGGAGGTGTTCAAAAAAGGATTGGATGGGGCACTTGGAGCCATGGTTTAGTTAGTCATGAGGTGTTGGGTAATAGGTTGGACTTGATGATCTCTGAGGTCTTTTCCAACATTATTGATTCTGTGATTCTCTGGTTTTTTAACTAATTTATTTTTCTTTGGAATAGAAGAAATTATATTATTCTGGGACATGACATGAGTCATGTTAGAAAAGCTTCTCACATGCAAGGATCTTAGGCCTTATGGTGCCTCTCCCTGATGATTTATGCTGGAGGGTTTGGAACCAGGACACCAGGTCAATATACCTGCAGAGAGACATCAAAAAGAGAGCATGAGAGGGAATTTAGCTCAGTCAGAAGTGGGGCCAGCATGGCCCCATGAGGCACCCAGCAGTGCGGAGGAGTTTATTCACAAGGCAGAACTTCTCAGGGATTCTTCCAGGCTCTAGGAACAAACTCCCAGGGATGAACTAGTGTGTTCAGATCCTTGACCTTTCTTTCCCTTCTTTAAATGCATGGCAATGCTGCGATTTCAAAAAGCCTAACAACTGAACATGACAAATGAGATATGATTGGTGTTTCCTTTGTCGTTTCAAGGGTTAATTACAAGTTGCTCTGACATGATGGTAAAGGGCAGGAAGGTAGTGGAGACCATTAGGGGGGTGATCATTTACAGGCCCTATCTGCTGCTCACCATTCATCCACTTCAGAGTTATAGTTTGCAGTTGTGAACAGTAGTCTTTCTTTTGTCAACATTACACACCTTGGAATGAACACTAGTATTGCTTTGAGCATTTATATTTCTGTAGCACACACATTCTGTTGATTCACTGGCAGATGTAGAAATGCAGAGCACAGAGATTTGCAGTTATCTCTTCAGTTACAAGTAGATACTATGATACTAGATTCTGATATTCTGATACTAGATCCTCCCTGTAATTAATTTTGATTTTAATATCTATATATTCATATAGATGTCATATATTTTAAAATAATGAAGATAGCAACCCCTGGAAATCATAAGGCAAAGGAAGTCCTAATTGTGCCAGCAAAATTGGTGTGCTGTTCTAAAAAGGCAAAAAAAAGATAACATCATATCAGAGGAGCTAAAAATACTTAATTCTACTGAGGTCCTTTCATGCTGACAAACTGAAGGCAGTAGTAATTGTAGGAGCACCTATTCTTTTCTGAAAGTGGAAGCAAATTTTCTGAAAGGTGTCTCTATTTGAAAATAGCAGCTTTTGCTGTATTGTAAGAAGTTGTAATGTCAGGTGGATCATAAAAAATTAAATGCAATCTGATCATGCAAAATTATGTATTTCTTTATTTCCCTTTAATCTTTTTTTGATTACAAGGGATAAGATGACTTAGAGCCAGAATTGAAAAATTTAGTACTGCCCTCAGATATATTCAATGAGGAGGAGAGGAAAAGTCCACAAATGTAGTTGGAGAACCACTTGTGTATATATACATATAGGTGATGCCAAATTGAGTTATACCTTGCATTCATGGATTGCACTATTAAAGTTAAATAGTCTTGGAAGATACTCTTTCCTTTTGAGTAAGACAGCTGCTCCCCAGCTTGAGTAATGATATCAGTGACCTTCACCAGTGACATATTTTAATGGCTCACATATGTGCTACTTTGGAAACTCTGTTAAGGCTTGCTGTTAAGCATCTGCTGGATTTTCTTTCATTATTCCGAATCTATAACTCTAATCTGATGTCTTGATTTTGACTGTGGATGCCAGAAGAGCTGGCTTCATGCATATGTGGCAAATGACTATTTTCTGCTTATTGACCACGGTCTTGCAGTATCTGTAACACTGGATTAGAGACAAAGATCATGGCAATGTTTAAGCTGGCAATGGATAGAGAAAAGGAGCTTGGTGAAACAATGATAATGTACTGCTTTCATGTTATAAAAGCACACACATAGGCAAATTATGATGCAGCTGCATGGCAGATGACAATACCATGTTCTCCTGCCCCTGTAAAGAATTCCCAAAGCCATCAGGGAAATTGCACACCCCCTCACATCAGGTCCCCAGTGAAGTTTCAACGCACCCTTGTCAAGCTGACGCCACTGCAATTACTATAAACATGATAGCTGGGCAAAATCATTATTTGTCCCAAAGTGAGGGGACTACTGTTTTATTCATATTTAGCTTCTGTTTCTCTGAAATTATCATATGTAAGAAATAAAACTAAGTAGTTTTTTTCAATTCTGTGTTTTACAGAGTAATGCAAAGTTGGAAAGTGTATTCAAAGAAACACAGCAGTTTGCTATATAGTATTTAAAAATACATTAATGGTACAATATGTACACAAGACAAAATATATGTGGGGAAAGACAAATATAAATGAGTTAGTTTTGGGATGGAATTAGCCAAGAATAGAACAGGTTTTGTGTGACTGCTTAGTTTTATGTAAGAGCAGTTTCAAACTGAGTTTCACAGGGCACATCCTGTTATCCACAACAAGCTGACCACCCACACAAATGTTGGCTTTCCTCATTGTCATCTCCTGCAGTACACCAAGAGGAGATGGATGGACTAGATCCTCAGCAGCAGTAAATGAATGCAGATTTGCTAATCTTTGGGGAATTGTGTCAATTTACACCATCTGAAGAGCTGGCATGTTAATTATAAGTCACTCAGTTACCAATTAATAATGATAAGTAGAAGTCACTCCATTACCAAAAGGAGAGGAAGGAGAGCTAACAGACCTCTGCTAGTACAGAAATGCTTGGGGCAGTGTCACATAAAATTAACTGACAGCTGAGTAGTAGTGCAGCAGCCCACATTGAAAGCACAATTCAGCACAGTAGTAGCAAAGAAAGGTCTCAAGGAGCTATTTGGTATATACATATATACACACTTGCAGGTGTCATTAAGGTTAATGCATTTCTTCCAGCATCAGAGAAGGAGCAGATGAAAGCAGTGAAGCTAGGAACAGATGAAGCCACCACTTAAGCACTGAACCATGCTGAAAAGCCCATCAACTGTCAGGAAAGCAATCTTCCCTGCAAGAGGTTGTAAAATACAGTCTAAGGACTCCTGGCTTGCTTATGTGTGAAGGGACATAGGAGATGTGCAGCAGTGAGCTGCAAGTAAGCTAGAGGCTGTGAAAAGCAGCAGAGGCAGGCTTTGTGTCATCCCAGCGCTCCTGTGAAAGCAGATGTGAGTCTCAGAATAGTGTCTGGTTGCTCCTTATGCATCCAGGCAGACTTTTGTACATTCTTCATGAGTAAATAGCAATATGTCCAAAATAACCCCTATTCATTGTAATTCAGTTATCCTCCTAACAGAAACAATTTAACATTATTCTGAAAGTAGTCTAAAGACTTGGATAATCATTCCTAGAATGTGTTCTTTCTCAGAGAACAATCTGTTTCTGCGGTATTAACACCTGAAATTCATCAGTGTGACAGTTGTCTGTGCTATAGTAATCAGGAAAGAGATCTGTACTTAATGTTGATGGCGGGATTCTGTTTTCTCCACATGGTCTAAATACTTGTCAGTTTTTTCACTGTATGGGGAAGGTGGCAGTGTTTAAATCTCTCGAATACAGCAGAGTGTAGTAGAATTGTTCAGTACTGGAGCAACATCCTCTCTGTTTATTTCTCTTTCTATACTGTTTAAATGTGGCCAGGTGTTCCATAACTCTTCTGCCCACCCTAACACAGGCTATACAGTGCTTATATGAATGATCTCTCTTCTTTTTTGAGTTTTGAATCCTTATACTTCTGGAACATTTTCCATGTTATGTAAAGAAGCTAACAGTATAATTAACCCATGGAAAAAAAAAGGCTCTGTTTTCAATGGAGAGTTGAACACATTTTCTATCTATAAAATTGTTACAACATACTTTTGCCCTTGGAAAGAAAAAAAAAGGTCTCTGAAGTAAATCCAGTAACTGTAAAAGCCCAGTATTTTTCTCCCTTCCCACCCATTCTTTAGTTGCTGGGTTGGCAAATAATGTGAAATGCTTTATGTTATTTTACTGTATAATATATTGGTCAAATTATGTCCTTGTGTATATCCAAATATGGTAGTTTGGAGCTCAGAGTCTTTGCAAGCAGCTGGCAAAGGGAAATTGCAATACCACAGAACACACAGCATCCTTATACCCCATAAATGTGTCTTATTTTCCTGAGTGTGGCATGACAGTCACCCTTCCCCCACATGTGTCATCCCCTGATATGGAAAGGGTTTTATTTCATTCTGAGATAATGTATGTTGTGGCATCACTTAAAAATTCCAAGGGAGACTAGATAGTAACTACTGTAGAAGTCATTCTTCATGTCTGGCAAAACCCAATTTCACTTCCAGCATATACACTGTGAAAATGTGTAAAAGAGGCAGCAGACATTTACTGGATGTGTGGTTGGCCACAGGACTGCAGAGGCAGAAGTAAAACTGAGAGCTGCTGCAGTCTGGTCTTCTTGACGTTGATACCTTTGCATGACTGATAACCTGAAACTTCTCTCTGTGGGGAAATTTACTGGAAGAGTTTTGTTGCCATGAGTGTGCCAATAAAACTGATCATATCAACACTTTATTTTGAAAAACAATGTTCTTCAAATTAGGGTGAACTTCTACAACTGTCAGTAGTATCCTCATGGAGAAGAGGCATATATTGTATAATAGTGTTCTTCACATTTGGTGACTGCAATGTTGCCCAAGCAAATCAGAATAGTTAATATTGATTAGAGACGGACTAGTTCTGACCACACCTAAATACCCTTCCTGCAGTGCATATTTGCAAGGAGACTAGTCATTTCTAGATACTTATGCTGACCCAAATATTAGCAAATAATGAACAGCTTGGATATAAAATTCATGAGCATGCAATTGCAGTGTTCAACCAGAAGGCTTCTGGGAACAAAATTAGAAAGCCCTGTGCTTTGTAAAAAGCCATTAGCTGAATTCAGGAACAAAATGTAATGGGAGATATCTTGCATTGCCATATTTAAAAGAAGCAAGGCCTGAACTTCATCGGTGTAGTGCAGTCATGCAGACAAGTAATTAAAATAATACATCGTAAAAGCCAATCATCCTGGGTTTTTCAAATATAACTGTTTTATCCCATTGCCTAATGCCTCCTTACTAGATGAATGGGTAGTAATTTTTCTGAAGTGTTGGAAGTTAGGTAATAAGTCATAATGCTGCTCTTCCTGCAGCTATAGGGGTTGTTAACTATGTGTTGTGGAGTGTTCACTGTGCCATTGAAAACAAACCCTACATTGTTTTCAGCTGAGTGCACTCCCGAGCCAAATTCCCCTGGATGTGTGCTATTGGTATATTACAGTGATAGAAACCACCCAATAAATGTTTGATTTAATGGATGTTACTTTCACCCCTGCTGTCAATCTGCCTTCATTTCTATACAATGAATTTTATTTTTTTTTTATTCATTTATTTATCTGCTCCTGGTTCTAGTTGCTGTATCTCTGAGGAATCAGAAAGTCATCATTCCCCAGGTTCCTGATGTCGATGTTGTGTCCCTGTCAGAGACTGTCTCAGTGCCAGAGCTTAGCCAGTTTACGCTGTGCTTTGAAGCAACCAAGGGCAGCAGCGATGACAACGACGACTGGAAAGTTTTCTCCTACACTGATACCTTTTCAACAGAATTCTTCAGCTTTGGGAAGACCACAAAAGGCCATTTTCTGTCCATCTCAGGCAAGCAGTGCATCCTTGAGAATACCTTGCCCCGAAATGCAGAGTTTTTCACAGAAGTCTTTCAACAGCTCTGTGTTGTAGGGGACAGCTTCTCAGGCGCTATAGGTGTATATGCCAAAAGCACCTATCAAGTAGAATACTGTCCAGATATCTTTGGCAAAGTTATCCCGGGAAATGGGAGGCTGGTGCTGGGCTCTAATAGCAATGAAGTGAGCTCTCTAAATGGGGACATTTACAACTTCCGCCTCTGGAATTTCACCATGAATTCACAAACACTGGCCAACCTCAGCTGCGATGTGAAAGGAAACATTGTAGACTGGGAAAACGAATTCTGGAGTATTCCAACTTCAGCACTGAAAGCAGAAAACAATTTGAGTTGTGGTGAGTACGCCTTGCCAAATCTTTTTCGCTTATTTTCCCTGCGCACATCTGCATTGTGCTGACCATACATACCAGCATGGAGGAAAAAAGAGTTCCTGTGAAAGAAAAACAGCTAGGCTTTACCTTCTTAAACTTTAGTTCAACTCTTACCATAAACAGAGGCTTTGAAACAGTAGACGATTCCTAAATAAAAAAAAAAAATCCTCTAAATACTAATTTGCTGCTTCAGATGATCTGCAGATGAAAGTATTTACTAAATAGTTTGTTTATTTGGCTTCTGTTCATATGAAAAGGTTGTTTATTGGCCTTCTATTCATACAAAAAGGGCATAATAGGCAAGTACCTACTAGGTTCAGATAAGATTGCAGTGGTCTCTGGAGAAAAAAATGGGTGTTAACTAATCATCTAGTAAATGTTTTTATACCTGCTCTTTGATTAATCAGAAAGAGCACTTCCTAGCCTTGTGCTGTGCGTGCAGAGCCAGCAGAAGCAGTGACAAAGCAACAATGATTGAGACAGAAAAGTACAAGAAAAATTTAAATTAAGGAAGGCAGACAGGAAGGGGTTTAGATCAAAATCATTGTGATTTATCTTAATTATGGCATATTATCAGTCCTTCTTTTAACTGGTAATTAATGGATGTCTTTCTTCCTGTGGATTACTCTGAAAGATAAATTTCAATACGTTGCCCAATCTGTTCTCATTTCATGGCTCAGACTCTTGATTTTCATAAGTATCCAGATATAATTTTTATATAGGTGTACATCACTACAGCTGGTTGACAATTTTCTACTGGAATTTTTTTTTTCCACATGACCACCAAAAAAAAAAACCCCAACAACCACCAAATTAAAAAATCAAAGAATATTAGGGGTTGGAAGGGACCTCCAGAGAGCAAGTCAATCCCCTCTGCCAAATCAGGATCACCTAGGGCAGGCCGCAAGGGAACGCATCCAGGTGGGTTTTGAAAGGAGACTCCACAGCCTCTCTGGGCAAAATAACTAAAAAATCATTGTCACTTTGGACCATTTATTTTAATAATTATTTTAAAATATTTTTTTATTAAAAAAAAATACCCAGTGTTTGTGGTAGCAGCAATTTTACAGAATTTGGAGAATTATAAAACGAGTAGGGGAAAATCTGAATCATAGCCAACAGTAGCCTATACATGCACTGATGATGCTTGTGAAAATCAACTGCTATCAGACCTTAGTTTGAGCCCTTCTACCAAAGCAAATACACATTAGTTAAAAAAAGAAAGAAAGAAAAAAAAAAAGTTAATCAATTACAAATATTTATTGGTTTTGAACCATGTGGTGTCTTTTCATATCTAATGCTGTCCTCTCCAATTATGCCTTTTTGTTCCTTTGGCACCTCAATAGTTTAAACTTACTTTAAGTAGTGTCAATTTAAGTCCTGACAAGGCATCACCCACTGTGATACAGGCTTTCCTGGACCAGAGTATTTCCTAAAAGAAAACACTGGGTTCAGTGCCATTTCAAAATTGGTCACTAATCCCAGAGATGAAATTGTCAGAATTTTCTTCCCTTCATCTTCTTGAATAAACGCCTTCATTGTAAAACAGGCCTTCAACAGGGGAGTTGATGAGTCAGGCTATCAACCATGAATAAACCACTTACAGTGGGGAGATGACTCAAACCGATCAGGCTTCATTTAGCAGCAGTGGAAGGGTTTATGCAGAAAAGAGGCTTTTGCAGCGCTCCAATAATGCTTCCCAGGAAGCAGCATGTAACTTCAAAAGAGGCAAGCCAAGCGTTTAGAAGTGATCTCAGCACATCTATGCCTGAACAGTGCTTACATTTTTCAAGGAGAGTTATTTTCATGGTATTTCAGACAAAGCTCATACAAGTACACTGGCAAATTGTTCCAGATAATCTTTTCATAGTTTTACCTTCTCCTGGTTTATTCCTTAGACTAATGTTTTCACAGCTGTGCAATCATGGTGGGGTGTTTCTGTAAGACTTGATGGAATTCTGTTTTTATTGCGGTACCTCCGCACAGCTTGCATTTAAAGGTATATGTACACAGCCTGGGTATCCGGACTAATTTTAAAACAGGTAGCCTAGGTAACGGCAGCAGGGTAATGCCACCAATGCAGAGCTCTCTGCAGGCAAACTGAGGAGCATGTAGCCAGTTTTGGGTACTGATCTTGGAGCCTGAACTGGCTGTGCCTATACCACGGTATGATCCACTCAATTTAAGGGTGACATTGCTGCATGTGTGTCCATGCCTGCAATTCCATTTGCTTCATACACACATCATGTAAACTCTTCATTCTCAAAGGCCAGAAGAATACTTAATTTTTCTGCCCACCATAGGCAGCTGGATGATGTTTCAGGATGAGCTAATTGACCTCAGTGCTGTTTATGAGTAATAGAATGAAAAATGCTGTTCCAAAGGTCATTGCATATTGGAGAAGATGCCTCAGTGAAGTCAGAATTTTTTTGCTGTTGAAGTACCTGTTCTGCTTTGCTGACTATAAGAAAGTCTAGTGTGACAAGCTATATATAGATATAGATGTCTCAGTTTTAGTGAGTGACATACATCAAAGTGTTCATATCTGTTGTTCACATTACTGACCATGCCACATTACTGACCATGCCATTTAGCTTCATAAAGTTGCTTATGGGAAGTATCTGCTAACATCTAAATCATTATATTTTCTTTAGTGGATACGTTGGGAAAATCTTGCTGGAATTCAACCCAATTAAAAGTTAAAAAAGCTGATATATTCACTGGAAGTATCCCTCTTTAAAGTATACGGTTGTGGTGGATTGAGCCCTGGCTGGACACCTGGTGCCCACCAACACCACTCTATCACTCCCTTCCTCAGCTGAACAGAGGGAAAGAAAATACAACAAAAGCCTCATGCTCAAGATAATGACGGGAGTGATCACTCACCAGTGACCACTGTGTACCAAACAAACTAGAAGCGGGGAAGTTAGTTCAGTTTACTACCAATCAAATCAGAGCAGGATGAGAAATAAAATGAAGTCTTAAAAACACCTTCCCCTCACCTATCCCTTCTTTTCAGGCTCAACTTTACTCCCAAATTTCTCCACCTCCTTTCCCTGAGTAGGACTGGAGAATGGGGGTTGCAGTCAGTTCATGACATGTTGTCTGCTGTGCCTTCCTCCTCCAAAGGAGGATTCCTCACAATCTTCTCCAGCTCCAGTGTGGAGTTCCTCCCATGTGAGAAAGTCCTCCCCAAATGTCTCCAGCATGATCCGTCCCATGGACTGTAGTTCTTCATGAACTGCCCCAGTGTGGGACCCTTCCATGTAGTGCAGTTTGTCAGGAACAGATTGCTGCAGTGTGTGTACTCCACGGGATCAAAAGTCCTGCCAGCAAACTCACTTGCAGTGTGGACTCTGGTCCACAGGTCCTGACAGGAGTCTTCTGCAATGTGGACTTCTGATGGGGATCACAGTGTTCTTTGGGCATCTGCTTGCCCTGGTGTGGGGTGTTCTGTGGACTATAGGGGGACAGCCTGCCTCACCATGGTCTTCACCAATAGGCTTCAGTGTAATCTCTGCTCTGGCACCTGGAGTACCTCCTCCCCATTCTTGGCATCTGCAGAGTTGTTTCTCCCACATATTCTCACTTTTGTCTCCAACTAGAGTTGCTGTTGTGCAACAGTGTTTTCACCTTCTTAAATATGTCATCACAGAGGCACTACCATCATCACTGATGGACTAGGTCTGGGCCAGCAATGCGTTCCTCTTGGAGGCAGCTATCGCTGGCTCTATCAAGCATAGGGGAACCTCTAGCAGCCTCTCACAGAAGCTACCCCTGTAGCAACTCTCTAAGTCCCCACTACTAATACCCAATGCAAGTCTTCTGACTTAATAGTTTTTACCAAATAAAATCATACAGAAACAAGGAGTTAATTTACAGCAGGGTTGGATATTGACTGTTTAGTATTTACAAATATATTTTTGGGGGAATATATTTTTTTGGGAGCCAGTATGTTCACTTCATCATTCCTGGAGTTTGCTGAGCTTTGTTGAGGTTAAGCTGTTGAGCTGCCCTATTTTTCTCAGCAATGCATGTAATGGTATCTGTGGCATGACATGATTTTGGCTTCAAGGCCCTATGCTTTATCTATTCTTGTATCACAGGAAGTATTTTCCTAACTTTATCAAAGAGTTGGCTCTTTTATAAAAAGATACAGTGTTTTGAGAGAGACTCTCACTGAGTCAATATCATTCTGAAGTGGTAAAGCAAAAGCCAAAAGGGCAACCCTCACAGTAGGTTCATGATTATGTCATGCTCTATGGCCCCATTATTTAGCTCTGTCTGTGGTTGAACTTCTGGGATACACAAGGTGTAATTAATGCACAAGGTGTAATTAACCAGTTCTTTTTCAGTAGCCATTCTTGTATGCCCTGGTTTTGGCTCCATGTCATCAAAGTGTGTGCATGTTGTTATGAATAATTCAGTAGGGATACAGACTTACAACATTATCTGCTTATAAATCATGCATACCAGAATATTAATCACACCCACGTCCCAGGCAGAGGAACAAGTTTAATCACCTTTTATCTAGTTGGTGTCTGTCACAGGCAGATTACTCAGAGGTGTGTGGTGCAAGTAACCTGTGCTACAGCAGCTAAGTGTGGCTGGTTCTCCAAGACACTTTATGACACATGACACAGGATTGCTTAACTCCTGTGGCCACATGAACCTCTCTCTTAAAGCCATTTCACAGGGTACGTGCAAGCTGCATTCATTTAATGCAGTTATTTAATGAAAGCTAAATACATGACTGTAACTTGAAAGTATGCAAGGTTTTCACAGATCCCTCAGCTGCAACAGAAAACAAACATAAAACCCCTCAAGCCTTACATGGAATGGTAGCATCAGTTTCACCAGAGAAATTAGGAAGAGGACTATGTAACTGCAATATGAATATATTCTGAAACATGACAGTTTTCTTCCCAGTAGCCAAACATTTCTAATTATTTTGCTTTCTTTTTCTGAAGGCTCATACTTAATTCCCTCTTCTACAATTGAACCAACCAGTTGTGCAAACCTGGGAAGCCTTTGCCAAGGTAAGAAGCCTGGGTCATTTTCACAGGTTCGTCTTTGAAGAATATCTGTTTTCCTTGGTTTTTCAATTAGTGTTTCAAAAACAGTGAACTGCAATAAAACATAGCAAGGGAAGGAATTCTTCAGTCTCATCAAGTGTGTGGGTGATCTGTACATACAATATGTGGGAAAAAGTGTGATCACTCCCTTGATAATACATTTTTCAAATAGTTTCCACTATATTAAAACTGAATTAATCAACTGCTTTAATTTTTTTCTCACATCTCTTTTCCTCCTGCACATTTGGACAGTAAAATATTAACCAGGGTAAGAAATGACTATATCTGTAAATATTAAATGGGCAGATGTAAATAATCTACTAGCATTCCTTTTTTTTTTTTTCCCAATAAACTATTTTGAAGCTAGGTAATTTGAGATTAGCAGCTAAAAATTTAACATTGAACTGCAATATCCAGCAGCTATTAGTTAATGAGAGGCTGCTTACAGTACTTGGTGGTGGTCTAATAGCCTAAAAATTACTATGTAGAAGGATCCATTAGGTGTCTTTAAAAGTCAGCTTAGTTGAATTCAAAGAATTGGTGGACCCCATTTTCTGTGCCACGTAAATCATTTGCCATACAAGGAGAGTTAAGTCTTTCTGCTTTGTTTAGAGGCTGAAATTCTATGAAAGTGCTCAACGGGAACATCAATTCATTTCACAATACCTTCACGAACACCTGCTAATGAGGTGGCATCCTATGTCAAACTTTAATCACTGCAGCAGCTGCACTAAAAACAATGTCTAGCCTTCTAACCCTTTTCACAGACTGAATGATGGAAGAAGGTGACAGAAAAAAAATAATATACAAAAGAGTAGGAGGAAGTTTCAGAACTCTTTCAAAATGGACATTTATAGGTAGCTTAAAAATGAAAATGCATTCTGCTTGGGAAGCCAGTAAGATATGTCAGTCTTTGCCTGAGGTAAATCTGGCTCAGGTTCTTGGAGCATATTGTACTGATTTCCACATGGAAAGTGAGATGCCAGGTATGTCCATAATCAGATTTCAAACAGTAACTTTCAGGCATCATATTCAGAAAAAACAAGATGAACTAAATACTACTACTTGAATACCTTAGGTAAATGTGACAGCAACAATTATTAAGTCTTTTTCTATGTAAAAGGTAATACAGCCACTATATAAAGAACTATGCGTATTCTCTTGGAAGAATTCTGAGCATTTTCCTCTGTCAAAATGGCATAGTGTGAAAGGAGAGAGAATATCTTTCATTGGGTCAGCTAATAGGGCTGTAGAAATGGACACACCTTCATCAAAACAAGCCCGCTTTTCTAAAAGCCTCATGCTTTTTTCCAGCCTTGTTAACTTGTCTAGTAGAAGATATTGCCTCTAATAAAAGATGCTACCTTTCAAACTTGCCTCTCTTAACTTCTTAGACCACCACATCTTCAATAAAGACTATGAGTACTTTGACAAAGGTAAAACACTTTCATTCTCTGAAAATTGTTTGGTAAAGTATCTGTTGTTCTGTTTGTTACTTTGGATGTGGCAGATCAAATTTACCCTGTTCATCACCATCCTCTTTACTGTCAAAGTAATGAAAAATCGTAAGAAGGTGTCTGTGTATTTCTCTCATCAATGCAGACCTATTTTAAACTGAGAGGCCAGTTTGGATTCCATTTTTACTTCTTTGTTGTGTGTTATGCAGCAGTAACAAAGTTTGTGAGTGCCAGATTATGTCAGCTGCAGTCTGACGAAAGAGATGTTTTCTTCATTATGCATAGCAAATATTTTCATTCATTGGAAGATGCCTCCTTTGACAGCATTGACTGAAAGACATAATCAGTAAGAAGCCTTATAACTTCTTTCTCAGACAGTATAGTCCTGAAGTTTCATGGAAGATGATCTTTTGTTATATTACAGGGTGTCATTTTATATACTCACTATCCCAGTTAGAACCTGTTTGCTGCAGTGTCTAATTCATCCTTCGCTATCCCTGAGTTCCTTACTGAACATGAACATGAACCTGAACATGAGCCTGCTTCCTGAGACTTTCAGAATCAGCAGATAAGCTAAAACAACCTCAGAAAAAAAAATCAAAAGTGCTGTTTCTTGCTTAAAATACGATTGCTTAACATTTCCAGTTTGGTTCTTGGTCAAAAATCTGTAAAAACCGTGTAGCATTGTGAGGTTATGCTTCATCAACCTTCAGATTTTAAAAAGAATTATCAGGGAAAAAGAATCTGTCAGTGAGTGGATTTTCATTCCTTGGGAGTTACTAGGCAAAATTAAATGATTTTCCAAATTATTATTTGAAAATTTAGTGGTGTGATCTTTGAGTTCCTTTACCATGTACTCCCTCCCAATCCACTGAGGGGGAAATTTGCAGTTTTGTCTTCTCACTCTGATTTTGCAAAGTGTTCTGTCTGGTTTTCCTGGGAAACACTTGCCAGGATTCTATGAAGTGTTTCTGTTAGTGTCAGTGGGAACAGTACAGCTGAGACCCTACATGAAGCTTTCAGAATATGTATTCCACTCTTAAGTATTCCAAGTCTGATTTCAATTTTCTTCATTGTACAGACTTCAGTGGAGTTAACTGGATCCTTACATGGGTGTTTGTTTTAGTTTCACATTTGTTGCCTTGAGTCTCTGAGTAGGGATAATTACTCTTCTCACATGCAATGCTCTCAATGCATACATCTTAGAAGATCTATTTTCTGGTCTTTACATAGATGTTTGAATCTGAAGTTCTCATGAGAGGATTTTCAGTTATGAAAGCAGTACAGGACTGATCTTGCAAACCTTACACTGGCAAAACTCCTGCTGAAGTCAGTGAAAGTGAAGATTGCGTGTTTGGGATCTCGGTTCATATTCATTCATCACTTTGTGCAGGAAAAATAATGTGTTTATTTGGCATTTATGGCATTGTGTGCAGGTGGTTTCATTTTACATTGTCATGCGTTGTTCCCATTTTGTCTTACCTTATTAACATTCATATTTCATTCAAGTTCACCTCTTTCTCATCTTTATTACCAGCTACTGTAAATGCTACTACTCCTACACCACCCACTGTCACCACTAACATGCCTGATACTAACAGAAACGATAAGCCAAACAATGGTAAGAAATCCTGTGTTACATTTTTCCTTGTACTGTGTCTAGAACCGATTGATTGTATTTCAAGGTGTTTTTCTTCCTATTATCATAATGTCAAGGGTCATGTCTCAGTTCTGATTTCATTTACACTGAAAAAAACATCAAGAGTAGCTTCACTGGACCATGTAAGAATAGTGTAAATAGGAACACAAACCAAACTTGGCTATTTTTATTATCTTTAACTGGGTCTTACACAAAAGGGACCAAATTTGTGTCACCCATGCAAACAATGAGGGAGGTGGGAAGGATTTTTTTAAAAGGGTCTAAGAAGAACCATGGCCATGATTGTATAGTTGTTACTACTCTGTGCTGTGATTTAAATGTCATAAGGCTGCATTATGAAGCAGTGTGGAGCTCTTGGTTGTGTAGCCAGGGTGGTAGTATGCTAGAATTGTCTGTTCCTCACTAGTCACGCACAGGAGCCAAGTGGAACCATTCCTATGGAGCAAAGCCACTTCCACTGAGTCAACAGGAATCTTTCCACTGACTTCAAGAAGAGCTGGATCAGACTTTACTAGGGAAAATGTTGACAGTATCAGATATCGTTTACTTTTCATTTAGAAAGATTAAGGGGAAAAATAAGGTAGTAAATGAGCCTATTATTAGCACAGGAAAAAAAGCAGGGATTTCTTTTAAGATTTTTCTCAAATTCTGTGATATCACTGTCTCCTAGAGAGCATCATTTTGTCTGACACTGATGAAGTATTTATTAGATTGTTAAAGATAGCTGTTAACCATTATGGGTTAGCTGTTTGGGTGGATTGGATTGGTTGATGGGTTGGACACGATGATCTTGAAGGTCTCTTCCAACCTTGTTTGTTTGGTTTGGTTTGGTTTATTCTAAATATATATTAAACTATATTAACAATACAGAGATAAATTTCTGCAGTTTTCATCTGAGGCTCAAAGATATTTTTTTGTACAGATCTATTTTTTCTATGTGCTCCACAAAAAAAAATTAATTAGACTCTGAGGATTTTTTTGGTGGGTTTTTGGCATTTTTATTCCTAATTTTTTAATGTTTTTTTTTCAAAAAGCATCAGAAGTTACTGTAGGACTTGAAATTCTTGGAATACTTTTTTTTCTCTTGGCAGATTATTTCTTGTACATTGGCAGTCGGGCTGTACAGTAGACAATGTGAAAGAATTTATCTGATTTCAGCCTGTTTGGATGTACTAAACTGTAGAAGTAAGAAGAAAATATTGAAAATTTCTTTCAAATTGTGTTTTTTTTTTCTTTTTGGGGATCTGTATTCACCAGGTGCAGTTAATGTTGATTTTTGTAACTACAGAAGTAACAGAGTGCTTTATTTATGCTAGTATGGATAAAAGCTAGACAATTCTGTCCCTTCTTTGGCTTTGAAACTCCCAAGAGAAAGTAGAAACACTAAGAAAAATAAGCCAAATTAACTTACAGTAGAAGCAAATTAAACTTTCACTCAGCTAACTGGTATAATTTTCCACCTTTGATAACTTCATTTCCAGACCAAGAGCAGACCAGTTAAGTTGCATGTATTTTCTTTAATCCATTAACTATGTGGCTTGCTACACACAGACCTGCAGGAATTCAAACTTCCTGCTACAGTTATCTTCAGAATGAAGAGAAATTCACCTGTATCCTCCCATTCACAACCACAGAAGCAGCAAGAGTCTAAGATAGAAGGAATCAAAACCATAGGAATTATTTCAACCCCAATTATTTGGCCAGTGAAACAAAGGCCTCTCCGTTTCAGTAAAAACTCAGCAGAGGAGAACCCAAAGAAAAAATCCACATACAGCTTGTTTCTTCCAACTGTGTCCACATCAGCTGCTTCCGAGGAGCCCAGCAATGATATTTTGGCTGCTTTTACAGAAAAAATTAACCTAGATAATACTGTGATGAATCAGTTACCAAATGAAAATATTTTGAATGATTCCAGAAGTTCATTTCATGGCACATCTTATGCAGCAGTTGCTGTTACAGAGCCTTCTGTGAATGCAGCAGTTCCTCTTTTTCAAAGCAGATATCCTAATGCACAGGTAGCACAGACTTTGGCAGATGGGCTAGATCATTCCAACTCTGAGTCAGCATTCCATTCTCCCATTAGCAGCAGCAGTGCTGCTTACAAACAGGAAAAAGAAACTGTGTGGATTTCATCCTCCAATAGCAGCACGACGAATTTCATGCATATAAGCAACACCTTGGAGCCTATGCGTTGGTGGAGAGAGACTGTATTTCATCATCCTATCACCTTTGATATTCAAGGCAGACATTCTAGCTTATCTATATCACCTACAGAGAACTCATCATTCCAACAAAGGCTAGATTTGTTAGACTTCACACCTGAAAATTTTAATCTGGAACTTGTAGAAGGCAATGCTGATAGGAAAAGTTCTTTTATGTTAGCATCAAATAGTGACTTTCAGTTTAGTGAATCTACAGACATTAAGGAACATCACTCAGGAGTCATTACAAATTTAACCTCTGCAGAGACTCCACATGCAAACCCAACAACTTTTTTTCAGAAGATGAAAATGACATTCACTAAATCTATGCCTGTCATCCAGCTGACCAATTCAGTCCAAGGACACAGTGGAGAACTACTAACATTGTCAGCACTTCTAGTAGGAGCAGACTGGGCAGACTCAGCACTGAAGCATGTTGTAACAACCCTGCCTGTTAATCAACAATCATTGACTCACATATATTTGGAAATGGATGACCAATTTATATCTAATAGCAATTACTGGTCTCATTATTTAAAACCTTCATTACATATTCAAAAGCCAAGTGAGAGCCTCAGAAGTGGGGTACTGGCGAACAATTTAGATTCATTTCATGATAATAATGAAAACAAAGAGTCAGCCTTTTCTATACTAGAGCCAGGGAACATGAATAGAATTGGCAGCTCCTGGGACTCAGGTTACATGAATTTTCCAACAAAATATGGAGATATTTTGCCTTCTTTAACAGCCGATTTCTGGACTGTCTCCTATCATTTCAAAGAAGTATCGCAAGTGTTTTCAGCGGAACCATCAGAAAATTGGTGGCTGTCATTTAACAAAGGACTTTCTTCCTCCACAGAAAGATTGCCACCCCTTAATTCACCTGCTGAGTCTGACAGTACCTCTGAACAAACAACTGCCATTAGATTACTAGGTCACAAGGCTGAAGAAACTAATTTCTCTAGTCAGGTGTCACCTTTGGAAACACAAATCTTTAGCTCATTAATTGCAGACATCTCAAGGGGAATTTTGGAAAGTAATGGCAAGAGAGTATCACAGTTGCAGTCAACAATGAACTTTGCAGACCCAACTATACATTCCAACACCAAACTTTATTTTGATTTTTCTTTCCCTTCCCTGGATGCCCCTTTGAGTCAATCCTCCCTGTGGGTACAAGTAAGTCCCTTTGATAATGGACTTGGAAACTCCACAGAAAAATTGATATTTGATAGTTTGCAGATGCAAATTGGAACTGAAATAGTAAGTGGTCAAACCAACATGATCTTCCTAAACAATCAGCAGCATCTTGTTACTGCATATCCAGGAACTCAGCCTTCACGTTCAAGAGATAGCCAAGCTGCTTTCTCAATCAATACATCAGTTAAGAGTTTGGCAAACAGTACAAGAACACATAGATCATCACAGTCTCAAAGCCTTTCAGGAAATGGTACTGTGACAGATACTACTGATAGAGCAAGAAGTAAAGTTCAAATAGATACAAGTGCTTTTTTAAAAAATATCAGTTTGATGACTTCTGACTTCCTTCCAATGACATTGTCTTTGGAATTAAGGCACCTTCTTCATTCAGACTCAAAATTCAGCATCGGTGTACCTCCTAATAGCTACTCCACACCTCCACTCCCACAAAGTTTTCAGAACCATCTTGATAGAATTTCTTCAAGCCTGATTCCTCAGTGGGATGTAGAAGAGTTAAGGTTGCCAACAACACCACCAAGAAGTCACTTAACTGTTTTAGGACAGAACTCTGTTGAAAATCAAGGGGACAGCCTGAGATACTCTATTTGGGCAACAGAACAAGAAATCCTTGGTGCTAATGAAGACATAAGGAATTTTGCTGTTCCAACATCAACAAACATATTGACACTTTCCATATTGGATGTGGAAGCAGATGGATATGGGTCTTTTAGCAACAACAGAGGGGTATCTTCTCTGAATATTGTTAGTACTCAAGCCTTAGATTTTGAAAATGCTGATTATGAACATTCTGCAAATCTGTCCTCTATTTTGGAGTTGTCAAGAACTGCAGTGATGAATGATGCAATATATTTGCAATCTTCATATAGTGAAGTTATTACTCATCACAGAGAGACTGTCTTGAAGGGTACTTTGATGACACCTGCAACAACAATCCATCTCTCTCTCATGCAGTCCCAAATGCCAGTTTCTTCTGTGATGTACCATCAGTCATCAGTTTCCACACATGTTCATTCCTTGATCAATTTACCATCTGGGACAAGCCAAAATACCATCCCTTATCCACCAGTGGATCAACTTGCTAGCTCTTCTACAGGCTTTTTATCTTGTGTATGCCACTCCCTCACTGAGCTGGGCTGCCTATGTCAACCTGAGGTCTACTACAGTATGTCAAGCCATTAAGTCAGATGTAGAATAAAACCCGGATCATCTTATCTAGTAGATGTTCAGTTGGTAGATGAATATAGAAGTAGCTGGCTTTCATCCTTTAGCTATAGATCCATTTAGCACATGAAAAGATTTTGGAATAGTAATTTAATTACAGTAGAAGGGAATTTGTAACCTCTTAGTGATAGTAAATGTCATTAACATTTGATTTCTAACTTTTGTGTACTTCTCTAAGACAGCTCTCATGAGACTGTGAGGATAATGTATTGGGTTACCATGTATTTTATATATATTTATGCCATTGTATTGTTTGAGGCTGTATGGGTGTATTGCAGTTAGAGTATTCACATATTTTTGAGGATTTAACTTTCAAAAAGCAAAGATTTTCCAGAAGAAACTTTTGGATCATTTGCATAAGAGAATGAAAAGAAAACAATGCTGGTATTTCATTGATCATTGTATTGTTGTGTTTGGTGCTGGGTGTGGGGAAAATTGTTTTTCCAGGTTCTTTTTTCAAATTATCTTTGGCTACTTTTCATCAATTTTCTGCCCATAAAAATATTTATTTTTATTCAGCATTTTGAGGTGGGATTTCCACTGTTTTATTTGGAGAGTGAGGAATCATTTTTAGTTTTCTTTATCTACCACTGCAGTCTCCTGAGAGTGTTTTAAAATGTAGATTAGTTCTTTGTTCTTGTTCTTTTTTCACCTCGTTAAAACATACTTGGGTTCACCGTCTGGTGGAGGCCTTGAAGCTGTTGACTAGTTTGTAGTTACTATTTGATTTTAAAAATACTTTGCATATTCCTATATGAAGGTGATTTTGTCCATACACATAATTACATGAATTAGGTTATAATTATATATATGATTATATATCATTGCTTGAGACTATATATAACACACACTACATTTGTATCTATACAGTACATTAAAAAGGCACATCATACATAGAGAATGGAATGTACGTATGAACAGAGATCCAGGTCTTGCAAGTGTTTTAACTTGCCCAAAGTTCAATTTTCTACACCCAAAAACTTAATTTTTTGTTGTTGGTTTTGTTTTCTTGAAATGGTCACAGTAACCATAACAACAAACTAAAGCACATTTTCAAATTAAACTGCACACCAAATTTGTGTGTCTGTGGAGTTAAGGGAAGAACAAAAGCGATCAAAAAGCAAGCATTCTACTCATATCTAAAATTTAATCATGACTCACCAAAAAGGGTAACTGGTAAACCATCTTCCTGCAAGAAATCATGGAGGAACTTTCATACTAATTTTATCATGGAGGAATTTTCATACTAATCTCTGTGATCATTTTATCACTTCCCTAATGAAAAGAAAGAACAATACTTAAGCCAGTTCATGAACAGGATACTAACCGATCTGCACAATTAAATTGTAAAATACTCAGTTTAATATTTTTTCCAGTTACTTTTGTTTCAGGCTCTTGTAAAATGATTGTCTATGAAGTTGTAAAATGGTGACATTTGTTCTGCTTAGAATAAAAGGTCTTCTATTTACATGCAGATAGGGAGGTTCCTTTGTAATCAAGAGGCAGAAAGAGATTTCCGTAAAATTGTTTTCACATCCTGTTCTATCCAATGTGGTGTCTCTGTAAGATTAACATAATATTGATATAAATGCATGTATCTGTGATGAAGACACATAGCTTTGTTTGGTAGCAGCTGTGAACCAAGAATGCCATGTGCACAATAATGCAAGTGAATCAATTCAGAAGCTCTTAAACCTCCCCCTCATCATAGGAGAGTTTGTCCAACTAGGGTGTCCAGAATTCTTAGTATCTTAACAAAAACTGACTTGTAAAAAGTATAGACTACTAACACAGAACATAACTATGAGATGATTTAATGACATTTATTGGCTGTAAAATCTTGTAATGGTGCCTACCAACTCATGAGTTTAAGGAGAGTCTATATTTACCCAGTGCTCTATCAAAACAATTTTGCTGAATATAAAATCACTCCAAGCCAAGTGTTACACATTTAGTGACTGAAAGATGGTTTGTTCAGCTGCCAGTAATGGCCATGTGGGTTCTTCTACTATCTGGCCATCACCAAGCCTGAGAGCCAAGGTTTTGCTGTGAAAAAAAAAAAAAAGAAAAAAAAAAAGAAAAAGAAAAAAAGAGCTGAGTATCCTTTCTACCAGCTAATTCTGTCCTCAGTTATCTTTTTACTTTCAGCTGATGAGCATTATCAGCTCACTCAGTTTTACGTCCAGTAGCTGAGAACAGAATTTTTCCATGTTACAGACTTCAGTAATTGATTATTTTTTTAAATTCATGACACACTCATGATCTTGCTTTTATACACCACATTAAAGGCATATGCAAAATACTATTTAGCTGTACCTTGTGAGTTTGTGTTGCATTTCAAGTGTCTGTAAAAATACGGAGGGTTCTGTTTTAACAGGACTAGAGAGAATGAGCTCAAGCGTGCAGAGCTTGTGCACACCAAATTTGGGAAACACCCGCAAGAGTGGGATGAGACTATAGTCTCATCATTAAAAAGGTACATTTGTTCAGTTTCTAATATTGTAATGCTGTGTTTAATGGACAGGTGGGCTATTCTACAGGATATCTATAACTGTTTTTAGTACCAACTCCAACTCGGTGTCGAAAGTACACGATGTGGTTGCAGAATGGGTAAGTTAAGTTTTCTTTCCTGTGTAATTAGATATATGAATCTGCCTCACTGATGTAATCATTCTGGAAAGGAAAAATCCGAATAAATTCTTAAACTACTATGTATTATCTGAAGATCTTTGTATTACTGGTTTGCAATTTTAAAATGTCTCCACTATACTAGCTAGCTTCTTAAGAAATGTGGATACTAGCTGAGATTTTGGAAAGTATGCAGAAATCAGAAGTGTCGACTGAAAGAGGTAAATGTTTAAGTTCCAGCATCACTATATGCACAGCAAAATTTTTCTCCTCCAATACTTTTGTGGTTTAGAAGTTGCATTGTGATAGAAGTAATTAAAAAAAAAACCAAACCCAAAAACAAAGCTAGCAAAAAACCCCAAAACAAACAAACAAAAAACCCACCACAAAACACACCCCCAAACAAACAAAAAACCCAGGCAGTATTCATTTGCCTGAGGCAACACACTTTTGTGATTTAACCTAATATTCTCTACTTTGGAAGTCTTCTACCATATTATTGGGGTTTCTAGTAGCCCCTGTGTTTTCCATCCCATTTTAGCAGACATAAGCTCCTTTCTGGGGCCTCTGGGTGGAGAATTCTTGAAGTTCCTGCCTCTGAAAATTCCTCTTGTCTGAATACAGATACTCTCTGTTATTTTGACAGTTCACATAGTGGTACTGACACAATCTGTAAGTAGCCTTTTACTGACTACTTACATGAAAATATGTCATAAATATGTGCTGATTATTTTTTCCTTTTATAAATGCTGAGGCTTTCAGAAGCTAAGAAAGCCAGCTGTAGTCATCAAACTAGAAATGTAGCCATCCACACCTGCCAAGGTTGTTCTCTTATCAGCTGTAGCCAGGTGAAGTACTTAGATGCCTAAGCAAAGAATCTAGAAAGGTGTCACTCATCCCTAGCAGACTGTGCAAAAGCCCACGTGTAAGAAAGCCCACATCTGTCACTGCTAGTTGTACATCTAATAAAGCAATCACCTCACTGAAACTGGAGTGTGTTCTGTTTTGAAAATCTAAAGGGGATTTGTTGAAGGGGAGAAGGGTGAAATTCGAACTCTGTCTTAGGCAAGTAAGAGCCCTGTTTGCATCTCACCATTCATGTGATCAATGTCTTACTTTTTTTCAGCTAAATCGTACATTCCAGAACTGGAATTACACGGTGTATGTGGTCAATATCAGGTAAATGGAAGGGGAAGATGCTTTTGCTGTGTTTCTTTAGAGAATGAGTCCACCCTAATCAGTGTTTATTTCTTTTATAGCATCCACCCTGGCTCCATGAAAGAGGGAGCAAGAGAAAAAAGAAGTATTAAAAGGTAACATTTGAAAAGACATTTTCTTGATAGAGGCAACAGCTGCAATTACAAGTGGCTTTACAACAGGCTTTAGTGTGTATTGTTGGAATTCATTGTCTGCTACTGGACATAAGCTGCTAGTCTGTAAATACATGACTGCTGGAAGGCTGAGGGCTCTGGATATGCTCAGAAACCTAATATTGGTTATAATGGTTGGTTTGGTTTAAACCTACCAAGCTTTAAGCCTTAACAGATTGTTTTTTTTCAGAGATCAGATTTCATCTGTCACAAAGATTACTAGACAGTCATATATATGTATTATGGCACACCCAGCTTTATTTAGCAGCAACCTTTGGTACAGCGGTATCTGTCTGCACTCACTATATTTGTTATCATGAACCAGAGCCTTTTGAGTTAAAAAAAAATCTTACTAGATGCAAAACACTGAAAAACCATGCTAAAATAGAAAGCCAAACTGGTGTGAGTTAAACTGTTTACCATATGCTCTCATTTCCTGACTTCTGCTGGGCTCAGTGGCAGCAGAGTTGGGATGGCCTCAAAGGCAGCCAAAGAAAGTTAGATGGGTCACACCCCCTGAAAATTTGGTCTCAGGAGATGTCTTTGAAAGAAGCAGGCTGATTAGTAAGTGATATGCAGGAATACAGTGAATCTTAGGACCTTAGTGATAGTGAATCTTAGTTTAATGAGAGGAAGCCAAAACACTAGTCTTGTAAGAAAGGGGCCACAAGTTGGTATGTGATATATCTGTTTGCAGTGTAGGCAAAAGTCCCATAGGAAAAGACTTTATCTACACAGTCTTGAGAACTACAGTGGTAAGAGCTGGGCTTCCTAGTTTCAGAGATAGCCCGGTATTTGCAATTTACCATACCGATGCTTCCAGTTTGCTACAGAGTTTACCTAGACATGAAAAGATTTGTAATGTGTACTATCTCCTTCCCACATACCCACAGCAGAGACAGCTTTAATTGCCAGAGCTATTAAACTGGTATAGTGTAAACCCAGTCTCTGAATAGGCTGTTTTGCTGCTTGACCTACATTTACAGTAGGGTGTAGTGATGTGGGTGGGATTTTTTTTCACACTTATAAATGATACGGTTACGCCAGCAAAACCTTTTAAGTGGAGACCATGCCTCAGGTCTTAACAACAATCCAGGAATGTAAAACTTCACCCGTCCTTATTTCTGCATCTTTTACAAGGCTATTAGCCCAGCTTGTCAGCATCTGTTCTCCCCTACACAGCACACTTGACTTCTTGTCTTACTTTCCCACCATCCCGTCCTCTAGGTTTTGTTTCTTCTTCCTGGTCTATAATAAAGCAGGTGAAGAGGGAGACTTTAGTCTAGTAATTTCCTTTCCTTTTCCTCCCTTTCTGAGACACAGTGCATATAACACTGAATTACCTCTAATAATGTATGACCATTATGGGGTGTTAACCCCATTCCTATCTACTTACCTTATCATAAGGCAATAGGATTGCATGTTAGTAATAAGTCATAAAGGTTTTCAAGGATGTCTTGGTCTAATGAGAACTAGTCTTCACATGGGAACTAGTGCACTTTGTCATCATTCTGAAAGATGTTACTGTTTGCCAAATAATCAGGATTGCTATGCTACTTTCTTAGAAAACTGGGGGGTTTTCTGTTTGGGTGGTTTTTGTGGGGGTTTTTTTGGTTGGTTGGTTTGTTTTGTGGGTGGGGGTTTTTTTACCCTGTGGGGTACCACAGGGATAATTAAGATTTTACTTGAGCTACATGATGCTTGAGAAAAATTACGCTTTTTGCACATTGTATGTGCATATATACACACACAGAGACATCTATGTAGGATATTTTTTCTGTTTGTTTTTCTCCCCCCATGTATTTTTCATGTACATCATACATCTTTTCATGCATCATTTGCCTCTTACAAGAGAAACATTCAGGAAAGGTTGGTGCTCTCCCAGCTTTAAGTGTTCTGAGTATATGCCTATCATTGTACATTGCTTCCCTTCTGAGACAAATAAAGAATCATCTTCCCAGTCTTCAGTGTTCCTGGCTTTCATCACCAGGTTTCCAGCTCTTCAGGGTTCACAAAGCTGTTTCTAAATTTTGCAAGGAAAAATATCTGTTGAGTTTGTGAAGATCCAGACAGTAAACTTTTTTTCCCCTACCAGTTCCTAATCATTGTTTTCAAGACATTTTGTTTGCCTGTCCAATTTCTTGTTTTTTTCCAGGGAATGTTTCTAAGGAAATCCTAAATGACAACAGAGTAACATTTTGGGGTGTAAAAAAAAACAACAAAATAATTAGCAGGTTACAGGTTGGATGTGTTTAATCCTTGATGAAAATAATGTTAATTTCTCACTGCACAGATAATGCACTGAAATATTATGACTGGGTTCTTGTTGGTAGCTTGCTTGTGATGTGATTTCATACAGTTTCAATTCATTACATATTCCTGTAAATTACCTCTTTGAATAGCTGTCCAAAGATTTTCTTTTTTCTCCATTTTGGATAGTCAGGAATAAGTCTGTTGCAGCTTTAGACATTTCCCTTAGTTTTGAAGTATTTTGTATTGCTCTTACCTTCATGTTCATCTGAACAGAATCTTACTCCACAGTTAAAAGACCCATAAATATCCTGGCCTTAACTTTAGAGAAATTAATATACTATTCTTACTCTAACTCATTAAATATTATCTCTCTTTTCCATTTTTTCCAGAAGATCATAGCCTTGTTATTACTAAGGCATTATTATAATTCTTTAAATTGCTCATTGACAATATTTCTTATCATCCAAATTGCATCTTTTTTTCCTTACCTTTTGGATTCGTATTTCATACAGCAGTTTAAAAAACCCTAAACAACAAAATAAACTTTCTCAGCCTTTTCTATGGATTTTGCCTTGCTTCAACCCTTATTTACCACACTGTTAGCTTATCAAGGAACTTCTGTTATCAGACTCCCCACCTAGTCGTCTTGTCAATGAAAGGAAGAATTGTTAGAGAGAATGATTCAGAGAAGAAATAGAAGCTGGAAGTGGGAGGTGGGAAGCTGCTATTTTTGTTTTTTTTGGTGCATTAAAAATAGGTGTTTTCCATATAAATATTTTAAACTGTACTGCATTCTGGAGGAAAGCAAAACAAAATAAAAATATGGAAGTGGATTGTTATTCTTTCGTTGCTGTGTTCTATGACCTGCAGAAATCCAAAGTACACTGTGCTTATTATGAGTTTCTTTATGTGGTGATGAGAGACAGAGTGCCGAGTCCAAAAGTGCATGTTATTATCAGCACCTTTAATACTGGATGGTGGCAATATATCAAGCTAATACTTTGGTATATGATTAACTATTTTAATAGAATTTTATCACAGCTATACTTGACTTTGTGTCAGTGTTTAATTTTTTCCGACTGTTTCCACCCTCTTAATAAGAGGGCAGCTGTTCAAATTAAACTAAGCTATGGAAGTTCATTATTTCATTTCTTTATTTCTTAATTATTTTCTTTCTTTATTAAACTTAATTAGAGTATTTTAATTGAGCTGCTCAAAACAAAGTAGTCTAATTCAGAATGGTCTGTGGGCATACCTGTTTCTTTGTGCCCCGTTATTTTGCACAAAGCTTTGAAAGTGAAGCTGATGTGCAGATTTTATGTAGATAAATTACCATTGTATTTGTATCTTTGATAAATTCTTTGCTTTTTATGACTCTACAGCTTTGTCAAAACTTTCTATTGCTGCTGCTTTTCTCAGAAGGGTCCTTCAGATCCTTGGTCTTGACTGTACAGTGCTGCCTCAGTAGGGGAATTGGTCTTTATTAAGCAGCTCATACCCCCTGCTACTCTTGTTTGATTTCACAAGCAATTCTGAGAATTCAGGTCCCAATTAATTGATAATCTTGTCTCAACATATAGATAAGATATTAGTTGCTCCAACTTTCACTACCTGATCATTGTAATTTTGACAAAATTGAAAAACCATGGTGACAGCAAGCTGTACAAAGACCACTAAACTTAAACAGAAATCCCTTCTCTTAGGGATGAAAATAGAGAGGAAAGCAAGGAAATCAGAGGTGCCCTTGCCTTGTGCTACATTTTTTAAGCCCATGGGATTTTTGCCACCAGTGTCAGTGAGAGATTCAGGCTCCTGAATGTTGTGTTCTTGGGTGCTGTGTTGCTTAATGGAAAGTTGAATACACTTGGATAAAACTTGAGCTAATTAGATTGTGTAATAGTTTTGGATGGGACTTAGCAACATCAGAGTAGCATAATTTTGCATTTATAGCTGTAAGTTTCTTTACCAACTAAAGTATTAGGCTTTTACAATCTTCATAGATTTACTTTCAATTATTAGTTATTAAATAAGAATGCTATTCTTCTTATAAATAAATCTGTGATCCCTATTCCCATTAAAAAACAATATAAATTAAAAATTCCTGGTTTCTTTTGGTGAGGTTGTAATAAAATTTATATTTGTATATATTTTATAATTAATACTTCCTGGTTGTGGTATCTTCAAACACTGCCATAACTTATTTACAGGTTCTATTACTCAATTGGGGGTATTAGATTCCACATATAAAGACAGTTAAATGACTCGAGCACACGTCTAACATTTCCAATACAGCAATTCAAATTGGAAATGCAGGTGCCGTGATCTGTGGTTTTCCCACAAATGGGAACCTGTGGCAGATTAGCTGGGTACTCACAACTTGCTCCTCTGTCCAGTATCTTCCCAGATGCTGTGGCTATGATTTGAGCAGTCCTTGGCTTGGAGAGGGCTAAGGGGCCTCTCTCTTGTGTGTTCTGTTGCTGTAGCCTCTTCTGGGATTCACTTCTCTTGGAGCTTTTCCCCTTTCTGCCTCGGTCCAGGTGCAACGCCTGGGTGTAGTTGTTGCCTATTAGGACAGGTTCTTTAGCTGCTATTTGGGCACATTTGGCTCCTGTCTCTTTGTGGTAAGCACAAGGCCCAGGCGTAGTCGGTCTGCTAGGACAGGTCCTTCAGTTGCTACTCCAGCAGCATTTGGCTCTTGTTGCTTTCTGGGTGAGAACAAGGTAAATTGCCTGACTTCTTGGCAGGTTTACTGTCCCAAATCAATTAATGCCTTTTGATAGCATAGAACCCTGATAACTGGACTTACAGGATGGGGCATATCCAAACATGGCCAAGGGCACACACAGTTCACAGCTGTGTTACAAAGTTAATCACATGTACTACATGTTTATCTGGACCCCAGGAAGTGTCCAGGCTTGCACATTCACGGGTGCTTACATGTGCTTGACCATCTGGACCCCAGGAAGTGTCCAGGTTAGCACATTCGCAGGTGCTTAGCCCATTGTCTGGGCTGCTGCGGCATGTTTTGGGGTTTGACTCTTCAGGACAGAGATCTTAGGAATAGCTCGGAGCTGGCTCACTTCTACTCACCCTGAGTTCAGCTTCACAGTGTTAGCAAAGGCAGTAAGGGACAACCCTGACCAGTGCTGAACAGCACTGTAAAATGCCTCATTATGTGCAGTATTTCTGCTTGAAAAACTGACCAAGCACAAATCTTCAGGTTCCTCCACAGTTCCCTGCTGTCGTCTTGTGTCAATGATGTGTAAAAAAAAACTTCATCTTTGACTCCCTCTGTGGATGGAGGAATTTGGGAATTCTTCCCACATGACTAAAGGTTGATCCCTTCTTATTGTCCTGCTGAAGCTGCCTGCTCTTGATCCAGCTTCCAATGACTTGCTTTTTCTTTCTGTTGATTTTGACTGGATTAAGTGTAGGTTTGATATTAGATGCCATTTTTAGGAAATTAATATATCATTGAATGGGGGGTTTCTTTGTTATTTGGTGTGGGTTTTTTAACATTGTTCAAGCATAGCCAACAACTCATTTCAGCAAAGAATGGCTGTTTAAATGTGAGGGATTCCAGTCCTTTCCAGTTTGCCTTTCTGCTACGTTCTCTAATGATGATCAGTCTTCATACCAAATCATCACATATTGTAAGTGCTATAGTTGTTTTTATTCCCACACATGATTTGAAAGGAGGGGTAAGGCCCAGAGACAAAAGAACAGGCACAAAGACTTTACCATGCTGCTCACAGCACTGTTCTGTTACAATGGCTATTAACTTGAAAGGAAGGCTTAGGATTTTTTAATTTTCAGTAGTCCAAAAATTAGCTGAAATTTTTAGTTTTGTGTCCTGAAGACTCAGATTTTGTCGGTTTCTGTAACATCATCTTCTGCTGAGAAAAGAACCAGTCCTAATTTTTAGCTCTCTGTTCTGAACATTTTGATGCCATCATAGTCAAAAATCACCTGAAGTAAAAGTTTATCCACAACTCAGATGCTTTTGTGGAGTGCTTTTCATTTCCCTCTATCTTCGTATTTCTTTCTGCTTCATTCTGTGTTTTTTCTGAAGTTTCATCTGCTGTTCATATTACACTTTCACTGAGTGACTTACACAAGAGTCAGATCATTTTTTGTCTGTCCAGTCAATGTGAAGAAGTTAGCAGGTGACTATGTAGGCCTACTTGTGCTGCCAGTCTTGAGTTATAGCTGCCCATCACTTCTTATCTTTGAAGCCAATAGAACGGCAAGATTGGTAAAGAGTTCAATTCTGACATCTTAAAACTGCTAGGGTAGTTAGGAATTAAAGTCCCAGGGCCTTTTAGTGGAAGTTTAGATTCCTTGATTAGTTAGGTGCTTTAAAAATTGTTCTTTAATTCAAGTAACATTTACAACTAGAGAAATTAATAGTTAAACAGTTTGACAACTGCAATAATTCAGTATTGTTCACCCTGTCTTGTAGAACCAAAACAGGAGGAGAAATATGCATTGCTAGCTATCAGACAGATATCTTCAGGTATGAGACAGTCTGTGCTGCACGGTTCGCATGGTTTGTTAATCCTTCCTTCAGGCTTCCCACATCATGAGTGAGCCCACAGCCTGTGTGTAGGCACACTGTCCTGGAATAGCTCTGAGTCATGCTGCCGGAGAAGAAAGCAGGCTTTGTGGTACGTGCTGTGGCAGCGCAGGCTCCCTCACTGCCTCCTGTGCCACTGATGAGGATGCAGCTTGGTAACCTCCTTTCTCTGATCTAGCTTAGCTTGACAGACTAGGACAAAGTGGCACAGCCACCGGTCTTCCCCTGCTTTCCTGCTTGCTCCAGCTGTCATCATTTCAGTCAAAGAGAAGAGGGCCATAAGTGCTTATTCCTATTGTGTTTACCAGCACCACAGTCCATTTTTTAATTGTGGCAGCAGTAATACTAGCAGTACAGATCACTGTAGGTGATCACTGTAGGTGATCTGTAATTTGTAACTGATTACTGCTGTAAGAATCCCTCTGCTTTTATACAGCATACAATAAAAGGTGTAAGGTTGGGTGTAACAAATGTGATGAATTTGGCAGAGCATGGTAGTGTCCCCATTTATTTCAGTCCAGGCCTACTGTTTCCCAAATCAAGAATTTTGTTCTTCATCATTAAAATGTTTTCTTTTTGAGATTTGAGTGTGACAAAAGTGGAAGGAAACATTCAAGCTTCCTATTGCATCAGCTGTCAAGCTAAAAGGTATTTATTTAATTTAGGAACCTAGCATGAGTGATTCTGAAAAGTTCATAATATGGAACAGGTTCTTATTACACAGACACGTGCTATAAGAGTTTCTCAGGAAAAAAAGAACCAAACAGTACTTCATAGCCAATACTTTACAACTTTTCAAGATAACTGTAGCCAGTTCTACCTCATCTGTCATCATCCCTTCTTTTTTGTTGCCATTATCCTTTTGAAAAGTTACAGGTACTAAATATAATTTTAATTAGTTGAAAGTCCCACAATATGCAGCGTAGCAGTAGCAGTGACTGTTCACTTATGACTTCTGTTTTACAGCCAAAGCACTGAGGTAGGGAGTGGCATCAGCATATTAAGTTTTCCTCTTCTGAAGTAAAGGGAATAGATGAGTGAAGCCAGAATCTTTTAGGAAAGATGGTTTAAGTGCCAGGAGACTCTGGGGCTGAAATAGTGGAGGGCTGAAAGAACTGGCAATCATGTAAGTAATTTCCATGCTTCTGCTAAAAATAAATGCCATAATAAACTTGTGCCTCACAATATATCTGAGGTATACAGCAAGAGCCTGCTAATGCACATGTACCCTACTGGGGCTATTGCCATATGTTGAACACTCCACAGAGGCCAAAGGACTGTTAGGAGCTCTGTATCTGTGAAAGCAGGGCAGGAGCAACCTGGTGAGAGATCGCTGGAATTTCTCTGCTAAAATGGATCGGTTGGGAAAAAAAACAAGCCAAACCAGCAGGTGATCACATTTTAATCTTCTTCTCCAGAAACATGTTACCAGTAAAACAGTGGATATGGCAAGAAAAAAAGGAGTGTACTACTGTTCAACAACAACAACAAAACTCCACAAACAAATAAACAAAACAACCCCCAAACCAAACAAAACAAAACAAAAGCAAAACCAAACCAACTCAAAAGATCAACAAAAAAATACACAAAACCAAGCAACAAGAAAAACCCTATAACACTACAACCAGGGACTGAGTATATACTTATTTCTTTGCATCAATGAAATGTGTGGAATGTTTATTTCACTTTCATGACTTCTTGATGATGTTTTGGCATTACTTTACTTTTTTAAATTTTTTTATCTAGACCAAGAGATTGTTTTCTAATGCCAGCTCTTTTAATGCCATTTCACTGATGAGAGTAATTCAGAGTAATTGGTTGAATTTGTTCAGTTTACAGAATGATGTCTGACAGAAAGAGGGTTAAATCTGCCATCTCAGAATAACACCTGTATTCTAAGCTGCAGTTTTATTCTGTACCAAACTAGGTACCTCTGGAAAGTGCAGCTCTGACCTGTCATCATGGGGATGTCTTTTTGGAAATGAAGTCCTGATCTCTGTGGTCCTTCTCCCATACAGTACTTCTGCAGACTTCTAAGTAGACTGCAAGACCCTTTATCTCGCTGCTGCTTTCTTGCACTGGGGAGCAGTGGCGAAAGCAGCTCTGTTTGGTGTGTGCCCCACTCGCTGTATGTGTGCTGGCAGTGCTACCACTTGCCAGGCTGCCAGGAATAGCTCACACACTGTGAAGGTCTGTCTTTATTCATGCTTCTGGGTATCCAAGGGCAAAGCTAAGATGAAGACAGCCCAAAGCAGGCTTTTTTCTTTTTTCCACATTTTGGCTCCCATGGAGTTCCAATGTTCCATGCTTCAGTGGCGTCACCTCCCACTAGCCAGAGCCAAGCAATGCTCATGGGTACCAACATATTCTCTTCTCCAAGATGTGTTTTCTGAGTCCCAGGAGGAATTTTTTGAGCCTTCCACTCTGGACTTACTTTCCTGTGTTCTGCTAGAACTGGTTTTCTGTTCATTTTTCCCTTCCAGAAAAGTTATGTTTTTGGACAAGGGTGGAGATTGTTTTATTTCTCTCACAGCAAAGGGACTTGAGCCCTTTGAACTAGTTCTTATGCTCCAGAAAGTAGCAGTGGGCTACAGTACAAAATAGTTATAACTACTCAAACTTAAATTACTCATCTGAGCAGCTAGACTTTCCTAATTAGGACTAAATATTTCAGAAGTCAGGGTGGTTTTCACTCCATCAGCATTTAGACAAATGTTAGGCATCTGTTCTATGTTAATCTTCTACCCCTGTAGTCAGTGAGGAGACAGACCCTCTGATGGATGGCTTGTCCTGTCCTGATATGTTCCATAAGGTGGGATGAATCAGCTCTGAAACTCCTAAGCATCAGCAACCAGATTTTTCGATTTAGTTAGGGCCTGTTTGGAACTCACAACTCAGATTTATGCTTTCACCTTTGAAGATTGTCAAAATCTTCTGAAAATGTTTCTTAGCTCTTCTGATAAGATGCTTCATTAATGGCAAATAAAAGACAAAATTCCCAACCATATTTTCTTGTCATGTCCCTGTGTATACAAAAATAATAATGAGCAACATTGTTTTGATAACACCGTTCCATACTCAGAAAACCAGAGTTTGTCAGATATTTTTATTTCCAAACATTTGGCCTCTGCTGTTCTGACTCAAACACTCAGATAATTTTCCTTGCAGTTTTGAGGTTTTGGCTCTTCTGGTTTATAATGCTACCAACAATATCAATTTAGAAGAGGAAGACATCCGACAGAAGCTCATAAATAATAATGGAACCATGGAAGAAGGGTATAGGCTTCATACTGTGAATGTCGATCCAGTTGGTAAGTAGTTTTCACCTTTATTACACAACAGATTTTATTTGCTTGTCCACAAATAAGCATCTTCTGTGTCAACATTATCACATTTCCAAACAGTATGACTTTCAGATTTTAAATTGTCCCTTTAAGCCTCAGTGTTCCACTAATCTCAGAGAGCTGTGCTCAAGATAGCTCTTTTAACACAAAGACAGTTGTCCAGGTTGCTTTAGTCAGTGTTTTACTGACTCGTTCAAAGAGGCTGGGACAGTTCTTGACAGCTACTCTGATATAGGAGAAAGAGGTGTGATTTACAGCCAGAGCTGCAGAGAGACATTTCAGACCTTCAAGGTCCCTCATGCCCTCTCCTCAAGCTGTTGTGCTCTTGCCAGCTGCTGCCCTTAGTCAATCCTTTCCCTTAAGAAGCAGCAGTATATGTTGTCCCCTATTGTGCACCATTCCATTGGCACTGCTGTACAGATAACAACCAAGCATGCGTTTGAAGGCAGCTTTGTGCTGTTGACTGGTTGATGAGCTCAGGATAAGAAATGGAAAATGATTAGATGAAGAAATTACCATTAACACTGATACACCTTTGTTCTTACAGAAAAATGTTTAGCTGAAGAAAACCCTCCAAACTATTTTTGGCCTGATACCAGACCAACTGTGACCAATTTCACATTATGCCATGGGAGCTCAGTTCAGACTGCATCCAGAACCTGGTAGGCATTCATGTATCTGAGAAGATGAAGGTTTCAAATGCAACTTTCTGGTTATACAGTTAAACTGCCTCCTCCATAATGGTTGACATTGGCTGGTATTTTATTTCAGGAAGGTGATTTCTATACTGTGAGAATTATGTGTGAGTGTAGAAGTATGTACTTCATAGGTAAGAAAAAAAGGCTCATCTTGTGTAGGGCATACTGAGGCTATCAATTAATACATGTTCAAAGTGACTATAAACTCAGCACTTTCTTGCAGAATGAAACTGCTTTTCTCAAGTTATGATGTTGATGTTACCTCTACTCCCTCCTAGAGTGATACAAGTACAGAAGAGGGCCACAAAAATGATCAGGGGATTGGAGCACCTCTGCTGTAATGACAGGCTGAGGGAGCTGGAGTTGTTCAGCCTGGAAGAGAGGAGGCTCCAGGGAGACCTAGTAGCAGCCTTCCAGTACTTGAAGGGGGCCTACAAGAAGGATGGAGAGAGGCTGTTTACAAAGGCCTGCAGTGATAGGATGAAGCGCTATAGCTTCAAACTAGAGAAGAGCAAATTTAGATTGGATGTTAGGAGCAAGTTCTTTCATGAGGGTAGTGGAACACTGGAACAGGTTGCCCAGGGAGGTGGTTGGAGCCCCATCCCTGGAGATACTCAAAGTGAGGCTCAACAGTGCTCTGGGCAACCTGATCTAGTTGAAGATGTCCCTGCTTACTGCAGAGGGGGTTGGACTAGATGACCTTCGGATGTCCCTTCCAACGCAGACCATTCTATGATTCTATGAAAACCAAAGTTTCACATTTGTGGCCATGCCACTACTGCTGTCTGGCTTGTATAAGAAATTATCAGTGAAGATGAGATGTGTATTTGGTTTGATCCAGAACCCTTCATCTTATTAAGGGAAAGAAATTCTGTGAAAGAAGCATTTTGCCAGTAGTTAGTCATAACTGAAGGTGGGAATAATCTTCTGCCTAAAGATTTGAATTTCAGTTTTTAAGGTTAAAGATAATATTCCCTTAATTCAAGCTCTCTGTGTGAATATCTACAAAAAAAATTAGATGCTGTATATCTGTTTCCCATTTGTAGTCTTACTATGCCCACATTGTATCTGGAATGTGTTCTGAGAAGACCCAATTTTTTGCTTCTTGAAACAATATGGCAACATGGATGTGAATCATCTTTTAAGTTTCTGTGCCAAACAGGAAAGCAACCAGCATTATATTTAACTAACTCACTTCCTCAGCCTCTTAATCTTGTACAAGAGCTGCTGGATTCTGACTGACCAACTTCTGTTGTAGAGCGAGTAGTGCAGAAGTCAAATTGTTTTTATGTCACAGCCTCAGAATCATTAAAAATTAAGGCTTCTGGCCTTTGCTGCCCCAGTCTTGCTTATCTTTATTGCTCATTTGTGGTCTACACAATGCCATTAATTGTCAGTGTACGGCACTTCTCATTAAAAGATGACAATATTCTGCACTGTGCTATGCTTTCCTTGGCTCTGACACTGTTAGCTTTTGCCAGAATGGAGCACAGGTGGGATGTGTTTTGAGAGAAGAGGAAGCTCTGCTAACGGTCTCCTCTAGTGCTGTGCATCCCACAGTAGGTAACCTGCTAGTGTGCTCACCTGAGGAATGACTTTATCATGTGCTAAGTGAAAGGATGTATTTTTCATAGTCTCCATCCTGCTTTTGCCATACAATGATAATGTGATTGTCGTAAAGAAAATTGAGGTAAAAGTGTGTTTGATTTTGGAGTATTTTGCTATGTGATTGATTTTGGACACATTATCTGAGTGCTTGCTATGATAAGGCTTTTCTAAAAAGTGTTTTGAAAACATACATCTTTTTATCTGCCCCTCACCTTGGACATGGATCTGATGGTGACCTGCCTTAGTTTTCTTGGGTTGCATAAGTTTATGTCTCCACATAGCTTCTGTGCATGTTATACTGAGAGTTATTACAGCTTGCTATTGATTTGACCAAAGCCATTTATATAAAAGGAAAATTATCATCTGATTAGGCCATCATAGGGACATAATAATTTGTGTCAACATTTAGGTCTTTTCTGAAATGCAAGGCCAGAATTTCCACTGACACAGTTTGTCATATCACTATAGGAGGCAGCTGGGAATTTATCCAAAAGAAGTAGAGTTTCTGTCAGCATTATCACTTTATTGATCACATATTTCCACTGTCAAGCATACATATTTCTTTATACGAGGGGCCACGCTGATAGGAAAATAGTGAATTGAAAAGAGTGGACCAGTGTGACACCTACAAAATAATGAACACTCACATGACTTTGCTGTTGTATTTCATATGAACTTTGCCATTTTTCTCCTTTAGCTATTTGGGTCTGCATAATTACACATCATACTGGGGGCAGCCTGATCTTAGAAATTGCACAGGTGAGTATATTGATGTTGATCTTTGACTAAAGGAGTAATTTTGTAACTGCTGATTACTGCTTACTATAAGGAATTTACATTAAGGAAAGCATTGTCTTCCTTTATGCTGAGTTGTTTAAAATCTTTCCAAAAAACACAACAGTGCAAAAGAAATATTTAAACTCTTGGGGAAGTGTACCCCATTGAATTCAGTCCACTCATAGAAAGCGTAGAAATTAATTAAATAACTCAAATTCTTCAGGTAATTTAAGCTAGAACAGAGGCACGCAATAGCTTCCCTCAGTCTGATTTTCAGATTCAGACAAATTTTCAAATGTTTCCAGTGCCTGTAAGTGCCAGTGGAAAGACTCCCACTCTTTTCACTGGGCTTACGATCAGACATTTTCAGATTTATCCTGTTTGTAAAATACCCCTTGATGTCATTCTGGCCTTAAAGGAGTAGTAAATTAAATAGACAACAATTTATGGGCCTTTTTTAGAGCCAGAGTTAGTGAAGAGAAATGTACTCTTATAAGCAATTCAGAGCACCTACAGTAAGCTCCTGTTCTGAATGGCTTTCTTAGAGAAGCTTTTTCTTTCTCAACTGATAGAGGTTGTCCAAGGGGGCTTGGCTACCTAACTTAGTTGCTTGTGTACTTGCAATCGGGCAATATGAAAATACCTTTTCATGTAAAGTGAACATTCTGGAGTAAACACAAGCTTAAAAAAACACAAGCAGTTGCAGACTGAAGAAGGCTGGTCTTTCAAAGTCTTACTTGCAAATTTCAGTAAATCTCAAATATTGTGAAATGCTAGTGTTTGCATCAGTTTCCTATCCAGGTGGAATCAAACCTACAGTTTAGCATGGGATTTACACTGATGTTTTACCATGGGACACACTATCAAACTTTCCTTATAAGCAAGATTCTTCTAATGAAATTTGCTTGTGTGTTGTGTTTGCCAGCCCTCTGAGTAAGAGTACAGTCCTCTGAAGGGACTGAATCATTTGCAGTGAGGTCAGACTTCTCCCCAAGGCTTAAAAGAGTGAATAGTTTGTCCATAATAGAGACTTTGGATACATTTCTTTCACTTCAAGAGTGAGAAAGGATCACATAAGGAGAAAAAAATTTCCTTACTTTCCCCCTTTTTTTTTTTTCTTTCAGTCAGCCCCTTAAATTTACAAACTCAAATCAAATTAAAGAAAAAAGATACTGTTGAGTACAGTATATAATAATCAGCAGATTCTATATTTTTTCATCAAATTACAAATTTGATAAAATGATAACATATTATGTTCATTGTAAGTGCCACAGAACATGCTTTAGCTTTCCCCAATGAGGATAAAAATTTGTGTTTCTGAAATACTTTAGAACTGATAAGCGTTGTTTGCTCTTTGTACTTCATTTTGCTTGTATACTTATACAGAAAATGCAGCTGACATTGCCAATCAGCTTCTGAATCTTACCAGTGAAGGGCAGCAGCTAACTTCAGACAAAGTCAATGATGTTGTGCAGAAGCTAAAAAAAATTGTGAACGATGAAGAAATTGATGAATCGCTGGGGTCTACTGTGGTGACAATATTTTCCAATATTCTAAACAGTTCAGACAGTGTATTGGCAGCATCATCCTCAGAGTAAGTATTTCTGCATTTGGGACAAGATTTTGAGAGTAACCTGCAAGGTTAGACAAACAATTGCAGTACAAAAATCAATTTTTTCTAATTTCCAGTACAAAGAATTTTCCAACTTGGATACACAGATATTTCTTCTTGTACTAAAACACATGACAAAGATAATGTATTTGAATGGAAAAGAAGTCTCCTGCTATATGGCACAGCAGAGATTTAAGTACTGTTACAAAATTATTTCAGGACCAGTGACATGTAGTCAGTTTCTGGAAATCAGAATCTTTTGTTTTCAAGAGAGATGTGTAAGCTTACAGCCTGACAGTCTCCTTGTGAATACACAGAGGGATGATAGAGAGATAGTCAATAATGAGAGTCATCTCAAATGTGGAGAGCATACAGAGCATAATATTTTCTGGTTTTCTGTATTCAGTTTTTAGAATAATTTTATTTCTGTTTTTAGAGCTCTAAAAACTATTGATGCCTTAGCTTTAAAGATCCAGTTCACTGGACCATCCATGAGTATTTCAACACGAAATCTTGCACTTGGAGTGTCTTCTATAAACTCAGCTTCATTCAGCGGTGGTTCTTTCAGTGTCAGTCCACAAAATAATGCATCTGATTTCCAGGTATGGAGCCAGCAGTTGTATTTGAACATGAAATGTACCTGTTGTTCCAACTGTGTTTACTGTGGTTCCTCTAAAACCACTTAAAACTCCCAGTTCCCCCCTACTTTCTATTTCCTTTTTCCTGCAATTATCCAGATTAATGTAGTATTTCCTTGAGTGACAGGAAACCCAGATAAACTTACACCTTCCGTATGGGTGAAAAGTAATTTGCTTACAAATACACAACAGATTTTATCTTTTGTAGGCTGTTTTTACTAATTAAAAGAGATAATAATCATTAACAGTCTGCTGTGTTATCTATTGTACACTAACAATTCCATTGATGCATTTCAGCTTTGGAATAAAACGCCTACATGTAGGTAGGTTAATTACATGCAGATTTATGCAGATAGACAATAGGTTTTCAGCCTTCCAGTATAGTTTAAACACCTGCTGCCAGCAGAGACCTACAACTGATCCAGGTGTCCCACACATAGGTGGTTGGGCTTGTGACATTTGGGATTTACAGGGTAGTTCAAGGCATTCACTTGGAGCCTGAAAACTAAGAGAAAGAGGTGTCAAAATGCAGAATGGTCTTCAGTGCTGCAGTACCTAGACAGGCTGCTGTAGTTAAGATATTTGTCACTGCTGCAGAAATATTTTTTTTCTTCTTTTTTCACAAGTAGAAAAGCTCAGACATCTAAAACCTATGAAATAGCATTTGAGATGTACATAAACACCTGCTGGGATTTCTGTTGAAATCAGTAGCAAGGAGTTGCTGAGATTTTTTTCATTTCACTCTATGCCTGTTTGCATCTTTTGACACAGAAATGCTTTTAAAAATGTCATTGCAGTGCATTTTTTTTTCACAGTTGTGTAAGAAGTCTGTGACCGAGGTAATGTAGTATTAAGTTTCTTGGGAGAAATGCACAGAAAAGCTTAAGCAAGAAAATTTAAAAATCTGCTATGTTTGGGCAAGAGGAACCAAGACTGAGCTCAAACAAAACAACCAAGTTACAAAAATGGTTAAAGGCCTATCTCTAGAATATAAGCATCTCGTGGAACCAAGTTAATTCCCACTGCAAACTGGCAAAGCAGCAATCCTAATAAATGTCTGATCATTTCATAAAATGCCATGTACTGTAAAAATCAAAATAAGTTATGAAAATAGTACTAGAAAAAGTAGTAAAATAAAACCTGAGCAAAGCCTTCGACACTGTCCCGCACCACATCCTGGTCTCCAAACTGGTGACACATGGGTTTGATTGGTGGACCACTAGATGGATAAGGAACTGGCTTGATGGCCGCACCCAAAGAGTGGCTGTCAATGGCTCCATGTCCCAGTGGAGGCCAGTGACAAGTGGAGTCCCTCAGGGATCAGTCCTGGGACCTGTCTTACTCAACATCTTTGTGGGGGACATGGACAGTGGCATTGAGTGCACCCTCAGCAAGTTTGCTGATGACACCAAGCTGTGTGGTGCAGCAGACACGCTGGAGGGAAGGGAGGCCATCCAGAGGGACCTTGACAGGCTGGAGAGGTGGGCACAGGCCAACCTCATGAAGTTCAATAAGAGCAAGTGCAGGGTCCTGCATCTGGGTCGAGGCAATCCCAGGCACAAATACAGGCTAGGCAGTGACTGGCTGGAGGATAGCCCTGAGGAGAGAGACTTGGGGGTGCTGGTGGACAAAAAGCTCAACATGAGCTCTCAGTGTGCACTTGCAGCCCGCAAAGCCAATCAGATCCTGGGCTGCATCAGGAGAAGTGTGGCTAGCAGGTCGAGGGAGGTGATCCTCCCCCTCTACTCAGCCCTGGTGAGACCCCACCTGGAGTACTGTGTCCAGTTCTGGAGCCCCTATTACAAGAGGGATGTGGAGGTGCTGGAACGTGTCCAGAGAAGGGCCACGAGGATGATCAGAGGGCTGGAGCACCTCTCCTATGAGGACAGACTGAAGGAGTTGGGGCTGTACAGTCTGCAGAAGAGAAGGCTCCGAGGTGACCTAATTGTCGCCTTCCAGTATCTGAAGGGGGCCTACAGGAAGGCTGGGGAAGGACTTCTCAGGATCTCAGGTAGTGATAGGACTAGGGGGAATGGAATGAAGCTGGAGGTGGGGAGATTCAGGCTGGATGTGAGGAGGAGGTTCTTCACCATGAGAGTGGTGAAACCCTGGAATGGGTTGTCCAGGGAGGTGGTCGAGGCCCCGTCCCTGGGGGTGTTTAAGAGCAGGCTGGATGAGGCTCTGTCCAGCCTGATCTAGTGTGGGGTGTCCCTGCCCATGGCAGGGGGGTTGGAACTAGATGATCCTTGTGGTCCCTTCCAACCCTGAATGAAACTATGAAACTATGAAAACATGCTGCAGGTCTTTTACATGTTGTGTACATACACTTTGTATCAAAATTCAAATACAAGTATAAATTGATACATAGAATTAATATACTTGAGTGTTCACATTTATACTTGTGGACATTTTGGCTAAAATGACTTGGAAATCATTTTATTTTATTTGACATTTTTGATGACCATAAATCTCTTTCATTTAGCTTCCTTATTAACAAAGCTCAGTATCTGAGTGCTCTTTGATTGTTATCAAAGGAACACTCCTCCAGATTTCACCCTGTATGTATGGAAAGAGGAAAAAATCTGAAGCCAGGTTTGGGATGTTCGCATGTATAAGAATTACCATCTGTGGCATGAGGACATCCAGGAATATTCTTGCCCTGGAATCATTTATTACAGCACTGTCTAAATAATCATAAAATCCAAACTCCGTCAAATTTTTTGTAATGTTCCTATTGGAACAAGAGTTTGTTTTTAGGATTTCACATTTCCAACAGCTGACAGAATTCTTAGCATCCTTCCTACCAGAAGAGTCCGCCGCAGTTGTGGTCACCTTTTATATTTTCCATGCTATCCCTGCTGCAGGGAGATTCCCTTGTGGAAGCCCATGTTTTTCACCAGTGATGTGATGATCTATCCCAGCATCATCAGGGAGCATTAAAGTCTTTGAACTGTGTGTCAGGATGTTTCCAGCTTTTATTTCATTACTTTTTTTCTTAAATCAGATACCAAGCAAATGAATCCATGGCTGTTTGGAATGATTCTATTTCAGTCCCCTGTGTCTTTATGTTTCTTGCCAAACTTTTGACTAAGTTAGCTTTTGGTGATTCATATTATTAAATTGTTCCTGTAATACTATATCCTTACAGAAGCCTCCACCACTCTGTTTGCAGAGAATGCCTAATGGGACATCTTTCTCACACACACACACACACACACACACACACACACACTATTTTTTGTGGCAGAATTATCCATTGAAGACACTTTTATCATTCTGGAATAGTGGAAAAACATCCTAAGCTTTAATAAAAAATTATTTATTGCATCAACTCCTGCACAGGTACAGCTCATATTAGTGTTTACTGGTTTTAGTCCCTTGTTTAGATGTCTCTGTGTAAGGGTGTGAACCCAGCTGTGGAGAGTGGATGGTATGGGGTTTGTTTGAACGTGTTCTTCTGTTGTTTTTCTTTAACAGATAGATTTTGACAAGGATCATACAAATGCCTTGGCTTCTGTTGTTCTGCCACCAAGTTTACTGAGGAATTTAAGTCAAGAAGAGTTTGAAATTATATCCAGGGCTCAGTTTACTTTCTTCAATAAAAATGGTCTTTTTCAGGTAAACTTTAATATGTCTGAAGTAATTTCAGTTAAAGCCAGCTGCTAAAAGTTCTTTGTAGCATCTCATGAGTTACAGGAATGAGAAAGTGATAGCAGATGTGAGCACTAGAAACAATGTTATGTTCAGAGTGACAAAATAGTGAAAATGCCAAGGTTTAATTAAAGGTAGCAAATTCCTCTTATATGAGAGAGAAACTTTTTCTTAGGGTAATCTATGGAAAACTATATCCCAGCTGCATATAAACAAAATAAAATAGACAGAATTATTAAAACAGCATAACTTTTGTTAAATGCTTTAATATAGGTCCTTGGTGTTCAGTGGAGCCAAGTTCTTTTCTATCAGAAGTGATTTTGGCTAACACTTTCAAGTACTCTTTCTTTCTCTTTCCATTAAAAGAGTTGATTGGTCATAGCCAGGTGGCTACTTAGTTGGAAACTCTGGGCTGACAGACATCAACCAAAGAACATTTGATTCTATATACATGATTGTTCTTTTCATACATGTGTTCTTAGAAGCACACCGTATTTTAATACGAAATAAGATAACAATACATCTACCTAAAATCTAGGGGGGCTCAGGAAGATTTGATCTTTTCTCCTTTGGGTCCCATCAAGGGATAATTATAAATAGTTCTGAGTGGTACATGGCAAAAAATTAGGAAATGTTCACAGCTTGTAAAAAAAAAAAAAAAGGGGGAAAACCCACAAAAATAACCCAAAATACACTTATTTTGAAGAAAAAAAATAAAAGAAAAAGAGCTAATTAAAAAGGAAACATTGTTTCATAGTGAACTGTAGGCTGAGCCTCAGAAGATTTGAGTTTGTTTTCCCATTAGTGACCTTTGGCTCTTGTGCATCCGCAGAACTCTGTAGTATTGTATTGTCCCTATATTATCGTTTTTGTTGGCAGTGTATCCAGATTCTTCAGATAATCTAGGCAAGAAAATACCCATGACCCTCAGTTGCCTTCTGAAATACACCCCAAAGTATCTTCATTTAAAATAGTGTACATTTGAAGCCTGCTTTTGAGAAAAACAGGATGGATACATTAATAAAGAAACCAGAAGAATACAGGTGTTTTTTAACATAATGCCATAAAACCATATAAAGTCAGAAGTTGTCCTTTAATGGTATTAAAAGGTATTTCTAAGGGATACTTTATCAGTAATTAAAAAGCGAAAACCAGGAAAATTTGCAACTAAAATTCTTTCCATGTTTTGTGTTTTTCAAACTATTCTCATGTGATATGGGCAGCAGAATTAATTCAAAACGTAGAAAACTCAGTAAGTCCAAAAAACCACAAATAAATAAATAAACTCTAAAAATAAAGCCTAAATACAAATTGATACAGATGCCACCTCAAACCAAAATAACGTTATCCATTAGTATAAATGTATTTCATTAATGTATTTATTCCAATTGCAGTTTAAAAAACCAAACATTGCTGTTAGTTGTATTTGTAAGCATTCAACATGACAGTGAAATACCTTATTTTACAGCATTGGAGGGTTTCTTTATTGCAGCTGAAAGAATACTAGTGAGTTTTTTTCTTGTCAGTCATTAAAATCTGATCATTATATTACTTAGAAGACAATATGACAAATTGATGTAAGCTATTCAAGACAAGATTCATTTCACCAAAGGCAGGTATGCTCAATGTACATACCCATGCCTGAACTGTTGTCCATAGTTGCTTCCAAACCTTGTCAGTGGAAAAGAAGGACTCTGTTGAGATGTGACACTTCATCCTCTGACACCTGCAGAACACATGTTCTCCAGACAAAGAAGTATAGTGCAATTTAAGACACCCCAAGGTACAAAGGTATTTCTGGCAGACATAACAATGAACCTGTAAGATATGTGAGATTTTCTTCACTAGCAGCTGGAAACTGGGCAGGAGGTTTATGTTTAGGCAACTCGTAGTCAACCTAGGTGTTTAAAGTAGGTGGAATAAATTAAGACCTGGATGTCCTGTCATGGGCTATGTTAAGAAATGCTAGGATGCCCACTTCAGGTCTAGATATATTTTCATTTATCTAAAGTTAGGTTGGAAGGATTATCCTCATGAGTTCTGTGCAAATATGTAAATGTAATGCAGGCTAGACTAGATTTATTTCATCGGTAGTAGCCTCAGCATAGTTTTACTTTGTAGCTCTATATGGTTTATAGTCTAAAGGTTTACTGCTGACTTTAGTTGAGCACAGCCTTGTGGCTAAATAAGCAGTTATCTGCATTTTACTTTAATAGACACATTATTTCTATCCCTTTCTAAGGACAGGTAAGAATATATTAAATTGCCTTCCCTGAAGAGAACATCTGATATTTTCTTCTAGGTTTTATTATCTGCTAGAGACAGAATCCACTGAAATCCACAGAATTCTGTCCAGAGGTTTTCATAGACTTATCAGATGTTGAAATTTAAGTCATATCCAAGAGGTTTTCTTTAAGCTGAATGCTCAAGAACTGTCTAGAAAACTGCATTTTGATTCCTTTGCAGTTTTTATGTTTTCTGTAAATTAAGTCACAGAACTCCAGTATAACCTGAAATGGTTCTTAAGAAATGAAATATTCTCAGAATAATGTGCATTAAATAGCTAAAGCCATTCTGTCTCTCAAGAGTAGTGGGATCTCATGAGCCCAGTGCTGAGCTGCTGATACCTTGTCAGGATGACAAAACCCCTAGACTGAAGGAATCAGGGAATTTCAGGAGTTTAGCAGCCCAGATTTTTGGAGGAAAGGTGAGGGGCAATAGACTTCATTTGACCTAAGATCTGCCACAGACAGTGACCAAGTTTTCCAGCTTCCCATAAGGCCAATCAGGCATGTAACTATGCAGGTTTCAATGGAAGCTTATTTAAAGGAAATAGCATTTCCAAAGCACTTCCATTTTCATCATCAATCATCAATCCAAGGAAAACTTCTCTTCCAGAAATCTCTTAACATGGTACTTTTTCACTACAGATTAGAAATGGTATTGCTCAGTGATAGTGTCAGTCTTCTATTAAATTCCCATCAAATAAGATCTTATAGAAAATATAATCTCCTACAATATGTAACGTTCCTTTGACTTTATCTACAGCTACTTAGTCATTCATTGTAAGCTGGAGAGTCATGTAGCAATTATATATAAGAATAAACTATTTCCCAAGTACTTTGCATCTACTGAAAAGGACAGCATCAACAATAAGATAAGAAAGATAGTTCATTCTTGTTTATGGAAATGAGCTAATAATGTCATGGTTTGTTATCTGCCGCACTGTTTGGGTTATAATTTTGTCAGCATCAGACATAATGATTAAAAAGAGAACGTCTACCTTTTAACCTCTACCTATAAATGTGTCTGTATATGTTTGTGACCGTAAGGAAAATACAGAAACTTCCATGAGTGAAACCCATAATTGGATTTTATAAACACAGTGGTCTTATATTGCCTGATCAAACGTGTAGAAATGCTGACAACTTATTTATTCTGGCACACTGCAAAAATGAAACTGCATACGCTGGCTTTTATGTTATGTGCTATGTAAGCATTTCTTACATTTTTTCTGAATCTTTCAAAGGATGCAGAAAATCCTGCCAATTTGACCAGTTTTGTGGTGGCATGCAGCATTGGAAACATAACCATTCAGGATCTTCAGGATTATGTGAAGGTTACAATTAAACATACCAAAATACAGGTAAAATAAGATGTATTATTCAGAGGAATGTAGCTTATATATAATAAAGGATATGTTATATGTAATAAAGGGTAGGTTCTATATAGTAAAGGCTAAGCATATAGCCTGATGGGTTTGAATGAATTTTGAGTAAGAACAGAAACTCAAATGGAAATAAAAGCTCTAAAGAAAAAAAAAAACCAAACAAAAAAAACAAGTAAGCAAAAATTTAAACCAAATAACCTCTGCCATCCTCACACATTCCAACTCTTGAACACTTGAACACTTGAACGTGTCCAGAGAAGGGCAAAAAGGCTGGTGAGAGGCCTTGAACACAAGCCCTATGAGGAGAGGCTGAGGGAGCTGGGATTGTTTAGCCTGGAGAAGAGGAGGCTCAGGGGTGACCTCATTGCCCTCTACAACTACCTGAGGGGTGGTTGTGGCCGGGAAGGGGTTAGTCTCTTCTCCCAGGCAACCAGCACCAGAACAAGGGGACACAGTCTCAAGCTGCGCCAGGGGAGGTTTAGACTCGAGGTGAGGAGGAAGTTCTTCACCGAGCGAGTCATTCGTCATTGGAACAGGTTGCCCAGGGAGGTGGTTGAGTCACCATCCCTGGAGGCGTTCAAGAGGAGATTGGACGTGGCACTTGGTGCCATGGTCTAGTCATGGGGTCTGTGTTGATAGGTTGGACTCGATGATCCTCGAGATCCTTTCCAACCTAAGTTATACTGTGATACTGTAACTCCATTCATAATCTAACATTTATCTGAAAGAATATTGATTCTGCAATTTCTGTGACAATGACTGTGGGCAAAACCTCTGTTCATGACCATGTTCACCACCAGCAAAACAGCACAGAGGAACGGTGGTCTAGATTTCGTAATGTGGGCAGGTCTGTCTTTTTAGCAGAATAAATTCCAATTTGACTCAAGCTGAAATGTCAACAATCCAAATAATATTTATTCTTCTGCTCATTGATGAAAAGATAAATAGTAGAACTGTTGCAAATGTATATGTTGATGAGATTTATGTTTGAAAAGGTGTACAAAGTCTACTTTTGCATGTGTCCTTAGGAAGATCCTAAGCCTACCTGTGTCTTCTGGGATATGAACAAAAATGGTAAGTTTAAAAATACTGTAATTTCTTATATGTGGAGAGTAAAGGTGTCTTAAGTTAAATCAGTCACAGTCTTGGCCATTTTACTTCTTAATCCTTGCAAAATGAGGTGAAGCCTTTAGGTTGTATCATTTCTTCTGGTTAGTACAGGTGCTTGTAACAGCAGATGTTAAATAATCTTCTGTTTATTTTTTACCATTTAAATTTGTAAAATAAAATTATCTTCTGTATCTGATAACAGATTTTCACTGATCTGTCTACAGGTACAAATTAAATAGTAATGCCACTCAAACATATAAAGGTTCTTACTTGTGCTTTTAACTTGTAAGTTTGAAAACGCTGGAGTATTTGAGATTGTGCCTATTATACATCTTAAGCTGGTTTGTCTTCAGAGGAAGGTTATGAACTACATTACATGCACTTCATCCACCCTATAAATGGATGAGAATCACCCTGATGAGGTCCCATATGCAGACACACATTAACAAGGCAGTATTTTAGCTCATTCTTCAATTGCTACTGCCTTGTGTGTGATTTTATACTCAGGCTCTTCATCCTTTGCACATAACTTTCCAGAGCCTTCTATATAGAGATTACTACTGAGATGCTACTCTTCCCTGTGTTGAAACAGAGAGTGGAGAAGTAACTGTCCTTAGCAGTAGGATACTGGGTGGAGGGATTTAGTACAGAGAGTATTGCAAGAAATAAAATTTACCATCCAAAGTTGTAATTGAAAGCAGAAAATTCAGACAGAAGAATTGAGGAGAATGCAAAAGGAAAAAAAAAAATGAGGGGAAAAAAAAGACTAAAAGAAACACTTTAATGAGAAACACAAAGGGAGGAAACTGTTCTCAGTGGCTCCTTGAGTGGGGAAAGTTTTAAGTAGTTTTGGAACATCTTCACAGTTTTGTGAGAGATCCTGTCTTGAATTTGAGGTAAAGTTACAGGGCCAGTCAGATAATGTGATGAATGTTGTCTGGAGTTGTGCAAAAATTTCTTTCAAGAGTTCAGAGTATGTGAACTATTACACAAAATGAGTTAGTATTTTAGCAGGGGAAAACAAAAAGTAATCAGAAATATAAATTTTACTTTTTAACATCTATTTAAAATAGAAAATTCCTTTTATTTTTCAGAATGGGCTTTTCAGAGCAAACGAGTAGGGGGTAGTTTACTTCATGTTTTTTGTTAATGCCTCAGAGGAGCCTTCTGCATTACATCCTGCAGGAGAAGGACAGGACCGCTCCTGGGTCACAAATGCTTTTATGTGCCTAGGGATATATGAGTAGGAGGGTGGCAGGTACAGATATCACATCACTGTGATAAAAGAGAGATTTACAATGATCTTATTGCTGGGTGAAACTAAGGTACGTCTTAATGCATGACCCACAAAGTGGTTCTTACTCATCTCTCAATCACCAAAAAACTCCCTGCTATCTATAGATCTCTATTGCTTCTGCTCAGTACTCCATTACTGGGGCACTCATGTGGTATGATTCCTTGTAGAAACTGGGAAATGGAGCACTTGCTTCTGTCATAATTGGTTTTAGTGTATATTCAATCAATGTAAGAAAACACTTCTGCCTTTGTACAAGATAAAGGGAGGAAGCTGTTAAAAGAGTGACATGAGTTTGTTGGAAAGAACAGTTTCTCCTCTTTCATTTCCACAGGTGGCAATGGTGGCTGGAACCCTGAGGGCTGCCAAGTGAGCACAGAGTCCAATGAAAACGAGACAGTTTGCTTATGCAACCACCTCACACACTTCGGGGTCCTAATGGTAGGCAAAATCCCTGTTCACTAAGTTGTCTCTCCAAGAAACTGCAATGCAGTTTTCATCCTGGGTGAAGACAACTCTCATTTTTCTTGCTTGTCTTATTCCTTTTGCACATATTTATAAATAACAATGCATCATTTTCCCCCGTATTGTCGCTAAGTTATATTTTCACAACAAAATAGCTAGTGATAAGTATTCAAGAATGATGTAATGAGTAAAGTAAACAATGAAAGTCTATTACTATGTTTTTTTACAAGTGACTAAATATTGTAAAATAAAAAGTAAAATATGCCCATCTGAGGATTCTAAATTTTGAAAGTATTGTGGCCCAATAAGATGTGGAGTTGAGACTTCTGAGTGATACCAAAATACAAAAAGCGTATTATAACGTCTGACTTCAAAGAAGGTGCATCAAAAGAGGTGTGGCCAGCAGATTGAGAGAAGTGGTTCTCCTCCTCTACTCTCATGAGACCCCACCTGGACTGCTGTGTCAGCTCTAGGGCCCCCACTGTCAGGAAGACATGGACATGCTTGAATGGATCCAGAGGAGGGCCAGGGACATGGTCAGGGAGATAGAGCACCTCCTGTATGAAGACAGGATAAATTGAGGTATTTCAACTTGGAGAAGGAAGGCTCCAGGGAGACCTTAGGGCAGCCTTCCAGTACTTAAAGGAGGCCTATGGGAAATATTGGGAGGGACTCTATTAGAGAGTGTAGTGATAGGGAAAAAGATAGAAGTTTTAAACTGAGCAAGGGTAGATTTAGATTGGATGTAAGGAAGAAGTTCATTATTGTGAGGATGGTGAGGCACTGAAACAGGCTGTCAGAGAAGTTGTGGGTGCGCCCTTTACTCTGCCCTGATGACACCACACCTAGAATACTGCATCCAATTTTGGGCCCCCCAGTTCGAGAGAGAAGGGGTCTGCTGGAAAGAGTCCAAAGGGGAGATACAAGGATGACTGGGGGACTTGAACATCTCCCCTATGAAGAAAGCCTGAGGGAAGTAGGGTTGTTTAGACTTGAGAGGAGAAGGCTGAGAGGGGGTCTTACCAATGTCTATAAATATCTGAGAGGTGGGTGTCAATATGAAGATGATAGTCTCTTTTTGGTGGTGCCTAGTGATAGGACAAGGAACAACAGGTACTAGCTGGAACACAGGATGCTCCATCTCAACATGAGGAGACCTTCTTTTATGGTGAGAGTGACAGAGCACTAAAGCAGGGCACCCAGAGAGTTTGCAGAGTCTTCCTCTCTGGATGCATTCCTGTGTGGCCTGCTCAAGGTGATCATACTTTAGTCATGAGGTCTGTGGTGACAGGTTGGACTCGATGGTCTTTGAGGTCTCTTCCAACCTTTGTGATACTGTGATCTCTACAGGTCCCTTCCAACCCCTAACATTCTGTGATTCTGCGTTCAAAGGCAGGTTGTATGGGGCTTTGAGCAACCTGATCTAGTGAGAGGTGTTGCTGGTGGTTTGGAAATAGATGATCTTTAAGGTCTTTTCCAACCCAAACCACTCTATGATTCTTTGAAAGCTGGGATATGGCTGGGTGAAGAAGAAAGTCAGGGGCTATAAAACCAAGGGCTAGTACTAACATTACCAATAAAAAGTGGAAAGAGCTGATCACAATGAGGTCTAAGGTGCAGGGTATCCCTGTCATTTCTCTCATCAATATAGTCTGGTACAAATGACCTGCATCTGAGATGGGAAAGGTGTAATACAAAAGGAATGAACGGGAAACAAGTCTACGTCGTTTTGAAATGTCAAAATGTGGAAAGCGGCAAGTTGTTTTCAGAATAAAAGAAGATAGGAGAAAAAGTTGAGGTGCTGTTTTCAAAACAAACCAAAAAAAGATGTACATGTATTGCTAGGGAAAACAGTCATGGAAAGAAAAATATCCTACAGTCAATAAAACTGCTGATGGAAACGAAGTCAGGGGAGCACAATAATCCCCTTTCATCCTCAGATTTAAGAAGTTAAATGGTCCCTTGCAAATTTACATTTCCAAATGTGACAAGATTTATATTGATCTAATGATAAAAAGGTATGAAGCAATAACTTCTTTGGTGAAATGTGTAAGCCTATACTTGCAGTTCTTTTATAAAAGACTTTAATCAGGTTTGGGGATGCCACACGGTACAGGCTGCCTCTCGGAGAAAGTCTTCCCACTGAGAGCTGGTACAAAATGTGTAACTCGACTCTTTCAGAGCCTTAAGCAAAGTCTCCAGACTGGGTGTCTGAGATAAGCAGAGAATAGCGTGTTAGGGAGCTGCATTCAGGTGGCTACAGTAATTTGCATGTGAAGCATTTTTGAAGGGAAAAACTCCCCATATGAAAAAGATGGAATACTGCTATCTTTTCTTAACACTTGGTGATTTTTTCAGTTTCTTTTATTTTAAGATCACAAGTGGGCTGAAATATTTATTCCCATCTGAAATTAACATCCTTTAGCCTTTGAATCTCACCTGTTGAAAAGGTGTTTGCTCCTGATCACAGCAGTGCTCCTAGTGGAAGTGTTTGGGTTTTATTTAACTTGTCAGTATCATAGGATTTAACCACACAAAGGAGCCGTGTGCACTTTTTCAGCTTTGGCCTTTTAAACCCTTCTCAATAGAGCTGCTCTCTTCACGTCATGCTTAGATGTAGATATGAAAAAGCCCCAAGATTTTGGTCTTTTTGCAAGCTAAATTGTGGTCTTGTTTCACTTTTCATCCTTGAAGGCAGAAGAAAGGGCTTTCTTCAGGATATATTCAATGAATCCCTTCTCTTCCCTGAACGCTTTTGTGGCAAGAGGAAATAAGGCAGAAGTTCTTTGAATCAGGGCTATGTTCCAGCAGTTTTGACCCTTCTAATTGCTTTCTCATTTTAATAATCTTTTCTGACTTTAATTTAGCTATGAAATTACTTTCAGATAGGACTCTCCTTATACATATATAAACTGTCATATAAAGTTGGGACAGAGTGTGAAAAACATGCTGCGTCCTTTTTCTATGAAGAATGGCAAGTTTTATAGTGTTTTATTAATTTCTTTTTGCTGGATAGTTTTACTGTGGCTAACTGTGACCCTGTAGAATGGCACCATTATGTTTCAGTATTTGCTTACATTTACTCCACAGTGATATAGACCCAAACATTCTAATTTTTTGTTCTTCTTAAAAAAAGGAAATGACACTGGCATTTATTCTCAGACGGTATGGTGTGGCAATTGCAGCTGGACAGAAAGCTGGAAAAAAGTCCTCAGAACGTTCCTGCTTCATTTCCAAATTATTATTTTTTTAATGTTGTCTATGTCACTATTTTTCTGACCAATTCTATTTATAACTGTAGTTTGCATGTCAAAACAGACCATAAAACAAAAAAGCAGTATCTTGCCCTTGGTTTCACCCATACATGAGTAGGCACATTGACTCGTACGAACGTTTAATAAAAAGCACTGACGTCAGAAGCTCTGAGAATATTGCATATTTCAGTATGAATAACTCTAATTTGTGTTATCCTAAATCTTGCATCTTCTTAAAGTAAGCAGTGAAACTAAAAAGTTTGAAAAGGGGAGATTTTTCCAGAGAAGGACATTAAAATTCCTGATACTGAAATACAAGATTTTGTATCAGGCTCTGTCTACTTGCTGATCCCAGCAGTTATAATTCTTAAAGTGCAATGTTTTGAATAGAAATGGGAAGGAATGGGAAGAAATGGGAAGCCCATGGCTTGGACAGCAGGACTCTGAGCTGGGTTAGGAACTGGCTGGATGGCCGAACCCAGAGAGTGGTGGTGAATGGTGTCATATCCAGCTGGCGGCCAGTCAGTAGTGGAGTCCCCCAGGGATCAGTGCTGGGCCCCATCCTCTTTAACATCATTATTGATGATCTGGATGAGGGCATTGAGTCTATCATCAGTAAATTTGCTGATGACACCGAGCTGGGGACAGGAGTTGATCTGCTAGAGGGTAGAGAGGCTTTGCAGAGAGACCTCGACAGGCTGGACAGATGGGCAGAATCTAACGGCATGAGATTTAACGCATCCAAGTGCCAGGTTCTGCACATTGGCCACAACAACCCCATGCAGTGCTACAGGCTGGGGTCAGAGTGGCTGGAGAGCAGCCAGGCAGAGAGGGACCTGGGGGTGCTGGTTGATGGTAGGCTGAACATGAGCCTGCAGTGTGCCCAGGCAGCCAAGAGGGCCAATGGCATGCTGGCCTGCATTAAGAACAGTGTGGCCAGCAGGAGCAGGGAGGTCATTCTGCCCCTGTACACAGCACTGGTTAGGCCACACCTCGAGTACTGTGTCCAGTTCTGGGCCCCTCAGTTTAGGAAGGATGTTGACTTGCTGGAACGAGTCCAGAGAAGGGCAACGAAGTTAGTGAGGGGCTTGGAACACAAGCCCTATGAGGAGAGACTGAGGGAGCTGGGGCTGCTTAGCCTGGAGAGGAGGACACTCAGGAGTGACCTTATTGCTGTCTGCAACTACCTGAAGGGGGGTTGTAAACAGGCAGAGGTTGGTCTCTTCTCCCAGGCAGCCAGCACCAGAACAAGAGGACACATTCTGAGGCTGCGCCAGGGGAAGTTCAGGCTGGAGGTCAGGAGGAAGTTTTACACAGAGAGAGTGATTGCCCATTGGAATGGACTGCCCAGGGAGGTGGTGGAGTTGCCGTCACTGGAGGTGTTCAGGAGGAGACTTGACAGGGTGCTTGGTTACATGGGTTAGTTGATTAGGTGGTGTTGGGTGATAGGTTGGACGTGATGATCTTGAAGGTCTCTTCCAACCTGGTTTATTCTATTCTATTCTAAGAGATGCAGCAATCGTAGACTAAGGTTACTTAGTAAGCATGAACCATAATGTCAGGGTTATAGCAGTGTTGTTCTCTCAAGAAAGACAGGGATCTGCTGGAGAGTCCAACAAAGAGCTTTGAGGATGATTGCAGGACTTGAACATATCTCTCATGAAGAAAGACTGAGAGAACTGGGGCTGTTTAGTCTTGAGATGAGAAGGCTGAGAGGGAATCTCATCAACATCTGTAAGTATCTGAGGGGTGGGTGTCAAGATGAAGGTCATAGTCTCTTTCTCTTGGTGCCCACTGATAGGACAAGGAACACTGAAAACAACCTAGAACACAGGATGTTCCACCTCAACACAAGGAGACACTTCTTTACAGTGAGGGTGATGGAGCACTGGAACAGGCTGCCCAGAGAGGCTGTGGAGTCTCCTTTTCTGGAGAATTTCAAAACCCATCTGGATGCAATCCTGTGTGGCTTGCCCTGGATGGTCCTGCTTTGGCAGGAGGGTTTGGACTAGACGATCTCTGCAGGTCCCTTTCAACCCCTGACATTCTGTGATTCTTTGATTCTGTGAAAGTGCTTTTGAGTTTTATTTGACTAATTACCAAGAGTGTTGAGTTCATGAAAAAGATGTTTACTATAACTGATGCCTCTTCCTCCTCACACAGGACCTTCAGAGAGCTGCTACAGAAATTGACCCACATAATACCAAGGTCCTCACTTTTATCACTTACATAGGCTGTGGGATATCTGCTATATTTTCAGCTGCAACTCTTCTGACGTATATTGCATTTGAGTAAGTATTAGCTCTGTGGAAAATATCACAAAGAAAATACCCATATGTGACAAATAAAATAAATTAGTTATAAGATTAGGGTGGTTTATTTGTCTAGGAAGGGAAATCTATGTGTAAGAAAATAAATATGCAAAATCATGGTCAGAATGTTTTTCAAGGGAACTTAAGTTCAGACTCTTTCCTCCTGTTTCCAATGAATGTGTTTTGCTGCTCAGGCCTGGGAATAAGGCTCATGTGTCTCAAATTTTTCTCTTTTGGGAGTACAGTATCCTCTGGTTTCTGAACAGGTATGTATTATTTTAAAATCTGCAACCAGTCTTTTTGTGAAAACATAACAAAACAAAACTTGCCTGTGTGAGCATAAAAAGTCTTAAGAAATTTCCAACTAGAATAATTACATTTTAGAGCCCATCGGAAGGCAGTAGGAAGAGAAATAAAATGAAGTTGTGAATTGCTGCAACAATTTCAACAGCAGTCCTACTGAAATGTGAAAGTGACTCCTGGGAACGCAAAAGTTTTGAAGTGATACAGCTCTGTGAACAGTGAAAAGAGAAAATGAAGTCATAGCAAACAAAGGAACCATTCTGTCTGTAACTGGACATCATAGTGTAGCTGCTAAAGAAGCTTAGCTTGCTAGGGGGGGCGGGGAAAAGGGATCTTCAAGTTCTAAATGTCTTCAATGATTGCATTCTTACAACCTATGGTATAGTGTTCCGGTCCAAGGTAGCAGAATGGGTTGTATTGCCCCTCAGTTTATACATTTCAATGTGCATCAGTTGAAAAAGAAAATTTATTTGATCTTCAGTCTTCCTAAAACAAAAAGCAAGGGAAGCTAACAGAAAAACCTACTGAACAGAAAGCAGCGAGCACTGGACAGTGTATATTCCAAAAGTTAAGCAAAGATTTACATATAAAATTATCAGAGGTGATCTGGTCAGCTGTATTTTGAAAGTTTTAATTTTCTTCAGTTCTTTTTTTTAAAGTACAAAATACATTGCATTATATTTCATTCTAAATGTTTTTATTAATAAATCCTCATTAAGGACCCAAAGAAGTAACTTTCCCCTACCACATACAGCAGATAATCACACTATGCTTTATTGCCACAAAAACTCGCAGGTAGGAGGAGATCCCTGTGCTTTTATTTGCTTTGCAAACTGATAAACCCTACCGCTCTAAGTGGCCTGGGTGATTGAAGCTAATTAGTCATATGCATTTTCATTTCTCTCATTAGGAAGCTGCGAAGAGATTATCCATCCAAAATCCTGATGAATCTGAGCACAGCCTTGTTCTTCCTTAACTTGATCTTCTTGCTTGATGGTTGGATTGCATCATTTAAAATAGATGGCCTCTGCATAGCTGTAGCTGCACTTTTGCACTATTTTCTTCTGGCCACCTTTACATGGATGGGACTGGAAGCTGTTCATATGTACATTGCTCTAGTGAAAGTGTTCAACACGTACATCCGGCGATACATACTGAAGTTTTGCATCATTGGCTGGGGTGAGTTCCATCGATGCAATATTTACATAGCATGTTTTTTGAAATGATAACATATAAAAGTTATCACAAATGCAGAGCAGAATCAAAATCAGCATGGCAGTTCCTTTCTCCACCCCCTGGCAGTGCTGACATGCAGCCAGCCCTCTCTGTCACCAAGCTCCCCCCAGTATAGATCTTTGCAAACACACTGCAACTGGCACTCAGCAGCCAGAGCAGCTCACAGTGCAAGGAGCTGCGGAGAGACAAGATAAACTGGTCTTAACTTTCCAGAGAGTTCAGAATGGGAGGGGGAAAGTGTTAGTGTCATATCAGAGATGGAGAGCCATGGCACACAATAAATTCAGAAACTCTTGCAGGTACTGCAGAAACTTTTAATCTGACTTAAAGTTTCTTGCTGATAAATGTGAAGCCTATGGCAGGACTCAGAAACAACCAAAATTTCCTGAGCTTCAGCACATTGCTTGAATAAACCACTGAAAGATCCTGCCTGCCCTAAGCAGTGTACACAGCAGGACTGAAATGGAAAATGTAATACTGAAAAATAACTGCAAGGCTCAGGCAGCAAGGCTTTTTTTCTATATCAGGAATCTGTGCCTTCTGTCTGAATGCACATATTGTGTTTGAAATAATACAACACAATACAAAACCATTAACCTCATGGCTAGAGCACTGACCTCAGTCCGGCTGATAATTGATGTCTTTCCATTGGCAACTAGCATCCTTTTTGGCAACCTCAGCAGAGCACAAGGAATGAGCGGTCAGAAAAGCAAATTAACCTCTTCCCCTTTGAATCTGTTTTATCATAGCAAGGATAAGACATGTAAATAAAGCACGTCAGGAAACATACATTTTTTGTGTGTGAGCTGTACAGAGTTCTGCACAGACTTCTCTCCCACATAGCTGGCGATGGTCCCACAATATTTCCTTTATTTTCTTAAAAAATACACAGTTTACGTATTTTTGGGGGGGAACATATTTAAGTAAATGATAGGTAATGATGTAGAAAAAGACATTTTCTGTTGAGAGAAGCAGTGGAGAAATTGAAGTTCGTATTTCCCAGTTCCCTAGCCTAATCAAGTATGTTAGCATCTCTGAAAAAAAAATCTCTCAGAACTAATCCCAATACCATCCCTCCATTAGATCTGAATTTTGTGATAGTTTGTTAATCTTCTCACGATGTTATGAGAACCTAAGTGCAATTGCAAATTTAGCTTTAGGTAAATAAAGGAGATTATTTTAATTTAGTTTCTCTATCACATGCTAAAATAATACTTTCTACCTTACAGAACATTAGGAGGCTTATTCAGTAATATACATTAAGTGCTTTGAAAGTTTTATACATTTGTACTTTTTGACAAAGTATTTTCTTCGACTTCTGAGTGCAGTTTTCTGGTATAGCTACCTCAGTATACTCTGTACCAAAACAATGGGGATGGAGATATCAGTAATTCAGCTTTGCATGGTGATTTTGATGGTTTATGAGATGTGAAAGCAAGCTGCAGGTTTTCTTGTGTTACAGGTTTGCCAGCTCTGGTGATAGCAGTTGTTTTAGCAAGTGCTAATACAAATGCAAGCCATATTTATGGCAAAGATTCATATGGCAGAGATTCTAACGGACAGGGAGGAGATGACTTGTGAGTATTTCTTTAAATCTCTTGTAATTTGGCATTCACAATCTGAAAAACAAATATCATTGATCAGATTGCTTTGGAAAAGTCAGAGGTGTGTTGAACAAGCAAGGTGGGCAGGTGTGAAGAAGGCTACAAGAAAAATTGGGGGGAAATATGCATTACCCAGTGCCAGGTGCAACCACTCCTCTATCAACAGCAAAGAAAGTAATAGTATTAAAACAGCCTCCTTTGTAAATATATGAGACTTTGTCAATAGCTTTCTATGTTTTTTGTTGGATGTCCATATAGTTATCTACAAATGTCAACACTTTTGTATGACTGTTACCTCATTTCCTGTTTCTTCTTTGGGAAAACTTCATCATGATAAATGAAAGTGTCATTCTGTGTTTTTATTATAGTATCATGCTAAGCAGTTTGCTGCTATATGGATAAACTAGGTCTCTTATACGACAGACTATCAAATGGCTCTCTTAAAGGGCTACCCATCCTCCTTCTTCCCCAGAGATTTATGATCACGTGATAGAAAGTTGAGATCTAAGTTTGCCCATTCTGTAACTAAGGCTTCACACACATAGAATCGATGAAGCTACTCATATAGAATCTAAGTTTCCATGATTGCAGTTCCCACAGCTTCAGGTTTCCTTTTAATGAGTTTTAACTAAAATCAGTTACAGACCTCAGATTAAGATGCCACTGGGCTTCATCCTCTTTACAGACAGTGGATAAAAGTTTTGTTTTAAAGTATAGCACTGCATCGGTTGTATCAGATATAGACTGATTTTCCTTGTAGTTGTACAGATAATTGGAAGATAGTTTGCATTCTCTAAAAGTGACATTTTCATGTATTTTCACAGCTGCTGGATCAAGAATAAAGTTGTCTTTTACGTGACTTATGCCGGATACTTTGGAGTGATATTTCTGATCAACGTTGCCATGTTTATTGTGGTGATGGTGCAAATATGTGGGAGGAATGGGAAAAGAACTAATCGGAGCCTGAAGGAAGAGATTCTGAGGAACCTCCGTAGCATGGTCAGCCTGACCTTCCTCCTGGGCATGACCTGGGGCTTTGCCTTTTTTGCCTGGGGTCCCTTAACTATTCCTTTCATGTATCTCTTCTCAATTTTCAATTCACTGCAAGGTAAGATGAATTTCTGTTCTGTGAACAATTAATATTTCAGTTGTTGCTGTTCTAGAAACTATTATGTCCAGCAATTGGTTTGGTAGCTCAGATCTAAGCTCTTCAGGTTTTCCCTTGATGCTAAACCATCATTAGTTTCCATTTATGTGGAATAATGCTACCAACTAAATATGGGCTGAATATCTGAGTTAAATGAATTGTTTCATGATCTTTTCCATAAAATACACCGTATTATAATAGTGCTATTCCTACCTAATGGTTTGCAATAATCTCTGTTGGGACAGATGTTGCACGACCTTCAAGATTTCCTTTCGCTGATTATAACAAATATAGGAAGCTACTTCCCTTAATTTATTCCTTTAGGAAATCTGTAAAGCTCATAACTATTTTATTACAGATTCACAGATTGCATTAGGTTGGAAGAGACCCTCACAGGTCATCTTGTCTAACCCCCTCCCTGCAGTGAGCAGGGACACCTCCAATTAGGTCAGGCTGCCCAGGGCCGTGTCAAGTCTGATCATGAATGTCTGCAGGGATGGGGCCTCAACCACATCCCTGCACAACCTGTTCCAGTATTTTTCCTCTCATTATAAAGAACTTCTTCCTTATGTCCAACCTAATTCTACTCTACTCCAGTTTATAACCATTGTCCCTTGTCCAATCACTACAAGCCCTTCTGAACAGTCCTTCCCCAGTCTTCCTGCAGGTTTCCTTCAGGTTCTGGAAGGCTGCTATAAGGTCTCCCTGGAGCCTTCTCTTCTCCAGCCTGAATAGCCACAATTCTTTTCATAGGAGAGGTGCTCCAGCCCTCTGATCATCTTTTGTGAGCTTCCTCTGGACCTGCTCCAGCAGGTCCATATCTCTCCAGTGTGGGGGGACCCAAGAGCTGGACACTATACTCCAGGTGGGGTCTCACCATAACAGAGTGGCAGAATTACCTCTCTGGATCTGCTGACCATGATGCTTTGGATGCAGCCCAGGATGCGATGGGCCTTCTGGGCAGAAGTGCACTCTGTAAGGCATGAGAAGCTATTAAAACAAAACTCAGTCCTATTTCAGTGTGGAGAGATGGTACAGAGGTGTGAGATGCTCTTTGGTCCTTTAAGGAAAATCAAGCCACTGTTACAGTCATCTTATTTTTGTTTCCTTTACTGAAATTTTGAATATTTGACTTTTCCAACATAGCTTGTCCTTCTGAAAAATGGAAGAGCATGGCTACCAATTACAGAGTTACATAGTTGACATTTAAAATAACTTCATCTCAGAGCTAAGATTTGCGTATGCACCAAATGACATAAGAATGCTCACCTCCACTTACTCTACCCACTAATAAAGAAAAACAAAACAAAAACTAACAGAAAAGCAAAAAAAATAAGAAGGCCATTGGAAGAACATGTGTTATACCACACACACTAGTATGAAAAATAAGTCTGCCAAGAAAAAAAAGAAATCACAAAAAAGCAAACCCAAGAATGTCATTGGAGGAACATGTGTTATCCCACACAAATTTTGAGATAAAAAATAAATTTTCCCAGGGTCAGCAAAATGCCTCACTTTTAAGGAAAAAGTACTTAACATTACACTGTTTAGATTTTATCTGTTACAGTTTAGATGTGTTTACTGCACTAAAAGATTTATTGAGCTTTCGTGGAAAGAGAATAGTGTTGTGGAGTTTGGTTTGGTTCAGTTTCAACCTAAAATGTAGGCAATATGGCAAAAATTGTTCAGATGTGGTGTTCTTACTAAAGACTTCTTTTCCAAAGGACAGATTCTGATACTCCCCTAGCAGCATAATGAACTATTTGCTCCAATGTGCCTGTGTTAGAAATTTAGATGGGCCTAGGGAGATTAAAACTATGGGAAGAACATGAAAAAAACACTAAAACTCTGAAAAACATGCCAAGGATCTAAACAAGCTCTCTGTAACCAGAATTTCCAGTGCAGTCAATTAAGCTTGTATGTGCATAGTGCATACAAGGTTGACCACCACTGCTTAAGTCTCTATGGGACAATAGCACTGTTCAGTGGAAAATGAGTATGTGGAAGGCAGTTAAGTCAGAAGATGAAGCTGAAAAACCTGAGGAATAAATGCAAAAAGAAGAGTGATGAGATTTTTCAGATTGTGGTAGCAATGATGGCGCAGCATATGCTCAGGCATGTCATGTAGGGCACAGGATGATAGCAGCTCCATATCTGAAAAGGCTCGATGCTGTGTCAAAAAGAGCTAGGCAAAACTAAAGAGAGAAGGAAGATGTTTAAAGTCACATAAAACTGATGGAGTGCACATGTAGCTCTAAGGGGATGGAATAAAGCAAAGAAAAAAATTAAGATTTGTATCGTGAGGTTCAACAAGGTTAAGTATAAGGTCCTGCACCTGGGTTGGGAGAGTCCTTGTTATCAACACAGACTGGGGGATTATGTGATGCAGAACAGCCCAGGAAACATGATTTGGGGCTACTGGTGAATGAAAAGCTGCACATCAGCCAACAATGTGCACTTGCAACCCAGAAGGCAAATCACATCCTGGGCTGCATCAAAAGAATCGTAGCCAGCATATCCAGAGAGGTGATCATGCAACTCTTCTCTGGTGAGACCTCACATGGAGTACTGTGTCCAGCTATGGAGCCCTCAACACAAGAAGGATGTGGACCTGCTCCAGGGGAGGGACACAAGAATGATCAGAGGGCTGGAAGACAGGCTGAGAAGAGAAGGCTCTGGGGATACCCAATAGCAGCCTTCTAGTACCTGAAGGAGGCCTACAAGAAAGCTGAGGAGGGCCTATAAAGGCATGTAGCATTAGGACAACAGGCAATGGTTTTAAATTAGAGCAGAGTAGATTTAGACTGGTCATTAGGAAGAAGTTCTTCACTGTGAGGGTGGGGGAACACTGGAACAGGTCGCCCAGGGTAGAGACCCTGTCCCTAGGGTCATTTGAGGTCAGGCTTGATGAGGCTCTGAGCAACTTGGTCTAGTTGGGGACATTCCTGTTACCTGCAGGGTGGTTTGTCTTGATGACCTTTAAAGGTCCCTTCCAACCCAGTACATTCTATTATTCTATTATCAGACAGCAAAAAGTAGTTCAGTATGGTAAGTCTTTCATTATTATTAATATGAGCTTAATTATTGAGGCCTCAGTAAATATCTTTATTCTCTCAAGTTTTTGAAAACTGCAGAGTATTTTAACCTATATCAGCAGCCTCCATCAACAGTTTTCTGTTCACTGGCAGTGAAAAAGTAACTTGCAGCAACTACTGGTGTTACTGTACTTTGCTATTTCATCTACATAGGAAATTATTTTTCTTTTTGACAGAGTAACAAAATCTGGGAACATGTCTTTTTTGGCTGCTTATTTTATATATGTGCCTGAACAAGCCAAACACTTTTAAGTCAGAGCCAAGGTAGAGTCAAGCCTAGGGTCTGATTTGGCTCTGGGAAACAAAACCAAATTACTAAAGCACATTGTAAATGTAATGAATAATGAAATAGAGAAAAAAAATTGGAGATCAAGCCCAGACAGGGCAAAGACAAAGTACTTACTGCAGTACATTGATTTTCTATTACTATAGACACATAGTTATTTAACTATTCAATATATTCCAAACATTCACCACAATTTAATTAAGCATCTGTTTAGTAAGTTTGTACCTGTGCAGAAGTCTTAAGAGGTACTTGGGGCCACAAACAACTGCTTGTTTGGAAGCCTATAAGAGGTGCTAGTGATAGCACAGCAATTACTTTGTACTTAAAACAAATCACACAGATAAATATTTTACTAAATGCAGACAATAGTAGCCATAAAACAACAGAGCTTTCATATAGGGTGCTTTAAAGTCTGTTTGCCTTTCTTTAATTGTGCTTTTGCCTCTTTTTGCCCATCAGCTCTTGACAGGTTCTGCAAAAATGTTTCATGACACAGCCTTTACCTAAAGTTCTCAGTGGTCTTTACCTAAAGATCTCAGTGATCTCTGCCTGGCCTGATGGCTGTAAGCAAATAGCAGCCCAGTTCAATGACATTCATATATGCACTCATACATTCTCAGCAGTTAGGAGGAGAGGATAGTTTTATACTCCAAAGCATTTTTTCCAAACTATACTCTGACACTGTGTTCTTCCAGCTGAAACATAGTGGGCATTAGTATACAGAAGTATTGAAGGTGATCATAAAGGAGCAGTTTTAGAGGATGGCACTTAAGCATGTTTGCCCACTCTATATAGCATTTATTCATGCTTAAGATGTAATCATGAGGGATTTGGCAATAACATTTTGCCATCAGGTGTTTGACTTCAAGTTGGCTCTGTCTCATGGAATAAGAGCAAAACAAGAACAGGCCAACCTGAGAATGTCGGGAGATTCCACAACCACTGCCGGCTCGGGAGAGCTGGGAGCATATAAGATTTCCAACTTCTACATTTAGCTCCAAACTGTCTCTGTAGAATTATGAAATTGTACCATACACCCAGCTAAGTCCTTCTTTACCAGGTGGTAGATGCTAATTTTCTGTCTTGAAAGACTATGCAATTGCATGAGAAATATGAACTCTACAAAAACATTCTTAAACACATTTATTGTGATTACATGCACAAAGTCATTTTTTTCAGAATTAACTGGACACCTAGTTAGCATTTATGAACATATTATTAGCATTTTCATAATAATTTCAAGTACATACATGTGATGCATATGAATCCAAGTGTGCTTTTTTTCATAGCACTCTTTAGCGCCTGTTACAATAATTCCAGTTTTAAAAGAATACATCCCATAGTTCTGAAAATAATGGAATAGGAGGATAAAAGCATCTTCTTGATAATATAAAAGTATCTGGATTTACTTTGCAGTCTGACTCTTGCAGTCCTTTTGGATGTAAAATACTAATTTGTTTCAAGGAAAAGCTATTTCCCTCTAAGACAGAAATAATAATTTAAGAAAACACACTGAGCTGGATCTAAACCAACAGTATCAATAAAAGCAGCCCTGTGCTCGCTCTGCCCTGATATCCCAGACGCATCTACAGCAGCTATGGCAAAGCTTTAATTAATTTCAGTACCTCTATGAAGCATAGGTAACAATAAGAAAACTTAAAGGTTGTTTTCCTTTGCTTATATTTTATAGTAGATTTTAGTTTATCTGTCTATTCATTTACTGTTTATGTAATTTTTTTGTTGCAGGTTTGTTTATATTTGTATTCCATTGTGCTATGAAAGAAAATGTTCAGAAACAGTGGAGGAGACATCTCTGTTGTGGCAGATTCCGACTGGCAGATAATTCAGGTAAAAGCAATTCACAGCTTCCCTCCTTAGATGCTGCAATGGTCCATAAAAGTCCAGGTGAACAGCTCGCTGTGTTTTTTTTAATATAATGCAACATTAGACAGAGATGTGGAAAAATGGATTAATTATAGGCTGTCACTTCATTGATAACAATTGCCAAGGGACTTTTCAGACATCCCTTCATAAAAATTCTGAAGTATTTTCTTTCATTTTTCCAATGAACACAGCTGGTAAATTTTGTACTGCCCTTTGGACCCTCAAAAAAAAAGGAAAGATAGAAAGAAAGAAAGATTCAAACTCTGTATCATTCAAAAGCTAATTTTAATCCTTTTCTCCTATATTACAGTATGTGTACTGAATTGCATGCAATTGGTTTGTACTTCTCTTCCATTTTGTGAATTTTATTGAAGTACAGGGCATAATGGCAACAAAAGTGTGAAACTGTCTGTATTGACCTGCAAATACATGATATGAAAGGAATTTGACATATTTATTTGACTGATATTGGGACATTTGTGTCAGTCTTCCTCAATACAATTTTTTATATTAGTTTGGTATGTTAGTTATTAGTTGTTCCACAATTAAAACCTGTTGCATTAGTGGTTAGGACAAAACTCTTCAGTTGTGAACTTCTGAATAACCATTCTAATTCATTGTTATTAATAGTGCACCAATTTGCTAAGCCCTGTAACAAGTGCAAATCCACCAGTAGGCAGTATCTGCCTCAGCACATCAAGCCCTCAAATGATAAAACCTCTCTAAATGCTCCTATCCAATCCCCTTCCTATACATCACTTGGGATGTCTCTCTTGAAGTGGTAAAACTTTGGCATTCTTACACAGCTAAAGATTTTCACTGCTCTCCTGCATCCTGGCAAACCACATCTTAGAGTTCTGCCATCCATCCAAATGACTGTTTAGACTGTTAGAGCCCCGATTTTAACTACCATTGTAAGCAGCAAAGTAAGTTAAGCTGGAATTCTTGTATTTCCTAAGAATCAAGGAGGCTACCTGACAGGAAGAGCAATGGGCTGTTTGTTATAAGGTAGATTAAGAAAGAGATCTGATATTTGAAATGTTCATAATTTAATAAATCAGGTATTTGGTACCTATGGTAATTACGTAAACATTTTTAATCCTTTTTAGACTGGAGCAAAACAGCAACCAATATTATAAAGAAGAGTTCCGATAATCTTGGGAAATCCTTGTCCTCTAGTTCTATCGGCTCCAATTCAACCTACTTAACATCCAAATCAAAGTCTACAACAAACACGTATTGCAAACGAAACAGCCACACAGGTGAGTTCTTGCACTGCAGCACACTTCCTCTGAAAAGATGTGTTTCCATGTTAAAGCTGGAGTGGGAATTTCCATGTTAAAGCTAGAGTGTGAAAACGTCACCAATCAATGTACTTTTAGTATTTTTAAAATACACTGTTCAATAAGGACTCTTAACCTAATATATATTGTATCAAATACATAGTTCCAATCTCACTGTGTTCCCACACTTAACAAAGAAGGTGTGGTGAAAGCAAATTTTGCTTTTTGTATAGCAGTTTCACCTTTCTTGGATAAAAGAAGGTAAGCCTTATTATCCCATGGTAAACACAGAGTATCCAAAACAGAGAGAAATTACATTCAAAGTTGGTAGTATAATCATAATTTGTAATGGTTATTGAACATTAAGGGAATGCCACATACTTTCTCTGTATTTTTTAAATTTTAATACATTTTGCTTTGACCTGTAAAAATAGACATTTCAATATGGTACTCCAAAGGAATTGTTGCTAATGTTGGCTTTTAAACTGCTGACATTTCTTCTCGTGTTAAAACAATAGAATATAACATCAAGATTCTGATTTTTAATGCAGCTAAACTTCTCAGTTTGATGTCTTAGTAAATTGGAGGCAAATAATGTCATAGCTACATGACTTGGCAGCTCTTGTTAATATGGTTATAATTTGCTCCCTGGAATTGACACAAGCATTCATGTGTTTGTGGTATAGATAATGTCTTCTAAGGCCCTTTCCTCATCAGTGGTGGAGCGTTACAGGTAAAGTGAGAACTGCTTTTGTTGATGCATGGTTTAAACAGGGTGGAGGGATGCTGCTTGCATGATGTCCTCACTGACACAAAGGACTTTGCTAATCAATTCAAAACGCTGCTTGTTTCTCACTATTATTATCTTGCGCCATTGATGCTGAATCAGAGGATAAGCATGCTTCAAACTCACGGTGTCTGCGATCTGCATGGGGCATGAAGCAATTGGAAGATACTATTTTAGAAATCAGACCATGTCCTGAAATTAGTGCCTCTGTACAGTAGTCTGGAGAAAAAGAGATTAAATTGGAACACCCATACACAGACCATACATTGAAAAGCAAAACCAATCTGACTGAGTCCTAGAAATCCTTTTAGTCTTTTTAAAAGTTATTGCAGGAATTTTAAGATACTGTATTTCTATTTGATCTGTGGCCATTTTTAAATTAGTCTTCTAGCCATTGTTTGCCATATCAAATCTCTCCCAAAATACCTCTGAATGACAAACTGTATGTGCCCAAAAGCCGTGCTGTGAACTGGTGGCTGACTGATGGATGCACCAAGTTGGACCCAAGTATGGGGTGGACCCTACTGGGTGAACGAAAGAAATCACGTTGGCACTTCAGCATTTTGTGGCACTGCTGTCTATGAGGCTAAAACAAACTTGTTGTAGATAGTACTTAAATACCATATATAACACATCTATGAATTAGAAGTTAGGATTATTTCTGCAGATAATTTGGTAGTACAACTCCCATTTACTTCAGTGATACAGGATTTTAACCCTGTGTGAAGCCTGAGCTAAAAAAAATAGGTCTCCACTGGTTCCAAAGGCCTTTTGTAATTCCTGTGCATGCCAATTTCATGAGGAAATATCTGGTACTTAACAATGTTATGATGCCTTGGGAGTAGATATTTACAAGGAATTTCAAAAGTTTTCCCTAAAATCTCAGAATTAACTTTTCATATTTGTCATAAGATATGCAATATGTAGAAAAGCTTTAAACTGTGCTACCATTGGCTAATAAATGCCTACATTTGAAAGGTACATGATAGTCAGAAGTTTGCTGTTGGACATGGAGTTATTTGCTGCAATTCATGGACATTCTTGCGTGCTTTGAAAAACTCATTCTGATGTCTGTGAACATGCCTGTTTCTTTTTTCATGAATGAAACTTTTGATTTCTCACTCCACAACCCATTCCTCCTTTGCAACACTTCATACTCTTTTATGGCTGGATGTGATGACTTCTGCAGGGGTGGGTTACTTTCCTATTTTAGTTACATTTTTTTTATATGAAAAAAAAAAAAAAGGCTAAATTCTTTACCGGGGAATTTTTGAAGCTGCTTTCAGCAAAGTCTTGTAAACAGCCATCAAAATTGTCACTTTGTAGAAAACATTGCTTCACAGGATCTTACTGTCAGCTTATGGTGGTCCAAACCTTGCCTGTGTTGAGAGTTAATTGCAGCTTTATTTACTACAGTGGAAGAGATGAGAAAGCTCATTAGGACATTGTCGAGTGAGACACAGGATCTTTCCTTCTCCATGCTCAGTACATGAGCTCTACCTACTGACTGTTCTTGGAACAGCAATAAATAGCATTAGCCACTGTAGCAGATTTTCTCAGCCCAGTTAAGGATTGCCTTGATGGGGTTTTTTTTCAGTTCCACTTTTTTTTTATAGCACATGAACTCTGAAGAGATGCCAGTTCTCTGCATCTTTTCCTCCACACAGTTGTTCAGTCCATACCCTGCACACTATGGAAAAAACAAAGAGATGCTAGATGAGCACAAAGTTTAGTTGCAAGTCCAGTTACCTGCTTTAAGATGCAAGTTGTCCTCTGCTGCATTCTGTGCTGAGTACATTATTTCTGTGCATAGCTTTAAAACCACCACTGTTTATTAAATTATTAAATTAATATTGTTATGTTCAATTAGTTAAATCAGCTTAACTGTCATTTCCCACTACTTTATTATGTGGAGATGCTATTTACTGGGTGTTATGGTGGTCACCCCTATTCCAGTCCAGTTGAAACGGTTTTAGTTTGTAAGATTCAAAGCATCAATAGTAAATTAATATATTAAAAGATTGTAGGAGTCAGTTACACTTTAGGCAAAATAATAGCAGGATAATTGCAAGAGAGACCTGAGAGATCTTCCGCAAAACCGGTGCCTCAAAAGAATTTAGACGAAACAATGCCAAGCCAAAAAGTAGTTTGCTGGCTGCTAGGTCAGTAATTTCATTCAGCAGTAGAAGGAATTCATGGCATATCAGTGTGGGAGTGAAACGCCTCTTAAGCTATGAGTTTCCTTAAGAAGCCCTAACTTCTTGTTGCTTTTTCCTCTTCCTAGAGAATGTTTTTCTTGACAAGCCATCTTCAAATTTTCCTCAAGAGGATGGAGAACAGACATCAATCATCCCTGTCCACAATGTTACTGACAAGGTTAAGAGATACTGCAATCCTCACTCTGACAACTTCTATGAAAATATCATCATGTCTGACACGTTTAGTCTCAGCACAAAGTTCTAACTGTGCTTCTGAATTTTTTAAAGCAAAGTCTGCCTGGAGTTGGGAATACTGAATGTCATAGAATGTGTTTAATTATTTTTCCTAGTTTTTAATGTTCATCTGTTAACAGCTTCCACTCAAGGACCAATTTCTCTACCTTTGTAACGTTGTGGGAAAAGACAAATTTCCACTGTGGTATTGAGCTGTTTTTAAATGCATGCCTGCCAACAGCTAATTGCAATCCTGTGTAAATAGACCCAACAGCCTAAATTATATAGTTCAAACAGAAGCAAGTCTTGATTCCTGGAGAAAAGGGTAGACACGCCACACAGTATAGGCAAGCTCTTGCCAAACAGTTTGTTGATGGTCTTTTTCTTTTGAAAAATAGGGATTTTCCCTACAACACTTGTTAGATTCTTGCTTCTTGACTTTCTAATGCTGTCTGTTTGTTATTTTTTCGTAAGTGGATAAAACCCTCATAGCAGTGTTAAAAGGGTTATTTTAAACCATATCTCACTAAATAGACCTAATCACGCAAATCATGCTTACCAAAACAGTATGTGCTCTAAATTCAGGCTACTTTGTATCCATGTACATAGCAACACACTTAGTGCAAAGATGTACTGGCTGAGGAGGGCATGCAGGTTGCTAATAACTCTTGCAAATATTAAGCCTGTTGGTGTATATGGAAGCAGGCAGTGGCATGGATCTTTTGCATCTGTGCAGAACAAGTACACAGGTAAATCCAAAGTTTACATGAAGTCACGTTTCAACAGTAATCGACTGGCATGTATGAAATGTGGCATCTCCCATCACAGTCCTATATTTAATGTTCTTTTTTCACTACACAAAATAAGACATTCAACTAGATACAGATATATAAATATATATCTAGATCTCTCTCCACATACATTTGTATAATCACATAATAAATGTGACAGAGGAAACCACCATGTGTAGCACACAGACAATCTAAGTACAATGAACGGTGCTAAAACTTAAGTATTTAAATACAAGGTGAATGCTTTGTAAACCCATGGGTTCTTTCATCAGTCTCTGTACTTCAGATATACTGTATGTATGAACACTTCCATCAGATGGCATTGCAACATTACAATAACCTGGAATACATTTAGCAGTAATAAATAAATAACATCTTTCCAGGCATATAACATTATCAGTATCCCTCTCCTGCCCCACCCCGCCCCCTGTTGGCTGACTTGATTGAGATTGTTGGTGGCACAGAGTTTGTTTAATCAGTGTTCAGGCAACATGAGCGAGTTTCCTACTGCTATACTGTGTACATAATGACACTTGAGTTGTGTATGTGTGCAGAGACCAGACAAAAGCATAACGTGCTTACTTGTTCTAGTCTCTATAAATGTGTGACACGTCAGTGTGTTGCCATGACTGCCAAAAGGCATCTCTCCTCATAAAGCATGTCTCACTTCATGACGGGTGATACAAGCATTGTAACTGTACATGTCCCTGAAGGCATGGGATAAACCACCAAAGGTATTTTCACATACTGTTTCCAGAGGAGAATGTCTCCTAATGGAAATTTTCATTTAAAAAAAAAAAAGGGCTCTTTCTTTTTAACCAAAATATCTTTATCCAAATATTTAATTGCATTCAGAAGGTGACCATGAAGTTGTGCTGAAATTTTTTTGCAGTTGCCAGGCAGGTGGATGTTCAGTGATTAGGGATGTGGATTTGTGCCTTTCTTTGCTCTTTGCATGCACTTTTGTGTGCAGAGATCATTTAATGCTGTGACCGCACAAATGGTGTGTATTCCCTGGCTGCAAAAACCTGGTGAGGGGAGAATGACCTGACCATATCCCATCCAGAAACACTGCTGTTGCTACGTGGACCTTAATGAAACCTCAGTCTTGTAACTGCAAATCCTTATATGGTGGTATGAGTGAAAGTCAACTCGAGTCACTACAAATGTGATTATTAACATGGATGAGTGTTGTCAGATACCTTTAATTTAGGGAGAGATTAAGTACAAGCATTTAATGAACTTATATTTTATCGTCCCACTTGCTTAACTACTGTAGATAATAGTGTTCATATAGCAGCTTACTGTGAGATTCTACCTGATTAAGGTGTGTTCGGAAGTGAAGAGAAGGAAAAAATCATTCTTGAAAAAATGAGGAATCAGTAAAACATAATAAATCAGCATAATATAAAAAAGCAAACACAGTATCCTGAGTGAAGCTGAGCTGTAACCTATCAGTTTAATGTACAGCTACCTATATTTTTGCTGAATTAAGATTTTTTTTTCCTCTTTTTTTTACTACCATGTAGTAATCTTAAACTCCGTGTCAGTTAGATGCTTTTGAATGCTCTCAGTTCTACAGCGAAAATCTTGTACTTCCTAGTTGACATGCTGTAACCTCCCTTGTATATATTTATTTATTTGTGAGGTTAAATATGTCAAATTTATTTAGCTCTATAATGACTGTTCTCGTTGCTTTAAAATCCAGCTTCTGCTTCATCATAGAAGAAGAGGGAAAGAATAATTTCTTATATATGTTTTCTTCAAACACCATGTGAAAAAATTTACTGTAGTTCTGTCTTTTGCAAGTCAGTGAAATGTGTAAAACTAGTCAGTGGAACATAGTGTAACAGGTTTGAAGATGGACTAAAGTGGAAACATTTTCAAGTAAACGTTCTTGATGTTAGTGTTCCAGATAATTAAAGTCTTTCAACAGTGAGTGGTTGATTTTATTTTTATTTTACTTTTTAGTGTTTCATGGCAAAAATGACTCAGTGGAATTCTGGGAAATAGTCTTGTGTTTATTAAGTATGTGAGACAGGTAAATGCCTAGCCAAAACATTGGAAATAAATGTGCAAGAGTAACTCAAATTTACCAGAGGAACACATTCTGCAGAATACGTTTTTCCCTTTTGTGATTTACTGAATGCCACATCCAGTGAATGATCTGAGTGTTATGCAGGTTCATGGTAGCAGTTGTGTCAAGGAAAGGAAAGTGAAGGCAACAGACAATATGCTGGGATGATCTTGTAGAAGTAATAGAAATGAATAATCTAAAAGTCATATGTTTCCTTCCAGCTAAATGTAGTCTCTCATCATCGATAACTTGATTTAAATTGTACTCCTACTTTGATACTGTTGAAATATTTTAGTCAGCCAATCACTTGATTAATACATACTGATGTATAAACATTAAATGTAACACACTAATGGCCTACTGTTGTTTACCTTTAAAGAGCAAGGAAACCTGCTGAAACATGTCAGATCTGCTCCTCTATATGTAAGTCTCATCACAGAAGATGCACAGAATATGAAGGTTTAGCAGTAATATTGTTTAGAAAACAATCCAAAAAAAAACCCACACTGTGATAAGTGGCATGGATTAATGAGGATGCTGGGTGTGTATGGATGGTCTGTCCATATGTGTCCATGGACAGTGAACACCACTTTTGAGCTTTATGCTATGAACAGTGTGGAAAGACTCTCTGAGTGAAGGAGTCCAGGGTTTTTTTCCAAGTAAGATTTTGGCAGATGTCAAACTTGTAAGGAGTGATTTGCAGTGCGTGGGGGTGGATTTATTTTTCTCCTCATTTCATCACTTTTTAAATATCAAGAACAGTTTTATTTTAATCCTCTACTGTTAACAGCTTCCTACTGTAACCCATTGAGTTACATAAAGTGCCACTTCATTATATTACTTTTGAAAGGCAGATCTATAATGTATGCAACCACAGGGACAGCTACCAAGCTATAGGCGGCAGCGTGTCATTCACTGAGCCATTATAAAATGTTGTTGTGCATTTACAATATGTAAAGATGTAAAATCGTATATGGGCCAACCAATTAGACAAAGGGCTTAGAAGTTAACATCAGGGAAATCAGTCATGCAGAGCAGTCAGTGGCACAGATGTTTCTTGCGCTCCAGCTGCTGCTCTGCTAAGGAGGCTTTCCCCTTTTCCCCTTCAACCTCTGCTTAGCTGGTCTTTGGTTACTCAGTCCATTTAATTTTTAGGTACCCTGCACTCCCATCCTCAGGGAAATCATGTGCTGAAGTGCTTGGGAAAGGGAAACAGAAGAGATTCCAGAAGTGAATAAAAAGAAAGGGTAGTTGGTCAAGGCCTGCTCTGCATCACCCTACATGTTCCACATGATTTTTTTCCTTTTCTTCAGGATATGTCACCCTGACCAGTGATGGATGCACACCACTGGAATAGGTGGAACACACCACTATGGCTATTTGTGCATGTCAATTAAAACTAGTATTTTTAACCCTCCAGCTCTAAGCAGATGATCTGCAACAGTTCTTCAAGGCAGTGGCTCCAGTATTTCTATGATTGGGAGACTAACCTAACAATAAAATCTGTATGGTTCAGGAAGAACACAGTGCTCCTCATAATGACAAATCAGTCTGATAGAGTTCAAGCACCACAGCAAAATAAGTAAATAAGTCTCATGGAAACCTTTCTGGAAAGGTAGCACTTCCTCAGATATATCTGCTTGCTCAGAGCCAATAAATGCTATTGGTCTTAGATTAAGCCCAGATTTAGTACTCATGAGGAATGCACATTGTGGGGATGTCCATATGGATTGTATAACCACAGCCATCTGACAGCAGTTTGAATGACAGGGTTTTTTCAAGGCATGTTGAATGATCTACCCTACAAAATGCATACTTGCTTGAATCTTTAGCATGTACCTGATAGCCTAAACTTTATATCCAGACTATTTTGGAAAGAGCTCTCAACAAACATAGCTTTAGACAGAAAAGTGTTCTCAAAAATCCCAGCTGCATTCTATATATGGTAACTCTGGTCTGATGTTTCCTTCCACTGCCAGGTTTTTCCCATCCTGGGGAGCCCACAAACACAAGGGAAGAAAAGGGCCATGTCAGAGGAGTGAATCTGGCTCTGCTTGATGGGCAAAGGGTTCCTGCTGTCCCTGCCATGCTGCGTTTCACAGCACTCCAGTTCCAAGTGCAGTAAATGCAATACTATTATGCTCTTAGAAAATTCCACTCTGGTTTTCTTTCCCACTCACCTGGCACAACTGGTCATGCTGCTCCAGCAGAGGGCACTGGCATATTGCTAGTTGTAAAGCTGAAAATCAAATGAAAAATTCTACAAGATTCTTCCACATGTAAGCACCAGCACAGGAATAAGAAGGAGAGTTCATATCAGGTTTGTCTCTTATTTAGAAATGTGTTACATCACCAGATAAAGCAAACACTCCATGCTTGAGGAAGTGAGGGGAAGGAGCTGTCTGTTTGCATTCGGGCACATTTAATGGGAAGAGCAATTTTCCCCTTGCTGGATACTATGTTTTCTGCATTTAGCCCTGACAGGATGCAATGGAATTAGCAACAGCTACAATGCTGTCAGCTGAGCAAACAGAGGCAGGTCACTGTTTCACGCTTGCACACTAGTTTATTCCAGTACTGGACAAATTCTTTGATCTGCTGGGCTGCCATCCTGTGACTCAGAAATTCACAGTATCCATAAATGTCGGGGGTGGGGGGGAGGGCACGGAATAGCAGTGCCTCTTGATGGTGGCATGCTGGCTCGTACCTCCCTACCACTTCTTCCCTCAACAGCATAGGGCCAGATCTGTTGCCATCTGCATCCTCTTTGCCCATAACATCTATTGCCAGGTAGGCTCAAGCAAGATGCAGAACTGTGCAGCTACATGCTCAGATGTACAGCTGCACCTAAGGCCACTCTGTAATTTCACAGAATTTCAGGGGCATCCAGGCAAGTTTTGGATATCTTCAGAGAGGGAGACCCCACGACATCCCTGGGCAGCCTGTTCCAGTGCTCCATCAACCCTCACAGTAAAAATTTTTCTTCATATTTGCATAAAACTTCCTATGCCTCAGCTTCCACCCATTGCCCATTGTCCTGTCACTGGGCATCACCAAGGAGAGCCTAGCTCCATCCTCTCGGGACTCGTCCATTACATATTTATAAACATTGATGAGGTCACCTCATGGGCAGGGCTGAGCAGAGTGCTGCTCCACTGGAAAAGGCACTGTTATCTGATCTGCAATTCTCACAAAATCTTTGGGGAAAGAAATCTGAAGTGGTTTGAATCCCTCATCTGTAGTTGTCCCAGGAGACTGGCATGTCTCTCTCATGCCACACCTGCAGCATCACTAAGCTGAAACCAGTCTAAGGCAAGATGGATAGTCTGGGGTGATGGGGTAGGGAAGGATATGACCTGCTTTTGCCTCGCCTTTTTTTTCAAGAGCCCGTAGGCATGACTTCTACAGCAGTCAGAAGGGAGGCCCAGGAACAGTCAGGATTTGGTGTACATAGCAGGGCATAATACTAGTACATCAAGATAGGTCATGACGCCATCACGTCTCCCAAACTCTTGTGATGTTGGTGTCACAGCACTGCTGTGTTACTGGCACATCATCTCTTGGTGAACTTACACAAGTACTGCTCTGCACAAGGCAGGAGCCAGCTTGAGTTCCTTGCTAGTGCTCCCTACAACCATTGCTCACTTCCCAGGAAAGCAGACATGCCAGCATGCCTCTCAGTCTGGCTGCAAATGTTTCATTGCTCAGACATGTTCATTTTATAGAATTTCCCAAGGTACAGAGGGAGCTGGGCAGATGCTGACATTTCTACCCAGAGAATAGAATAGAATAGACCACACCAGGTTGGAAGAGACCTTCAAAATCATCATGTCCAACCCATCAACCAATCCAACCCACCTAAACAACTAAACCATGGCACCAAGCACCCCATCAAGTCTCCTCCTGAACACCTCCAATGATGCTGACTCCACCACCTCCCCAGGCAGCCCATTCCAATGGGCAATCACTCTCTCTGCATAGAACTTCTTCCTAACACCCAGCCTAAACCTCCCCTGGCGCAGCCTGAGATTCTGTCCTCTTGTTCTGGTACTGGCTGCCTGGGATTGAGCTGCAATTCAGTTTTGGACCGTGAAGGTGCTCTGGAAGGAGGGCAAGCATGGGAAACCAGCACTCAAAGCTTTGCAGGAATGGAGGACAGGGGCTGAGGGCTGAGGGCTGAGGGCAGGGTTTGTGTCCAGAGTGGAGCTCAGACTTCTCAGAGGAGTTTGCAACAACGTGGTGCAGGTTGGGTCCAAGCTGAGCTTTGCAGGAACGGCATCTTGAGGGGATGCAGCTCCTGCAGCCTCGCTGGACTTCAGCCCATGGATGGCTTCTTCACCATTTCTTTAGTGTAGCCTAGAGAAGGTAGGGAGTAACTGTGAAGACTTGAAGTAGTCAGGATAATTCCTCTTGCAGATTAGCAGGATATATTTAGGCAAACTGGGCCTTAAAATGGTAATTCAAACCAGCCTCCACTCCCCTGGTCTGGTTAGGTTGCAGCTCTTACTAGGGATGAGTAATTTACATTTCTTTTAGTTACACTAGGTGAATGAAAAGCTGGGGTCGAGCCTGACAGCTCCTAGTAGTAGGTGACAAACGATCACATTGAGGATGTACTTCAGGTGAGCCTGTTGAAGCCTCACACCACACACAGATCTTTGTACAAGCTCCAGCTAGAGGCAGAGTGAAGTGAGTCTGTACTTCTGAGGTGGCTGGGCAGCTGAATGCACATTTCATTTCACATCAACCCAAAAAAAGATCAGCATAGACAGAAGCAGCCTGTCCCTGAGAGTGTGGCTGTCAGAGCCTGTTGCTGGGTAACAGCCAGCTGAGTTTAATGCATCTTGCTCTTTCATTCCCATTGATTTTTAATGTCTCCCAAAGATGGGTCTTTTTCACCCAAAGTATTGCATGCTCTGGTTCAGCAAACACACAATCCTCTGACCATATTTTATCCTATCAGGTTCTGTATATGGTGTTTCCTACATTTGGGCAAAGAGATCCTTTAACTGCATTCAGACTGGACTGACTATAATAGTCTATAAATTGCCACTTGAGCAAGAAAAAGGTGAAAAATATATCCTGGACTTTCAGGACAGAGGTGACCCTCTGTTGCTGGAGGTGTCTAAGAATGAGCTGAACCTGGGCTTCCTAAACTCACTAACGTGGATGCCACCATCCACGCCGACAGCAGTATCAGATGACACAGAGGTAGGTCCTGTGATCCTCTTTTATTTCATGTAACTATTTTTACTAATGCAGTACACTGCATGAGGACCAAAGTGCTCCAACAGTTCATATCAATACTCTGTTTCCATGGTTTATCTTCTCCCAAATTTCTCATCTGTAAACCCCTTGCTCATAGAAATTGCCTCATCTATCAAGTAGCTTCACCCTCCCATAAAAGGATTCCACACCCATTGCATTTCCACATCACCATTATTCACCCCAGTCACAAGCCTTTCTTACTGCAGCAACAGCCTCACTTATTGAAGCCTCTGCTAAAGCAGACATGGCCACACCATCAGCCATGCCCAGCCCTTGAGCAGCCTGGCACGGACACAGTCTTGTGGTGTAGCTGGTCAGCAGTAACCTGCCATGTGCAGGCAAAGCATGTGCTAGAGGAACAGTTGAAGGCACCATTACCACCACCACCTCTGAGTCCTGGTCCCTTTTAAAGATTGGCCGCAAACTTCTGTGTTAGAGATAGATAGATAGATATAGATAGATGGATAGATGGATAGATAGATAGATAGATAGATAGATAGATAGATAGATAGATAGATAGATAGATAGATAGAGATAGATAGATAGATGGATAGATAGATAGATAGATAGATAGATAGATAGATAGATAGATAGATAGATAGATAGATAGAGATAGATAGATGGATAGATAGATAGATAGATAGATAGATAGATAGATAGAGATAGATAGATAGATGGATAGATAGATAGATAATCTCAGGACTGATTTTTACATAGGTAAGTTTTCCTTAAGAAGGAAGGAAAACTAGACACATTCCTGAAAATCTTCCTGGTTCTGTTTTCCTTTTTCATTATTATTTTGCTCAGATTAACATCCAATGGGTTATTTACACTAGAAACCAGGGCTTCTGACTGGTGCCTTTATATAATAGGTCAGAGCTGTGTGAGAGCTGCAGGTACTTGTTTCACTCCTTAATCTTTGTGGTAAATTCATGTGGTTGCCTGTGTGAGCTGCTATCTTGAGTTGATGACCTGCACCTCTTTTGACCCTGCCAGCTAAAATTGACAGGTCCTTTGTTTACCAATTTAAATAAATCCATCTATTAGTGAAGATGCTGCAAAAGACATTTCAGTGTTTTCTTTCAGTGAAGCTGGGGGGGGGGGGGGAAAGAAGAAGAAGAAGAATGTGAGAAAGAAGTTTTAGGGATAATGTTAACATGAGAAGTTTGACTCAGTGTTGACATTTGCCAGGCATGACAAGGATTAGCTTCCCAAACACTTTGGCATGCAGGCACAGTGACTGCTGCAGTGCTCTCTGTTTAGCAGCCATTTCAGCAGGTACTCAGCAGGCAGTGGGATCAGAAGAATGTAAGTAACAATTCATATTGGTACCACATGTGGAGGCAGTAACATCCCAATGCACATACATGCATCCCAGACAGATCTGAAAAACAGACTGTGTGTTTCTTCCTTTTTTTCTCTAAGCCCCTGCATACACAATCCTCTGCAAAAACAAAACACCAGCTGTGATTGCCCCAAAGTTCAGGATACAGAAACTAACACATAGTTTTTCAGGATAGTTGCAAGTAAATGGATCAACCCAGTTCCACATTTAGGCATTTAATTAAATGTCTCAATTTTTTGTTACTTTCCATACCACGGGGGGAAAAAAAAAATCTCCCTTTGGCAGAGTGTTCTTCCTTCTGAGATCTCAATCTCTGCTAACAGGGTTTCTATGAGCACAAACCTTGAATTGTCTTGGCACATACAAATCACAAGGTTTTGGCTGCCTGATGATAGGAGCTGTGGTGGCTTATTCCCGTAAACCAGACATTTCAATGTGTGTAGAGCAGTCCTGTGATGGTGATTGGCATGTGGCTACTTTCAACCAGCTTATTCCTTCCATGGCTGGCACAATTTCAAGAGAAGCATTTCAATATTAAGGTGGTTGTGGAAAAGCAGCAGATGTAATAGCTGAGAAACAAATATTTTACAAAAATAAAATATTGCTTTATGAAGTGTTTTGGCCCATTTACCCAGTCTAAATAATTGCTGATGACTAAGTGCCTGAATTCAGAAAACAAAGATTGCTTTTCTTGCATAACTTTGTCCAGTTTGGGATGGATAGGGTCCACTGAACCAACACCCACACGTAAGATAGGAAGGTCTCACAGAAACAGAGGGATTTTTATATCAGCTAAAACAAGACCAGTTTACTTTAATTCTTTTGTCATACATTTGTGGTTTATTTATTAAGCTACACTACTGCAGAAGGACATGAAACATCAGCTTTACTCAGGCTGAACAGAGGCCTCCTTTTCCCTCCCCAACGGAGGGCTCACCCTGAGCCTCATATTGTACATAGCCTCTTTAATTTTTGTTGTTGGTGCTGTTGGGTGGTTGGTTGTTTATTTTGTTGTGATTTGGGTTTTTTTCTTTGGTTTTGGGTTGGGGTTTTTTTGTTGCTGTTGATTGGTTGGTTTTGTTTTGCTTTCTATCATGGATATCCTTTCAGTAGAGCACTAGCACAGCGTTTCTCCACGCCTTGCTCCCATGTAGGAGCAAAACCCCAAAGCTAACCCCTAAGGTTTATTCACTTTTCCATTTTCCCAGGATCCATTTAGCTGCACAGCAATAGCTTTAAAATTCAGGTAGTCAGGTGACATATTTTCACTATAGAGGAAGCAGAAGCTTAAAACCCTGGGCCTGATGCTTCACCATGTGGCACCACTTGGTGGTCACTCACATTCCCAAAGTTTGGCATCTCTTCTCAAGCACTCATCTCTCCCTCTCCATAAATCTTGTGGCTCAGACATACAGTCAAGTTATTGTCATTTTAGAAGTCTGCCTAATTCCCCCATGTCATCAAGACTGCCAAGGCAATGATTCTTATCCACCTCTTTTACCCTCTAATGTGTTTTACCTTACACTTGCTACAAGTTAGAATTCAGCTACATGCTGCTGGTCCTCGCTCATCTGATGCACACAGAATTGCTGTAACAGAGCAACGTGCCTGAGACCTCACTGCACTGATTTATGGAGTGTGATGTGCTACTGATACCTTCTTCTTGTGCTTATGAAGCAGGGTGTAACTAAGTATATTGTCATAAAATATGAATACATTTTATATTTAATATTTCAGGCAGTGGGATCTTCAGACACCGCTGTAACTTATTTACCAAGTATATTTACAGGTTCTGATATTTGGCTGTGGGTAATGTATTCTACATGTAAGGAATATGAAGGCAGGTTAAACAATTTAAGTAAAAATCCAAGGATTTCCACCATGGAGATTCAAATTGGAAATTAAGGTGCCACGATTTGTGGTTTCCCACAAGAGGGCTTCTATGGCAAATTGGGGATCAGTACTGGGACCGGTCTTGTTTAACATCTTTGACAGTGGCATTCAGTGCACCCTCAGCAAGTTTGCCGACAACACCAAGCTGTGTGGTGCAGCAGACATGCTGGAGGGAAGGGATCTATCCAGAGGGGCCTTGAGAGGCTGGAGAGGTGGGCCCAAGTCAACCTCATGAGGTTCAACAAGACCAAATGCAAGGTTCTGCATCTGGGTCAGGGCAATCCCAAGCACCGATAGAGGCTGGGCAGCAACTGGCTTGAGAGCAGCCCTGAAGAAAAGGACTTGGGGATGCCAGGGGATGCGAAGCTCAACATGAGCCAGCAGTGTGCACTTGCAGCCCAGAAAGCCAATCACATCCTAGGCTGCATCAAGAGCCTGCATGAGCAACATGAGCCTGCAGTGTGCCCAGGCAGCCAAGAGGGCCAATGGCATCCTGGCCTGCATCAGGAACAGTGTGGCCAGCAGGAGCAGGGAGGTCATTCTGCCCCTGTATACTGCACTGGTTAGGCCACACCTCGAGTCCTGTGTCCAGTTCTGGGCCCCTCAGTTTAGGAAGGATGTTGACTTGCTGGAACGAGTCCAGAGAAGAGCAACAAAGTTGGTGAGGGGTTTGGAACACAAGCCCTATGAGGAAAGACTGAGGGAGCTGGGGTTGCTCAGCCTGGAGAAGAGGAGACTCAGGGGTGACCTTATCACTCTCTACAACTACCTGAAGGGAGGTTGCAGACAGGCTGATGATGGTCTCTTCTCCCAGGCACCCAGTACTAGAACAAGAGGACACAGTCTCAGGCTGCGCCAGGGGAGGTTCAGGTTGGATGTTAGGAAGAAGTTCTATACAGAAAGAGTGATTGCGCTATGGAATGGGTTGCCCGGGGAGGTGGTGGAGTCGCCGTCATTGAAGGTGTTCAGGAGGAGACTTGATGGGGTGCTTGGTGCCATGGGTTAGCTGTTTGGGTGGGTTGGATTGGTTGATGGGTTGGACGTGATGATCTTGTAGGTCTCTTCCAACCTGGTTTGGTTTATTCTAATAAAGGTTTATTATTCTAATAAAGAGAAGCATAGCCAGCAGGTCGAGGGAGGTGACATACAAAAAAATATAATAGAAGAGTTCTTGTCTTTGTAATTATTTTGGTCATACGAATAAATTATTTCCGAGTGGATGAATGAGGCAATTTTATTGGTGAAAGATTTCTAGAGGTAAGCAGTATTGTAATTTTTATTTTTAAGCAGGAACATCAAGACCATTGTATAACAAATGGGTAGAGTCTAAAAAAATGTGTACAATTTTAGTAGCATGCATTATAACATGTAGAGAAAATGAGTTCTTTATCATACTGGCTTTACTAATGTCAGTAGAAAGAATGCTGCTTACAAGTTTATGGCAGTGGAGTTTGAGATGAAAAGGGATTTCCCAGCCTTAAGCAAGAAAAAGGGAATTGCAGCTGACTGCACGAGAGTGAATCAACATCTTCCACTTTTCTGTCTGGGAGGACCAAAAAAAACACTTGGAAGCACACTTACCAAAATGTAAATGGGCTGTTTCCACTAGCCCTGATAAATCTATCAACTGCAAGAAACTGTCAGGTAGCTTAGACCAAATTTATAGTTAAGACTCAGGAATGAACCAAATCTAAAAATCAAGGCAAAGAGCAGCCTTAAATTGTGTCATTTGTCTCCTGGAGACACGAAACTGTGGGCTAAAAGCCATCCGAGTTCTGGCCCATGGGACTGTGCCCAGGACGGGTGGTGGGTGACTCCTGTGACACTATGTACCAGTTGGGCAGCCCTTTAGGTTGCTCATCTGGAAGAGCACCAGACTTACAATGAGTGGTCCTGATGGGAAAATTTGTATTCACTACATGGCAGGGAACTTGGCATCTGTCCAGACCCCTGAGGAAGGGTCTGCCAAGACACCTATCTGAGCCATCCTTTCCCTGGAAAACAGGGAATGAGGGAAGAGGAGGAGGTCGAGCATTCAGCCTACAGCCCAACATGTGGACACCATGTGTATCCTTAAAGGGGATCTTGGAGAGCTCCTGCGCTCTGCACTGAGACCAAACAGAGCTCAATATGAGACAGGCATCAAAGCATTATAAGGGCAACAGAACACTAATAAATCCCGAGTCATGTGAACCCAATTCTGTCTGCTCAGTGGGAGTCTTTCTAGAGCACCACAAGATGAGATCACAAGCATTTCCCCCATCAGGAAACTGCATTACAGAGCAAGACACCATCTCGCCTTTCTCTCTCATTCCTGGCCCTTTTCATCTTGCAGTCACTATGCCACTGCAATAAGACCTTCCTCCTGACAGCAGTGTTAGGCAAAGCTCAGTTTCTGTGAGTTCATTCATCCAGCTGTCATCTTGTCCTCACACTTCCTGTGAATCTTCTAGTGAGCACTCCAGCACACAGAGCACACCAACGCATGGAGGTATACATAGGCAGAAAGGAGATAGTGCTTTCAAAGCACCCTGCTGGCACCCTAAGAGCCTTGTGCTCTTTACCTCAGCCCCAGGCTTCCTCTGTGACCCTCAGCAGTGCTGAGTTTTTTGCTACCTGAACAGTGTCACTGGACTGCAAGCAGCACCAAGAGCAACAAATTTTTCCCGTTCTGAAAGAAATTCTAGGATTTTTCTTGCTTAAGCAGTGGATCTAATAACTCAAGGCACAAGCATAAGTTTCTTCTCAAGTCATCCAGTGTAAAGATTCAACAACTGAGAACACTGCAGGCTATAGTTCCAAAATGGTTGACTTCCTAATAGTTTCACTGTCCTTTGAGTGGGCAAGTAAGGCTGGAGCAGTCAAAGAGGCGCCACCCCCTTGGGCTGCCTCATGAATGATCTGATCTATTTGATAGTTTCATATGACTCTGCATGCATGAACTTTGTCTTGCCCAGTATCTACAGAATGACCTAAGCTAAATGTTGCACATGTAAAACTAAACTCCAAGCTCTATCAGCCAGTCCCCTCTGGGATACATCTCATCAGATCCCAGAGATGTGTGTGTGTGTGTGTCTGTGTCTGTGTGTGTGTCTGTTCGAAACACTAATATGATCAAACCATTGCAGTCTACAATATTAAATGGAAAGGAAAAAAATTCTGGAAAGAATAAAAAGTTTGTAATTAATTTCTTTCTGTTAATTCAGACAAAGGAGATTTTTTTTTTAAAACTATATATTTTTAACTATTTTCTGAGAAAAGATATTTGCAAATCCTAGAGACAAAGATTTCTCAGAATCTTTGTACAAGATGCAATCAATCTATTCCCCCAGATAAGCAGAGGGTAATTCAGTTACTACCTTCACTGCATCTGCTACTATCAAACTTGCCTGATTTTCAAGCTAAAGATTTCTTACCTTAAGTAATGCTTACTGCCTTTTGACACTTTTCTATGAGGAAAACTACCATTATACAAAACTCCTATCAAAATCTTAAAATAGGAATACTTTTATTTAAATGGCCCCAAATTAAATGACAATAACATGAGGTTCTCCTATAATTTCATTTCAGATGCAATTATGTTTTCAAGCACTTCTCTGCAAACATGAGGATTAGAAATGAATATTTTACTTTGTAAACACATTTAAGACAAGCAAACAAACCCAGCTTGAGTTGACATGTCAGCAGTGTCACACAGGTGGAACTGCAATCTATGCTGAATTGTTTCAGTTAAAAATCACAGGTTCTTTACATATATCATTAGTCACATCCACTGGGGGTCTTAGTGGATGGAAGGTTGACCATGAGCCAGCAATGTGCTCTTGTGGCCATGAAGGCCAATGCCATTCTGGGGCAGATTAGAAAGGGTGTGGTTAATAATTCGAGGGAGGTTCTCCTTCCCCTCTATTCTGGCCTGGTGAGGCTGTATCTGGAATATTGTGTCCAGTTCTGGGCCCCTCAGTTCAAGAAGAACCTCAGGGAACTGCTTGAGGCAAGATGGGGAACAGGGAGAAGGTGCTGGACCCCAGCCAGGAAAGTTGCAGTCCCTTTGCTGTTAACCTGAATGGACCTGTTGGTCCTTAGTTCGGGCCCTGTGGGCTCTGTGTGCTGTTTCCTCACTGGAAATTAGAGCTATTCCTTCTTCTCTCAGAAAAATTGCCCCAGAACCTAGACTGGAATAATTGAATGTAAAGTGAGAATCACAGGTTTCTGTGATCTTGGCACTCAGTATCTGCCCTTATTAGGACGCCTGTTCTGGTGTTCCTTTCTATTTCATCATTGTTGGGACAGAAGCAAGCCCGAGTGGTGTAAGAGGACTCCTCACAAAGTTTGTTTTCTCAGCTTATATATTCTGTAATTTGCTCCTGTAATTTTATAGCCACAAATAATGCAGCTGTCCATCTATCTCTCGATGCATAGTTGTTAAAGTAGCAGAGCAGTGTCAAGTGGAAGGCCTATTTTACATTATCCATAATCCCCTTTAAACTGTGTGCTTCAATTTGTAATTTCCTACCCTATACTACTGGGTTTTCTTTTTGGTTAACTTTTCTGCTGAAAAATATCTTATTTCAGCTATTTCAGCACAGTAATGATTCTACATAGGTTAAAAAATTTCAATTATAATGTAATTTTAAAGAGTCCAATACTGTTTTATGAGCTGGCTCACTGCACTTTTTTTATTCTTCTTTTATTCTTTTATAAAAAGCAAATTCCAGTTGTGAGTTCACAAGTCGTAATAGGAAAGAAATCGATATCAAATCTTTGTTCTGGGGTTAATAAACTACAAGCAAAATCTACAGTTTAGGAAGTGGAATTCTTTCCACAGATATTTTTTTTCTACTTTACCATACAGAAACAATTTTTTGATTTATTTCTCCTCCTGTTTCAGAGGTTCTGTTTAAGCAATAAACCAGGTTTCACTGACTGCTACGTAAGGATCACAAAATACTTGCAACTCGTAAGCTTATAATTTGCCAGGATAATGCTTTTCAAATATGTGCAGTGTATTCCAGTATAGAACTGATGACAATGGCTGGTGGGAGAGAAAGCTGGAAAAATAAAAATCATGAAACAGGAGAAAAGATGACTCTCATTTCTTGCTACTGCCTGGCCAAGGCAGTACAGCACAGTAAACAGTATCAGTTCTGCTGGGACTCTCCATATGCAGAGGGTGGTCTAGGGGAAATACAATAATTTTTCATTCTCTCTGAAGGTGGATATCAATCCCTGCTGCCACCTTTCCATCCAATTCTGTGTATGGACTGCAGAGGAGAGAAAGGGACAGCTAGGATATCTCTAGAGGGCATCTTTGTGAGAGGGGATGGTCTTCAAACTGCCAGTCGCTCCCATGCCCCTGCTCCTTCCATTGTCAGAGACGCTGCATAAAGGCCACTGCCAGACAGTTTTTAGTACAAGACAACTTAACAACAATCAAACTGAACAAGTCACTGATGATGATGCTTTTCATTTTTGTGAAGCAGTTTAGATATTTCTGAAAGTGGCACAAATAGGAGCTCTTCAAACACTAGGGGAATGTTACAAATGCAAGTGCATCTGTAATGTTCCTGCATCTCTACAGGAACACTTAGAGCGCTCAGGATAAAACCAAAGATAAAAGGTTACAATTTTATATGACAGCTGCATAAATAGAATATAATAATTCATCCTAGATTTAGCCAGGCTAGCATGAAAATTGACTTCTTGTCCAAAACATAGTACTTCCTCTGTGTCTCACAGGATTAGAAATGAGCTATCAAGAGACTGAAAACATGGGGGATTGTATCTATCCTAAACCAAAAGCATTCAGGTATTTACTTTTCCTTATATTCCTGAATCCTACCACCTTTGCAATGTTATCTGAGTTTCCTCTGCTTTTTTGATTGCATGGTAAACATGAAAAAAATCATATGTATTGCCCTGAAAGTCTGTCTTCTGTCTATATTAGAATACTAATGATTCAAGCATTTTAAGATAAAATAGCCCAGAGAGGTTTTGGAGTCTCCTTCTCTGGAGAATTTCAAAACCCACATGGACATCTTCCAGCCTGATTCAGGCAGTGGGATTGGACTAGATGATCTCCAGCGGTCTCTTCCAACCCCTACTATCCTGTGACTCTGTGATTCTGTGATCTGTAGATGCCACCACTCTACCCACAACACTAGCCATAATTTCAATAAAGTCTGTGTCCATTGAGGCCTGTAGTTGGTATTGCCCCATAGGTATGCTGAAACTAATTGGGTATTGAAGGAATCATGTTCCTTAATAGCTAACCAGAAAAATCTAGGCATGCTCTGTGGAGTATATAAGGTACAAGACATCATGAATTATGACATTTGTGGAGCAGATGAAAAAGCCCTCATTTTTAATTGAGAAGAAGCATTCTGCTGGAGCTGAGCCATGCATTCTGATGCAATAAATTTCAACTTGTTAGCAGTTAAGCCTGGATTCCCACTTTCCATGGTCATGACTCCTAAAAAACAAGAGAAAGTAATAAACTCATAGATATAAATGGAAGCGAGGCTGGATGAGTCACTAGAAAGTATTGTTAGGGAGCCCTCTTGAAATGATAAGTCTGAATTAGATGAATTAACAAGATCTTTCCGTCTCCAACTTTCATCTCTTAATTAATATTTTCCATAGTCTGCTAAGAGTGCTAATCCACAGCCTTTTCCCACATACACACCTTTCTTTAGAAGAAATCTAATATATGCTGTGCTAGGAAAATAGATGTAGATTTTCCTGAGACTGTCCCGATCTGGTTCATTCACTCCCTCTTCCCCAGAAGTGTGTAAAGCAGTCTGTAGCTTGACTATAGATGTTAACTACACACAGTTTTGAACAACATGGGGGAGCTGTTTCTGGACTCTTCTCAGATCTTTTCAGTATTTTCTTCAACTTCTTTATCACTCCTAGCCCAAGATTATGTGGCTTTATTATAGCCGTCCTGCAAACCCCCTTACTCAGGGAGAAGAAATCATTCACAGCCGGTATGTTCTTTAGCGTTCTTTGCCTATCAAAACATCCAACTTGCCATTTTACTGGCAGCATGCAAGCCATTTGGCTCTTCTGTTAGGTCCCTCTGGCATGTAATGGGAAATTCACACCAGTGAAGAAAAAAAAACCCAGCAAGTCATTAAATATTTATTTGAATATTTAAATTGTTGGCTGCTGAGAAGTGCTTAGGAAGAGTTCCATATTTAACAAGGGGCTTACTGAAGCCGCTCCCACAGACAGCACTTGCAGTTTGCTGACACATTTGCTGAATAGCTCTCATTAAAAGAAAGGTAGAATTCTGTATTACAATAGTGTTACAGATTGACTAGTGTCCTAATTGTAAATAAGTTTTTTCTAGGGATTTTGAGTCCAGTGGGATGGATGATCTCAAAGGGACTGAACAGAATAAAATGATAGATTTATTCCATTCCATTGGCTCTGCAAATTTCTATATAATTTGGGAGCACAGCTTGTCCTCTCTTCTCCTGTTTTTCCCTCTTTGCCTCCTCTCTGAACTTTGTTTTCACTTCTCTCTGCTGATCTTTGTTTGGGCTATTGGTAAGAACACTGACTGGGATGAAAGGAAGATAACTTACCTTGTACACAGCCCTCTGGGATTTGTCCAGAGGGGGGATGTGGGCTCCTTTTGTGTACAAAGGGGCATCTGTCCAGGGAGATAGCTGAGCCATTATCTAGTTGTGCATGTACATATGTATTTGTACATGTATACTACATTTTTATTCAGTGTACTTTTGTATTTAATCTACTTTTGTAAATACAATTTTCATTTAACTTCCAAATTTTGAGTATGTGTGGTTATTTCTCCTTTTAGGGCAAATTTCACATTGTGTGTGGTGTAAATCCACCACACAAGAGATACTCAAAAACAACAAATTCCTTTCTAGTTTGAGGCTGCAAGTTGATGCTGGTGGGACAGGAAATCAAATTGCCAATAATACCACATGTGTTGATGAGGAAATTATTCTCCCTTTAGTCAGATGGACTCTAGGTAATAATCCTAAAGTCAAATGCAATGATCAAGATCTTGACTGGAAATGGAGTGTGACTCACACACTGAACATTTTTCAGGCTTAGAAAGTCCACGCTCTTTGGGATCTGTGAGCATGAACAGAACCTTGATCATATTCAGAGAAGCTGTGTTTCAGGCACAGGCTCAGCAGCTGAAAGATGGCTTGGCCACAGTGTTGAAAGAGCTACAGTATTCTAAGAGCTCTGCCTGTTGCAGGTGCTGCCTGTTAACATGGTACATCCTCATTCCCTCTCCTTCATGTAACTGCTATGGGCCAAGGTAACATATTTTTATCTGCCTTTTTGTGTCACTGTGTCCTGCCATGAAGCAGAAGGAATCTTACAGGTCTATGAATGAGTTAAAAATGAGGAAGGTAAAATCCAGAATGTATACTGGATGTGCAGAGTAAAGAAAATATTTTTTCCTTCTTTTAAATGGAAGCTATTGTACCATAAGAATTATTACAACTTTAGAACGAGAACCTAGAGGAAATCAAAACTTAGACAAGAAAAAAAGTAGATGAATATTTTTTATTCTTTCTAAAAGTTTTCATTTTGAATGAGGTCTTAAACACACAAGGGCAGTTAAAAAAACACATTAATTTTACAGTTCCATTTGTTTAACAAACCAAATGAGCAAAATTCCTAGAAATAATATGTTCCTAAGGCAGGATTGAGTAAATCAGTCTCATGATTGGAAAATGAGACAGTTTACTCAGACTTGAGAAGGTCATTTTAGGAAGACATCATTAGCTTGTCTAGATGTGAAAAGAATAATACTTTAATAACATAAAATACTTTATTCTTCCTTATTGACCCGTGTAAGTTCTAAGGAAAAGTTTCTTTCTTATATGAGTGAATACAATAAATGTATCTACACAAATCTGAGCTGACATGAGTGACAGAAGTCCCTTCCTGTGTAGTTTTTCAAGATTCAACTCCCTTTTAAGTGTCTTCTTATTAATGGCAAAGAAACAAGTCTAATAAGAGGTAGCTATTCCCTGGAATAATCAATACCCATAGGTTGCTGTGCTCAGTTGTTCTTGGAAAATCAATCCTCATTTTCTAAGAAAATAGACCAGATGTTGATCTACCACTGAGTTCTTGGTCTCACAGCTGACATTGCCCACAGGAATTGTCAGTTTTGTGCTAGACAGAGTGGCCAAATAAGAAAAAACCCAAACAGTCCATTCAAGGGCTCATTACCATACTCTTAATCATATTCATAATGCCAGGCTGGCACATCTGTGTACCAGTTCAAATAATGCCTTTCAAAAACTAAGTTACATCTTTTTTAATCCCTGACTGAACAGAAGAAATCCAATTAATTCATTTATTGTATTTTATTTCATTCTTGGCAAAAGTCTAGCTTTTAGAAGGCAGTAAAAAGAAGTTTAAGCAAGTTAAATAAGCTTTCAGGATGTCCTTAGTTTCTTCATCATTAAGGGCATAATAAATTAAAACTGGAAATGTTCCCCGCTGCCCTAAAACATCTCATCAATCACAGAGTTGTGTTTGTGTTGACATCTTTTCTGTTCCCTCCAAAGGAAAGAAGTTGACTAGGAGCATCTGCCTAGAGCCAGTCTTTTCCCCAGAGGAATCTGGTGCTTATTGGAGTGAAATGAAACTGCTGATTTCCAACAAATATTTGTGAGAGGGGTACAGGAATAAAAAAATCCAACAACTTTACCATAAACTTTATCATTGCCTGATCAATGTAAACATTTGCATAAGCCATCCTCTTTCTTCAACATGGCCATAATTATAACTTTAAGTGCCTTGAGAGTAAGTCTTTCTTCTTACTTCCTAACAAGTCAGGCTAGTGCTCTAGATATGCTCACTACATGTTCAACATTTGTCATAAAAAACCTAATAATTCAATTTCAAGCACTTGGGGGACCGAGCTTGCAGAAAATAAGCAAAATACATAGAGAAGAGACACACATGTTTCATTCTGTCTATCCATTGCACACAAAAGAGAAGTAAACAGCTGGAGAGGGGAAAAGAAGGCTTAGGATAGAAAGTCTATTAGCATCCAGCTGACTTGAAGGACCAAATTCTGCTACAGGACATAAGATCCTAAACCTTACTGCATTCTTCTATAATATGTTTTTAGAGTGAATAAAATCTATAATGTAAAAAAATTAGATAACATAATGCCTACATCTTTTGAGAAAAGATATGATGTCTTTGCAGGTGGCAGTGAGCACAGTTGTAAAAGATGCATAGGGATAGAGGCTCTGCCTGTCATTTTGTATCTTCTTAGCTTTTGCCATTTGCCACCAGAGCCTCTAAATATGTGCCCCTGGGCAGTGCAAGGTTCCTTGAGCTTTGATCATACTGAGCCTCCCTGTATCCATCTCATCCCCAGGCCTCCTAGGATCCATAAATAGGTAGCTGTGGGCATGGGGCCCAGATTTCCCCACTAAAATTATGCCTGCAGGGAAACATGCAGGGGTTCTCTCCAGCTTTTACTCAGTTGGGCAGTTAAAGGACATAGTAGATTTAAGGCTGTGGCTCAGCATCCTCTTGGCTTGAGCAAAGTGAAGACCATTTCACTTCAGATTAATTCAGGCCATGTGAGCTATCCTCCTCTGCCTCAGGTTAGGGAGTCTGGGGATTCTGTATCTGATTCTGGACTTTTTCCATCCAAACTTTGAATGCTACTTCCTCCTTCCTTTTTCTCTTCTCAAATCTGCTTCAACAGTCTGTTTGCCCTGTCTCAGTCTCCTGGCTATTGTCATAGGTTGCACACTCCCTCATAGTTATTGCTTTAGATTCAGCACGCAGAGCTGAGGACAAGGAGTACAGAGGACAGAGATGTTCTCTGTCATCACTCTGCTCCATGCTTTCCTCTCTCTCTGCCTCACCAGTGCCACCTCCATCCCTCTAGGCCTTGAACTCAAAACACATGCCAATGGAATGACTATCAGTGGGCTGAGATAACATTTCAGTTACAAACTTAGTGCTCCATGAACATTTTAAATTTAAAACTTTTGCCTGAAGACCTGATAAATTCTGGCATGCAGAGATTTACTTACTGTGTACAGTGAGAGCAACCAACATCAGCCAAGCTTCACTTTCTTTCTGGCCAAAATGTTGCAAACAAATAAATCTCCAGCCACTAAGAAGCTTACTGAGAATTTCCCCACCACCTTTCAGCATGTCTTGATAAAAAATTTCATCACTGCTACAGCCAAGTCTTTCCACATGTTTGCTCAGAGAAACAAGAAAAATGTTGACCAAAGAGGTTGTGGATCCTTGTGGATGCTCAAAACCCAACTGGACACAACCCTGAGCACCTTGCTCCAGTTCACCCTGCTCTGAGCATGGAGGCTGAATTAGATGATCTCCAGAGGTCCCTTCCCACTGCACCTGTTCTTGGATTCTATTTTATGTGAAACATTTTGTACACACAGGACACAAGAAAATGTTGTGAACCTTTTCACAGGCCACGATGGTCAGTAGTAGTCCCAGTTTATGCTTTACCTCATGCTTGCTGTTCAACCTGAGGCCTCAGATGCAGTAAGGTACCAGAAATAGGTTCTCAAGGAAGAGGTAGGGAGGGCTGTATGGCAGGACTGTAAGAAAAGCATGCAAATATCTGATGGAACATTTTGAAGTCTTTACTAGATTAGAATGCCAAGCATATGTTCAGGAAGCTTTAAATTAAAAAAAAAAAATAAAATTCCAGACTAAAAATAATTTTCCTTCTGCCATCAGTGAAGAATTAATTAATGAAAGCAACTTTTCCATGGACCTTCGATGCCATCTGAAAGTAAGAAGTGAAATTGATGTTCCTAGTCAGATTCTGGGTTCCATGACTGTGGTGGGCTATGCCCATCCTGAAAACAAGGGGGGAGGGCTTGTGAGAGTTTTTGCCCTCCCTGGAGGGTGTTTTCCCCCTGGGAAACTGATTTGGTCTGTTCCACTCCCCCTCTGCCCTTGTCCAGTAGGGGTATAAAAAGGAGGACATTGCAGCCATTGCTCTCTCTTCCTTCTGCGTCGCAGGGATGAAAGAGAGTTGCTGATGGCTTGCTGTTTTCCTGCCACGTGGTCCTCCCTGCTGCTTCCACACTTTGCAAAGGACTGGTTCTGTATTTTATATTTCTTTCCCTTTTCCCATCCATCCTTGTTCCTTACCTTTGTGAACCCTGCCTGTCATTGTTATGTGTATATATATATATATATATATATACACACACACACACATACTGTTTAAAGAAAATTCTTTGCCTCTCTACTTCCAAGCCAAACCCAAATTATTTCTTGGTGGATTTGCTCCCTCCCTTTTTTTTTCTCTCTATTAGGAAAGAGGACGGGGGGAAGGGAAGAGGAGGGGGGAAGGGAAGAGGAGGGGGGAAGGGAAGAGGATGGGGGGCAGTGGGGGAGGGATTCTCAGCCTTGCCTCCATCTGAGCTCTTAAGCCCCAGTTAAGGCTCAAACTACCACGATGACTCAAGCTGTCACTGGCAATGATGTTATACCACCACTTTTGAGTATATTTATTAAGCACTCACATATCCTGACTGGGTTGTAAAATTTGATTAATTCCTTCTGCATCCCACACAAAAGCAACAGGGTCACTTGCATTATGAGAACACAATGACAATGTCTTGCACATTGTTTGTGCTTCTATAGAGGAAAGGCAGTTCCTCACTTCACTACCCAAAATGTCCACCAAATTAATGGGTAGCAATTTTATACATTTTATACAATATTGATATTATTCCAGAATACTTTCTGTAATGCTTGTCTTTCAGTGAACTGAAATTACAATACATATTTAATCATAAGCAGGAAGATCAACATTACAATGACTAGCAGCAGTGGCCTCCTGAACTGGCAGATGGAGTCAGGGAGCATTATAGTTTCCCTGTAATCCAGAAGGAAGCAGTTAGAGACCTGCTCAGCCACTTGGATCCCCCAAGTCCATGGGACTGAATGGGATCCATCCTAGGGTGCTGAGAGAGCTGGCAGATGAGCTGGCCAAGCCACCCTCCATCATTTTTCAACACTCCTGGCTCACTGGAGAGGTCCCATGTGACTGGAAGCTGGCCAATGTGACGCCCATCCACAAGAAGGGCCAGATGGAGTAACCTGGAAACTACAGGCCAGTCAGCCTGACCTCAGTGCCAGGCAAGATTATGGAACAGGTCATCTTAAGTGTAATCACAGCACACCTGCAGGATGGCCAAGGGATCAGGCCCAGCCAGCACAGATTTAGGAAGGGCAGGTCCTGCCTGACCAACCTGATCTCCTTCTATGATCAGGTGACCTGTCTGGGGGATGTGGGGAAGGCTGTGGATGTAGTCTACCTGAACTTCAGCAAGGCCTTTGATACAGTCCCCCACAGCAAACTCCTGGCCAAGCTGGCAGCCTGTGGCTTGGAGAGCAGCAGTCTGTGCTGGGTTAGGAACTGGCTGGAGGGCTGAGCCCAGAGAGTGGTAGTGAATGGTGCCACATTCGGCTGGCAGCCAGTCACTAGTGGTGTGCCCCAGAGATCAGTGTTGGGGCCAGTCCTATTCAATATCTTATTGATGATCTGGATGAGGGGATAGAGTCTACCATTAGTAAGTTTGCGGATGACACCAAGCTGGGGGCAGGTGTTGATCTGTTAGAGGGTAGAAGAGCTCTGCAGAGGGACCTTGACAGGCTGAACAGATAGACAGAGTCCAACATGATGTCATTTAACAAGTCCAAGTGCTGGGTGCTGCACTTTGGTCACAACAATCCCATGCAGTGCTACAGGCTGAGGACAGAGTGGCTGGAGAGCAACCGGGCAGAAAGGAAACTGGGTTTACCGGTTGACAGTAGGATGAACATGAGCCAGCAGTGTGCCCAGGAAGGCCAATGGCATCTTGGCCTGCATCAGGAATAGTGTGGCCAGCAGGAGCCAGGGAAGTCATTGTGCCCCTGTACTCAGCACTGGTTAGGCCACACCTTGTGTCCTGTGTCCAGTTCTGGGCTCCTCAATTTAAGAACATTGAGGTAATTGAATGTGTCCAGAGAGGGGCAACGAGGCTGGTGAGAGGTCTGGAGCACAAGCCCTGTGAGGAGAGGCTGAGGGACCTGGGGTCAGTGGAAGTTTAGGTTCAAGGTGAGGAGAAAGTTCACAGAAAGAGTAATCAGCCAGTGGAATGTGCTGCCCACTGAGGTGGTGGAGTCAACATCCCTGGACGTGTCCAAAAAGGGATTGGATGTGGCACGTGGAACTATGGTTTAGTTGTCAGGTGGTGTTAGACATTAGGTAATAGGTTGGACTTGATGATGTCTGCAGTCTTTTCCAACCTGGTTGATTCTGTCATTCTGTAATCCCATATACTGCCTTAAGATAAGGAAATTTTTGGCTACCAATGAAACATTGGCTATCAGTGAAACAGCATTAAAAGAGGCATCTGTACGTTATTTGTAAGACTTCATGCTCATTAGCAGTAGCTTAAAATATGATAAAATCTGTTAAAATATACTTTGATAAATAATCACTTTAATTTCCCACAGCTGTATTTTTGTGTGTGTGTGTGCCTTTCTTACTTTTTTAAATGGCTCTGTAGAATAATTCCGTTCCATTAATTTGCATCTTTGTCTATCAATCAGAATACCTGATTATATCATGATAGACTTTGGAACGAAGCTCATTAAATATTTTCAGCCTAACCCTGCAGTGCATAAATGACTAAAGTTTCTTTCAAAGTTAATGTGGGGTTAAGACCTGATAGTCCTGATGTTTCAGGGTGTGATTAAGTCACCATTTGGGCCCATAACTTCTCTTTCTGCAGACTACCACTCACAAAAGATGATGTGCTTTGGGGTGAAAGTATTTGTTTCACATTAAAGGCCAGCCACTGTATGGTGCACAGTGAAGAGGGCCTTTGGAGCCTCAGCTGTGATAGGCACAGCAGGGATGTGTCCAGACATAGCCTGCTGCATGCTGAGGACCTGCTCACACACCTCGGTGCAAAACCCAGTATGAAAAAGTCAAGGTTGAATCCCAAATAGATGGTGAGGAAGCCTGAGGGAGGCTATGCACCCTGATCAGTTCCTACAGCTGGGAATCCCTGACCCATCCAGCACTGGTCTAGCACCCCTCCTGACCCCCAGACAATGTGGGATACCCAAAAGGTTCATACCCTGAGAGGAAGAGTAGAGAGTCCCTGCCTGAGACTTTCCCTGTAATTTTAACACATGCCTTGGACCGTACTTCACACTCCTTACACTCAGTCTAGTATGGAAATGTCAGTGTTCCTCTGCCACACTTTGCCTTCTGCACTGTGCCAGCTTGGGAAGCCTAGCTCAGATTGCAACATCACAGTCCTGGAAGAGTGGTTTTGTTCTGGGTCCTTTCCTCTGAGACTGAGGTTTAAACTGTTTGGATGGTATTCAGGCTTAGAGAATCTGGGCCACTTTAGAGACCTGTCAGTTACATGCTGAGCAACGCGTAATGCGAAACCAGAATCAATGATGAGATGATCTGCTTGAAGTTGTTTTTCTTTTCAATGATGGAATGTTTTCATGTTTTAAATAATGCTATGTTTTAAAAATAATGATACATATTTTAAATAATGTCATTGCAGGGCCTTTTTGTTCAATATAGAATCCTAGAACTTACGTACTGAAACATGCACAGGTTGAAAATGTCTCTGACATGGGCTCCTCAGTCCTAGGACACACATTAAAAAGTAGTTCTAAACCAAAAGAGTTTGTTCCCCATTCATATATGAAATTTTCATGTATGATTACCCCAGTCTGGAATTCCCAGATGCCAGACTTAGTTTCACAGAAACATTAGCTTCTGAGTCACAATCTTAACTGACTGCTAGATGTCATAAAATGTCATATAATAATTTTGCTTGTTTTATGTCCACTAACATAACACCTCTCTCCAAAGTAAATGTCTTGAGAACCAACATAGATAGGACTCCATGCCCTTTTTGATAAGAAAATCAGCTACTTTAAGAATACTGGGATTTTGAATGATTAGTGGTTATGTGCACTAGCATTTTACATAGAAAAACCTCAAAATCAACACTGAATTCATCCCTAAACTAAAAGTCAAGGAAGATACAGAAACTTTCTGGTTAGATCATTTGAACTCATGCTTAGTTCACTACTACCCTAGATGCTGCTTTATAGTAAATGTCATGATGGATTTCAGATCCCAATGAAAAGTAATAAAAGATTATTCTGAAAGTGTCCTACTAACAAAAAAGCTTCAGGGTACAAGAGAAGGAATTCAGCATCCAATATTTTTTCAAGTAAAAGCTTTCAGGGATTGATCCAGAGCTCATGAAAGCATTGATGTCCTTCTACTGACTGCAGAGGAGTTTGGATTAGCTTTTAAGAGAGGCATATGGGTCACCAGAGCTGTCTTCCAACTGAAAAATAACAGACTCAGGATTTAGAAGCCTAGAATAATTTGACTACTTAATAATTTGACTATGTAGCAGTTTGGGCTGGGTGCCCTCTGCTATGTGGGGTGCTTCCTGTGTCCAGAAGTCCAGCCCAGTGGGTGGACACAGGAAACTAGGTATTTTCGACCATACTTCTCTGCACCACTATAAGATCTGGTGTGGGGTCTGGCACTCCTTCTTTCTTTCCTCACCATCACCTGGTAACTGGGGGAGATGTCTCCCGGCCATCGGCCTGGCTAGGCCCAAGGCCACGGGGGGATGGGCAGTCTCAGATCTGGCCAGCTGAGACTAGCCTAGCGGGGGGGGGGGGGGAAGATGGAGCCCTGGGGGTCCTGGGTGTACCCTCAGGTGGGGATGGGATGTTTCTGGGTTTGCTTTGGGATCTCTTTTGTCACTGTGCTTCTGGCTCTCTGTACACACTCGCCTCTTTCCATTTAAACTTTCCATCACTTTTGCAATGCGTTTGAGTTGTTATTTCTGCCTCAACCCGTCACATTTTGGCGTAGCCAGCTTTTTCACTTGAATATTTCCAACCGCTGGAAAAGCATTCGTCAAAGTTTTCAGAATAAGCAATGCAGAATCTCACTGTCTGGGCCAAAGAGCTGATGTGCAAACTGATTGCAAAAAATGGGGAGAAAGAGATGTAACTAATTTTCTTTCAAGTACATGACACGTTTTGAATGTTGACACTAGTTTTGAACAGTTTTGTTTTTAAGGTTACATAAGTATGATTAAAAAGGAAAATGCTTGCTCTCCTAAAAAGTCCATACCTAGATTGGAAAATGGGATCAAGATTTGCCAAATAATAAAATCTTGGAGTTTTTCTTCTTGGCAAACTCATTTATAATGTAAATTGATTTATATCTATTTGGAACAATTTATTCGTTGTCATTTCCAACAGTCACTTTACTACGTGGATCAAATTAACAATACCAAAAGTCCCTTGTGTGTTGTTTGGACACAGAACATTTATTTGACCTCCTTTTAAAGATCTCCTTCTACCACAACATTCATGAAAGTCATCTGTACTACTCAGGTGCACTATAACTGGACCTGATTATGCAGGTGCTCTACAAATGGACCTGACAGGCAACAAAGCTAATTTCTAGGGTCTATGGCACCAGGATAGCCATCAATGCCAGGGCCCTCAGGCACCTGACCATGAAGACAAGTACCTGCAAGCCCAAAGACTTTTCTGCTAACTGGAAAATCCACATTGGGAAAAAAAAAAACCCAACCCTCTCTTTTTGGCCAACAATTTAAACTCATGGCAAGCCACAAGAATAAGCTCTTCAGAATAAACTCTCTGGAGAAAAGGAGGTTTATCAGAAACAGTGAGGAGGACCAGGCATAAAGACCCAGAAGAACACACTTGATGAACCCCTTCAAGGTTACAAAATATGACAGCAGATCTTTACCTGTTCAAATACATGTTCTGGTACATCAGTGTCTGGGATATAACTTCTGATGTGTGATTGGAGAAAAATGGATTTCATAAGTAATACAATGTGATTCAGTGGGGTTGGGGTTGTGGCTTTTGGGGGCTTTTTTTTGCAGTGATTGCCATTGAAAGGGTATCAATGTGTATCTGGAGGAACTGATTTGAATTTCTGCTAGGAAGATTCTAACTCTTTCAAGATAATGAATCCCCATCTTTTTCCTTTACATAAATGAAGAGAATGATAAGGAATGAGACCAACATTATTGATTATCCAACAATAGCACAATCAAATAACATTGTTGCAGAAGCCATATGGGACATGCAAAGGTGATATAATAATGTTTAACCAAGTTTCACTGTAATTTCCCTCCAAATGACTTTCTGACTGAGCCTGCTGATGGGAAGAAAATGAAAAAAGAACTGGGCACAAGTTTCCCAAAACATCCTGCCATTGCAAATGAAGTCTGGCTGCTGAAACCTTCCCATTGCTGAACCTCCCCATATGTATTCCATCAAAGTGTACCTTTGGCTATCAGAACTCATACTGTAGCTGCAGAACAGGAATTCCCAGATTAGAGATGGTTGTCTTACTTTTATTCAGGGAAGACCCATGAGCCATTTAAGAACAGAGGTTTCTCCCCAGAGTCTGACACAGAGCATAAACTACTTCAAAGACTACTCTCATTAAACAACAGCCCATACAATCTAAAACCTTACCCCCTCAGCAGCAGATTTGCAGATCACTATGTTGCAAGAAAGGAGAACAAAACAATTATATCTCACAGTTGTAGTGTTATGATGATCTAAAGCTTGCATTCATTGACTCTGATTTTTTTTATATATACTCACTGAAAAATACCTCTTCAGACTTTAATGGAGATTCTGCAGACTTAAAAAATATGTAAATGCTAAGAGAAGCCATTTCAGTCTACTAAAATGATGCTTCAGAAAGATAATTTTGTGGTTTAAGATGTTTATCCCAAGATGGGAATGTGTATGAAAAATTGTTTATCAATCTAATCTCCTGAGTCTGTGACATTGTTGATGGATGTCTCTCACTGAGCATTGTAAAAACCGAAATTGCCCTGAGAGAGCATAATGCAGAGGCAAGGATGCTTAGAAAATACATTTTGGTTATAATGTCTGTGAAAAGCAAGCAAAATGCAAGTAACAGGTAATTCTTTAGTCCTGCTAGAGATGCAAATGTGTGATGTTGCATCAGAGAAATGAAAAGGGAAATGTATTTTCTATTGCTTCATCTGTAATAAGTTAGCTTGGCAGCCTAGATTGTGAAATAACTCAACATGACCAGAATTTATGCAATGAATCTTCAATGGTCACTGCAGTGAGTAATGAATTTTGTATTGGAACAAAACAAACTGTTCTCAAGAAATTTCTCTTGCTCACCTGCCACAATTTCCCATTCCCTTTCCCCTACTTCAGGCAAGTTTTTCCACAGATTTTTTGTATAACTGTAGATGCTAGTGGCATAATTCCATCAAATGCAAAGGAGGTAATGGCCTTCATTTCAAAGTAATTAGGATTTTTTTTCCCTGGGTGTGATGTTCAGATAACTGCTGAAACTCCCACTCTTGGGCTGATCAGAGATATTTGCTACTCTTTTTTTTATGTCAAGGAGAAATGTATGCATAACAATTTTTTTTTTTTCACTTTTATTGAAGGTACATTCTGCATCATTGCTTGGTAAAGTTTTGGGGGTTTTAATTTCTTTGCGTATCCAGTTGATGATGTTGAAGCGCACTAGTAAACAGAGCTGCAGAAAACCTCAAACAATGTAGCATTTTGACCTGACATCCGATATACGCAGCAGGTCGCTGTGCAGATGCTCTGACTTACGGTGTTGAACTGAATGGGGTAAGAAAACGCAATGTGCTCCCAAGGCAATTATTTGTGCCTCACTGATTCCAGATGACTACAAAGTGCTCTCTCAAGGTCTCTGTCAAGGTTCAGTACCTGTGCTGAAAAACACAATGCAGTATATGGTGATGAAGAGCAGCATGGATAAAAAAAGAATTAAAAAAAACAGAGATGGGAGATGACAATGCTAATTGGCATTTGGCCTTGGATCTCTGTATAGACCAAACCTGGATTCCTGCACTTACAATGCAGAAGTAACAGTTTCCACCTATTCTATTTCCCTAGTTGTCACAAGGAACATTTGGTGTTTGTATCACACTTTGGAGGCAGAGTCATTTAAAGGTTTTATGTCATTTGGGGTTTTTCTTAGTTTAATGAAGATCACACTCAGCCACACTGCGCAGTCTAGATTTTTTTTGAGTACCTTCTTGCCATAGCACCAAATATGTGAAGAAGACATCAGACAATCCTCTGGAAACCTACCCAAATGTGGTCATAATATCAGTTCTCATGCACCAGCTGCACTATGTGGCAGACAGCTTGGAGGGAAATGAGCGTGATGCACTCCAACGCTGCAGAGTAAATAGGTACATTCTTCCAGACTCTGTGGCTGCAAGAATACCATGGGAACTGCATAAGAAGATTGGTGCTTCTGTCTTGCATTGTCCTTATGAATATGTGATGATCACAACATGTTTTACAGGAATCTGACAAAAACACCTATGTGCATATGTGACTGCATATAAGAGGGGATCAACCAGTCCTTCTGAAGCACTCATTTTCTTAAGCAAGCCCAGCAAAAGATCTACCAGGATATGTATAGTCTTGCATTCAGATTGTGACCTCATGAGCTACACACATACTGCAACAGGGACAGAACAAACATAGCTACTCACTAAGTCAGCATTGCTGAACACATTAGTGGAACAATCATATCTGAACATATGACTACCTCTTAACTGCAACAAGGCAGATCTTAGCAGAGTTGAACTGAAACTGGTCTGTGTCAGTTCTACCATTCCCTAAATTTTATGTGCTTGACTTTGCAGTTTTAACATTTCTTTAATGAATTTTTCTCATCTGAAACAAATTATTTGCTTCAGATAAAATTATCTAGATGATTCATAGCAACAGACGCATCATCTGTATTTGTACTCAACATGTTGCCACAAGTGCAAGTTACAGGCAGCACTCACTGCCTTACAGTGCTACTTAAAAGTCAAAACAGAAAGAAGAGCATTATAATGGCCTTGCAGGCTGGCTGAAGCCAGATTTATATTTTGCAGCTTCATTAGATGGCATTACATCATGGGATACAGACAAGCAAAGCCTGAACTAATCCTCCTTGACTGAATTCTAAATGAATGGAAAATGACTGTGTGGTTTACTAAGGAGCAGCAATAATGGCATGATTTCTATGAAGATTTATGTCTTTATAGCATTTCTTTTCAGTTTATGTCTTTCAGCTGTGGTCACAGAACTTGAAAAATGAAGAACCTTTTGCAAGATGATTTTCCAAGCAAACGGAAAAACAAAAATATATTGATTTCATGACATGCATTTTTAGAGTCATTTAGTTTCACTTAAAGAATTACAACTTATCCCAAGCATAGAAGCCTCATGGTATTTTGGAAGCTTATTTCATTGCATTGAAAATTACCAGTTGTCAAAATGGCTTCTGCATCCCTCTCCTGAAAGAGATGGGAGCAGAAAAAAAAAGGTATAAAATTGGCATATATGTTGTAAGGAATGTATCTTGAGAGGCTGAATCCCTTAATGAGTTGATATTCAAGGCAAAGGTTTAGGAATCTGATCTCATGGACTTCATTATGATTTTAAGTAGTCCATCTCACCTTTGGCTTTGATTTTACCCTTCCTCAGGAAATCTCATAAGAAGGATACTCTTGCAACAATTATCTCCAGAAAACCTCAGAAATCAGTTTATTCAGAGGATGTACAGAATATGATATCACTACTGTGATCATAATAATTTGGATTTCTGAAGAGGTTCAGTGTGATAGGGAATAATATACTTTAAACATTAATTCCTCAGTGTGTGACAATCAGACAATTTTATCCTCTTCCATTTCCTGCCATATGTTTTCAGGCAGACTCTGATCACACAAATTAAATACAGTGAAAACAGTTTTGTTAAACACATTAACTGGATTCTTCACTCACAGTGAACTTCTGCAACCTATATTTTAAATGCACAGGTCTGTCTAGGAAAAGGCAGAAAAACCCTCTTGGGGTTTTTGTTTGTTTGTTTCCATGGGTTGTTTGCTTGTTGGCTTTGTTGGTTTGGTTTGGTTTTTGTTTTTTCCAAATCTCATACTCAGATAAAATTCCACATCTATCTCTCATGGTGAAGAATAGTTTATTTTGGAATTCAGAAAGCAGTACTTCTCAATCACATGGTATGGCAGAGCATGGTTTGGGAATTATCAAGAATTAAGGAACAATTCCACTGCCAATATTAATGTGCTTGCATGTTCTGGGATTTGATATTCTACATTTCCTTTGCTGGTCTCTCTTAAAATATGAAAAGAAGGACCAACATGTCATATTGTCACATCCTGTTGGGTGTGCTTTAAGAGGTGCAGGTTTCTTAATAGAAGGTTAATGTTAACTCTTACATTAACCTTTCCTCTTTTTTTTCCATTTGAGATTACTCCATCTCCAAAAAAAGATTACTCAACTACCCAAACAAGTCTAACCTTGTGACATGGTTATATGATTAAAGCAGCATCTGAGTCCACAAATCTGGCTATGACTTTCAAAGAGTGTGTCCAAGAATAAATGAAGTGGTACCATGACCAGACAGAGCAATGCCTGCTCTGGAGCTGGAGAGCACAGAGCATGCCAGGAGGACACTGTCCAAGAATTACACTGCTGAACCCTAGGACCCCAGGCTTTTTCAAGAAAGAGTCTGAAGAGAAAGGAATACACATAAGTCACTGGAAAAGAAGCAACAGTCCTGTAGAAGAAAGAGAAAGCATTTTGAAGCTCTAAAACTTTGAGCTGCTGTAAGAAGTATTACTCTTCTTAAATATGGAAGAGTGAAAATTCAATACTACAGAAGTTGACACCAGAATGATGGAATAGGCTTTGCTAGTAGAATTATCTTGATTACAAAACAGATTATAATTTTCAGCCTGAAAATAATTATTTTTGCCCTCCATTTCAACACTCTTCTGGTAGCATAATTCAGTAATGTCCATTACCAGAGCCTATTTCTGTGGCATTTGGCTGCCTGTCAATACTCATTTGCAGCAAAGAAGTCTTGAAAGGTCTGGGGGCTGGATTTGATTCAAGCAACTACCCAGACATCTGAAAGATTATCCAATCTTTCAGTTCTTGAAAAAGAGAAAAAGCCATTAAAAATTTCTCAAAGATAGCCTTTCTCTGAGATTTCTGCCATTTCTGATTCAGCTCTCAAATGGAAAACTGGAGGTAAAAAAATCCACATCAAATGCAGTAGAAATACATAAATGTTTGTTTCTTTACATTTTCTGTAATAAAATCAAGTGAAATATCTCATTTTCATTCTTCAAGACTCAAACACATGTAGGAACAACTAGCTGAGAAGACCCTGGATATCTGAAAACGTGAAGAAAAGAAATGAGATTAAGAACATTTAGAAAGTAGGGGTGGAAAGAGCTTTTGCTGCATAGCTGTACTTCAGTCACAAAAAATCCTGCTTTGTACTCTAGTAGAAGGTCAAAAACACTGTAGCTACCTGACAGGAAACAGGATCTGTTTTGAATTCAGTCACCAAAACACTTTGGTTATTCAGCTCATCACTTTGGTATAGCCCTCACTTCAGTCTATACATGATTTGCCCTACTGCAAGTAGTCTGAACCTGTCAGAAAAGTCCCCAAGGCAACATAAACTCTGTATTATTTTATGCAACAGAAATTCGGCTGTGTAGCAGTGCCTGACGTGGATCTAACCCAGGTGCTATGGCAATGCACAAAACAAATCAAAAACTGGGAAAAAGGCCATCTTAAGGAGAAAGAAAATTTGAATACAAAATATTGAGTACATTGCTAAAATGGAAAGAAGAAAATTCACCTGAAAGGAAGTTGTAGCAAGGTGGATGTCAGTTTCTTCTCCCCAAGTAACAAGTAATAGGATGAGAGGAAATGGCCCCAAGTTGCATCACGTGAGGTTTAGATTAGATATTAGAAGAAATTTTGTCCGTGCAAGGGTTATCAAAGTCTGGAATAAGCTCTCCAGGGAGGTGGTTGAATCCCCATCCCTGGAGGTTTTTAAAAGATGCAGAGATGTGGTGTTAAGTGACATGGTTTAGCACCAGACTTGGTAGAGTTAGATAATGATTAGACTCAATGATCTTAAAGGTCCTTTCCAACTAAAATGATTCTACAATTCTAATTCTATTTTTCTCATATTTCTCCATCAAATACCATACTGCCTTTTCAGGAGATATCAACAAGTCTGGAAAAGAGGAAGTACAAAGCTGTGGCATTGCATACTAACAGTAAATTTTTAAAACTGATGAATACTAAAGTCAAGAAGAAACTTTTAAAGAGCAAGGAAAAGGCTTTTTTAAAACAATAACAGAGATCTGGGTTTTAACAACTAACTAGCTTTCAAACAGAGCTGCCCTTTCTGTCTAATACAATCAGAGACTTACACACTTCTGTACTGGGACTCTGCTAGGGCACCAGGATGCTACACATGCAGAACTGTCCTAGAGTTCCCAAGAAATCAGACAAACAGCTTACAGGAAGTAAAAGTGGGAAGTATGAAGTCCCAAGACCTACCAGCTGTGGGATTCCATTTTCCCCACAGAGAATATTTTCCACCTTTCCTCACACACAGATGATAAAATACATATGGGAAAAGTTTAGTCTTTTATTGTATTGTCATGAATATAGTAGTTTTCCCCTTGGCTTTTGAAACTGGAGCTTCATCCAGCCTTAAAAGGAACAGTTGAATGGTAAGATACCAATGCATGTCACCAGCAAATTAGCTTCATTACAGATTAAGTCCAAGTCATGAAAGCTCTGGATTAAGATTTAGTGGCCAACCTATTGCACTTCAGTTTCATAACAGGGGAGATTTTGGAGATGCATACTTCTCTTTTTTTTCTAATATTGTTTGCAACAGAAGAGATTGGATGATGAATTAGAGAGGCTAGTATTAAACACATCCTGCACTACTTGGCTACAGGAGTCTGTCTGTGGTAGCGGTACACTGCATCAACGCACAGAACAAGCATCTGTGCTGAGTTGCTTCATGCTTCACTGCTGAAAAGATGCTACTAGTGAAGTGAGATGTATTTCAGCATGACTAATGCTTACAGGATCAGGCCTGTATTTATGAGATTAAACATCCCCCTAGTATTGCTGGATCACCAAGACACCAAGTCACTGGGGAAGACAGATTTGAAACATGAGGAGAGAAGTGCAATGGCCCCATGAACATGGCTTCACTGCTTTATGTGTTAGAATAGAATAAACCTTTATTAGAATAAACCAAACCAGGTTGGAAGAGACCTTCAAGATCATCGTGTCCAACCCATCAATCAATCCAACCCACCCAAACAGCTAACCCATGGCACCAAGCACCCCATCAAGTCTCCTTCTGAACACCTTCAATGACGGTGACTCCACCACCTCCCCGGGCAACCCATTCCATAGCGCAATCACTCTTTCTGTATAGAACTTCTTCCTAACATCCAACCTGAACCTCCCCTGGCGCAGCCTGAGACTGTGTCCTCTTGTTCTGGTACTGGCTGCCTGGGAGAAGAGACCATCATCAGTCTGTCTACAACCTCCCTTCAGGTAGTTGTAGAGAGTGATAAGGTCACCCCTGAGTCTCCTCTTCTCCAGGCTGAGCAACCCCAGCTCCCTCAGCCTCTCCTCATAGGGCTTGTGTTCCAAACCCCTCACCAACTTTGTTGCTCTTCTCTGGACTCGTTCCAGCAAGTCAACATCCTTCCTAAACTGAGGGGCCCAGAACTGGACACAGTACTCGAGGTGTGGCCTAACCAGTGCAGTGTACAGGGGCAGAATGACCTCCCTGCTCCTGCTGGCCACACTGTTCTTGATGCAGGCCAGGATGCCATAGGAAAATAATTAAAAAACAAATAAACAACAACAACAAAACCTAGCAAGAATGATGCTGAGTTTTTTGAGGTTTTCTTGCTTTTCTTCTCTGACAGCAAGGACAATTGGCATCATGAAGACTGTTCTGCTAAATCTTTTCCTGATAGACAAGCCTCTGGCCACCATTTTTTTTTCCCCACCCATAAATCATTCTTATGTGTTCCCCAGCCCTACTGACAACCTCTTTCCTACTCTCTGAGTATACCTCAAAGCCCTGATTACCAAGCAACTTTTTATTTCCTTTTTATAGATACCAGATGGGCCTTTAGGCGTCATCATGCTGACATCCAAGTATCCCACTGATCTCACTTCTTCCTGTCCAACCTTTCTACTATCTATAACCAGCCTTTTGTGTATATATATATATATATATATATATATATTTCTGTAAAACACTCTTTTAATGTCTGGGACTAGAAGGAATTAAATCGTCAGCTGCCTATGTATAAGGACCATTTCTCCTGAGCTGCCCTGTAGTATCCCACAGGGCATTAAACATGAATGCTTCCAGCAAATTCCTGCAAGGGATGGGGTGAAGAAAAAGACTGTCCTTCATCCCCTATTGCTCTGTACTCTGCATCTTCTCATAAAACCACGTCTTTTCCCTGTGCAGGATACATAGCTCTTGCCTCTAAAGAAAAATCTGCCGTAATGCTCAGCATGAGACAGGAATCCTTATGGAGTACGAAAATATCTGGCATTATTGTATAAGTCTCTGTGATACCTGAGTCCATTTTTTAATTACTTAATTTCTGAATCCATAGTGATGACAAAACGGGGAGGCAGTCTGCTGGGAATTTTCATCTAAAACAGCACTTTTTTTGAAGACAGTTTCCCTTGACAGTGACCAAGGGCTCCTGCTAGCACAAACACAAGACTTTTTTTCATTGCACTATCTGTGTGTGATTCAGTGAAATGGATGCTATAGTCAAGAGAAACCTTTCAGACATCAGCTATAGTGTTTCTGACATCTTTCAAAGGACCAATCTCTGGCTTAGAATTCTTTTACTTTTTGTGTGAGTATATTCTAGGCAATGACCTGATTGCAAATTCTGAGTAGAGAATAACATAGAAATCTCTTGCTGATTTTTAAAGAATTTTTGAGGTTACACTTCCTTAAGTTCTTCAGGAAATAAGAAATACTAAGGTCAAACTAATGTCAGCTTCAGAGGTGGAGGACTCAAGGCACCTACAAGTCTATACATCTCCAATTTTTTCTGGTGACAACAATAGGATTTGAAGAAGTCAGTTCAGTAAGAGGCTGTTCACATAATGCATAAGAGCAGCAAAGTCTGTATGACAATGGTAAATATTGATCAATTGGGTGATTCCTATTCGGGAAAAAAGATATATGTATCTATATGTGTGTGTGTGTGTGTGTGTGTGTATACATAGCAAATTCAGAACCTCTGCAGTGTAACAGAACACCAGTATGAATACGGTCAGAGGCTTTGGTACTGAGAAAAATGTAGTAAAAATAGATCAAAAGAATTACTAAAGGAATGTGGCTGGAAAACAAAACCAACAGGAGTGCTGAAGGGAGCACTAAGGAAACTGTTCATTGAACTATAACCTGTTCCATATAGGGTAAAATCAGGTTTACTCTTCCCAACCTTTGTAGAGTTTACTGATTCACTGATGTAGGTCAGAAAAAAATAGCCAGAGAAACTATTTCTTCTTTAATTTCTACTGTCTTAAACAACAAAATGTATGTTTCTTTTAGCTAGCTTATTTATTTGATCAAAGCCCTTTTCTGGGTCACATTAATTTATGAACAAGACTCCCATAATGCTTGAGTCCTTCTGTTAGCTGACTTAACATAACCTTCACATGACCTTTGAGCCTGTAAAGTATTTTAAAAAACAATTTATCATCCTTTCTTTGAACTTGTCAGAGATGATTTATGTCTTTTGCACATTTACATGTCTGGTTTTAAAATTTACCAGACAAATACCAGTTATGAAGATTTGTGTGTCTGGTACTTCAGCACTTCTTTGTATAAGATAAGCAGATCCGATTAGCTCTTTTTTTATAGTGTGCTATAAACACACATGGGTATAAATATATATGCACACACATATACATGCTGAGCTTCCTCAGTTTCAGTAACTGAGAATCCATAAGTCCAAAGTAAGGCTTGCCAGGATATGCTTAATGGCTTATGGACTTCAGAGACAATCAATAAGGCAAATGAACTGCATAAAGTTGATTTTATGGGGTTTTCTTCATATTAGAAATGGCAGCCCCTGTTGTGGTGACCATCTGACCCTAGCATATCCAGGCTGGAGAAGGTTTACCTACTGCTGGACTGATCTGTCTTCCTAATTTTAATTTTTTTTTTTAAATATATGTTTTAATGATTATAATAATAAATGACTGATTTATCACCTATCTTGCAAAGTCATTCAAAGATCTAATGATCTCCATGGTGGGACATATCTTTTTTTCCAAGACTAAGACAATGTCAAATGTTTCTCTCTTCAGAGTCACAGGATCACAGGATGTTAGGGGTTGGAAAGGACCTCCAAAGTTCATCGAATCAAAGCCCCCTGCCAGAGCAGGACCATAGAATCCAGACCAGGTCACACAAGAACGCATACAGATGGGTCTTGGAAGTCTCCAGAGAAGGAGGCTCCACAATCTCTCCGGAGACTCTGTTCCAGTGCTCTGCAAGCCTCACAGTGAAGGAGTTCCTCCTCATGTTGAGGTGGAACCTCCTGTGCTGTAGTTTATCACCCCTTGTCCTATCACAGGTTACAACTGAGAAGAGCCTGTCTCCTCCCTCTTGACACCCAGTCCTCAGATATTTGGAAACACTTATTAAATCCCCTCTCAGTCTTCTCTTCCCAAACTAAAAAGCCCCAGGGCTCTCAGCCTCTCTTCATGGGGCACATGCTCCAGTCCTGCTAGCTCTCTGTTGGACTCTCCCAAGTAGATCCTTGTCCCTCTTGAACTGAGGAGCCCAAAACTGGATGCAATATTCCAGATGAGGTCTCACCAGGGCAGAGCAGAAGGGGAGGAGGACCTCCCTTGATCTGCTAGACACACTCTTCTTAATGCATCACAGGATCCCATTGACCTTCTTGGCCACAAGGGCACATTGCTGTCCCATGGATAACTTGTTGTCCACAAGGACTCCCAGGTCCTTCTCCATGGGGCTGCTCTCCAGCAGATGATCTCCCAGCCTGCCCTGGTGCAGTTTATTATTCCTTCCCAGGTGCAGGACTCTGTACTTATCCTTGTTGAATCTCATTAGGCTCCTCTCTGCCCAGCCCTCCAGTCTGTCCAGGTCTCGCTGAATGGCTGCACAGCCTTCAGGTGTATCAGCCAAGCCTCCCAGCTTGGTATTGTCAGCAAACCTGCTGAGCAGATACTCTGTCTGTCCCCTCATCAATATCATTGATGAAGATGTTGAACAGGACTGGACCCAGCACTGATCCCTGGGGGATTCCACCAGTTACAGCTCTCCAGCTGGACTTGCCACCATTGACCACCCCTCTTTGCACTCTATTGTGTAACCAGTTCCTAATCCATCTCACTGTTCTATCCCACACTTATGGAGCTTATTCACAAGGATGTTATGGGAGACAGTGTCAAAAGCCTTACTAAGGTCAAGGTAGACTACATCCACTGGTCTCCCTGCATCTACCCATTCTATAAGAACATCATAGGATGCTATCAGATCAGTCAAGCATGATTTCCCCTTAGTAAATCCATACAGACTGCTCCTGATCATCATCATTCCAAGTGCCTAGAGAAGAGCTCCAGGATGAGCTGATCCATCATTTTTCCAGAGCTGGAGATGAGGCTTACTGCTCTGTAGTTTCCTGGAACCTCTTTCTTACCTTTTTTGAAGACTGAAGTGACATTGGCTTTCCCCCCCTCTCCTGTCTGCCATGATTTTGAAAAAATGATGGAGAGCAGTAGAGCGACAGCATCAGGGCTCAGGGACCTAAGTCATATTTCTGCAATCTCTTATCACACTGCTGTGCATGCCTATCAAAACACTTTGACACATATAGTCTTCACGTAAGTAACTAAAATGTGTTATTAAGGTCCTCTCTCAGCTTTCTTTTCAATATATTAAGGAGTCTGAAGAAATGTTTGTATCATGCAAAGGGTGTAGAGACCCCTAAACAGTGATCAGTATGGGCACCTGCACAGCATGCATGGTCGATGGAGGTAACTGCACAAGCTCACAGAAATTTAGCCACATCTTTGCGCCTCAGCTTGTTAGTCCAGATGAAAGCATGCTGTAAGTCACATGTGTAGGGTCTGCCTTTCATAGTATCATAGTATCATAGTATCATTCAGGGTTGGAAGGGACCACAAGGATCATCTAGTTCCAACCCCCCTGCCAAGAGCAGGGACACCCCACACTAGATCTGAAGATCTAAATGTAACACACTAGATTTGAAGATCTAAATGTAACAGCTAGGTCAACAGTACAATTGAGCAAGTTCCTTTACTTCTGGAATCCAGGATAGGAGCACTATATAATTTTTTGCTCTCTACAATGCCTCTACAACATTTGTTTTAATTGTGAACATCTTGAACTGAATACAAAGATCTCCATATAACCCAGTATTTTACAGGGCCCTGTACTTGAACACTGCCCAAGCATCTCAGGGGGAGATAGAGTGACAGAGTACTCCAAAGGAGCAGAATAGAGTGGCATTTGTAAATTTTTATGAGAGAAATCTTAGGTTAGGCAAGGGGAAAGATACAGAGTTTTACACAGTTGTATAATTTTTTGCTCTACATACTTTTAACATAAAGCTTTGTTTGGAAGATGCTGTTCCTGTGCCACTGGCACTTAATGGTGACAGTGATTCTCATAGGAAACTCATCCAGCTCTCAAACTCAGATGGGTTTTTCCATGTCAGTAGGGTTCCAAAACTACTCATCACTTTGTCATAATTTTTCCAGTTTCCATTGAAAGAAATATGTTGTCACCCGTGTCCTCAGCTCAGTGGTGGAATGAAGTCAAGAACAAAATGAAGATGTATAAACACAGATCTAAAATCTGGAACTCTGACACCCTCTGTGCTTATTTTTCTGGCTGCAAAATAGAGAAAGAATTTTCCAACTGATCATGATCTGTAATGGTAAGATCCACTATAGAGCATTAGTTATTCAAAACCACAATAAAAACATGCATTTAAATTCAGAGACAAGAGGAGGAAAGGCAGCAGAGTAATTATATTTACTACCGAGGGTGCATCATTCTGGCACAAATTTTATATGATAACCATGCAAGCTGAAATACTGAGCACAAAACAAAATCTTTAGGGCAGAAGCCCTTTAGGACTGATTTAACCTAGAGTAAGATAGTCCTGTATCATCCCATACCTAATGCGACTGTGACAGATTTGGACACTGGGTACACAGTGCTAGATGCTTCCAGGTAGATATAGATCAGGTCTCATTTGTATAGCCGTAATTTAATTGCAGCTTAATAGATCTACTGAAGAGAATAATTAATTTTTTCTTCAGGTACTTGAGGAGCTTTGTCAACTGAAATAAACCTCTTCATCATGTTAAACCATTTCACAGTGAATATGTGCAAAGGGGAGTAAAGCCTATTTCAAAGCACTCAGCAGTCAGCCAAAGTGACATCTCTCTGACAGGTGACACATTCCTCCTTGCAAGTTTTGGAGGTTTAACATAGCGTGTAGACTCTTGCTCAATAGCTATGTAATGTTCACAGCTCCTAAGGGAAAGACTAGGATATCACACACAAGTTCTTGTACACATAAAGTAAGCCAATATTTAGATTCTGCCAATATAAATGGGTTGGTGTCTGTTTCCCAGTCTATTGTAGGAAACTAAAACTATGCCCATAGCTTCTTCTCTGTCATTTCTAGACTCCCCCTGTTCAGTCAGTCACCAAGGCAGTACCATACACAGTGACCTAGCCTAATTATTTAAGGCTATTGTTCGTGTATTAAGCAGTCAGAATGCTTAAGCAGTCAGAATGCTTAAACAGTAAGGTTGCTTCCTTCCACAACATGCTTATCATCTGAATTAAAAGGATCATAAAAGGAGAGGATTAAAAAAACATATTAAAAAATAGTAACCTTACATAATTTTTCAATAAGGCTTTGAATCTCAAAGGCATTTAAGCATCTAACTCCCAGTGAAGTAAGTGTCTTTCACTACTTACAGCTACAGATCAAAGCTTTGGCACAGCACCAGAATCCACACATACCTTTTTAGTCCATCAGAGCAGCTCTCTTTTTAATGTTTTAGTCAATGGCAATAGAGTGGAGGGATTCTAAAGAGCAATTTGAATGAATCAGAGGGATGTTGGTAAATATAAGCTCAGTGGTTCCTGCTGGAGAAAAGCAAGTTAAAAATGACCATATGTAGGAAAGCAGAAAGTATCTATGGAAGGTTTCAGGACAAGAAAGAACAACAGGCCACTGATACTGGAAGGATAGCTTGATGATAAAGAAGGGCTGACCTGCTAAACAACCTGAAGTGCCAGACAGAAGGACACTTGCCTCCATGCTGGAGAAGATCAACCTGATATGGGATGAAGATAACAATGGACAGCTGCATATCAAAGGAGAAAACCCAATTAGCAGCAGTGGTGCAAGAATGTCAGGGAATTGCTTACCCTGCTCGATTTTTCCTATATAAGCTGCTTGTTCTGTACCAATAAACGATTCCTGCTTCACCAACAAGGGAGTCCATGCATGCTTTCCAAAAACCATATAGCATAAAATGTTGTCTGTAATCTTAATTTTTTTCCCATTTCTGACTTCAGCATGGACACGGAGTGAACCACTTCAGTCCTGCACTAGTTTTGTCTTCCACTTTTCAGTTTACTTAATGCATATTTCATCTCTCTCTTGGCTGAAGTGTCAAGCTGCTAAAAAATATCAAGACAGAATTCAGCATGAAATAGTGAGAAATAATTGAGAAAGCCATTCTGTATGTGAAGAGAAGAGATAGTCTGAAATCTGCAGTATGACACTGGCTCCTGAAAACTTTTCCTTTTTTTTCCTGAAGTCAGGGTAAACCAGGGGGAGCTCAGCCTATTGTTTGGGCTATTGAACTCACATTCAGAATATGTTGTAAAAATGATAGTTAAAACACATAACTTTAAGAGGAAGAAACCCCGCATGGGGTAATCAGAAGTACTGGGGGTGCTGGTTGATGGTAGGCTGAACATGAGCCTGCAGTGTGCCCAGGCAGCCAGGAGGGCCAATGGCATCCTGGCCTGCATCAAGAACAGTGTGGCCAGCAGGAGCAGGGAGGTCATTCTGCCCCTGTACACTACACTGGTTAGGCCACACCTCGAGTACTGTGTCCAGTTCTGGGTCCCTCAGTTTAGGAAGGATGTTGACTTGCTGGAGCGTGTCCAGAGAAGGGCAATGAAGTTGGTGAGGGGCTTGGAACACAAGCCCTATGAGGAGAGGCTGAGGGAGCTGGGGCTGCTTAGCCTGGAGAAGAGGACACTCAGGAGTGACCTTATTGCTGTCTACAACTACCTGAAGGGGGGTTGTAGACAGGCAGAGGTTGGTCTCTTCTCCCAGGCAGCCAGCACCAGAACAAGAGGACACAGTCTCAGGCTGCGCCAGGGGAGGGTCAGGCTGGAGGTCAGGAGGAAGTTTTACACAGAGAGAGTGATTGCCCATTGGAATGGACTGCCCAGGGAGGTGGTGGAATCGCCATCACTGGAGGTGCTCAGGAGGAGACTTGACAGGGTGCTTGTTACATGGGTTAGTTGATTAGGTGGTGTTGGATGATAGGTTGGATGCGATGATCTTGAAGGTCTCGTCCAACCTGGTTTATTCTATTCTATTCTACTGTAACATATTAGATGCAAAATTAGAAGTTCTTTGGTATGTCCCCATAGGCTTCATTCAGGCAAGCCAACTATGTGAACTCCATTTGTCTGTTTAGAATTATATTTGATTTCACAAAGGTAAAATGCCTGCAAGATGTACAGGCATAGGGGGTTCAGATGATTGCACCTAGTGACCTCAGGGTCATTACTTGTTACCTTTTGGCTAGTTTCTGCCTAGAGCAGACATAGGCCCAGTGTTCCACAAAAAATGTTGGCACTTCAAGCACATCAGGTTGAGTCTAGAGAGTTTATTCAGGAGACTCTGTGCCCATCTTTGCTTAATAAATTAACAATTTTTATTTCCAGAAATAATATAAAATTCCCATAAAAATGATAATATGCTTAAGTCAGAAAAGTCTGCAGTGTAGAAAGGCATTTAAGATGCATAGGGAACTCTCCTGCTTCCCATGAGGTCAGCAGCCAGGAGTCCCAAGAAAAAGCTCTCTGGATTTTGAGCTATGACTCCCTGATTGCTATTTAACCAAGGTTGTCAGGGAGGATCTTTTGGCTTCCTGCATTCTTCAGTTGGTCATGTTTTTACTGGACTCATCATCTCTCTGCTGGTGTTTGGCTTTGACTGTTGTGTGTTGCTTGAGCAGACACAGCCAGTCAAAGAGTTGCTTCTTGCTGGCAGTGTCTCATTTAGTGCAGTCAGAGAGTAATACCTAGAACACAGTTGGGATTATTACAGCATCACTGCTCAAAACTTCTGGCTGACCTGCAGAATAAGAAACCAGGCATCAGCTGGCTTGTCATAGCAAGGAAGTCAAAAGAACCACTCTGGAAAAGACAGCAACCTGCTCTGGGCCCTACTGCCTTTTTCCAGTAATGATAAATGTTTTACACATATATGGACACCACATTGCTGTTCTCACATTAAATGAAAGCACATGGCCAGCCCAGCCCAGCCTGAAGATCACTGACCAGAACAGGAGGCCAGGTGATGTGGTTAGGGTCATCCAGGGTTCCAACCACACAGATCTCAGGGATGACAATTAATACACTGAATTCACAGAGTGATTTTCCAGATCAAAATCATATGTTTTAAGTAGGGACAAAGACTGAGATTTGCAATTATCAAGTTAGGTGGGTAAATAAGAAAATCATAGAAAATGGACTTGGCTGTGTCATCTAGTTCATCCAACTGACAGCCCAGGGCATCCAGGACTGTTGACGTCAATCTCATAATGAGTTGGAATTAATTCAATGCAGAGCAGGCAGATGAGCAGAGAGCCAGATTTGGAAGAGTTAAACTTCAGGACCAGCCAGGCACTCAGAAAATTTACTGTAGGTGGAATTTCATTACACAGTGAAACTCATGGCTAGAATAAGCTGCCAAAAGAAACAATAGGAGCTACTACCTTCCTTTAAAGACTTAAGAAAATATTTTAAAGAAACAAATATTTAGTAGTACATCTGCCATCTCAAAGGATACCTACCTGCCTTTCCTCCCTATGCCCTTCTTTAACCCAGCTTTCCCACTGCAGAATATTTTTCCTCATTGCTGTACTAATTCTTTATTTTTTAGGCTTAAAAGCAGCATCTGCTACATTTTAAGTTGGTCTTCTCTGCTCACCCAAACTATTGTTAGTCTCAGCCCCAGCAGAATGGATGTAAAAGCAGCTTTACTCTGCCTTTAAACCTCTCCTCAGCTCCAGGATGAAGAAAATGGCTGTGTCATACCCCAAGATGTAGCCTAGCAGACTCAGAGCTCCTCTGCTCCTTGCCTGGCAGCTATGGAGTGTAGGGCACCTTGATATCTGCTCCAGGTTACAGAACATGCTGACACTTAGCCATCCCTGTAATACTGGAGTTTGGTTTATTCATTCTATTGACAAGCAATGCATAAGACTTAACAGGACCATAAAGGAAGACCCTAGTCATGAGGTCTGTGGTGACAGGTTGGACTTGATGATATTTGAGTTCTCTTCCAACCTTGGTGATACTGTGATACTGTGATACCCTCTAAATATCTAACCTCAACTGAATAGCAAGAAACAGTTAAAAATATAAAGCTCTGGATTTGGAAGTTATGATTAATTTCTGTGTGGGGAAGGAGAATTATACATGTATCAGTTTTGCCATGTAAGGAACATATTTTTGCCATTACCTAAGTAATGAAGCTCCAAGGACAAGAAAAAGGAACTTGGAAGCTCTATTTTTCCTATTTCTAACAGCAGCGGGGGTCGGTGCCTCCTATGTCAGCTTGTTATAATGAAGAGTTACTGAGAGGGTTTTCTACCTGTCAGCTTTTTGACAGCTCTTAAAAGTGGTAAAGGTGGGCTAAGAGGTGATTAGTCACTACTTGCCTCTAACAAACAAGCTCTCTTGAATAGCTCATGTGAAACGTTTCACTATGAATAAATTCCTTCAAAGTGCTTCCCGAAGGCCCTCTAATGGCAAACAGGCTCTCTTCCCAGGAAGGTGTTGAGCACTGTCACAGAACCACAGAATTACAGAATATTAAGGGTTGGAAGGGACCTCTAAAGATCATCGAGTCCAAACCCCCTGTCAGAACAGGATCACATACAGCAGGTCACACAAACAGGCAGGTTTTGAATGTCTCCAGAGAAGGAGACTCCACAACCTCTCTGGGCAGCCTGCTCCAGTGTTCTGTCTCTCTCACAGTGAAAAAGTTTTTCCTTATGTCCATGTGGAACCTCCTATGCTCCAGCTTGCACCTGTTGCCCCTTGTCCTATCATTGGACATCACTGAAAAGAGTCTGGTGCTGTCCTCCTGACCCTCACCCGTTACATATTTGTAAACATTGATGAGGTGTCCAAGCTAAAGAGATCCAGCTCCCTCAGTCTTTCCTCATTAGGGAGATGTTCCACTCCCTTAATCATCTTTGTGGCTCCGTGACTTTTTCCCTGTCCTTCTTGAACTCAGGGGCCCAGAATTGAAAACAATATTCCAGATGCAGCTTCACCAGGGCAAAGTAGAGGGGGAAGAGAACCTTGCTCGACTTACTAACCACCCCCCCCTTTTAACAGACCCCAGGATGCCACTGGCCTTCTTGGTCACAAGGGCACATTGCTAATTCATGGCCATCCTTCTGTCCACCAGGACCTGTATGTCTCTTTCCCCTACTCTGCTCTCCAGCAGGTCAGTCCCCAGCCTACACTGCCACATGGGGTTGTTCTTTCCCACATCCAAAACTCTACACTTGCCCTTCTTGTATTTCATTAAATTCCCCCTTGCCCAGCTGTCCAGCCTGGCTAGGTCTTGCTGTCCCACACAACTCTGCAGCTACAAGCTCCCAGTCCTGAGTGCCTCTGGAAGTCAGTGGGGAGAAGCCAGGGAAGAGGCACAGAGAGAAGTTTACCCTCAGTGTATAAAAAGCATTTTGCATTTTGTATTATGCCCCATTAGGCCTATCTGGACCACATGAGAACCTGAGTGTAAGAACCTGGACACCATTCCTTGACTCTATGCTGCTTCCCTTGCCAGGGGAGCATGTGCATCCTGACTGTAGTATGACAGTCTCATCTGGGACACTGGCTGTGGCTGTCCTTCATTGCTTCACCTTACTTCTTGAATGGTGCCAGGTGCTTCAGATGCCCTTCCTGCATGCCTGTCTGTCAAGCCTGTTTCATATATTAATATTATGAATAAGAAAAACAAACCCAGTAATAGGTATTATAGAATAGAAGAATGGAATGGAATGGAATGGAATGGAATGGAATGGAATGGAATGGAATGGAATGGAATGGAATGGAATGGAATGGAATAGAATAGAATAGAATAGAATAGAATAGAATAGAATAGACCAGACCAGGTTGGAAGAGACCTTCGAGATCATCACATCCAGCCTATCATCCAACACCACCTAATCAACTAAACCATGCAACCAAGCACCCTATCAAGTCTCTTCCTAAACACCTCCAATGATGGTGACGCCTGATTCCCTCTTCTCTTCTGTCACTTTGAATTCCCAGCCTTGTGGTTTCAGTTCACTACACTTCTTACCTTCTTTCTCCCACGTCTTGTATTTAGACTCTCCAGTCCCACTGTGTCTACATCAGCACATATATTGTCCCCATAGTCTGACATTAAATCCACTGAGCACCTGCACATGTACTCACATACTCCCCACCCACCCCCCCTGAACAAACACAACAACAAAAAGTATGGAAAGACACTACAAAAAGAAATTCAATGTCTGAAAAATTCAGTGTATGTCTTTAGACTTCACACTTTTCTGGCAGATAATGGTTTCCTAATTTGTTACAATACTTGCATAATTATAGTACATAGTCCAAAACCCAGCCCCCACAAAACACCATAGTCTGGGCTGCTGATAACTGAATCAGTTCTTTTGCATGTTGTTCTCTGGGCCATATTCAAAACTGAGTTTGTCAGCATCCTTTTACCACTTAATTTTGAGTGTCCCATTTCTTTTCTCTGCTCAATTTGTCTCCTAATGTTTTTTATAAATACACTAGGTACCAAGGGAAATTTGACAGCATTGATTCAAAAGCCCTGGGCGAAGAAGAGCAGTACATCATAACTGATGCCTATGTAAAATTATGAGGAAAAGGCCTGAGGAGTTAATATGATGATAAACAAAGGACTACATGGAATTAGCTGTAAAACTCAATTTACTTACAGTGGTTGAGACCTTCAAAGCTTGATGCACCACCCTGCACAGTGATGGCATGAAAGCTTCCATCTACACTCATCTAAGGATTGAGATAAAGTTTACTTTTCCCCCTTCACTAGGAGGTGGGCTCTGCTGTCTTCTGGGAGGGCACTATGTTCCCTTCCACATCATCCTGAAGTGTGATTGCAGGCAGCTTGTTATATTTCTATTTACTTGTTAAAAGAGCAGCTCCATGGAGAAAATCCTTGGAGTCCTAGTGGACAGCAAGTTATCCATGGGACAGCAATGTGCCCTTGTGGCCAAGAGGTCCAGCAGCATCCCAGGGTGCACTAAGAAAAGTGTGCCCAGCAGGTCTAGGGAGGTTCTCCTCCCCCTCTACTCTGCCCTGGTGAGGCCACATCTGGAATACTGTGTCCCGTTTTGGGCTCCCCAGTTCAAGAGACACAGGGACCTGCTGGACAGAGTCCTTTGGAGAAGTATGAGGATGGCTGCAGGAGTTTAACATCTCTCCTGTGAAGAAAGACTGAGAGAACTAGGGCTGTTTAGTCTTGAGAAGAGAAGGTTGAGAAGGGATCTTTTCAATGTCTATAAATATCTGAGGGATGGGTGTCAAGATGAAGGTGATGGTCTCTTTTCAGTAATGCACAGTGGTAGGATAAGGAACAATGGATACAAGCAGGAACACAGAAAGTTCCACTTCAACATGAGAAGACACTTCTCTACAGTGAGGGAGCACTGGAACAGGCTGCCCAGAGAGACTGTGGAGTCTCCTTTTCTGGAGAATTTCAAAACCAGATGGATGTGTTCCAGTGTGGCCTGCCCTAGGTGATTCTGCTTTGGCAAGGGGGTTGGACTCAATGATTTCTGGAGGTCCCTTCTAATCCCTAAAATTCTGTGATTTTGTCATTCTGTGATTTGGTGTAGTGTTTTCCTTTCTAAGGAGCTGTGGGATGAGTTAGAAGGTGTCAGATAAACACCCAGATGTGTAGTTCAGAAAACTAAACAGAGAACAAAAAGTATGTTTATCTGGCACTAGGAAGGAAAGGGTCACTCTGTTAGTGAGAAGCCCAAAGAGAAGAACAAAGAAGTAAATCAAGAAAATCTCAGGTACCCTGAATTCACAAATGCTGTGCAGCTTACGGACATATGATGATGACTACAGAACTGACAATTATATTTACATTACCAGTGATGCTTTCATCTAATAGAGCCTTCAGTCCTGCTGTCAGTGAACTTTTTATGACAGACTGCAAAGAATTCATTCAACATAAATATAAACTATAACATTGTCCTTCTGTACCAACAAAAAGGAAAAAAAAAAAACCCAGCCTGTGTAACATCTTCACTCTCCTTTGTCACTAAAAGTGAAAACTTAATTATCACAGAACATAAGAATCACAGAATTATTGAGGCTGGAAAAGACCTCTGAGATCATCAAGTCCAGCCTATGACCTAACACCACAACATCAGCTAAACCACAACACCCAGTGCCACATCCAATCTTTTCTTAAAGACCTCCAGTGACGGTGACTCCACTGCCTCCCTGGGCAGTCCATTCCAGTGTCTAATCAGCCTTGCTATCAGGAAGTGCTTCCTAATATCTAATCTAAACATCCCCTGCCACAGCTTCATACCATACCCTCTTGTGCTGTCACAAGTTGCCTGGGAGAAGAGCTTGACCCCCACCTGACTACAATTTCCTTTTAGGTAGTTGTTGAGAGTGATAAAGTCCCTTCTAAGTCTCCTCTTCTCCAGGCTGAACACCCCCAGATCCCTCAGCCTCTCCTCACATGACGTTCCCTCAGCCCCCTCGCCAGTCTCCTCACTCTCCTCTGGACATGCTCTAGCACCTCAATATCCTTCCTGAAGTCAGGGTCCCGGAGCTGCGCATAGTACTTGAGGTGAAGCCTCACCAGTGCCAAGTACAGGGGCAGAATTACATCCCTAGTCCTGCTGGCCACACTGTTCCTGATGCAGGCCAGGATGCCATTAGCCTTCCTTGCCCCCTGGGCACACTGCTGGCTCATGTCCAGCCAGTTGTCAACCAGCATTCCCAGGTCCCTCCCAGCCAGGCTGCTCTCCAGCCACTCATCCCCAGCCTGTAACGCTACATGGGGTTATTGTAGCCAAGTGCAGAACCCTGCACTTGGCCTTGTTGAATCTCATACCATCAGCCTCAGCCCATTGTCCCAGCCTGTTGAGGTCCCTCTGCAGCATCCTCCTACCCTCCAGGAGATCCACGCTCCCTCCCAAACATAAGACATAAGAAGTCTGCAGGAAATCTTGAAGAATTAAACATTATGTAGAATTTCTTTATATCTTATACATTATTTGAACTACCTGGAGAGGAAGAACAGATTAAATGATTGGATTTTGTGGAAGGCAAAGGAAGGAAAACCCTCACTCTAAAGTAATAATAGCTTGCATGTCTGGTTATCTTCACTTTGATATTTCTGACATGAAATGGTACAGCTTGGCTGGTTAACTGAAACCAATACTACCTCATGCAGAGATAGTATTGTTGCTGTTGTTAATTAATAATTGCTGGTTCTTAAAGTGCTTGATGTAATTTTCATATTTCTTTACAGTTAGAATATCCAAAGGGATTTCATATTTCCATTACAAGTTACTCCTGGGGAGATTTTTATTGGACCCCAGAAGAAAATTTTCCACCATGAGAACAGTCAGACACTGAAATAATCTTCCAAGGGAAGCATGGATTCCCCAACACTAGGCTTGGAGCAACTGCACCTGAGAAACAAGCCAGTACGTCTGTGCTATGATAAGACATTTCCATGACATTTCTTTCACTAGTGAAAGACAAGACTGGATGATTTTTCATTTAAAAACCAGTGTCCAATCCATGACAGGTAACTAATGATGGACCAAGTCACTTTTGAGAGACATTTAAAATCAGCTCAATCCATTATTATGAGCACAGTCTAGGCAATTGTGGCAAAAGAGGTATTATCAGATGAAAAGCCAGTTTAATGACCCACAGGAGAGACACCTTCAGAGGAAAGTGACTTAGAGGGAACTGAGGAAAGGGGATTAGTAGAGAGGCTTGCCCTTCCTCCTTTCTTGCTATAGGTGTTTTGTAGATCAAAGGCAAAACTGTTTCCAGGTTTGACATTTTGTCGGTCGTCAACCTAAGTAAACAGCCCATGTAAATAAACGTCATTGCATTGCAGGAGACCAGGACTCATTCTGTTCTGCTAGCTCTCTGCAGTGCCAAGATTAACACCTGTGGTAGGAAAAGTAACATAACCACTAATGCTGTGTGTTGGCATTCTCACCAGCCCAGAACAGCCTCTCACTTGGTATGGCCAAGCGCTCTTTCTTTCTCCCCACCTCCTTCTTCTCAGGAAGGAGAGATTTTGTAAAGATTCATAGGTAGATAAAGACCTTCAGCTAGTCTAAATTCGTGTTGCTGCTTTGCCTTCTTACAAAGCTAAGGAACTGGTGCCAAGAGCAACGGGTTATTTTCTATAGGGAAGCAGAAGAATATACATCTAATCCTCTCACTTCGTCTCACTGAAGCTGGCATGAGCAGCTACTGCTGAGTGACTGCTGTTTATGTGTCCCACTTCCAGCTGGTTTTATGAGCATATGTTATAGCTACAGGAGATGTGTGTAGCGAGCGGAAACAAAGACGCTATGGAGCGATCTGTCTTCATCAATTGGAGAAATGCTTTTAAAAGTACTTTTTTTACACATGGAATCAGAACTGTACCAGTGCTGATGAATGAGTTTTACAGGTGAACGTGAGGGCCAAGGGGTCACCAATTGCAGTGAAACCAGAGCAGTTCTGCCTGCGGTGGTGGAGCAGAGCAGGGATGTCTTAATTCTGCTGTGTCAGGAGCTCAGGTCTTTCCATGGAAATCTCCTTTCCATCACCTCACTACAGGCAGAAAGGATCAGAAATTTTGGAAAAGATCTTGAAACTGCAGGATCTGACAGGGTAGAGATCAGTCACATCCTGTGGCTTGCTGTGAGAGCACAGTGTCCCCAAAGCCCATGCAAGCATCAGAGCCCAGACAGTGACTTGAAGTGACATCCCCATGGCCCTGATGATGGATCTGAAAGGAAAAAGTACTTTCACAGTTTCTGTGGTTATAAGCAGCTAGTAAAGATGAAGGTATTCTGTATTTTTCCAAGGCCAAAGTCTGTCTGCAGAAAAATCTCAGTCAGACCCTCAGGAATCATATCAGTCATTTTTCCTTCCCAAGTATTTTGCAACACTTGCTAGTAAGAAGATAACTTAAGATTTCAAAATGTTTTATGAAAAAAAGGAAACCTTTTGTCTTCAATGCCATTTGTTAACTGAAACCCAGTTACCTGTATTGTGAGCAGTTGATTTACATCATGACAGCATGAAGTCTGGGATGGAAATTAGGTATCCCACTCGGGATAGTTCATTTCAGATAGAAGAGATCCTGCATATCTTGAGAAGTCCGAATAAGCAGTTCCCATATTTCTTTGATTCTTATTCCCCTAAATCAGTTTCACAGGGTCACAGAGATAAATCTTAACTCAGAAACTGGTATTTATGTTGCATTCAAAGAGTTGAAGACCACCACTGAGAAGCTTTACTAGAATAATGACTAAGTCCTGGACATCTGATATCCAACAAATTTTAGGAAGGAGCTTAGGTGAACTCACTGCCTCAAATTGGCTTAAACATTTTCAAGCAGTCACATGAAGCGCATTTTCAACTCTTTTCTCCTCTGCCCCCACTACTGCAAATACTTTCACTCTTTTCTCGCACAGAGCTAGTTCAGGATTTTGAGGAGATCTAGCAAAATTATTCACTTCAAATGTATTTCAGCTCAAATATAAATGCCTTACTTAAGGACAGATTTAGAAATGCATCCAGGGAACAGTATTCAAATTCCCAAATCAGTGAAGGAATAGAGTGTGAGGCAAGGGGGAAAGGCCATTGTTTTCTGACCCTGCTTTCCACTTGAGGGAAAAAAGCTTCCAAAAGACACAGGACTCCCAGACAATCAACATAAGAACAGTTCTGAAATGTTTAGAGAACACTTGCCAGTTTTGTCTTCTGTATCTTTCTAGTGATGGCTTCCAGTTATGCAGCATGGCTGCAGTATCTGAAAAATAAAGTCAGATGTAGCAATCAGTTCAACAAAAATCTTCTCTGCTTAAAATGGTTGGTTACAGAATCCTCTTGCAGGAAGATTCATGTTCTTGAATATCAACCCAAATAAATGAAAACCCTGATCCAAAGACCTTTGAAATGCTATAGTCAGGACTTTCCAGTCTGAAATGCTTTCCCATACTCAGCATCTTTTCCTTCTTCATAGGAACAACTCCAACATTTCTGTCTACACCTACAATTATCTGAAATAAAGTTAGACATGGAAAACTCATCTAGAGAGAAAGTATGCGTTTAAAATATCTGTCTTGGGTCATTCAAACACCAGATTTATGTTCTCTAGTATATAGTCACAGGGGACCAGAATTTTAAGCTACTTTTAGGTGTTTATACATGAAGAGATCTGTAGAAAACACCATTTCGCAGCCAAGTGCCTTAAAAAAAATGAACTCTGGCATCTACTTTTCAGGGAGCATGGAGATGATGCTTTTGCCAGGCGGACAGAATAACCAATAACCAAGGGTTTGCTTTTTCTAGCACCCATAATTGACTTTTTCAAATTAAATGCATCTGAGCCAGAGGTTTGCAGTGACAGAAACCAGCTATCAGCTCTACCCTGCAGCTCAGAAGAGCTTAACTCTGAAAGACTATGCATCTGTTAAACATCTTGGCATTTCTGATAAGCTAGCTGAGACTGTATTCCTTGAATCAGCTTCTCAGTACTTGTCTTGAGGCTCTTTTAACCCAGTCCAGACAGCACTCTGAATATAGCGCATATTCAACAACATATGCTCATATGTTCAGGATGGCAAGATGTGGGCTAAAGGAAAACAACATAGCCTGCATTTCTCAATAATTACTGAGAGGGAAAATCAAATGTTTTGAAACTCTGTAGTGTCCTTTCCTTTTCTTCTTCTTTCACTTACAACCTGAATGTAAAAATGTAAGCTGACATTCTCTCATGCTTCAGGTTATTACCTGTTGATAGGCATGGAAAGAAAGTTCCTCTAACAACAGTTGTATGGAAATATCCTCTGATGGGTTTCTTAAGCTGGGACTCAATTGCCTTGTTAAAGATAGGCAAAGAGGAAGTTCATATTATAACTGCTCAGTAGTGGTGATTCATGACCAAGGTATGATCTAACATGACAATCAAGAAGGCCCAACTCCAGAACAGATTAAACTGTGTGGAAGCAAGAATGTCAGAGACAGAATGACTGTAGGGGACTGAGGTTTCTATTGATGCTGAAATAAGAGACAGCCACAGCACTGCCTTGTAGCAGTCCTGGAATGCAAGTGCCCGGGGACCACCTTTGGGTGTCAAAGCTGGGCTAGGTGATGGACACAACACTGGGCTGAGACACCTAATGGTCTCAGCCATTAGTGGTGGTGCAAGTGTACATAATGTGCTGGGTGATAACACATCTTTGCAGACTCTTTGTAGATGTGCTTAGAGTGGTATGACTCTTCAATTCTTTATATTAAAGCATTAACTCCTGATTAATTTTCCTCAAGGGAGATGATACAAATTTGCCAGTAGGTAGACACAAGACTTGTCCAATGTTAAACTGGACAGCTCACATCTTGCTGCGCAGCTGATGTCCCTCTGACTCAGCAATGCCCCTCCCTGCACTGCCTTGCATACTCTGATGAAACAGTAGGTTTACTTAGACTTTGCATATGTGCCTATATTGAAACCATACTTCATTCCAAGTATTTTTATCATGTTGAGTTAAAATGCGTATCCAGGGGAAAAAAATTATTGATGAAAAATATAAGGGAACTCATTAAGTTATGACCACAAATCCATTTGATTTTCCACAAATAAGCCACTGTATCGCTCAATTCTCAAGAACAAAAATTGAGTTGAAAGGCCTTACATGGATCACAAGCAACCTGTAAGGGACAGGTGAAATCCTCGTCCTGCAATCTAAGCAAAAATTTACACTGTGTCAAGAAAAACAGATAGTTTCCTATTATTTAAGCAGCTATTGAACCACCAGTCAAGAAGTCATTCTTTTTGATCTCTACTGAAGATTTTTACCATGGTTCTCAGGACTGTGCCTTTAAAGTTCAGGGGAGAAAATGATACCTAAATATAAGACAGTGAACTAATGAGAATTTACATTACAATAAAGACTCTCTGTACTCTTTCCCAAGTGTCATCTCTCTCAAACTCATCCCAGGATGAATTAAATACTAGCTAATTACATATCTCCAGTCTGTTGCAAAGGCCAAGAACCACAGAGGTATGTCTCAAAGAAAGCACCATTTATGGTGCACAAGCACTATAAAGGGAGCTACCTGAGATCAGTCAGCAGGAAGCACCAGGTGAGCCTGCTGTAATGTGGTCTTTGGTAGCATTAAGCTAGAAGTTACCTACTTGACTTTCAAAGGGAGTAAACAAAGGAGACCTAAATTCCAGAAAATTCACAAATTAGATTGCTCATCTGAATTTTGTGATGGAAACAGACCCTTAGTCTTTGAGAGCTGGGACTAATGACACTTCTGCTACCCATGTAGACATTCCGCTTATCTAGACTAGAGCAAAAGGATTCAAACACCATAATGTGTTACATTAGTGGAAAATTTCCTGTTTGCTATCAAACTTGTTATCAAAAGCAGATATACACAGAGTTCTTTTGTTTCTCCTTCATTATAGTGAGCTGAAAGAGATCAAAATGAGCAAAGTGGGTGTCTTTGGAAAACTTAACAGAAAAACTCAGACTTGAAGTAACTCTGTTGCTAGAAGTCATCTATCTAGGCTCTCAGATATGACAAGGCATTTTATTAAGCTAGGGGAACCTATTACAGTATGCTGGTCATTACAATAAGTGTCCAGGATATACACTAATGTAATAAAAGGCTTAATAACCATCTCATTAATAGACATTTAAAGAATTTGCTCTCCAGCTGTGCATAAGAGCCATCAGGCAGGTGGATCTGTCCACAGTGAAACAGAAGTGATTCAAGTGAAGCATCTCAAATCTTTGGAAAAAGCCATCCCCTGGGCATATACTGTATGTGAAAGGATAATTTTGGTTGAATATTTTACTTAGAAGGAAACTTAAGCCTTGCAACTCTCTGCTGGTGACTCTGTCACCTCTGTTGCTGTGACTATATCTTCATTGCAGAATCAAATCTTTTGCCTTGCAGATGATGCCTTTTTGGGTTAGCCTGGCTGGAGTGAGAACACACTTTGAAATAACACCTGTACAACACACTTGTCATGCAGAGAGATTGGATTAGCAGCTGGAGAGCTGAGGTAATAAAGTGTAGCTAATGTACCCTTGTAAACCCACTAATTTGAGTTTAAAATGCCACCCTGCTAGAATTGAGGGGATTGTGTGTAGAAGGGATTTGCAAAGATATCAACACAGAGGTTAAAATAGCCAAAGGCTGTTACTATGGCCTTTCAACCTCTGAGGGAAAAAAGTGAGAGTAGTAAAGTATATAACCTTACAAAATTATCTAAACCAGAGATGATGTGATACATTTCTCCAAGTGCCACTGAAAGCCAAGGAGAAGGAAGGAAGCTCTGTCTTTATACTTCTCCAGATATACAGCCAGCTAGGGAAAGAAAGGGGGCCTGGCAACCTCTGTCAGCAAGGTGCATCCCCATTTGCACCAGCCCCTCTCTCACAAGCGCAGCAGAACTGTCATGACAGTCACTGCCTGCTTCGTATGTGTCTCAGACACAAGAAGACTGAAGAGCCACAGGATTACTCTTCAGGCCTGTTCCTTTCCTAAAACTCCTACGCTTAAACAAAAGCACAAAATGTTTCCCCTAAAGCCTGTTTCAAAGTTTTAAGTCTCCTTGTATGCAACACAGCCAATTTTTAATGCTATTCTCTATAACTGGGGCCAGAAATACTTCTGATTTCCAGAACAAGAAATGAATGCCAGAAGACACTAGGAGTTGCACCTCCAGGATCTATTGACAAGCCAAGTTTCACCTCAAATTAAACCAGCAGACAAAGTCCCATAGGACTATTCAAGTCGACATGGCACAATAATCCACATTACATAGAGCCCTGAATTGTTGCCATCTGAGTCTACGACAGATACTTATGCTGGCCAGCCCCGCTCCCCTGCTGATGACACAGCACTCTGCTGTCACAGAAGCTTCCAGACCCAAGCTAGCACTGACCTTGCCACTTCAGGACAGGCTCATGATGCAAAGGCAGTAAAGGCTGCAAAGGATGTAGGATCAAGGTCACTATTTGAGCAACTTTTGGATCGCTGCACCTGAAGTGCCTCTTAAAATTCCTGAATAGAATGTTGGAGTTTTTTTCTATAGACTCAATATCTTGCTGACCTGGTATTAATGCTGTGTCTGTTTGTAATTAGAAAGCATGGTGCAAAACTTCAGGTTTTATGAAATTAAGCCATGTAGAGAACACATTTATGATTTTGGATGAGGCCTAAGCTGTTTCTACACTGTGATTATGCTTTCTTGCTTTCTACCATATCCCTCACCCCATCTTTTGTTCAGAAATAAACCTCGGTGATTTCTTAAGGTTATTTATGCAACTTGCTTCAATTTCATTCCTTGGTAACTTATTCCAATTAATTTAATCATAACATTCCCAACATTTTTGAGTGATTTATAAATTCTATAAATTTGTACATTTTAGCTGTGGCCTTAAGATTTGCTTTTCAGTTTGATTTGTTTCTCTTTTGTTTTCCAACATATGAAACTTGTTGTAGTAGCTATTGGCTATGATGAGCCTATGGATTTTTGACAAACCACATGATTGTTCAGAGAAAAAAAATAAATACCAGTTTGATAATGGGAGACATTTTATAGACACCAGGCTCACATTTGGCCTTGCAGGCAGTCTTGGGATACTGCTTATGTTTCCAAGAGAAAATGTAGGTGCTGCTAACACTTTCTCATGGAACTGTATATTGTTAAATCAATGTGATTTAGAGGCAGCTTCCTCTAAAGGGAATGCATGTCTAGAATTTGCAGATCTCTTCGTTTTGCATGCCTCCAGGTCTAATTTCTTAAGGTAGCATTGGCTCTCGGGTTCTCAATTAAGTTAATCCAAGTATTTTCAGTGATACTTTTTGTTTCTAGAACTTCCATTCTGCCACTCTAGAATGCCAAAACATTCTGTGAATGCTTTGTTAATCAAAAAGGTTTCCTGTAGCCTATCAGAGAAGGATGCTGAATAGCCAAAAACATTACCTTACCAGGAGCAGATGTTGTTTTAGCATATGTCAGGTTAATGCAAGGTTCAATCTTTTGACTATTTTCTCTCTCCTGGTTCTTCTCTGTTATTGCTAAAAGACTGTGAAATTTCCATTTTTCATTCCACCACAAGTGAGCCAAAACCAAACCTCAAAATCTCAGAAATACCCAAAGCAGCTAATGTTTTCTGGCCAGGGATAATCAACAACCCCAAATACAAACACCCTTTGCACAATAGCCCAACACAAAAGAAGGGGAAATCTCATGACGAGTGTAAGCATTCTGATGCTTGCAAACCAGTACCAAATGTATTTTCAAATACATTCCTTCATCATTGCTTAGGATGCTGCCTAATGGGTTGACAGTAAGCCAGGGACAGCTTAGCACAGCAAAAGTCTAGTGCTCCCTTTTTTGGGTATTCAAGTATTCCCTATTGTTTTGAAACCGTTCCTAACGCTGCTTCTTTGCATCTGCTATCCGACAAGCCCTTCTTTAGCAGTGACTCATTCAGGTTCTGGCACCATGTAGGATAAGGGAGAAGCATTAATGGAAAGTGCTTGGTGACACAAATAGGAGAAGTGGAGGAAAGATGCAAAGCTAAGTTCTGTCCCAGTCACATTTTCTCTAATTTGTGGAGTTTGCTACTCTTTTTGGAAACTATAGATTATGGGGATCACCACACTGCATTCCCTAGATATGCAGAATGCTGAAATCCAACCCCTCCAACCCCCTCACCCCCCCAAAAAAAATTAAAAATCATAAATTAGTGACCATCAGATTATTTAATGCTCTTCTTATTTTAAAAAAATAATAATTTCTTCCAATGGTCTGTGTTATTTCTCTTCTCCACAATGGATGTCAGATTACTTCACCATCTCCTATACCATGAAGCTTTGTAGTTATGGAATGCTGAGACTGCTGAGCAAGACTGCTTTTCATCTGAGTGCCGGGTGCTGCACATTGGCCACAACGACCCCATGCAGAGCTACAGGCTGGGGTCAGAGTGGCTGGAGAGCAGCCAGGCAGAGAGAGACCTAGGGATACTGGTCGATGGTAGGCTGAACATGAGCCTGCAGTGTGCCCAGACAGCCAAGAGGGCCAATGGCATCCTGGCCTGTATCAGGAACAGTGTGGCCAGCAGGAGCAGGGAGGTCATTCTGCCCCTGTACACTGCACTGGTTAGGCCACACCTCGAGTACTGTGTCCAGTTCTGGGCCCCTCAGTTTAGGAAGGATGTTGACTTGCTGGAATGTGTCCAGAGAAGGGCAACAAAGTTGGTAAGGGGCTTGGAGCACAAGCCCTATGAGGAAAGACTGAGGGAGCTGGGGTTGCTTAGCCTGGAGAAGAGGAGACTCAGGGGTGACCTTATTGCTCTCTACAACTACCTGAAGAGAGGTTGTAGACAGGCAGATGATGGTCTCTTCGCCCAGGCAGCCAGTACCAGAACAAGAGGACACAGTCTCAGGCTGCGCCAGGGGAGGTACAGGTTGGATGTTAGGAAGAAGTTCTATACAGAGAGAGTGATTGCCCATTGGAATGGGCTGCCTGGGGAGGTGGTGGAATCGCCATCACTGGAGGTGTTCAGGAGGAGACTTGACAGGGTGCTTGGTTACATGGGTTAGTTGATTAGGTGGTGTTGAATGATAGGTTGGATGCGATGATCTTGAAGGTCTCTTCCAACCTGGTCTGGTCTGGTCTGGTCTGGTCTGGTCTATTCTATTCTATTCTATTCTATTCTATTCTATTCCATTCTATTCTATTCTATTCTATATTCTATTCTATCAGCCAGTTACTAATCTGTAGTAATTTCACCTGACTGGGATGGGCAAGAACATTGCTCTTCAGATGAGACATGACCATTGTGCCTCATAGCATCTACACTTTGTACAAAATCCTCTCACATGAAAGGCAGGAGGAAAACTCCCACTGCCTTTATCTATGTCAGCATTTCACTCTATGCATTTTATTTTTTCAGAGCTCCACGGGGTAACAGGCATCTTTGTCCTCTGCAATTTCAGAGTCTTTGTCAAGGCAGATGGGTATGACTGAGAACACAAACTGTCTTCAGGAGTTTACTTTCTTTTCTTTTTCATGTTTTCTTCATGTAATTAAAGAACGTAATCCACCATCTTCTGTTCCTGCCTCAGTTTCACATGGGGCTAACACTTCTGTTCTAAGGAGATACCCAAAATATTGGTAGGACATAACTTTCAGATAACATGGAAGTAGTTCTCTGTGATGTAATGCTGACATTTTAATGGAGTCTTGTAGCTAATGGAGTAATATAACCCTGACAGTAACAGTCTAAAATTGATGCAAGAGGGGAGTCAGGGTCTGTCTATTTTATTAGCTCTTAAAACTAAACCAGTGAAAGTAGTTTTGAAAGGAGACAGAGAGGTGAAGAGAGATGAACAAAACTGAGAGGTGACTAAGATCAGGTTATACCTCACGTATTTCTTGAATATATGTCACCTTGAACTCTTTTGAAAGGCATGGACAAGGCACTTAGTGCCATGATTTAGTTGATTGTATAGTGTTAGGTGATAGATTGGACTTGATGATCTCGAAGATCTTTTCCAACCTGGTTAATTCTGTATTCTGAAAAGCATGAGTTTCTATACTATTGTATTATTATTATTATTATTATTATTATTCTCATTTCTGCTCTAGCCTCTTGGGACACCCACTAAAAGAATGCCAAAGGGGAGATGGAAGGGTGGGGGCTTAAATATTTTAAATCTATTAAGTAAAATAACACTTTTTGAATACAACAAACATATGGAAATGTGTTTCCCCTCATATGAGAATTCAGCTGTTCCCAGGAACTGCCTGGGTGTCAGGAGACCAGAGCAACATATGAGGAATGTATTAAGCAAATGATGGAGGGAGGATTGAATAGCTCAAGGAGCTGGAAAAATATTACATAACTTTTCATCTTTAGTCTACTCCAAACTGACAGTGCAAATGAAAATAATTAGACTCTGAAGACAGTTTGGTGGTCCATGTGGAATCACTTGGTGGTTTCTCTGGAGTTACTAATAGACAGCTTTCTACATCATAGAAAATTCCATACATTTATCACCCTTTTCAGTGATCTTTTTGGAAGCCAAGGATATGGGATTAAGAGAGCAAAACACTTCAGCATCTGCTTAAAATTAAGCACCTGTTCAAGTACTTTGCTGCATGAGACCCTTTAAAGCTGCACTGCTAACACATGTGTTAAAAATATGAAGAGCAGAAAGAAAAGCTGGAATGTTCACGTGGTACCTGTTCTGGAAAATATTTTTATTTCCATGAAACAGCTTTCAGCAGCACCACATTGTTCTTTTACAAAGTGCAAGAGAAAAAGAATCAAGGTTATATTCCAAAGCCTACCTGCAATGAACTGTCAGAAAGAAGCATGCATGTCAGTATCCTGTGTTCTCTCATCAGGTGCTGGCCATGCTGAGTTCCCCCAGGTGCTTGCATTCCAATGCAGACTCAATTAGCAGATCCCATCATGTTTTCTGGGTCTCTGTACTGAGCAATTTTACAAATATTGAAGCAACTTCCAGGTAAGTCAGTAGAAGTATAGAGCAGAGTGCAGAGCCAATGATCTCACTGGAATCCTAACAACCATATAATTATGGTAGCACAGAGCAGGCGCATCTACATAGCTTCCAGTTTTGGAGGCAGCTGAAATATCACAGATTAGTGCTGCATGGCATGGGACAGACAGAGAATAGGATAGGATAGGATAGGATAGGATAGGATAGGATAGGATAGGATAGGATAGGATAGGATAGGATAGGATAGGATAGGTGTCGTAGGGTTGGAAGGGTAAGGCCCAAAAGCCTCCTCCCTCCCCTCTGTAAAGTAAAGGGAAAGAAAATTGAAGGGAAAGGGGAAAAAAACTCACAGCTGAATTAACAAAGCAGTGGAGCTGTATATTTACAAAGCAATGTAGGATATGCAGGGAAATATATACAAATGTACAATATTTACAATATATACAAAGATATACAATAAAGTAACACAGAAATGAGAGTTCCCCCCTCTGCTGAGGGGGTTCCCCACCTCCGCTCTCCCCCTCTCTCCCCCTTTTCCCAAGAGTGGGTTAGAAAGAGAGAGAAAAAGAAAAAAAAAGGTTAGAAGCAGTTACGTGTTAATGGGAAAGCAGTTAGTCAACACAGGCCTTATCAGTTTTCAAGGCCAAAGCCTTGGCCGAAAGCCCAGGAGCTGCAAGCTGCTGCCCGAAGGAGAAGCGGAAGAAAGACTGAAGATAAAGTGCCGGAATGCCCAGGATACCCTCCTGCACTCCCAGTTCAGAAGGTGCTTCCTCCCACTCTACCAATGAAATTAGTTTAGATCATTCTTTTCATTTACCAACTTCCGTCCACCATATTCCCTTTCTTAAGGGGACAGGCTCAACCGGTCAGGATAGGATAGGATAGGATAGGATAGGATAGGATAGGATAGGATAGGATAGGATAGGATAGGATAGGATAGGATAGGATAGGATAGGATAGGATAGGATAGGATAGGATAGGATAGGATAGGATAGGATAAACCATGTTAGAAATGACCTTCAAGATCATCAAGTCCAACCTTGACCTTCCTCTTCATACAGTGCAGGGAATAGAGCTGCTCAGAGGGTGACTTGGCAGGGCCCTGCTGTTGAGTGACATCAGTGGAGTGCTCATTGTCCTGTTTTGAGACATGTTTTTTCATTTACATATCACATCATAACTTCAAGGAAGGCTGAATGCACCAATCCAACCTTAACAGGAGAGTGCTGAGCAATGTTGGTTGTACTTGCTTCCATTGCAGAATTCACAGTATTTCCAAGCTGATAAAAAAATAATAATCTAACAATAAATCAAACTAAAAAATGCCACCCTTATTCTCTCACAAAAAAGACTGTGCTTACTTACACTCCTGAAATAAACCTAAATGTAATGAATTGGACAAGAATTTGAGGGGTTTGGAACAAAAGCCCTATGAAGAGAGGCTGAGGAAGCTGGGGTTGCTTAGCCTGGAGAAGAGGAGGCTCAGGGGAGACCTCATTGCTGTCTACAACTACCTGAAGGGAGGTTGTGGCCAGGTCTCTTCTCCCAGGCAACCAGCACCAGAACAAGAGGACACAGTCTCAAACTGCACCAGGGGAGGTTCAGACTGGATGTTAGAACAAAATTCTTCACAGAGAGAGTGATTGCCCATTGGGATGGGCTGCCCAGGGAGGTGGTGGAGTCAACATCATTGGAGGTGTTTAGGAGGAGACTTGATAGGGTTCTTGGTTGCATGGTTTAGTTGATTAGGTGGTATTGGATGATGGGTTGGACTTTATGATCTTGAAGGTCTCTTCCAACCTGGTTTATTCTATTCTATTCTACATACTCAACTAGAGGTGGGGGGAATAAAATAATTTTTTCACTGCACTGAAACTGCATCAGAAGTATTTGAAAAAGTGTAAAATGTGTCCTGTGGTAAATTTTTTACAACAGATGCAAGCTTCCTGCTACAAATATTAGTTGTGGCAGACCATTCCTCTACCTAAACTCTTGTCTCAAAACAAAGTAGTTGTATTTGCTTTCACACAAACTAGCTTCATATACTACATTATACTGGTAAATAACACTCATGATAAGACAACCTTTGATTGCCTACCCTTGCTTTTCCTGAAGAATGTAAGTATCTCAGGAGCAACCACAATTTGCCAGCCTGAAATGCACAGAAATACAGAGGCATGTCTTGATTGGTTGTTTACATCCGTGCCAGCTGTTAGAAATTACATTAATAGAAAGAACTCTGCTGCAGTATTAAAGATCTTTAAGAATAGTAACAACGGAGAAGATAAAACAAGCGAACATGCTTTTATTTGTTTCACAAGGTGTCTTTTCTTTCCCCTTGCCATTATAAAATTCTATTCTAGTATTTGCTTGAGTTTATGGGTAAATTACATGGCAAAGAAAGGAACTGATGGCAAATTCACTGGCCGTAAAATGTGGTTCTTACTTAAAATTACATCATGACAAAGCACACACACATACACACACACAAAGCAAAACAAAACAAAATCCCAAGTCACTTTCCTGACTTCACTTTTCACCCTACCTAACCAAGTCATCCTGCTTCAATTCAGCCAAGTTCTCAAACATGAAAGAAGCTGAAAGCATAGTCTTTCATCTTGTCTTGAAGAACAGGTCTGAAAAGTATTTGCAAGCAGTGGTGGGGTCAGCACACAGTCATTGTGGGTCCCTTTCCTGCTCTGGAGGCTGGAGCACACTTGGATGGGTGCACGCTCTTCCGTCTCTTTTCATCCCAGAACAACCCCTTCATCTCAATGCCTTTGAATGTTTTTCCTTCTGCATTCTCCTTCCAACTCCTTCCCAGACCAGTGCCATGCATGGTCTACTCACTGAGGTTCTCAGCCTAGGTGTCTTCCCAAACCCAAGACAAGCATAGCATCAGAATTAGATTTTCTCTGTGGTCCCCATCTAATCTCAGTCTTTCCACACCCTCCCTTCCTGGCTTCCCCTCCCAGTTTCTTTGCCAAGCTTGCATGTCCCCACCCCAATGTCCCCAGTGACATTCCTCCCTCTTTAGGTCAGCTTCCCACTTCCCCTGACTCCAACATTTCATTACTGTGTCCTTATCTGCCCCTTTCCTGTCAACTTATATCACACAGCTTCCTCCTGTCTTACCGCCCAGTCTGACCACAGCAGGGGAATACAGGGGCAAAGGGCAAACAGTCAGGGTTTTGCATCCCACCCTCCTCAGCACAGCACAGTGGGAAGCTGCCTTCACAAGGAAAGCTCAGCTCCTTTGCTCGATTACATGCAAGACCTTTCCTGGCTGCAGACACACTGTGATCAGCCACAGGCACTGAGAGGCTCAGACCTCCATGCTGCAGGTTTCAAAGCACTTTGAATTTTAGAAGTCTGTGTAGGCAGGTATAGAGAATTTATCTTCCCTCAAATCTTACAACTTCACTGATTTTCATGGGAGTTTTCCCTTATACTGGGAATGGGTACACTGTGACACATTAGGAGCTGCTGATGGGGAAGGCATGTTACAGTGGGGATGCTAGTGGTAACCCAAGGCCATTCCAGTTTGGCTGGTTGTACTTTGCTTGAAAATGTCACCTGAGGCTAGGGGAACTCTAACAGCATATCTCCTGCTACACGATTTTGTGTGTCCAAGTGCCTCTACGCATATGACCAATAAATCTTTTAATTCTCCAAGGGTTAATAGATACCATGCACCATGCTGGTAGCACGCTCATTTTTGTTGGCTTTGTTCAATACAGGGATATTTGTTTGCCAGTTCCCCCCTCTGTTTCATGCTAATCTTTGCTGACCTGAAACAGCAGAGCTCCCTGAAACTAAACTAGAGTTTTCAGAAGACAATGAGAGGAAAAGAGAATTACTTTAATCTACAGACAGATGTTATGAGCACTTAGTTCACATGGCCAGATGCTGGTCATCTCTTTCCTTGCTCCAGGGGACAAAGAAGCAGGGCAGGTGTCAAATGAACCAGTTATGAAATATCTTCCAGCAATGTGTCATTTGCTTCAGGTAGAACAATCCTAAAGGAGTGAGGAAGCAGAGACCCTGGCCTCTGCAGCCCTTGCAAGCAAATCAAAGCCGCAGTGGAACTCAATAGATCCAGCAAGGAAAATATTTATTCCTGAAGAGGGGGAAACATGATTCTTTGAGGGGAGGTTTAGACTCGAGGTGAGGAGGAAGTTCTTCACCGAGAGAGTCATTCATCATTGGAACAGGTTGCCCAGGGAGGTGGTTGAGTCACCATCCCTGGAGGCGTTCAAGAGGGGATTGGACGTGGCACTTGGTGCCATGGTCTAGTCATGGGGTCTGTGGTGACAGGTTGGACTCGATGATCTTTGAGGTCCTTTCCAACCTAAGTGATACTGTGATATTGATTCCCCTCTCCGTCGTCTGTATGGGGGTAGTGGTTGACAGCAGCTGAACATGAGCCAGCAGTGTGCCCAGGGGGGCAAGAAGGCCAAGGGCATCCTGGCCTGCATCAGGAAGAGTGTGGCCAGCAAGAACAGCAAAGTCATTGTGTCCTGTGCTCAGCCCTGTTTAGGCCACCCCTTGAGTCCTGTGTCCAGTTCTGGGCTCCTCAGTTTAGGAAAGATGTTGAGATGCTGGAAGGTGTCCAGAGAAGGGCAACAAACCTGGGGAGGGGTCTGGAGCACAGCCCTGTGAGGAGAGGCTGAGGGAGCTGGGGTTGCTTAGCCTGGAGGAGAGGAGGCTCAGGGGAGACCTTCTTGCTCTCTCCCACTCCCTGAAGGGAGGTTGTAGCCAGGTGGGGGTTGGTCTCTTCTCCCAGTCAACCAGCACCAGAACAAGGGGACACAGTCTCCAGCTGTGCCAGGGGAGGTTTAGGCTGGAGGTGAGGAAGAAGTTCTTCCTAGCAAGAGAGATTGGCCATTGGAATGTGCTGCCCAGGGAGGTGGTGGAGTCACCATCACTGGAGGTGTTTAAGAGCCTGGATGAGGCACTTGGTGCCATGGTTTAGTTGATTAGATGGTGTTGGGTGAGAGGTTGGACTTGATGATCTTAAAGGTCTTTTCCAACCTGGCTAATTCTATTCTATTCTATTGTTCCACTTGTGCCTTGCTGGCCTTACAACAATTCAGGATGGACTTTCAGAAATTACAGGCTGTTCAGCAAGGAGTTAAACACCAAATGCATGAGTGTCCCTACTTTCAGTCAAGTCACTGTGATTGTATCATACTCTTCTCTGAAAGTTGACAGGCTGCATGCCAAACACTTTTTGATTTTTTAATTTTTTTCCCCCCACTTTCTCACACACAAAAACCCTCCTCAAAACCTCTTACTTTTAAGCTAAGTGCCAAAAAATGCTCAAGTGCCAGCCAATGACTCATCTTTTAAAAGCCTGGCTTGTGCAAGGTGGTTTCATTTCAGGAACTTGGGATTGCTTCTTGGATACTAAACATCATAGGATCGATAATTAGGCCAGAAAAATGTCCAAAAGAAAATTAAATATTTAAGCATCAGTCATCTTTGGGGGTTCTGTTAACTAGAGATTCCTGGGAGTTCCAAGCAAAGGAAAAAAAACCAGGGAGGCCAAGAGTTTGGCTGATGATTCAAAAGGGCCAACATCCATTTGATTTTATTTGTTAATACTGAAGCATATTTTAAATAATTTTAACCTCTTTTTAGTAATGGAACCAGACACATACATCACATTGCCTTGGAAAGAGTAGAAACACTTTTCTTCTTTTTTTTTTTCACTTGGGTGCAAATGAAAAGCATATGATGACATTCCATCTCTTCCTCCTCTGTGCTGCTGTGTTTCACCCATTTCTCAGCACGACAGAGGCATATGGCCTTTGTTAGTGCTGCAGTTACATGTCATCTTTTGGCCATCATGCAAGCCAAACTTCTGCAGTGTTCTTTTGCTTCTAGGGATTTCCTAGTTTACACACTGTGTAAAACCTTACTTACACCACGGTAAAGGCACATGGGAGTGCAGAAGCCTGTATGCAGGTGAAAGTGTCTATTGGCAGGCTTTTATTTTAAGCCTCACACACGCATGGATTGTTCCTGTTTGGAGGCACTAGTGCTTATCAGCCCCAGCAGGACAGCAACTGGACAACTCAGACAGCAGATTTCTGGAGGGAATGTAAAAAACATTAGAAGAAAATTTAGAAAGCAGAGAGGGTCAGGAGGAAACATATTTAGTAAGTTCAGAAACTCAACACAAATTAGCCATTCCGATGTTTGATGCAGGCTTCCCAGCACAGTGCTCAGTATATTTATTTTTTAATTTTGCTGAGATCATTTAGTCTGTATATATCAGGGCTAGAGACTATGACACTCAAAAGTTAATACAGTCTTGTAAACAAAAGCCTTGTAAACACATTACACATCTTAGGCATAGAGCAAGCTACCAGTGTGCAGGTGTCCTTGTCCGTGGGGGTTCTGGGTGAAGTATATATAGCTATCTGGTTATTCTGGGATTGGTAACATCCTGGACTGACACTGCAATCTGTAAAGCAGCACTTTTGAGCAAGTCTAATGGTATGGTATAGATTTTCCAGGAGAACAAAGGACTATGAGAATTCCCTCCCACCTAATCCTCTCTTCCATGCCAAAGACGAACTAGCACCGAATATGTCAAAGTAAGGTTGAGTCCTTAGTTTAACTAGCTAAGGATGTGACTATCACTAGAGAAGAGTATTCCTAACCCTTCAGCTGAATCTAGTTTCCAAATATATATATATATATATATATATATATTTCCAAATATATATATTTGGAAACTAGACAGCACAGTACAACTTTGTGCCCTCTTTATCCATTGGTGTATTTTGGAGCAACTACTAATTGGAACAGTATCTTATTTTCACTCCTTATACAAATCAGCCACAAAACAGAAAAATTTGTCCTATCATGTTAGAAAACCAAACAAACCCAAACCAAAAAAAAAACAACCACCACCAAAACTAACCAATCAACTAATCTCTATATCCATTTATCTATGGTCACTTTTAGTTTCCAGAAATGAAAACTCAAGCCATGTTACTGTCAGAATGCAAACACCCTATGTTAACTCCTTTCCCCCCAACTGTTTGCTGCAAGTTAGGTAACTTTGTTCTTGTCCTGTTAAAATGTATAAAAATAAAAGCCACACCGTTTTCTCTAAAACCTTTCAGTGTGCTACACTGCAAACACAGCCAGGAACAAGAGTCACCTACTGCCACAGTGCCAGAGGCAGGTTTTTATCTGCACTGGTGAGATGGTTCATACAATTGCAGGCTTCAGACCTCCACTTAATTTCCTGCTTAATTACCCGTGCTTGCAAAGTCCAGTTTACCAGGATGTGCATATCCCACTTTTGCTACCAGGAGGAGGAGAGGTGCTTAGTTTCCTACACTAGGTGGCATGGAAGGACTAAGTTTCACCATCCTCACCACCATCAGATGGCAAAGGCTGATGCTGTTCTGTGCATTGCAATCCCTTTTGCAGAAAACTTTATATTTTTTTTAAATTTAATAACCTGGCAGGACTTACTGGAATAAATGCTAAAGCTCTTCTGTGAGGGATTTCCTTTTGACTTTTCCATCCCAATTAAGTGGTGAGCTCTTCAATATCCTTGGTGATTTTCCCTCTTGAATTTCCAACACTGACTTTCAGCAGTCATATATTATACACCCTAACTCTGTACCTTATCCAGTTAAGTCTCAGCTTTTCCATTAGTCCTCCACATTTCCCCATTGCTCTACATTGAAATATGGAAGAAACAACACTGACATCTCTGAACTTTGATAATTCACAGAACAAGAACTTGGAAACCTCTGAAAACACTTCCAGTTCCTCAGAATCACACCACTTTTGATATCTGAAACAGACTTCTTGAAGAGGTCAGTTTACTTCTTACCTTGCTCAAGTACTAGGCTGATTACTGCAGATTATTGACCCTATAAAGCAGCTGAGCTGGATCTATCCGTGGTGTCACTGGGAAGGGCAGCATTTCCCAATATTGTGATTGCACTAACAGCACAGCATGCACATTGTAACCGACCTTCTGCAGCTCTCCTAATCCTTATTCCTACCCCACAGCAGATGCAGATGGGTAATAAGGGTCACCTCAGTCAACTCAGGATGTCCATCTGCTCCTAAAGCATTTGGATGAGAAGACTTAGAGCATAGTCAGTGCTTCTCCATTGTCACCACAAAGCACCTCATTTCTCCCTGGTGGTTGCCAATATTGTATGTGTGCAATGCCATTCCCATTACCTCATTGTTCTCCCAACATGCTACTTAACAGCTTTCCAGCAAACAAACCCTGTTTGTGCACATACATATACACCACAGCCCAGGTATGTAATCTGCCTTCTTCTGCCTGGGGGAAAAACAGGGGTTGGATTGTCTCTGGAGATGTTTTCCATTCCTGTTTCCTGTGATTCCCTAGGGACAAGCTTGCCTCTGAGGAAACATCTTGCTGGAGTCCAGGGTTATATTTGTGAATGTCAGAAGGTGAATGCAAGGAGAGAGATGTTTAGCATTAATGGCTGAGGCCTGACTTGTCAAAGTGGAAGATTTTCTCATCATGTGAATGGGGCTGAGTCATTCAGGTTTTGTCAGCTGTAGGTTCAGGAGAGATGTCTCAAGACTATTTACTGTATTTTTTAATCTGATCCTGATGTCCCACCTATTTAACTCTGTCTTGCCCAACCTTCTGCTCGCTTGTCCTTACTGAGATGAGTTTCCTTCCTTCCTCTTCTGTGCTGTATTGAGCCAACATCTTCTCCCTCTCCTCTGCCTGGTAGGATTCTCTATGGCCCTTGCCAGGGTACAAGGAGAACCAGACAGACCACTTATCCTAGAAGTAGAAAAAGAAAATATAAAACCATCTGGCAGAAGCCAAGGAAGGCTGGGGTCAGGCACAAAGTTCAAGAGTATGTTTTTAATACTAGTTTTGGTTCAATGAAATGTTCAGTGAACGTACTTTGTGGCCACTATAGATAATCTGTATTCCATCACTTGTTTCATAGTGTAAGCCCCACTAGTACATATTAGTTTCCATGACATCTACTGAAGTATACTTTCTGAAGGAAAAGAGTTCCTAAGACAAGCTACAGACTGTGACATTGTCACCACTTGGCAAGGGGAAGCCCACTACGTACCACAAAAGGAAGAAGGCAAATACTGCACAGCTCCCTCCTGGCTGCCCACCACGCTGTGTTTAGAAACAGCATATAAAATCCCTAAGAAACCCCAAGAAAGACCTGGGAAGAAAGTAAATGACATTGTGTCTCTTGGGTGAGCGTATGGCAACACATACCGTCCTCAGTTTCACCAGCACAGGTGTAAACAAGAGCTGAAATTACACATAAGGCACAAACACATAACAATGTCAAAATATTATAAAGTTTTAATTGCCACTTATTAGGTTAAGCCCTTTCATAATTCTCTGCTGGTGAGTCTTAAGAAATGTGGTCATTTCATGCTTGGGCTCATAAAAATTTACTGCACATCTTCACATGTTCTCCCTATATAGCTCCACTTTATTTCACTGGCAAAATACGGCCAGCTGGAGTTGCAGCTTTGATTAACTGAATGCTCAAGATGCAGAATGCAGTCCCCAGAATACATCATATTCATGGTAATATTCTGACTGTAAAAAAAGGCTTGACTTTTTAAGCTGTTCCAGAGATGTAGATAAATGTAATGTGTCAGAAATAGAGACCACCTACACATCAGATCACACTTACAAGGATAATGTATGCAGGCATATAAAATTGCCAAGGAACACAAAGCCACCCAGAAAGGGGTACTCCCCCAGGCTACTGACTGGTTTATTCCACATTTCACTGACTTTATAAGGCAGCCGAGTGACATTTGGTTTCATCAGAGCCACCTGAAGGGATGAAATTGCGCTGTTCTTGGATGGGCAGCATCGGGGACATTATGATTTTAAAGTATCTTGCCAATAGTCAAAGCCATGAGCAGGCAGCATTGCAAATCAGCGCCTTCTTATTGCAAAATCATAAATAAAGCCCATGAATATAAGCTTCCCAGCACAGGCACTGAAACAGCTCCATTAATTTTTAAGATTGCAGTTCTTCAGATTCCCAAAGCATTTTTAGGGGGAGAGAATGGAAATGTTTTTCTGATAGTCTTTTATATATATATATTTATTTTTTTTAAAGGAAAAGAGGAAGTAATGGAGAAAGAAACACAGTTCTGTGACTCAGAGGTGCAACTGAAATAAAAATGTAAATGTTGCCACAAGTGGGATAACTAAAGCCCAAAGCAAAACTCTACGTCTTGGAAATTTCCAGACAGTCTTGGAAAAAAATCAATGCTTTTAGACAGAGAGTGGGGGGGAAGAAGAAAAGGGAAAAACATTGTTAAGAGGAGAACTTGAGGATGAAATTTAGTTAAATCTAAAGCTTTTCTATTTCTATAGCCCAGGCAGCATTCAATATTGATTGATATGCAGCTTGGTATTGTAAACTCTTATTTCCTGCACTTATTCTACACATCTGATGAGGAGAAGACAGGAAGAGTATGAGGCTTCCCATCATCAATGTGCTAATGCATGGCAATATTACATTCTTCTCAGTAAATCTGTACTCTGTTCTTGTTTAGTTTCCTAGTGTTCATCTGAAGAGCCCTCAGACAAAAGCAGCCAGCTATGCTTAATCCGGACATACTCTTGTACTAAGCCTTTGGGAGAAACAGCAGAAATGGAAAAGGTGTAGCTGTACCCCAGCTCCCACCTCAGACGTATGTCCATCGCTGTGGACTGTTTTGTCCAGATGCTCTGTGCTGACAATTTTAGACACCATGGTTATTCTGCTGATTGAAAGCATGTACAAGGGTGTCATGCTTCGGCCCTGCACACACCACTGTGCCCCTGTGCACTTCCCAGGTGAGTGCTCCAGCCCCTCCAGGCATCCTTCTCACTCTTGATATAAGCATCTGAGAGGAGGGCTTGCAAGAAGCTGCCTGAGGCACACGGGTGCCTAGTAGCTCAGAAACTGTGCTGGGGAAGAACCAGGTGCCTATCCAAAGCTCTGCTGCATCGTTTAGAGGCAGATCTGAACCTTGCTCTTCTGCCTTGCAGATGAATGTTCTGCAAATCCCTGTCAGGTCACTCCAAACTTAGCTGGGATTCCACTCTATTTGAAGCCAGTCTGCTTGGAGTAAGCTACTTCTAATGGGCACTGAAAAAGAAGACAAATGTGAGCACAATTTGTAGGTCTGGGAAGTGAATGTTTGGATTCTAGAGCATGTTGCAGTGAATGTAAAATCCTGTATACAGAGTAGATGTCTCATCAGGACAGACCAAGGGGCAAAGCTGCAAGCCTTGCATAGGCACAACCAGCTTGTGGGTGGGTTAGCAAAAACATTGTCTTGTGTGGCACATACTCTTAGATTTCTTCCGAGATGGAAACTGAACTAGTTCTCCTAAGGCTTGACGCCTCAGGGCTACTGGCTAATATATCCTCCCACAGCAGCTTTTGTGAATCTAACATTTATTTCTTTGGTGTGCAAAGACCCAAATAATTATATTTTTTTTTTTCTTAGAATGAGGACATGAGTTGGCATCTGAGCCAAAAAAAAAATAATAATAATCAGTTAAATGCACAGCTCTTCTGGGGGCAGATTGTTCCCTGTAGGAGGTCTCTGGTTGTTCTTCACATCTCATGGGTGTTACATACAGAAGTAGTTTTCAGGAATTATTAACACACACACACAAAAAAAAAAAAAAAGAAGGGGAGAAAGGAAGGTTGTTTGGCAAATTCAGAATAGAGTGTTCATGTAATCAGAAGAAAATATTGCATTGAGTTCTGTGAATGATACACAGATACGATGGGCAATTGGAGCCTTATACATTTATATAACTCATAATTACTTAATTCAATTATTCAAAGAAAATTACTTCACACCCCCACAAAATACTCTGTATCTTACTAAGGAGACAGATATGCCTGGTTTTACACTCAAGTAATGTCACCTCCAGCAGAAACTCATTTATTAACATACCAGAATACATCCATATGATGCCTATCGTAACACCCACCTCCCACACGCTCAGGGCAGTGTTCATCTTATAACAAAGGAGGCATTCATAGCTATTATCTTGAAAGGCAGCAGGGGTGATAAATTCATTAAAGGGACCAGGTAAATGTTCACTTCAACAAAGAATAGCTTAAAAGCATTTTACTGGAAGTTAAGGTGCCTCCATGCTTGCTATCCCGGGATCAATTTTGCCTCAATTTTGTCAAAACTTTATTGTTGGCCAGGTTGTATGGGCCCTTGAGTGACCTGGTCTAGATCTGTTGGATTAGAGGATCTCTAAGGTCTCTTCCAGCCCAGGCCATTCTATGAGTCTAGCTTTGAACTTCAGCTGAACTTTACAGCTACCAAGAACCCATAAACAAACACTTCACCCTGTGCTGACAAAAGGTCCGAAAGCACATTTGAATCTCAGCTCTCTGGCTAGGGTTCTTTGGCTAAATTGCTTTGCAGCCTCACCAGGACCAGTCACTACTGGGACACCTGCTGCTGGTTCAAGAAACAGAAGCAAGGCTTCTGAGAGCCCCTTTGGTTTGTGTTAGACAGATTTGGTGACTGGATTCACTGCTTTCCTGCAGCAGGGTGCTAGCTGCAACTCATTCTGTTTTTGTTATCACTACAGCAGCTCTCCGTCTATTAATATGCTTTTTGTGCAAAAGCCAGTCTGGCACTTTCAAGAAGGAAAAGGTGGCAATGAAAAGACTCTCAAGCTCCTAAACTCACTCCAAACTATTAGAAAAACATTGAGAGCTATAAATTCTTGGGTCAATATTAAAGGAAAAAATGAAACAGCAAAGCCCAGCATCAGTACCGTCAGGACACTCTAGGCAAAGTAGGATGTCTGATCTTTTACTCCTCCATTGCTTTTGTTGAATATTTATATATATAAGAAACAGATTTCCAGTGATTCAGCTTGATAAATGACGTTTTAAATTACAGGTCATCACTCCAGAGTGGCCACTTGAAGCTGGTGGCAACCTGTTTGCCCAATTAGTAGCTGAAGGCGCTCAGCAGGTTTAACTGCAAAGGCAATAGCTCTGTTTTCTTAGCTCTTGTGTTATTCAGAACAATCTGCCAAGCCTTTGACTCACAAAGCCCCCTGGAACGCAACCCAGGCACAAGTGGCTTCCAAACCAGAACAGCCAGATCTGGGAGTTGTTGCACTAGCCACAGGAGGGAGAATAGCAGTAGTGAGGTTCAGGTAGGTTAGACCACCTTTCCTTTGGCAAGTTTAGCTCCTCAGCACAGCAAGATGCGGGCTTCACCTCATGACCTGTCCCAGTGAGTGCACACAGGAAGCAGCAGAGCTCAACAGTGCTGTACAAGCCAGCCAGCAGGAGCACACACATTGTGTAACAAATGTCTGTTGAAAGGAGATAAAGAGACAGCCCGATTTCTTTCCCCTCTATTTTTTTCTTTCCCTGTGTCCTCATTCCCCTCCGCCTGCTCCTCTTGCTGTCTGGGGGAGGTTTCACATTGCATTAATGTTACCGCCTGTGTCTCTGCCGGCCGTCACAGAGGCTTTGCTGCTGAGCCAATGCCGCTGGCCACCTGGCAGCTAGTGCAGGGACAACCTCTGACAGGCAGGACAGGGAGCTCTCTGTAGTGACAGACCCTGAGCCCGAGGGGTGGGAAAGGCTCTAGAGGCAGATCTGCTGGGGAGCAGAGCAGCAACACGGATTCGCATCTCTTCCTGTCGCTAGCCGCCACTTTCAGCTGTCATGTAGGGTAACTGGTAGCTCTTAAAGCCTACTATTTTGATGCTGATGATCCCAGGTTAGACCCCAACTCCCAGCAGTGAAAAGATCTTCTTTTTTTCCCCCCCAGGGAATTCCATGGTACTGCGCAATGCCTCTGGTACTCTAACCTCATTAAAGTAGCTCATCTAACTCCATCATACTGAGGAAACTCTCACCTCCCTCAAAGGCAATGAATGACTCAAGATATTAATCAGTGCAACAAGAATGACTGAGGGTTTTTCCATCCACTAATTCAGTCTGAGCTATACTTTTCCTTCCTCCACTAGTGCAGCCACAAACACTGCCTTCATGTTGCAGAAGAAGGCATCCAGCCACTTCTTGTGCAGACTGCCTCAGGTATATTTAAATTTAAGCTAAGCATCAATTAATTAAAAGTGCCCCTGAACAAACCCAGAAGAGATTATTTGCCACCTTTCAATGTTCTTCCCTCCTTACTGCTCTCTGTTACTGTTTTCTTTGGCTTGTGTTATCATTTCTGTTTTGCAGCCTTTTGGGTTTCAAGCAGAGTAAGACACCCCTTCTGAAGAAGACCCTTAAAGGGGATATGGCTCCTACACTTGGCCCTGAAACAAAGACATGGCTGCTGACCAACACAGCTTTATCTTTAGCTCTTGAAAATATGAGATAAAAACAACCTCAGGATTCAGAAATATGTATCAATAAGGCCTGACCTAACAACATCACAGCAGTTAAAGATGTTCTGTTTATTTCTCTGGAGATAAAGTTGGGAAGTTATGAGTAGTACAGGGAGTGACAGCAGACACATAGAATATGGGGACTTTCTGAAAAACTGAGGAGACCCCTTCTCGCAGCTACTTTCCCTGATGGTGCCTGTCACAGTCCTTCAGGCCCATACAGCAAACTCTCATCAGGATTTATTACTAACACCACCAAGCCACCTCCAAAAGGTTATTATTAAAAGTCATTCATTACATTAATTTGCAACCCTCATTTAACGTCAGCAGACCTTTATCTTTCAGCCTGGGGGATTATGCTAGCTCCTGCAAGCCAAAGCCCAATCATAACAAGTGTCTCAGGCTGTGATTACAGGATGATTTCCAATGATACCAACTGCCTATTTTGCCTACAAAGCTCTTCAAGGCCAAAGGTTGCCTCCTTATTTCAATTCCTGTGTGTCTACATGGGAAAGAAATACCCTTTAGTAAATGCGAAATATATTGGAAAGAAACTGCATTATGAATAAATAAAGTGGACAACCTCTGCCTATGCTCGATGCAGGAGGAGCGGAGATCAGGGCTGGCTGGGGCAGGAGCAGAGCGCACTCTCAGCAGGCGATGCAAACATTTGAGCAACTGTCTGCTCTTTCTTTCACTTGGATAGGAAAGGAGCAGCACAATTTCAGACTTTATTCCTTGTTTCTTTGAGGTTGATAAGTTGAAATCAGTTCAGATTCCTCCCACGTTCCTCCTCCTACTCCACCACAGTGCATTAAGCCTACATAAGTCAAAAACTGATGCCTGCGACTCCTCAGCTCCATCCTGCACCCTTCAGCTGAGGAAAAAGTTCAACCAGCAGGTGCTTAAAGGTAAATATGCAGCTAAATGCTGGGTCAGGGCCCTCCTAGTTTGGAAAGATATGTTGTCTTGGCCAAGCTCTTTCATCATTTCCTAGCGCAGAGTTAGAATCTCTCAAAATACTTTCTGGCTTGCTTTTTTTCTTTCTTGTTCTTTCTTTCTCTCTCTCTCTCTTTTTTTTTCCCCCCCCAGCAAAAGTAAATCAAGGTGATACTATACTACAAGAAGCAAGCAAAGGAACCAACCAAATTTACAACAATTAAGCATAAGCAACATAATGAAACGCTAGATTAATGGAGGGGAGCAGTCATGAATATAAGACCTACTGGAACATTTTTTTGATGTATGTTTTCTGGTCAAGATGAACAGTTACATTTAACCTGAGCCGAATTTCAAGAATGCAGCAATTTCCATTGAAAATGACACTGTGTTTCACATTATTTAAGGTTATGCAAGCACTTAATAAATACAGTCTTGATGGACTACAAGAAAGGCAGTATTTTATCTAGAGAAGGTGTGCTGAGCCTGAGACAAACAAGGGATAATGAGTGTTTGTGTCAGAGTGATTAATTTTATTGGTTGTACACTAAGAATTATTATTCTTTTCTACAACCTGCCATACATATTGCTGTAGTCATTATCAGTTAAAAGTTTGCTTTTGTTTTAAATTCAAGCTGTATGGAAAAAAAACAAAACATCAAAACTGGAGGCTAGGAACAGGAAATATTTGCAAGAAATTTTTTATTAACTGTAAGTAGAAGGAATTTGGTCAGGTGTTAGAAACACATCCCACAATATGATCCTGGCATATTTAAAGTTTGTGGAATGCATCTCTTCCTTCAACACAGCTCTTGACAAGCTGCCAAAACACTGAATTGCAAATCCTCCAACCATGAATAAATCAAAGGAAATTCCAATAAATAATTAAGCAACTAACTTACTTTGCTATAGTAACTGCAAAGTCTCCATGAGGATATGCGAGATCTGCCACAAGCTAAACAATTATTTAAGCCATCATGAGTATCATGAGGTATCATGAGTCTGCTGGTAAAGACACGCTGTATGAAATCCAACCACCTCTGCAAGGTCCTGATCTGGTGAAGACTGAATTTTGCTGTAGACTCAATGAGCTAACTAGAGTGAAATGGCCAGCAGGCTGCACTGTTTGATCTTGGAACACCAAGAACTTCTACTTCACAGTATGTTTATGTCGCTGGGGAAAACCTTTTCCTCCTAGGGAAGAGACCTCAGGAGACTGCACCCAAGGAAGTGCATTACTTCAAGTAGCTCACTTATAAAGCAGGCTCTAGCAGTTTTAACCTACTTGCTACCATCATGGGCACTGCTCTGGCCTGAACAGTTAGCGGTTTGGGCCACACAGAGTGCATCCACTGGGATGGATGTCTAGTATAAGAAAAGCATTCTTTGGACATTGATTACTTCGTTCAAAAAAAAAGGTGCAAAGACCTGATTCTCTTAATGAGAAAGAATCAATCAGGAGAACCCTGTAACTAATGAGAGATGGGATATGCCCAGTCCCAGTGGCATGGTGCTTCACTATGAAGACAGCCAAACCCCAATGAACTCTTGCCCCATCCTGTGGGATGCTGGGATGCATATACTGCCAATCCCTGGTAGACTCACAGAATAGCTGTGGGTGCAAAACCATCTCTGTAGATGACTTTATCAGACCTGGTCAATAATTTTATTACTCTGAGTTTCTTAACTCCTTCCTGGAGGAACTTCAAACCATTTTGTGAAGTAGTTGACAGCTGACAGCAAATATTGATTGCCTGCACCTGCCTCAAGCAAGGTTTTCACATATCAAAAGCAAAGCAAAACAAAGCAAACCCATGACCCACTGATGATCCCATGAGATATGGCTGCACAAGAGCTGCTCTTGTCTTGTCTTACACAGATCATCTTCTGTAACACAAACATCATCTCTCCTGTGCCAATGCTCTTTACCCTGGCCTGCATTTTATGCAGTTCTTTATGTGCAAGAAAATCACTAAGTGATGTGAATGAGTTTGCTCTCCTGCCTCTGCAGACCTTTTAACCAGGATGGTGAGGCAAACTAAAGGACAAGGTGATGTTAGGCCACTTCCTATTACGAAGGGAGATGTTTTCATCTCTTTGATTTGTGTAGCTTTCAAATAAATACTAATTTGTTGAATCTACTGGCTCAATTTTTCTTTTGGAGCTGTCATAATTGTCTTTCATACCACAAGGAAAATACTTGCGTGGATCAGAAGTATTATGCAAACAGGACGCGATGATCTTGAAGGTCTCTTCCAACCTGGTTTATTCTATTCTATTCTATCCATAACCTCTGAGATCTGATAGCTAAAATTCATCTGTAAACCTGGACTTCAAAATATAGTTCAGCTGATGGTTGCTTTTCTTTCTTTTTCCACTCTGTGCTAAAATACTATCTCAATATGCAATTTATTATGCATTTTGCTATCTGAGACAGGGCCCCATGACCACAGCACATAATTTGCCTACAAAATATTTGCTTGATTTGTTCACATCAAAGTCCTCTGTTTTGGCATTTGTGAATCAACAGCAAAGAAATCCACTGTCACAGCTTTCCAGAGATTATTGTTCAAACTTCAGAAGTTCATTCCCATAATTTCCCAAGATCTGAACCATTGCACAACTCCACATCAAATTCTGCACCTGAAGCTAATACAAGGTTTATTTTGGGTCCCTTATTCTGCCCTGCATGACTCTTCTCAGTAAAATCATATCATGTGTGAGCTGGTACCCATATTCCTATGCAATGCCCAAGTGTTACTGTTTTTTAATTCACTGCATCCAATGGATCCACTGGCCAATGTGATGCTCATCCACAAGAAGGGTCAGATGGAGGAACCTGGAAACTACAGCCCTGTCAGCCTGACCTCAGTGCCAGGCAAGATTATGGAGCAGACCATCCTGGGGGCAATCACAGTGCACCTGCAGGATGGCCAAGGGATGAGACCTAACCAACATGGATTTAGGAGGGGCAGGTCCTGCCTCACAAACCCGATCTCCTTCTATGATCAGGGGACCTGTCTGGGGGATGTGGGGAAGGCTGTGGATGTAGTCTACCTGGACCTCAGCAAGGCCTTTGACACCATCCCCCACAGCAAACTCCTGGCCAAGCTGTCAGCCCATGGCTTGGGCAGCAGCACTCTGTGCTGGGTTAGGAACTGGAAGAATGGCCGAGCCCAGAGAGTGGTGGTGAATGGTGCCACATCCAGCTGGCAGCCAGTCACTAGTGGTGTCCTCCAGGGATTAGTTTTGGGCTCAATCCTGTTCAATATCTTTATTGATGATCTGGACAAAGGTATTGAGTCCATCATCAGTAAATTTGCAGATGACACCAAGCTGGGGGCAGGTGTTGGAGGGTAGGAGAGCTCTGCAGAGGGACCTTGACAGGCTGGATGGATGGGCAGCGTCCAACAGCATGAGATTTAACACATCTAAGTGCTGGGTTCTACACGTTGGCCACAGCAACCCCATGCAGTGCTACAGGCTGGGGTCAGAGTGGCTGGAGAGCAACCGGGCAGAAAGGGATCTGGGGGTACTGGTTGACACTAGGCTGAACATGAGCTAGCAGTATGCCCAGGTGGCCAAGAAGGCCAATGGCATCCTGGCCTGCATCAAGAACAGTGTGGCCAGCAGGAGCAGGGAAGTCATTGTGCCCCTGTACACTGCACTGGTTAGGCCACACCTTGAGTATTGTGTCCAGTTCTGGGCCCCTCAGTTTAGGAAAGACATTGAGATACTTGAATGTGTCCAGAGAAGGGCAATGAGGCTGGTGAGAGGTTTGGAGCACAAGCTCTCTGAGAAGAGGTTGAGGGAGCTGGGGTTGCTTAGCCTGGAGAAGAGGAGGCTCAGGGAGACTTTATTGCTCTCTATAACAACCTGAAGGGAGGCTGTACCCAGATGGGGGTTTGTCTCTGCTCCCAGGCAACCAGCTTCAGAACAAAATGACACAGTCTCAAGCTGCACCAGGGGAAGTTTAGGCTCAAGGTGAGGAGAAAGTTCTTCACAGAAAGAGTGATTGGCCATTGGAATGTGCTGCCCAGGGAGGTGGTGGAGTCACCATCCCTGGAGATGATCAGAAGAGGATTGGATGTGGCACCTGGAGCCATGGTTTAGTTGTCATGAGGTGTTAGGTATTAGATAATAAGTTGGACTTGATGATTTCCAAGGTCTTTTCCAACCTGGTTGATTCTGTGATTCTAACTGAAGGTTGCAAGAGTTGTGCTTGAGAAAATAAACAGTATACCTTCAACCCTCTTCCTACCTAACCGGGGGGCCACCAGGCCCCCCGGCCTTTATCCTCCCCCAGTGTGCACCACAGAGACTCACCAGTGATGAGAGGAGGATCCCTCAGCCCAGAGGAGCTCAGCCTGGGGCTTCTGCCTTCCTGGGAGGGGGGATGGGGAAGGAGGAGGAGGGTGGGGAGGTGTTAAAAAGGGCAGTGGGCAGAGAGGGTGAAGTGGCCACACCTGGGGTGGGAGGAGAGTCCGACAGAGCCCAGGTGCTCTGGGTTTTCAGGGGAAAATGGGGGAACATGGGGTGGGTGAAGTGGAAAAGAATCAGATATGGTGGGAAAGGGGCAGTGGTGGTGAAAGGAGGGGGTTTAAAAATAACTTTATTTTCCATAAACCTTTCCTCATGCACAATTGCAGTTTATAGTTTACTTTGCCTTCATGCAAAAAGAACAAACCCATCAACACTTCATAAAGTAAAGCACAATTCAAGGCTGCACCTTAAATATTTGGTTCAGTTTTGGGCCCCTCAATATCCTAGAAGGATAATGTGTTGCTTGAGTGCATCCAGAGAAGGGTGGCAAAGCTAGTGAAGGGTCTGGAGGGCAGGGCTGGTGAGGAGCAGCTGAGGAAACTGGGGTTGTCTGGCCTAGAGAGAGGGAGGCTGGGGGGAAACCTCATTGTTCCCTGTAGCTCCCTGAAGAGAGGTCGGAGTAAGGTGGGGGTTGGTGTCTTCTCTCTAGTATCAGTTGACAGAAGGAGAGGAAATGGCCTGGAGTTGTGCCAGAGGAGATTTGGGTTGAAGTTCTTTGCTGCAGGAGTGGTCAGGCACTGGGGAAAGCTGCCTAGGGAGAGGGTAGAGTCCTCATCCCTGGAGGTGTTCAATAAAGGCGTGGCCGTGGCACTTGATGATGTGGTTTAATGGCCATGGAGATGTTGGGTTGATGGTTGGACTGGATGATCTTGGAGGTCTTTTCCAACTGAAACAATTCAATGATTCTATGATTCATTTACCTCAGGCTTCTGTATCATTGCCAGTTGCCATGGGCTTACCAAGCAAAAATAGATTTTTTTTTTTAAAGTCTTCAAAAATATCACATCCCAGTTTCATATCCTCCTTTCCCTCATGTTTATTCAACAGAAAGCTGCCCCTGCCAAACTTGTGGTGATGGACTCCCATCCAGTCAGGAGCACCTTCCACTGGGCTGCTACAAAGATTTGTTGGTGCATTGCACATACCCCTGGCACCTCCCCTCACCCTGCTCTCAATGCCTTTCCTCTGAAAGGAAGACTCTAGCTCAACACCTAACAGTCATCCAAAGTCTATTTATCCTGTGGATCCAAGCTAAAAGGAATGTGTGCTGTCGTGCGTGCTTGTCCTCATTTCCTCTGAAGGCTGCAAAGGTTAGGTGATGCCTAGTCCATTGGAAGAGGATTTCCTGGGATAACAAGGATCTCACTCCCCAGAGGAGATCAGTAGCTTCCAATAATTATTTTGAGTCAAGTATATCTAATATGCACATCAGTCTCACCATCTCTGGAGCTGCTGTTGCAACATCTGGCTGGGTGCACCTTATTAGCCACACAATAGACTGAGTCAGCTGCAACACAGAATCCTTGCATGACTTGAGCCTTTGGGGATGAGCAAGAGTCCAGACACCTTATTTGTCTTGGGGGTCAGTAAACAAATTCTTGAGGAGTATATCCTCCCCCCAGCGTTGTTTCCTGAGGTGTGAGGCCCACAGGGAATCTTCCTGGTCTCCAGACAAAGCTCTCAGATTTTCAGGGAGAAAAAAACTCTTCTGACTTATGTATAAACTCTTCAAGAACACAAATGTAATATATAACCAAATGTGCAAAACTTAAATACCTGTGCAATTTTTCTGGGATTTTTGTTTGTTTATTTTAAGATTTAATTAAATTCCAAGGACAAACATCTTCACTGAATAGCTTTTGTCCCTAGCCCCTTGGCTTATCCACCCTCTTGGGTGCCCTTGGTAATTCATGTGCATTCAGCAGTGCTGGGATTTCCCTGTCAAGGATTTCCTTCTGCAGGCTCTTCCCCAGTTGTATAAGCTGATTGTCAGAGGTTTAAAATTATTCAGGAGGGTACATTCTCCATCCCCTGTGAGATCGCTGTCTGATTCACCCCACCCGACAGCAGCAGTACCTTGCCAGGCGACAGCATTTCCAAATGAAGTTGTGCAGTGATGAACCAGTGTGACTTGACAGGAGAGAGTTTATTGCTCAGAATGAGTGTGTAGCAATGGTATCACTAATTACCACTGAGAGCCCTGTACCAACTCCTCTTGGGAACATTAGTCCAAACCAGAGGCGGAAAGGTAGCAGCAACACAAAGATCAATGCTCTGATAAATTTTTTTCATATCACTCAAATATGCAGGATACATAACCCATAAGATGTTCTTAGACAGATTCCCCAAATCATTGCCTGCCATAGGCACCAGCTGCCTCCAGCAGAACAAAATATTGCAGTACTTATTCTCTGTTGTGTCCTGACTAATATGCCTCACTTGACTCACTAGAGTGCACTAGATATTAATGCGTCACAAGCACAATGCAGAGCATAATACAGCAAAATAAGTGTTCAGTATCATGGCAGCAACCTAACCTATTCTATGATATCAAGAAGCACTTCATAAAAAAACTACTTGTATCTGTTACCCATGACACTGGTACTTTGGGATATTGTTCTAAATTGATATGTCTTCTCACTCTGAATACAAAAACATAAAGACAGAATTCTCTAGTTCATTCCAGTTCTACATATCTCATTTTATACTTGAAATTTGAATTCTTCAGCTTATGAGTTAGAGTCTAAGATGAAACTTTCTAAACAAAGGCTTGGATGTTTACTTGCTTTTCAGAAGTTGACTTCCCTGTCTACCAGGAATATTCAATAAACCCACAGCTTCTGAAAAGCAACTCACTACAAGTCTGAAGTCAGTTCCGGCCCCATTCTTAGCAGCACTCAGTTCCTCACATCCAATTCTTTTTGCTGGGATATGTCTTCGCAAGTTGGACTATTTGAACTTTCATTGTTCCTCTAATGGACTGATATCTGAATGGGAACATCATAAAAAGATAATGAAATAGGAAATAAAACCTGATGTTAGAAGAGAGTCTTTCAGCATTTCCATAGTTGGAGGGGAGTGTAGGGGGGTTGGGGTGGGGGGGTGGGGTAGGTTTGCTTGTTTGTTGGTTGGTTTGGGGTTTGGTTTTTGGTGGGGGAGTTTTTTGCTTCTTTGTTTGGGTTTGTTCTGTTTTGTTTGTTCTTCTCTTGTGATGATCAATTTGCACTTAAAAGAAACCAACAGTGTCCTATCCCTGATTCTTGGGAAACTCTGAGCTTTGCCCTTTTTCCAGAGCCTTCCTCTGGCCTTGGCATTTGTAGCCTGAGTCTTGGTCTCCTCAGGCCTCCCTGAACGGTGTCCAAATTTCTTTGCTGATGGGAGTAGACACTCCAAAGCTCGCAGTTTTTCCTTGTACCTTATTCTCAGCTGTCAGTGAACTGCCACTAGGCTGGTGAAGAAGGGCAACCATGAAAAATTGTACCACTGACACAACAGGAAAATGTTTAAAAAACTTACACTTGCTGTGACACCATGAGTTTGAAGCACTAAGGGTTATGATGACAACCATCTTCACAATGCTATATTCAGTGAGGTGGAAAGAAATAGATTTTTAAATACAACTGTGTGTGGCTGTGGCTTGTTCAAGTCATGTATAGTCTAAGAACAGACATATTTGGTCCACAAAAGTACAGATCTGGGTTTGGTTGCTGTTAATACATTTTGTACCCACCTAGAAAAGTCAAAGCAATACTCAGTTCCAGGCGGCTTTTTTCACCCAGATGCTCATCAAAGTCATGTAAAATTAAAAGCCAAATCCTCTGTTGAATTAAATCATGATACCTCTGTTATAGGACCTACAACAGCAGAGACAAGGTGTTCTGGAGGGTTTAAGAGGAGCAGAGGTCCCACGACGTCTCCATTTGCTAAGGACAGGTTTACATTCCACCCAGGGGCCAGGAAGCATGCTCCGCGAGGAAATTTGTCCTCCAGCAGATAACCCTCCAGAGGGTTATTCATTCAGCTCCAGAGGGTTATCTGACCCAGACCATGGAAACAACTGCTGGGTTTCCTGCACTATAGAAATAGGGTTACCCATTACATTGCCACAAGTGTTCTGCTTGGAAGGATGAACTGTCTGAAACAAAATCTTGACTGAAGAAGGAGACAAAATCTGTGACTAAAAGAGCTTGCAAGGCAGAGACTATATAAGCATTTAAAATATATTTAGTCAATGGGGCCTCTTCAGGTGTGTGAAGTTATGCACATACCTCCAGCACTGGAGGACCAATCCCCCTGAAATTTCTTTGTAGGAGATTGTTATGGAGACACAGGTTTCCCATCCTTCTACATAGCATCTGTACACAAAACTTCTCACAGCTCTTCCTGAGGTAAGAAGCCTTTGGTGGAGGGCATGCTGGAGAACTCAGTTCTTCCTTCACAACAAGCAAGGCAAGTACAATTAATGCAGAGCAAGTAAAGCTTTTCACCCCAGAAACTGGAAGCTCCTTTGCTGACACTCCCAGCTCTTCTTTGCAAGCCCTGAGCATTAGTCATGAACATGAACTCCCCAACCCTCAGCCCAGCTGGGGTGCATTTAATGCTACATAGCACAGACCTTATTCATGTTAATAAACACCTGCTCACTTAAGTAATCCCATTGATGTCATCAGCATGAGCAAGAATTGCAAAATCTAGCTGCTTTTAAGTACTGTGTTATAGGGTTGATTTTAATGCAGGTATAAGTTTTTATCCATTCAGCTTGCACAACCTGTCTCATCATCCAGCTAAGCTCTGGGCTTCCCACTAAGGTGACAAATTCTTGTCCATCCCAGAGGCCATGAAGTCTCCTGAGCTTCCCTCTACCTTCCCAGAGGATTTCTGTGGATATAAAGCAACATCCTTATTAGCAATTCACTCTTCAGTTACAGTCCCTAGTACCACTTTCAGAATTACTGACAGCTAACTCTCCTCTATCATTAGGATCCCAAATGCCAGCAGAAACCAGCTGCAAACGAAGGAAATAACATTTCCAACTCAGATATGCAATCTGAATTCCTCAAGTGCACATATGCTGTGATGCAAACCCTGGGAGGTAATGTTTGCCTGTAATTTGACCTTTCACTAAGATAACGAGGGAGTAAGCATAGATCTGAGTTATGAGTTGAGTTGCTTCCCCCTCTTCAGTTCAGTCAACCTGCTCATATGTCAGAGTAGTTCATATCTTGGTAGTAGCTTAAAACTGTAGGGAGAGAGATTGGAGCTGATAGGACTGTGGCTAGACATTTGGGACACGCTATAGCCACAAACAGTGACATAAAATGCATTTCCACTGAGAGAACCAAGCTTTGTGGATCAGACAAGGTGAGATACTGTGAGACCAGATAACCACCCAGTTGATACAATAGCTTTTTCCTGCATGGACTCAAGCGGTGGTTTAGGCACTTGAATTTTCCAAGTGGGGGACATGAACAAGACTCTGGGCAGCTCTTGTACAGCCTGTTGGAAGAGGGCACAGCATACTTCAGGAACCTTCCACAAGTTCTTCTTGCGCACCAGTGAACAGGGCTTCACTTACAAGGAGATAATGGCAGGGCTGAGACACATCACAGCCATAGAGTGTGCAAACTAGACCCACACTTGGAGGACACTTGGCAACAAAGTGCAGAGAGAACCAGGGCTGGGAGGTTCCATCTTCCAGCAACATCATGTTCCATCAGGGTGTTCATTGTTTGCTCACCACCCAGTGCTTCACACTGGCTGAAAGAGATTGGTTTATTGCCTACCCTTTCAACTGGTGCTTGTGACTTCACTGCTTGCACTGAGTGGATTGTGTCACTGTTTAAGGGTGCATGACCATTTCCCATTTGCCCAGCAGGGAGCCCCAGAGGATCTGTCTTAACTCTAGTTAGAGGGGATTTAATGTAGGAAGGAAGGAGATCTTGCTGACAAAATCTGACAAGGTTCTTGGCATCCTATATGGTAAACAGGGAGTGGAAGGGCTGGAGGAGTTAGCAGAAAAACAACAGGAACAGAGTGAAGTATGGGCACAAGACTGGCAAAAAGAAAATTGGTGTCTAGGGCTCAAGAGTCAAACTCCTAGAAACTTACAGACCTCTGGGCTAAAAGCGCAGCAATGCTGTGGGTGCACAAGACAGCAATGGGTGCACAGGCATGTAGCTTTTTATGTGGTTGCAGAGAGATCTTGACACAGCAATGACAGTAGCCAGCAGGCAAAGAGCTGGAAACCCTACTGGTGGTGCTGAAATGCCTCTCATCTGCCCATACCTCCTGCAGTTCACCTCTCCGATTCTCCCTTGTTTACTCATTGTCTCACTACAGGCAGTGGAAGCTCTTGGCAGAAGATGGCCCCCTCCCCATGTCAGTTGTCATTTTCTTGGCACTTGGCACTTGGCTTGTGCGTGAGCAGGCATATGCACACATGTCCTCCTCACAGATATGCACAGGGTGTGGTTAAAAACCATCCATAGGTTTTCTTCCTAGACAAGGACATATTTCCACTAGCCTATATTTACACAGGATTTGGAGAGCAAACTAAACCCCGACCTTGAACATGTTACGAAACACACTGACACCAGGAGAGAAAGCAGCACTGAGAATCCTGGTTTAGTGACAAGAAGAAAATAGCTTGTGTAAGGTATGAACTAGCTGTAGGAGCAGGCAGAGTGGACATGTGCCATTGAATGGCATGCTGGAAAAAAAGAGTGTTCACTAATATGCACATGCAAATTTTTCACCATGGGGTGGAGACACCAGAAATAACAATATGAGTATCTGCTTGAGGACAGTTGCTACCTTCTTACAACCATTATTTATTTTTTTCATCTGGTTCCATTTATGACTCATGCTTCCTAAAGAAGCCATATGCTGCTGAAGAAGGCCTTTAACTCGGCTTGATTCGTACTGAGCTGTATTCCTGGCTGTCAGCCAAATAAATGTAATAAACCCACTTTTTTTTTTCCATCAAAAAATAAAAATGAAATCCCATTTGCAGAGAGATTTAATTAGCAGCCAGTAAGTCATTTTTGGTGGTGAAAGCATGCACACTCATGTTTTGTTATGGCCTGATTTGCACCTTCAAACTCCATTGTAGCATTTTATTTGATATAATGTCGAAAGGTTTCCTTTCCCCCACCCCAGCCTTCATTCCACTGCAGATTCTGTAGCATTTGAACGATGGTAATTTTTTGGGAAATGTTCTACTCTGTGAGCTCTTCCCCTTGGATGTCACATTTTGCATCACCTATGTAGAACATTGTGACACTGATGATTTTAACACCCCGAACACCGCTCTGACAACAGTAATTTCTGCTGAAATAGGCAGTCGATCAAGAAACCTATGTATAAAATCAGGAGTTGGCATCCCATTAAAGCCTGTAGAATGCAGATGACTAAATCATAATCACTGCTGAGGTCTCTGAAACTAACAGGCCAGAGTGGGAAAAGAGGCTACCCTGACTATTTAAAATAGTCAGAGACTTTTTCTTCTTCCTTGTCCTTTTTAATTTGATGACATTCTCAAGTAATGCACATTGTGACAACAGGGGTTTTGCTCGTGCTTCATATTCCCTCGGGAAGGGGTAACGTTTGACACAGCTGGCATTGTTTTAAATACCTTAATTTCAAGAAAAATAGTAAACTTGAACCATTGGAGGGTTTAGCTTGTCCCCTTTCCTGGAAAATCAGGCTGCAGGAGCCAGGAAACTTCGCAAGCTGCAGGATACAGAATTTCCAAACACTTTTTGGGAGGTCGGAGGACACTGATAGACCAGAGTAGCTCCTCAAGCCTCAAGCCCCCATCCCCAAGAACAGACGCCCTGAAGCCCCGCGAAGCAGCCTCCTGCCCTGCCCCGCACGGCTGAGCGCTACCGCCAGCGCTGCCGCACCAGCGGCTTTCCTGGCAGTGGCCGAGGCAGCGCTGGGCTGCGCGGTAGCAGCCAGAGAGCAAACCTAGCCAAAGCTTAGGCTGCTTAAAGCAGCTTTAACTCTCACTTGGACTTCTGCATGGAAATCCAGGGGGTTAGCGCAGGGCAGTGCTCTAGACAGCGGCTGATCCTTTGCTTTTGCAGCCTGGCAAGGATCCAGCTCTGCAGAGAGCCAGCAAAAACGTTTCATGGGATCCCGCAGAGCAGGGGCAACACCACAGGGGCATTATCCCCCTCAGCTTCTTCCTGCTGCCTTTGTTAATTGATGGAGCAGGCAGCAGGACTCGGCTTACAATGTGACCCAGCCCCCTTCAGCCCCCACCCTGAGAGATCAGCTGGATCTGAATCCCTTCTGCTCCCAGTAGGGCCACAGGAAATACAGATGGAAAAAACTATTAGACTATTTAGCTTGTCTTCTGCCAGAGAGGAGAGGCTGCTCCCTGCAGTACACCATGTCTTTGCCTCTTTTTTTTTTTCTTCTTTTTTTTTTTTTTTTTAAACCAAAAGCCACTTTCTCTACTGAATACCTTAAGAAAATGTCTTAAAATTTAAGATGAGGCCAGTATGCCTCTCTGGGCCAGTCTCATGAGTCAAAATGTCATCCAGAGATACGAAACGGAGAGGAAAACTTTTGTCACAAAACTGGTCAGAGCCTGTATCATGTTCATTTTTCCTGGCAGGAGAAAGGGGCAGACTATTTCATCCATGAATGTTTGTTTGCTGTTTCGTTCCTTCGCTTTTTGCTTTCTCTCTCTGCGCCTAAATACAGCCATTGTGGAGGGATAAAAGATTGTGAGAAATAAGAAGGGGAAGCGAAGTACCCGGCATCAAATTAGACATTAAGAGGTTTTTAAGGGCCAGATTTTCACATGTGCCCAGAATCCATTAGTTTCTCCTGAGAACAAGTGCTCAGCACTTTTGAAAACTCTGACCACTTCATCTAAGTGCTTCAGTCAAAGAGTCCAGCTCTTCAGAAAACCCAACTATTCAAATAGCCACTCATTTGGAGTAACCCTTTGGAGATTATGAGTGTATAGCTATTTAGGAAAAATAAGCTCACAGGTCCTCCCTTAAGCCTTCATTCTCCTTTTAGATTACACAGTGACGCTTTTTATAGGGACAATGCATCTGGAGGATCCATGGCATTTATACTAGCACCAAAGACATTTAGGGACCAGCTCCTTCCACAGCCCAGAGCTGCCCCTTGTGACCGCCCTGCCCTGGCAGAGTGCAGCTGAGCCAGGCAAAGACCTTCACTTCTCTAGGAGCAGATGGGAATGAAAGAAGCTGAAACGGCAAAATGCCAAGTACTCTGACATCCCTGCAACTTTAGCAGCAAAATTTCTCATCACCTCATGGAAACAAGCCTTCAGAGACTGCACCTCCTGCTGTTAAAATGAATGTGGAAACTCCATTAGTTTCTATGGCATGGTGTCAGCCTCTTCTTATATTCTGGCAGGGGAGAGGGAAAGGAAATGCTGTTCTCCACTAGAGAGCTGGATCTGCCTTGACTGGCTTTCTGCACCTTGCTGGGCGTTCAGGGGGCTGTGTGTTGCCATGCATATTCATCCTGGCTGCTTTGCTTAGCAATACTCCTGTCAGTTAAGAGATGTCACTCATCAGGAAAGAATGTGAAAAGGCAGTTTATGTGGTAATATTGTTTTTGTTTTTGATTAAGCCTGCTGCTGATCAAGTTCCCCTTGCCATGCCAACTTCAGAATGAATATTCATACAATGCAGAAAAGCAGGGAAACTTACTAGAGCAGAAATGTTTACTGATTAACAAAAAAATGTTGTTTTCTTCTACCACTGCTCCCACCAGCCTGCAGTCTGGCCTGCAAGCAGCCAAGATCTTACAGGCTTTTTGTGTGCTTGAACAGGCCTCAGAGATATTAGGCTCCCAGAGTCCATTGGCTGCTCTACAGCAGAGGTGCCCTAGAATGACTGGAGCTAGTTTAATGTGCATTGCATGTGGAGATTGCCTGTAGAAGTTGATTTTACAACATATAGCAATGAACAGAGCAATAGGAGGCCATTCATGTTTCTTCAAGCTTCTGGGAAAATGACCAAGGAACTGTATATAGCCACTTGGCAGTACAGAAGGCCAATGGTCCTTGAATGCCAGTTCCCCCTTTGTGGGGTTTCTAGTGGTTCATGCTACTTGAAGGGTCTGCTCCTAAGGATGAGTATAATCCAACTTTGCCTCCACAGTTGTCCAGCTCAATGTTATCTTGTATAAAGAGACATTTTGCTTAAATTCAATCCCACACCTAATAAAGCACTACACAAATTAACTATACTCATAAATTAAAGAACCTCTTAAAAAAGAGTTTTCCTCACCAAGAACAATCATTTGGAAAAGACTTATGTGCACACAAAAAATCAGCTTATGTAGGCATCACAGAAGGGCAAAAGTGGAGTGTTTCACAGCAAAAGTTGTTTCCTACCTTCCTGGTGCTATAGGTGGTACTGAATCCAGCTAAAAGCAGGTATATTAAAGGCAGCCCAAACACATATGACAGATGTAGTATATGCAAAGCCCCCAAGAAAAAGTGCAGAACAAGTCAAACTATCCAGCACTTTCATCTTAAATTGAGCCTACAGTAAGCATATGTTCAGGGTCCATGTTGAGTGGATGTAATCTGTGTATGAGGAAAGGGAACAAGGACATTGCCACAGTAACAAACCCAGCTAGCACACAGGCTGCTGGCTTTTTCAAGCAGGCAATGTAACTGAAAAAATACCAAACCTAAACCAGTGGCTAGACAAAAATATGTATGTGCTGTAAAGGCTTTGCATTGAATATCCTGGATTTACTTTAAGGGCATTCTTCAGACAATATTGATCGAGATTTTCAGGGGTGGCTAAATGACTTAAAAGGATAACTCCCATTGACTTGTTCTACTGTGCAATGGAATAAATCAATAAGGCTTATTCTTTCTGAGCCGTGTAAGGCAAACCCTAATAAAGGACCCAGGCCTTGCAGCATATAAGCTTTGGGGCTTGGTTCTCATTCTGAAGCCCAAAACAGTTAAGTCTGTCACCTGGTCCCCGTCTGTTGGACATGTCAAGACACGTCAGAAATGAGCTGGATGCTTAGGAGGAAGCACGTTTGAAACTGCACTTGCCAAGCTGTCTAGAAGGCTGCAGGCAGGAAGCTGCTTGATCTCAGTCCTTGTCCTTTAAAGTCTCTGTCACACCACTCTACTCACTGGCCTTCCAGACGGCACTCTCCCTGTTGTGAGCCCAGCACATCCAAAGAGCTTTTCTTCTTGGGGACATTAAGTTGCAATCCTGATGAGCCAAGGGATCTTGGGCTTTTTGCTTCACAGCAGCAGAACTTTGTCAGAAAATAAAAGACCCTTCTGCTCCTCATGAGGTACTCAGGATATTCTCCTAGGAAACTGGAGGTGTTGATCTGGCTAGTTTCAACACAGATTTTGGAGGCTTTTAAGATACCCTGGGAAGGGCACCAAGTAATTAGGCTAATCTGTAAGAGGTGGTGACAGCACTCGCCAGAAGTGTAATTCAAAAGGGAGGCACATTTCCTCATATGTCAGGTATTTTCAAAAGACCCACTAGGTAGGGCAGGCCCTTTGGAGGATCTAGGCCAAGAAATACGTGGTTTCTGGTCCCCAGGTCAGTTTGGGAGGGAAAGAGGCATGAAGCAGTACTGAGGAGAGAAATTCAGCTCATGACCATAAGCAGGAACTAGCCTCAAACAAGGAGGCACTTTGTAAGTGTAGGTGCTGCTGGAGTTAACCGGAAGCTGACTGAAGTATTCTTGGGTTGAAGTCTTTGTACTTAAGTAGTTTGAGTCTGTTTGGGTTTGTTCTAGCTAATGATATCCTTTATTAGTGCTAATTCTTACCTACTGGTAATGTATCCTTACCCACTGGCAATGTATCCTGCAGTGGGGAAGCGCACGTAAGGATATTTGACATGTGACAGAGTTCCTACCACCCTGAGCAGAAACTGAAGCGATGTAAGAGGATTTTGCAGGCAGTGATATGAGACCAACATGCTCCCAGTTTTGCTGACGCAAATAAATCCTGAAGTGACTCTGGTGACAGTATTGTGTGAGAAGGAAATAAAGAGAGCTTGTCAGAACATCTGTATTTCCCTTGTGCTTTACAAAAAAGACATATGGATCTTCATAGAAAATTATACCCTCCTTGAAAAATAGAATAGGCAATTATATTCCTGACTTAGGAATTTTATAGCACACTGCATATAAAGTCCCTCATTCAGGTCTGCAGCTTTAGATCTAGAGTGCCCTGCTAAAACTCTTCTTTTCACCTCTTTTAAAAACATAGAACTTTTATACCAGAGATCACAGCATTACTCTGTGGGTCTCATCAGATCTGTGTGTATTCACAGCACCAAGTATTTTGGAGGACTCCTCTCCTCATCACCCTCAGAGCAGCTGTTAGCACACACAGGCTCCATCAGTCTTACCTGGAGATTAACTGCCTCAGACAGGAGCTGTGCAGTTGAGCTCCCACAGCACTGGGCCTGAGCCTGCAGGCTTGAGGCATGATGTGTTAGCTCAGCACCACACAGCACAAAGGCAGCTGCACACCACCCTTACAGGCTGCACAAGCAAGAGCAGGGAGAGCGCTCATGGAATTACCTTTCCCTAGCTAATGCTACCCTAGTAGCTACTGCTGTCCTAGTAGCTATCGCTACCCTAGTAGCTACTGCTGTCCTAGTAGCTATCGCTACCCTGGTAGCTACTGCTGCCCTCCTAGTATCCGCTACCTTGGTCCTGAAAATTTCTGATGCCTGGGAAAATTTTGTTGGATGTGTTTGCCTTCCTCCTCCACATCCCTTCCAAAGCATGAGAAGCGGTCATCACCAGTGCCTAGGCCTTGTATGAGGATATGTTTTTTCAAAGCACAGTATAAACATTAACTCATTAAGAAAATATAATTAAGATTCTAAGTACCTGAAACCCCTCTAGGGCTGCTCCATTGTAACCCAAATTGCTCAATGATTCTACAAAACAAAATGCCCCAAGGCTGAAAAGGTGGATGGTAAATTGCAGCTGCAAATTAATTAAAATAATCAAACAAGCCAGAGGTAACTCCTACAGTAAGGGAGTTGCTTATAAAGGCAATGTTAATAGAGCATTTGCCATCAGGCGTTGCCTGGTTCCCTTTTAATATCTCTGATTACCTGATCATTGTGGCAGAGCATTTTGTTCTCAATATAGCCATGCAGCCAAGGAGGAGAGAGAGGCTTTTATCAGATAAAGCCTGTTGATTTAAAATGTTTAATTGACTTCTTTTTTTATGGAAGCATGATCCAACAAGCTGCTCACCTCCAACTACATCTACTGCTTCACCTCTCTGCAGTCTGGGATGAGCCAGTTTTCTGGCATGAGCCTCTATTAGCAAGGTTATCATCATGACCTGAAATAAAGGTAGGAACACTGCAATGGATACAAAAACCTAACATTTAACAGCTACAAGCAGTCACTACCCATTATAGTGTTACGCTCATCATCTGCCATCACGCTAGAATTATGACAATTTTCCAGCTGTGGTTCTGCCTCCACATGGAATAAACAGGCTTAGTTTGATCATATCTGAGGAGGCCAAAAAATTATCCACCTTTTTTTGCTGCCACTTGCATTTTTAAGTGTGCTTCTTGGGCGGGAAAGCAGTGCATGAGAATGAAAAGTTCTGACAATGCAATGGAACACCAATACACTTGGAAAATTCAAAGAACACATGAAAACTAGACACCTGATGCATGTAACTGTATATTTATTTCTTTTTAAAGAACACTCCTTAAATGTATTGTAAGTCAATATACAAACTTGGTTTCACAGATTTATAATCCACTAAATAGCACAAAATATAATCCAGGTCGTTGGTTTCTTCCCTCTGTGTGTTTGAGAGTGTGTGTGTGCGTGCGTGCGTGCACGCGCACGTGCTGCTGGTGGCAGTGGTAGCCCACCACAAGCGTTCAAACACAAGCCTGGGCTCCTCTCGACTTTCCTCTGGAACAAACCTCACCCAGATGGAGACCCTGCTCTGGAAGACTGTGACTTTCTTGTCCGTGAATCCCGCTCCTTGAAGAGGCCAGGTTGGAAGTGCTCTCTGCTCTGCTGGCAAGGCCACGCTCCTCTGTCCCACACAGGATGGGAGCCTCCCCTGAAGCTGACCCAGGTACCCCAGCAGGGAGTGACCAGCCATGGTGGTCAAGTGCAAGGAAACACCTTTTTCCCCAGGTCCAAATCCCCCTCTGATACCCCAGGGCACTGCTGCGTGACACCTATGTCCCACAGTCGGCCCTGGTGAGCAGGGGACTGGCGGGGCTAGGCGGGACACCACTTGTCCAGCCAGCAGGCTGGCTCCTCGCCCAGCCCCGTGCGGCCGTAGGGGCCTTGCCACCCCACTGCTGGAGGCAGGGGAGCGGGTCCAACCATGGCCAGACTCAAGTCTCCCAGCAGCCAGCAGTGCCCCAGCTGGCAGCACAGCAAACCTCACTGTCCCAGTCAGTTACACAGACGGCACCAGTAATGCACTTGCACATATTTACATGGGGTGGAATGTTTTCCCATAGCTTTTTAAAGGAGTATATAGATCAACATGTTCACATAAGACCAAATACTTTTAATATATTTATAACTGTTTTATAAAGCTTTGAAAAAACTCACAATAGCACATTGTTTTACTTTAATGCTTTACGGTACTATCAGTTTAAAATCACAATCAGCACTTAAGTTATAGTCAATCCGGCAAACAAGAGGACCAAAAAAAAAAGAAAATTACAAGAGTTAAGAACTGACTGATACATCTTTTATCCTTTTTTTTTTTTTGTTTGTTTGTTTGTTTGTTTGTTTTTTAAACTAATGCATAAGTGCAGAATAAGATACTCTAGTTTAAATATCTCGTTTTACAATATACATTTTGTTCTAATTACGCAACAGTAAATCCCATGCTTCACATAGAAAAGCAATCCACAACATTAAGAAAAAAATTTACAATTTATGAAACAAAGTAAATAAATATTAGTATTACAGAATCAGAGCTGTACATAAAAGCTGTTCAGTTTTAATCATATAAAAATATGTTTTAGTGCAACCTCACATATATTGATGCTGTTTTGCTTTACATCATTTAGATCCAAGTGTCCAAAAAAAGGAAAGAAATTACATTTATTACAAAGCAGATACACAAATTCTAAAATATGTACAAATTACTGCTAAAAAAAATGCTTATAAGAATATAAGCAAAGTAAAGAAAAGGCACAAACATCTGTACAATTTAAAAGTACCAGACCCAATAAGAATTTCAAATTTAGTTTTGGTCAGGCTCATGATGACTTGTTATTTTATCTAATTCTTTTGATAAAACAAAAGTATATATAATAGCAAACTACTGTAACTTAGAACAGGCATGCTGTAAAGTTGAATACTTCCTCTATCTCTAGGGAAAAACAAAAATAAAAGGGGAAACCAAAAAAAAAAAAAGTGGGGTAAATGTATGGGTGAAAGTCTCCATGCATCTCAGATCAGTGTGGCTTGCTCTTCTCAGATGACGGATCTTTTCTGTCCTGTGTGCTTGATGCAGAGTCGCTCCTGCCGTGAAAGCCCAACTGCCGGACGTCCACAAAGCTCTTGCTGTAAAAGGTGGGATGGGCTAACGCAGTCTGTGATGTACCAAAACTGTCCTGTTCACCACTGTGCAAGTCAGGATGGGTGGCTGAGGCACAGGTCTGGCCCGGCTCAGATCCACTAAAGTGTTTAATGCTAAAATGTGCACTTTCTAAGGGTTTCTGGTGAGGCTCAGAAGGCCTCTGCAGCTGCTCCGCCCCATGCAGAACGGCTTCTTCTGTGGCGATTCGCAGAGAGGCTATGGCTTTTGTACAAGTCTGTATGTTCTCCTCCTGCTCCCTCTCAGTAGCTACAACACTGTCCTCCGAAGTGCTCTGTGACAGCAACAGCAACGGAGAGGAGGGCGCACTGGAGGGAGCGCTGGGGTGCAAGCTGTGCAGAGAGGTACGTTTCTCGTGGTGCTTAGAAATACTATAGGATTCTTTTGTAAGGATTTCCGCAGTTCCTCTTTGCTTCTCCTCAGAGCCCTCCCTCTGCAGGGCCAGAGTGGACGGAGAATGTAAACCTGAAAGGGCGACTGGTACTGAATGGACCATCTGGATACCCCCAATAGGCATCATAGGGATAGGTGCTCGGATCTGTTGCTGGGAGTGTAGTGGAAGGTGACTGAAGACGTAGTCGCTCGGACCTTCAGGGAATGGGCTAGACCCGTGGTGCTCCATACCTCCTTTTTCTCCATATACATTGAAGTAAGGCCCCTGAGACAATCCCCTTCTCTGTAACCAGAAAAAGAAACAAAAGAAACATCAGTGCTGCTACTAGCAAAATTCTTGTCTGGCTGCCAAACCACCTATCTGCTTTCCTGTCTAACACAACCTCCCATTCATGCAGCACCTTTCATCCAGATGGATCCCAAAGCATTTGGAAAACTCCACTAATTGCTTATCCAAACAACAGAGGAGGTTTTGCTTAGCTCAGCCCTACAGGGCTCATGCCTCTGAGGTGAAAGGCAGCATCTAGTTAAGAGTGTTCAGCAACACAAAGCAGCAATTTAGGTCAGGAAGTAAAGAGCATTGTACTCAAATGAAACTGTGGAGAGAATCTGGGGTAAATAGAGTTTCAACTCCCAGGAGGAATTTGGCCAGAAGATATATCTCACCCTCTCTTTTGGCAAACTGTACAAACTGTGCTGGTATTGGCAGCTCACTCTGAGTATCAAGAGTGTTGCAGTGAAACATGTATCATGTATGCTGGGGCCTCCAGAGTACTAAAGACATGGACCTGCTCAAAAGAATCCAGAGGATGGTCACAAAGACAACTGGAGGGCTGGAGCACTTCCACTGTGAGGACAGACTGACAGTTGGGGTTGCTTAGCCTGCAGAAGAGACCTCACAGTGGCCTTCCTATACTTAAAGGAGACCTCTGATAAACACCAGAGTCCAGTGACAGGACAAGGAGTAATGGTTTCAAACTGACAGATGGCAGATTTTAGGAAGAAATTCTTTACTGTGAGGGTGGTAAGACACTGGAACAGGATGTCCCGTCCTGTTGAAGGCCAGGTTGGATGGAGCTTTGAGCAATGTGATCTAGTGGAAGGTGTCTTTAAGGTGTCTTCCAACCCAAACCACACTATGATTCTATGAACGCTCCCTGCTCAGTACAGGAAAAATCTGAGTGCATGTACATGTTTTCTAACTGCTGAAGGATCCTGCCTCAGAAAAGGCACTTGATCCCCATGAGTGTTACCCAATCTTTGATGAAAAGGTATTTCCATGGAAGTTCAACTACTTCTCAAATTGTTATAGTCATTTAAGACAATGGAGCACCACTCTGGCCTATCTGCAGTGTAAACAAATAAGGAAAGCACTGGCATTAGCCAGTGATGATTCTGTTGAGACTCACCCACTCATAATGGGATTGGGAAAAATGAGGGATTTTGCAATGGCTAATAAAAAACAATCTCACAATATTGACATTTTCAGTGCCTTCCCATTACCTCCTGCCTTCAGAATGAATAAATTCTCTCCACTCTGTGTTAAATATGTCCTGGACTTTTGGGTTAATATTTTTTTTAATTATTAACTTTAACATTTTATTTTATTTTATTTTATTATAGAATAGAACAGAACAGAACAGAACAGAATAGAATAGAATAGAATAGAATAGAATAGAATAGAATAGAATAGAATAGAATAGAATAGAATAGAACTAACCAGGTTGGAAGAGACCTTTGAGATCACCAAGTCCAACCTATCATCCAATACTATCTAATCAACTAAACCATGAAACCAAGCACCCCATCAAGTCTCTTCCTAAACACCTCCAGTGATGGTGAGTCCACCATCTCTCTGGGCAGCACATTCCAATGGGCAGTCACGCTTTCTACGAAGAACTTCTTCCTAACATCTAGCCTAAACCTCCCCTGGCACAGCTTGAGACTGTGTCCTCTTGTTCTGGTGCTGGTTGCCTGGGAGAAGAGACCAATCCCCACCTGGCTACAACCTCCCTTCAGGTAGTTGTAGACAGCAATAAGGTCTCCCCTGAGCCTCCTCTTCTCCAGGCTAAGCAACCCCAGCTCCCTCAGCCTTTCCTTATAGGGTTTGTGCTCCAAACCCCTCACCAGCTTTGTTGCCCTTCTCTGGACACGTTCCAGCAAGTCAACATCTTTCCTAAACTGAGGGGCCCAGAACTGGTCACAGTACTCCATCTGATGATTAAGTATCATTTATTGCTGACCAGAAGAATAATGATGACAGAAGTGCAGGATGACATTTTCATAATTGTGTGTGGGATTTCACCACACAACTCTTGGGGGCTCCCATAGAAAATTAAATGAATGAAAATGCTCATCTCTGCTCTTCAAATTGACCAAACACCTATCAATTGCCCCAGAGCTGTGCTGCTACCACAGTCCTTGTGTGGCAGCCTGAGGACTGCACTGCTAAATGTCGATGTATAAAAGTGGCAGCACTTTAATGCTGGGAAAACCTAGCTCTCAAGGCATTAAGTAACCTCTTGATCCCATCCTAGGGAGCTGGTTTAGGGGACAATTAAAGATTCAGTTTCTGTGCTACCCAAGGGCTCAATCTCACTGTGCTCAGATGCTTTGTCCTCTTTGATATAAATCAACACTGAGACAGGAAGGGTGACCCATAATCATTGTACTAAAACTTAAGAGACGTTATTATTCAGAAACTAATCTATGTTGGGAATTTTCCTATTCAGAAAGTGAGACACTTGAGTCTCATAAAAGAGAAACTGTCAAAAGAAAGCATAGAGGCAGCATGTTAGACTGTTGAATGAGGAAAATTTTACAGAATACACTGCGGTTGCCAAGCCACAAGACATAGTTCACCTGCCCTGTCAGTCCTTTCTATCACTAATCTCACCTCTGCACAGCTGCTTGCCTTCTATTATTATTATTTTTTTTTCCCATGTCTGGTCTGTCAACCCATTTCTCAGTCATACTCTCCTCCTGGCTGTTTCCTAAGTTATGACATTTATCACTATTGCATCTGATGTGAACTTAGAACAAAAGTGACCAGATAAATAAAAGAGTCAAACTCGTCAAAGAACAAACCTAGTCACACAAAATTCTCTAACGGTGAGAGACACCGGCTTCATCTTGTACTTTGACACACTGTTTCAAAGGGGAATAGAGCAATTCTGTCCTTGCTGGGCACAGGTGGCTAACCTGATAGAAACTGCCACATGCTTCAAGATAAGTAGTATCCTCCAATACGTCTCATATGCCTAATTTTTACATAGCTAGTATCACATTATCACAGTATCACCAAGGTTGGAAGAGACCTCAAAGATCATTGAGTCCAATCTGTCACCACAGACCCCATGACTAGACCATGGCACCAAGTGCCACGTCCAATCCCCTCTTGAACACCTCCAGGGACGGTGACTCCACCACCTCCCTGGGCAGCCCATTCCAATGGCGAATGACTCTCTCATTGAAGAACTTTCTCCTCACCTCCAGTCTAAACTTCCCCTGGTGCAGCTTGAGACTGTGTCCCCTTGTTCTGGTGCTGGTTGCTAGAGAGAAGAGACAACCCCTTCCTGGCTACAACCACCCTTCAGGTAGTTGTAAAGAGCAATGAGGTCACCCCTGAGCCTCCTCTTCTCCTGGCTAAACAATCTCAGCTCCCTCAGCCTCTCCTCATAGGGCTTGTGCTCAAGGCCTCTCACCAGCCTTGTTGCCCTTCTCTGGACATGGTCAAGTGTCTTGATGTCCTTCTTAAACTGAGGGGCCCAGGGACAGTGACAATGTATGCATGTCCACTGGATGTCTTGCAAACCTGGCTGAGCAAATATCAGATTATTTTTCTCTGCCTCTGGCAGACAGCTTTGGGAATGGTCAACAGAAATGGTTATAGGCATTAATAACTCTTAATCTCTTACTCTGCTTTTATTTATTTTAATCAATATATAGCATTTTCACACCTACAAGCAGACACACATACATGGGGAACAGAGAGCTGTTAGGCATTGGAATGGGCTGCCCAGGGAGGTGGTGGAGTCACCGTCCCTGGAGGGGTTCAAGGGGGGGACTGGACATGGCACTTGGTGCCATGGTCTAGTAGTCATGAGGTCTTGGGTGACAGGTTGGACTTGATGATCTTTGAGGTCTTTTCCAACCTCATTAATTCTATGATTCTATGAAAGACTGAATATTAGAGGAGCTGTCTTCTTATAACAAACAACCTGAAAATCCAAAGTCTTTACTCTCATGACAGAGCGAGTATTGGATCCCACCACTAAGCACAGCGCAGAAAGTCACAGTATCTCCTCGTGGTGCAGTCAGAATAGGTTGCTATCAGCACAGTGATAAAAGCTCTTCTCTTTGTCAGGTGATAGTAATCCAGTTTGTTTCCTATTAATTCTCATTTGTTGCACTTTAGCATATTTCCCTCCAAACCCAGATGATGTAATTTCTGAGCAACAATATTCTGGAAGAATTTTTCACTAAACTCTCTGGTCAGGTCATAAAGCTAGACTGCCACATCATACCCCTGAGCAAAGCCCTATCCTCTAGAATGCCTTAGGGATGAGATAGGGTTTACCCTGTATCTGGTACATCACCTAGAACAGGCTGTGGGGGATTAAGAGGAAGATAGCATTTCAAAGCCAAGTACCCTTCACAGACATCCTCCTGGCAACCTCAGACCACAGCCTGCAAAAAGATGGTGGGTGGAGAACAATCTGTTTGATTAGCATGCTGGAATGTACGTGAGGCTTTTTAAAGTTAAAAAGCAAAAACTGTAGAATTCTACCGATGTGCTTTCTAGAAGACATGATGATTAATAAAGTGACTATAAACCTGTGTAGACTGCAGTTTCAGAATCAGCTCAACTTGCAGTCCTGAGATGGTACCATAGCAGCCCACATACACAGTTTACCTGGACCTTAGAATGCTGGCTCTGTGTACAGGAATTTGTTTTGCTCAAGACAATAAAGTACTGAACACTTAGGAAAGGATTTAATCTATGTATGTCTGCAATGATCAAAGGACCTTAAGTCTTATTGACACAGATATGCCTAACTTCCTTCATCCCCTGTGAATATATTGAGACAGGATCCAGACTTCAATATGAACGACAGGTGCAATAAAACAGCAACACAAGCAAAATCTACCTCCTCAGCTGGTAGGGACAAGTCTGTACTGCTCACAGCAAGAGACAGAGTTCCATTGTGTCTAGCCTGGTATTGGAAGAAGAGGCAAAAGCTCTCATCTGCACCAGGAAGTAGTGGGGTGCCTTAGGACTGGGGACAAGCAGCAACAAGGTGAAATGGGTAGTGCTGGATCCCATATTAATAATATGAGTTGTGGGGTTAGAGGCTGCTTCAGACCAACCCTATGCAGTCCCTTTCTCGGTCACAGTTTAAGTGCACCAGCTGCACTCCTAGAGCACATTTTTCAGTTTATCTGAAAACAATACAGGTCACTTACTCCAAGACTGCTCTGCGATGCAAGTCAAGGTATAACAAATGTGACAACAGAAACATATACCTGATCTGAGCTAAAATGATACCAGAGAGACACTCAGGGTGAACTAACACAGCCTCCCCATCTCTCCTCTTTCTTTCACAACTGGCTTAAAGTGACTGAGAAGAAGAATCAGGGCCCCTTGATAACAGCACCAGCCTCCTCATTAAGGAAAGAAACCTTTTGCATTGACATTCTTCATGGGAAGTTCTGGAGAGTATTCAGAGAGCAGTGGGGTCTGCCTTTAAATTTAAACAAGCCGGTTTAACTTGCCAGAGTCAAATGTGCACCAGGATCAGCCAGAGCCTTAGGCTTAGTATCCTGTTGCAAGAGTGTATCTGGTTATTAACTGCCAAAGAAGAAAAAGTGCATTTTTCTGTATTTTTGTAGTCTACAAAAATAGTTGTTTTCCCCATGCTCTTTTCCACTTAAAGAACTTAAATTGTTTTCTGTGTGGTACTTTCAATACCTGAGCACTTTACAAGCTCTTTGCACGAGACCACCAAAGTGCATGAACGTTCAAAGGAAAGCAACATGAAGGGGAATGAGACCAGCACTGACCAAAGCGACTAGAGCAACTACATTAGTTTCAGGGGAGAAGAAAACCATCCACTTCTAGGAACTGCAGGCACTAAAAGCACAAAACTATTCTTATTCCTGCAAGGACTGGGAACCCAATACAGCTATGAAAGAGGTAGCAGGATTGTAAGCTGGCATGTGCATTACCGATACCATTACTGATCATGTTCTGATTTCCTGGATTTCACTTCTCTAAAAGTAGAAGATAGCCTTTATTCCTTTTTCTTCCCTGACAGCTTTCATTTAGAGCAAGCTCAGATATTACTTTTCTTTCTACACACTGATTATAATGATTTGTGTTTCACCTGAACTCAACTACTCTTTGGCTAAAGTATGTTTTCCAGAAAGGCAGCAGGAGGTGAGGAATCCATCTTTTCTTCCTTTCACTCTTTTGTTGATAGGAAACAACATCACTTAAATTTGCCTGGGCTAAGTTTCCAATGATGCCTGTATTGAGATTCCATTGACTGTACTGAGGTCTGGTCTTCTCCCTCAAAACATTCAACATGAGACCAAGTTACTGGCGCTTTCTGGAGGACAAATGATCTTCTGCATTGGAGTTTTTACTGCCACATGCCTGTTCCTACCTCAAAAATAAAGCAAAAGTGTTAAAAGCCCGTCTGGCATGGTGGATTTATGAAAGAAGGAGCTAAGGGTGCTAAAGTGTCCTTATAATGTGCTAAACACCTTGCTGGAAGGTGTGGGTAACACACAAGGCAAACATTACAGCAAGACCTGTCAGATGGCCAAGGGTGACTGTTACAGACCCTTTTGTCAGCACCATCACACCCCAAAAACCTCTGCTACATGATGCCAGTGGAAGTGTCTTAAGCAAGGCATTAGGGACTGGACCTCTCTATACTGTGTCAGCTGTAGAATTTCATATAATCCTTTCCATATACCATGACATGACTGTTAAACTGGTGGGTCTTTATCCTCTTGTGTTTCCTTACTTTGTCAGTAGAACTGCTGGTGAGATTTGCATCTTCTCTCAGCTACACAGTGACTGCCCCTAGGAGAGTGCTGCAGTGTTTCTGCGTGCCCTTCCTCAAGGACCACTTTGTCAGCCACCCTCACTGCTGCTTTGATGAACAACTTAGGAGGCTATGGGGCCATGTCTAAGATGTGGGAGAAGTACCTGTGTTGCTTATTCCTACACACATGGCTGCTCACACTGCAGCTTTCCCTTATCCCCATGAAAAGCTAAGAATCAACTTTTGGATCTGCCAGACTGGTGGCACCGCATCTCTATTTGCTCTAACCATCTCTGCCCAGCTGCATTCCCATTCTATTCCCATGCACAGGTTACACATCAGCCAGGCTCCACAGAGAAGTTTACCCAACAGCTCTTGAAATGCTGTTTTAAGAGCTGAGGATTCAATTCTTCTGCACTACAGAGAAGCACCACAATGACTATGCAAAATGACAAGAAGACTGGCAACGGAGAAGTCTAAAGTAGAGACCTGCTGGGCAGAGGGCAGGAGCCCTGAGGCAGCATGAGCCTGTCACAACTTGCCCAGAGTGAACCCATACGTACCAGCTGACAAGGCAGTCAGTGAGAGGGCAGCACATGAAATGTGGCAAGGGAAGCATACTACTTTTTTTAGCAATTTACCTATAAATAAATAAGTAAATGGTGATGCTGTTCCTTAACTCTAAAGATCAAATTTATTTGCATTAAGGGTGCTTTGTGAATGCTAGGGAGTCAAAAGTGCTAAGTCTGCAGTTTCTAAGAGCTGATTTACTGAAAGGGACCAGCACAGACAGCTGCTGTGCAAGTTTTGCATATTTCCATTTCCACCCAGACGGTTGTGTTCCTGCTGAAACAGCCAGTTGTGATCATGCTTTCTGTGGAGCAGACAGCTGCCTGCTTCTGGCACACCATAATATCCTTGGAACACCAGACACAGATCCTGATTTTGACGGGCACCCTGCTCTTTTGAGAGGTTCTATTTATTTTAGCATTTTTATTTCATTAAACAATAGTTCAGTAATGGACACTGCGCTCCACTATCAAGGCCTTAAGTCCTGATCTGGGCTCAGTTCCATGGGACAGACTGGGAGGTAAAAGTTTGACAGTGCAGAAACAAGCTCCACATGCTGTAAGTTTCCTGGGCTGTTTTAAAATAACATAATAATATAGTATCATATCATAACATTTCATATCATATCATGGTGAGGAAGCTGGGGTTGTTCAGCCTGGAGAAAATTCTAGGGAGACCTAATACCAGCCTTCCAGTACCTGAAGGGGGCCTACATGAGGGCTGGTGAGGGACTGTTTACAAAGGCCTGAAACGATAGGAAGAGGGGCAATGGTTTTAAGTTAGAGAAGATTAGATTTAGGCTGGGTATTAGGAGCAAGTTCTTTACCATGAGGGTAGTGGAACACTGGAACAGGTTGCCCAGGGTGGTAGTTGAGTCATCGTCCCTGGAGGCGTTCAAGAGGAGATTGGACGTGGCACTTGGTGCCATGGTCTAGTCATGGGGTCTGTGTTGATAGGTTGGACTCGATGATCCTCGAGGTCCTTTCCAACCTAAGTTATACTGTGATACTGTGATACTGTGAGGCCCCATCCTTAGTGATATTCAAGGTCAGGCTCAAAGGGGCTCTGGGCAACCTGATCTAATGAAGGATGTCCCCGCTCACTAAAGGGATTGGACTAGATGACCTTTGGAGGTTCTTTCCAACCCAAACCATTCTATGATTCTATATCATATCACATCACATCTCATATCATCATACCATATTTTTAATACACACATATCTATATAAAGCAAATATAATAAAGACAGGACATTAATGTAAACCAGTCTAATTTCATTGACGTTAATGGAGCTACTCAGGCCTGTACCAAGTGAACTGACTCTTCAGCTGTCTCTGCTGCATCTGAATCAACATCACAGCTTGGTCCCTGTCTGTTCCAAACTTCTTGCACTAATTCCAGACCTCCTGCCAAGGCTCAAAGCTTACACCACCTCCTTCTACAAAGCTGCAAAGTTTTTAAAAATGCTATGCACACTTTAAGTAAGAGCACTGGTTTTGGCAACAGGAGTGAAAATATTCTTTCATACTTACTGAATGCCCTACTGGAATAGATTCAGACTGCAAATATTGACCCATGGACAACGCTGGATTATGGTATAAGCCCCTCCTGGGAGACGCTGCTCTCACGGAAGCCATGTATCTCCTCTCTCGCCTAGGAGACAAATCTCTTCGCACAGATGCATCTTTCCCCGGTGACATCGGTCTCCTTGGCGACAGGTGACGCTTTGGTGACACGTCCCGTCTTGGTGATAACTCTCTCCTCAGCACGGCCTCCTTTCGCGGGGAAAGGTGCCTCATGGGGGAAATATCTCTTCGGGGTGACAGATGCCTTCTGGGTGACAAATCCCCTTTTGCCATTAAATACCTCTTTGGTGAGTTATCTCTGTAGGGTGAAGAATCGTAGCCGGGCGATGACTGGCGACTGGAAGGTGAGAAGTCCCTTGGAGATGAACTGGGGTCCAACGAAAGCACGCAGTCCTCATCCATGCAGCTAGGTATGTCCAACCTGTCTTTATCAGGCTCTGAATCGGTACTCTTGCTCTGGAAGAACCTCTGATATTCTGTCATCTGTGAATCTTCACAGGAGTCGCTTGGTGTTATAAGCTGAGTAACCTGAATGCTAGGTAAGGTGACCAAGTAACTGATGAGGGAGGAGTGTCCCACAGCAAGGGAGCCCTCAGGGGAAGCCCCCTGTGATGCCCTGGCCGAGTTCACTGACAGGGAGGAGATCCGAGGGGGCTGCGGGCTGGTGCTTCTTGATCTAGTTTTTGGTGTCGAGTCTCCCTGAGTATCCTCAAAATCATCCTCATCTTCATCATCGTCGTCATTGTCGTCGCCATCCTCGCCATCTGATTCCTCCGCATCAGAAAACTGGTGCTCTGTTGACAGACCTGCCAGGTTGCTGCTCTTCTCTGCCTCCTGCTGCATGTCCTCCATGTTTTCTGAAACACAGAATCACACAGAATCAACCAGGTTGGAAAAGACCTCAGAGATCATAAAGTCCAACTTATTACCTAACACTTAACATCTCCTGACAACTAAACCATGTCCTCAAGTGTCACATCCAATCCGCAGTAGCAAGTCAAGACAGTAAGCACAAACCCCACCTCTAGTATCTTTTACTGCATGTGCTCCTCACCCAGCATACCTGCTGCCACTGCTGGATGCTCCTCATCTGGGATGGATGTATGAAGCCATACTTCATAGCCTCAAGCTATAATCTTTCATAATAATTCCTTAAAATTCTAGACTTGAAAGGGAGTATAAGAAGCAAATTTACCCTACCCCATCTTTCAGTGTCACTAAAAGTTGCCACCCCTCACATCTCAATTGAAAAGATCATAGAAACATAGAATCAATGAGGCTGGAAAAGACCTCAAAGATCATCAAGTCCAACCTGTCACCCAAGCCCTCAAAGATTCGAAATTCTGCATGAGACAGATGACAACAGGTCAGACTTTTATTTCTAGCTCTCCCTCATGTATCTTAATAAAAAAACATAACTCAGGCAAATGGATTTATTTTTTATACTTACTGTTTATTAAAAAGATGCCTCTAAATTAAAAAATGCCTCAAATACTCTCAATATATTTTCCCATGCCAGCCACTGTGCTGAAGTGCAATGAGTCATTTGCATATTTCAGAGGCCATTCCAACTAAATTACATCATTCTGACATACCTGCTTCTTCAGTTTCAGCATCATCTACAGATGTCATTGATACTCCAAGCTCCAGGCATTTTTTCATGTGTGCTTTAGACTTCATATGTTTTGTCAGATTTCCTATGGATCAGAAATTAATCTAATTAATGGACAACAGCAAGGATCATTCTCCAAGCCAGCTTTTGGTGTATCTTAACCCTGTTATCATGCAGATGGGAGATTTTGGTTTAAATAAAATGCAAACAGACAGGGCTGACTCATCCAGCCCATTGCCCTCAGAGCCTGTTTTAATGAGAGCAGGTTTTTGTATCTTCAAAAAAAAAAAAAACCCAGCCAAAATTTAAACTCAGGACCTGAGAGATATATAGGCACATCTCCAGTTTGCCACACAACATTAAGGCATCCCCACAAGACAAAAAATCAGTTGTAGATGCTATCTATCCCTGGGCTCAGTGCTCATGATATGTACAGGCTGCTTGGACATTGAAATAAGTCAAATGCACACTAGCTGTTCAGTTTCACAGCTTTCGAGCTAAGGGCTCTCCCATTTGCCTCACATGTAGTTTCCAATTGTTCTGTGCATTTGAAGCATGTTGAAGCAGAAGTATCCCACCAAAAAAAAGAAACCCACAACATTTCTGGGAGACTGCTCTATTCAAGTTTACCGTTTAGAGGCACTCCCTGAACTGAGAGGAGCTGTACTTAAGCATTCACCTGAGATGTGGGAAATCCAGGTTCAGCTCCCTTCTTTGGAGTATGCATCTGAACCAGACACAGCAGGGATTTGAAATCAGATCTCCCATTCCCCTGAGGAAGCAATCTAACACTAGACTATTGACTTTCTGGAGTGCCTGTCTTGGTCTGTTTTTTTCACAGATAAGAAAACTAGGTTGAGACTGGTCTCAAGAGACATTTTATGACAAAGAATCTTGCACACAAAGCACCAGCTAGAGAAACGAGAATATTGCTTGAACCCATTAGCCACTTTGGTCACATTTGCAATACCCAATGGGGAAAGCATGGCACAAGCAAAACCCACCCACTACGAAGACATGGTGCTTCTTAGCTCAAGGAAAACACTCTGTGAATGCAGCTATGCTGCTTCTGGGACCTCAACCAGTGTCTCCAGATGGTGCAAGCGGCACATGCAGCCTCAGGGCAGGAACACTGCACCACTGTTGGATAGCACAGGTGGGCTTAGAAGCTCACAAGCCAGGCTTTTTCTCTGACTTTCAGTCCCAGCTTATTTAAATAATTTCCTTCTCAGTAAGAACTTCTTACTGTGCCTGTGCACTGTGTGAAAAGCCTGCTGATGCCTCTGGCTGGCTAAATGCTCAGGATGTACAGCAAAAACCTAAAGTACCTTTGAAGATCTGTCCCCTACTGTTCTCAGCAGAAGAGCAATAATAGTTAAGAATCTGACAACTGCTCATAAGCAATAGTACACCAGTTAAAACACCACTTGGACTTTGAAGGCTAACTTAGACTCTTCCTACTCATGCCCTTGTTGTATAATAGCTTACTATTTCCTTTCTGTTTCTTCTTCTCTGCCAGAAGTGACAGCTTCAGCAAGCAGTTTCACATTTCTTTCCATGCCACCTCTTCCGCCTGGAATGTCCTCTCTGAACAGAGCTGCCAAACTACAATCCTTCAAGTCTCTCCTCAAGATTCATTTCTCCAGCAATGCCAAATGTAAACAACGATACAAGAACTGCTCACTAGATGGTCTATTGAGACTATAAATGTGCAGCTCCTTGTCTTTGTCTCTACATCCCCATGAAAGTTCTCATCCTAAATTAGGTTGATGGGTCTACTACAATCCATCGGCTATTCCCATCTTTGGCAGAGGAAGATGTGCTGGAGTCATGGAAACTATTACAATTCTCAATCCCCAAAACAGCCATGAAGTTGCAATGGGATCTTGGGAGAAACATCCTTCAGCTTCCTCTCTCTCTTCACATAACATCGCACTGGGACCAGAATCTATTTCCCTTGTCTGCCAAAGGGAAGCTAAGAAACCGAGAATGTAAGGTTCATCTGAGCCGTGCTACAAAGGACTGATACCAAAGGAAAGGATTCTTTTCTTCTAAGGAGGTTGTCGCAACACAAATCTGAATTCCAAAGAATATCATTATCTGTGGCCTCAAGGTGACAAATGGAAGCTTCTTTCTGTGCTGATAAATACATGTGAACACAAGCTATCAGATCTCTATTCATAATTAATGCCACAGTGGATGGAGTGGCCCATCTGGGAGGCATACATATTTTATACACTTGAAACTGACCCACTGTAAAGCCTATGAAGGCATGTATGCTTCAGCAGCTGAGGCTAAGCTTCTACATTATGTCATAACAAGTGTACTCTCTTGGTAGCATTTAAGTGTTGCTGCAATTAAAATTTGCACCATGTAGCAATTTTGGCAGAAAGTATTATTTGCCAGAGCAGTTCTCATGCTACTACATTTTCTCTGCAGACAGATGGACCAGTCAAGAGCCTATATCTCTTAATGGACCTATCCAAGGAGTCTCTCGGTCTCAGAAAATCCCCGGGTCAATTAAGTAGAACAGAAAAACCTCTCACAATCATTTTATTCTCAACAACATTCTCTCCTTGATTGCAAAGGCTGCTGGGATCCCAGATGGCAAAATAGCTTGAAGTTTGCCTGGGAAATGGCAAGAGTTCAGCAAAAAGGGTCAAGTACCTTTAGTTTTGAAGGCAAAATTACACAGCTTGCATACGTAAGGCCGTACATCAGTATGAGTGCGGATATGTTTTTTGAGCATGCTTGGCTTTTTGCAGCGAATTCCACATTCTTCACAAATGTACTTTCCTCGTCCACGACCTCTGACATAGACATAATCCTCATTTGATTTATACCTGTTGGAAGAGAGAAAGCATTTAAATCATAGGGACTCTAGGTCACATGCATGCACAAACATCACTTGTATGCATCCCATCCTGGTCCTGTATATACATCTCATCGCAATAAACCTATGAAGTCCTGAATTTTCAGTCTGGCACTCAAAAAGTATTTGTCTTCCAGGGAATACACTGGTCACAGTGTGTTTCAACAATATCACAGAATCAATGTTAAGGGTTCGAAGGGACCTCGAAAAATCAAGTCCAACCCCCCTGCCAGAGCAGGATCACCTATAGCAGGTCACACAGGAATGCATCTAGGAGGGTTTTGAAATTCTCTAGAGAAGGAGGCTCTACAACCTCTCTGGAAAGCCTGGTCCAGTCTTTTGTCACTCTCACAGTGAAAAAGTTTTTCCTTATGTTTATGCAGAACCTCCTATGCTCCAGCTTGCACCTGTTGCCCCTGCTCGCTGAAAAGAGCCTGTCTCTGTCCTCCTGACACTCACCCTTTACATATTTATAAACACTAATGAGGCCACCCCTTAGTCTCCTCTTCTCCCACCTAGAGAGATCCAGCTCCCTCAGTCTTTCCTCATGAGGGAGATTTCCACTCCCTTAATCATCTTTGTGGCTCCGTGATGGACTCTTTCAAATAGTTCCCTGTCCTTCTGGAACTCAGGGGCCCAGAATTGAAAACAATATTCCAGGCGTGGCCTCACCAGGGCAAAGTAGAAGGGGAGGAGAACCTTGCTCGACCTACTAACCACCCCCCCTTTTAACAGACCCCAGGATGCCACTGGCCTTCTTGGTCACAAGGGCACATTGCTAACTCATGGCCATCCTTCTGTCCAGCAGGACCTGTATGTCTCTTTCCCCTACTCTGCTCTCCAACAGGTCAGTCCCCAACCTACACTGCCACATGGGGTTGTTCTTTCCCACATCCAAAACTCTACACTTGCCCTTCTTGTATTTCATTAAATTCCTCCCTGTCCAGCCTGGCTAGGTCTTGCTGTCCCACACAACTCTGCAGCTACAAGCTCCCAGTCCTTAGTGCCTCTGGAAGTCAGTGGAGAGAAGCCAGGGAAGAGGCACATAGAGAAGTTTACCCTTGGTGTATAAAAAGTATTTTGCAGTTTGCACTATGCTCCATTAGGCCTATCTGGACCACATGAGAACCTGAGTGTAAGGACCTGGACACCGTTCCTTGACTCTAAGCTGCTTCCCTTGCTAGGGGAGCATGTGCATCCTGACTGTAGTATGACAGTCTCATCTGGGACACTGGCTGTGGCTGTCCTTCATTGCTTCACCTTACTTCTTGAATGGTGCCAGGTGCTTCAGATGCCCTTCCTGAATGCTTTTCTGTCAAGCCTCTTTCATATATAAATATTACGAATAAGAACAACAAACCCAATAATAGATATTATTTTATTACTCATTGATTCCCTTTTCTCTTCTGTCACTGTGAATTCCCAGCCTTGTGCTTTCAGTGTTCTACACATCAGTCCCCAACCTATACAGCTACACTTGTCCTTGTTGTATTTAATTAAATTTCTCCCTGCCCCACTCCCCAGCCTAAGTTTCATTCAATGGCAGCACAATCTTCTAGTGTGTCAGCCACTCCTCCCAGTTTGGTGTCACCAGCAAACTTGCTGATTGTGCTCTCTGTTCCCTCATCCAGGTCGTTGATGAATATATTGAATAGTACTCAATACTGACCCCTGAGGGACTCCACTAGATACAGGTGTCCAACTAGACTCCATCCCATTGACCACAACTCCATGACTTGTTTCCTTCAACCAGTTCACAATCCACCTCACTACCCAATCATCCAGACCACACTTACTCAGCTTAGCTGTGAGGAATCTGTGGGAGACAGTGTCAAATGATTCACTGAAATCAACATAAACCACATCCACTGCTCTACCATCATCTATCCACCTGGTTGTGTCCTCATAAAACATGAGACCAAGGTGCTATAATATGAGAATAGCATAAACACTTTGTGAGGAAACAGATTAGCTATCACTCCCACAGACAGAGCACAACTTCAAGTAGAAGTCTTCATGTTGGATTTATTTAACTGCAGTCTTGTACAACACAGGCATCTATCACCACTGAAAACAGTGTTGTTCTGCAGCGTGGTTCATGTAACTATTTTAGTGTATTTATCATTTGGGATCAGAGGAATCATAGAATCATAGAATTGTTAGGGTTGGTTGGAAAGGACCTCAAGGATCATCTAGTTCCAACCCCCCTGCCATGGGCAGGGACACCTCACACCACATCAGGTTGCTCACAGCCACATCCGACCTGGCCTTAAAAGCCTCCAGAGATGAGGCTTCCACCACCTCCCTGAGCAACCCATTCCAGTATCTCACCACCCTCATGGTGAAGAACTTCTTCCTAATATCCAATCCGAATCTACCCATTTCTATTTGTTTTATATTCCCCCTAGACCTATCACTACCTGACACCCTAAAAAGTCTCTCACCAGCATTCTTGTAGGCCCCCTTAAGATACTGGAAGGCCACAATAAGGTCTCCTGGGATCCTTCTCTTCTCCAGACTGAGCAGCCCCAACTCAGTCTGTCCTCACAGGAGAGGTGTTGCAGCCCTCTAATTATCCTTGTGGCCCTTCTCTGGACACACTCCAGCATGTCCAGATCCTTCCTGTAATAGGGGCTCCAGAACTGGCTGCACTCTGGTCTCACCAGAGTGGAGTAGAGAGGGAGAATCACCTCCCTTAACCTGCTGGCTATGCTTCTTTTGATGCAGCCCAGGATGTGATTGGCTTTCTGGGCTGCAAGTGCACAGTGGTGGCTCATGCTGAGCTTCTCATCCACCAGCACCCCCAAGCCCTTTTCTTCAGGGCTGCTCTCAAGACAGTCCCTGCCCAGCCTATATCAGTGCTTGGGATTGCCCTGACCCAGCTGCAGGACCTTGCATTTGGTCTTGTCAAGAGGTTGGTTTGGGCCCACCTCTCCAGCCTGTCAAGGTCCCTCTGGGTGGTATCCCTTCCCTCAATCTTGGAAAAGCCAATTTCTCTCCATTAAATATAAAGGAAATGCAGGTGACTAGCAAGGATGTATGCATTTACACTACAGATGCCTGAAGTCTCCCTAAGGGACGCCAAGTTGACTTAATTCATACTTGTGCTACTTTAAAAACAAAATGGGCAACTTCCAAGCTGCATACTTAGGAGAAAGCTGTTAAAGGGCATTTTCTTAGCACAGGCATAAGCATTCTATGCTGCTTTTGCTGATTACCCAGTGTGCAGACAGATAATAACATATGCAAATCTATGTAAAGCTGCACATTGCCTTTACTATCATGATAAATTGTTAATATGAAATCTAAAATGGCCCAGAAAATATGCTATGGCTGTTCTGAAGACTGCTAGGCATTCCCTAGAGGGAGAATTTCATCCTCATTCATCAAAAGTAAAATCCAGAAATTGTGGTAACTGATAAATAATATCTTTTTGTCCTGCCCCCTGTCCTCCATTGCCCTCCTGCTACACAGCACAAAGTACTTTCCGTCACCCTGCGGATGTGAAGCCCACAAAATATCGTTAGTTCTGACAGCCAGTGCTTTAAATAAATAAGGGAGAGTGTGAGAGATTCTGTTGAAGTGATGATAACTCTGCAAGAAGCAATTTTTGGGTTACAGAGCTGAAACATTTTTCAAGTGTGCTTTTCTTAGATGAACGCTTCTTCCATATGTTCAGCTATATCACTGGCACTATAAATACTGAAGCTAATGTTTTAGAAGCATACTGTCCTGTTCCTGTGTCCATCTTGTTATCTATTACATACATTGCTTCTCTTTAAAAGGTGGATGCCCAAATTCTTGTGTCTTCATGTCCTTCCCAAGAAAGTTGGCCCTCTCCCTTTGTCTTAATTGTCCCTGGCACCATAGGCAAAACTGGCATAGCTCAACACAATTCAGTATTTGGCTATCTCTCTAGCAGGGTTGGGTTTGGGGGTGGGGTTGTTTTGTTTTTATAATATTTCTGAAGTTCTGTTTTTCTCTTTGCCATTTCCCAGGTTCTCCTGAACACACACATCCCAATGACTCCTAGCCATCTCTCTATCCACAGCTTCAACTACCTCCAGATTTTATCCACTTTATCTTCTTTTAATCTCTCCTTACAGTCTGATTTTGCTGGAATGGCACCCACTATATCTTCTCTGATTGATAATGGTAATATAAATTCTGTGTTATAATAACATGTTTTCCGTTGCTCCATCTTCTGCCTGATCTCGTTCCATCGGCTTCTGTTACCAGCAGAAAGACAATTAAGACAATATCTGTCTCTTCATCATTCATATGGATGGTTCTTGGCCATAACTGACTTTGGCTCTCTACACTTCACCATAAATAATTTAACACTTAAAGAACCTGAAACACCAGAAGACTGAGCCTATGGTTATTATCTTTCCAGTCCCTAAGAATATTAGATCTTATTATTAACTCATGCCTCTCTCAAAGCTTTCTGTAATCCCCCCCTTATGACTACATAACTTTGATATGACTAGGGGCACTGCTGCCCTTGATTTGAAGGGGCCTCTTAGAGTTAGTAAGCTTTAACAAACCCCAAAGTCTTGCGATTTCTATCCAGAATGTTATTTTATTGGGGATTTTCAATTAGAGTCTATTAATGATAGACACAAAGGAACTAACAAAAGCAAACTGTGAACGTCTGCTCTCAACTGAGAATATCATTAAGGCCCCTTCCTTTCACTTCACACCATTAGTAACCAACTGTACTGCAGCAAGTACTGACATTCAAATTGCTGCTTCTTTTTGAGGAACACTGCTTCATATCCCATTGGTTTTGCAGTCACGGATGATGGAGAGCAGATTTTGTGATTCAGATAATTTCATTTGAATCAAGCCACCTGCCAGAGGTAATAATATGGTTGCTAGCCTCTTCATCAAAACCCTCTCTGCTGCCATGCTTACAGTCTTTGGTGCAGTGAGGTGGTGATGTGCTGTGACATCTACTTTTCACTTCAACTCTGTTCACTCTGCTCCTTTAGCTTCCCACTCATCCCCAGCCCAGTCTATTTGCTTTTTGCCCAAACTGTCATATGAGTGTCTGTTCCACTCGACTGGCACAAGGCAGCTGTACAACTGCACTTCCCTGCCCAACAGACAGGCTTTCCAACAAACCCCAAATTGACAACCACAGATCTTTCTCAATTATGGATTCTGAATTGTCTCCTTTGCACTTACAAAACAAATGCAATCAAGAAGACTAAGCAAATCCACTCCCCAAGACAAATGAAAATCAAAATCAAAATCCCCTGCTGAAACAAGGTATCACTATGCATGCTCAGCTGTTCAGGGAAGAAAACAGAAACAGATATTTGCTGCACACTACAGTGCACTATTTGTGTGTACTGAGATGATATCAAGATGAACTTGAGGAGAGTAGAGTGGAACAAAAAACACAAGGGTTCTACAAACAGCCAAGAGCAAGCAAGCACAGAAAAGCTACCCATGTTAAAAACTAGCTTTCAGAAGTCATGAGCAGAAACCTGAAGAGGAAGCCAAACACAATAGTCAGGGCAGAAAACAATGACAAAAGTGCTTACAGTATCTAAAAAAAAATAATTAGATAAATCTTTAAAATAGCCAAACTAATGAAAAGAATGAATCTGCTGTTTCACAAATAATCCCTACAAAATGTACAATAAAATCACGAAGTAAAAGGAAAGAGTGGACCTGTTAACACTACATCATCTTGTTCACTGCTGCTTTGCAGGTTACATGCTCCTGTTGAAGAAGCCCCAGTGTACTGCACAGACATTTGTCTCCCCTACTCCATAAATTAATATGCACATCAAGTCTTCTTAGGTTTTGCTTTATTCAAAGGATATCTAAACATAGCCAAGTATTACTAGGAGGCATTACTAAGTGATGTGTGAATTATGTGACTTTGTATAAAGTTTCACAGACCTTACTGGTGTAAAAGGAAACTTGAGGTCATGTAAGTATCATAAAAAGTTTCTTAAAGAAGGTATTAGATGGCAGAGGCATTTTATAGTGTGACCTGTTGTACTCACACTGATCTGAATCCTCCTGTAACTTGCTTTTCTTAACACACTTTTCTAACCTCTCATCGTGGAGCTTACATCAGTGCAGGCTATCTTCAGCTGGGTGATCCAAATTCAGAAATGATGCATAGTGGGAAGCAGGGAAATTTTATACTTCAAAGTGGGTGTAAGATGAAGCAACAGCTCTTTAAATTTCTTGTAAGGTTAGGCTCACTCCTGAATTTGGGTCACTCTTTTGTAGCAAGGCTTGGGTACTAGGACAATGTACAGCTACAGAGAACAGCCGGGATCAGGGTGTCTGGGCCAGCATACCTACAACAATCTCCCAAAAAACATTTTCAGTCTTTCAGGCAAGATGTAGGCTATAGTCCTTCAGTGCTGCAGACTACAGAGATATGCCAATGTTCATTTCATGAAGACTGTTCAAGTGGAGCCAAAACACATAACATTAATGCAGGACAACTGAGATTTTAAAGGGTACGAGCTGACAGAAACAGGAAAGGGATGAACAAACTTCTCACATCTCAACCCTGACCTATTTAGTTATCCCAGTGAAATAATGTTGTGAGACCATCAGAGTTTGGTAAGATTGAAAACCACATCTGTTTACTCAACTGACTATTCAAATTAATTAATTGCATCATTTCTTAATTCTATAAAATTAAACAGTATCTTCCATTTCAGAGTACACTGCAGAGGCAGGCAAGTGTCCATTTAATTTCCTTTTTAGAACAAACTTTACAAGCCTAAATAAAGATTAACAAGGTTTCAGGTCTCTCTTTCCCCTCTCATTGCTAGCTGTTTAAGTTATCACTTGAGTGATGGTCATGGGAAAATTGAACATTTTTTTCATCAACCATACATGACAGATCTATGGATTAGGCTAGGCACCACACACTTCACTGTCATCTTACGTTTTATCTCCAGAGTCCAACTTCAGTAAATAATACAAATTACAATGAGAATAAGCATGCATTCAAGTGAGTGGAGGCACACCAAGTGTAGAAATGGAAAGATACTCTCATGGAAGCCATTCAAATCAATTAAATGGTATAGAAAATATCAAAGTATTAACTGTTTTTCCATTTCTTTGCACATAAGGAATAAAAGTAATGGTTTTAAGTGAGTGCTCTCTCACATATTGAAAATATAATTGTCCTAACAGCAAAATAAAGCCAAGAGGAAGTATACAGGTACTCTGCATGCTAAGACTAACATAGACACATAAAAGGCAAAAGACTTAAGAGCTACAAGACATGGCAGGAATACAGGAGACTGCTCACATCCTAATTCTCTCATATTCATTTTCAAATCTCTTTAAATGACAGGCTGAACTTGAAACGTCCAGTTGCATTTTCTTACCCTCCTTCAAAGATTTTAATTCGTATCGGCTCAGTTTGTTTGGATGTAATGTCTTTATCTCCATGCATGTCTCCTTTTACTCTTTCTTTTATAATATTGCCCACTACTTTCTTTTCAAGCTTGCTGCCAAACAAGAAGAATGGCTCGTGTTTCATCTGCAGAACAAAGTCAAGGAAGGGTGTTACTGCTGGAGCACACAATAAACGCACACTTCATTTCAAGTACTTTTAACATTGCAAATCAAAGCCAAACTCTCATTTTGGTGCAACTCTGTAAGATGAATTAACTTGTCCCGCTTAATCGACAGGCATCATGGACAAATTTTTATGAGAGTCTTGACAGAGAAGACAGCACCATATCCTTCCTCTGGAAAATTGAGATGGAAAAGCCTTAGAAAGTAATTTATTGCCATTATGGAATTTTCCCTGGCACCATTATCTACTGCTTAATCTCTGAGGAAGAGTCAGTAAGTAAAAGATACTAAATGGCTCTGAAGATCCTCACCCAATTTTAACTCTAATCCTTATTTACAAACGCACATGGGATATTTGTGTCTGATAGTGTTTGAATCAGAGCATGATAAAAACAAAGGGCAAAATAAAAGGAGATAATGTATCACCTTCTGGCACACACGAAGGGAGGGCTTTAAAGGCCTCACCTTTCACAGCTGATTTTGAAAACAGAGACAGAAACAGCGGAAGCAGCAGAGCTTGTAGAAGGGTAAACTGAGACTCAAAAGTTGTCATAGGAGGATGGCAATGGTTGATTTCCCAATAGGGAATATTTTTTAATTAAAAAACCCCAAAACATTAAAGTACATCTCATAGTTTACTAATATTTTCTCAAATAAAGCTATATTTAATAGCATTAAAATATCTTATTTACCTGAGCAAACTGCTTCCATGCACTTGATGATGTCAGTTTACCATCTCCAGGTCTATGCATAGCAGCCAGAGTGTAGATTTCCATGGTGTTTTTTTGCTTGGACCTCAGAAGTGCTAGAGTGGTCTTTGTATTTAGCCCAGATGGGTTGGGGTTACATGAACTTATACACCATGAAGCATAAACAGAAGACTTGAGGGTTGGCTGCTGAATGTAATTGGGTTTTGTATAGTTTAAGAAACACCAGCTCACAGTAGTCGTAGTGCGCAGACTTGGGAATTGAAGGATCTGCTGAAAATCTGCTACGTCTGTCAGAAGAATGGTTGAGCCTGTGACCTTCCCACCGGTACTGGATGACATCTGGACTAACATCCCAAGAGGCAATTTTTGATGTTTCAGTTGGTCTTCAGGCTGAATGTCTGCTGGTGGCAATGAAGACCTCTGTGGACTCATGCTCATATCTGAGGCTGTTTCATCCACATCCAGCTCCTCTGGTGATTCTCTTCCTTCAGAAGGGCCACTGGACTTCTGCCCAGGTGACGTGGAATCAAAACTGGAAAGTTTCTCCCTGCTCAGTGGGGAAGCATCAGCTGTTGGCGTGCTGACAGGTGGGAAATCCTGAGATGATGAGGATGACAGGGGTGAAGAGGATGACACAGATGGCAGATTTTCTTTTGGCTCAGTAGCACAGCTCTGCCTTACTAGTTGAGGCTTCTGCATTCTTGGAAAATCTTTCTTTATATCTGAATTCGTTAACTCAACTGCACTTAGCTCCTCAACTATCTGCCCATACATTTTTTCTTCTTTGACTCGTTTCTGCTGCTTGGTCTCCATGAAGAGGTCTAAGCTGCTGGCAGGTGAAAGCATTCTTTTGCCTCCACCCAAGGTAGAAGCCATGTCAGAACTGGAAGGCAAACAGAGGGGAATTGGTGGCTCCAGTCCAAGTGGTAGTGTCTGTGGCACTTTCCACAAAGGATACTTTTCTAGCCCTCCATGCTGACCCAGCATCTGAGCTATGTTAAATCCAATTCCTTGCATGGTTGCATTAGTTGCCAATGTTCTTTGAGAAACAGTCTCATCAACTTTACAAATTACAATTGCAGGACTATTGCTCTGTCCAAGGATCTGGGAAATGCTTGTGTACATGACACTACCATAAGATGGCACATGGGTTTGAATCCTGACAGGAACAACTGTTCCTGGCAAAGACTGTACAGATCCATCAGCTGGGGAGTCAAAATCTGTCTGAAGATGCTGCTCAGAGGAGGTATCTGTTGGTTTAATGCTATGGTCTGACTGGTACTTAGCAAGAGTATTTTTTGAATACTGCTCAGATGTTCCTGAGTAATGCTGGTATGTTTGCTCTTTAGCATGCACATAATCTTCTGGTTTCTTTCCAATAAGCTCTGGCACATGTTCCAGATGATAACTTGAAGGAACATCTGTTTGGAAAGGCTGCTTGACGTAAGATTTCTGTAGCTGTTGAACAAAATGATGTTGGAAGTGTAGAGGTTCTGTGCATGACTGCCACAAGACAGGCTGCTGAGAAGGTGGTAAGTGAACCATGCAGACAGCTGGATAGGGGAACTGAAACAAGGTGCTATGAAGAGAAGGAAATGGGACTTTTTCCTGATGTGCAAATAGCTGCTGCTGCTCTGACGGATGTTTGTTAGAAATATAAGGTGCTTGTTGGATCAAGGGAGTCCTTAACATTTCCGGGCTACCTGCAAGAAGAGCCTGTTGCTGGGCAAGTTGGGATGAGCTATTACTAAGCTGAGCACAAGAGACAACAGCCTGTTTTCCAGAGTCCTCTACCTGAATGGGCTGAAGTACAGAGGAGGGTGAGTGATGCCAGGCAAGCTGGGAGGAGCGAAGACCAGCCTGTGCATGCTCCATCTGCTCCTGCTTTATACTTTGTTCTGTGCTCTGATCAGTCTGGGAAATCTCTGGAAAACCACTGAAGGAAGCCTGACGAACCAAGAAACACTTCTTCCTTTCTCGGGATGGAGACAGTGCTGTAGTTGGTGTCCCAGCTGAAGAGGCATGAGACAGGTTCCCATAATCAAAAGATTTACTTCGGATCTCTGGGATTTCAGCAGCATGGGGACAGGGCATCTGTTCAGATGAGCAGCGTCTCATTTCCCTCTGATGGTGATGCCCAGGGACGGAAAGTGAGTAAGCACCAGCTGGAACTGTTAAAAACTCAGACTGTTTTCCAAACTCATCTTGCCTGGGAGGTGTGATGAACTTCATACTCTCTTCTCTCTCAAAGGACATTGAAAAACTTGAACTGTGGGACAAATTACTTTCTTGGCTAGGGCTGCGAGAGAGGCTTGTACCTGTGGATTCAAAACTGGATTCTCCAGAGGAGTGCTCCATGTCAGCCAGTCGTAAACGCTTCTTTTTGGGTGGTAGCTTTTCAGCTGGAAGTTGAGAAAGGGTTTCACTTCTCTGGGGCCACTGGAATTCTTCAGTGGGTCTCTCTGGTTCTTTACTCTGCACTTCTTTATCCTTCTCAGGCTTATCTGGCTCCTCCGTGACACGAATTTCGGGTACCTGTATGTTGTGCTGGCGAACCAACCTGGGCTGCATATGATACTGTTGAGGCTGCTGCGATGGAGATGGCTTACTGGTGTCAGCACTTTCTGTTTGTGGAGCTCGGTCTGGGCTCATTGGAGACTCACAAATCTCACTCTCACATGCTTCAGATGGTGAATAGATCTTTTCCTGCTGGCATGCAATATGTTCTGTAGATTCAGACCGTTCAAATGAGTTTGGCCTGCTCAATGAATTTGTGTGCTGAATGACAGAGATGACATTTCCAGGGGGCTTTCTGGACAGTGATTCTGCAGCCTTTTCTTGCTCTGCAGTGAAGGATGAGTCTTCCAGAGAAGCTGCTGGGCTTCCAGAATGCAAGTAAGGCCTGCAGATGTCAAAACGCTCCGTGTGGCAATGGGCAGCACTGTCCAGACCTTGAAGGGCAAATCCACTCCTTGGCACTTCCTGAATTTGGGATTTGGGGTCAAAGTCCAAAGGCTGAATTCCCCCAGTGGTGCCAGTTGTACTGCTGCAAAGCATGGGGCTATCTTCCTCATCACCAACACTTTCTTCTTTCCTGCGCTTTCTGTTCTCAAAAGTTGTTCCAAGCATAGATGGCACCGCCTGCGATTGTCCCAGTGGATCAACAAAGTACTCTCCTGCCTTGTTCATTCCAGCTAAGGATGGCGAGTCCCTGTAGTTGTGCTTCTGAGCTTCAAATTCTTCCCACGTTCTGTAGTGCTTTCCACTGGCATCATAGTCATAAAAGGTCTTGTCTCCTTTCTTCTCTTTTAAGGATGATCCTTTGTCACCTGCTGTCGGTCTGCTGGAAGCGATAATGATATTTTTCCCTGGTCTTCCATGATAGTCAGAATCTGAGTGCCCCTCCTGCACAGAGGGCAGTTCAAAGGCAGCCTGTCTTCTCAACATCCTTTGGTGTGATATTCCCACTGTTCCAGGGTAAAATACATCATCTGAGCCAGTCATCTTCTCATCAAATGAATGGCTTCCTCTCAGAGATGGGGGAACACTTAGGCTGTTTGCAGAAGAGGTTGGCATGGAGTTACTTCTAATAAGAGGAGAGGAATCTACTGGGGGCTCTAGAAGGATGGGCATGTCACTCTGCTGACTGACTTGGTAGAGGTTGGATTCATTTTTGATGGATGATGTGGTCGTCTGGGATTGTCTGGAGTCTGTATTGCTGCCTGGATAAACATGTGTAGATTTAATAGTGCTCAAATTACTGGAGTCAGTGCGTTCCTCTTTATTTGGAGTCATCTGAGAAATGTGTTCCTCAAGCATCTTGATATCTAATCTGTTATTTAAAAGAGGTAATGGTTCTGCTTTGCCCTTTCTACCCATTAAACTGTGTTCCTGATTTGTTGTGGCTACTGTTACTGCTGTCCTTTGATTAATCCTATAGAACTTCCCAAAGATGATCTCTTCATAAGACTTTGCATTAGTATTTGGTGGGCTGATTTGCTGCTCAGCACTTTCTGAACGGGAAAAATAACCAGAGTCAGTGCTTCCTTTACTGTGTGGGCTCAGGAGGTTTAATGACTGCTCAGAATCTTGCCCTTTTTTCTCTGACAGTCTTAGTGCAAGTCGCTGTTTAACTGTATGAGAGTCATCAGACTTGGTACTTAAGGATGGGGTTTGCAACATATCAGAGCAAATATATGGTGAGCTCTCACTGGGTAACTGAATTCCACTTTTTGGGATAATCAAAATGGGCACTTTCAGTGGCCCCATCAAGGACTCTTCCATGGAGGAGTGAAAACTGCTTCTGCTAGCAATGTCCAGGGGGAGCTGCGGGACAGGGCTCAGTTTGTCAGGCCCTTCCATTAGCAGTGGGGTCTCCTCATCAGTGTCTGTGCTCTGCTCACCATCTGAATGTATTTCAGCTTCCACATCAATGTAGCTGGCATCTAGGTCCAACTTAGAGACTGCTGATTCTGTGAAAGGTACCAATCCTGCTTTAATTGCATGGGCATGTGACTTCCTGTGCTTGTAAAGGTTGCTCTTCGTCTTGAAGGAGAAACCACAAGGAACACAAGGGTACGGTCGCTCCCCAGTATGAGACCTAATATGCTTTTTAAGTACACTAGGTTTGGCACAAGCCCGATTACAGTAAGGACAAATGTACTTGCCAGGCTTTTTGGGTTTGTGCTCCTTTTTGTGAGCATCTTCTGATTGTTCTAAAGATTTTTGTGAATATTGGCTGTATGCAGGGTTCAAACTTGAAATCTTCTTTCTGGAGAAACCTCCGCTATGGCTATGCGTATGGAAAGGAAACAAGTCCTCTGAGGCAACTGACTGCAAGTGGCTAGGAAACTGCCATGGAGGGCCTTCCAAGCTCTGATGTGGCTTTATGTTGTGCAAGAAGCCTTGTGGCAATGAATGCTGTGGGAAAGAAAGTGAATGTTGACATGAGTAAGGGCTTGGACGATGCTGTGGATATTGCTTCTCCGTGACTTGCTGTGCAGCTTCACTTGATGATACCAGTTTCCCAGAACTAAAAAGTTGTGCTGATGCTGTGTTTCCTATTTGCTCGTGATCTATTTGTGGTTGCCTCTGTACTTCTTGATTGCCAAAAGTGCTCATCTTAATAACAGCTGAATGTTCTTGCCTCCATCTACTTGGTACTTTAGCAGTTTCTCCAGACCTTGAGGTAGCTTTTTGCCCTATAGCTGTGTCCCCAGAGTCCATTTTGTTACACAAGGTCTTAAGTGCTAGTTCACTTGAAAGCTGTGCAGACACATGGAGTGTGTCCAAACCTGTGCTTCTCAAAGTTTTGTTGCTCCCATTTTTCCAGGGCTGTTGCAAGCTGACAGACTTTTCTTTCTCTTTGGAAAGGTCCACGCAGTAGTCTATAGGCATTAGATTTGTGTCTGTACACTAATGTGAGTATTCTACACCTCTGTTCATGGCAGGAACTTTCCTAAACAGTTTGTTATACATTTGCAAAGACTTGTTATAGCATTTGGACATTTCTCATTCCTATTAAATACTGAGATGCAGAATGACCCAGAGATATTTGTGATCTACTAGAGCAAAGTTCTCTTCATCTCTTCCATGGTGACACAGATATCTGTATGGAAAAATTAGAAACAAAGAAGTCCCATATATCAATTAATACAGCCATGCTAAAAACCACTGATGCAATCAATTGCACTTTCACTGAGCCTTACATGAAAAGTATTGAGGGAGTAAAGCAAAAGTAACTACATTTCACAAAATTCCCTTTTGTGATCAGACACAGTAAAGACTGGCTCTGGAGATTGCATACAAGTATAATCACTATTCAGGAAAAGCCCTAGGAACAGAAAACAGAGTACTACACTTTCCAAATTAAACAGTAGCTTTGAAAGGCTTTCTGGGGGCAGTTTTAAGGCTTGATTCTCAGAAAGTCCATCACCTACTTACAAAGCCCTTTCAGCAAATCACAGTTGAAAATAAGAGTCCTAACACTGTGTATGGGAATCACCTTATCCAGTATTACTCAGCTATAGTTCAGACATGTACTTTAATCACCTGGTCTTCCTCTAAAGTCAGAGGATGGTGATTAGTGCTTGCAGAGAAGAAATTGCTCCATGTTGTGATAGGTGCTTCAGACATAGAGGATGTCTATGCACTATGGAGATGCTTGTTTCTCAGCATTGGCTAGGCAGAAAGCAGTAGATGACTACCTTAGAGTATATAACACATTTTAAGATGGCTAAAGATGGCTAAAGGGAGATGTTTCTTAACATGGATCATCTAACTGATTTTGCAACAATGTGTTATTCACCCTTTAACAGTACTTTTAAACAGTCAAAAAAGAGACATCAAATAAGCATTCCAAGCATGGCACTATTGTACCTTTCCACATCTCCATCTCCCAATCACTTTATTGAATTTTAGTGAGAATGTCTTACTAGAGGTAAAAAGTATTAGAGATGAGCTATCACTGTGACTTTAGCAGTTTAGATTTCAATGTTGAAACATTTCTATCCAGCTATACATGCACTTTTCATGCTTAAATTAAATTGGTTCCCATGGTTCCATTATAAAGGAGAAAAGCTCAGAGGTATGATTTTCATAGACAAGAGAGCATCTGAATCTGAAAAACAATCACAGAATCACAGAATTGTCAGGGTTGGAAGGGACCTTGAAGATCACCCAATTCCAACCCCCCTGTCATGTGCAGGGACACCTCACACTAGATCAGGCTGCTCAGAGCCCCATCCAGCCTAGTCTTAAAAACTTCCATGCAGGCTTCCTGCTTCCATATTATCCAAACACAGGATATTTTCTGAATGAAACAGTGAGAATTATAGAGACAATCATGATTTTACAATAGCAAGGTAAAGGGTAAAAAAAAAAAAGTATTAGATATTGGAACATTTTCCATTCCTACAGTGGAACAAATTAATTTGGCTTGAAGAAACATTAGCAAAGTGCAGGGGAAAAAGCCACCAGCAGGTAATGGGAATATATGATATAGTTTTTTTTAATATGAAACAATTACCTGCAGCTTCCAGGCATCTAACAGGCATGACTATCTTCAATTTTCCTGTAGAAAGAAAAAGAAAAAGTCATCAGAAATTATTGGTATGAAGTATACATGCTGAAGAAATTGCTCTATTCTTTACAGGAGGCATCCATAAATTTCTTTTATCCATCCAATGAAAAAAGTTCATGTTTTGTCTTAAAGGGCTAAGCAACCACATATTGAAGAATATGATCATGAGTCTTTTTAAAGCATTTAGGTTTCTAGTGTGTAAATGAGTAACTGCAAGTCTAAACCAATGCAGTCTCACTCTTCCTGAATCGGTAAAAAAGAGAGAGCTGCCAATGTCCGTCTTCATTCCTACACCTTTGTTAAGCACGGATTATCCCTGAATCCTATTCGCAAATCCTCTTTCAGTGTTCTCTCCAGCTAATACTTTTAGACTCCAGGCCTCTGATCATACATTTCAGGGACCAGAACAAAATCCTAGTCAGGCTGTCACAACTCAGGTGCAAGAAAACGTAGTGAAATTCAAGTAGTTTTCCAAATCAGTTAATACCAATGGGATACTGCTCAAGGATATATGTCTGCCTTCTCAAAGAAGAAACCTACAGACCAAAGACATAGATAAAAGACTTCTGTGACTGCCACGATTTGCCACCTATCTGATTGTCACCAGACTACAGGCTACTACTGTCTATATTGCCAAAGAGACTAGCACAGAAAACAGGGACCCGGAACACCCTATCACTGCTGTAGAGTATTTCTCCCATCCAAGCAGGACTCTCCCAGTTTTCAACACTTTTATCCTGAAAACAGATTTTGTCTTTTGTTTCATTAAAAAAGGATGCTTGTTCAATTGTGACAACAGAAGCAACAATTATAGCTTTTCTTTATGGTTTTTATTTGGGACAAAATTCAGAGCATCTCTAAAGAATGGATCTTTAGAAACAGCTGGAGCATTACCTTCAGATATGACATAAAGGCTACTACAGTGATCCTCAATTAGACACTGCCAGAAAACCAGCTAGAGCACTTGTGCTTCTTCCATTGTATAAAACCAACAGATAACTTTAAATTCCTTGTCATTTCAAAGAACAAATAGACATCAGTAAAGCCCCAAGACTTAAGCAGAATTGTTACTGTGCTACCTGTTACCATTTACTTATTTGATATTACAAACAATATATTGGTAGTGTGACAGCAAGATTTAAGGGACTTGGTTTGTCAAATGTGGATAACATTTTGAAGTCGTAACTATGGAGAAATCTCCTGTAGTACAAAATAATAGCAAGCTGTCAAATAAAAACCAGAGTACTTTAGGTCACGATGTCATTCAGCTTTGATGCACTAATGGCTATTTAAATAACCCACTTGCCAAACTATCTAAAAATGTAATCCTAGTAATATTTTTTGTCAATTTTTATTTTCTTAGTTTGCTTCCTCAAATAAAAAGGAAAAAAAAATCCTCATCCATGATTTACAGTGTATCAGATGTTGTTACTACAGAGCAACTCCATAGCACTTGAGCACAAGCCCTCCGAGGAGAGGCTAAGGGAGCTGGGGTTGTTTAGCCTGGAGAAGAGGAGGCTCAGGGGAGACCTCATTGCTCTCTACAACTACCTGAAGGGTGTTTGTAGCCAGGAGGGTGTTGGTCTCTTCTCCCAGGCAACCAGCACCAGAACAAGAGGACACAGTCTCAAGCTGCACCAGGGGAAGTTTAGGCTGGAGGTGAGGAGAAAGTTCTTCACTGAGAGAGTCATTCATCATTGGAATGTGCTGCCCAGGGAGGTGGTGGAGTCACCATCCCTGGATATGTTCAAGAGGGAATTGGACATGGCACTCGGTGCCATGGTCTAGTCATGAGGTCTTGGGTGATAGGTTGGACTTGATGATCTTTGAGGTCTCTTCCAACCTTGGTGATACTGTGATACTTCACAAGGAAATGCCATGTAAGTGGCAAAATAATTTTTGGCAGCTGAGCTAAACTGAAATTCAGATCAGTAATGATTCCAATATAGAAGCATGGATGTATAGGAAGATATCTGGCTTGAGAAGTAGAAACATGGATGAGAGCAAACGTTCCTCATTGAAAGATCATAAAGTTATTAGCCATCTTCAAAGAAAAATACTTTACTCCTTATTAGGCAGTTTTGCAAATGGTGAAGAAAACATTTCTAGAAGATGGGAGAATCCTTTCTCTTCCATACTCCCTCTACCAACAGCATCTTTAGAGAAAAATCTTCCAGTCACAGAAATGTGACAGCAATGGTTTTATCTGAGCAAAAGATGACGCTGATATACTTTCTCTGTTCTGGACTGAGACCTCTGTTACAGAGTTCAAGCCATTCTGTGGTCCTGCTATTTTCAGAAGGGTTCATATAATTTTTTAACCTAGACTATGTAACAGGTATAGACTAATTACAGGGATTATTGATGGCTTAAATTTGGTCAGAGTCACTCTCCTGGGGAAAATAAATCCCTTTCCAGAACAAACATCATAATTTCTGGTTTGGTTTGAGCCGCCATCCATCCTGTGTCAAAGGTCACTTTTACAGTATTTCTTCCAGTTTCTTTGGGGTTTTTTGTCATTGTTGTTGTTAGTTTGCTTTGGGGTTCTTTAGGGGTGTTTTTTATTCTTTATTTTTACCTCCTTAATGGGAGAATGGCCTAACTGCAGAAATCTGAGACCCTGGAAGCTAGTGCACATTCTGGGTTTTTTTCCAGTCCAGCCTCTATCTCATTTGTCTGCATCCACAGCCTAGCTTAAACCAACAACAGACTTCCATTTTTCAACTGATTACTGTTTCTCTGTGAGAAAACACCCTAAATATACTTTTCAATATTACCCTTCATCAAACATACACAATCCAATAGACAGAAACTCCCTATATTCCAACTACTACTTATTTCAAATTAAGGACCTAAGGATGATAAAAATGCATGCTTTCTTTAATACCTTTGGTCCAGTTCAGCTCTACTGGAGTGACTAAGAGAAGCCCACCTACACAGATCAGAAGCCATATGGGAGCTGCACTGAGCACATCGTCTGACACGAGCTGCAAAGTCCTGCCTGGCCAGGAGTCAAACCAGGTTTCCCTTGTAGGAATGTGTCCCAGGAGCCAGCTCCTCCAGCCACACTAACTGTGCTATCTGCCTGCTTCAAACTGGGACATTTTACTTCTGTGAAAACTTTGAACATGAGAAGATTACTGGGAAACCAGAAGCTGTATTTCTGTCAGATACACCTACTAAATCAAGACTAGAAAGGAGCATTACCCTGTCACTCCTTTTCCTAAGGCACCTATGTGAGCTGCATGTAGGGGACGTATATCTGGTTGATTGCAGAGCCCTAAGATTATTTCTTCCTTTCTTTTTTTTCCCCCTCCTTTCATTTAATTTTTTTTCCAGACCATTAAAATGGTTACACTCAACAACTTTAAAATAAAATTTGGCAAAATACAACTTTTACTACTTCTCAATTTGTAGCTCATGTTACAGCTCTTGCAAGTGAACAAATTGGAAACTTATGTCTTCCAGGCTAAATCCTGAGTGCAGCATATAGAATAAATATTGACTCTAGCGTAAGGACTAAGGGTCAGAACCAGCCCTGCTTTAAATCTTTTCTGTCCAGCTCTGCCAGCACGAAGCCAGTCTAAAACCACAGCAACTGGCTCCTGAAGAATTCATATTCTATAGGGCAAACATAGCGTAGCATAGCATAGACAAGCTGCAGTGGCTCCTATGAAATCCTTACAATCATGCGCAGACCTCTGCCAAAACCCTTATTAGACAAGTCTAGTTTATGTCTGGGATAAGCCCAGCAGCCAAGCAGCCTTACAAGAAAGAGAGGCCACCTCTGAGCGCTTCCCCACCTGCAACTGAGAAGAAAATTGCCTTGGCCTTTTGGGAAGAAAGGCAGCAGATCTTGGCTTACTGTCCTACCCCACATCTGCATCACTAATCATATTCTGCAAAAAGCTGTTTGGTGTTGACATCCCATTGGGGGGGGGGGGGGGGGGGAATCATTAAAAAAACCCTGCTGGGTATCCTAATAAAACATTTAATAGCTTCAAACAGCCTCTTCTACATAGACACAGTCATAGGTGGGCTAAGCCTGAAGTAGGGCTCTTGACCAGCATTCAGTGCACAACTCTGAACTGAAGCATTTGACTGGCATGAAGATAGATAAGCATTCATTCATCCTTCTTTGCAAAGTTATGGATTCGTTCACGGGCTGAGGCTGTTACGTAGTAACATATGGAAGTGAATGCAGACCTTGGGCTATACAGCTTTGGCATTTTACTCAAATAAAGCAAAGATGACCAACTGCATTTTTGTACCACTTGACATCACACTTGTGGTCTCTGAACTCCACTACTAGACTGAACTGCATTTTCAACAACCCCTGGTTAGGGGTCCTGTCTGACTGTGGGTTTACAGCTAGCCTTATACCTGTCCATCTCAGCACCTCAAGGGTTGATTGCAAATTCCTATGGCAACCACTGGCACTTGGCAAAGTCTTGAATTAGTGGGGAATGCAAGGATTTCTGTGCTTTTGCTGCCACTTGGCAGCAGTTGCAAGCCATCCTCTCACACATGCAGTTCCAAGACGGTAGCCCTTTTAAAACAGGTTATGTACATTTGTTTCAAAACAGGACATATACATTTGTTTCAATCTACCACTTCCTATATTGCAATTGCTCTTGTTACCTGTTCACATTTGAAGATACTACTCTTAACAGTAGTAATCCACCCCAGATGTTCCGCCTGCCCTCGTGATTTCAGCACTTAACTGAACATATTACCATTCCCCAAAACAAGTCAGAGAATCACAGTTTTGGAAACACCGTGAAACATTTAGAATAATACATTTCTTTATAAGTTGGGCAGTGGTTGCACCAAATCATTGCAATATATTTTTTCAAATGTCATTTAAAAGCACCAGCCAAGAAAAAAAGAAATACTATTCAGCAACTAGGCATAGTACCTAGTCTATTTACTATTAAATGATCAATCAGATTCTCCTAAGCTCACTAGAAGAGAAGCTACAGGGCAGGATCTGCTCTCCAGTGCTACAGCGGGTGCACACTGTGCTCACACTGATGCCCCAAGAAGCCAGAAATGAAGGGGCCTGACTAAGAGGATCCAGCTACAGATGCATCAAGGGTAGTGTGCAAGCTCACTGTGACCAAGCACAAGCTTTTACTGTCGGATTCTTATGAAAGCACCTTTGTGTCCCTGGTAGTGACTGGTTTCAAGGGACACAATCTGTGCACATAAAATCTGGCATCCGGATTGGTGCAATTATTTAAGTGCTTGCACTAAATTTGGCTCGTATTTTGGAAACTATTCTAGAACCACAGCATAGAGAGATGGCATTGGCAAGCACATGTCAGTTAATTGTAGTAGTATTGATTGTTTCATTCATGTTAAGGATTTACCAAACTTACCTTAATCATGTTAATTCAGGTAATTCAAACTATTATCTGAGACCATTATCTGAGTATGTTGAAGAAAATAATTGGAATTTGACTGCTTAAATGCATGCTGATGCCAACTGAGAACATGAATAATCAAATCTATTGTACTCTAACATCTGTTAACCACAACTGTATGAACTTACACCTGTCTCAGACATTTCATATACGTTTCAGTGGGTACATGCTGTGAAGAACAAAATTCTCCTTCCCTCATCTGAAGGTGATCCTACTGAATCAGAGGTCAGACACACTCTATCCCTTCTGTGATGACCCTACAGAAAAATCAGGTGTGACACAAGAATCTCTCATTTAACTTCAAGGACATTTGAACAGATATGAGATTTGATTCTGAGCGACTGAAAGCCAACAAACTCTTCCACCACCACGTAAAAGTAAGAGGTAAATTCTGCTCTACATTGTGATGGTACGAATCTGAACCAATGAGTTCCAAATTCCAGATTTATTCATCATAAAAACAAACAGATTTACACATCACTTAGGTTTAAGCTTTTACATCCTACATACCCATTATCTGAGGCTATTTGTTACAATATGAAAACAAACTAATCCAACACCTTCTAGATGTGTACAGAGAAATTTGTAACATACATTGCAATAAGTGTTCAATTACATGGTAGTAAGAAAACATTGGCAATTTTCTTCAAGAGAAGCTGGCTTGCATCATAAATGCTAAGAGCACAGCTGCAGCAAAGCACTCAGTTTTTGCTGTGTTAAGTATCTTAAATACAATTTTAAATTGCCACTCTCTGTTGAAAAATAGCACCCCCAAAAAATTCAAGTTGAGTGTATTTTAAGAAGCCATAGAAGAAGCCTACAGCAGAAATGCTTTAACACTGACTTTTTCACTATAATGACAAGGACTGCTCACTCAAATCACTATTTCCCATTTCAGCATTATACACAATGTACACATTACAACTGGATGGAAAAGATGTATAAAGAAAGCTTCCATGTTGCCAAGGTCCAATTGAACATAGACTTATTTCCACAAGATAACTTCTTTAAAAAAAAGAAAGGGGGGGTGGGAGGGGTGGGGGCTGGAGAGAGAAAGCTACATAGAAGCCAAATTAATCTTCAACACTTCCTTTATAGGTATTAGTCTGTAAGCAAATTACACTTCTCCTTGAATTGAACAAAGCCCTGCTATTAAAAGAGATGCCAAAATAGCCATGCCAAAACAGCCACAGGACAAACAAGCTTGTCAGTCATTTAGCAGCTAATTGATCTCTCTGATCCCATTGCTTTTAACTAATCAGGTAAATATTTTGTTTCTGCTTGTCTAACCTTGCTGTGCATGTACAAATCTGTCAGAGGTGCCTAAGCATGTCACATAATACAGCATCTACCTGTTCTGGTTGTCTGTCTTCTGATGTGGACATCCTGAATCCATTTACACACACACACACACACACAAAAAAAGACAAAGGATTTGGATTATTCAGATCTGAAACTAATATGAAACTAAACATGAGAATTATATAAACTGCTAATCTTCTCACACTGCTACTTATTTCCTTGTGGAACAAGTTAAAAAATGAAAACAGACGAGTAAAATACCAGCTATTTCCCCATGTGGACCTTAAATGTGATGGCAGAGCAATGGTAGATCTGACAGACAGCATTTCCAGTGTTACTAAACTTCAAAAGACAACAAAAATAGCACAGTAATTTTACTTCCCCTCCCCCAAATTTTCTTTTGAATCCAGTATGCAGCATCTTACAAGAGAGACACCAGCTCCTATGCAGAGAACAGTCAGAAACAGACAGCCACCACTAAGGTCCTTTTTAAATGCTATTTTGATGGCCTAAGTAAGGTTCATATGATGCCTAATCCTATTGGTCCTTATTTGCAGAACAATCAGTTCCTCTCATGTATAAGTTCAGAAGCACATAAACAGTAGCAAATAAACAATGTATAGGAGTATCCAAAGTGGTGTTGAGATAGAAATTAACTCTAAATTATTGGGCTGATCTGTTTAGCAGCAGAAACTCAACTCTATCTCACTTTCTTCTGAGCCACAGCAATTGAACATAAGGATAGCAACCCTGGATGTGTTTAAAGGTCATCTGGATGTGGTTCTTGGGGCTACAGTTTAGGGGGAACTTTGTAGAATAGAATAAACCAAACCAGGTTGGAAGAGACCTTCAAGATCATCACGTCCAACCCATCCACCAATCCAAACCACCCAAACAGCTAACTCATGGCCCCAAGTACCCCATCAAGTCTCCTCCTGAACACCTCCAATGACAGCGACTCCACCACTTCCCTGGGCAGCCCATTCCAATGGGCAATCACTCTTTCTGTATAGAACTTCTTCCTAATATCCAACCTGAACCTCCCCGGCGCAGCCTGAGACTGTGTCCTCTTGTTCTGGTACTGGCTGCCTGGGAGAAGAGACCATCATCCGCCTGTCTACAACCTCCCTTCAGGTAGTTGTAGAGAGTGATAAGGTCACCCCTGAGTCTCCTCTTCTCCAGGCTGAGCAAGTAGGGTTATCAGTTGGACTTGGTGATCCTGAGGGTCTTTTCCAACCTGAATGCTTCTGTGATTCTGTGATAAGATGGCCAATCCTTGAAAGTGTGAAATAGTTTCTGATCACTATTTGTAGGATTACTTTTTTTTTTCCCACACCAGCAGCACAGAAAAGAAATGGAGCTTTGGCGCTGCTGTTGTCCCCGAACTACTGTCATGTAAATTGATAGACATTATGTGGCCCCTGAATGGCAAAATACCTAAAATCCATGAAAAGCAAAGGTTCAGACACTAATCAACAGACCTGTGCTGTTAAGTCCCTGCTAAGATACTACACAAGTGTTTCCCCAAGCATTACCAGGGACAAAAAAAATTAAATCAAATCTCGTGTCAGTACTGCATCACTTTTAGGTAGAAAGTGGTTATTAATGGTATGTGATGCCACTGGGACTGCAATCAAAATTTTGTATTTTCAAGAACTGGTGAAAAATACTGAGATTAAAGAATTTCTTCTCACTTTAACACAAAGAAAAATGTTAATCAGAAAGGGAATACTCACACTTTATCAAGGGCAGATTAACTAAACTATGAATCTAGGAGCACTTGTGCAAGACAGGAGTGCATATGCAAAGATTCCTGTGTGGATGTGATTACAACACATTAAACCAAATAAACCAAATAAACCAAATAAACCAAACCAGGTTGGAAGAGACCTTCAAGATCATCGTGTCCAACCCATCAACCAATCCAACCCACCCAAACAGCTAACCCATGGCACCAAGCACCCTATCAAGTCTCCTTCTGAACACCTCCAATGACGGCGACTCCACCACCTCCCCGGGCAGTCCATTCCAGTGGGCAATCACTCTCTCTGTGTAAAACTTCCTCCTGACCTCCAGCCTGAACCTCCCCTGGCGCAGCCTGAGACTGTGTCCTCTTGTTCTGGTACTGGGTGCCTGGGAGAAGAGACCATCATCCGCCTGTCTACAACCTCCCTTCAGGTAGTTGTAGAGAGTGATAAGGTCACCCCTGAGTCTCCTCTTCTCCAGGCTAAGCAGCCCCAGCTCCCTCAGCCTCTCCTCATAGGGCTTGTGTTCCAAACCCCTCACCAACTTTGTTGCTCTTCTCTGGACTCGTTCCAGCAAGTCAACATCCTTCCTAAACTGAGGGGCCCAGAACTGGACACAGTACTCGAGGTGTGGCCTAACCAGTGCAGTGTACAGGGGCAGAATGACCTCCCTGCTCCTGCTGGCCACACCATTCTTGATGCAGGCCAGGATGCCATTGGCCCTCTTGGCTGCCTGGGCACACTGCAGGCTCATGTTAAGCCTACCATCAACCAGCACCCCCAGGTCCCTCTCTGCCTGGCTGCTCTCTAGCCACTCTGACCCCAGCCTGTAGCACTGCATGGGGTTGTTGTGGCCAATGTGCAGAACCCGGCATTTGGATGTGTTAAATCTCATACCGTGGTTTGCACTCTTTTCTAGACTTGCAAATTGTCTATGCTAAGGATAAGAAGAGTGTCAGAGAAGAGTTTAAACTGCTAAAGTTGTCAGCTATGACAGTTTTCCTAACCAAAATGACATGCAAAGGCTGAAATGCTCTGCATTTTCATGGAAGTACTGCAACACTGGGCAGCTGCTGGGGATAACAGACCCGTGCTGCTAAGTCCCTGCTAAGATACCACACAAGTGTTTCCCCAAGCATTACCAAGGACAAAAAAAGAAATCAAATTTCGTGTCAATACTGCATCATTTTCAGGTACAAAGTGATTATTATTATTATGCTGTTGCCAAATGGAAATATTAGGCAGATATCAGGCTTTTGCCTAGCATTTTCATCTTAGAGGGAGAATATCGCCAAGACTTCTGGGAAGTGAGGCTTTTTTAGTTCAAAAAGTTACACAATCTTAATTATACAACCATGGCAGATTTTGCGAACAGCTATGCCTCCTTTCACACCATGTCAGAAGAAGCCACTTGCATTTCAGATTAAAATATCAGCATTTTTCTAACACTTTCTTCAATGAGCAAATGCACTGTGCCTCTGCTGAACGTTCTCACCCCGGGATGAATTACATAGGAAGGCATTTATAGTATCTGAACTTGTGTTTGTTTTTCACTCACACCAATTATTATACAAGCTTATTTTAAAACCTGCCATTGTTTACTAAGCCCTGTGGTCACCACACGTCAAAACAAAAACAGATGCAAGCTGAGCATCAGTAGCATGTTCTTACAATTTTCTTTAATGGGTTTTTTTTTTGCACCCAAAGTAGAACAGGCCTTCACAGCAGTTTTATTTCAATCCATTTTGAATACTTCATTACAGTTCAGCTGAGATCAGCTATTAAGCCTCAAATCATACAGATGTCACAACAGTCACTACTCTGCAGACAAAATGTTTCATTTTGACTTGTAATTCCATACAGGTCTTTTGCAATAGCAAATCTAGTCACTTAGCCTTGCCTAAAGATTCTGACCACTACAGCAGTAATATAAGGTATATTAATTGGACTGCACCTGTAAGGATGGTGCTTTCTTTAAAACCCTTAGGATGCCTGGCAGGGGGAAAGAAAGAAAGAAAAAAAAAAAAAGAAAGGAAAAAAAAAGCTCTTTAAAATTAGTCATATTCTACATATTCTACAGCACTTCTTTCCTTTTTATTGCATGAAACATTGGAAGTCACTATATATAACATCCAATTGCATCAGAACATCTCTTTATAAAATCAGTAAAGTGAGCATGAGCTTTCTGCTGTGTTTTGCAGGCATACATTAAATTTCATTCTTTGCAGTTAGACTTCTTTACACAAAACACAAATCAACTGTGTTTATGAACAAAAGCATCACTTCCCTGACCAAACACCTCTGAAAAGATGATAGTCTACCAAAATGTCCTAATCCACTTATAAAACCTCTGTGTTGGTATCTGAGGGACAGGCCAAGCTGACAGCTTGGTTACAGATTCTCAATAAATGCAATACACTAAACCCCAAAATATTTCTTGGGAAAGACACTGCTTACATTTCATGATGACTTTATATCAGACAGGGTTAGATCAGAGTAAGTTTTGACTCAGCATGGCTGGTACTGGGAAACTTGCTGCATGTTTCGATCGTAACGATTTTGCTCTTCCTTTTGCCCTACTGTAAGGCATCTTAAAGTGAATGGAATTTTTTGCTCAGTAGTGCTGGACTTTTTCTCATGTCCTCATCTGGAAAATTTAGATTTATGAAAGAATAAAAGGGCCATACCACATCTTTGTTCTACTCCAATAGATTTGGTCAGCACAGAGGTCTGTAAAGAGAGCTGGCTTGCAAAAGGAGTCTATGGAAACACTTCCAATTTTGATGACACGTTATTATTGCTTAGCCTGGAGAAGAGGAGGCTCAGGGGAGACCTTATTGCTCTCTACAACAACCTTAAGGGAGGTTGTAGCCAGGTGGAGGTTGGTCTCTTCTCCCAGGCAACCAGCACCAGAACAAGAGGACACAGTCTCAAGTTGTGCCAGGGCAGGTTTAGGCAGGAGGTTAGGAAGAAGTTCTACACAGAGAGAGTGATTGCCCATTGGAATGGGCTGCCTGGGGAGGTGGTGGAGTCACCATCACTGGAGGTGTTCAGGAGGAGACTTGATGGGGTGCTTGGTTGCATGGTTTAGTTGATTAGGTGGTGTTGGATGATAGGTTGGATGCGATGATCTTGAAGGTCTCTTCCAACCTGGTCTGGTCTCGTCCTCTTCTCTTCTCTTCTCTTCTCTTCTCTTCTCTTCTCTTCTCTTCTCTTCTCTCTCTCTTCTCTTCTCTTCTCTTCTCTTCTCTTCTCTTCTCTTCTCTTCTCTTCTCTTCTCTTCTCTTCTCTTCTCTTCTCTTCTCTTCTCTTCTCTTCTCTTCTCTTCTCTTCTCTTCTCTTCTCTTCTCTTCTCTTCTCTTCTCTTCTCTTCTCTTCTCTTCTCTTCTCTTCTCTTCTCTTCTCTTCTCTTCTCTTCTCTTCTCTTCTCTTCTCTTCTCTCTCTTCTCTTTTTAGTACAATGAACACCTTAAAGTTTTGTATATGTATCCCACACCAACTTTTGATACTTCTCCAAGAAAACTTGCTATATGAATCCATTATTCTATAGTTAATAAATGGCACAAGAGGACACAAAATCAATGCTACCCAGGAAAAGTTGAAGTAAGGACAGCAAAACGTTGAATTTCAGCCACCAGCAGAGAGCTCAGCAAGCTTTAAGAGGGCAGTTTAAGGGTTGATGGTCTATTAAAAGGGAAAGCAAGTACTGTTCAGCTCTGGAAAACTCCATACAACTTTGTACAGGGTTTTCATGCTCCTGCACATTTCACCAAATTTAGTTTTCTTTCCATTGTCAGAAGTAGAAGTGAAATCAGCTAGCCCAAAGCCTCTTGGGTGTTTGTTATACACCAATGACATTTTACACTACAAACAAAAAAAAAACATCACCAACATACAACGGTAGAATGGTTTGGGTTGAAAGGGACCTTTATAGATCATAGAGTTCAGCTCCCAGACATCTCCTAGTCCGGCCTGCAACATCCCCATTAAAAGAAAAGAACAGAGTACATTCATGAGCACATAGGACTTCATGTTTGCTAACCTACACTTTAAATCATTACTAAAAGTTCCTTGGGAGAGCACATAATAATGTGAAAAACTGGACTGCAAACCAAAACCATGTAGGCTATTCTCCTGAAGACCAAAGTAAAATGCTGTAGCACTTGGATCACCTAAGGCTACAATTAATCAACCTGTTTATTCCATTGAACCTTTCCTTCTACTTCTCTCTTCCTATCCACCATGGCAGGATTTGAGGACACCCTGTTCGCCTGGAGATAGTGAATCACTACAAGCCAGCAGGCCCACTCGGTTCCTCAAAAGACACAAAAGGTGTAAAAATAGCTTGTACTAATGAAGCAAGTACAGCATCAGCAGCCAGATGAGCGTGGGTGATCAGATAAGGGTCTGTTGTTGCAAAGGGCAAATTATTAAGAGAATGCTTCTCCCTCTCTCTCTTTTGATTAAGCTTTGTTCTTCCTTTGCTGACACCAGTCCTCTGCAATGCCTGATAAATGACACCTGACAAGACTGACTCCTCCTGTAATTGCAAGTTTCATACGGGAGCAGGAAGCTGGGCCTCACTATGAACTGAAGGTACAGTGGAGGTGTCACCAAAAAAAATAAATAAAGAGAGGCAAAAATAAAGCCTAAAAATAGCTAGGACTACCCACTGAGTATGACTCTGTGGGTATATTTAGCCAGTCTAACACCAACTTTTCTTGTTAAAAAACACAAACTTACCTTCATGCAAAACAGCTTCCTGTTTCTAAACGTAACTTGAGAAACTTCAGAACATGAGGGGGGGAAATTCAAAGCCTGTTTCACTGAGATTAGGAAAAGATTAAATGTGAAGAAAATTACATGGGTTTTGCATCCTCACATAACAAATAGAGAACAGTTTCCTATCAAAACACCCTAATACAGCCCAGGAAATAGACTCAGAAGTGAAACCAGAGCTGTACCAGCAAACTTCTCCAGGGACCAAAAATGAGACTCTAAGAGCTGAAGGAAGTGGGACATGTCCTGTGCCAGCTCTGGATGCCTGAGCCAGCAGTGCCCTTGAGAGAAGGCACCAGAAGCATCCCAGCCAGAAGCAGACACATAGGCTTGAAGACTGATGAGATGCAGTTGTACTTTGACAACTCTGTTTGGCCAGCTTACACAACTTCACCAGCACAAAGAAGCTTTTAGGAACAACGCAAATATAACTCTCTCCCATTTAAAGCTGTGGTAAGCTTGGTCCAGCATGGATAGGGGGCAATGCTTTTAAACTAAAAGAGTGTAGATTTAGACTAGATATAAGGACAACATTTTTCACAATGAGAGCAGTGAATAACTGGAACAGGTTGATCAGAGAGGTGGTAGATGCCCCATCCCTAAAAACATACATGGCCAGGTTGGAACAGGGCTCTGAGAAACCTGATTTTCTTAAAAATGTCCCTGCCCATGGGGGTTGGTCTAGATGACCTTTAAACATCACTTCCAACCCAAATCATTCTATGATCCTATGATTCTTTTCAGTAAGTTCCTGCTATGGCTTTTCTCCATTGGTCAGTGTTTAAACAGCAGGCGTTGCAAAGTTACTGTCCTGAGCATAAGACCCTAGCTTGTGCCTCCACAAACACATGGCCCAGGTGGGGAGGGAGACTGCCTGTATCTTGGGTGGTATGGTGGCTCCATGGTGGCACTTTCCACAAAATGGAAGTCTACAGTCAGTGACAGCACTGCTGATTTATTAGCCTGGGTAGGGACACTTCATGGTGGGCAACTGGAAGCAGCAGGTGCTAGTACAGGGTAACAGTAGGGAAGGCTGCAAGGGGAGCCACGGGAGTCAGTAGAAAGAGATGGTGTTAAGTAATGAGGGGCTGCACTATCTCACATCTTCCTACATCCTGCCACAGGTCGCTTTTCCTGCCACAGCCTTCTCCCTCCCACCCCTGCACAGTGTCACTTTCACCAGCATGCGCTCCCCTCCCACTCAGCAACATGTAAGGCACACCATGATTCATGTCACCTCTCCAATCTGGCCCAGCATCTCTGAGGCACAAGCAATAGATGCAGACTATGAAAGGTTAGGATTAATGCTTTATTGGCAATTACAGCAGGCAAGTGGCTCAAACCATAGTGCAGTTTTTTCTTTGTGAAGACCTACATGAGGTGTGAGCAGGTTGCCACAGGCCTGGTGCCTGCTGCACAGTGCCATATGTCCTCACTGCTGGGCAAAAGGGCAGGTCCAATTAGACATCTTGTATTATTAATGTTCTGCTGCTTCATCTGTCGATCACATATCCTCTTTACAGCCTTCCTGAGCTCCAGCTTGTGTAACACACTGACATCTGTGGAGGCACTGCTCTACCTTGGAAAGCTTGGGCAGAAATCTGGTAGAGGAGATGGGACACCTTCCTTTTGCAGACCCAAGGAAGAGGTGGAATGGCCGAGAAGTTGAACAGATCATTTAAGCTAGGATTCTCAGGCTAAAAGATGAGAAATATGAGATATCTGCCCTGCCAGCAGTAATAATCACAATGTATTATTAACAAAACTCAGGTTTCATCATCAACTTGACTCCAGTTTCAAGAGCTGATCTCACCCTAATCATCCACCAAATTACATCCAGGATGTCCCTCTGAGCTGAACCAGTACCAGCAAGGAAGGCCGCTGGTAGCTATTATGTTGAAGAAAAAGCACAGGTAAAAATGAGCTATCAATACTACAATCAAACAGGTGCAAAAAACTACAGACAGATCTTAAGCTGCCCAAACCCAGGTTGCTATGACCACTTGGATTTGATCCTACCAGAAAGGCAGAGGCTGCAACTTCAAAGCGGCTGAAAGGAGAGGTCTCACCGTCAGTGCAATGCCACATATGGCACAGCTGACGTGACTCTGCTTCTGCAAAGGATTGACTCCACTCCCCTCAAAGGTGTCAGTAAAGTCACAGCTTCTCTCTTGGATCTCAAAACATGAGAAAGGCCACCTACATGTTTGCTATAATGAAGTAGCCAACTGTTTCAGTCACGACCCAACTGCCGCAACAAAGGACCCTTGCTTGATTTTGTTCCTCTACCAAGATCATCATCAGAGTAACTAAGATCTTCAAAAGCTTTTTCTCAACCTCTAAGTGTGAGATGAAAATGCCATTTTAATTGTGGATCAGTTACGCCTGCTTGAGTAAAATAACCCCAATCACTGGGATGCAACAGCGTAACAAACAGTCCTCTTCTAGCAGGGAGCCTAATTGCTCTGTGAGCACCAACAAAGAGCGGCTGGTTCATTAGAGCAAGCTGGAGGAGTTGCTGTTTGTATCTTCACAAGCAGAGAATATTTGATTGCAAAGCCACTATGGGTGTTTGATCCAAAATTCAGCCTCTGATTTCTGATCAGCAAAACTTTAAAAGTAAAGAAGCTATCAGTCTGGTATTTATCACTTTCTCGGGGTAACATGTTTTTTTCTCCTTGATCTGTTCAAGGATGTCAAATCTAATCTTAAAATAGGATTTGGACTTTTATGCTCTATACAAACCTGCTTAGCAAAGAAAGCAGCAAGAGCAGAACTGATGTAAACCACACTACAGTTTCACGTGACATCTGGAGGATGCTGGCAGTTAAGTTGCTATGCTGTAGTCTGACTGCACCAGGACCTTGCCAGAAAGTGCAAAGGGCAGAGGAAGGCCAGCAGAATGCCAGCAGAGGTCAAAAGCAGCCATGCTTCCTGCTGGCTGCTCAGAGCAGGTCTGAACAGCAGGCAATCTGGCAGATGGCAGAGGAAGCATACTTCAGCATGATTTGCTGAATCACACTAAAGGGGAACATGGCAGCAAGTCCTGATGAAATATTCAAGAGCTCCCTTTGCCTGATGCAGGGGACCCCAGGTGCAGTTCTGCACACCTTCTGGGAGACCATGCTACTGTGCTCAGGTTTGTCTGTCCACCCTCTCCTTTACTCATCTTACAGCCTGCATAAGACATTGCCTTGCTTGATGCTTTGGGGATGTGCATTTCTGTTTCTTTTTCCTTTATAACTGTCTTTACACTGAATACTTTGTGAATGGAAAACACAAATGAAATTTCAGGCAGATACCTCCCTCAGCAAGTCCATCAAGAGCAGTGGATCTTCTCCAACTCAAACTCCACACATAAATATGTCCACAGACAGGCTCAGACATATCTGCATAATGAGGTCCATTTGCCTGAGTGTTTGCTAATGGATGCTTGACAGTAAGGGACACCACAAAAGCATACAGTTTTGTTTTGTTTTGTTTTGTTTTGTTTTGTTTTTTAAGCAAAGGAACAATGTGTTGCTTAAAAAATGCACCACCCATGGATTCAAATCCAAACCTTAACATTGACAGAGAAATTAAAGGTGCAGAGTAACTTTTTTTCCACCCCTTTTCATGCTCTTTGAACCAGCTTGTGGGAAAGTTAAAAGAAATATTCCACCAGTGAAATGGAAATTGGATCAAAAAAGTAATACAACAAAAGCCTTCAATATAGTGGAAAACTCCACATGGGATACTCTCAGGGAAATCACTCAAATGTAAGTGCTACCCAATGTGCTGAGGGCCCAGGTAGGTCAGCTCTTTGCATAGCCAGGACCATACTCTGCTTTTCACCCAGAGTGCTTGTCAGGATTGGAAACCAGAACCTTCTTTTCTGACAGGTCATGAATTAAATAACTACGGATGGTTTCCAGGATCTCTTTCCTCCTGCTAGCAGTCTCATACAGAAACAATAAAAGTACTGACACTGTAAATTAGTTCTAGGGGTATCTTTTTCATCACAAAGCTGCTGCAAGATATTTCTTCTCTAGTAGCAGTAACAGTGAGTTCAGGAAACACAGAGCACCTGCCAGCATTAAAAGAAGAGCATAACTAAAAGAATGTGTCCCAGTTGTTAAAATGGTGTTTGTTACAGGCATTTCCTCTATGCTAAAGTGGTCCAGGCAACAACAGCAATAACCAATAACAAGGAAAAAGTTAAAGGAGCACTAACAGAAATGGGACACCACTGTTCACTGACATTTTTAACTTCCAGTAGAGTTTATCCCCTCCATGATCAGGTCTGGATTTATAGCAAAGGAATTGAGTAAGTGTATGACTACCGCACAGAAAGTTTCAGAAGGTGAAAAGTGTCTGAAAATTAAGATCACACCACCGAAATCCCTACCTGTCCAATACCTTCTGTTTTCGCCTGGATTTTCTTTCTCTCTCTACAGTGAACTGAGTTTCTATAAGATTATTTTTCTGTGATTTTCAGAGGAAGATACAGAAGGAACTGTGGACAAGCACTGACAGCATCAAGCCCCTGAGAGACTTAGCCTTTGTCCCACTTGAGAAGTGGATACTATGCCAGCTTGAGTGGATTCTGAATCCTATCTTTAATTAAAGAGAAGGTGAAATCAGGCAAACCTACCTCTTGCTCAAATACTATTCTTTCCTCAGTATCCCTCTGTTCTCCAGAAAAAATGGTCTTCTCCCTGTTGGTGACAGGGGGCTATGCAGGCACAGGATCCAAACCCTTTCCTACTATGTCCTCACCATCTGCATGCTGTCTACTTCTCTATTGACAGCTTCCAATAAAAGCTTCCTTTAATAGAGTTGTCCTGACTCACAGGTTGGGGGGAGGGAAGCTGACCTTGCTGCAGCATCAAGAGCCTCTGACGCATTTTGGGAGGCTGTGGTTTCAGGTCTGAAAGCATTCAGCCTTGTTTTCAACTAGGTTTTACATGTTTAGCTTCCAAAATACCACCCTATAGCTCCATGTCCATTTGCAACTCAATGTTGTTTAGTGGTTCGACTTAGCACTATTCAGGGCTTTAGCCATATGCTTGGCAAATTAGCAGTACGCACCAGCAGAAGAGAGTTTCTCAGAAACACAGCCACCCAGGCTCCTGGCTGGCTCCACCTCTTGTCCACCCACTCCCAGTTTCAGACATTTCACATTCCAATACTGGAAGTGTCTATGCAACATAAGTTCACATTATTGCACAATGCACTCTGCTCCTTCTAAGAGCCACCGCATCCTCAAAAGTACATCAACGCTACCAGCAGGAGAGATGTTTACAGTGAATTTCTATCTGAGTGGGAGTATTTTCTCCAAGAACCTTCTAACAAGGATATGAAGCGTATGACTCTCCCCTACGTTTGGTAAAATGGTTTCTGAGATGGCATTTATTTCACGCTTCCACATCAGCATTCCTTCCCCTTTAAGCTGCCTTTTGCAAAATTGAGAATTAATTTTTACACTTCCCCAAAGTATTTCTGTGCTGGATAATTTTAGGACATGCTAAACAGAACAATTTCTGCCTATCTTAAATTTAGAACTGAGGCCATTTGTAACTTTTGCAGTGAAATACAACTGATTGTCATCAGTGTGTTTTGCTAGTTTTTTTTTCCTTGCTAAATGGCTTGAATAATTGCTACACTCCCTCCTTCACTCAGTTTTTACATTCTAACAGGTGAATGGAATCTTTGGTTTCAGTTTAACTGGAGAACACCATTTCTTTTAGTATGGGGAATTAAAAGTCACAGACTCACAGGTGATTCACAGATTGCATTGGATTGGAACGCACCCTCAAATGTCATCTTGTCCAAAGGCACCCTCAAATGTCATCTTGTCCACCCCCCTGCAGCGAGAAGGGACACCTCCAACTGTATTTTAAGGTGGGCACAATTTTTTCCCCAAAGGACAGTACCTAGGTGGAAAGGGTGGCGTCATGTTGTGTCTCTGAAACTGTGTTCAGCTTTTCAGTTACAATTAAATCTTGGCTGTTAGCATGGAAAGCCTATTTTGCATTCTCTTGAATGCCAGTGAGTTATACTGGTATCACCTAAAAGCAATTTTTGACATCTTTAAATAAGGAACAGATGACCAGTTCTTATCTCCCATCTCTTGATTCATATCTGTAACCTTCATCCTCTGCACCACCATGGCAGCTGATCAGTGGGGAAGCAGAAGAGTTTGGGGCTGGGGGGTGTTCCCAGCACCCTCTGAAAGGGCATGCTGGCAGGGCTAATGGCAAATGTAGCTCTCAAAAAGCCCTCCTGATTTCACAGCCAAGTGAGTTCATCATGAGCTGTTGCTGCCGTCCTCCCTGAAGTTCATATCCAGCAGTCAGTGTTCAGAAATCTGATTCAGGCTACTCAGTGAAAATTATGATGGCAAAAACAAATCAGTGACAGAGGTAGAGGGAGACAGAGAGAATCCTATGAGAGGGACAGAGCAAGAGACAGAGAAGGACTTGTGTACTTATTTGTTTCATCAGATGCATTCCGAGTCATTCGTTTGGGAGATATAACATGACTGAGAGTCAACTACCCTTCATCCTGTGGAAACGATACTTAAAATGGAGCTAATGGCTAATACTTAGCTCCTGTTCGGCCTGTGAGCAAGTAAAAGGTTAGACTGCAATATTTAACCACAACTCTCATGTCTTTTGAGAAGCACAGAGAACGCTGCCTGAAGGAAAGTCAGACATCTGCCATGCTGCTTCCTGTGTGTATGAGGTGATGAAATTTGACCCAGCCTTCAGCCTCATGTAGACAGTGAGTTTCCTCTGGTACAGTGGCTGCCACACAGTGTGGTTTCTGGTAGAACCCATTTCCTTCTGGGGGACGTTTCCCACAGGGACAACAGAGGCTAGCGCTCTGTTCATGACACCAGCCATGACCATCAAATCTGCCAGCTGGTCACCACGCAATATAGGCATAGGTTCAGTGCTTTAAGCAGAATTGGCTAAATGAGAATATAATGAAGAACCCATGAGGGGTAGCAAGACAAGGGAAATTATTTGTAAAAGTCCAGAGACGCAGTGCCATAAGGAGAGCACAGCATCTACTACTCATCTTGACGAACTATTCAAACTGTTACTTTAAAAAGTAAGAGGCATGTGCATTCATTCTTTTTTAATGTTCAACCCTAAGGGGTCACTGTGTGATACAACAAACACCTTAGTGTCAGCAGCATTCCTCTCCCTTCCCATATGCTCATCACCAGGTGTCCAGTCACCTACAGTAATGTCACAGATGCCTTTCACAGGGACAGTTAAAGCAGGCAATAAAGTAAGACATGTGAGGGAGTCCTTCACTTTGATTGTCTGCCCTTAGCCAATTTTAGTCACTTAAATGTACTTACTTTTTATTCCTCATTAATCTCAGATGGAATCCAAGAGTTTTACAACCCCCATAGAAGTTTTAAATAAACAGCTAAAAACACACAAAAAATTGGGAAACTGAGTTTGAACAGCAAAGATACAAGCTCACAAATGGTCAATGATCCACTCGTTTCCAGGGTTTGAGGCCTCTGTTTTAGAATCTGTTTCACTATGACACTTTTTATTTTCCCAGTACTTAGTTGACTGTTGTAGTCACAAGAGTGACTACAATACAGTGTGGGACACGGAGTACTCTCAAGGTGAGCTGCCCACAGGAACTTCTGAAGCATAAATGTTTGTACTGCCATTTGCCATGAGACGAGAAAGACAAAGTAAAAGGAAATGTAACTAGTCTGAAACAGTTTTAGCTCGGTTCAGCTAATTGAAGATGCTCTTCATGGAGTAAGGTGACTTAAAAGGATGTATTTCATTCAGAGATTTCCATGGGAAAACAAAACCAAAAAAATAAAAATAGCACTATGGAGGTTTTCCAGCGGAAAACTTGTTCTTGTGGAAATTCCACTTTCAGTTGACAAATTGTTTTTATGAGAAATTCCTAAGAAGCTGTAGGCGCAGCCCTCATGCTGAGAAGTTTAAAAGCAGCTCATGTCTGACCCAGTGCTCTCAGATTTCCCACATCAGATTGCCTCCAAGAGTAGAGCCCTTATCTTTCCCCTACCCCCATGCAGACTCTGCAGCACATAAGCAGTCCCACTGTGGGCACAACAGTGTATTGACTGCAACAGCAGTACACACACGTGGAATGCTTAAAGCATTAATCTTTTAACATCCCAAATCAAGAGTAATTACAGGCTCTTATACATAAGTTGTCCCTAATGCTCTGATACTGGTAACACTGTCATTGACTTCAGCAATAGGTTTACCTGCACTAGGGATTGCAGACTTGGGAGAGTCTTAAACTACTCGTGGTAGACTGTACCAGGGAGAGAGAACTTGGCTTTGATTTTTATGTGATTATATGAATGGTCACAAATTACAGATATAACTCCATTGGTTTTGTTTTTATACTGGCTTAAACCTGCTAATAAGAACCACACACTTCACAGCTAACATTACACAGAGTAAGACAAATATTTTTAGTGAGCTTGCTAAGGGTCTTCTAAATTTGCAAGAACACTGAGTAAGCATCTCCTTTACAGAGTGGTATTAGAAAAGCATAAAACATTTGTTATAAAGCATCTTCTATCAACCACTTTAGCATGAATCATCATACTGTGTAAACAGTCAAGAAATCATATTTATGGCAAGGCTCAAAGTATCTCAGAAAGCTTAAGGAATAAAAAAACTCTTAGAGTAAGCAGGCTAGTACAAGCCCTTACAGTTCAGAAAGGTACTGAGCACCTAAATCATTCACCCAAGCATTTGCAGTGATTTACAGTATTTGTGTACCAACCCTGTAGACACCTATAAGTAAAACAAGTTAATTCTACCCACTGCACAGGACTGGCCTTAACAATTTACTCTCAAGAGTAGACACTGCCTCTTTCCCAACTACCTTCTGTCCCATATAGCCTATCCAACAGCAGTGTGGGTTCAGCATCCTCTAAATTGAGCTGAGCTGGAGGAACTCAAGCACAGCAAAGCTGCGCTGCGTGCCTCATGGGGCTGTTGAGGAAGCCATTGGGAGCTGGCCATCTGCCAGGAGTTGCAGGCTATGAGGTGAAGGAGTGGACAAAGGCCACTGCTCAGCTGCTACAGTGACCTTCAGCTATGCTGGCCTGTGACAAGAACACAGTCCCTGGCCATGCTCATGTTTCTGAACCGCATGCTTTCTTGGCTATTTGCAGCACTACATACACATGTATGATACTGACTTCACACATGTGCACAGCTCATGTTCATACTGCACTCAAGGCCAACAAGTTCCCCTTCACCCATAATCACAAAGCAGCTAGCCAGTTACAGCAGGGCTACTGCTGCTTTGCACCCCAGGAGTGCAGTAACCACATGAGCTCACTGAGGCAAGCAGTATGGCTGTGAAAACCATGTATGTCAAGACAGAACTGCACGTGGCATGAGTTTCAGAGATCAGTTTTTAAAATCCTGTGTCGCTCCACCTACAGGACTTACTCTTTTGGGACATCACAACAACAAAATACAATCATAATGAAAAACTTATTGATACAAGCTTTGTTACTGAAGTGACAAGAAGTGCATTTATTTTCAGAGTTGGACACTCACAGGAATACCCTCACATGCCAGATAGTGTAAGCTGTCTTTTCCAGCACATCTGAGATAGTTCTACTACACTGAAGCACATGTGATAAGAGAAGAGGGCCCAGGCTCTTCTCCATATTCTCTGCATACCTGTTACTATCACACAGCTGCTTTCAAGTCTACAGTTTCCTGTGCAGTACAAACTGCATACCACTTCCCCTATGGAAAAAAAAAAAAAAGGCAAAAAGCAGCCTTACTTGTTCTTAATTGATGATGGAAATACTGTCATATTTTCCACTAGCCAAGCTTGAAACCATTACTGAATGAACCTTCATTAATTTTTCCACAACATTTTGCAGAAATGTCAGGAAACAGCTGCACCAGAAATGATTAACTGTCCTTATCACTAGGACTTCATTGGCCAATTTCAGATTATACAGGTTTTCTTCTTTCAAAGCTTACATTCAGGGATGGGTTTTCCTATTCTTCAGTTGACTGCCTCAAAACATTATTTTCTCTTCAAAAGCACCTGATTACACAGGTTCAGTGGTGCACAGACATTTTACAACCAGTGGAAGGATTTGTACAGTTTGGAGCTGCCTACTTCTAGGAAAAGATTGCTTCCTGCAGATTGCTCAGCTGTGTCTTTCTTGGATCAAATTCAATGAAATTCACAACTTGCATTCAGATTCTATTTGCCAGTCAGACTGAATTCATTACACTGACATAAACTCCTCCTGCTGCATCTTCTAACTCCTTTCCCCTCCTATCCTACTCTTTTCCTTTCCCTTTTTCTCTCCCCACACTCTCTCTCTCACCTCTGCTTTGAGCTATACCATGTGTCAAAACTTATATTACAAAGCCCTGTACATTTTCTGGCAAAAACAAGTGGAACAGTATACATCATCATTCCAAACATGCAAACGCTGAGATGCTAGAAGGTTTGGTACAAAATAAGAGTGCAGCCATCTGGAGATAACTGCTAGCACCGATCTGAGATTCCCAGCTGGCTGAAACTTTGCCGTCTTGGAACTTTTTAGCAAAGCACCAGTTAGCAAGAGTCTCCCCACACAGGGATTTGCACAGGGCACTGGGGATTATGTAATTATTCAAAAATGTAAATTCTTCAGATGCAGCAACAAAAAAAGCAAGGTTCACAGGATGGCTTTTAAAGTCTGATATAAGACTGTAAGACTGTATTGTTAATTTAGCATTACTACAGCATGTCATGTTACACTAATTCTGCCTGTATGTTACTGGCGGATTCAAAACTGCAATTGTTCACTCTATGTCTTCAGCGAGGCTGTAAACCTTGAATCTGTAACCTTAGAACATTTTTAGGCAGAGGGAAATACAGATGCAAATAAGTATATACATGTGTTGGAAGTTACGTAAAACTAATCCTGGCAGCTGTGGTTCAGTGTTGACTGCTGTCACATGGCACCCCTAACAAAAGGCAGGTTACTTGCAGAAATGGTGCAGCCACATAAATGGAGATTTACCTAGATGTTATAGAGAAAGAATCCTTCCTGCTGCCTGTAATTCAAAACGACTTTCATGACTTGCTTTTAAAACCGGTCCTTCCACAGCAGCATGCATTGCAGCACACAATCCCCTCTGCCACTGATGACCTCACCCTGTGCTAGGTCAACTCCTGAGTGTCTTCATTGCCTTCAGCAAGTATACAAACACCTGGCAGATCCTGGCCCAGAATGCCCAACATCAACCAGCATTGCTATTTAATTGGTGCATTGCTGGCTGGCAAAAAAAAAAAAAAAGAAAAGAAAAAAAAAGTGTTTTAAATTGCTCTACCAAGGCACTTGCTTAGATAGCAGAAATGGCAGTACACTATATTCCACTTAAAATACACATGAATATAGATAGGGTTTATTTACAAGGTATGCAATGCTGCCAAAAGTATTCAGGCTTTTGAAGGATTCAATTTTATAACAGGCAATGCCGCATTCCTCCTTCATGGTACCCTTATCTGTCTCTGCTCTAGTTTGAAAGCAGTAGCTGGCAGTGCCAGAGGACTTCAGGGACCGTGTCCTTCCAACACATGGCATGTCAAGGCGCTGCTGGCCATCACACGGCCCTCTGCGCATCCCCTGTGCGGGGAGAAACGCAGCCAAGCTGTTAGGCTGCGCTGGGCAAGCCCTGGGGTTTACATTTCGGGAGCAGCTGTGAAATCAACATTAGACAAACACCGCCCCGCAAGCGCAGCCCCTCGCCAGCAGAAGGGTGCCGGAGCTTCCCGAGGGACTCAAAGGCTGGCAGCCAGCAGCTGCGGCCGCCGCAGGCTCTCTCCTCCCGCGCTTCCCCCGGCACCGGCCCGCGGCCCCCGCCCAGCGCCGCCCCCAGGCGCGTCCCCGCGGCGCACCCCAAGCAGCCCCGCTGGCGCGCGAGCGCAGCAGCCGGAGCGCGGGGGGACACAGAGCCTCAGGGCCCGGTTCTGCCTCCCCTGGGTGTTTTCGAGCCTCTTTATTCCCACCCCAGGCTGCCAGAGAAAACGATGAATCCCGCCACCCAGCCCAGCCGCCTCCAGGACGTGGCAGAAGAAAGATGTTTTCTCCTAGCTAATGGCAGGACAAGAAATGCGAGCTCCGGCATCCCCCTGAGCTTGCACATCTTGAGCTCAAACCGCCTCTAACACACAGCCTCTTCCTGTTCGCAGCATCAGCAATGAGCAGCAAGATCTAGAGGCAACGTACTAACGAAAAGAAAGACCTTGAACTTGCTTCACCCTTTGCATAGTCATTTATATTTGGTCAAAGTGGATAACAGCTCGTTTAGCACTAGGGTGGTGGCATTTTACGCTCGCTAGGCATTTGCTTTACCCAGGTATAAATAGCAAAATGTTTCAGGCGGTAGAGAATTGGGACCAGTGTCTTCTAAGGATTCTTAGCCAAAATAAAGCAGCTAAGTCCTCCACAGCTTGTGCAATCTCACTCTGCTGTAAGAATCATTCCCTGCAGGGTCCATGGGACTGCTGGTTTGGCAGCATTGCATACTCTAGTCTTCACAGAAAATCTGCCTTCCTATCACCCTAGTATCTAGTGGCAAAATCAGATTGCCAGCTTTCACCAGTAAAGTAGGCAGTAACAGGGTTCTGTTTCTTAGCGGGAGCCTTTTATTAGCTTGCACAACATATTTACTACCGTACCAGCATCAAGTGCTTGCCTTAATAGCCTTAGCACACAAGGCAGTAGTACATACTATCATAGTTGCAATAACACTGGTCTGAACTACATTAATTGAGAGCATCTATTTTGAAATTCAATTGTTCCAAACAAAAAAAGTAAAGCATGTCATTATTCAGCTGACACATTGCCAGTGAGAGTTCTCAGGCAACAAGGGCCCAATGCACAGAAGTGCCATTAAGTTACATGTTAATGAAACCTGAAAAATTTATGCTAAACCCTCATTTCAGAGTATGGCAACCATGCTCTTGTGTACCAAAGTTCTCAGTTTTCCTCTTATATCCTGCCTGGTGAGTCAGGACATGAGTAGGCTTCTATAATGCAGGAGTATTCCACTGCTCCTGCTTATAAATTTCACACACTGTTAATGCTTCCCAAACCGGCAATGGAGCTCAGGGGTGCATGAGGACAGTTTATTTTCCCACTCAACTTCCAACATAAATTCCACAGGACCTCTGGTGGGGATGTCGCCTTCTTTTTTGCCAACATGTTTGTTGGTAACACCCCTGCTGACAGACATCAGTTTGCATCCCTCTTATCCACCCAGCTCTAATCCCAGGCTGCATGGAAACACCTTGGTTAGCTCTCAAACTGCAGAAAGGAAAGAGCGCAATGCACGTACACACAATTTCCATTGCAAGGAGAGAGATCCATGAGAACAGATATAGCACCACCCTGGATTGCAGAGTATCTAGAACCAGTTCTAGGTTTGAATAAAGGTTCAAGGGATAGTCCAGCTCAATTGAATCCCTTATGTTCCCTTCATACACAGTACAAAACACAGGTCAAATAAACTTGCATGGATAAAACCTGGAGGTTTTATCTCAAAATATGGTGTAAGTGTGCTTTGAGCACCTTCTCCTGTGGTCATATCACACGAGAATCTGTTTTTTTTTCCTTATGAAAGGAAGTCACCTAGATCCCATGGATGCAGATAAATATTACATGATAATTAAAAAAAAAAATGCCAATGAGAAGGATCAAGCTTTTTCTTCTTACTATTTCAAGTCAGTGTCATTAAATTCTGAGGGCTAACAATCCTCTGAGCATCAATGATGTGCTCACGTGGAGATTAGAGGAGCTTCTCAGTGCCTCAGGTCTCCTACAGCAACAAAACTAACAGTCTATACTGCACACAGGCACAGTTTTTGAGACAGTCAATGTGAAACCTTCTCAGCCTGTGATTACCAACCCAAATAAACATGGAGCTGCAATGAGTAGCTGAAAATGCACCATTCCTTGACAAGATAAACTGGCTTCTGCACTATCTGATGCCAGTGTAAAACATGTGTTGAGGATCCACTAACTTTATGCTAGTTTGGGTGTCATTATACTATAGTATCAGCACTTTCATAACTGCAGTTTCTATGTGCTCAAGTGTTGAAGACCCAGAGGAGAAAATAAACCTTGAACAGGATTGTCAATGTTGCACTTGAACTGGCAAGACAGTCAAGCAGAAATCACCAATTTATACTTTGGGACAATTTTAAAATAAACAAAAAATCCAGTGTTTCAGATACCAAACTCACCACTTTTTTTCTACTTATTTGGTTCGAAAAGTGTGCTCCCTGGATACTTGATGCAAGAACTGCATAGAAAAGGGAAAGTGGCAAACTACATGCCTGAACAAAGCCAAGACAGCACTTCCAAATGAACAAGACATAACCATCCCCAAAAGTTGAAATGCCTCCGATTTCAGTGAGAGCTGACTTCAGTTGTAACAAAAGGCCATGTAATAAGTATATAAATGTGAGTGATTTCCACATGAAACCTTCTGAGAATGAAAAACTATTCACTCGGGCCAAGTTTCTCAGTTCACTCAAATCCATCCTTTCTTTGCTCTCCTACCTGGCTGTTGCTGACAAAGGTGCAAGCGAGTAATGGTTCCAGTCAAGGCAATTTGGTTCACTGCTCCAGCAAATATGGCTGTTGACTCTCTTCTCCACCTATTTGGAAAACAAATATGAAAGATTTTTAAGGATTGTGGTTGATTCAGCCTGCTGTTTGATTTTATAACCTATCTGCCTTTACAGCATTGGTCACATCAATACATGTAAGAACTTTAGGTGTCAGTCACCGTCCCTCTTGCTAGTCACATGTTTTTCTCCAAGAGCAATGTGGCTCCAGCAGTCAGTAGCTGTCCTGTGGTTTCCACCTTCCTGTGGGCTAGAATACTCATCAACTAACATATTCCAGGTTGAAAACAATAGAAGACCAAAAGGTGTATACAGTGATGCAATTTCAAACATGATGTAGATAACAAGCTGCGTAAACATACAGAATACAGAATTGCCTTTGTAGTCTGTTTACCTTTAGGGCTTGCAGTTCCAGGTTTGTTGCCTAATTTTTAAAAGACCATGCTCAAATCAGAATTTAAAAGCATGTATGTTTCAATTAATTGCAAATACTGTCTTTTTTTTTCTATTATAATTAAATTAGAGCAGTTAATTGTCTTTCATTCTGCTTCTTTCTCATCTAGCACTGTCATATCACTCTAAAAATTCCCTTTCCATATGATGCTGGTCTGTTTGAGAAAATAATTAGTGGACACTGTGAAAATCACTCAGTAAACCTTACATGTCTGTCTTACACATGATGCTACTCTGAGCATGACCACAAAAAGGCACTGTCTGTATCCAAAAGACCTGCATTAGGTGTGTATGCAGGAGTGCATGTATGTCTGCATCCCAGGTACAGAGCACCACAAGAGGTGTTCATTGCCATCACTGGAGGTGTTCAGGAGGAGACTTGACAGGGTGCTTGGTTGCATGGGTTAGTTGATTAGGTGGTGTTGGATGATAGGTTGGACACGATGATCTTGAATGTCTCTTCCAACCTGGTCTATTCTATTCTATTCTATTCTATTCTATTCTATTCTATTCTATTCTATTCTATTCTATTCTATTCTATTCTATTCTATTCTATTCTATTCTATTCATGTGTTAGATGTGCTAGCTGCAGGCTGCCCTATTTACACCTGCGGGGAGGGAGTTATTGAATACATGAAGGCTACCATTAATCACGGCATAGAAACAATGCACCAGAAACTGGAGACTCATATCTAATTTGCACATAATAGAACTAACTGAAATGCCCACCTCAGACAACAAAACTTCAATAGTTTTCTAGTGACCACATACTCCAATGGGCCTGGATATTCTGATTTTGTTGAAGATGGGTGTGAAACACACAGGCCACCATGCATTTTGCCCAGAGCACTTTCTTTCAGGCTTTTCTAGGTCCTTGAATACCCACACGTGAGATGCCACCCCAGGTGATGTGACAGGGATGGGTGACGAGTGTGGGCATCCCACAGTGGATGAGCAGCACCTCAGGGAAGCACAGGGTCCCAGTAAGAACTGCAGCTTGTGCTGTCCCTTCTCCTGCTCTTTGCCCTGGCCATGATGCTGAGCCCTGGCTGGCCATCATCTTGGGGCAGTTGGGTCACTGCAGCAGGAGAGGGTATCTGCCCCACAAGGGTTTACAAATGTCATTGCAGAAGAGCATGCTAGAGGATGTGGACAGGAAAATCTCAAACATGGCACACTAGAGTTACAGATCAGAGCCTGTGGCCTGACTGTACTGGTACTGAAGCCAACAATAAACTTCCCTCTGCTTCCAGCAAGTGGAACAGCTGCCCACAGTGTCCCATACACACAGCCAAGCCTGTCCACTGTAGGGTCGGTAATGCACAGCACTTCCACCGCTAGCAGAGTGCAGATGTGAGCCAGTGGAAATGGGGTGCTAAAAGCTGAAGGGTAAAGTAGGCCTGGAAACAGTTAGCAATCAAAGGCATATGCTTACTTTTTTTTTTCCCCTGTAATGTTTGCTATCAGCAACAAAAACAAACAGCAAATGATAATGTGTTACTGACCACAATGTCAACAGTAGTATATGTAGACATCTGAGTATATAAAATAACATATGCTGTGGCTCCAGCCCCTGATGCTTTATCACATCAATATACAGCTTTCTAGGAAATAATCTGGATGTGGAGCCAGAAAACACTTCCGAACCTTTGAACAGACATGACCCAATATGGATTTAATCTGTCGGTGAAACCTTGGCACGGCTGGGCTCAAAGGCAAAGTCTGGTTTTAGCAGGTCCAGTATTTCACTTGCTAGTTTTACAACTGGCCTGAGTAAAGTTCCAGTCAAAAACAAAGCAAAGCAATAAAGAATTCATGGCTTCTTATTCTCCCATCCTTCAGCAAGACCTAGAGTTTGTAGCATCCTCTCCCTGATGTGGCATGGATACCTTCCAGCTCCCAAGCAGGTCACCTTGGGCTCTCACAGGCCTGAGTGGTTTTTGTGACACTGGCTACATTTGCACAGAGTAATTTTTAATTAACATGCACTGAGAACTGGTTTATCTAATCTGCAACCCAAGCACAAGGGTCTTCATTCTCATTTACACTAAATCTCTTTAGCACCCCAGGCAGGAGCAAAGGCGACTTTCATGAAAAGTGAATGAAGCCATAAGTGAAAGATATTATTTATGAAACAAAACCACACTGCTGCTGCTCCAGCTCACAGAAAGTATTTAAACTGAAATGAAATCCATGAAGAACACTAGATTTCATTTTCCCTAATTTCTTTTTTAGCTCTTAACTGATGGGAACCAGTGCTTCCCTCTCACTGTGGTAACCTCATTGTCTTCAGCAGTGTTCCTCAAAGAATACTCCAGCTTCTGATCCAAGTGTGAAAGACTTCCCCTGATTTCAGTAAGGGCTGGATCAGTTTCTGAGTGTTTAAGAAGCTTAATCATTTCTTACAAGTAGAAAAAATATCCAGAGCAAGATCTGGTTAAGGACAGTAAGATTTTGTCTAGGCAGTACTGCTGTATATCCTTGCTACCCTACCATCTTACAGCAGCGCTAGCACCAGCAAATAGAACGTGGTATGAGGGAACAGTCAACCTGCAGAGTCTCTAACAACATCTGATAATGCATGTGTCATCAAACAGGATTTTACTGCCTATTTAAAGCTCCCAGAGGCATTGTTGTGATACTAAAACCAGGAACTTTTAATTTGTGTTTACCGCCACATTAGTAATAATTTGTGCAGTCCTTGGTTCTTCAGCAGCAACAGCACATGAGTGTGCCTTCAACAACTCCCCACCAAAGACAGACAGCAATGCAACACCACTGCTGAGTACTTGCAAGTAGTTGGTCATATCTGGTCATGACTCTATTAATCTGCTGCAGTTTACCAACCATGGAGTCTAAAATTAAACAAGCACATGAGAAAGGAAATGGGAGTCTTACTACTTCAAAGACTTTTTTTTCAATTTGAACTTTGTCTCTTGGACGCTCAGGGATTAGCTTTTTACATGGGACCTGGAAACAAACAGGCAAAAGTGCTCTGATGCTGTCTCTTACACCATCTGCTTTTGAAAGACTGCTAGCTTCTCCATTGGAAACACCCATAATCATTTTGCTACTGTAAAACTACACCTTCAGTGGTGAAACAAAGATGTAGCAGCAGGCATTGGCATCGTCTGACCAATAAAGATCAAATCACTTCATGGGTCAACAAGAAGAAGGACTTTGTTTATTATTACTTTTTATCTATCTGTTATACCAACACTGTAAGGTCAGTTTGGGACAGGACACCTCTGTACATTGCTAGGTGAATAAAATAAAAATAAAAATCAGGAATCTCCTATGTATTTTAATCACAAAATAAGATTTAAGGAAAGCAACTGAATAGTATTTATTTTACTACTAATTATTCAAATGTTCTGAAAAAGCACAGTAAATGGGTGAAATTGCCTCGAGGGTACAAAGGGCAAATAAAGCCATACCCATGTTACTCCTTAACTGGCTTTCAGCAGATGGTGTTCCAGCACATACTGTACCTTAGATGTTTGGGAATTTACCTTAAGCCTCAGTTTGACCAGGACTGTGAGAATGCCTGGAGCCGCTGAAATAGCTGTGAGGTTCCAGGATTGCACAGCATAATTCGTACCAAAGAACCTTGCAACATAGGTAGTAAAAGGTGCACACTTCTGCAGCATACCACTCAAGAGCTTGAATTCATGGCTGGTAACTCAGGGTAGTGATGCACAACTCTCTCACTTCTCAGTAAGTTCAAATCCCCCTTTATAGATTTTGTCTTACTAAATACAACCACTTGATCATTCAAGCTTCTATACTGTAGTATGCAGAGATTGTGAACCCAGTCTGCATGGATTTTCTAATGTTCTTTTCTCCCCCTTTCCCCTTTTCAAACACAGAAATTTTGAAGAACTCTGTGAATTACAGTCTGCAATGGGAGAAGTAAGAAGTCTAAAATTTGTTTGATTGCAGCTATGATGCATTAAGCTCCAGGCATCAATCTCAATCTCGGTACTTGTTCTCTGAATGGGCAATATTGTACAGTTATCACTCTCTAAACAAAGCACAATTTATTATACACACAACTCGACAGTTACAGCAGCTAAGGCTAGAACAAAAAATGTCTTCCTGCTTGAGGAAGGTAAAAGTAATGCCACACTTTAAATTGACTTTGTATGATCAATGGCAGAACACAATCATCTAAGAAATGATGTTCATGTCCTGATCAAATGCAATCACGCTGCATGCAATTGAATTTGGGGGGGAAAAAAGGAAGAAAATTATTCCCATTACTTTGCTGGTGTTCTTAATGTGTTCACACAAATCATCTGTGAATAGATGAATTAAAATACTTACAGTGCCTCTGCCTTTCCCCTCTTAATTCCAGGTCACTCTGGCAGCTCTCAAAATTGAAGAAATATGTTTTCTTACAAGCAGCTTGATTAAATTAATGTATCAAATCCTGAACTGCCTTGCGCGTTAAAGGGATATTATTTATTGCTTAGATCAAATGTCTCTATGCTGTAAACATCTGTGTCTTCATTACTAAACCAGAAAGACATTTGATGCAAAATTTCTTTTTATGCTCTTTTTTTGGTTCTCATAATTTTCTAAAAAGGAGTATGATAGCCCATTTAAATTTCATTTATTGGCAGCTTTTCTTCATTTTGGTATCCTGGTTGCTAACACCATGTTGCAGATCTGGATGCAAAGAGCAGTAAGAAATCCTTGTAAAATTTTAATTTGTTGAAATTTGTACATGCATGAATGTATACCATAGTATCACAGTATCACTGTATAACTAAGGTTGGAAGAGACCTCGAGGATCATCGAGTCCAACCTGTCACCACAGACCTCATGACTAGACCATGGCACCAAGTGCCACATCCAATCTCCTCTTGAACACCTCCACAGTATCACAGTATAACTAAGGATAACTAAGGATGATAACTAGTATCATAGTATCAGTCAGGGTTGGAAGGGACCACAAGGATCATCTAGTTCCAACCCCCTGCCATGGGCAGGGACACCCCACACTAGATCAGCCTGGCCAGAGCATCATCCAGCCTGGTCTTAAACACCTCCAGGGATGGGGCCTCAACCACCTCCCTGGACAACCCATTCCAGGGTTTCACCACTCTCATGGGGAAGAACATCCTCCTCACATCCAGCCTGAATCTCCCCACCTCCAGCTTCATTCCACTCCCCCCAGTCCTATCACTACCTGAGATCCTGAGAAGTCCCTCCCCAGCCTTCTTGTAGGCCCCCTTCAGATACTGGAAGGCCACAATTAGGTCACCTCGGAGCCTTCTCTTCTCCAGACCAAACAGCCCCAACTCCTTCAGTCTGTCCTCATGTGTGCATACAGTCTGTCCTCATGTGTACATACATGTGTGCATATGCATAAATATATGTGTGAGTGTGTATATGCACATGCGCATACATATACATATTGTATAAATAAATCTAACCGTATTTAGTAACACAGATGTGTGTTAGACAAGATGGTTTTATTGTCTCTCAGGCTCTGCAGAAAGTTAACAATCAGAGCAAAATTTACCTAAAAGATGTATCATGCCAAATGACTTTTGGACCATCACCTATGAACTTTATTTGTCTACTTTACAGACAGGAGATTCACTTTATTAAAATCAATCACAATAATTTCTTCCTTGGATCCTCCCTACACTATATCATCTATCCCCAGAGCCCAGTCAGCTCAGGGTCTTATTTTGCTGCCACCACTGGAACTATGATTTTGGGTTACTTTTTTTCCATTTCAGCCAGGAGCTAAATTAGCAAGAGCACATTCCCCTAAGTATAGGTCCATAACCTCACTGCAAATAACAGTTTAGACACTGCCAGCTGAGATCAGTGCCCTTGCTAACCAGGCCTGATGATTTTAGACAATGGTCACGCTGACAATTGACACAGTGTCCATATACACATATTGCTCAACCCATTTGCCTAACCTGCTGTTGCCAAGAGGAGAGGGCTGTTTGTGCAGGCAGCTGGCAGCAAGATGGGAGTACATCTGGTGATCCTCTGAGAGTGGGCAGAGAAGGTGAAAACACCAAGTCTGAGCTGAGCCCAAGATAGGATTCCAACTCATGCTCTGTGCAATCCACACAGGCTTCAGCAAAATCAGCACAAGGAACTTCCTACACCAAATGCCTTGGCTTTCCTTCCATCTCTGAATGACATCCTTGCATAAGGAAAAACAATACAGCCAGGCACACAATGAAGAAACTGAGGCAGAACCACTCACAGCCACCAAGGACACAGGCTGCAATGTGGTGAGTGTCCTATATGCCCATGACAATCACTTAAGATGTCAAAATTATCTCTGTCTCCATGGAAAGACCATCACAAGTTCAAGTCTGTGGTAGAGTCATGGCAACCAGTGCTAGACAACTTCAGTGGGAGATGAAAGATAACTTTCTGACTACCAGTCAGATGTGCAGGACTCCAGAAGGGTAGTGTGATGCTTGACAACAACAGAAGTTTGTCAGCCAGGAAAATAATCCAATTACTTAGGGTCTGCTTACAAGAGTTTTGGTTCTTGTTACCTGCAAAGTTTAAGCCAATGTTCTCTATGAAATAAAACTAAGACCTCAGTAAGACTGGTGTTCAGTCAAAGCACTCTGGATTTATACCAGATAAGCCGAGACACTGTGCTCCTGGTTGCAAAGACAGCTTGTACAGCACAAGATATTCTGCTGTCATTTCAGGTAGGCAGCACCATCACTGGCAGCTGATAATTTGTATCAAAAATTTGAATGGGCCACTAAAATACTTCTGACCACTCTTTATTCACAATTCTGCTGGATGCTGAATTCTTGTAAGGAAGTTGCCTCTAGAAGGAGACTATTTAAAATGTCCTCCTTCCCAGTTCTTCCACAGTGGTCCTCCAGGTCTACAGATAGACAGGCGAAAGGCAGCAGCGCAGCCTTTGGTCTTCCTCAGTGAGGCAAGATCCCTCAGCACTGATGTCACTCTGCTTTCGGTGTGTGCTAAGTCAGTCAGTAATTTCTTGCAAGCGTGGGCCCTATCCATACATGGCAGGCTGGAGGAGGAATGACCTCAAACTCTGCTTCTAATCCAGGGGGCGTTGCCAAAGCACAGTGTTTGAGTTTGATGCATGAAGTGCAGAGATATTTTCAGCTCCTGAATCACACTTTTGGCTCAACAGCCAGATTGAGCTTCTCCTTAGTTTTGTTAGTAGTTTTTCACCTGCTGCAACACCATTGACTCTCAGAAAAACAATCTGGTATTTTAAAGAAACAAACAAACAAACAAATTGTCATAAGTCTGAAGTTGGTTTGGTTTTTCTTTAGTTCACTTTTAATAACTTTTATTTTCTTTCATTTGTGGAGGAGTGGAGTTAAACAAATTACTAACAGATCAGTGGTGCATCACAAATGTCTAGTTTCTTTACTTCATGTTCTAAATATATGCTATTAAATGCTGCCAGTGAATGTTTTCTAATGATTTTGGCGTCCAACACAAGAATAAAACAGTCTGAAAAATACAGCAGAGCAACAGCAAGCAGTTAGCCCAGACACAACTATAGGAGAGCTTTAAACTATGTATTCTTCCTACAGATAAAGCAAAAATATTTTGCTATACTTTTCCCATGAAACCATATCGACCTGACCACAATTCACAACCATAATTTGAAACTGGTAATAATAAGAAAGCAAAACTTCATTTTACAATACAAAGGCAGTTAAGTTTTAACTGCCATATCCTGCCATTTAGAACTGCATCACCTCTCTGTCATTTCAGTCTGAGTCTGCTCTCTCTGAATTCAGTGGGAAAGCTCCAGCAGACAAAATATGCAACCTCAGTTACAGATAAACAAGTCATTCAGGTATACTTCATTCCATCTCTAATCTGTAAAGCCAATTCAGCAAATCAAACCATTGGCTCAAGACAGAAGTGAATAGGTAGCACACATCTTTCTGACCAAGGAGTTTTCACATCCTGAGAACTGTGCACAAAACTTCCCTTGGTTTCCTTCAGAGTGCATCATGAAGAAGGTAGAATTCAGCTGTTAATCAAACTGTCACTTAAGCATGGAAAGTACTTGGTTTTTTAACTCATCTACAGACTGGTTAAGCAAAAAAAAAGCCATGAGACATATCCTTGGATTGGGCACAGACATACATAACATTCTACATATGGATTGCAGGGAACCTTGTGGCCTTCCAGTATCTGAAGGGGGCCTACAGGAAGGCTGGGGAAGGACTTGTCAGGATCTCGGGTAGTGATAGGACAAGGGGGAATGGAATGAAGCTGGAGGTGGGGAGATTCAGGCTGGATGTGAGGAGGAAGTTCTTCACCATGAGAGTGGTGAGGCCCTTCAATGGGTTGTCCAGGGAGGTGGTTGAGGCCCCGTCCCTGGAGGTGTTTAAGACCAGGCTGGACGAGGCTCTGGCCAGCCTGATCCTAGTGTGGGCTGTCCCTGCCCATGGCAGGGGGGTTGGAACTAGATGATCCTTGTGGTCCCTTCCAACCCTGACTGATACTATGATACTATGATACTACTATGAACCACAGAAGGGGAAAGAGGTAACACAGAAAAGAAAATGTAAGAAGCTACCATAGGGAATGCTGTACTGACAGAATTTCTGAGCCTTTTCATGGGAGTCAGCTGAGAGCTTTCTTATCCACTGGAAGAAGAGTGGAAAATCATAGGCATTTCAATTCCTCCATTTCTTTCCTTCCCATGGAAATGAGGAAAGAATAGGGAGAACGAAGATGCTGTTTTGATAAGGAATGTGGCACTTTCCTTGAATGCACTGAAGTAACTGGGCAGCCTCTAAAGTAATCTGAAGCCTTTTCTTTCCCTTTAAAATTCCTTTAGTCCTTGCAAACAATATTAATTTAACAGAGACAACTTGCAGGCAAGCATGGATCCCCAGGAGCACTCCTTGACTGCAGACAAGTGAGAAAAGAAAAGCCTGTTGCAAACAGCAAGGCAGTAACAGGTCCCAGGGAATTTATACTCAGCCGCAGGTCACACAGCTCGCCTACCTGAGGGAGCCTTTGCATTTCGTCTCAGAGATCAAGAATCAATTACAAATGCTGTGGGGCTACCCTAAATTATGCTCAGCTGCTCGAGGCCACTTCCTCCCAAGGCTCAGAAGGGAAGTGCTGAGGGCCAGGCTCTACCTGTTCTCCAGTTCCTTCAGGCTGCTGGAGACAGACGGTGTGGGGTCAGCTCTCCAATTTGTTCTCCGAGATTACAATCTGTCCCTGCCCTAAAGGCACTGAGAGCTGTAGAATATAAATGTTTGCAGAAATTAAACAACTCCAGCAAAATACACATTAGGCAAACATCTCTTCTCTTCCCAGATGACATAACACGCAACACCAAGCACAAACAAAAAACCGACCAAACAAAGCACAAAGGCATTGTGGGAAAAAAAAATCATTTAGTGAAGAGCTTCTCTGCTGTCCTTAGAGCCATTAGGACAGTGATAATGCTGAAATGGCTGGCCAGCCCTGAAAATTGGATAAACTGAGACACAGAAGAGGCAATTGAAAGCAAGGAGACAGACAGCAAAAATAAGTGAGACAACAGATGGAAAGCAGAAATGTAATGTCTAAACTGCAGCTGTAATTCTGCTAGTAAAAAACACAAGAATAGTTCAGCTTGCTTTCCTATTTCAAAGACAGCAAGGGTTTTCTTTTGCAAAATCTCAACTTGTTAGCAGAATTGCCATGGGTTCTCCCCAGATAGTTTGTGCGATAGGAACATTATTTCTCTCCATATCTAGGAGTGAAACAACACTTTTAAGAAAGGTCAAAATTCTGACACTCTCTAGTGTCCTAGTTGTCCTAGTACTGTTAAGGATGGAGAGGGGCGTCACATCATGAAAATCTATGTCCACAAGGGCAAGAGTTGTGTTTTAGTTGCTGGTGACCAGGGGTCAGTCACAGGAATTGTGAAGAGCTCTCCCCTGGCAGTTCAGCTTCCGTAGCCTTTCTCCTTTACTAGCACGGCTGTTACAATTAGGCAGGAAAAGGGAAGCTATTGTTCTAGCAACACTTTTGTACACTAATTTGGCAGTTTTTCTAGCAGGGTTTTAGTATAGTTTTGATAACACACTAGTACAGGAAAGGAGGATTTCTACATTGGCCAAAAAAACAGTTGTGGCAAGACTACCTATTTTTAACACAGTTTATTCCTAGCACTATTTCAGACACAGCATTTTCTCTCCCATCTGTTGACACAGTTGTTTTGTTGCTTTAAAGACACAGTTGTCTGTCTCTTGGGGAAGAGGAAAAAAAAAAAGGCAAAAAAACCACCCCAACAACAAACCAACACCTACTTCCAATAGTCACAGAGAAAAACAGGAGACTGAAACCCAGGCGAACAGTGATCTGGTTAAAAGATAATGCTGGCAAAACCCCACGACTGAAATATAGAGCAATTCTTCAGATGCCTCTTAAAATTTCCATCAGGTTTTGGCCTCTCTGGTATTTTGAATGCTAGTGTAGATTTTTAAAATTCAAATCTGGTATGTTCAACAACTAACAAAGGTGATTTATTGATCTATGAAGTCGGACTGCAACCCTGTCATGGGACCAACATAACAGTCTGCTCAGGAGAAATGCTGCCACAGAAGCACAGAGCAAGATGAAAACACTTTCTTTAATACAGGAAGGAAAATGTAATGAGAGCATCAAGGGGGAAGAAAAAAACATACTCCAAAGTCTGATAAAAATTAAACTGGTATAACAGGACAAAACATTAAGCAATCCTTCTGACATCTGGGATGCCAGGCTGTTTTCTCTGATTTTTTGAGATAATTTTTTTCCTCATTGACCACTGGAGTTCATGGGTATGCTCTCCCAGGAAATCTGAAAACCTTATCTCCTCTCAAAGGCATTTCAGACAGCTTGACAGTTTGTAAGTGGAAGCAAATAAAACCAAAGCATGGCTGAGGTAGGACCTCTGCAGTTCACTTACACAACCTCGGTTCTTGTAGGACAGCTATTTGCTGGGAAAGTTGCAATATGAAAACCTGATATATTACAGGTCAAGAGTCCAACACAAAGCAGACTCATCTGTATTGGGTTTTAATTTCTTTTTACACTGAGAGGTGCCTAGGGACCTGAAGAGTTGACACAAAGATAAATCATGCATGGCAAACTGGAACAGAAGAGAATCCTGTATCTAGAATAGGATAGCCTTGCTGGTGCAGCTGCCCTAGCAAACTGTACTGACAGTATGTTCCCAGTACAGCCTTTGTCCTTACCAGCAAAATCACATTATTTGCTGGCACAGCTTTTTTCCTGGAGTCCCTCTTCCCTCATCCAGCAAGCAAAAAGGGTTTCAGTATAAGTAAAGATCTGTCCAAAGTCCATCCACAGTGAGAGCTTTTGTGTCAGTCAGGGATCAAGTTGAGAATCAAATCAAAGATCTTTATGCCTTTGGCCAAGACAGCTATGAAAGCAAAGATAGGTGTGTTCTTACTTTGATTAGAGAGACAAGTCCTTTACCAAGACTTGACTATCAGCTTCTTTCACTAATGGGAATCTTACTTTCTCTCTAGCTTTTACAGAAATGCTGAGATAAAATGTCTTACCATGTGTGCCCTAATCAGAAAGGTTAACAATATTTCCACAAGCAAAAGAAGTCTCTAGCACACCCAGGACTGACCCCATCTGGTGCAACACCACCATTCTGGAGAAGAAATCTCATCCACCCAGCCCTGCCCACGTCAGCGAGGCTCAGCCCAGGCTAAACACCCTTCTCCAGAGCTGCAGGAAGCAGGGAGAAGATGGTAGGCTTGCTGCTAGTGCATTCTGCAGGCATAGGCTTCCTCCTGGATGGAAAAGGGAGGGCCATGATGTACAGTGACAAGCAAAAAAAATAAGCCAAACCCAGTGCCTGAGACTAAGTGGGCAGCTTTAAGAAGTAAATAAATAAATAAACAAGGTGATAAAAATCACAGCAAATTTAAGGAGTATTATAAAAGGAATTTGTGGATTTGCTTCCAGCTGTGTGAAAAGATAATTTCCAGGTGTGCTATATGGTATTATCTATTGGTCACAATCACCCAAGTGATTCAGTATTTTAACCCTGTTGTCTATGATTTTCATAAGAGAATGGGCAGTGACCTTAACATATCTGTGAGGAAATCAAGATCAGATGGCAGCATGTTCAGACATAGTTTTTAGCATGTTAAATGGGCTCACCTGCCTTTGGGTTTGCAATACCTAGAACTGCAGTCCTTGGCCACCTAGTATTATCTAATGTCTTTACAAGGCATGTAGTCCATGTTTCTGGAAGGTTGGACCTAATCCAGGCTACTATGGTTTCCATGGACAGGAAGCTTGGGATTAAAATGGCAGGAGGCTGAAAAGAAAATTGAGGACCTGGAAATAACAACTGATGGTCCTGACGCAATCACCACTGAGAACACTGCAGTAATCAACAGCCTGGAGAATAATCTCAAATAAAAGGCTAGGTTTTGGAGGACAGTGGAATGGTCTTGCAAGTACAGGTACAAGATAGGTTTCTGGTACAATTTTGAATATGATTTTCCATCAGATCTCCACATCATCATGTAGAGAAATACACAATACAAAAGTTCAAGCTAACCACTCTTCCCCATCATGTCTCATTTAAGGGGTAACTGCTGCTGGCTAAGACCTATGACAGAAGTCCTCTTCTTCCTGTAGTTGTGGAAGCTAAGGGTGCTCCTGTCCCCACTTGCTCCTCGTTGGATGAAGGTTCATGTTTCCTACCTCAGTCAGTGTGAGACCTCCACTGACTTTCAGCAAAAGCCACCCCAGACAGCTCTGCTTGGAGTAAGGAACAGAGCACTTCCACAGCTCTTTCAACAAGAAGAGTAGTGAAGTAATAATTTCCAGCTAGTCATGATCATCCATGGCTGGAGTGTCATCTTCAACCTTTGAAGCCCTTTGCTGTACACTATCTGAGATACACAGCATAGACGAAGAGTTATAGAAGGGGCAGGATGGAAAGTTTCAATTTCTCTATCACTACGGTTCCACCTGAAGAAATAATCTTACCAGCTACCCTACAGAACTTAAAAGCCAGAACTAACAATTATCCATGATGCACTACTTGACAGAGGCAGACACACAGGTTTTACACTGGATTTTCAGGACTCATCAATGTTGCTGTGGGCAATGTACCATCCTGATTATTGTTTTGTGACGGCCAAGAATATGAAGTCAGAATAAAACCTCTGAAACTGTGTACTAAACCAATCCCTTTCTAAATTACCTTTACTTACTATGCCCAGAAAGGTCACAAAAAAGAAATGTATTTTAAGAACATTATTGATCTTTGAAACACAAATGGCAATGCAGGTGAACAGAGCCTCCACCAAATTTATTCGTATCTGTGTCCAAAAATCAGGTGTCAGCACACACAGATGCCCTGCCACTAAATGACAGAAATGTGTTCCTGACTTAGAGACTGGCAGGGATTAGCTAAACTTTGTTTCTGAAAGTGTTTCCTATTAATATGCAGGACATTCTAGGCCTGGTTGCTCCAGGAACCAGACAAATGGAAAAACTGGTCCTAAGCCTCCTCTTCCTTCTCTGCTGTGTTCAGCAGAGCTTCAGTGCAGCTGCAATCAAAAGACTAAAGACAGCAAGGTGGCAATTTCAAAGAGACTTGTCCCCTTAAAAACCTCAAGGCTTGATTCTGTGTTAAGGCTTCTGCTCAAAAATTAGTAAAGGCAGGAAACTGGTAAGAGTCACACTGACTGTAGAAAGTCAAACTGGAAAAGCTGCAAAGGGGCTGAGAAAGTGCAAAAGAGTTAAAAACATTTTCAGATAACACAATCAGCATGCTAGGCAGCAAAAATGTTCCTGCCAGGGAAATATATCTGTTAAGAAACTGTTAAGAAATCAAGTTAAAGGCTTCTCAGGAGTAACAAAAGGTAAACCAAACAATAGCGATCATTCAGAAACTCATTCCTCTTCAGGAAGTTACAACAGATATAAACATACTCTGCCAATTGTACCCCAAACCATTATCCTGCTGTTCCAGAATCTTTGTGACCCCCAGAAACTGTTTAAATTATAAAAGAGCAAGCACTGAAAGAAAACAAACTGGGTTTCTGTCAGGACTGCTTCTCAGAAGACAAACAATCAGGAGACACCAGGAGAAGGCTCACTATACCTGAGTTACCTAGCGTGCCCTTAGGATACAGTAAAGCACCTCTCACCAATTCTCTAAGGATTGCTTACTAATACACTGCTCTTACAGTAAGTCAAAGAGGATAATTAAGTGGAGTCAGAATTACCTTTGCTGGAGCTACTCCTTTTCTTTCATTCTGACAAGTCAAAGAAGTCCTTAACTTGAACTGCAGACCCAAGTGTCAGCACCTATGTTCTCATGTTTTAATATCACTTTATTACAAGTAGTCCTGGCAATGAACAACAAAGTCCCCAGTGGGTTTGCAGATCATCACAGCAACGTGATTAGAAAGCTTGATCCACGCACCACAAAAGTCAATGGAACTTGGATTGAGCCCAAAGATAAATGATTTTCCCTGCTATGAGTGGTTAGCAACACAATATGCTTTTTCTATTGATAAAAGTGAATCTTTCCACATGCACTGATTTTAATCACTTAACAACAGAGCCTGCTTTTGAACAATATAGTGTCATGAAAGATAATTACCTGGAAAAGAGAAAACATGTTCTATGGCCTGGGATCAATCACAAAATCCACTGACTACAGTAACTGTTGAGTAAGAATATCACACTATTATCTAAAGGTATGCACATACATACATACAGGCACACACACATGCACCAGTTTGCAGGTCTGTAGGCCCTCTAAACCCTTCCCTGGCAACTGACACTCTGGCAAACACTTGTACGAGGAGAGATAATCATTCATGCGGTCACAGGGACACAGAGTGTATCTCACCTCCTGTGTAATACTCTTCTCTGAAAACTTATTCATTTCCCATCTTTAAAATATGCAGACATGTCTGTGGGTAAAAAGTTTTATTCTAAGAAAGAATCATAGAATCATAGAATCAGTCAGGGTTGGAAGGGACCACAAGGATCATCAAGTTCCAACCCCCCTGCCATGGGCAGGGACACCTCACATTAGATCAGGCTGGCCAGAGCTTTAATTTTAGTCTAAATATTTGTAAGATATTTTAACACAGATTTCAAGAGATTATTCACAAACACTATTGAGTTTATATAGTAATTATATGGCATTCTACATCTACTATAAAATGCAAAGTAATATTAGTAATACTTCTAGCCCCTAGCAGAGGGCTTTTGGGTCAATAGGGCTGTAATACTTTGCATACAAATGGGAAGAACAAGCCAATCTGACAGAATTTACCTGAAGAGAAAAATTAGAAAAGCATTTGGGTTGGAAACCACATCTAAATCAGTCACCCTAGATCATCTATAATAGACACTTATCTAGTCTAGCCATGATTAACTCCACACCCTCCCATGGCAGATTGCTCCACTGACCTAAATGTTGTGTAGTAGTAACCCTTTTCCAATATCGAACTGTCTAGCAAAGTACTCCCTGCTGCAGCCTAACCATTTTTTTCTTCACCCTGTTTTCTTCTATAATATGTGAAAATACCTTGTCCTGTTCTTTCCAGATCTTTTACTGAATACATATAGTCAGTTAAATCTCTGACTTACATTTTATCCAGACTCAATGTACCTAGATTTATCTCAAATATTCTTTCAACTTGACTTTGGCCTTTTCCATCTTCCTGAAGAATCCTGTGAATTGAGGTTGCCTTTTGGCTCTTGATTTTGTGGGCCAAAGAGGATTTGAAATGTTTGCACCGGGTCTAGTTAGGAATTTATTTTATGAGGCTTGAAGTTACAAATATGGCATTGCACATCTCCCTGCTTTATAGTGGCATTTGTTCTTTCAAATTTAATATTGTTCTCTCAAGAAACACCTTGAGAAGAATGGAATGGAATGGAATGGAATGGAATGGAATGGAATGGAATGGAATAGAATAGAATAGAATAGAATAGAATAGAATAGAATAGAATAGAATAGAATAGAATAGAATAGACCACATACAAGATCAATACATACACTAATGAGAGAGCTGGAATTTAATACTGCTGCTCCTCAGGATGTGCTCTGTAATTCCAGGGAACTTCCACCCAAACCTAAACAAGGAGCGGTAGCTCCTTGTATACATGTATGATACCTCCATTAGGTGTTGCTAGGAGTGAAATCACATCAGCATCAAATTATCTGAGCATTTACACAGCACAACTGAAGGCTGTCAAGGGCACACTGAGTTCTAGTAGCAGGAACTTGAAAGCTGTTTCTGATAAGCTTGGTTGGGCTGCAGTCATGGCAAGGGCTCCATATATGTTGATTTTTAAGTAACACCTTATAGATATTAATGACTGTGATACCCCTGTGCTCCCAACAGAGGAGGTCCAGGAGCACAGGAGAAGTTTGTGGCCTACTCATGCTTACAGAGAGTCTTTGGCTGAGCTGCCTGGACTCACACACTGTATGTGCAGGCATGTTCTACCAAACACCTACTTGTCCTGACTGTGCCAGTGCCTAACACAGACCCATCTGAGTTATTTCTAAGCAATGGATAAAGGTAGACTCACATGGTCAAGTTCCCCATCCACATCAGAGCATCTGTGCCAGGTTGAATATTTGAGAATTTGTGAATATTTCCACAGTTGTGGATTTAAAGTACATACTCATCCAACTTATTTTAAGAATCAGTATGAGGAAGGTTAGGGTTTTCTAGTTTTTCACTGTTTCCACAAGGAGCAGACACTACTGTTGGGACTGCCTCTGCTTACTGTCCACAATGAGAAGCTGAAAATACAGTTAACAATAGCACGGCGTGAGCAATTTCTGTAATAAAGAGATAGCTGTGAAGTCTGATGTGAACAGACAAGCATCAAGTTTTCCAATCCATGGCTCAGAGGACAGGCATATTGACCATAAAATGAATGATATAATCTGAGTTGAATTATGTCATCTGAGGCCTTGGTTAGGCCACTACCACTTTTATATATACTTCCTTCCCCCTCCCCCCCATAGAACTGTCAAGTTCTATTCCTTACGTAACGCTGCTGCAGTGCTAACCTGAAGCATAATGACTGTGCTCATTATAACTACTTGGAGGAGGAGCTGTCAATAATTTGATTTGTTCCATATAAGGTATGACATTATCTTTGGTGGAAAGGGAATCCCAGTTCTATCTTTTGAAATAGTAGCAAAACTCTTAGTGATTTTACTGGACTAAGAGTGGGAACCACAGGTCTACCTCCAGCAAGACATGCAAGCCTGTTTCTCAGCAGGTGTGTAGGACAAGGAGACAGTGTTGCCAGGTAAACTGCTGGATCAGGCCTTAGAGTAAAATCCTCTGCATCCTTGAATGAAAAGAGATGGTACAGAATACTGCAGTGAACACAGCCAAACAGATTCAGTGTTTGCTGTATACATGAAAAACCTACACGCAGTAAATTTTCTGGATTGTTCAGTCTAGTTTTTCCATTTGTGGTTTTTGCTGTCAGTTCAGTGTAGTCTGTTGAAGACTGAAAAATGAAATGGCCTTCAGCAGGGATTTATATTCCAATCACAGAGTTTCTTGCAGAAAAAGAGCAATTGAACTGATATTCCAGTTTTTCTGACTTTCAGATAAACCAGATCCAACTTTTAGGTATTACCCTTATTTTCCCACTGAATTCCTATTTAATAGACTAAAAGATAAAATGATGTTTGTGCTGTTAGGTTCCAAACATGTTATATCAATTTGATAATTGCAGGATAAATAGGTAAGTCGCTAACACCTTCCTGACCATTTATATGGAATGGATTTTGGTCATCTTTTGTTTTAAAGCCTGCTAATCTAAAGGTCTTTTAAAGGCCTCCCCTCTGGTGAAATGGGAGAGAGGGTTTTGCTGATACAAGTTCTTGTAGGAAAAAAACCAAAGGTGGTTCCTTCCCAGGGTTTCCATTTAGCCCTTACTGTCAACATCCAATCAAGCTGTAAAGTATTGCACTGAATTCTGTTCAAAACCCTTACTGGTCTTCATCCTGGTTTTTATTACACTGGTTTGCATCTGTATCCTTAAGCATAGCAAGCCACTGCTCACTGCAGGCTGTGGGACCAGTACAAGATCACAGAACTCTGAAGTGCTCCCAGCAGCTGCCTGTTTGCCTGCTCACTCACTCCCTCCCCTAAAGCCCATGGGCTACTTCAGCACAGGCAGGACTCGAGATCCAGGCTGCAGGATCAGACCCCTGTGCAAACTGCAAGAGAAGTTTTGATGTCTAATGTTCAAGTGTAAAGGTCACTGAGGCTGAAATGAAAACCCCAGGAACAACATGAAACACAGGTATGTCTATTTCAGTGTGTTATCAGTGGGTTTTGTGTTTTTTTTTCATAAACTAGGAAAAAGAAGACATTCTGAATTGAAGACTTCAACTCCATCTTCATCACCTTCTTGTGTTGAGGCAGCAAAATACAATACAGACAAGAACACTAACAGAATAAATTTCCATTTCTTAGGCTCCAACCCACAATGCACAACCCACTGCCTTGCAGAGTGTCCTTCTATCCCTGATCCCTGCAGGTTGAGCCAGCAGCTTTGACACTTTTCTTTCAGCCAGACTGCATGGGTTTACAGCTGAAAGTGGGAGAAAGGTTGCAAAGAAAGGGCAAATCTCTTGACCACAACATCCCTACACCATCCCCACTGCTCATCCAGTGCTGCACAGCCTCCTCTTTTTAGGCTCAGCCCCTCCCTCCACTGCCTACCAAGCCTTTTTTTTTTTTTTTTCTGGGACTGGCACAGATGCTGAGGAATGATGATCGAGACTCTATTCCCACACAGTCTACTCCAAACCATAACTCTAAATGTATCTTCCAAAGAGACTTGTATTTATAGGTCCCTGCACAGGGACTTATTATTCTTTTAAAAATGTTACAGGAAAATGCTACAAGTGATTGTCATTAAAAAACCTCCATCATAATTTCATTAAAAATTAACCAAAAGAAAGCATTAGTGTCGTCCTGCCAACTGGGGGTGGGGGAGTGTCTCATAAGTTTTCAATTGAGAAGGGCAGCAATGCAGAGCTTTTTTAGACTGGTGTTTCCATTCTTTCCTCTTCTGCTTGGTTCAAGAGTTCTGCATAATTAATGCCGTAATACTTAATAAATGCTTATGAACCTACTACCTCTCTGCTCTTTCCATTTAATTAGGTGATTGACTTCAGGCATACAATAAATTAGAATGACAATTTAATTACTTTTTTTAATGTGCACACTTAAAAGATTTATAAACAGGAATAGAGTAGTACAGTGCACTGAAAACTAGACATACTATGAACTGGAAAACAGCACAAAGTAATCCTATCTAAAGTATCTTTCCACTTGTAATGACTGTAAGATACAGTACTTACAGTGTCTGGTACAACCACAGAGAGTTGTGTATTTTTATCCAAATACCCATGTACATCCCTCCTTGTGTACCTCACTCAGCTTCATGGCAGGGACCTAGAGTGGTTCCAAGGAGTAGTTAGGCTACAGACTTGAGTTGAGCATCTTTTAAGTAAAGTGCTTGGGAAAACTTCTGCCTCGTTTCACCATAATACAGACATTGTTAAAATTTGCAGGGGGGCAAAATCTTCCACAGTATTCCAGCTGGCACAGGCAAAGTGTCAAAGATCACAGATTTCATCATCTCATGAACCAGCCCTTCCTGATCAAGAGACAGAAATGCCTATCTGAGAATATTTCATGCCATCAGCACCATGTACTGCAACAATCAGAAGTTAGCTCTTCTGATACTGTTGCTGTCATCTAGAACTCATTCTCTTGTCACTTACAGGTATGCAAATTATAACTGAATTCACAAAGCTGAGAATTCCATGTATAACAAACCGAATAAAAATCAGCCCTTGTTTTTCACTTCAAACCAGCACTCAGGAAAGTGCAACTGATAAATAATATTTGTAAACTTTAATAGTTCAAGAAACAAAGAGAAGAGCTAGCCTACCTACATATCCAAACATTTCCAACCCCTGGTTGGTCATTGAGAACAAAGAAATTGCCACTATTTTCTACAAATTACCTGTCTGTCATCAACACAGACAGACGACAGCATTTGTTTCAGATCACACTGTATGCTATATTGATGAAACTTTCTTATGTAAAAAAGTCACTAAAATTTGGGCTAGAGGAGATGCTTTCCCATCTGGGAGCTGAATCTGGTTTGGTGTGACTATCCCTGTCTGTTAATTTAGCAGTATAAAGTATAACTGTACATTCTTGGCATACTTACTGGGGATGCTGGCATCTCTGTAACCAGAACTGCTTTCAGAGATGGGGAAAAAAACCAACACTGGGCAACTCACAGTGCAGTAGAAAAATGATGGGCAATTCAGTGTTTTAAGCATCATCTATCACTGGTGCTGAATAGCTAAAAGGGAAATAAATTTAAATATATTGCCAAGGCACAGTGCTGTGATAATTGTCTGTGTTTTTTCTTTTAAATACAGTTGGGGGGGGGGGGGAATCCCAGACACTCATCTCATTCATGCCCAATTAAGCTGAGCGGAAAGCAGATCAATCCCACAGCTTCCTCATGTATCTGTTCACCTCAGCTGGCACAGAGCAGGGCTAGAAAATGTACAGGTAAAAGAAAAAAAGCCAGGAGGCTGAGCAGTGTGGTGAATCACAGGGAGCCACTTTGTCTGCAGCTTCCGTTCTTGGGGGAGCTGCATGGGGCTGAAACAATGGCTCTCCTATGGAGCTGCGTCTCATCTACCTCATCTATCGTCGGTGGTGGATGATGGGTCAAGAGGGCAGCAGACTTTGGGTGCACAACCCTTAAATACTTTATCAAAGATGGCAAAATGCCATGTACTACAATAATACAGCAAATACTTCCTTTTGCTGTAGAGCAGACAAATTCCTTCCTCTCTGCTGGCTAAATCTGAAGCTTTTGGTTCACAGCTCAGAGCATGTGCAAGTTCTATATTCACCAAACATACATGTAAAAAGCTGAGACTGTTCAACTGTAAACATTCTCACAGAAATGAAAAGTCAGCCATATCTGTGCTGAAATCCTAAGCAGTTATAACTATGGAATTCTAGAGATTTATGGGGTTTATAGACAATAATAGAAGGCATGTTTCACTCATTTTTAAAACTAAACTATATAGTAAGAATTTTTTTTTGGGGGGGTGGGGGGGAGTAGAACTGTGTATACTCATCCAAACTTTTCATACTGAGAGGGTTTTCTGAAAGAAATACATGCTGATAGGATAGAAAAGTTCCATAAAAATTAGAATTGTTGTCCCTGGTTTAAATGAAGGTTAATATAAGTAACAGGATTTGTGATATAACAAGATACTTCAGTGCTAGCAGTTTAATCGTATTGTTGTGCTACACAGTGAATTAGAGTTTCACAAGACATGTGAGATGATTTAGAGTATCTCCATGCCATCAAAATACACAAAATAAAACTGAAGCAGCATTCAAAATGTTCTGAAATAAGATACAGGTTTGTTCTAGTTTAGAGCAGAGGCAAAGCTTTTCAGAACTTTCTGCCATTTAAATGTTCTTCCAACCAGTTTCGTCTTCTGCTCCCTCTTAACCACTTCTTGATCTAAAATATCATGATCTAACTGCTATGAATTTGACAATATCATTTAATGCTCTAACAGGACAGAAATCTGTGGCCTCAAGTTTGTTTTCTAAAGGCAGCAGCACAGAAGAGTCTCTGAAGATATCCCTAAAAACTTCATAGCCATTTCAGCTCCCTTATCAGCCGACTAGAGCACCAGCAACAGAAGACCACTTAGCTGCCCACCCACACAGCCCCAGGACCTGAAGAAATGCTGTCACAACAGAATCGCCGATTAATCCAACAACACCTAATACTGGTTCTTAACTTTCCTATTTTGAAGACACTGAGGGGTCTGTTCACATCAGAGCATTGCGGCGGCCGGGGCAAACCCCGGGCCGGGGTTTTCCGGCAGCGCAGCGCAGCGCAGGCAGCAAGCTGTGCCGTCCTGCCGAGCGTTGCAGCAACGTGGGAAACTTGCACCTTCCACCTCCGGGCGCAGGCAGGCAGAAGAGACGGGGCAGAGAGCTTGCCCTATCAAAACACTTTACCGCATTTTACACTACAGCACTGGATTTGCATAATTCTAATCAAATTATGTTTTGCAACTCTCACCACAGATTTTGAACTTAAACGCTTCAGAACTGAGCAGAACAAATGATGCATACCTTCAAAAAATGGAAGGTCTCTGAGTGGAGGCATCTCAACTGTTTTACAGCCCTATCCAACAGAGTACCAGCAGGTCTGTCATCTCTAATTCAGTCAAGTGCAAATTTCAGCTTCAAAAATAAGTTATTTTCAGTATTAGCCACAATGTGTACCAAAAAGCTTCTAAAGCAATGCAAGCTTTTGCACAGCCTCTATCACCCAGGAAGCAAATCTGCACATAGGTAACTTGCCCTCTGAGTATTTTCATTCCTTTTTCAGAGCGTGAAGCTAAGATTGGCATCAAACTTCATCACATTTTGAATGTGTTTCCCATCTGAACTGAGAGGCACTTGAGGAGTCTCAGTGATGTGGAGAAAAACATTTCTAATATAACTTTTCTCCTACACCCACCTTCAGCTCCTGGCCCAGCACTCTGCTCTCTTTTATTCATCAAGGCAAGGAGAAGCTAGCAGTCGGAGGTGGGAAGAGATTGGGAGCCATATGGAGCTAGAGTCACTTTGCATTATGTGTTTGTGAATAGACACAAAAGAGATAAATACTGGCATGCATAAATTCATATTTTATCAGTAAGTATTCTGGTAATTACTGTGAGAGTAATTTATGTTAAAAAAAAAGGGGAAAAAAGGTTTTTAAAGGCAAGCACCAGTCTGTTAAAGAAAAGCCCAAATCCTTACAGAGGCACGTACCAATCCTGACTTACTCTTTCCAACAAGATCCTGATGACATGAAGCAGGAGGTAGAAGCCCACTCACTGGTGCAAATAATCAAGAACCTAGAAGACTATTTCTGCCCAAAATGAGTCTCCTGGGAGCAGGGCCAGGTGACCAGCCTGGTGCCCTGGGCTGTATGTGCCCAAGCTGCTCATGCAGAGGGCAAGCAGAACTACCTGTTTTGCATGCAGTATCCTGTAAAGAGAAAGGCTATCAAAATTAAAGGATTAGCTAGTTTTGCTGTCTGTAGTTGCTGCACCTACAAACGTTCAGTTTCACTTCTCAGACTTATTCAAATTATGCAGCCCTCATGGGTCTTTGAACCTAAGTTGCAAGTCTCGGTGCTGAAGTGGATTCATTAAAAGTCTGCCAATGCATCTGACTGTGACAAACGCTTAAAAGAAAAGTAATGAAACACACTGACCATTCTTGAACCCCAGATTATGTTTGGCTTGGATCTGGTGGAAATACTTGATTTCCACTCTCTCTTCTCTCACAGTTTTCTACCTCCCTAAACTGTGACCTAAGAGTATCACACAACACAGGCAGGAGAACCGCAGAGCAAAAGTATCTGTGATAGTCACTTATTCCATTAGTCAGAAATCAAAAATTAAATGAGCCACTTCAAAAGCTAACAGAACGCAAAACTCATCACTTCCATCCAGAGGAGGCCAAAAGGCCTTATTTGTAAGTATTGATCAGAACACATGCCATGGCAGAAAGCTTCTGGATTGTGCTCGCAGCACTTAAGTATCTCTGTGTCTGAACTTGGGCAGATGGTTTGAATTTTCTAAGCTTTTTCAAAATAGAAATAAAAAACCATACCCACCTCACAGAATAGAGGCTTCATCAATGTTTCTAACTCACTCTCAGCTTCTTAAGTAGACAGTCCTGTAAAAGGGCAGAGTACCATTATTTAGGTTTGACTTCCTTTAAAAAAAAACACATTAATCTTTGTTCCTTGGCCATTTTTGCCAGATAAGAACAACTGTGGATGCAAAATCAGCATCTCTGTCTGAAGGATGGTATCAAGCTTCTGCCTCACATGTACATTTACATCATATTTCTGTATGTTCCACAATACATACCATGAGCCTATGAACAGGGTCAGGAGGGCACAAGCCAAGTGATATACATCTAACTCTGAATGCAGAACAAACAGAAATGTGGGTATTTTTAAAATCAACCCCCCTTTCTTAAGAACCTCATTTCTTCTCTGTCAGAGTCTGGTGCAACATGCAAGAAATGGCTTTCTGAGGCACTGCGGTGTCTTCTGAATCACTGCCACTACCCAAGAAAACCCCAGGAAGTGGTTTGCATGAGAAGCTGGACCCGACTTGCGTAGGTATCAGCTGATGTCAGAGTATATACAGCACAAAGCCCTAACAATATGGACATTGTGAAACCAGGCATAACTTTCTCTTATCTTCTGCAGTTTGGGAAATAATTTCTAACCCGGTGACTACAAAGCTTAGGAGCAAGACAAATGGTTAATTATTCACTGCGAGCTTCATAATTAATCTGTTTTAGGCCCAATCTTTGTATGTCCATAATAACATGAAGATCTTCAGTGAGGGAAACAAAAGCATGAGCTTTTGGACCTCCTTCTGCAAAGCAATTCATTTTTCCATAAACAGTTACTATTAAGCAAGGACAAAGCAACAAACCAGACAGCCATCTGTGTAAACCAATTTAAAAGGATGGTGACCTCATAAAATTTTTCAAACACTCTCCATTTAACTTCTGCCACCCCGTCCTGCCCCAGCAGATGCCGAGTTTGAGCAAGTTCTCGGGCAAGCACAGTGCTTCCTCCTCAGGGAAAAATGGTACTTTAGAGCTGCAGAGATTTCAAACCTGTGAATGAGCACATCAATGAAAATACCTCAGCATACATGGAAGCAAGACAACCTAACTGGCCGCCCATGCACCCCAGATGGTGTTGCCACAAAGATCTGCACCGCATTTGCTAGCTGAGCTTCCTAGAGGTATGAGGTCAAGCAAGCACAAAGGTTCAGGCCACCAAGAACAACACAATTTCTGCTGAAGTGTGTTCTTTCTTATGACCTGGAGAGAAACCTGCACAAGCATAGATGGTATTAGATAGAAAGACAAGCCTGATAGCCCTAGAGCAAAACTCAGGAATCCATGTACAGCTATCCTGTACACACCTGAGATGGCCACAGCTTCCACAAAGACTTCTGCCTCTTAAGACTTGAATCTAATGAAGCTTCAGGTAAACATGCAAAATAAAATATAAACTAAAACACTCACAAGTAGGTGCAAGTAATAAACACACAAGGCCATATCTTGGACCAGGTCACTTCAGAACTGCCTTTTACTTCATTTACTGAAGTCAATCAGAGCCACACAAGACCTGAGAGCAAGGTAATCAGGAAGATGTTGATGATATCAGACCATTGGTAGCATAACACACTGAAGTACTCAAACTCCTTTACAAAGGCACATGGACCACAAACATTACAGTATCAAAGAAAGTAACCAAATGGGTTGTGTATTCTCTTCCCATTCCCAAGCATCAGAAGAATATAACAATGTATTAACTTTAAGTGGTAGAAAAAAGCATTCACTTCCCCATTACATAAAGATTATGTTTCTAATCCAGTTAGTGCAGACATGGTAAAAATTACCTCCCACAGTGCCAAGGCTTGTTACATTGACCCTTTTTCTCTTTAGCCTGCATTTACAGTCATTACTTTACTGTTCACCTTCCACAGTGCCTTATATTTGTGTGCCTGACAGTTGTGTTTGCTTTAAAATAGCGGCTGTGAGGAAAAGGTAACTTGCCCATCTGACCCAGCATTTGTACAGTAATAACCCACTGTACATATAAAGTGACATTTCTCTAATTGGCGTTTGCTGAACACAAGGGTGTCTTCTGAAAACACAGGATTTTTTATTGGCAACCTCTTCAATTATCTCACTCTTCCTAGCACAGCGTCTCCTTACCATCATTAGAGAAGAGCAAACCACTCCTCATCACAGCCACAGTAACACTATATATCACATATCAATGAATACTATTAAAGATTAGTTTTAAAATGCAGAGTATTATTAACAGCTGTCCTGGGAATTTGTTGCAGAAAGGGAACAATCCTGACCTTTGAGTCCATGTTTAAGTGCCTTTTTGATATGCTTCAGAACAAAAGTTCAAGCTGTGCCTCATTTCAATTTGTCACATCTCATTGCATGTAAAACTGAGGAGAGAAATTCAAGACAAGCCAGACCAGCACTGTTTTCCCTTGCCTTCCGTCTTGCTGTGTCAACTGATGCTGGCACATGCAGAGTATTTCTCTGCTTCCTTCATTTTTGTCTTTCCTTGGTCACTGCTTCACATTCCTACCCATCCATCTCTAACAGCTCTCCAGTTGGCTGCCACGTTATGGCTTAGGAAACATTTAAATCTATGCTGCCCTGGCAAATGGTTAATCCTTGAAGCAAAGGCTGATTACACAATGGAGGGTCCGTGTTTCTTACGCTGCTGTGGAGATGCCATGCCTCTTCTCATGAGGCTGCAAGGAATGCACAACACTTAGTAACATACCTCTGACTTTCCATTTCTACTATATAAGCATCTTGTTATCAGCATTTATAGGGAGGGAAAATGAAAAAGGAAATTCCTGGAAGAGATTACAATTGTCCAACAAGGTTTTGCTATCTTTTAAACAGCTGAAGCATTAATTTTTTGGCGGCGCTGTCAAAAGTCTATGAGGGCTTCCTGGCTGCAGTGGAAGAAATAGTACATTTAGTTCAACTACAAGCTGTACTTTTAAAAAAATCCATATGAAAACAGACTCATTATTCATTTTTTTCTGTTAAGTTGTGGTTTTGCCCTGAAGTTTAAGTAGTAATTTTTGTAAGACCTTGCAGTTTCAAGAAAGAACTGCAACTTAGAGCTTATGCTTTAATAAACTCTTGTTTATATTACAGTCAAACCAGGACAAACAAAATACAGCTACACATGACATTTTTATAGGAAGTCAAGGAAAAGATTCATGTGTCTGAATATTTTAGTTACAGTATGAAGGCATGACTATTATTTCCTGCGAAGCCAAGCTGTAGCTTTAAAGAAGTGGAAGAAGGCTACTCTGAGAATAGAACAAGGATATATGACTCAGGCCTCTAGAGTTGCTGGATATAAATTAACATACAATTTTAATGCAAAATACAAGTATTCTGGGAATTTTACAATGGAGCAATGGCAAGACATGGCTATGAAAAAATCTGTTTGGAATCTTCAAAATACCACTGTGCTGGGTTTCTGCAAATGCTTCCCTTTGTGGTAACAAGTGCCCAAAATGTGCAGGAAGAAGGTTTGCAGTGAGACAGGCAAGAATATGACTTTTTTTTTTGAAAGTGATCATAGAACTCTATTAATTAGAATAAATAGGAAATGGCCAAAATCTATTAGGTCATCTTGTACTCAAATAAGCAAAATGTACACAGAATATTTTACAGTGTTTTCTCCAGCTCACTTTTAATTTACTCAAACTCATCAGATCTTCTATTTTTTCTTAAGATCTTCACCACAATAATTTTGTCCTTTTTTTTTAGTTAATGTAATAAACATTTTGCTTTTTTATGCATAGTTTTATTCTTTATACCTCTTTGAAACTGCTATTCCCTTCAAGGTGGCTTTGATGCCTTTGCCACTGTCATATCTCGTTTAGTATCAATCAAGTTAGAAAACGCTAAACTGAAAAGAGCAACTGATCTAATTTGCAGCCTCGCTCCCTCTGTAACCAGGAACAAGTTTCTGGTGGAACGAGATCTGAGTTCCAGGTCAAGGGGGTGATAAGTCACAGTCTCAGGCTGTGCCAGGGGAGGTTCAGGTTGGATACTAGGAAGAAGTTCTATACAGAAAGAGGGATTGCCCATTGGAATGGGCTGCCTGGGGAGGTGGTGGAGTCGCCGTCATTGGAGGTGTTCAGGAGGAGACTTGATGGGGTGCTTGGTGCCATGGGTTAGCTGTTTGGGTGGGTTGGATTGGTTGATGGGTTGGACGCGATGATCTTGAAGGTCTCTTCCAACCTGGTTTGGTTTATTCTATTCTATTCTAAATAAAGTCACCACCATTCTCATTTAAAGACAGCACATGGCCCTGAGCTTTAGAGAGCATAGCAAAACAACCTCAAAGCTTTCTATTCTCTTCACTCAATGCGATGCTTCATGAGTTGGCTACGCTAAGAAAATCCGGTTACTGTTACTTCTCCTTGCACACTAGTGAAAGAGGGTTTAAAGAGTTTTGTGTCTCTGAGTCACAGTATCACAGTATCACCAAGGTTGGAAGAGATCTCAAAGATCATCGATTCCAACCTGTCCAACCTGTCACCAGAGTCATCATAACCCCATCTCTTTCTCATTCCCAAATTACAGACTTCCAGAATAGGATTTCTGGCTGGAATTGTATATGGAAATGGAATTCTGTGGAGGAGGGAGGAGTTTCACGCTGCAGACTGATACCCTACCTCCCAAGCAAGAGACAGCAGATACCAGGATCATACGGAGTAACTTTGTATCTCCGCTGTCCCTGAATAGACATGCCACAAGCAGCATGCGGGGCAGTCTTCCAGTATACTTCGCTGTCTGAAAGTATAAGTGTACAAGAAGGAATCCTGAAGCAAGTCTTTCCATGAGCACATTGGAGTAAGTTTGTGAAAACAGAATGATGACATGATAAGGTTGCTATTATTTCTAACGAGCTGAGTAACAAATCACAACTGCACTTCAGAAAAAGAAAAGTTAGATGAGTTTCTGGAAAACTCCTCAGTGCTAAAAGTCTGTCTGCAAAGGGACAAAGTCATGACATGAAAGCACAGACAGACACATGGCAAACTCCACAGCAATCATGAACTAGTGCCTTGTACTATACTCATGTTATTAGCCATTACAGTGTCATGTAAATGCTTCACAACGGTGGTATTTTTGAAGTACCACTCTACTGTTAGGTATCTTGACGTTATCGAGGCTCCTGGGGATGTCAGTGTGTCACATTTCTTTCTCACCTCCTTTACAGCAAGTTTCCAAGCCAATCTGAACACCCTGAGAAGGGCCAAGATCTGCATTAGTCAGACCTTAACCTGGGTTGGAAGGGAGCTTCTTCCCTTGGTGTCTCCTTGTGGTATGGGACCTCTTTACCCAGGATAACCCTGTCCCTTCCCCACCACCTCAAGATTCACATATGGCTCTGTATCTGAAAATGAGAGGCTGGTAGAGAGTGCTTGTGGCTGCAAGCAGATGGACAGGGACCTGTGCTAAGTCACTGTCAGCACATCACTTGTTGAGCTGTTTGAGGTCCTGCAGGAAAAATGCTCACTTTATGGCACTGTAGAGAAATAGGGCCAAGAGCAAAAATCCCTACAGGAATTACTGTGCTGATTCTGTACAAGAAACTAAACAGGAGATGAAGAAAAGACCTTCCCACCATTCACACTAGGCGTTGATGCTGGACTACTAACATAAAAGAGGCACCTTCTTATCTGCCACAGTGCACAGACTTCACCAGCAATATCCTCCTTGCCTCTTCTTCCCTGTGTGCAAACAAATTAGTGGATTCTTCTCAAACTAACTTGATGCCAGGGTAACATTTACAAATCTATTATCTTACTGACAGCCTGGTCCTGAATCTCCCTCACGCAGTAACTGGCTGCTTGCAGGAAGGACTGAGCTGATGTGCAAAGGTTGTCAGGCACAAAGCATACAGGAAGAGCTAAGGTGCTATCTGATTCCATCCACATTACTGTACACAGTATCATCAAAAAGATGGAAAGCTCTTCATTTATCTTAGCAATTGAATGAAAATGAAGTACCACAAAAAAGAGATACCAATGCATTTTTTTCCTTTGCCAACTGTTCTTTACATTCTATTTTCCTTATACTATTTCACTGCATTGCTTCTCTTTCTCTTCATTTTTTATTACTTTACTCACAACAAACATCAACAATGTTTTTGAGTAACTCATTTTTCCTGCAAAATGTCTAAATGAGGCAATGGCTAACCCATATTTCCTTCATGACCCTTGAAGAAACAAAACCCAAAGCAAACCAATGAAACTATCCAAGACCTTCCCTTCATCAGTGTGTCAAAAGGATGGGGCTAGACTCCTCCCATTGGTGCCCAGCGACAAGACTAGGGAAGTGGGCACATGCTGCAAAACAGGAACTTCCATCTGAACATAAGGAAAAAATTATTTACTTTGAGGGTGAAACAGCACTGGAACAATCTGCCCAGAGAGGCTGTGGAGTCTCCTTTGCTAGAGATACTCAAAACACATCTGGGTGTGGTCCTGGTCAACCTGCTCTAGATGAACCTAGCAGGTGGTTTGGACGAGATGATCTCCAGAGGTCCCTTCCAAACCCTGCCATTCTGTGATTCACACAAGCTGACCAAAATTGGGGTTTCCTGGTATCTAGGAACTGGTTCAATTAATGAAATTAATTAATGTAATTAATGTAAACACAAAGATCACCTTGAGAGATCAAGTATTTCACACTATAAAATTATTTTGAACTAACACAATCAAAACATATTGCATGCCCTAAAGCAGTGGAATCACTAATTTGCCTGATACTTCAGAATATTTTTGCAACATATAACTGGCTCACAGTAGCAACATTCCTCTACTTGCATTAGTGATTTCACTAACAACTGAGCAGCACTGCCTGCTCCATATACCCACGCTTCAAAGAAAACAGTGCTGTCAGAAGGGAGGGCCATGGTGAAGGTGAGCTTTGTATCACCTTTGTTGTTCTTTCCATCTCAGGGCACCTCTTTATTCTCAAGAGTATGTAAGCATTGAGAATACTCTGTCAAAACTATTATATATTGATTCATTGTTTATGACCCTCAACAATTATCTGACACTACAGCAGCTGTACAGAGCATGCAGTCACAGATTTAACAGGTATGAGAGAGAGAAGCTGAATTTAATCTTTAAAAAAAAAAGTTCAAAATGAAGCCCCTGATATTCCTGTGTCAGATTCAGTCTCTATTTTCACCTCCTACGTATGGTAATTACAGCCGTGTGCCCACTGGGAACTGGTTGCACACTGAAACACCTCCATGCTTTGCAGGAGTAGGGAAAGATTGCTGGTGGACTTATTAAAAGATGAAACAATAGATGCTTTGAATTCCAGTGAATGTGAAGTATCCCTTGCTCACGAGACCTAATTATTTTAAATACCAAGATGAAATATCTAGTTAGCCATTGTCCAGGGCAGCTGACAAGGTTTTAAAGGTGACCACTGAATAGGCAAAGTCTCCTCAGGAAAAACAAGGCTTTAGCCACCACAGCATCATTCCTCAGTTCAAGCAATTCAAGCAGAACTGGGTTCCTGCCCTTAAGACACTGAAGTGAACAGAGTGTAGGCATATGGCCCCAAGCATCCACCTGGCATGACTTCACCACAGGATCAACATCTAAATTACTTTGCTCCCAATGCTGCATCTCTATCACAGCACACAGGGAGTTACCTACACCTATTGCCACACCTCACTTTGGGCTTCATCCCTCTGCCTTGCAGACAGCTCCAGTGTCAAGCAGTAGCAGGCAACTTGCTAATGCTTCTCCTAGCAGATGACAGCTCTTTCTGAAATGTTTTGAAGGCCTGTGGAGTCCTTCTGGAAAGCTGCTGGTGGTGAGCTTTCCCACAAACACTGTAAATGAAAGCTAACTTTAAATACTATCACTGCCTTAAAATACAATCCCCCTAAAAAAGGGAGGAAAGGAGGTCAATATTAGCCCAAAGATATTAATGTGTGGCTGGGCATAATGATTCCTAGAAAGTTGTGACAAATAATGCATATAGCAACAGTCTTACATTTTCTAAGCACAATATCCCATGAAAATTCACTTAATTTTAATGCAAATGACTTGAGATTCATCAGGCTTTGTGTGCTTAACTTTTTTTAGATTTTGAATTATATAACCAGTTTGTCATGAATCACAAAGTCTTACTGAAGTGACTGCACACACACACACACAAAGTAGAATCACAGGAAGAATATACTTGTAAATCACAGTTCAATGAAAACTTTTTCACTCCCTCCTCTGCCTTCATCTTTCAAGCCTACTTTTAATTGCCACTTCTCTTCCTACTACTTCTGTTGAATACAGCTCTTAACTAGCACTCTACAAACCAGAGAGCAGATGAGGAGACTTGCTTCAGACCCAGTGTGTGTGCTGTATCTGCAAGGAATGGAAAGGTATGCACAACCTGTATCCCTCAGAGTGAGGGCATCCACACTGTCACAGCACATGCATTGCCTTCTGCAGGCAGCTTTATGTAAGCACTGTGTCAACAAATGCACAGACGTGGGTTAACTGGCTCCTGCAGGAAGCCTGGTTTCATTCATTAACTACAACCTCTGGGCTAGTACACATGGAGGAGGAGACACACGGGCAAATTGAAACAAAGCTCCTGTTTTCCCTCTGAAAGTTTTCAAGTCTCGAAATACTGCACAAAACTCAATCTGCTGTCAAGCAAGAGTAGGCACTCAAGGGAGGCAGAGCCGTGTGAGAGTTTCTGAGCCCAGCCCATGCAGAGGGCCACCTGCCAACAGGAAGAAGTGGTGAGGAGGAATTTGGATCCAGCAGCTATCCTCCTTTAGCCAAACAATGCTGCATGATAAACAGCGTTAAGGACTTTTTTTAATCGTCAGTCACATCAAAAGCATCCATGTCTGTCATTCTTACTCCCTGGTTGTCAGGAGAATGCTTGAGAGACTTCAGAGCTTGAGTTCACAGACAGCTATCTCCTGTTTCCTATCACAGTTGTATGCAGGGGACTGAGCTCGGGAGAGACAGGAAGAACAGGGGGGAAAGAGGAAGAAATGACAGAGTGCCTTGCTGTAGGGCTGACTCAGGCTGCTAAATTCATCACAGGTAGCACTCACAAAAATCTTGTAGCTGTCTTGCAGCCTTATTTCACATGTCAGCCACTTACAGAAAGGCAGGGTGAAAGGAGAAAGAGGGAATAACTCCTCAATATCCGCAATCTTTATTTTCATAATGTGAAGTACTGAACACCAGGAAATGAACTATGACTGCACGCTCAGTGGGTCACTGTGGCAGGTGCAACTTAACCTTAAACCCACAAAGCCTACTGCACCTTCAGATTAAACCCAGACAGCACCTGGGTTAAGCACTCCAATAAATCCACTCATTGCTCATGGGCAGTAACAAAAAGGGTTAAGAAAACAACCAAGCTGCAGCTAAAATTCCACAGAGCTGCAAACTGCTCGTCTCCCCGGGATAAAACAGAACAACCAACTGCCCTAAAGATCCGCCAGTTAAACACATTCAAACGCCACTGCCACCGGCAGACACGTATCGCTGGAGAGCTCGGGAGAGTCCGGCAGAGCATCACGGTCGCTTGGTGGTCCCCCGGCACCGTCACTTCCCCGGCGCCTGGGGAAGCGTACCTTTCGGCTACGCGCCAGAGCTGCCTTCACTGCCTCGCAGCTGAGGAACCCCCCTCTCCTTCCTCCCCTCCTCGTCCCCCACCCGCTGAACACCCAGTATCTGGGTACTACCTGCGATTATCAGCAGAGTCATCCTGTGTCTTCAGACATTCAAGGAATTTAACAGGCTGGAAATTCCTGTTGTCCATTATTTGAGGTCACAGATAAAAGCTAAACAGCAGCCGTGACTCCCATCAATCATAAGTCACTCGCTGATAGAATGTATGGTAGGAGACCTACTGATGTAAGCTAGTCACCAGAGAAAATACCCACTGATGACGCATATCCAGGCACAAAAATAGTTACAGGGCCCCCAAAGGGATTATTCAACAGCCTACATTTAGATATTCTTACAAGAGACCCGCAGTCAGTTTGCTGCTGTTAGATGGCTGGGGAACGTTGAAGTTTAAGTTTCCTCAGCAGACATAACCACAAATAGCTGGTTTAAATAAGCTACTGCAATTACAAGCTGTTTTGTAAATTTTAACAGTGTATTATAGGGATTAAGTCTAAACAGAATCACTGGCTATAAAATGCTGTATAGCCTTTGCTCTTACTATTTACCAATTCTTCCTGTATGTTAGCCAGAAAGGAAAAGCACATTATAAAATTAATTCATGAATAATCCAACTAATGTCCTTGTGCTACCCAAAAAAAGCAAAGTTTGTTCTTAAAAACATACCAGCATATGTGAAATGGTGAGGGATGTTTTGGTGACACTTCATCATTATCTGGATCAGCTTCTTTGTAAAATATGTTTGGCTTATTTCTCACCCCTGTTTGGCATTTACTCATCTACTACTAAAAAAAAGGACCTGAATAGTTACTCTTTCTTCCTCAAAACAAAGCCATGTAAAGGTAAATTATCAATGACATGCAAAACCATGTACCATGCACCAGCTTTGAGCAGGGGCTGGAAAGATGATCCCTAGATGTCCCTTCTAGCCTAAATTACTCTATGATTCTCAGCAATAGTTTTGGGGTTTTTTTGTTGGGTCTTTTTAGTTGTTTTGTTTGGGTTTTGGTTGGTTGGTTGTTTTGTTTAATCCTTCAAATTAACCAATCAGCTGGTAATCCCACAATACTTCTGCCTCCTTCACACTTACTCAATTGTTTTATGTCCTCACAGCAACCAAACTTACTAGGATATAACTGAGCCACTAACACTGCTGATGGCAAAACACTGAATGCATTTCTGGCAGTATTAGATATTTTTTTCTAATTAACTGATTTTAACATCCAAGGCCCCTTTTCAGAGAAAAAAAAAAAAGGTGCTTAGGAGTCTAAAGTGAATGACTTTCTATTGCATACTTTAAATCTAAATAAAGGAAAGTATGCTGTGATTTCGATGCCTACTTCATTGGCATACTTTTGGAAAGCATTACCTAGCCAAACAAACACTCAAGAATTTATAGTGTTTACCCTGTAAAGCAGGAGAAATAAACATCCCAGGCTGCAAACTTCTACCTCTCTTTCCTTATCTGTGCAATTATTAAAAGTAACACCAAAAAGTATTTTTAGCGTGACTGTTTCGCAAAGCCCTCATGTTACTCTCATGCATCTATATGCTGGCAGTCCACATGGCCTCATTTAACAGCCCTAAGAAGAAATATTCATTGGTGCCCTCTAGCTGGTTATCCTAAAGAATTTGCTGCAAACATCTAACACAAGTCTTTCTTTTCTCCTCCTGTCATTCCCAGATCTTTTGGTGATGCCCGCTCAATGCAAGGCCCTGGAATGAAACAATGGGCTGCATACAGAAGATGTGGAAGTCAAAACCCATTCAAATTCTTTAGTGCTCTCAATTGTAGGGGCTCTTACAGTAATACAAGTATCATGAAAAACAGGAGAGGTGTAAATGTGTACCATACCTCACCACCAAGAACCCATGAAGTATCTAAATATACTTTGCAGCAAGTTTGCAAATTCCATGGTAAAATAAAACATGTAATGTTCCCCATGAAACACAGGAAACCCCTCACCCATTCAGAAGTGAGTATTATAATCCCACCCCTATATCAGGAGCTTATAAACCATATATTGTATTTTCCCACACATTCTGAAACTCGTCTAATCTTAGTCACCAATGGATCAGACAGTTTCAAAACTCACAGCCGGGGACCTCTCCTTTACCATCGCACAAGTGTGAGCGGCAAGACCGAGCTTTGCCTCTTCTTTCACCCTGACACCTACTGAAGGGACATGTTTCCCATTCCACCCACCATGCTCCCCTTCCCCCACCCTCCAGCTGTGTTTGGTACAGCTGAGGTACACAGCCCCAACACTGCACCGCTGCATGGCTGCGGCAGGGATGCGCCTGGAGCACTGCTGCATCTTCAAAGCAGCTAAAGCTGTGAGGCAGGGGTGCTAATGCATACCCTAGACTTCAGCTCTAGGTGAGACAGGTGAGGCAAATGAGATGGTGTCCAAATCCCAAACAGCAGATCCCCCACCTGGAGAGATATCCCTGCCGAGGAAATGCTGCCCCAGGAGACACCACGTCTGTGATATCTCTGGCCTCAGCACCACTGGAGGAGCAACACAAGGTGCCTGCAAGGCACAGGCTACCAGAACAGCTCTTCAGCAGCTCCACCAGCAGGTGCATCTGCTCTGAGTCACACCAGTGGCCACTGGCCACTCAGAGGATGTGAGAGGTAGGGAAGTTGTGTGGAAAGCAGGATAAAACTCTGTCCTACTCTTCCTCGCCCAGCTGCACAAGGCAGAGGCTGGCTGGAGCCAGCTGCCCCTGCATTTGGTTAAAGTCACAGAGATGTCCGTAGCACCATTTCAACCATCAATCAAAGTAAATGCAGAATGGAGAGCCTAAAGCTCAAATACTGTAAGACTGAGTAACTTTTACAGTTGTGTTCATAAATTTCAGAAGGTCTGTTTACACCTTTATTGGGAAAAAGAAAGTTGCAGCAAACACTCCATTCTGTGTCTGAGAAGCAGCCGTAAAGCAGTAACTGCTCAAATGTTTGAGAAGCAGCAAGCTGCTCCTGCAACATCCAGCTGTTTGGAAAGTTAACTTCCCATGTGCCATTCCCCACTGAAACACCGAATGGGTTAATCACAGCAGCCAGGCATTTTGGAAGGGTTCTGGGGCTACCTTTTCCCAGCGCCTCACTACAGTATTAGAGCTAACATTGCTTTCAAGCACACTCCCAGGGAAAGGACACCAGAGACTCATTCAATACCCATTAAGGGGATGAAATACAAATCTCTACATCATTAGAAAACAAGGAATAGTCAAAACCCCTTGGTCACTTAAAGCAGGCTTTTTACTTGATTTGGAAAACAAAATGTTTGGCATAGTTGTGTTTGCTTTTTTTTTTTTTTACAAGCAGCTGTTCTCTAGGAGGAGACCCAGCACAACCCTGGTGGTGGCTTTTTTGTTTTTCAACTACTTCTGGAAGCCAACAGACTTTTCAAAAGCTTGTCTTCTTGAAGCATACAGGAATCGAGTAAACAGAATAGGTACAGATGTGGGAATGTGACAAGACGGGTGGTGAAGGTGGTATCTACAGGGTAAAAGGAGATGTGGGGAAATGAGGATCTGGTAGGAGCAGCTTTTACTGTTCCCAGAAGTAAACATGTATTGCTTTTCAATACAGAGGAAAAAAAATAATGAAAACAGGTAAAGGACAGAACAAGAATCATGACAGTACTTGACAGGGTGCTTGGTTAATTGGTTTAGTTGAATAGGTGGGTTGGATAATAGGTTGGATGTGATGATCTTGAAGGTCTCTTCCAACCTGGTCTGATCCATTCTATTCTATTCTATTCTATTCTATTCTATTCTATTCTATTCTATTCTATTCTATTCTATTCTATTCTATTCTACTCTACTCTACTCTACTCTACTCTACTCTATTCTATTCTATTCTAAATGTAGTCATCTAAGCATGTGTAAGTGTGCAGAGATGTCCTGTTGTAACAAAGTTCAATGGTAGTATAAAAATGCCGTATTTGAAGTAGGAAGCTCAGGAATTCTCTTACTGACCCATAAGTATCCAATTAGTAATATATATTAATATAGTGTGGGAATATTGTTTATGAAAGAATAGAATAGAATAGAATAGAATAGAATAGAATAGAATAGAATAGAATAGAATAGAATCAACAAGGTTGGAAAAGACCTCAAAGATCATCAAGTCCAACCTGTCACCCAAGACCTCATGACTACTAGACCATGGCACCCATCAACCCCCTCATCCAGATCATCAGTGAAGATATTAAAGATCCCTGAGGGACACCACTAGTGACTGGCTGCCAGCTGGATGTGGCACCATTCACCAGCACTCACTGGGCTCGGCCCTCCAGCCAGTTCCTAACCCAGCACAGAGTGCTGCTATCCAAGCCATGGGCTGACAGCTTGGCCAGGAATTTGCTGTGCGGGACATCTGCAACTAAACCGAGTTACTCAAAGCTCCATTCAACCCAACCTGGAATGTTTCCAGGGATGGGGCATCTACCACCTCTCTGGCTATGACCATTCCAAACAGACATTAAGAGGACACCCCAAAGTAGTAAATTCTTTTTAAAAAGCTTCTACAACTTCTGAAACAAGGAGCAATATTGTGAAAAATGTTTGGCTCACCAAGGATAGAATAGTATGGAGCCTATAGCTACTGTGTCATACATTAGATAAACCAGGACAGTGGTGTCAGAAACATAATAATAATCATGCTACTCTCATTCTGCCTGCCAGTCAATCTTTTAGGGTTTTTCTCCCCATGCTAACACTGGCAACACAGGTAATATTGATCATCATTGAAAATAAGAATGAAAAAATGTTATGCAAGTAGAGGCTTCTGAGGCTACAAGGGGATTCTTCTCTCTTTGGAAGTTGATACTTCCTTTGGCATGCAAACACCCTTGCAGAAATCTAAGACATGTAGCCATGGATGGTGGTTGTGGGAGTTAAAACCATTTTAGGTATTTAATGTGAAAATCAACATTTTTCTTTTTGAAAATAAGTATACTTAAAGTTCACATTATCACTACCTATTACATAGTCTACATTTTGTAGCACAGTTAGCAGTAAATTATAGGGTTTATGTCAAAGTTTTCATAGAATCATAGAATCATACAATCAATAAGGTTGGAAAAGACCTCAGAGATCATCAAGTCCAACCTACCACCCAACACCTCCTAACAACTAAACCATGGCTTCAAGTGCCACGTCCAATCCCCTCTTGAACAACTCCAGGGATGGTGACTCCACCACCTCCCTCGGCAGCACATTCCAATGGCAAATTACTCTTTCTGTGAAGAACTTTCTCCTCACCTTGAGCCTAAACTTCCCCTGGAGCACCTTGAGACTGTGTCCTCTTGTTCTGGTGCTGGTTGCCTGGGAGAAGAGACCAACCCCCCCCCCCCCAGCTACAACCACCCTTCAGGCAGTTGTAGAGAGCAATAAGGTCTCCCCTGAGCCTCCTCTTCTCCAGGCTAAACAACCCCAGCTCCCTCAGCCTCTCTTCATAGGGCTTGCACTCAAAAGCTTTTAAAGCAAGTCAAACCATAGAACTATGGCAAACAGTTGCTAGAGCACCTGGAATCAGGTTTTGTTGAAATGAGAAACTAGCATTTGATAGCAATAACGTCTTTTGAAGCTGCAGCGAAAGGATACAAGGGTTCTTTATTTCACTGTATTCAGTTTGGGTTTGTTACATAACTATCTCATTTACAGTTGAGTATCTGTAAGTCAAGGAAAGTTTGCTTTCCTGTTCCAAGATACTCATTAAAAATACTTTTGAGATCTATTCTTCACTGAAATTCTTTTAAAGTATTTTTAGAATATGGTGATGGAAAACAGAATTAGTCTCAGCAGTCTGTTCACATCGTATGTATGCCACTTCACTTGAAGGGACCAAACCAAGTTAACCATCAAAAACATGATGCTTTTATTCTGTTATGCTACAGTGAAGGTGTTGGTGGATGGGAAAGAGAAACTGATGTCATCTGTCTTGACTTCTGTAAGGTCTTTGACACAGCCTCACAGCATCCCTGTCTCACTGCCTTGGAGAGATATGGTTTTGATGGATGCACTGCTCAGTGGATAAGGAATTGGCTGGATGGCCACATCCAGAGTTGCAGTCAATGACTCAATGTCAAAATGGAGATCAGTATCAAGTGGTGTCCCTCAGGGGTCCATACTGGGATGGATACTGTTCAATATCTTTATTATTGACATTGACTGGGATTGAGTGCACCCTCAGCAAATTTCTGGGTAATACCAAGCTGAGTTCTGCTGTTGATACACTTGAAAAGAGGGAAGCCATCCAGAGGGACCTTGATAAGCTTGAGAAGTGGACCCATGTGAACTTTAAAAGGTTAAACAAGGCCAAGCGCAAGGTCCTGCACCTAGGTCAGGGCAATCTCCAGTTACCAGTAGAGACTAAGTGATGAATGTACTGAGAGCAGCCCTGTGGAGAAGGACTTGGGGACACTGCAAGATTAAAAAGTGGGTATGAGCTTGTGATGTGTACTTGCAGCCCAGAAAGTCAACCATGTCCTGGGCGGCAACAAAAGAAGCACGGCCAGTAAGTCAAGGGAGGTGATTCTCCCCCCTCTACTCTGCTCTGCTGAGATCTCACCTGGAGTACTGTGTTCCACTCTGTTATCTCCAGCACAAGAGAAACACGGGTCCAGAGGTCACAAATACGATTAGAGGGATGGAACACCTCTCCTGTCAAGAAAAGCTGAGAGTTGGGGTTGTTCAGCCTGGAGAAGAGAAGGCTCCAGGGATAACTTACTGCAGCCTTCCAATATAAAAGCAGATTTATATGAAAGATGGAGACATTTTACCAACATTTGTAGTGACAGGACAAGGGGCATATTTAGGTTAGTTATTAGGAGAAATTCTTTACTGTGAGGGTGGTGAAACAATGGAACAGGTTGCTCAGAGAATCTGTGGATGCCCCATCATTGGATGTGCTCAAGGTCAAGTTGGATGGGGCTCTGAGCAACCTGATCGAGTAGAAGGTGTCTCAGCTGACCACCAGGGCCTTGGAATAGGTGATCTTTGAAAGTCTCTTCAAACCAAACCATCCTGTGATTCTGTAATCCCAGTGCACAGTAACTAGGAGTACCTAGAGGATACTGTAAAGCCTTTCATTTCTTTGCAACAAATAAAAATAATGATTAGAAATGAACATATTCTGAACTCGCATTCATTTCAGTTTGATGTTTCATTACAAATCTGCACAGTCTTTGATTATTCGCAGGTGCTGTCAATAAATACCAGCTCCAAATGTATACCCATGTCTAACTCCATCAGGAAAAGGGAAACACAGAAAGTGACTTGGGGTCATTGAACGTGAGGAGTGGGGAAGTACAGCATAGGAAGCATCACTGACCTTCACCATCACCTTCTCAGTACCTGTTCCTGATTATGGTGATAATGTAACCTAGTACTCAAGCGTGAGCAAACACACATACAAGATCTGATCTGCATGTTGAAGATGGTGAGCTGCCATCCAAGAGGGGGAGAAGCTGCTTTGCTTTCCCCCACCCAAGCCAGCCGTGTGCTCCCACCAGCTTTTAGAGTTTGCCTCTCCCCTCGGGGTGCCAATCCAATGTGCTAACCCATAAGAAACCACTGGCCAACCAACAGTTCACTGCCTGTCCAGCTGCCCATACCAGCCCAGAGTGGGTTCAGGCAGAGGGCTACAGAAGACAGGTAGCAGGAGCGACCTCTGGGACATGAAACCACAGCCAGGACAATAGGAAACCCTTTCTCAAACCCCATCTGCTCACTTGTGCCAAGCTTCAGCAGTGCTGGAGAGCTGCAGAGAAAAGTTGATGTCAAAAGTCACTGGGTGTTTCAGACATTGCTGCCAACAGCTTAAGCAAGGACCATCAGTCAGTGAGCAGAACGAGGGAGGAAGCTGTGGTAGTTTGAGAAGAGGGGAAAGTCCAAGCTAGCCCATACAGAGAGAGCCCCAACTCGGCCGCTGACAGCCCCCATCAAAAGGGGAACTTACTCCCAAAAGGTGAATTTGTGTGTTGATTTTCTTATTAGGCACATCCAACACCAAAATGTTTCAAAATTGTTAATTTCTGTTACTTTTCAATATGTTTGTCCATTTTTTTTTTCCATCATGCAAGACTATGCAGCTTAAGTTCATGAGTGGTTTCCCCTAAAGGAGGTGGCTTCTTTTCCTCTTGCAAGACTTCTTCTTATTACTCAACAATCAGAGAATGAAAGCAAAGATCAAACTCAGAATATATTCTCCAGAAATCAAATTTATTGATAAAAGCACAATAATCAAATCACATTGCTTCATCTTTTCTTAAAAAAAAAGCAAAAAATAATATCACGTAACAATAGGAAATCATGTAGAGACTCTCCAGAGACTTTTCCTCAAATGGCAGTTTCTCTCACTAGTTTTATTCACATTTCCCTCTTCCTGGGACATCCTCAAACCATAAGCTGTTATTGTTATCTCAGAGAAGGGCAATGAGGCTGGTGAGAGGCCTTGAACACAAGCCCTATGAGGAGAGGCTGAGGGAGCTGGGATTGTTTAGCCTGGAGAAGAGGAGGCTCAGGGGAGACCTCATTGCTCTCTACAGCTACCTGAAGGGTGGTTGTAGCCAGGAGGGAGTTGGTCTCTTCACTCAAGCAACCAGCACCAGAACAAGGGGACACAGTCTCAAGCTGCGCCAGGGGAAGTTTAGGCTCGAGGTGAGGAGAAAGTTCTTCACTGAGAGAGTCATTCGCCATTGGAATGTGCTGCCCAGGGAGGTGGTGGAGTCACCATCCCTGGAGGGGCTCAAGAGGGGATTGGACGTGGCACTTGGTGCCACGGTCTAGTCCTGAGGTCTGTGGTGACAGGTTGGACTTGATGATCTTTGAGATCTCTTCCAACCTTGGTGATACTGTGAAAGCATTACCTTGCCTATTTGGTGTAAGAAGAGAGGGATTTATGTCTTTGTCCTTACGGGAATGCCTACTGAAATGAATGTTTCTGAGTTGCTCATGCTTACGCGCTCATAAATTTGACTCCTCTCTTGCTGATGTCTCCTTTTCTTATTAAAAGTTCAAAAGTTCAATTAGCAACAATCTGATGCCTTAGCTTGCTGCATGCTCAAGACTCTGGGCAAGTTAATCAAGAAATTAAAGGACTACAATGCATGGCCGTACACAGATTGCATTCAGTATTATAAACTGTTGTTCATAAGCTTAAAGGAAAATGCCAACATTCACTTACTTACGGTTTTAATTATTTATAGTATACGTAAGCAACCTATCTGTAAGAAGTTAGACTTAATCTCTAACAGACTTCCTGCTGCTATGCTGCCAGTCCCTCAGTGCAACTGTGGCCATTCTTAATTAAATAAATAATTTACCCTGGAAGATTTCATTGAGTGCCAGCCACAAGCACCAGGGCTGGGTGAAAATAAATCACAGCTGGCGGCATGCCAACACTCCTTCCTAGAATCTATGGAAAATGGTGATTTCCCTGCAGTGAACATTTTGCATAACCATTTTGCACAGTTCACTTGATTCCTGCCATAGCATGGCAGCAAAAATCCCTCAGTTTCTATGCATTTTAAGAGAGCACTTCATGTTTCGTTAATTTCATTCTCTCTATATTTGGCTGACCTTTTGCATCACTTATGCAGCTTCTTGTAGCTTCCTGTTTAGAATCATCTACTTTTTGTTGTTGTTTGTTGTTGGTTTTGGTTGTGTGTTTTTTTTTAATTCAGGGTTATCACTTCTTGCTGTGTTGCAGACCCAAACCCACCCTGCAAAGACAACATGTTCCTGCTCTGAGTCTAAAGTTATCCCCTGCTTTGATTTCCACCATACTCCTACCAGCTTTACCAATTAAACTCAACTTACTTCCTCCTCTACCAATCTTCTCATCAGTACACACAAAACCAGCGTTTAATGTTTAACATTTAATGCAGAAGAAAAAAAAAAAACAGAGGAAAAAATCCCACTTTGTGCTGTGTTACTGATCTATGTTAAAATCCACCGCAAGACCCCGCGATAGATATTATGGTGTGACTTCAACACCTGACAGCAGTGTAAACATCAGCAAATTTTCAGGGGCAATCACAGGCATCTCGATTACCCAAATGCTGTCTCAGTTGTCAAAAGGGCAGCCTGTCCTACTGTATGCTCAACATCTTTCTAGGTGCTACTGATTTTAGAAAACCTACACACAAAAAAATGAAAGTCCTTGGGTGCTCCTTCACAGAAAATCTCTCCTTGGATTTTTGCATTCAAAAGATGTGATCATCTCTGTGCAGAAGAGTTCAATGGCTTGGGGGGTCTGGGCTCACCACCATCTACCCCGTGCCCCAGAGGCAAAAGGTGAGTGCCTGGTTCCCCTTCCAGGTCAGATTTCAGTCACTATTCTCCAGTCTTCCAAAAAAATGTGGTTTTTCTTGCATAATTTTGCAGCTGGCATGTAGAGCTTCTGATGTAAAAACATGGTGGCATTTCAAGAAAGAGCTGACCACCCTGAGGGGGCTGCCCCATGGAGGAAACAATGAAGGAAATACATTCTTCTCTGCGTACAACTTACCCTAAGGTATATAACCTCCCAGGTGCAACCAGCATTTCGCAACTCTTAAAACTCTGCTCTACCACCTACCACTTTTTGGCCAACTGAGTGACCCAGAAAAGCAAAATAAAAACAATGGATGCTGCAGGGAGGAAGCAGCGAGCACAGCTTGCAAACCGGCACATCTCTGCGCATGAAGAAGTCACTTGCTGGACACAAAGAGCATCAGCTATGGCTTGCCCTGGAACAAGCGATGTGATGAGGGTCAGTCTACAAAGGTCACAAGAAGAAAGGAAAGGGAAGAAACAGCACACCAAGGGAAAGAGCTTTCTACTTCCACTGCAGTTAACTCCCATGAATTTCATCCCTCCTCCTGGTTCCCCAGTTTCCAAAAATAACCTCTACAAAGGCAAGAACTGCAGAGGCAGGGAGTCTTAAAAGAGCTGCAGTTAGAAAATACAAAAAGGTGGTAAAAGAATTGGAGGAAGGGAAAGAAGACATGTTCTTTTTGGAAAAGAACAGTGACATCTTTCAGTGTGAAGCTGTATCAGCAGGGATGTAGGTTGGTAGCTGGAACCAGCATCCATAAGGTCTCAAGTCCTGGGGACTGATGTAGGTGGCTGCAGCAGCAGAGCAGCCAGAGGGGACAGGGGGCTGTTCAGCCTCTCTCCAGGAAGCTGGCAAAGGCCTAGGCTGGTCTTGGCCATTCTTGCCCTCACGTGCTATGGCTCAGCAGGTGTGTTTTCATATGTCTGGTATCAGAAGACAATTGACATTTTCCCTTAATAGGTGCCTTAATGTGAAAAACATCACTTAATGACTAAGAAGAGAGTCAGCAGCAAGCATTTGCACCCAAAGAATTCAGTTCCTCCCACATCAAAGCCACCTCTTGGAAAACTGATCATAAATAAATTAACAAACAACTAGTGTGTCTATCAAAAATAATTATTTTACTGCTTAAAAAGACTTAGGCTCACAGGGCCAGAAACAAATATTGAGGATTAAAATCTAATTCCTTATTGCTGGACTGGACACCATGTTGAGGGAAGGGAAAGTTTTCCACGAGTCGTGCAGAAATGGTTGCCTCACTTGCCTGGCATCTGTGGAAAGGGTGAATTTTCTCTAACATTTGAAAAGTAAATTCAGGAACAGGTTGAGAGATTTGGGGTTACACAAACATCAGTCATTGTATTTCCACCTCAAACTGGCTTTGATTTCAGGTGATCCAGCCTGGTATTACAGCATCCCAAAGCCACAAATGTTTCTGGTTTTCAGCACTCAAAGTAAGCAAGTATGAGTAGATCTCTGCATAACCACAGCACTATACAGGAATGTCCCCACTCCACCAAAGACAGAGAGACTATGCTTACTGCCAAAAGTTCTCTTTTCACCAACATCTCCTCTTTGTGCCTCTTTACCACATGCTTTCTCTATGCAGGAAAAGTTATTAAGGTCTCAAGGTAAGTTCAAGTCCCCATGCTTTTACCATAAAAGCATTAACCTTTGTCACAAATACTATCACATACTGCAGAGTATTTCAGACATGACTACCTTCTTCCACCTCTGCAGACATGCCTATCTTCTTTCCCAGACAACAAATTTCACTGTATTTCAGTAACTACATTCTCAGGAGTCTTGAGAAAATTTGTAGTTGGTTCTCAGGAGGAAAGCCAGACCGATGCTCCAAGCTCACTCAGCCTTTGGGTGTTGCATAGCCACCATGGCAGCAAAGCAGGGGTGCACAGCCTCAGCCCAGCTGGGCAGCCTGCAACCTCCTGCCTGATGGCAGCAACATAAAGGGGGTGGTCGAGAAGTCCTGGGTGGGAAGGGGCCTTGGAAGAACCCACACTGGCAGCACTGCCCACAAAACAACCTGTTTCCGAGGAAGGGTATTTCACACCTTTGCAGTTCTGGAGGAAAGTTTAAAAATACAACTGAAGTATAGGCCAAGTGTTTAGAAAACAGGAAGCAGAAATGGCAGAAATTATCTGAAGGTTTGGGGCTTTAGGCAGGATTTAAATCTCACAATTCCTGGTCCTTTTCTTCTCTTTTATGATTATGTAACCATTTTCAAATGGCACAGCTAGTGGTGCCCATGACTTATTTCACAATAACCTTCTTCAGCCTCCTATCAGGATGAAAGTCACTGCAATCTGAGAAAACATCCCCTGGCAAATGATGGCACTAAGTGGGCCAAGCCATGCCTCCTTGAGAGAAGCAGCAACGACATTGAGGGAGAAGCCTTTTTAGGAGCAAGTTGAGGAGAGTGGGAAGGAGACAGCTTCACACATCCTTAGCTGCTTCTCCCAGTAGAGCAGAGATTGGGAAGAAAAAAATCACAAGCCCTTCCCTCATCTTTTCTGGCTTTCCACATAGAAGGGGTGTATTTTTCAGCAGATCTGGTGAGTCCAACACTGAACTTCACTCAAATGACATGAAATGTTAATATTTGAGAACAAGGTAGGTGGAGAGGAGGAGGAAAGAAGACATTAATTATTTGATATAGAATTCATTCAAAAGCTTTTGTTCACAGCCAGAACTAACATTTCCATTCAGCTATTTATTTCTGGTAGCTTAGATAGCTTGAACAAGTGGAAGAAGAGGGATCCAGAGGGAGCCCTTATCCCTGCCTGCATGACAACAGCCCTTCAGATACCTTTAGAGAGAACCAGACACATTTTTTCTGACTGCCCATCTTCAAATGCAGTATTGGTAATTTTTCTCAAGTATATTCATAGTGGCTTTGGGCTTCCAGCCAAAGAGCAAAGAAGAGATTTACCTCCAACCACCCAGTCTGGTGCCTGCAGCAGCCTCCCACTGTGGCCCCACTGCCAACCCCCAAAACTTCCACATAGACTATCACAAGCTTTTGATGCAAGAAACTTAGCAGCTGCTACTTCGAATTGGCTGGACTGCTGTATGAAAGTATAATCTGTATGTTTTCTGTATTTTTTAATTCATGTCAATCTGAATTCTCTTCCCTCAGCACTCTAGATCTGAAAAACTTTTCCATCACAGGCACCAAAGCATCATCTCTTTCCTGTGTTGTGTTCTTCCCAGCCCCCTGTTGTTTCGCTGCTTGCCCTTCTGCCTTTGCACTGTTTCCTCACTCTTCCTGTCCTTGATTTCACTCCTCCTCCTCTTCTTTGTTGTTCTTCTTGGTACTTTCTTTTCATTCTTCCTGCCAAACTGTATGAGGTGCTTGACTGGGAAAGTGACTGCAAACAGAGCTACCCTGTTTAGATGGTTCTGTCAGGTCAGGACACCTACACAGGAATCCTTCATCTCCCTTACTATAGTGTTGGCTGCAGTGATACCTCCTCTTCATTCAGGGTTGTATGCACAGTCCATTTGCCAAAGGTCAGGAAAATCAACGTGCCACATAATTTGGGAAGCATATGCTAGTTTTAAATGAGCCACATTTGCATTTTTGTTTTTTGGGGTCTGTGTAGATGCTAGAATTCACAGCAGCAAATTTGGTAGAGTGTCAAATGCAGCACTAGCAAGTAGCTCAGGCTTACCAGCACTGCTCTCTCTCAGAAAGTGGCTGTTCAAAAATGACACTTTCTTACTTTGCAGTTCTGTTGCCTCGAGGATGAAATCCACTCCTTTGCAGAATGCCACGACAGGGTCACTTAATCATTTCTATTCTATTTATTCCCTTAGAAAACATCAACCATGTCATGCTGGTCTCCTGAACAGGCACAAATTTCCCCCAGGTAGAATCTCAAAGACAGGCTCCCACTTCATTGGAAGCAAGCCTTGTTATTAAGGGAAAAAAAAATTCCCATTGCTGGTCAAAAAACAAACAAACAAACAAAAACCCAAACAAGCAAAAAAACAACAAAACCCAAACCCAATAACACATAAAAATTCCAAGCAAATTAAAAAAAAAAAAATATATATATATATAAAAAAATAGAAAAGGAATAGAAAAGGATACAGATAAGAGACAAATTTTATTCCTCCTGGTGCAGCAAAAGGAGAGTGGTTGACTAACTGCAGAGCTATAGTCTCTTCTTTAGTTAAACAGAGACACCTCACTGAAATGCACAGGCCTGGTCCTCTGATACATTCTGGCTGCTTTGCCTGTTTTAGCAATGCAAAGCAGCTGCAAATCCAGTTTAACTTGCCAGTTTCTGTCAGCTTTACCATACCAGATTAGCGCTGCTGTTAGCCTCGGAAATACCAACATCTGGATTCCCCCATCACCCAGTCTGACTTGAAACCTTAGAAATCTGCAATCCATCGACCCATTAGCACAGCTGGTAGGACCAGCCTTAGGTAGTTCTTCACAATCCCCCACCCTACACTCATGCCACCAACTGAATAAAATTCACCTAATAACGAGCTCTTGGTTATCCCCTGGCCAATTGCCCAGTTGCTATAGAGGGTGACTCCTGACCCTGTCTCGGAGCAGGTGCCTTCCTAGTACAGGGCTGCAAGTCTGCTTTGGCTGGCAAAACAAAACACACTGCTTCATTGTACTTCTTTATTTCTTTGGATGTCAGGAAACAGAGCTCACTCTTATTTCCTGCCCTTCAGCCAGGGGAGGTGGAGGAAACTGGAGGTGCTTGTGGAGAAATGCAAGAAAGAGGCAGATCACAAAGATATACAACAGCCTCAGGAATTAATAGCATATTATTACAAGAGTCAAATGCTGCGGCACTTCCAATCTTACAAAAAAAACCCCAAAACCAACCAGCCAATCAAACAAAAAAATCCCCCACCCAACAAAATAGCTTCTTTATTTGCTTTTTGGCTGAGAAAAACACATGTGAAAAAGAATGGGAGAGAACTGGGGAGAGGGGGCAGGTGTATTCATGTCAGTTCTGATTTTCAAAGAACAAAGGCTTTATTTTATATCTAAATAAATGGGAAACATTCAGCAAGCTTTGTTTTTCCCCTGCTCACTCCCAACCCCTCACTCTGAATGCATTAATACATACACCTTCAGCACATTCGGGCTCTTTGTGTTGCCATGGAACTGAAACCTTTGCAGTTTAGACAGTGCTGTATGCCAGGAAGCATACTGTTCTTACACTTCCTATAACAGAAACAAAATCACTGCATAGCATTAACTCCCTTAGTATTTAAGGCATTCAGTGTCTTTCCTGTCTGCTCATCTTCACACAGAGTTTGCTTTTTATCTTGCCACATGCAAATGAAACACATTTGCCATAGCTGTTCTCATCTTCATGAAGTCAACAGCTCACACTGAGCACACCATAGAAGCTCCGCAAGACTATGGACTTTCCCCTTTCTATAAGAGACTGCAGGCATGCAGCAGCTGAGATGAGGGCTGGAGAAAACATACATAATATGAAATATAGTGGATATAGTAAACTATTATCTCTATCAAGGCAACATGTAAGCAGATTTTTTAAACTTAGCTAACATTTATTGATAATGTTCTTGATGCTCCTTCTGAATATTCTTTCATACTCATTTGTCCAGATAACCAAATTACAGTATAAAGCTCCTGCAGCAGGCTCTAGATCTTTACAAGCATTTTTTTCACAGCCTAGGCAAGTGGGCTTTCAACAGTAAGCACAGCTTTGGGCACTTCAGTTAGAGAAAAAAGTAAGTCAACATAACTCTGTGTTATCTAAAGACTCAGTGATTACCTTCAGCAGCTCTGTGCTTTTTTTGCCAAAGGTTCTAAAAATGGGTGTACACACATGGCAAATATATAGATTTTTTTATGTTTAAAGTAAAAACAAGGTACATAAATGTACAAGTTCACTGTAAAACGATTGCCATAATAAATAAACAAGTGAACAAATAACCATTCGTGTACATAAACATTGGATCTGTACCTGCAAAAACAGCTGGAAGCCTGTCTGTGGTCTGCAGCCAGCTTGAGGCCTTTTTGTCCAAAGTTAAATATTTGCATAGTATTGAGCTCAAAATTAAAGCATTTGCTGAAGAGACTTGCTGATTTGTCTATCCAGAAAAACAAGAGGGAATTTAGCTTCTCTCCATATGGGGGTAGATTCTTGGGATGCCTTCTCCATCCCATGAATTCCTGGAGAGTAGAAGGACAGACAGACTACCAGTTGGGGAATTCCCCTCTTGCTTTCCGGGGGATTTTGTGTGCGGGCTGGACAGAAAGGCAAAACTCGAGTAGTTATTTTATCAAGAAGGTGCTTGTTGCTTAGGTGCCTGCTCCTTGACCACCTGGTAACACTCCTTCCTTTTAGCATCATTCCCAGCACATAAAAGATCCATTCATCTAACACCTCCATCCATTTAGGTTTGCCCAGTCTCTGTGGCACAAGCAACCTCCTCCTGGCCAGCAGCTCTGGACAACTGGGTCAGCTCAGCAGCTCTGGCAGTTTGCTGCCTTAAGGACATGGGCTGGGACCTACTCCTAGAAGGGTGTTCTGAGGAAGGGTTTAGTCCCCAGTGTAATGCTCATTTCCCAGTAGAAAACACAAAAGCACCACCGTCTCTCTGCCTGGGACAGAGAAAAGTGGCTGGTTCCCCACCTCAGTTGCTAGTGGATATACACTTGACCCTGTAAGAACCTGAGCTTTCAGGTTCCCCTCTACAGCCCTCTGCCATGGGAAGAGCCATATTAGCAAAAAAAGCCCCTTCTCCTCCTTTCACTGGCAGCAGGCATCTGACAGTTGCACATCTCCATCGCTACGTCCATTATCCTAGCTTTCTGCTTACAGGAATATGTATATTGTGCTGTGCTGAAAGGCCAGTGCAATATCAAGAGCATTAAAAAGACTCCAGGGACTGATTAGAGTCAAAAGGGAAAGGATTTATGATGGTTAATAAAGTTAAATCTGCAAGAGTTCTGCTTATTCTTTCCAACTGCAGGTAACCAGATGCTGCAGGAAAAATTATTAAACTGTTGCAAGTTATTACTGTCCCCTCTGAGAGAAAACCTACATTTTGCCATGAAGCTCCCCAGTTCACTACAGAGCCTATGCTGATCTTGAGGAGAGGAAGGCCTGTGACTTGGCTGAGCAGCAAGGACCTTGGTACCAACAGATCTCTTCAGCACATCACCTGAATGGTCCCCAGTGGGTCTGAACCCTGACTGCACCTGTGACACCAGCGTCCAGTCAGTAGCTGGAATAGTGCTGGGACTTCCACCCACCACTGAGCACCACAGTGTGCCTCAGCAAGGCACATGGTCAGACAGGGAAGGAAAGTTTCCCCCTCTGTCAGTACTGCAAGTCCACATGAAGTCAAAGAAGGAAGATTCTGCCTCTGTCCAGTGCAACATGTACACCTTTTGCTGAAGAATGCAACCTGAGGTCCATAGGACGGCTCTAACATTGATTTTATAATCCAACATGCACAAAAAGTTGTCAAGATTTTACAGGACATTCATGATTTTACACACTGAGACAGTACCAGCAAGAGAGGGCAAAGGGAAGTGGAGGGCCACATTTTTTTAAAACTATTAGAAATTGTCTATCTATATCTAAATTACATGCACTTTATTGGATCTCAAGTTTTCATTTTTGTACCACTTAATAATCACAAATACATTATATATGCCCTTTCCATTTTGCCATTCTTTCACTATATTACATCAGATTTAATTTCCTGTGGAAGTGTGTAATCTTTTCAGCTGTGACTGCCTCAGAAGCTTTTCTGTAATAAGCAGAGCCTCATCCTCCTGCAGGACAATCTTTTATGAGCTGTGCTCCTCTGCAGATTAGTTTCCTGAAATGTTTGCAGTGCTATATGAGAACTGGCAAAAGAGGAAAACCAAAATAACACCCAAAGAGAAAAATGAATGCGAAACCCTTCACTTCCTTCTGACTCCTGCATTCACTGGTCAAAGGAAATTTCAGTTTGATGTAGGTAGATGACAAATCCATGAAGGCTATTACTGCATATCAGAAAAAGCTTCACAACGTGTGAGACACAGAATCCCTTGCTCTACAGCTCATTAAAGCACAGCAGCAAGACAACTGCCTGCTCTTTGTGCCCAGGGAACACAAGAGATCAGCAAGTGGTCACCATTCTTACAACCACCTCTTTCCACCATCTGCCCTCAGCTCTCTGTGAGGTCCCCTACACTGGCAAAAAGCTGCATTCCACCAAAAAAGTGAAAATGTCAACCAAGACACATTCATGCTTTTCATGATGACATACCCATAATGGTAAGAGCAGACCAGCTGGCCTGCTGGGCTGTATCCAGACCACTGACCCTGCAGAGCATAAAACTCATCTTCTTCCAACCAGCTTTCCATTACCAGTGTTCTCACACACACCCCAAAATAACTTATTCACAAAAACATGTATCAACAAACCACTCCAAACATTTAAAAGTTAATCAACTGTGAAGAAACAAGAGGAAGAGAGATTATTATTCCTATATTCCCCCTGAAAAGGTGCTTCTGGATGAATGACAGAAGAGGTATGTGAACAAAACCACGGAAAAAGTCTGCAAAGGGTCATCTTAATGGTACTTGGGCAGCAAAGGGTGGCTACACAGGCAGGCTAGAAACCCTGACAGCACGAGCAGAATCAGTGCTCTCTCACTTCAAAGGGACATGTCGCCTCAAGTAGCTTCTTTTCAAAGTGACCTAGAGTCCAGCCAGATTTGGAAACGTCTTCAACCATTCAGCACTCAAGTCACCCGAGTTGTGAACTGCTTTCCCAAACCACACTACACTGACTGATGAAGCCTGACCTTTCTTTCCCTGCTCCCTGTAAGATTTTTATTTTGCTTTCCCTCTCTCACATCACTGATGCAGCAGCAAATCATTCACATTTATGACAAACACTGTCTTCAAAATCATATATAAAAATGCAGCACATTAAACCCAGATATATACTTTTGCAGCGTTCATCTTTCCTCATCACTATAACTTCTGAAGCTAGACAAGCATTTTTAATAATTGAGTCCTCCTTTAGCTTATTTTGGCAATCCATTTCCTTGTAATTCTGTTTTATGCTTGTTTCTTTAATACTTAATCTCTAAAAAGAGCTAATCGGTGAAAAACATTCCATGCAGGAAACATTACTCAAAAACCTCGGTAAAATTCAGCTCCCATCAGCATGAAGAAACATTCTTCCACCAGCTTCAGTGGGAGTTTCATCAGAGCCATAAATCAGATGAAGATGCTCCATGCTAACATTTATGTGGTGTGCTACAAACTGCTTCAGAACATAAAACAATGATGTAACCACCCTCATAAAACCAGTTTGCTCATGGTTTTACAGGGCCTGAGTGTGTGTTAACAATTTCAAGTGAGAACAGTAGAAAAGAAAAACATGCTAGTTATCAGTGACCTTACATTTTTTGCCTCATAGGTCATAAATTAAATAGCCTCCCTCCACTAGATGTGGGTCTCAATCTCCAATTGGTCTCAATCTCCAATTCTTTATACAGGGTGAGTAAAAAAAGGTCTAATATATGGATTTAATTCCTACTGAAATCTTGGTCAAAGATAGTGGGTGATTTAAAGCTAAACATCAAGGGAATAACTGCCATCATCTGGCTGAGTTTGGTAAAATGGAGTTAATTTGCACTTCTTTAGGGATTCACTGGTGTGTGAAATTAATCTAATTTAGATTGACCAGAAATTGAAAATGGAATGAAGGAGCAAAGCAATTAAAGACCTTTCCTAAATGCAAAACCAGCACTCCTTTAAGTGCAGCAACACAGTTGAAGTATAGAACATTTCACACTATTGCTCCCATTCCCTCCTGCTTGAGGAAGAGAATAGTCTGTGTATCTGCCTATCTGCACTGTAGCAGTATAACTTCATCCAAAGGAAACACTAGTAGAATGTTTCTACTGATATCTGTAAATAAATACATTTTCAAGTTGAAACCGTTCACTATTCTGCATGCAGACCAGGCCCAGCAGATAAACATCTGCTGGAACGGCTCAGTGTAACTGATAGTACATGTGGCTTAACATTTACTTCAATGACTTTTAGCACCTTCATGTTATTGTTTCTGTGTTGTCCCAACAAGCAGTGGTTAATGTAAGATGCAGACATTCACATACCGTGTACTTATGAATAACTGGTTCCCAGAGATGTGGCAGTGATAACATTGTCATCATACGATTCAAAGTAGCTTGCTGTAGATCACATATCAGAAGAGGTTCCCACCTGAAAAAACAACAAATTCAGATAGTAAAATCATCACATTCAGAGGTTTACATCGAGCTTTGCTAATACATTTGTTTTCACATATTCCTCCTTTACATGAACAGGGTCTATGTTCTTCTCAGAAAACATTTTGCTGTTCACAATGGCAAGCAGAAGTGTCCTCCTGTAGCCAAACCTGTTTTGGCCCACTGATGCAGAGCAGATTTCAGGCATGCTATTAAAGCAATGAAAACTTATTTTCAACGCTAACACAGAAGCTGTACCTCTCTAACAGACAGAATTTCATTTTCCCCATTTTTTCAAATCCTTCACAAGCACGTAACTTCTTTCACCAGTGCACTGCCAGTTTACCTCTACCTTTCCATTCTTACCATTTATTGTTTGGTATTCAAAATCACGGGTTTAGAGGAATACACAACATCAGAGCTCCCTCATTAACTGTTCTCTTGAGATCAAGGGGTCCTGAGACAACATTTTTTTCCTGTGGATGACTACAGTCACCTTGTTTATAATCACTGAATCATTTCAAATCACTTGATGGGTGAGCCTGGTTTTAAATATTTTTTTATATACCATAGGTAACCAATGCAAATGTGGAAAAAGGGCTTGTACTGGCAGCACTGTCTCCAGTGACAAAATATGCGGCAGCAAACAAACAAATTTTCCAATTTAAGAACCAAAAAAGGTTTTTTATTATTGAAACAAATGGCAAAATCACAACTGATTGAAAAAAAAACATAGTATCATAGTACCAGTCAGGGTTGGAAGGGACCACAAGGATCATCTAGTTCCAAACCACCTGCCATGGGCAGGGACACCCCACACTAGATCAGGCTGGCCAGAGCATCATCCAGCCAGGGCTTAAACATCTCCAAGGATGGGGCCTCAACCACCTCCCTGGACAACCCATTCCAGGGCTTCACCACTCTCATGGTGAGGAACTTCCTCCTCACATCCAGCCTGAATCTCCCCACCTCCAGCTTCATTCCATTCCCCCCTAGTCCTATCACTACCTGAGATCCTGAGAAGTCCTTCCCCAGCCTTCCTGTAGGCCCCCTTCAGATACTGAAAGGCCACAATTAAGTCACCTCAGAGCCTTCTCTTCTCCAGACTGAACAGCCCCAACTCCTTCAGTCTGTCCTCATAGGAGAGGTGCTCCAGCCCTCTGATCATCCTCGTGGCTCTTCTCTGGACATGCTCCAGCACCTCCACATCCCTCTTGTAATAGGGGCTCCAGAACTGGATGCAGTACTGCAGGTGGGGTCTCACCAGAGCTGAGTAGAGGGGGAGAATCACCTCCCTTGACCTGCTGGCTACACTTCTCTTGATGCAGCCCAGGATCTGATAGGTGTGGGCAATTTGAAAGTCAAAAGTATTAAATAAAGAAAACTCTCTTGGACTGTGTATCCCTGTAACTAATTGTTTGGAACAGGAATTAAGAACCTCTTGCTTGTTAATTATACTGACTCATCCTGCAATGCACAAGGGTGTGGATGAAGCTATAAATCACAGTTATTGATACAAAAGGCAAATTCATTTGGTTCCCTCTATTTTGAAAATGTGAATAATATGACATAGGATACTCAGAAATGCACCCAGACATATACAGACACACCCACAGCAATAAGAAGTCACATCAGAGATAAAGCTGCGGCCATATCTTCTTAAATCACACCTCCCCAAACAGAAGCTGATCCTTCTGCTCTACAAGCTGCATCTCATCCTAGAGTAAGAGGAAGTCTGGTAGACAACATAGAATTTTAGAAATCTTATGGTTTTACATTTCAGCCACAGGTTACATTTTTTAAATTACTCTAATGCTTCTTTGACTCTTCAGAACACCAAAGTGGCTTGGCTCTTGCCTTCATTATGCTTCACTGGCCAGCCACAGTGTTAGGAAGTTCACTAGCATGACATACATCTTCATTTGCTGCCACCTAAGCAAGTCAGTGTCTTCTGTGCTCCATATTTGGTCTTCAATAAAAAGTGTAAATCTTTGTAAAGTTTAAGTTAGGAAGAACATACTTTGTGGTCTAAAACCAGAAAACAAAACCCAGAATCAGCACAGAGTAACAGACATACATTTAAGTATACACATCCTTAAATGCCAGACACTAAGATGAGTTGCTGAGCCGCAACACAGGAGCCAGCGGTAGTGAGCGAGATGGCGGAGAGGTAACTTTTAACAGTGCCCAGCAGCAGCCCCAGCTGGCAGAAGGCACGGTGCTCTGCTGTGCCCCGTCACTAGGATTTCAGCTGCACTCCCCTTTTTCAGGGAGAGCCCCATCTCTCCCAGCAGGCAGACAGCTCCTCTAGCTCTGTACTGGGGCTAGGGGAGTTTCCATGCTGCCCAACAGCAGCACGCTGCTGAGGCACCATCTCATTCATTCAGCTGCCCCTACTCTATAACCCCAGCAGTGGCTCCTTCCCTTTCACTCACAGATACCTCTGACTGCTCAAGCAACAGGTGGTTCACTGGGAAATTCGTGGAGGTCTGACGTATGTGAATCCAGCTTGGGGCTACTGGTTAGTAAATGCACGTGTTGGCTGACACAGGGAGAACCAAGCTCACACATGCTGGCAGGGCTGCACCACCAAATGTGCTGGGGACCCAGCGTGAGCCAAACTGGCTGGCTGCAGGCACTTGCAGTACAGCTGAAACACTGCAGAACTGCTAGTACTTTGGACCTAACAAACAGGGGCTTCAGAGCATGAACATAGGAAAAACGCTCACCTGCCTGGGAAGTGCTGCCAGCAAACACACACAGAGGGCTCACCAGTCCCTTGTTTTCAGAAATGCCTAAAGATGGCCAGGTATCTGTATTCTCAGATACACAGAGGTACAACAGAATAAGAAAACATATCTAGATTTAGTGGATGGCTTTGCCTTGCAAAGTACACTTAGAATTTTTAAGGAGCATTCATCCCCAATGCTTCACATCCAGACTTGATGTTATAAAGGTGTTTCTGTAAACCAGACATTTTTCTGAGTGTTAAATAGATCCATTCTATTGAGCTGCTTAAATTTTGCTTCCAACTATCTGTTTTACCTACAAAAGCAATTCTTTCTCAACTCATTGAAAGCCTAAAAAGAATCTTCTTTCCCAGAGAAATCATTTAGAGTTTCCTCCTCACAAAAGGATGCTGCTAAACATGACCAGCTGTCTTCAACACGAAAATACAGTAAGACATGCAACTCATTCTTTTTCTGCTTACAGATTCATTTGAAGTAATTTAATCCATCTGTCCCTAACGACTGCACCTAATAACCTAACTTGCATCACTTCATTTTCCTTTTAAAAAGCTACCAGAACTTTTTAGGTAATTAATTTAAACATTTTCTCTTAATTTTTTCCTTGCTGCCTGTTAATGGTACTGTTGGAAAATGAATAAAACAGAAGTCCTAAATCACCACATGAATCAAAAAGAATGACCACGAAGTAGCTACACCACGAACAGAAATACATTGCAAACCATGAAACCAAGTGAAACGCAGCCTTTCATCTCTAGTGAATCAGTAGCCACCACCAGCTACCATTGGCTTCAGTGTCCTGTAGGAAGAGAGTTTGTAATGCTCCATTTGATTCTCTTTTGCTCAGATTTCGTCACTGAATCTTTAACCTATTCTTCAGCCAGGTCAAAGTCATGGTCTAGATTTTCAAGGAAAAAAGTTAATGCTCTATTTTCAGTGCTTGCTGCATCTGTGCCCACAGTTGAGATGGAGGGATCTCAGAGATTGGGTAGGAGAGAGCCAAAACAGTTCAAAGCAAACCACTTGTGGTGGAGTGAAGAAGGATGAACTAAGCAGCTACTACAAGTTGACTACTCATGCACCTGACAACATTCAAGGTCTTTTACAAAGTTCCTTCTGACAGAGGCTTTCTAGTGCCTTTCCTTCAATGAGAAAGAAACATCAAGTCCCTAAAATACACTTGCAAGTTCTAGAAGAGCCTCTTTAAAGCTAAGGCAAAGTCTTTCTACGTGAAGCAGAAGCATGGAAGCCACTGTGAAATCCAAACCCAGAAATTATATAGAAGGTATTTAAGTATGTGATTCTGGGAATTATGGAAATAACTAGTGTTGACAGGAATACACTGGGGGCCTGGCACTCGAAATCTTGGTGGGAGAAAGATTTGGTACTAAGCATACAAATCAATATAGCCTCTGCAGAAAGACAGGGTTGTATGAAAATAAACACAGTTCTTGTCTGAACTGTTTATCTTCTGTGGCTCGTCAGTGGTAATCCCCAGTGCCATCAATTAAGACCTTTGTTTTCACAAGCAATATTTTAAGGAAATGAAAACATTAGGCACAGTTAGAAAAATTAATGGAAGCTGAAATATAATTTTTGTTATCAACTTATCTGCACATAAATGTGCCATCACTTCTCAAAACTGAGTCTATCAATCTTAAGACTATTCTAAAACTGTATTTATAAATACTAAACTACCAATAAGCTACTCTCCCTCTCCAAAGAACTCCTTTCTTACAATGAAGTACAGCAGTGAAGAAGAAAATATGCAGGCTTTTGCATTACAAATATTCAGATTAATGCCAGAGCTAAAGATTAAAACAGAACTGAAGACCTGCATCCAGAGAAGGGCAACAAAGTTGGTGAGGGGCTTGGAACACAAGCCCTATGAGGAGAGGCTGAGGGAGCTGGGGTTGCTTAGCGTGGAGAGGAGGAGACTCAGGGGTGACCTTATTGCTGTCTACAACTACCTGAAGGGAGGTTGTAGACAGGCAGAGGTTGGTCTCTTCTCTCAGGCAGCCAGTACCAGAACAAGAGAACACAGGCTCAGGCTGCGCCAGGGGAGGTTCAGGCTGGAGGTCAGGAGGAAGTTTTACACAGAGAGAGTGATTGCCCATTGGAATGGGCTGTCCGGGGAGGTGGTGGAGTTGCCATCACTGGAGGTGTTCAGGAGGAGACTTGACAGGGTGCTTGGTTACATGGGTTAGTTGATTAGGTGGTGTTGGGTGATAGGTTGGACGCGATGATCTTGAAGGTCTCTTCCAACCTGGTCTATTCTATTCTATTCTATTCTATTCTATTCTATTCTATTCTATTCTATTCTATTCTATTCTATAGTCCATAAATACTCATCCGACTGTTTCTGATGTGATATACCCCACCAGCACTACTTAATTAATCAGGTGTATTGTTCTTTTCCACACTATGGCTTGCTTTGACCGTTCTCTTTTTTTAGTCTTTTTTTTTTTTCCCACTGTTTTTTTAATTCTGCCTCTCATTTTGGTGAATGTTAGTGATCACAAAATATATTGAGAGTGACAGATAGTAAACATTACTGGAGGCTGTTGCACTTGGACTGTGATGTGGATGACCGTCCAGAGGCTGGCATACAAGCTCAGAGGAAGAAGGTCACTTGAATGCCCAACCTTCAAAGATCAACACTTCGGAAAAACAATCTCAGAAATCAATATCTAACACCAAGATTACTTCATTTCTATTTCTATTCCAGATGCAGTAATGGAGCTTTCATTTCAAACAACAGTTATTCAACAGACTACATTTTCACATGCAACAGTAGATGCTGTGGCTATGAAAGCATAAGGAAAAAATCCACTCCTAACATCACAAGTACAGGTGAGAGACATGCAGGAAAAGACAGCCAGAGAGTCAGTATAAAAAAGTTAAAAGAGATCTGATAACTAATCAGAGACAGAAACCCATCTGAGAGTCACAACTGTCTCTGCAGGCTCTGAAAGGCAGAATTAAATTGACTTGGAACTATAGTGAAAACTTAATTTAATTAGCTGACATTAAGCAGGATAAGTCTGTGGTACCGTGTTGCTCTGACAAGCTGTCTCCAGAAGGGTAAGTGGAAGGTAAAATTTTATTTTTCAGGATGAGATTACAGCTGTGCACTAAGACAAAAGGTAACAGCATGTCTGCTGAGGGCAGCTTAATATTGGTGATGGAGACCCTATTGCGGCCTCCCAATATCTGAAGGCGCCCTACAAGAAAGCCGGTGAGCAACTTTTTAGGGTGTCAGGTAGTGATAGGACTAGGGGGAATGGATCCAAGCTAGAGGAGGGTATATTTAGATTAGACATCAGGAAGAAGTTTTTCACCATAAAGGTAGTGAGACACTGGAAGAGGTTGCCCAGGGAGGTGGTGGGAGCCCCATCCCTGGATGTTTTTAAGGCCACACTAGATATGGCTCTGGGCAACCTGATCTAGTGGAAAATGTCCCTGCCCATGGCAGGGGGTTGGAACTAGATGATCCTTGAGTTCCTTCCCAACCCTGACAATTCTGTGATTTCACCCCACACTATAAAAGGATGGGATGGGATGTGATGTGATGAGCCACAAGTGTGAATTTCAGATTCTGCATATTTACTCATCTGGCTGTGCAGCTTCAACTCTTACTAGTGTTGTCATTTATGTGAAGAAGTGAGCCTCAGTATAACCTTTGGCAGGAGTCTTTTCTCCAGCTTCTCTCAGTCAGAGCCATCCCCTGGAAAACCTGCAATACTCTAGGTACAATTTTTTAATTTTTATTTGTATGAGGGTATGTTGGTCCTGAGTTGGAAAAATGAGATCTGTGCAGGAGGCAGTTTCTGTGCCAGCCTGGCAGGCTGCCAGATCTGCTAGCTGCTGTGTACTTATTGTCATTGTTATAGGGTCACCCACAGCATCCTTAATATGATCCCAGCATTGACCAAGACTTCTGCTGGCCTCTCTACCTGACAAGTAACCCACAAGCCATGATGCAGTCTGCAAGCAGGGTGTTGGTGGTTGATAGAGAATAAAGCACACAGAAACTATGGTCATAATCTAAAGACACATAGTGACAACTAAAGAACTGATGGTAAAATGCATAAGAGATACAAATTAAGATACAAATTGAAGGAAATGGAATAACCCATTTCAAAGCATGAGTCCCCTGCATACGAAAACTAACAAGCCTTGCCTTCTCATGCTTCCTTCAATTTAACAATAAATTTAGTTCTGGAGAAATGCATCTCACTGATACTGCTAGAAAGTCCGATTATGGGCAAAGCTGGCATATGCCTCCTACGCTGTGACAAAGGAAGCCACTCTCTATATCACTTATATGAACACTTCAGTTCTGTCACACCAGAACCAAGCCAGATTCACCAGGTGAGACAGACAGGCTTTTGCCATCCCATTAGCAAGTCATCAGGGTGATGCTCCTCCATCACACAACACAACTGCAAAGCAACATAAGCTCTCACTTTAGGCTGCCACTGCTGCTCTTCCTCCCCTGACTCCTCTCATCTGGACCATATCTAGGCTGTGTGACCTTGTACAGTAGTTCCCAGATTTTAAGAGCAAGAACAACAGATCATATGCCCTTCTCTGACACCACATTAATCACGCTACTTAATGACTACTTCTGCTGATAAACCATCCTGCATACCTAACCATCCTCCCCAGTGGCTGCAACTAGAGTAATAAATTAAAGATGTCCTTTCCCACACCCTGCTATAATGTAATCCACCAGCAGAGACAATGCCATTGAGAACATCAGCTAGAATTTAGGGATGAAAACCAGCAGGAATCAAGAGACCTTGGTTATGCTAGTCATTTGATGAGTGACCTTGAATCTCTCAGCCTCTGGTTTTTTGTAATTACAGAGAATAATGGTATTTCTTTTCAGCTACACTGAGAACTACAAATGCAAGAAAGACACTCCTTATTACTGGTATGCATCTACATTACCTATTACTATATACATAAATACAGATAAGAACTGCCTTCAGCTAAACAAACACTGCTACAAACAGAGAACATATGATTTTGTAGTATTAATTCTTAATTATTTCACTCTCTTCCAGGAAACTCAAGTCCACAGCTGAGCACGAATAAAGACACAAGATCTTCATGATAAGAGAAGCAAAACAATGGCCTGACACGACCTAACGAAAGCACAGGATACTGCCCCCCCTCCCTAGGGTAGAAATCTCCTTATTCCAAAACTTCCTTTCAAGTGCTCTGAATACATTACTAAACAAAGAAACAAGAAATTCCCTTTTGCAAGGCAGCAACATTTTTTTAAAGTAGAGGCATCTGACATTATTCCATAAATCTCCCCCCAAAGCAATGTGCTTTGTATTAGATGGGGACTTCACACTTCAGAATAAAACAAATTTATGTCTGAATCACAGCACAACGACACGAGTAATAAGCTTCAGATATATCAAGAGTTTCACTGGAAAAAGGTTTGCTGAAGGTTTAACACGGACCTAAAGGCTTACACACTATGGCAAGACTGACCTCTGTGCTGCTAAGTGATGTTTGGTGCTAGGAGAACTTGAGAAACAGACTGGGCTCTTTGCTGCCACAGATTTAATATTTGACCATGGAGAGCATTTCATAATCTGCCTCTCTCTCTCATTCTTCTGATAGCATTTCTTTCCTCTCTTAATCTATCTGATACTTATACTGTAAATTCAGCGTGTCTGAAGATGTAAAGACAGGGAAGCCTACATCTTCACAGAAGACTTTAGACATTACCACACAGGAAATAATAGCCACTATAATAAAAAAACCAAACCACACGTATCACACAGTCCCAGCATTTTACCATTTTCACACAGTTTCCTACCCAGAAATATTCTCAATGGAAGAAATTCTGCCTTCCTCCCAAGATCTCTTTTGTAGGCTTGCTTACTATGTTAAAAAAGCCTGTAATCACACAGTGTGTAATGTCACTCCCATGTCTATCTGTCTGTCTTTCCCTAATTTTTTCCCTACAGACATTTAACTAAGAGGTAGCAATCTCAGAATTGCTCAGTTGCCAGAAGCTCCTTCCAATTCCAGCTTGTGCTCAGAACCAAGAGAGAGACGGGCAGCATCCATGTTAAGTGAAAAACCTTCCATACTGACTTGTAAGACAGTACAGAATCCACAGATGAAACAGATGTACAGAGATGCAAAACAGTGTTGGAAGCTGCATAGCTAAAAAATTGAGACATTTTCTAGTGTATCTGGGTGGGTGCAGTACTGAAAGAGCAGAAAACTGGGGGGGGGGGGGGGGGGGGAGTTTGTCAAATATACACATGTACTATTGCCTCACAGCAATGCCTTGATGACATCCTCTCCCACCAGTCTTCCATCTTTGACCTGAATTTGAATGTTGGTGTTATAAGTAAAGACATCTAAAAGCACCGACTGGGTGATAGCCCTACTGGGGTTGTTTTTGGAGCTGAGCTTTGCTGCCTGGTGTGCAGCTGCTTCAGCCCTCCCCATGACTCCCTGCCACATCCTTCCACACCAGGCACTCCCAAATCGTCTCTTATGAGTCTCGTATTATTGCTGCAGAAATCCACTGCTGCAAACATCAGTTTGATTCCTACACATTCTATACCCAGTACTCATTACATGTTTCAGAACAGTAACCCATGCATACTGCCACACTTTAGAGCCTTCACATTCAGGGGACAAATCAAGAAACAGCACATACCATGTATTTTACTGAAATACACAACATCCAAAAGGAGTTGTGGAAATGCTTACTGCTTTACAGTTCTCTATCCACAAATGTTCCAAGACTGACATTTGGTAATATGAATCTTTGGAAATGCTGTATTGTAGAAGAAAGAAGAAGAGGCTAGAGTTTAGAGAGTGGAAACAGAAGTCCTGGTAAAATGAGCTGTTTAACAGATAATTAACCACACGGGGTGAAGGTTCTTGTGTTCTCCATACCAGAAAACAACTGAATGAGATTGGTCAACTGCTAACAGATGCTGCTCTAGCACTGACCATGAAGATGGACATGAGTATTGACAAGGAGAAGAGATCACAGAACGTTAGGGGTTGAAAGGAACCTCAAAAGATCATTGAGTCCAACACCCTGCCAGAGGGATCACCTAGAGCAGGTCACACAGGAACATGTCCATTCATGTTTTGAGAAGGAGACCCCACAACCTCCCTGGGCAGCCCATTCCAGTGTTTTGTCACCCTCACAGTGAAAAGTTTTTCCTGAATTTCTTGTGAACTGAGGTCTATGGCCTAGCTATCCAACCATCATGAGATGGACAGTTTGAGTTTGTGATCTGTATCTCCCTGGAAAAAGGCTACAAAGATTCCATTACTTGAGTGTCTCTTGTAGGGTCTTCCAGGGAAGCACACAATACAGTGTTTGAAACATCCTGAAGACCTGAATGAAAAACTACTGCTTTGAAAACAGTGGGAAAGAAGCCATGAAATTGTAACAGATGTAAATACACACACCCCTGAGTACTCATTGCAGTTGCAAAGAAAATCTTGCAAACCTGAAACAGTAAGGTATTGTCTCCCTAGGTCTGTCACAACTGGCTGTTTGACCAAAATGTAACAACAAAACAGGACAGATGAACTTCACTGCTGCCCTGTGGAAAAAGCCTCGCATCTGCCAAAAAAAATATGCTTATGCTATTGCCACTACAACAGAGAAAAGTGGCCATCAGCAGAGGTGAATTACAACCAGCAGCACTGGAATTATAACCTTAATTTACTGTACAAATTTAAAACAAAAGAAAAATCGCTATCATTTGTGATACATCATATATGTGTCACAAATTATATTAAACCACATACAGGCATTGCTGATACTTTTGAAACACACTATTGTGCTTCCTCTTTTGCAATTTAGGCAGCATGGATTTTCAGATGTTGGTGAGAGGGAAAATATTTGAGCAGGTAGAAGTAAGTGCAAGTAAAAGAAATGGCTTGTAGGTGAAAGACAGATGACAGCAGAATGAACCACACAATCAGAATATTTTGGCAGTCTAAAATTTTCCTTCCTATTGAAGTAATATCGACAACAGATGGGGTTTTAAATGCAGCTCTTGGTACAACTTTGTATGTGTGAAGGACAATAATTTGGAGCTCATGGGGAACAAGAGCAGATTGTTCTATGGATCCAGGTGGTGTCATTCTACAGCCTTAAACTCTTCCGTAAAATACTCTAAAAGCAGAACAGCAGTAGTCCCCAAATCCCCCATGCTGGCTCCAGCTCAATAACCCATTTCTATTCATAAAGTATCTAACCATATACTTAACTTCAGAAGCACATGCAGGACCAGTAATTTCACTATGACTGAGGAATCTGCCCCAAATTAGTTTAATTTAGGGGTTTTTCTAATCAAGCACCAGATATATCTAGCAGGTATTAATGGACTTCACTTTTCGCTGGGTCTGTATGTTACATTTTCCACCTGCTACAGTATTTTCTTCATTTGCTAAGCAATGCACTCACCAAACTGGCCAAGATGGGCCTAGCTGCGTGTAGGAGGCATCCAAGCAACAACAGATACAACAAGCAGAAAGGACTGTGAACACGCAGGACAGCCTCCTGGGTATACCAAAAGCACCACTAACAACATGGAGGAAAACCAAGATAAGCAGTATCAAAAGTGTAAGTTTAATCAATTTAATTTCTCAAATTCCTCCTAAGTCTTAAGATAGCAAATGGGGGGGGGAAACACTAACAACAACAAAACACCTATGGGAGACAGAATACAAGGCCTCACATGGTCTCCCTGCTCTCACTAGTGAGGTCCAAGCCTGACCACCGCAACATCAGCAGCTGGGAACTTTGGGGCACCATGGTTCCATGGCATCACCTGCTCTCAGCCACTGGAGTACGGTTGTGACAGACTATAAGCTCTGTGAACATAGCAATGATAATTAACATTTTCTTCGAGATGTCCACTAGTGAGACGTATGTGCTGTTAGTGTTAGTGATGTGGTAAAGGTTACGTGTACAGTTGAAATCCAGCCTCATTGATGGGTGTTCTCAACAGTCCTACCACCACCTCTGATTCCACCCACCAACACCCCCCCCCCCCCATTTAGTTACAACATCCCAGATCAGGAGGAAAATAAGAGGAAATAAGCTTTCTTCAAATACAGAGGGACAGATATCACCTGGCATAAATCAGGGGGACTTTCAGGCTGTCCCTGGTGCTGAGCTGATTCACACCTATCCAAAGATTTAGTGCAGGCAAGGCTGAGAGCATCCCCAAGGGCACTCTTGTGGTTTATGAAGTACTGATGTGCCCTATAGACCCCAAATCATTTAGTGGTGTCCTCAATAGCCACTTGAAGCAAGACTTTGCTCAGACAGTTATCTTTCAAACTTCAAAATGCAAATTTCAACAAGTTGCACAGAGTAAAATTGGTAAGATCAGCATTGCCCACATGCACCCGCTCAACAGAAATCTCTCTTCCCTCCACTCTGCAAAGCTGCTACTCACCCTAACCTCCACCACAATATAGTCTGGCATTACAAATTTCCACCTTGAAATTTACCAGTTTGGGAGGAAAATGCACCCTTTCTTTTTCTAAACACAGCACTTAACATCTGGGTCCTGATCTATGCATGTTGCCCTTCTCTAATGCTTTAGCTGCTGGCTGAACCCTAGTTGAGCTATTTTTGCTCTTAAGTAGACAGAACTGGACTCTAAAACAGCATGCAGTCTGACTTCTGCAATGACTTGTATGATCTATAACAGCATAAATACTAGGAGCAGAGGTTCTCATAGTAAATAGCACAATGAATGATAGCTCTGAGAATGGTCACGTAAAAACAGACACACAAACAAACAAAACTAAGGTTCAAATCCCACAGTCAGTGTTAGGACAAAACTCCCACTGGTTCCCCATGGATCCCTGCTATATAACAAGGATGTAGACAGGCTGGAAAGGGTCCAGAGAAGGGCCACAAGATGGATCAGAGGACTGAAAGACCTGTCATATGAAGGAAGACTGAGAGAACTGGGTTTGTTCAGCCTTGAGAAGAGAAGGCTTAGGGGAGACCTCATAACCATGTACTAGTACATAAAAGCTGGTTATCATGAGGAGGGAGACTCCCTTTTTACCGAGTCACATGGTGAAGACAAGGGGTAGTGGGAACAAGTTGCTACTGGGGAGATTCAGACTAGATGCCAGAAAAAAATTTTCACCATTCAAACCACTTCACCATAGACATTGGAATAAATCAGACATAAACTCCTAAGGGAGATGATGGATTCCCCTACATTAGACAGTTTCAAGGCCCAGCTTGACAGGGTGCTCTAGGCCATCTCATTGAAACTAAAAGCTTGTCTAGATGATCCTTGATCCAGCACTTGTTTATAGGACAGCACCTGTCTATAATAGGACATCTCTGTAAAATAAGGAAGACATAAATCATAGAATCAGAGAATCAATAAGGTTGGAAGAGACCTCAAAGATCACCAAGTCCAACCTGTCACCACAGACCTCATGACTGCTAAACCACGGCATCAAGAGCCACATCCAATCCCCTCTTGAACACCTCCAGGGATGGTAACTCCACCACTTCCCTGGGCAGCACATTCCAACGGCTAACAACTCTCTCTGTGAAAAACATTCTCCTCACCTCAAGCCTAAACTTCCCCTGGTGCAGCTTGAGACTGTGTCCTCTTGTTCTGGTGCTGGTTGCCTGGGAGAAGAGACCAACCCCCTCCTGGCTACAACCACCCTTCAGGTAGCTGTAGGCAGCAATAAGGTCTCCCCTGAGCCTCCTCTTCTCCAGGCTAAACAATCCCAGCTCCCTCAGCCTCTCCTCACAGGGCTTGTGCTCGAGGCCTCTCACCAGCCTCGTTGCCCTTCTCTGGACATGTTCAAGATGATGGTGTTTTTGTGCCTAACTCATACTGATATATCATGTGAAATATCACGTGAAAATCAGTAAAATCACGTGTTTTAATTTCATGTGTCGTGAAATTAATCTTATTCAAAACTCAGGTACTGTGCAGCAGAATCAGACATTGAAGCTACTAAGTCTCTGCCTATCCTGCAAGTTGCTAGACCATATTTCCTTAGGTAGAGAATTCAGCAAATAGAAGTTAGCTGTGTAGTGTTGAGCTTGTGCAATCACACATCACAGAGAGCACAACATGCCACTGTAAACTAAGAAGTGGCATATTCCATGCATATGAGGCTGTCATTTCTAGTTTTTATGCAAAGCGTTCAGATCTCAAGTGCAAACACATTCATTAGAAGCAGTTTTACATGTGAAATAGAATGCACCTTGAAGCACAGGGTCATTTGAGTCTTCAGAGTCTCTTTTAACAATCATTACAAAAAAAAACCCTGTCATTAGTATTTCAAATCAACAGGAGTGACACTTCAGTAGAAATGAAAATTTTTCCCTTTTTTGCTCAGAAAATTGAGGAAAAATTGAACTGGCATGACCACAACAGAAAGGATTTTAATCCAGAAGCACAGGACTGTGGAAAGTAACTGCTCAAGCAAGCAGTCTCCCTGCAGATAAACCAAATCTTTCATGCTGCGCTGAGAAAACCAAATTCCACTCAGACAGAAAAATTTTGCTGCAACCATTGGGAAGGTTCAAAGTCAGGGTCAGCTGAGTAAAGAAAGACAGAACTCATGTTTTTGAATGGTCAAACAAGTTCTCTACAATACAGAAGTGATGTTGCATTGGTGCCTCCAAAGAAACATGTATCACGGCAACACCACCACCGTGTAGAACTCACCTTGGTAAGACTGATGGCGCATTCAACCCACTCCCTACAGCTAGTCTTGTCTATGACTCCACAAAAGCTTTTGCTTCTCACCTTCACAAGCAGCAGAGCCATAGTGACTTGTGATCTCTCTCTACCAGAGCAGCAGCATGTTCACATGGGACAGGCTGCATGGGACCGCAACAAGTGCAACTACAGGAACCAGGCAATGAAATCCATTCTTGTGACAAGGAGCCAAGACTACATGCACACTCAGGATATATATGTTATACAAATTTCAGTATTACCTAAGGGCTAATGTCTCACCCAGACTAGCTGAAGGGAAGCTCCAGAATGCTTGCATTTCAGCAAGACAAACTGGAGAAAGTGTGGCCATTGCATGGCTCTGGAGAGCATACACACAAGGCTCACAGCATAACCAGAGTTAAGAGAAAGTAAGGCCGCAACAATAAGATGATTCTATTTAAACTGTCCAGTCTTGAATCTATTCAGACTAAAACCTTGTTTCTCTCAGCCTGAATGTACACTCATTTTCTTTCTTGAAAAAAATGCTTCAATCTAGGAGAAGACTTCTTGCAGATGGACTGCTAATGAAATCAAATGTAACATTACCTATGAAGAATGTAACATGGAATGTATTTTCCTCCTTTACTTATTTAATCATAGTTTGCACCTAGTCATTTTCATGCTGTACATCCCTTGTAGTTAAATAATTAGTGCAAATTTCACCTTTTTTTCACTGGCAAAAATGGTGAAACAGAGTTGGTAATTATTTCAAGTTTTGCTGCAATACAGTAACAACTTGAAAACCCGAAAATACTTCTGGGTTTGAACGGACAAGCCACTGCCTGCACACACACACAGATACAGTCCCCCTCCCATCCATACATCAGTGCCACCCACAGCAATTACTTTCTTTCACCTGGCAGCCTCATAGTTGCCTTGCACTCTGCTCACTCAAATCACACTTACTTCAACAAAAATTCCACCACAAAAAAAGGCAAGCACACACCTCCCACACCAGGTGGTGAACAACCCTTGCTCCACACGGGCGTCAAGCCCAGCAGTGCCTGTCTGCCATGGCTCCAGCCCATGCCTGCACAGCCACAGCTCACACCCCAGCTCGCAGCCTGGCAGCCCTCAGCCCACCCCTACTCACACCCCAGCCAAGGCCTGCAGACAGTCTATCATCAGGCAGTGTAATACAACAGTCAACATCACCCTTTGCAGCTACGCTCATCCCACAGACTCTACCAAAATGTGAGGTGAAAACTCCCTTGGGCTCCAATGGTCCCTCCTACCCTCCTGGCCTTGCAAGTTTAAGGTCTTCACAAAACTATAGGGACTTCTTATCAAAAAAAGTAAGGGAAATTCAAGTCAATTAATCTTAAACTCTCCTAATTAATCACATAGGAAAATTATGCCCATGCTACTAGTGATAGAGTAGACAAAAAATTCATTAATTTTATATGCCCCTACATAATACTCATCTGCATTAAGCAAATACTGGAGCTGCAGAAAGGATACAACTATTAGTTAGCCAAAACCAGCACAGACTCAAAATTACTGGAGTTGATACAAAGAGAAAGCATTTAATGAACTCTGTATTTGGTTATCATTGTGCAGATTCAAGAGAAGGTTATACTCCACCTACCAGATCTTGGTGTCCTTATGCGTCACTACTTAAATCTCCAAGCTCTAAGCTTCTCCCAGTGTAACAGTAACAGATGACTACACAGAACTAAGTCATTCAGCACAATAAATGAAAATTTTCCTGAAAACTGATTTTTTTGTAAGTTCTCACAAAAAGCAAGCTCTTTCTGAAGGATGTTGCACTGGCAATTCATGAGAAATCCTGCATTTCTTCAGAAAATAAGGACATAATGAGAGCAACACAGCCCACTTCCTTATAGAGCCTTTTGGACATCCCTTGGCTGTGACCTGAATGGCCTCCCGTGTGAGAGAATACATGCTTCTGTCTGTGCTTGTTCATCTCCTCCTCTCTGTGCTGAGATTATCAGCAATGGTGCTAGCTACAGAAGCCACTTACAGATGTAACTGTTTCTCATTACAGCATCTCAGCTCTTGCCTGTACCAATGCATAATCAGCCTCTGTGTACATATGCATGTAGGGTGGTGATTAACACCGTAAATATCAGCACTCATTCTTAAATATCTGTTGTTAATAACAGTGAGATCTCAGAATACAGTAGTAAATAACCCTACACCAAGTTCATAACTATTCCATTTATAGATGAACGGAAGGACAAGCACAGAAGTATTTGGTCTAAACGAGAAGGAACAGGATAGTTTTATGGGGAATTCAGGAGCACTAAACCATTCCTTTCCTAAAAAAGTCTTTATTCTCACTCCTTTCCTAAAAAGTCATTATACCCACTCCTTTCCTAAAGATCTGTTAATCTCACATCTTTATTTCCTTATATTATCGTTTAGTATTTGTAGCCATGCTACTAAAGCAAAAAGTCATCCCTGGCTTAACAACTCAGAATGACTTTGAAGATTAAAACTGAGTAATTGTCAAGGAAATATTATTAAAGGAAGATTTAACTTAAAATCAATTGCTTTTATTCTAATGTATCCATATAATCACTAGCTATCCCCGTTCCATAAACTGGCTGTAAAATCTCTTGAGACAGAGGACTATTGTATTGCATACATGTCTAATGACCCTATAGGGGCATATTTAAAAGAAGAGATTTATATACCACTTTATAAGGGCAATCACAGCTCATCAAGTTATTTTCTTTTACCCATGAAACCAGTTCCATTTAAAAGACTTTTCCCATTTATTATTCTATAGTGGTTTTCCAGGGGAAAAACAACTGGGGAGATCGGGGGGATGAAGGGGGGAAGGCTGTGTGGAATTTGGAACGCACATATACAAAAACCTCCAAGGACTGCACATGCCTGAGCAAATTCACTCTTCTGTCTGTTAAACATTCCCATTCCAAGACTTTGTTTCAAGATATATCCTCACAATGAATAACTGGACCTTGTCTGTATGGCTGAAAGTACCAACACACAGTATTTTAATTCCAAAACCCAGCCATGTCCTAGTCCACAAAAGGCTGAGTGCCACTATTTCTTTGCTTTTTCTTGCTTTTTCCTGCTTGCAAGCATCACACCAGGCATGATTCATGTTACATAACTCTGGCTTGTTAAAAACAACAGTTATTTAGGTAGGTAGTGTGATAAATTAATGAGGTACATCAGAACTTGGTTGTTAGAGAACTCAGACAAAAGCTGCTTCTCAAGTAATATGCCTGTGCAACATTAAACAAATTAATAAACAACTGCATTGTTTACATTCAAAGTTAATTAAATATTTCAAATTCAGGATGCTGTACTCTGGACCACTCAGTGCCTCTTCTCACCCCACAATATACATTATTCCTATGGCATACAAGTTTGGTTTTTTTTAAAGAGCAACCCTCCCCCCTCAATCATTAGAGAATAACAACTGAATACTCAATTAATTTCACTTGCCAGAACGCTGTATTGCTTTACTGTTTTGGCTGACTTTGATGAGAAGAAGTCCTCCTCCCTGAGTCAGCTGCAAAATGCTTGTGTTTCTCAATAACCATTCTTACTCATATCCCTGTTTTGGTTACAAATTGTAAAAGCAGGAGCCAGAGAGGGTTAAGCAGGTTTCCTGTCAATGCTCTGCAAGAACCAAGCCTCCGTATTCCCAGCAAGGCAAAGAAATCTGTTCAGACTCTGTACATTCAGCATTATTCAGCACTATCGGGATTGTATTCCAGGATCTCCCAATGCCCACCTGACAGGGTTGTCCTCTATATTACGCAAGTGATGTGGTGTCCCCAAGGCAAATCATCACCTGACCATCCTGGTCTTTGCAGCTGAGCTGTATCCAGTGACATGCTCCATGGAGCAAGCCATTGCCACATAACTATTCTCTTCTCAGACACTTCTCCAGGGGGAAAAAAAAATAAATATTAAACTGCTTGGATTTCTGGCATCATCACCACAGCAGAGCTATAGGGAGGGCTGCACCGGCAAGGAGGCAGCAGCAACGGGGGCCCCGTGTGAGCACCAGCTGGCTGCCGAGCACAGACCTGAAACTAGGTCTCAGCCCACTAGACTGCAGGGGAAGGGAGGGCGGGGAAGAAGGGGAAAAAAAAAAAAAAAAAAAAAAAAAGCAGCACTTTCTCAGAGCAGGAAGAAGGGGAGGCCATGAGCGTTTCCTGTTGTGCAGCTGAAACAAGCAAAGACGTCATTACATTTACACTCCCTCAGGGTGTCAGCAGATTGAGGGCCAAAGTTCAGTCATTTCCAATGCACTGCAAGGAGGGAGGTTCTGGAGGAGAAACCAGCAGTGGCTTTATTGCTAACAGCAGTTCTCTGCACTTGCATAGCAAAACAGCTAAGCAGCATGTTACTAGGCTCAGCTGCAAAGTATCGTATGTGACTAGAAACAATATTTGCTCAGGAGCCGTGCTGCTCTTGTTTTCCTTGTACAGCTTGTGTAGGAATATTACTACAATATAGAAATGTACTAAGCTCTCGCTACAGTCCATACTTCTGCAGGCATCTGGAAATCAAGGCTTACATATTTTTGGATCCCATGGAGTAAACAAGTTTTGTGAATGTGTTTCAGGCACAACTTGAGTGTAAAACTACAGGATTCCCTTGTCAGATACGGGTGACAACCCAGCAAAGTGAATACACATGCTGCTTTTCAGTTTTGTCTCTGCCTTTCTGGAACAGATAAGGGCCTACCTTAAGAAAAAGGCACAGGAGTTGGGTAGTGGCATGTGAGAGTCCAGCATTTGGTAATATCTCACAGGCTGCCCATTTGACCCCAAGTAAAATGAGCAAGTGGCAAGTGTAGGGAAAACCTGGATTGCAGTCCTACCCGTTATTACTATCTTCTTAAGCTAAATATTAGAAAGGCTTTTTTTTAATGGAAAGAATTGTTAAGAATCCAAACAAGACCATCTGGGAGGTTTCAGAGTCTCCACCACTGGAAGCTGTTAAGAGCAGTCTGAGCAACCACCCATAGGAAATAGTTTGGTCATAGCTGATACTTCCCTGGGGCATCCCTGGGGATGCACAAACTTGCAGTACACTCTCACTCGTGAGGCACATTCTAGACACATTTTTGTTAGTTTCTGAATAACATGTTAAAAGACAATGACAAATGCAGTCAATTCACAACAAGTATGTCCTGGCAACAACCTCTAGCGTCCAGGCCACTAGAGTTTTTCTCTGTACACTGAACAAGACAGTAGCGATACTCCACTCAATAAAAAACGGTTTTCAAACAGAGGTACTTCACTTAACAAACCTCAATGAAACAGATTACAAGAGGATTGGAAAATGCTTTTCCAGATTCTCATCACTGGATGAAGAGGAGTATTTTTGCTGTGTTTCTGCAGTAACAACCCTGTGGTCACACTGGGAACTAAGACAGACTTTCAGCTCTAGTACCTGAGAGTATTCAAGAGTCATAATAAATAGTAACTTTCATGGGACGTATGAAGTGCCACTGGCTTACCAATACTGATCATTTTACTACAAGAAGGTCAAAGATATTTTTTACATATTTTATTTTGCTTCTGCCTTGAAGAACTGATCCTAAAGGTCTTCACTAGAATACTAATCATCAGGACTTTTTTCAATACCAAAAAGGGGGGGGGGGGGGGGGGGGCAGAAAATAGAGTATTTGATGTTGGCAATTATTTGCAGTGTACAATACAAAATCTGAGGAAGAAAATCAAAGCATTAGCTTCAGCAAAGACAATTTGGATTAGTTCAATCAGAGCAAAGTAATCAGAATCTGGCCCTGGTGCTGGATCAGAATCCAAACCTTATCATACACATCAATGGGTGCAAGTAACGGTGTTCTCCCAAGAGAATGAAAAACGGGACAAGACCTTCAAACAACTCTAAGAATGCATCCACTGTGCACAGCACTTAAACAAGACATGAGAGCCATTTGATTTCCCAAAATCTGCATATACAGTACCACACTCATTCAGAATAAGCTTGGTCAACTAGTTTTAGCCTCATGTGCAAGAATGAAATGCACCCACAATTTGTACTTTGGACCATAGTGAGAAAATTGCTGTATGACACAACAGCACCACATGGCCAGGCTGTGTAGCCATTCAGCACTGGCACACAGGTATTTTTCACACACCTGTGGCTGCCTACTGCAGTAGTGTCTGTGAAAGAGCAGAGAATATAATAAAGAACAGCAGCGTTTTCACACAGCCATCTACATCTTGGAAGTTAATATTCAGGTAATTGTATCTTACTTTTAGGTTAGTTGAAAAAGGGTATTAAACCATCTCTACCACGGGTTCAGGTGGGAGAGCGGCATATGTTCTTTGCAGGATAGTTTGTATCCAAACATGGCTCTGGTGTTTTAAAAGTAGCTGTAACTGTTGGGTTGGGTTTTTTTCATTTGAAGTTTGAAACTTACAGCAAAGGGACAGATGTAAACTGTGCACCAGCCTCATTGTCATTGCCCTGGGTGTGCTGATGAAAACATGTACTTTTCCACGCCAAAACAGAAGTTGGTTGTGGTAAGTACAAATACATATGCAAAACAACTGAAAGTCAGCTACCTTAAAATATTTAACACCTTTACAGACTCCCACAAACTCAGTTATAGTTTTACTCTTTACAACCCATCTGCAACGCCTAGAACAAAGCCACTGTATTGTATCACTCAGAAATTCATACATGTGAAGGAGTCTTTGAGAAGTGCAAGTGGAAAACCCATTGAAATCTTTTGTCAAACTGTCCCATCACAAGCATATAACAAGATAAATAAAGTATCCTGTGCCATTTTTATGAGGAAGGTAATTATTAATCTTCAAAATATCTGTGGCAGAAAACAGAAGTGAGTGGCCTGGTTTTCCACTGTGTGAGCCTGATACCCAGCCTAAATATGGCAGTACATGGGATGCAGCATTAAACACTGCCCACCACTGAAGGACACAATCCAACCAGCAGCAAAGTGGCAGCGATCAGAAATTCCTGAACTAGCCCTCATCATCTGTCTTCTCGTCTACCACACTCAGCTGCCCCATGTCATGATCTCCTGCCCCAGGGGGCCTCTGCCACCACCACTGGTCTCTCCCCCCCACATACCTCAGGGGCTTTCCAGACATGAGGACACACAGACAGCTACTCAAAAGCTACTGGAAAAAACACTGCATTGCAAAGAGAATAACATTACTGTGGTTATGTTGTAAGGATTGAATTTAGGATGAAAATATAAACCTTACATTTCAAATGGCACAATCCCAGGCGTGCATAAGTGTCCATAGACATAAAATGGGAAAGTTACTATGTGAGTGTGTTGTTCATGTATACACATGCACAGGCATACACTCATGGAGGTGCGAGTGTATATACTCACTGTATGTATATATGGTAACACATACACACACATAAAAAACACAACTTAATATATGAAAGTGGCATGGCTAAATAGAACCCAAACCCTGTGATTGTATCTTCTATAAATAATGACTTACAGATTCTTTGGACAAAACACATAAAGTCTTGGAAGCTAAGTGGGACAAAAGGCAAGCTGTTATTTGGGGGCTTGCACAAGTATTTAGTTTATTTCAAATCTCTATTCAAGTCAAAGCAGATCTGAAACTCATGTTTAAGAACCTGCAGTTTTCAGCAGGTAACTTAATTTCATGGAACCAAAAGCACATGCTAAAATATTTATTGAAATTGCTTTCATGGAAACAACAGGAAAACACTATATAAATCTTAAAAATATTAAATCAACTTGACTGCTTCTGTATCTCACGAATTCAACAAGGTCCTAGGCAACAATAATATTTAGAATAAATATTTTTTCTTATGGGAATAGCACTTTCACCCAAATTGACCTCATTATATAAAATTTTAAAAAAAAAATAAAAAAATTAGATACAGAAAACACATTTACTGACTTAAAACCAAAATTGTACTCCAGTGAGTATGAAACCTTGTTTATGAAGGCTTTTACTTTTCCTTTCAAAGATCTTCTTTCACAGGCTTTCTTCCCTTACAGTATTTTGAACTAATTTCAATTCAAATGACAAAATCTTCTTCACTAAAATTCCAGAAAGCACACGCTAATCAGTAGTATCATAGTATCAGTCAGGGTTGGAAGGGACCACAAGGATCATCTAGTTCCAAGCCCCCTGCCATGGGCAGGGACACTCCACACTAGATCAGCCTGGCCAGAGCCTCGTCCAGCCTGGTCTTAAACACCTCCAGGGACAGGGCCTCAACCACCCCTCCTGGACAACCCATTCCAGGGCTTCACCACTCTCATGGTGAACTTCCTCCTCACGTCCAGCCTGAATCTCCCCACCTCCAGCTTCATTCCATTCCCCCTAGTGCACACATACATAAATATAAAAATTAATCTATCAAAGGCAAATCCAGTATCAGTTCCAAGTTCTGCACTTATGCTATGTGCTTACATGAAAAAGGGGGGAGATAAACAGCAAATTAAATAAATAAAAATCAGTGATACAAAAATGCAGTGACTTTCTACATAATATACCCTCTGTCCCACCAGAAAACCTTGCCACAGCAAGCTACAAGGGCTACAGCTACAAAAAGCCCTTGTAGAAGAGTCAAGAGCAGCTTCAGAAGATGTGTAAAACCATACCAGCCACCACAGTAAGCAGTCAGCTGTGACACTCTGTGGGAACTCACTGTCACCCAGTCCCCCAAGCTGGCGTGATGTCCTCAGAGAGCTCCCCAGATCTTAAAAACCCAGGGTCAGAAGTTTCCAGTGTACCAGTAAAGCTGGACAGAAGCAAGAAGGAAGTGCTAATTGTTTGAGGTTGTGGTGTTTTACCATGGCAAAAACAGGACAGTTTTGTTTCCAGAGTTACGGAGTAAACTGGATTTCCCCAACTCCTCCACAGACCACGCCTCCACTGGTGCTACTCCCTGCTCTGGTACTACAAATCTAGCACATGCACACAGCAAGAGTTTCCCGAACATGGGAATGAGCACCCTAGTATGCCCGCTACCCCTGAGGCTCATTAAAAATAGGAGCTGCTGTTGCATGCCAGATGCTTGCTCACTGTTGTGTGCCTTACAGCAAACAAAGTCCAAGTCTTCCAGCCGCTCGGGCAAAGAGGCAGGCAGGAGAGACCCAGATCAAAGAAATACTAAGGGGTGCTCTGTTATGGTTAGGAAGGCAAATTAAAGTGTGAAACCCTCTCATTCCAGCTGGCAAAGTCTCAGGTACTTGGGAGTATGTACTAAGAATTTACTTCTGCCACTTCTATAATTATTCATTAGACATATGTTAAAAAGGTCCTACCTACCCTTCCAGCCTTTGGTTGCAGTATCACACCAAATAGAGGCTGTAGGGCAAGGTCTGAGTTCTTTAAGCTATGTTTGTAAAGGCTTTGCTTTTGCTTTTCATCACCATTGCTGCAACAAATGATGGAATTGCAGAACCCTGGGCAATTAGGAGACCATACCTGGACTGGAGGGAATTCATGAGCCAACACATTATCATAGCTCTCATTAATAAAATAATAAACTGTGCAATTACAGTGGGTTGTACACATACCTCAGGGTATGCAGTAAGGCACAAATCTCAAAATGGAATGTTTCCAACAGCAACTTAAATAGGCAAGAATGCTTATCAAACTATTAGGTTACTCAAGAACTACTCCAATAACTGGCCCTTTTTTTCCCCAAGGTTATGCATTCTACAATCATGTCATAAGCTTTGGTTCATCTGGGCTTTTTCCTCTTCCTTTTTTATTTTCCTTATAGTATTTAAAACAAGAAAATAGCTCATCTCTCCTCTAATCAATCCATCAGCTGCAAGATTCTTTCAAAGTTACATTTGAAAATGGGCAAGTGCAAAGAGAAAACAATTTATCAGTAATAAGCAAATTCAGTTTGGTGCTGCTAGGCTTCAGAGGGAGGACTAGATATGTAGGACAGGCAGGTTACACTAGAATGAAAATCACCCTGGAAGCTTGCAAATCTATAGTAAATACTGGTTTTCTTTTCTTTTCTTTTCTTTTCTTTTCTTTTCTTTTCTTTTTTTTTTTTTTTATGCTGAACCATGCCAGAAGCAGGAAAAAACCCAAATGAGATAAATCTGAAATTATTCCACTTGAGATAAAAAGATATCAGACCACATTAAACAGTAAAATACCAAAATGGTATCATGCACAAACTGAAAGTTTCTCACATCTTAATAAGCAGTTCCAAACCCAGATAATGGCATTTCACTGGGGAAACAAGCATACAGGAAAGGTAAGGTGCAGTCCAGGTTCCAAGCTCACAAACTCTGCTGGAACTGTGATGCCCTCAGGAATCCAGCAAATTCCTTTCTCAGTAGCTTATAACTACACAGGCTAAAACCACAGCTCTAAGCCACTGTCAGTTCCAACACTTGCACCTAAGACTTCATGTGTTTTATATTCAAATCACAATGAAAGCACCTTGGGGTAGATAATATATCTTTCCTCTTTCTTTCCAGATTACCTTATACCATCTGGCAATGCAACAATGATTTCTGTTGAGAGCACCTTTTGTATTGTATCTTCTCTGCCTGAAGTATCCAGAGGCTGTTTCCATGTAGACAAGTTTTCCAATATTCTCACCTAGTGTTACTATACCCAATGAAGAACAAACCTCACATGCTGAAGGTTTCCATTTATAGCCTGACACAGTCACGAGGAATACTGTTGCAGCAGTACAAGTTCTATCTACAACTGATGGCAAAATACTGTCCTGATGAAAAAAAATCAGTAACAACTTCCCATTCTGCACTTCTACTGAAGTGAGGATTTGATCCAAAATGACAGTTTTCATTTTATTCACAAGAGACAAAGCAGTTCACACGGTAACAAGAGGTGTGCTGAACAGAGTTTTGTGTCATCTTCTCAGCTCTGGGGCACCAACTAGAAAACTGTGAGACAAGGGCAAGATGGTTTTCCATTCAGTGCCACTGAAAGTCAAGAAACAGGAAGTCTTGGCATGATACCATTTACACAGCTAGTCAATTCATTGGTTGACTTTCTGGTCACATTAACTTGTGGTTGGTATAGACTACAGACTACCTGAGCTAGGGAAACATACTGATGAAGCCTTCTTTAGCTACAGGAGCCATCATGCTCACAGGCTCTTGTCCTGCTGGGGGATTTCAATCACCCCAACAGCTGCTGGAAAAGTAACATGGCAAGCTTTAGGCAATCCATAAGACTCTGGACTGCCTTGATAATAAATTGTTAAGACAGGAAATAGATGACCCTGAGGGGATGCAGTCCTGGATCTGATGGGTCACCAATGCAGGTGAGCTCATCAGGGATGTCAAGGTTGGAGGCAGCCTGAGCTGCAAGTAATCATGCACTGGTGCAATTCTCAGTCCTCAGCAATGTAAGCCAGACAAGGAGCATAGTCAGGACCCTGAATTTTAGGAAAGCAAACTTCTAACTCTTCAGGGAGCTAGTCAACAAGACTGCCTGGGAAACAGTCCTCAGGGACAAGGGAGCAGAACAGAGCTGGCTGAGGGGGAATGGAAACTGGTGCCTGTTTGGGGAGAAAGGCAAATCCCCTCCCAGACTCCCTCATCTTCCCAGTTGCCCTTATATAACAGGTAGGAGGCTCTGGAACTTGAGGGCCAGGCAAATAAAGGTATTGATGAGGGTCCATCCAGGGAACTGCCTGCAGTGAGACAGCTCCATGCATTAGGACTGCCTGTATTAAGAAAAAAGGAGGGCCACACATGCCAACTAAATCTATCCTACAGGGAAGTCTGCTGCCTCCCTGGGGCCCAGGTTAGAGATATCACCAGGAAAATCCAGGTTGAGTGTTTGTAGGTCAGAATCAAGGAGAAGGCCAAGGAGGTAGATATCATGGCAGGAGTTTGCTACAGACTATCCAATTGGGCTGATGGGACTGATAAGTACTCTGCCCTAAGCCTGGACAGGTATACACTCTACTGGCTCAAACACTGTCTGGATGGCCAGGCCCAGAGAGTGATAGTGAATGGAGTTAAATCCAGTTGGAGGCTGGACACAAGTCGTGTTCCCCGGGGCTCAGTCCAGGGGCTACTCCTGTTTATCAATGATCTTGGTGAGAAGATTGGGAGCACCCTCAGTAAGTTTGCAGACGACACCAAGTTAGGTGAGAGTGCTGCTCGCTGGAGGGGAGGAAGGCTCTTCAGAGGGACCTGGACAGACTGGATTAATGGGCTGAGGCCAATCATATGGGCCTTAACAAGGCCAAATGCTGGAGAAAGCTCCAGGGAGACTTTATAGCAGCTTTCCCATACCAGGTCTGTAGTGATAGGACCAGGGGCAACAGTTTTAAACTACAACAGAGCAGATTTGGATTGGACATTAGGAAGAAGTTCTCCACTATGTGGTCCGTGGAACACTGGAAAAGGTTGCCCAGGGAGGTGGTAGAGGCCCCATCCCTGGACATATTCAAGGTCATGCTTGATGGGGCTCTGAACAACCTGATCTATGTGGGGATCTAGGGGTCTACAGGTCCCTTCCAACCCAGTGCATTTTATGATTCTGTGAGACCCGGCACCACTAGTTCAACCATGATGATGAAGCAGGTGTCTTACCAGAGGAGGGCTAACAAGCCCCATATACAAGTTGACTGTCATGTGTCATCAATAACTGGGCCTCAGAAACAATCCTCAACTTTCTGACTAGACTAACAGTGATATGATTATATCCTTCAGAAACAAGAGTATTAAAGGAATTAAAAATGCTTAAACTTAGAAGGACATCATCTTCAGGGTCCAGTAAGATGTGACCTTGGCTGAAACAGTCACAGGCCATAAAATGACCCCTACTGTTACTGTTGCTGCTAGCCTCATTCTATCAGCAATGTACCCTAGTAGCAGTCAGTAACACTTTAGAAAGATCACTTGAGCAGATTCTGATACCCTTTGCACCACAGTGAAATGACAGCAGTTCACCATGAACATAATAGTCACATCAGTGCTCTAACAAAGTGTGGCTATGTATATGCATCTATGTACACACCTGTGAAATAAATGCTAACACACCATACAAATGTTTATTTAAAATAATTTATTTTGTATTTAAATAATAGCAGAAGTTGAACCTGTCAGTGACAAGCAAGTCAGATCTGCAACCATGAGCCTTCATGAAGTTATTCCACGTATACTGCACTGTGAAGGAGACAGGACATGGCTAGAAGCAAAATCTATGACTACACAAACATACATTAAGTGTATATGCATATGCTTATACATGCATGCTTAAATATTTCTTCATGCAGTAAGGCAAAACTAGAAAGAACTTGCATTTTTGGCTGAGATAAAAACACAGGTGTAATCCCATCATCTGAATGTGACACTGTCTGAATTATGTAATAAAACTAGCTGTTTCCTACCGTGTTAGTCTGTAAGCAGCCAGATCATCTATTTGTTACACCCTTGACTTGTCAGACAACCCACTGGACTATGAGAAAACTAGTCAAAATTGGCTTCATTTATTCCCATGCTTGCTACTTAAATTGGTTGAACTACTGACCAGGATTAAACAATACAGCAACTAAATCAAATCAAAACTTGCAAGCACTGAGCAAGATAAGAAGGCACTGTATTGTGTGTAAATTACCTGTGGAGATATGACAGAAGGGAAGTCAAGAGGATGCTACCACTGTATCCAAGATCTGATAGAAGGCACCATCTTAGTTATTCATCAAGATATGCTTGTGCAACTTGCAATGGGACAGAGGTTTCGAAGGCTCTAGTACTAAAATTCTTTAGGTTGGGGACTTAATATTAAAGGGAGACTTATCTGATACAAATAACTTCTTGAAGGCAATTGTTAATTGCCCTCTGGGCCTCAGTCTCAACCAGCACGCATCCAAAAATGTGTATTACGCATCCTTGGTTTCTTCTTCAATTACTAAGGTTGTGAGAAAGAAAGAAAATTAAGAGGATTCCCTCATAGTCACTCAATTTGTGGAAAATATGCTACGCTAAAGCTTTGGAGAGGTGTGTGTAAAGGAACTCTATAGTGACATGTGTCTTTCCTGCCATGGAATGAGTGATGGGGAGGAGCATGGGAAGGAGTCAGGGTGCATCCACTGACAGTTACTTCACTATCACTACAGAAGAACAGGAAAAGACCCCAGGGACACACTGCTGTAAAGCATCACACAGACCAAAACTAAAGCAGAGGTTCTTCTCCTTGCATGCTTATCTTTTACAAGAGAATGTGTCCAGGCCAACCTGGTATCATGGATGTTTCAGGTTTATCAGCTCTGGATGCTGAAATCTGTACAATCCAGAAGCAAAACAAGGATTTCCAAGCTGCTGTATAAATGCACCTTGTCCTTGTTCCAAAAGAGAAGTTTTGGTGAATCTGATATGCTTCCATTTCCTTGTTTGTTACTTTAGCACCTCTCTGCCAAGCCTGTTCATAGTAAAAACATACAGAGTGGTGGATTTTTGTCCAGAGAGACCTCTAATGTAACAGAACTACTGAACAGCTTTATGGTAAGTTTTCAACTATTAGTGAGCTGAGTTAGAAACAAAGCAGGGAAAATAAAGGTATTACATCTCATAGTTTTGTCTCCTGACATGTGAAAACCAAAGTCACCAACAACACATCAAACCAAAGAGAGGAACTAGAGGAACCTTCGTGCTACTGTATCAGTTCCAACTTACAACCTTACTCCTTTACAAAAACGCAGCCAACTCAAAACTGCCCTACTAATTACTCCAAAATACATAGTAGCTTTACTAACACATGGCTGATTCTCAAGTTTTTCCACCAAAAATTACCATTACCCACTATGAAAAATTAGGTCAAAGGTAAGTACAACTTGTGTACATTTTTTTAATTAGTAATTAAGTAAATCAGAATTTTTTTTAATTAGTTTTTCTTAATATGACATGTATTAAATATGGCAGATAACTCACTAAAACAACTTGAATGCCCTTTCTATCCCAACATTTTACCATCATACCAACCTCTTGTAGAGGTAGCAGCCCTGTATTTGGCAACACTGTAGCTCTAAATCGTTAGGTTGTATTTCACTAACACTTTACACTTATCACAAATTTCTTCAGATGTATTAGCAATGCTTTGCTAAGCCAGCATCATGATTCAACAGTACCTCATCAAATTACATATACGTAGTTCATCCATTATTTTAAGCCTTAAGAAAACAAAGATTGTAGCCAAGTAACACTGTGAAAATATCCATTAACTTTTAAAGGAATTTTGCAAGTACTGTAGGACCAAGTACAAAATAATGGAACAGGCTGCAAGTTGTTTGACACAATTTAACTAAGAATTTAGGAAGAAAACACATTTGCATAGCTTTGCAGAGATTTTAAGGTACGATGATCAGAGGGCTGGAGCACCTCTCCTATGAGGACAGACTGAAGGAGTTGGGGCTGTTCAGTCTGCAGAAGAGAAGGCTCCGAGGTGACCTAATTGTGGCCTTCCAGTATCTGAAGGGGGCCTACAGGAAGGCTGGGGAAGGACTTCTCAGGATATCAGGTAGTGATAGGACTAGGGGGAATGGAATGAAGCTGGAGGTGGGGGGACTCAGGCTAGATGTGAGGAGGAGGTTCTTCACCATGAGAGTGGTGAAACCCTGGAATGGGTTGTCCAGGGAGGTGGTTGGGGCCCCGTCCCTGGAGGTGTTTAAGACCAGGCTGGATGAGGCTCTGGCCAGGCTGATCTAGTGTGGGGTGTCCCTGCCCATGGCAGGGAGGTTGGAACTAGATGAACCTTGTGGTCCCTTCCAACCCTGAATGATACTATGTTACTATGACACTATGATACTCTGAGAGTTGTGACCCCTCCTAGTGATCAAACGAGACCCTCATATCACACAGCATCAAGATATCCAACTTTATGGTCACCAAATTCATAATTAGATCCTACCTTTACCAAAGTGCAGCAACTTTTATTGACTTAAAATAGGATAGGGAATTTGGTTGTAGTAGTCTATGAATGTCCAGCCAAAAATAACTATCTTTTTCCACTGAAAAACTATTTTATCTCAGCCAAATGCAGGGAAACCCCCCCCATAATCAGCTTCAGAAACTGTGTTAATGGGAAGAAATGGGAAGAAATGGGAAGAAATGAAAATTAGTCTACCTATATTGTAACACAAGACCATGAGTTGTAGCCAATTCTCTCTTCTACAATGTTAACAAAACAGTTTTAGCAATTCCACTCTCAAGATGAATCAGTTTTCAAAAGCATCAGAGAGGACTCCGTTAAACACTGTCAGCATGTGCAGGTGTCAGTTAACCAGGGGCCTGTATTGCTCTCCCTTTTATTTGGACAGAAGGAAATAAAACCACTTCCAAACCCCACACAAATTGACAAAATTTAAAGCAAATGAAGATGTATTTTCCAGCTAACTGAACTATTTTCTCTGCCTTTGAAAGACAAGGAACATGAAACTCCACATACTTTTAGGACTGTTGCGAACAGACTACGCTCAAATCACACTGAGCTGTGAAGACTGTTAATAGATTTTGCAAGTTAGCCTTTGTTGAATACTGACTTTGGTCTGAACTAAACAATTTTTATTCCATCTAAAAAGTGTCACTTCTTGTTGAAAGGAAGGGCAACATCAGTTATTATTTCATGCAATTAATTCTTGACACACTACACATTTTAGTTTAATGCAAATCACAAATACAAAATCCATAAACACAGAGACCAGATCATGTATCTTGTTTAAATGAAAGATAATATAAAACCAAAACAAACAAAACTCCCCACCAAAACCCACACTGTAGTAAGACTAATTCTGATAATCTCGATCCTGTCCTGTTGGATTTTTTTTCTTGTTTTTTAATATAAAGCTCCTTTCCACCTAAGTGGATACCACTCTGTGGGAAAACTACTTGTTAAATGTTATTTCAACGAAATGAGGCACTCTGCTCTACTAAATTATCGGAGATGATATCATACCCAACAACATGTAATTAGACTTTGTTTTTTCCCAGCTTTTAAAATTTCTTACTAGAAAGCAACCAGTATCACTTGATCCACTCGACCAAGCCCAGCAGAAGAAAATTCCAGGCAAATAATTATGGGTTGGGGATGATAATAATAATAATAATAATAATAATAATAATAATAATAATAATAATAATAATAATAACAACAAACAACCAGGTTGAAAGAGACCTTCAAGATCGCGTCCAACCCATCAACCAATCCAACCCACCTAAACAACTAAACCATGGCACCAAGCACCCCATCAAGTCTCCTCCTGAACACCTCCAATGATGGTGACTCTACCACCTCCCCGGGCAGCCCATTCCAATGGGCAATCACTCTCTCTGTATAGAACTTCTTCCCAATATCCAACCTAAACCTCCCCTGGCACAGCCTGAGACTGTGTCCTCTTGTTCTGGTACTGGCTGCCTGGGAGAAGAGACCAAGTTAGTCCAGTCAGGACAGCAGCAATACTAACCTCAATAGCCAAAAAACTCTAAACTTAACAATAAATTACAATTAAACTGCCTTTTTTTCCCCCATGACTGTTTCCTTATGAAAGTCAAACCCTACTTCACTGTATTACCTTTAAAGCATCACCTGACACTATAATTTCAATTCCCTTTAGCTCCTCTAGCTTTCACTTTTCTATTAAGCAGAACTATACATGCAAATTATCTGTTTTCCTCTGTATGGAATTTCCAATAAACCACTATCGAGAAAGGAAACTTCCTGTAGCAACCAAACCTTGAGCTCCTCCTGTATTACAGAAGAGCAATTAAAGTACACCTTCCAAAAAAACAGTGTACATGCCTTTTCCCCCCCTCGCCTTGGCAGCTGACATAAATCAGATTTCAGCCAAAGCTGAAGCAGTTTATTAAAATCTACTTAAGTTGCAATTAAGTAAATTTACATTTTTAGGAACAGAAATATTTTTAATGGTTTTTTTTGGTGTAGCCTGACATTTCTTGTATATTACAGTTGCATTTTTCAGTCTCCGTAAGCTTATTAGGGCAACACTGTAAATCACAAGAAAAATCAAAACAGTAAAACAACTTTCTGTTAAACACAAACTGAAGTGCAACAAAACAAACCCATGTGTGCATGAAGTGGCCATAACCCCTTAACAACTATATTATTATGTTACTTAGAGTGTCTATGTGATTTTTAGAAGTAACTTTTCTGTTGGGACCACATCTACACTGACAGAGATAGAATATGCATAAACAAGATCAGAAAATTTGATGTAATCACTATACAAACCACTCATGTCAGCATAAACATGTACAGGGTGGACACCAGCATTCTGTGATTCTGTGACAATTACATCTACTTTGGTACACTGTTTAAGAATACAACCATCTAGGTGGCACATTTTTTGGTAGGTTATGTCCTAACACCCCTATCCACAGAAAATGGAGGGGGGGGGGGGGAATAAACACCACCCCCCAAAGAAAAACACATCAATATGAAAAAGCAAAAGACAATATTCAGTTTCAAAAAACAGTAAAAGAGGCATGCCCAGAACAGAACAAGGAAATAGAGAAACACAAGCAACGTTACAACCATGAACAGTTGTGGTTCACACTCCACGGCTATTAGCCTGGCACACAGACCAGAGAGTGAGCGTTTTGCAGGTGTACAAAATGTCCCTGAAAGACAAATGAAAATAAGCACCCAGAATCCACAAAGCTTCCTCAGAACGAAAAGAAATTCATATGACTATTAATGATAGTGAGAAATTAATCACAGGACAACAACAAGAAAAAAAATGGACAAGAGACTTTTAATTTGACAGGCAAAGCTTGTATGTCTTCTGAGTATTTCACATTGGGGATTTGGAAATGCCTGCAACAGATAGCTTCCCTCACCCATACCCATAATCTCTCAGCCCTTTTCTGTGCGCACAACCTTTTGAGACAGACTACTGGGGACTACTACAAATGAGTGCTTAGGGTAAACCTACTTCCAGAGTTGAGTATATTCTTTAAATTCACTGATGATTTCCTGAGGCCCAAGTAGGGGCTCACTAGTTAATTATCATGGAAAAACTTCTAATACATCTATTTACAATATTTTACTGTCAGACCAGCACTTTTACAAGACCTAATTCCACTTGAATATGAAAAATATGGCCCAAATTAATCATTTTTTTTAATATTTCCTGCTGAAATAGAACAGTTGCTGCAAAGGCTTATAAAAAAAGTTTAAGTTCCAAAAGGAGAAACAAGACCATACAAAGCATCTATTTCCTATTAAACTGGCACAGCCAACTTGAAACTTTTGTTCTTTAATTAAATGTAACATCCAAAATTATCGATACTATTCTCCACTTTCCATCTAGTTGACGCTTCCCCTTGGCTGTTTCTTCACTTCTTCAGGAACTGCTAGATAGTTCCTTCTACTGAAGGAGAAAAAAAGAACATGAAGTAAATTATAGGAGAAAACCAAGGAACTTCAAAACTGCTATTTTAATCTGTAACACACTACTTCAAAGATGCTGCTTAAGAAATCTATTAAGAAAAAATAACCTGCCTCTTTAAATAAAAGAATTTTAAAGCAGTTTCTTCAAAACTTATCAGACCTTTTTCAAGTATCAAAGGTATGCAACCTCTGCACTGAACACTTCTGTGGAGCTCTAAAGAGTACTGGCAATTAACTCTTGGTGAAGACTTTTAGCCCGTAAGGTCTAATAATAATGCATTCCTCCTACTAAGAGGAACAATAATTTAACTGTCAGATTCCCCTCTTCTCAATGACTAAGGTAAGACAGAAAAAAACATTCTCTTCTCTTTACCTTGTGTGAAGGCCACTGATGTGAAGAACCAACTTTTGCAGGGCCTGATTTATGTTAGGACCTAAGACAGGCAGAGAAAGTTAGTACTCAGCTCTGGCAATTTACCTGGAATCAAGTGAGAACAACACAGAACTAGTACTTGCTGGGCTATACTTATAGAGCTGGATGGTTAACTATCAATAGAGCCAACCACAACTCATTACAAAGCCTCACCACACTCAAATTTGGGAGATGGTGTGCCATATTTCATAATACAAGTCACATAACTGTGACTTGTGCACTCTACAGTAATACTCTTAAACGGCAAGCATTTTTCTCTTTGATGGGCAAGCATTGCAGTATTTTGTTAGGTAAATCACTTCTGCCAGACACACAGCTCATCTATTCCCATCACCTTACCCAATGTGGTTAAATTTCAAAAGTAGGAACAGTAACTAGAATCAGAGAATGGTAGGGTTTGGAAGGCACCTCCACAGATCATGTCCAACCCCATCAAATCCAATTACCACTGCTGAAGACTAGAAAATGATGGGGAGAGGGACATGCAAAATAGAAGTAATTACTTTTGCTTTTGTTTAAACCAAATTTGCCTTAATTCTTAACAAAAAAAGGAAAAAAGTATCTGATAAATGAATAAGCAAGCAAGTTGGGCAAAATGCTCTACTATAAATGTCCTGTTTTTAAAACTTCCATCTTAGTTACAAACACAAGGACAAGTGTCCTAAGTGTACTCATGCAACTGGGTCCAGCCCATGGCATTAGAAATAGTTAAAAGTCAAAATAGAATGGCTTTGTAGGGTGCCACCACATAAACCAAACACGATACACTGCCAAACACTCAAGCAGACACATGTACCATTATTCAGCAAGGACCACATGAATGCATATGGCTTTCTGTTTTGTCTTCATAGTAACAAGAAGGTTTGTAAACAGATCTCACATATGAGGCAATCTAGTCACTTGAGAATCTAAAAATCTGCCTTTGTAAAGAAGCATTCTGCACTGTTGCCACACAACTGTACTTAGATACATAATTAAAAGTCCTCTACATCTGAGCTTTAGGACAAGTGCTGCTCAATTTTATTGTTATCCATAGCAACAATTTTTTAACATGTCACCTCAGCGAGGATGCACATAAATGCTATGCTCGGTAGCCATTGCAAAACGAAGTCAGCAAAACATTAAAAATTTGGATTACACTATCGACAAAAGTAACAACACCCTGACTTTGTACCATATCACTGCTACCTTTGCACAGCTGAAACCACAGCAACATTCATGTATTTACAGGTGACAGACTTGCATGAAAAAAGTCACCTCAGCCTAATCCAAAACACTATGGGTGTTTTTTTTAATGAGGCAAAGCAGGGAGTGGGGGGAGTGGGGAAAGAAAAGAAAAGAAAAGAAGAAAATTTCAGATAATCCACACATGAAGTTTCAGAAGTATGTCCTGACTGGAAGGATAAGGAAAGATTTAACACCTAACTGTAAATAAATATAACCCCCAGGTTACATGTATCTATACAAATATTTCCACATGCTGCAAGCTGAACTGGCAGAGTCTCTCCTATCTTTAAAAACAGATGCACTTTTTTAGCATGTCTGCATATCATTTCCACTATCAAAATACTGAGGATTCCACGCTGCGTCCTGGCAACATGCGGATCAAATTCTTCGGGCAGTCAGTGGTAACTCACAACAACAGAATTTAAAAACTGGGCCCGCTGAATTTGTACCTTGTCAGACCAGTAGTTCTTTTAATTTAGCAATTACTGTAATTAATCCATGTCCCCAGAGCTTCTAATGATGATCGGAGCCCCCTTGTGCTAGGAGCTGCACAAACATGGAACAGCAGGTACCGTCTGCACACACAGCTCCATGAAGCAACACAGACCTAGCGATTAATGCCTTGCTTCTGCCACCCTGACCACCTCATTCACTTCTTTCAGAACAATTCACAGTATTTTTTTTAAATATAGTAAAGAAACAAAAATAACACCTTTGACTAAGTAAGCATGTTTTCTGTATTATTTCATAAGGGACAAAACTAGACAGGTTTTATATTAAAGTTCACTTCATTTTAAAATGAGAGAAGGGAAATTGTTTAGCTGAATATTTCTGCTGATACTTATTAGTATTTCTACTAATTTCTATCGTAGAAAAAAATGGATTTATGGTATAAATTAAATAGAAAAAAAAAAATCACCTCAAAATAACGTTTGACCATTACTGCTAAGAAAAAAACAGAGAACTCTTTTTCTCGGAAATCAAGCTCGGAGGACTTTTATCGTTGTCCTGGGGCGAGCCCCGGCCGCCTGCCCGCAGAGACAAGGCATGTTGGCCGGCGCCCGACCGGCCGAGACCCCGGGCCAGGAGCGCTGAGGCGCTAGGCGCCTCCCGCGGTCGGGGCTCTTCAGGGCACCACCTAGAGCACAGACATCATCTTCTTCCCCTTCGCCTAAGGCTCCCTCTCACAGACGAGAGTCGTGACGCCTGCCAGCCTCCAGCGGGGAGATCGGAGGGGACTGCGGTGGTGCGGGGCATCACCCGGGCTAAGCCGGGGCTTTCCCCTCCCCGCTTACTCCCAACGGCGGGGACGCAGCAAGGTAGCCCGCGGTGTCCCTGCCTGCCTCCCGCCGCGGTGCCGGCGTGAGGTATCCTACGCGACAGGCGTGGACGTGCCGCTTACATAATCACCGCCGGCCGCACACGTACCCCGCGTTACATAAGGGACCGTGCCCCCGGCAGCCCCCGCGCCGTCGGCCCCCACCCGCCGCTGCCCTCACGGCAGCCCGGCAGGCGGGCGGCGGGGGGGGGAGAGGGAGGGCCCCGGCGGTGGCCCCGGCCGTGGCCCCGGCCGAGCCCTTCGTTAACCCCCTTCCTGTGGCGTTTACACGTCATGGAACATTCCCGGAACGGGCCAACGTCCCACCCACTTCAGGGAACAGTCACCGCGGCGCAGCGCGCACACGCACTCTCGCACACACGCGCACCCCGGCACGGCGGCGGGTCTCCCCGCACACATGCACACCCCCGTGACCGCCGGCCCCCTCGGCGCCCTACGCGAGGACCTGCTTCCAGCCAGAGCCACACCACCATCACCCCGCTACCCCCAGCGCCCTGCCCACCGCATCACCGGTCGGCCCCGGCTCCCCCCCCCACCCCCCCAGGGTGCCCCCCCTACAGAGCGCCGGAGGCCGCTGAGAGAGCCCCGGTGGGGCGGCCCCCCGCCAGTGCCTCTCCTCGGCGGTGACCAAGCCCATTCCCCGCCACAGGAGGGGATTACGCAAGGCTGCCTGCTCCTCATCTGCATACACTTACAAGCTGGGTATTCCCCACATTTCCTAACGGCGTGTCACCGACAAAGGCCTGTCCTCGGCCCCCTCCAGCGCCAGCTCCGAGGAAAGGGCCGCTGGTCGTGGTGCCCCGGGGACGGTGCTGGTGATTGCCAGCTCCCAGAGCCACCGCCACAGAGGTGACTTACCGGTCCGACGCTTTTACAGCCCCGCCGGCTTCCCCCGCCGGCGCCCTCCCCCGCCTGCATTTACCCCTGCAGCCCCATGGCCGGGGGTCGCCCGGCGGCGGCGCCGACAGTTGCTCGAGCGGCACTTGGAGCGCTGGCTTCAGACTCCCCGCTCGACAAGCACCCCCTCCGCCGCGAGTCGAAAACCGGCCCCGCGGCGCCCTACACCCGGGCCCCGCCACCGGAGTGACCCCCCGGCAGCCGCCCCCAGCCGGCGGCTCGGCGCGGCTGTCAGCTGGTGCCGGTGACAGGGTACAAGCGGCGGAGCAAGAGACGGGCAAGGAGTGGGGGGGCTGCCCGCAGCAGCCGCTGCTGCTCACCTGGAAAGTCACCGAGGAGGAAGGAGGGAAGCCCTCCCGGTGCCCTTGCTGTTGTTGTTGCTGATCCCGCCGGGCGCTCTTGTTGCTTCTTGGCTAAGGGCTTGTCTGGAGTGAGGTGGCTCGCGGTGCTTCTTTATATAAAGACAGAGATATTCCAGCGGCCAAGGGGCGCCCGTTTCACGCATTTATCTTAAGGCAGGTCATTTCTCTCCCTCTTTTTGGAAAGGCTCATCACCATCACCCTGACAGTGGCGAAGGGGCTGGTGTTGCACGGGGGAGAGGCGGAGGCCCGGAGCCGCAGCCCGCCCCGGCCGAGGCGGGAGGGCGCGCTCCGCGCTGCAGGCAGCTCTGCCGGGCTATTCCTGGCACCACTTCCCAGAACAGAACTTACAGGGCGGCGAGCGCGGAGCGAGCGCGGGTAGCGCGCCGCCCGTGACGTCACCGGGTCCCCCCGCGCGCCGGCGGGGAGCGATCGGGGCGCGACCGGCAGCGACCGGCCGCGGGGCGATGGGCGCTGCCCGCCCGCGTTGCGTGTCTGTGTATGCGTATGTGTGCGAGGCGGCGTGGGGAGAGGGGAGAGGTGCGCTGCCGTACAGCCGGGGAGGGGAGGGAGGAGGCAGGGCTTCAGAGGGCGAAGCCGCGGCCTCTCCCCGCCGGCGGAGATCGCCGCTCCCCTCCCCCTCGCCGCTTAGGGAACTCCCAGGAGAGCCAGTCTCGACTTGCCGCTCACAAGCCGCGCGTCGTCCCGGCCCTGAGAATTTCCTCCGAGGACGCGGGATCCTCCTGCCAACCCCCCACCCTCAACCCCTCCCTCCGCTTCCTTTTTTTTTTTTTTTTCCCCTCCCCCGGCCCCTCCGCCCCCTCGCTCTTCCCTGGTCAAGATCACGTTATCTGTCAGGCAGAACAATACCACGTCGGGGCTCCCCGTGCCGGCCGCTGTCCGCGCCTGCACAGCCCGCCTGCCCGCGGCGCCCACTCAGCGCCAGCTAGGCGCCCCCGAAACTGCCCCTGGCTCACCACTTGGTACATGGCCCTTTAAAAGTGGCCGTGCAGCACACCGGCACAGCCGGGCTTTCCGCCGACCCGCAGGGCAGGGAGTCCGCCTGCGGTCAGCCGCCCCGGGGCTCTGCCGCATTCACAGGCAATTATTTTAACAGCATCTCGCCGCCAGCGTCGCGGCGAACCGCCTTCCCTGAGGGCGGGCGGGTGGTGCCAGGGGCGCCCGGGGCGGCCGCCACTTCATGCCGGCTAACGGCTACCCCGGGGCTCGCGCCCCCACTTCTCCCCGCCGCCGCTCACGGGGCCGCCCGCAGCCAATGAGCGTCCGCAACGTCCAGTAGCGGGGCGGGGCCGGGCTAGGCCGGTGTCGGGGCCGGTGTCCCGCACAGCCTCCCCTTCCCGGCCCCGCAGCCGACTTGCCTCCGGCGTAGGGGCGCTGCAGCGGGAATGCCCTCTCCGCGAGGCGAGGTGTCGCTGGCGCCTCCTGGGAGCATCCCACCGCATCCTCACGCCTGCGAACCCACCGCTGCTGTCAGCCGTAGCTGAAGCAGGACCCGGCGCCGGTACTGCTCGCAACGGCTCTAAGTTAGCTAAACCACGGCGAGGTTATGGGAAAAAGCGTTTGTCTGCCTGAAATTTGCCATGGCAGCTCGAAGATTAATATTCACCTGCCTGATTCCCTCTTCGAGACGCTTCGGGGGTCCCTTATCGACTTCGCCTGGGTTGGCTTCGCAATGGTACAGGGGCGAGCTCGTCTCTGCGAAGCAGGACTTCACTTAATTTTAAGAGCCAAGTAATTTCGTTTTGGGGAAGCCACTGAACTGCATTTGAAGGCTACTGTAAGGTGATGCCAAGTCGCAGTGCTGGCACCATGACATAAGAAGTCATACTAGCTCCTGAGATTATTACCCTGGTTCACATCAAGAAAACAATCTTAGCCTTGTGGATGAAAACGAAAGAGTGTACACATAAATCCTGAAAGCAGTAATTCTTAGGCAGATAGCAAGGCAAAGTACTTCACTATTTTAGTAGTTAAGAATTTTAAGTCCTTCCTGCATCTTTTAGGGAATGCTAACAATTCAGTGCTTGGGGTTGGCAAGATAGAGGCACAGAACCTAGTCATAAATACCCTGTCACCCTAATACAGTCCTTGGCTCTTGTTGACTTTGGTGGCCTCTGATTCAGGTTTATAGAGATTCCTTGTGCTCAATCCAGGGGGTGCATGACAGTCTTGGGACTCACCTCAAGTGATACAGGCACAAGCTTCTGTGATAACTGATGGCTTCTGGTACATAAAAGGTTTGCTTCTTCCAGCACCTTCAATACTAAGAGGACTAAACCACAGGTGACAGAGTTGCACACTCCTTGTTAAGTTTGTAAACATGTCTGTCTTTGTTTTCCTGCATTTCAGTGTGACACTGTCATTCCTGACACTGAGTATTGTTTGACTGGAATTATTCTGTCTGAGTAAACATTGACCTTGGGCTTGTGATAGTGATGTCATGTCAGAATAAGTCAGTGGGAGACAGGAGTGTTTAGGATTTGTTTAAATTTGAGATTTTCCCATCCTGCTGCTGTCCACAGCAACTGCATTTACCTTTGTCCTCAAATGATGGCTGCCAGTATCTTCCCCTCTGGAAAGCTGCAGATGCCTAACCAGCACATTTGACTTCTTGCTGTATGCCCAGCCTTCTCTGCTTCTCTTGTGTCTCTCACAAGACTTCAGAAGTTCATTTTTACTGTCAAAGAAACCTACCTGCAGAAGTTACTGTAAGAAGGTTCAATGTTTTAAATTATATTAAAGAAAGTGTTTATTGACAATCTGAAAGCAAAGATAAAACAAACAAATAACTGCAACTGTTTCTCTGTAATGCTTTTCAAAATAAGGGTCTTTTCCCACTTATGTTGGTTATCTCAACAAGTTTTATTTTGTATCTTTTCTCACAATCTCTCTTAGTACTGCAGCATTTGAGCCACAGCCATTTCCTTCGCTGTGGCTCCACAAGACACATGTCTGGAGTTACAAATCTTGGGCACCTTAGTATTTCCAGGGAAGAGACTGGTGCTACACATGTGCTTAGCAACTGTTGTACATAACTGCTTTGCCTCAGGGCCTGTTTTTATGGGCTACATAACTTGTAGCTGCAAGAATCCTTAGCTTGGAGAAGAACCCCTCCAGGCAAAGATTCAGGGAGGTCATTGCATCATTCCTTCAGCCCACTCCCCACTTTGTGCAGCACTGTAGGGGAATGGGTGTAACTGAGTGCAAACTGACCTTCACCCCTGACTGATGCCCTTTTCTCCTCCTACAGGGATCATAAGGCAGGAGCACTGTCCCACAGAGGGACAGCACCTAGGATGCCCGGGTGGTTTTCCTCACAAACTCCTGCCAATAACTCCACAGAGAGGCAGCAGATATCTGAATCTCTTTTGCCTACTTGTGACAACATCACTTAATAATGATGTCCTTGCATCATACCACTCTTACTATTTCCCTCTAGATTGTTATTTGTTTTCACATTCAGCATTTAATAAAACTATCTCTCTAGCTACACTGAGAACTAAGAGAGCTTTCAGGTGTGAGATTTGCATCTGTTATTTAAGAATAGATTTTTTTTTTCCCCAGGTTAATCAGGAAAGAAGTCATTCTTGCTTCTTGGAAAGCACCTTGGCCAGCACAGCTGCTACTAGTAGAAAATGAAATGCAGACTAATACTCAGCAATGATGTTCACTGTTTATTAAACATTATAAATTATTCTGAAAACTTGGTTTGATCTCATGACATACAGAATCCATCAGTTTTCTAAACTCTGCTGCTCCCAAAGTAGATAATAGAAAGCACTGCATAATTTTCTGTAATAGTACAGTTGACTTGCAATGTTAAATAACCATTCCTAAAAGAGACAATTTTAAAGCAATTCATCCTTTCTTCCTTGGAGAAAAAATTACAAAGTTGTTCCAGATGGAGCCACACAAAAAGAGAATTCCTTTATGTGAAGAGATTGATACTACCTATTGATTTCACTGTGAGTAGTGCAAAGCAAAATGGACCAAAGATGTCCACATTTCTGAAGGTCTCAGAGGGTAGGATCACAAATTAGAATCACTGGTGTTATTTTGCTGTTTAGCATCCTCTTTATGAAGTTTTGATTAAAGGAAAAGATCTATGGGAGTCTCTATGGGAATGGATTTCCTCATAAATAAATAAAACCTAATCATTTCCTATCAATGTTGTTTAAAATGGATCACGCTTATTTTTGTAGGAGTTTCCCCTGGTTTTCCTTTGCTCCTTTTTTTGACTGCCTGGACTGCTATGTCTCTTGTTGCCTTTGCCTCTTCCATCCCCACCACTGCCTTTTCTAACTCCCTAGTTACATTCAGTGCTCCTTGTGCTTACTAATAAAACTGCAAAATACTCATATAATTTAATACCGTAAAATGTGTTCCCAGCCACAACATTCCACTTTCCAATTTGTACTCATTGCTTTTATTTTGCTTGAATGACGTCTTACCTTACAAGAAAAGAGGAAAAGACATTGCCATTTTACCCTCCCAATGCCTCTCCCTTGTGCGTTCCTTTAATCCCAGCTGCTGTATCTTGTTTGTCTACTCTCCTACGTAAAGAGTAAGCTCTCCTCACAGGGGAGTGTGCCCGTGACTCCTCCACAAAACACAAAGAAGTCACAGTGAAGCACTTCTTTGTGCTTACAGCTTCAAGCTCACACAGTATCAAATGGTGAGAAGTAGCAAGAAGCCAAGGTGCCTAACTTGAACAAGCCTGTGTGTAAATAATTCTGGCAGAGGGCCCAAAGCAAATGGAGTACTGGTAATGAACAAATAGCTCTGTTCCCTGAAGGAAAAATATTTTTCTGTTATGTTAAGCTTTTTCTCAAGAAAAAAAAAAAAAAAAAGTTGTTTTCTGCACATAAAGTATTTCCAGATGCAGAACTAACATGCTGTGTTTATCAACAGCTTGATAATAACATGTCATCACTTGACCCTGGAAGCAGGGCGGGGGGGGGGGGGGGGGAGGAATGAAAAAGGCAGAATTTGATGAAATGATGTCCTTTCATGGGAGTATTTTTTAATGCCCATGAATGCTGGGAAAATATTTTTTAAATATAATTCTATTATCTTTACTCATTTCCATTTTTTTCACTAGCAAACTGAATGGGAAAATCTACAATGGTGAGGAATTCAGACAAGTGATTATGTGCACTTCTCATATGAGATAAATGAACCCTGATCCTCCTTGATCATCCTCTTTAATATCACAACTCATTTAAGTTTTTGAAAGACACTTACTTTCAGGCACTTGGAAAAACTGTTTTGCTTTGCTAACAAGTGGGTCATGTTATCAGGTATTAGATATTTCTCTTCAAATAAAATGTAATAGCTTCTATGTGTTTTGTATACTGCACTCAGTTCTCTCCCCCACCTTGACCCACTTTTTCTAGGAACAGCTGAAGTAAGACCCTGCCAAAGACATGGGGTGATTTAGCAACTTCTGAGTTATATATAACCTGAACAATTAAGCAACTTAATTTTCTAAATGCTTACCTATTTATATTCCCATTAGTACTGATAGCCTTTCATTTACCATTATTCTCAAATGGGCAATTTTCAATTTGCATGATCTTACAATTCAAAGAAACCTCAGGTCCTTCATGTGTAAGGAATTTCATGTATGGGCTGCAGAGAGACAGAAGGGCTGACTACTCTTAGTAGTGAGTAATGTCAACTTGGAAACAGAGTAAAGGAGAATATCTTGGCATCTTAAATGATAGAGGGCACTTTGGATAAGAAAAATGACATTAACTAAGTTGCAGTTACCTAGAATTTGGCCATACTATTCTATCTCCTTTACTTTTCTGGCACATGTCATGGGAACCTTCCTAACCACATTGGTTGCCCTTCTGGTTTTGCATATCGGGAATCTTCCCACAGGCCAGTGCCTGGAGCATCCTACCTTCCCTCACAACTGATTCAGAGGGAAGTGTGCCACCTACTGAAGGACCTCAGTCACTTTCTATACGTCTTGGACTTAGGTTCTTTCCCATTTATGAACTTTCCAGGCCTTCACTCTACTGTTTTGAATTAGAAATTGGTCTTTGGTTTATGAAAGTTTGTAAACTCAGCAATTGGAAGGTCATGATGATGGAGATGAGCAAATGCAGTCCAGGGTAGTTCTGTCTAATTCACACATAAGCAGTGTAATCTGAGATAAAAATAAACCCTCTGTCTGAAAGCAAGTACAGGAGTCACCCCTACACCACCACTTTTGACAGAATTAGAAGAAATATCCAGAATTATCTCTATAACTATAAAAAGAAAGATATTAGATTTGGGGATAATCAGTATAGAACATGGATGTATTTGCAATACTGACACACAGAGTATTTATCATTTAGGTGTTAGCTTTTTTAACAAATGAGTGAACAACTGCCTTTACTGCCAGACAGGTCTTACCCTCGATGGTGCACCTTCTTCAGTTAATCATTTGGTTGGACATGCCCAAAGGAAACTTTACACAGCTGTTGTCATAACTTGTTAGATACACCTAGAGAGTGCCCTTTGGTTACCTGCATCTTATGCCACTGAGTTATTCATGAAAAACAATGCATCAGCTTTGCTATTGAAACAGATGTCAGTGTTGTTTCAATTCCTGTCATAGTGGAGCATAAATATTTTAAGAAAACCAATTGCAGAACTGGCTAACTGATAAACTTTCATTTTTGAGGCGTATCAGAGCCTTTCACTTTGGAGTCAGTGATTTAAATTCTGTCCATATACATTACAGTAGATAAACAAAACATCTAAAACTTTGATTCACTGAAGTTAATACATAATATAGGTCTTTAAAGCTTACCACACTTCTGCATTTGCCTTATTTATTCCTAAGAAATACTGCTCTCAAAAATTCTCATGAAGCACCTCATCAAAACTTTGGCTGGAAAGTAAATAAATAACGTATTGTAGAATCAACATATTAAGGTATTTATAGTTTGAAGATAAGTACAATAGAAGTTTGAAGTGTTTCTACCAGTTTTGTCATAGTCTTAACCAATGTATCATACAGTACATTAACATCTCTATCACACCTGAAACTGTTCCATTTAAGGTTTCACATATATGGAAGACAGGAGGGAAATAAAATTCATTGTCAGCAAGCACAAAACCGGGAGAGATCTAACTCTAGACTTGCCATCACAGTCACAGGGTGTATACTAGCTATCACTGAGCCAAAAAGAAGGTCTGGAAGTCATTGCAGGCAGTTCCACAAAGATTTTGTCTCAGTGTTCAGCAGTGGCCAAGACAAAGCAATTATTGGGAGTTAGTCAGAAAGAAAAGGGATAGAAAGGCTATAGAGCTGTATAGAACTAGGGTGGCACATGCCACATGTATTTCTGGCAATTTTCTGCCAACTGTGCTTCCAGTGGGACCACTCAACCGGCTAAATCCCATGGCAGGCTACAGTGGCAGCCCTTCAGAAGCAGGTTTTATTTAGGTGGGAACTGCTCCTTGAGCTCCCTGCCCTTCAGCTCCTCATGAAAGTGTGCCAGCTGCTGGGGCTCTCAGATGCAGGGAGTGGTTTGTGGATTACAAAGAGTTGGCATCCTTTTGGTAAGGGCAAGTGCCAGATCCTGCACTTAGGTGGCAACAAATCCATGCAACACTACAGGCTTGGGGAGTGTGGCTGGAAAGCTGTCTGACAGAAAAGGACCTGGGGGTGCTGGTTGACAGCCAGCTGAACATGAGCCATCAGTGTGTTTGGGTGGCCAAGAAGGCCAACAGCATCCTGGCCTGGATCAGCAATAGTGTGGCCAGCACGAGTAGGGAAGTAATTGTGCCCCTGTACTCAGTACTGGGGAGGCCACACTTCAAATACTGTGTTAAGTTTTGGGTCTCTTACTACAGAAAAGACACTGAGTTGCTCAAGCATGTCCAGAGGAGGGCAATAAAGTTGTTGAGGGGTCTACTGAACAAGTCAGTAGTGGCTGAGGGAATTTGGATTGTTCGGTCTGGAGAAGATGAGGCTGAAGAGAAACCTCATCGCTCCTTACAACTGAAAGGAGATTTTAGGGAGATATGGATCAGTCTCTTCTCCCTAGTGCCAGGTGATAGAACAAGAACAAAAAGCCTGAAATTGTGCCAGTGAAGGATTAGATTGGATGCTGGGGAAAATTCTTTATGGAAAGAGTGGTCATGCATTGGAATGGGTTGTCCAGGGAGGTGGTTGAATCACTGTCCCTTTAAGTGCTCAAGAAACACAGGGATATGGCACTTTGTGACATGGTTTAATGGCCATGGTGGTCTTAGGTTGAAGGTTGGACTGAATGATCTTAAAGGTCTATTTCAATTCTGTGATTCAATATTTAATTATTAATCATGATGAGAAGGTGAGCCAGAAATGAAGACTCACTTTGATATTCTCAAAATCTAAAAAGTTTTAGGATACTATTGATCATTCCTTCCCTCTGAGAAAAATACCAGTTTTAGCAGATTTAAGAAGAGTAAAAAGAACCACTTCTTGACACAGCACACAGGTAAAGCATGGACCTGGGGGGTAGAAGAATGCTATAGAATTACAAAGCATGAATGTCTTCAAAACAAGATTTGCCTCATTATCTGTGAGATAGTCCATTATCAATTATTAAATCAATGGCCTGTATGCATGCAGATGCTCAGGGAGTCAATCCCTAAACCACTCACTTACTGGCAGAAGTGGGTGTATCATGGAAAAAGTACAGGAGACAAAAAGAGTAAATTCTTTCCCTAAGCAATGTAACTGGCTACACTTTGAGGACAACAAGTTACACACAGCTTTCATCTGACTGCAGTAGTGGCAGCTCTTATATTCCTATCAATTTATGGGCTTTTCTTTCAGTCACAATTAGTCTCTCTTTCTGCAAACATGTGACCCCTTTGGGGCTTTTTCATGGTTTCCAGTTTCAATGATTATATGGAGAAGCATGAAAATTTCAGTTCATCCTCAAACTGGTTTTCTTCTTCATAATGAAAATAATATTTCAGAGCATGTTATATTTTCTGCTTTGAAATCAGAAAAACATTAAAATATCTCCAGCAGGATTTTGTTTTTGATGATGTAACTAATTCTAATAGCTCAGAGATCAATATAAACTCTATTTTATGAATACCACAAATTTCTAAATATGGAATGCCCAGACAGCAAACATTCTATTAACTGATTATTTGAACTTTTTTGTCAGCCCAATTAGGTGTTCAGCATATGTTTAGCATTTCAGAATCCATATACTATTCATCTGTATTAAAGAGATGGGAATGAGATATGAGTCATTAGTGATAACCAAGAAACATGTTTCTGAAAAATTAATACATGACGAGTTGCCGGTAAGGAGCAATCTGCTACATATACCCAAAAAAAACCCCCGAAACTAAGTATGTTATAAAGCTACATCTTTTAATGATAATCTTTAAATGTTCAAATTGTAAACAGTAATGGAAACAACATTCCTCTAATGGAATATTTAGTATCACTTAAGACCCTCTAAGGACAATGGTTCTTTACATCAATGAGAGCTGAGTAAATTGCATGGAGTCATTATTGTCCAGTCAAGTCTGAGGTCAAGCTGGTATGTAAATATATATTTATTGTTAAGTGCATGAATAAACCTAGTGATTTCAGTGATGTTCTCTTGGGCTTTTAAAGTTAAATGTTTAAGTTCCTAAACCTTACAATCCTGTACCTTCCATCTTTTCTCACAGATAGCAACATATCTTATACCACCTCTAGGAAGAGAGGTGTGATTTGGTCAAAATCAGTACACTAATAAAAACCTTTCCCATTTCTGGTCACTATTAGTATGTAGGTACATAATTTTTTTTTACTTTTTAACAGTTATTGTTTTTTTCCTGTGGGTGAACACTGCTACATTCACTGGATGTTGTTTGTAAGCAATTTTAGTTGTGGTCTCAGTATATTTATGAGGAATCACCGGAAATGGGGCGGGAGGGGGGAAGGAGTCAGATTGTCTTTTTTGTCATTAAGGACACTGACAGAATATTTTTAAAGCATTTTTGTCCTAAAGTAAAAATTGAAAAATTGCCAGTGAAAAAACAAAGTGTTGTCAAGGAGCTAGCAAGAAGTCTGTTCAATGAGTCAATTGCTGGATACCAAAATGTATAAACAGATTTATTCCTGGGCTTACAGCATAGCCATCAGTATTCCTGGCCCAAGGTCCCTGGACTGTAGAAATAACTAAAAGAGCAAATTAAAGTTCTGTGGCATCTTTATTTAAACTATAGCTATATTTCAACAATTCAGAAACTACATAAAAGTTGGCAGCAACTAACCCTGTGTGCTGTGACCAATGGGCACAGAAGACCCACCCACAGCCATCTAATAAATTAAAGGCTATCTTTTTAATCTTTGTTTTCTGCACCTTTAGTTTCAGAGCAAAACCCAAAATATGGTTAAAAGGCAGTTGATGACTGTAGGCAACAGATGTTCCTGAAGTGTGATTTTGGTCTGAAGAATAAAATATAAAAATATTCCAGCAGCCAGATATAGGAAGAATCTGGGAGACAGGGGATGTCAGGGGGGGATATCACTGAATCCATGAGGTCATATAAATCTTCAGACAAATGAAAGGAAATAAGAGCTGAATAGTCTATTAGAGGATATAATACACAGATCAAAATAGGTGGCTGTGTTAACAGTAAACCAGGCTGACAGATTTGCTAGTCTTCTGTGCTAGTCATCCATTATCATCCCAACAGGGCTTCAGAGGCTGCACAGATAACAAGATATTGCCTGCACACTGCGTACTGTTCAAACTATCACAACAAAAGAACATTTGTGGAAAGGATACAATCATCTGAGTCCTGAGAAAACAGAAAGTTTCAACTTCGGCTTCAGTGAAGTGCTGTTAGTAGAATCAAGAATAAAACCTTATTCTGATTTAAGAAGTAGTTGGGACAGCAAATCAGGTAGGTGGTGAACTAAACTTATCTACAGTTTGGGATCTTTAGTTACACTGTCTCAGACTGACTAGTTGACTTACAGGGCAGTACACTTACAAGCTTTTTACTTCCCTTATCTGCCTCTCCTAGGCCACCATTAGAAATGGTGCAAAAGTAGATCTTCCTTCCACACTGTGCCAGAACAGGATGGCATGGAAGTCTGATGTCCAACTCATTTAAAGATATTTAGACTTTATAATTTGGTTGTTATTACTTTTCAACCAAGACCATGGAAGACAACAAAGGTATAGGTATGGTAGTCAACGAACCAGGCTAGGGCCCATTCTCTATCCCTGAAGCCTTGCATCTTCAATGCCTTCCACTTTTAATGCCTTCCTAAAATAGAACAACGTCACCCTTACACAGTGCCTGACAGAGCCCATGCTATTCCCCAGCCTGTGCTCAGGTGTATCTGACAGACTGTTCCTTGGTACAAGCCAAAAACCTGCCAAGAAACATGTTCACTGCTGAACAGGTTAACAAGCAGAGGATGAAAGCCATGCCCTGGCCCTGTGTTACACACTGAGATAAAGGTAGCCTAAGGAGAATGAAAAGATGCACAATCAGAAAGTCAAGGGATAAATGGCAATATGCAAAGAGGGAAATCAAGTGCATTTGGCAGGGAGTGAAAAAACAAAGTTATGCTGAACGGGAAGAGAAGAAATATTAAGAAGGAAATAATCTTGATTCAGGAAGAACTTAATGTGTTTCAGTTAAAGCTTCAGTATTTTCTTACCAATGGACTGTATACCTCAAGTTAGGCACATATTTGGGCATCTTGTTGAACTGGAGCTCTACAGTGAAGTTTCACAAGCTGCTTAAAGTGAGGTAAGTCCATGGTGTCACTGTGGGAGATGACCTTCCCCTAGCCCTGTTGCTCCACCATCTCTCCTCTGCTGGCATTAGTACTTGTGTGAGCTGCACTGTCAGTGGCAGCCCCAGCACTTGCAATGGGGGCTAGAGCACATGATGTGAGGTCAAAACTGTCTTCTTCAGCATTTGCAACTCAGCTGAAGACTCTTGTCAAACTTTAAGTCCTCATTCACTCTATTCCTTCTCCTTTAGAAAAGCTAAAGAGAGATTTCAAACTTATCTTGGATGGGCTGCCTGAGCCTTTGCAACCTCTTTCTGAAGTAGTTAAATAAGCACCATAAATCTGTGCAGACATGGTGTAAGAAACAGATCCATCTACATGACTGGGAAAAAATTAATTTGCATTTTCAGGACAAACATTTCTAAAAATTGTAGATTTTTCTTTCCTGGAGAAGTGCCTGACAGATGGTTTGAGTGAGGAGTGGTGAGACACTCAGTTACCAATTTCCTAGTGTTCAGCACATTAAACATTGAGGGCATTTCATAAACTTCTGTGCTACCTTTTAATATATAAGAAAAAAACCTTTCAGATGTCCCATACTGATACCAGTGTAATGATATTGCTTAAATTATTGGTCTCCACCATTCAATGTACAGTGCACATATAGACTAGTTCATTAGTTAGGAAGAGACAGTAAAATAGCACTAACCATTTAAAACCTATTAATCTGGATAGCACCATTAGCATAAGCAATAATTTATTACTTCTAAAGTAAGTCCATTGTAAGTATCCTGAGTATCCAATCATGTTAGTAATAAACTGACTAATGCTCTCTACATAAATGTCTGTACTGCTTGATGGAACACATTTTGTATTGGTATACACTTAACCTGACTTCTAGTGTAGTGTCCTGCTATTCACAACACTGATAGTCTGACTTTTGTAACATTTAAAACAGCTAAACATTTTATGAAAGAATAGCTAGACTGTTTTCATAGTTTCTGTGAGTGATTTTGTTTCTCTTCAGTGGCAACAAGATGCTTCGGTTTCATTAGCCAGATAATCTCTTGATCACCATGGTACTTAACTACATATTTTTGCCTCCACATTTTACAATAGCTAGGTTAAAGAAAAGAGCAATGAAGACCAAGCACAAAATATTGGAAAAACCAGGATGCTAGACGGATACTACAGATGACAAAGACTATCATGTTGCCATTGTTCCCATGGAGTCAGACACCTGCTAGCACTAGCTAACCAAGGGTGTGCTAGTCTCTTGGGACAGAGTGGGATTCAGACTGCTCCTCAAAAAAGGCTTTAGATATTTAGAAAGGATGGAATAAAGTCAGAGATTTACTAAGAACAATCTTAAGAAGAAAGGTAGGTTTTTAACTGTTTAACAGAAGTGTGTATTTTTATCTTTCTAAGGACACAGGCATGTTTTGGTTTGGTTTTGGTTGTGTTTTTTTTTAATCAATTAAAGGACTATTTTAAAAGCCTACTATATCTTCTAAGTGCTATACATGCCATGTATTGTATATATGGATACGTAATGCATGGTAAAATGTAGGATTCAGTTAAAAGTCAGCTTTTGACAGGTGGGAAGCTGAAGCTAAAAGAGTATGACTTCAGTTTGTGCTGACAGGCAAGAAAATCAGGACAAGCAGACCTCCCTGGTACTTTCTATGACCTTTCTTAGAGAGTGGAGGCAATGTTCTTCCATCTTGGTTCATTTCCACCACACAGGTTTTGATAGGATTCATATATAAGATAACAAGTGTAATCAAGAACTTGATTCTATTTATCAGAAGCCAGATGTCAAAATTGCTGTCATTGTCAGCAATTGCCTCCCATATAAATATATATGTTAAAAATGATTTACCAGAGCTGTTCCTAGGGCAGTAGAGCTAGGCTTTCACATGGACAAAGGCATGATATGCTGCTTGAATCCCAGAGAGAGATTTTTATCACAACCCTGGACTTTATTCATGCACTGGGGAAGAAAGTGGTAGGATCAGTATCAGGTTTAACTGGCACCAAGTCTCAGTCTGACACATCACAAAATCACAGAAACATTCAGGTTGGGAAAGACCTTCTTGATCACCAAGTCCAACTGATAACCCTACTTGACATGGTTCTCCTCTAAACCACATCCCCAAGCACCACAGCCGAACAACCTTTAAACACATTCAAGGCTGGTGACTCAACCACCTCCCTGGGCAGCACATTCCAATGCCTGACCACTCTTTCCATGAAATTTTTTTTCCTAATGCCCAGTCTAAACCTACCCAGTCACAGCTTGAGGCCATTCCCTCCTGTTCTATCACTGCCTGTGAGAAGTGATCAGCACCATCCCCTCTACAATGTCCTTTCAGGTAGTTGTAGAGAGCGATGAGGTCTACCCACAGCCTCCTCTTTTTCAAAGTAAACAGCCCCAGCTCCTTCAGTTGCTCTTTGTAATATTTATTCTCCAGGCCCTTTTCCAGCTTCATTGCCCTCTGCACTCGCTCCAGCACCTCAACATCTCCCTTGTACTGAGGTGCTCCAAACTGAACACAATACTCAAGGCGTGGCCTCACCTGAGCTGAATACAAGGGGACATGTTACTCCATAGATAAGCATATAGGCAAGGAACGAGAACAAATACCCAAGGCCCCAGGGCATCAGGAGTCCACAGGATAAACTAAGTCACAGCACTGATGGGCTGGCATGGGAAGGAAGAGACTTTCATTTGCCAATTGCTCCCATTTTTCTGGTATCAGCGACATCTTGGTACTCAGTGCAAGTTTAAGGCTCTGTGATTTCCCTCTGAAGTACTGACAAGGTAATAAGTTATATACACTAATCAGATTAGTTGACAGTAAAGATATATAGGACATCTTGTTTGAAGGATGTGAATAGTTGCTGCTGTTTAGCCTGAAATAGTTTTTTTCTCCTGAATGCAATATGAAAACCTGACAAGAAAAGTGGCCTGTAAGAACTGAACATAGCTCAGTGTTACAAGACTGACAATAAGATATGCCTAGCACTTTAAGATGACCTCTTACCACTTTTTCCATCGTGATCCCTCTTCTGAAAGTCAGATTGTTTTGTGTAATTTTTCTATGTAGCATGACTCAGTTGCTTAAAGTCTTTGAAATTCAAAAAGGAAAGAATCTAAAGGAACCAGAAGCAAAAATCTACTGACTTTTAAACTTCAGGGCATCTCTCAGGCTCACTTTTTCCCCCTTATGCATGAGTAAATAAAACTGAGTATAGGAGATGGAGCTTTCACCCACAAAATGAATAGATTAAATAAAAGTGAATTATTTTCTGACACTCCTTTGGGGAAATAGTTTTTTTGTTTGGAAAGGACTTACATTCTGATCTTTTTGGCTACATTTTTACTACAATCTAAGCAGTTTGTACATCTATAGGGACAGAGACACGCCTCCTTCATGTACTGTTTCACATTTCAATCCTCTTTTAAAGCAAAAGCACATTCAGTGATCAACTGAATTACATTATTTAAATATACTTTATGATCAGTGCAGCAAAGATAAATTTATTCTCTGGGTTCCCCAAGAGAGGTTGCCATGGGATTGAGCAGGCACCCCGTAAGATGTGACTCACACTGTGCTCCTGTACTTCTTTCCATCCTAAAATGGTGGGCAAGTGTGGGAAGTTGGAGGGGGAATCCAGTCCTGGAGAGAGAAAGTGGAAGGGACAGTGGGAGCACTGCTCTTTCTCCAGGTTTACTTCAAGAAGGATCTCGCTTCCCATGACTTACTCCAAGGCACACCTTCAGGCCCAGGGATGGTGGTTTGGCAACTTCATCTGTCAGTTCCCTCAAGACCTGGTTGCTTATAGTGGGTGGATCTTCCTTTTCCCACTCCCTACCTTTGTTTTTTTTGGATCTTGGGTAGTACAGCTAGACCCCTTGCCAATGAACACCGAGGCAAAGTAGTCATTGAGCACCTCAGCCTTCTTAGTATCCCTTGTGACCAGGTCTCATTTTCCTTTCAGAGAGGCCCCACATCTTCCCTAGCCTTCTTTTTTTGTCACTGATGTACCCTTTCACGTCCCTAGCCAAGTTTAATTCTATCTGCTCTTTTGATTTCCTAACCTGATCTCTGGCTGCTCAGACAATTTCTTTGTAGTCCTCCCCCATGGCCTGCTCTTGCTTTCATCTCTTACGGATTTTTTTTGCTCAACTAAGTCCAGAAGCACCTGGACTGAACATGCTGGCCACCTGGCACTCTTGTTTAAGCCCTCCAGTCAAGTTTTAGTCATACACACTGGGAACTCTTTGGTAGTGTTGGTGAATTCTGTTCTGACAAGCAATTTTCTGTCTAATTTTCCATAACAACATTCATTCCAATGTTTGGTTTACTTCCAGCACTACCACTTTGAAATCTTCCTCATGAACTTCAGTTTTAGAATTTAACATTTTTGTATTAATAGTTTTGTAAGATGCAAATGGTGGGAAAAATATGAAAAATAAAAGTCAGCTTTCTGACTAAAAGCCTTTCAAAAAACTTAATTTTCAGATTTGTTCATTAGAAAGAGCAAATGGACTTGGGAAGAAGATGCAGTAATTCTTCCTGAATGAATACCTTCTAATAGCAGTTTTCACTGTTAGGAACTGAACTCAAAGAACTATTTGGGCTCTAACTATATCAGAGGACTGGAGCACCTCTCCTATGAGGACAGACTGAAAGAGTTGGGGCTGTTCAGTCTGGAGAAAAGAAGGCTCTGAGCTGACCTAATTGTGGCCTTCCAGTATCTGAAGGGGGCCTACAAGAAGGCTGGGGAGGGACTTCTCAGCATGTCATGTAGTGATAGGACTAGGGGGAATGGAATGAAGCTGGAGGTGGGGAGATTCAGGCTGGATGTGAAGAGGAAGTTCTTCACCATGAGAGTGGTGAAACCCTGGAATGGGTTGTGGTTGAGGCCCCATCACTGGAGGTGTTTAAGGCCAGGCTGGATGAGGCTCTGGCCAGCCTGATCTAGTGTGGGGTGTCCCTGCCCATGGCAGGGGGTTGGAACTAGATGATCCTTGTGGTCCCTTCCAACCCTGACTGATACTATGATACTATGACCTTTACAGATGCATGAAATTGGTTCACATGCTTAGTTTTGTTGGTCTACAGCTCTAAGTGCTTGAGCCCTCCTGAAATCTCTGCTCATACTGCATTGTTCTTGGCTCCGGCAAACTAAGACACAAATGAGCTTTTACTATGTTCCCAGTAGGGCTATTTGCTAAAAACTGTTTTCTCTGCTAACAATCTTTCATATACTCAGAAAAGTCATGTGTGTCTGCCCATGGGGGAAAATGAGTTAGCTTTGCCTATGCAGAATTAAGCTAGTAAAAAAGGAATATTGGATTCAGGAAAATGAGGTTTTAATAGTCTTGAAATTATTTGAAAATATTTGTTCAAATGCTTGGATACTTTTGACTGCAAAGTGCTTTTGGGAAAAGTGAGGGGGGATTGTATTCACAGAACTGCAACAGGAATAATGGAAGGGTTTTTCATTTCCCCTTTTTTAGTTAATAATTTAAGGGTTAAAATTCTCGCCCAAGATATGAGCAACATGTGTTCAGTTCTTTGCCTTACTACAAAGATAAAAAGTCATGGATACACATGAATGAGTCAGAAAGTAGATTCAACCTAGCTCTCAGCTATGTCTATGTGAGTGCCTGAGTGACTAAGTTATAGGGTAGCTGAATTTGCTGCTGCTGGCACTTTTTCCTTCACATAAAACAAGCTGTCAGCAGCCAAGGTCACAATTAGCCTTCAGTCTTGCTGCATAGATGAAACCTGAACACTAATCTCAAAGGGAAAAAAAAAAAAAGGGAGTATTTTTAATGTATACAAAACATAACAGTCACCAAAAATAACTAAAAGAACCCTTCCTCACCTAAATATATCCCCTAGAATACTGGAGAGAATAAGAAGTGGGAGATGCAAATTCTAGTCTGTTCTGCTGCTGGGAAGAATGGAACCAAACTTTGTCCTACCCTTGGAGATTTCTTTAACCTCTGGATTATTTGGGAGAAAGAGCTAATCTTTCAGTTGCTTGTCTCCCTCAGCCATCTTTCCTACAATATAGTGCTTCAGATCAAACAAAAAGGTTTTTCACATTTAAGTTATTTCCGTATCTCCTTACAGATCAGCAGTCAGATGCTAATTCACTCTCCATTTGCAGCCACAGACCTCTCACTTTGAACACCAGGAACTGGGGGGACCATGCAAAATAGGATAGTGGGATCTGAATATTGTAATACCCATAAAAGATTAAATGCAGTAGGCTGTCAAAAGTAGGAAGCATTTTAGAAACATAACCCAGTAAATGCACAGGTACTATGTAGGGAACAATTAAATCATTAATGAGCCTGCTAAAACCTAAGCCATATACAAGTGTTTGTAACAAAACCATAAATAAATGTGGTTTATCAGCACACAACAAACTGCATTACATAAATTTCTACCTACAAAGAATACTCTTTATGTGTGTGCTTACTGACTGCCCTCACAACACTTCAGCTGGTCACTGAGATGGCCTTTCCTTCTACAGAAGTCAGATGATTTCTTTTCAATAGGTTATGTTATTATATGTGATCAGGTATCTTACTCTGCAAGATATGGTCTACTATATAATGAGGAATGGCATCATTTATTGGTCTGTAGTTCCACAGATCTCTTTAAAAGCCCTTTTTGTAGGTGGAAGTTTCACTGTCAGTCTGGCACAGTGGCTGTTTCTATAGATTTGTGAGCCAATTTGGCCAGCAGTTCTGCAATTTCACATTTGAGTTCCTTCAAAATCTTGGTTGAATGCCAATCTGCCCTGGTGACTTGCTGATATATCTCTATTTGGTTTAATTCAGTTTGAATCCCTGTTCCTACAGCTAAAAGAAATGGAAACAGAGACTTGAAATAACCTGGTTTTGTCCCAGCCACCTGTCCAAAGTATCACAGAATTATAAAATGTTAGGGGTTGAAAGGGACCTCGAAAGTTCATCTAGTCCAATCCCCCTGCCAGAGCAGGATCACCTATACCAGATCACATTGGAACATATCCAGGCAGATTTTGAATATCTCCAGAGAGGGATACTCCACAACCACCCTGGACAGCCTGTTCCAGTGTTCCATCACCCTCACAGTGAAAAAAGTTTTCCTCATGTTTACATGGAATTTCCTATGCCTCAACTTCCACCCATTGCCCCTTGTCCTGTCATTGGGCATCACTAAAAGCCTGACTCCATCCTCTTGGCACTCGCCCTTTACATATTTATAAACATTAGTGAAGTCACCCCTTAGTTGTCTCCTCTCCAAACTAAAGAGCCCCAGCTCCCTCAGCATCTCCTTGTAAGGAAGGTGTTCCACTCCTTTCATCATTTTTGTGGTTCTACACTGGATTCTTTCGGCCAGTTCCCTGAGGTCCTTCTTGAACTGAGGGGCCCAGAACTGAACACAATATTCCAGATCCAGTCTCACCAGGGCAGAGTAGAGGGGGAGGAGAACCTCTCTCAGCTTACTAACCACATCCCTTCTAATCCACGCCAGAATGGCATTGGCCTTCTTGGCCACAAGAGCACATTGCTGGCTCACGGTCAACCTTCCATCCACCAGGACCCCCTTTAAAGTAGTTGCAATACATTAAAATGAAAATATATGGAAAGAAAACAGGTCTACTGATTCTGTCTGGTTATCCACAAGTAATCTGTATTGTGCTGAAAACATTGGATAGAGTAATGACAGCAATCATAAAGACAGTAGTGGGGCACCTTTTGCTTTGCACATCTGTCACAGCAATGCCAACCTACTTATGAGACAATAAAAATGAGCTAAATTAAGAATGATCAGGGAACCCCATTCGCATTATTGAAGCATCACACAGTAAGTGCAAGAGACAGGTGGCATAAGTGCTAAAACAAAGATGGAGAGTATGTGCTGCAGGGAATCAATCTACTGCATTAACGGCTAATGGCACACTCAGTGTTTATCCATTATTTATCATATAAATGAGCATGTACTGTCTAGACTGCAGAGGTGCTTTCATAACAGAGTTACACTGATTTCTGAAAATTAAAAAATGAGCTGATCTTAATAAATTAATTGAAAATTAGCAAATGGTAACAAACTCCACATGGCATATCTGCTCAACCTAATAACACTGGGCTTTGTTTTGGTTTCATGAAAATCATTCACTCTACTTGAGCTGCTATTTTAGAGCTGAGAGAATAATTCAAAACACACACACAAAAAGGCAGAGGATGCAATCACTTCCTGCCACTATCACATACTTTCATTTGCATGAACACTTTCATCCTGAGACAATTTTTACTTTGCTTTAATATTCTGCTCATTTATGTCTTTCACCTTTCCACTTACCGGTACATTAGTGAAAACTAAGAATATCTGCTACTGCTGAGAGAAGAATGATGTTACTCAAACTTTACTGTGTTCCATTTGTGGCACAGAAAGTACACTTTATGCACTGGTTTTAATAATGCCAGAACATTTGCCTGGAATCAGTATGTTGCATGAGCTCAGGCTGGACCATGTATCATTATCCATGGAAGTTATATCATTAAATTCAGAAGAAGAAAGGTAAAACTTTCACCCGAGGACTACAAAAAATGTTAAAATAGGACACAAATTTAGATGGTTAGTTGAATCAGGAAATTATAGACTAATACTAATAAAAGTAGTACAGGGTTATATAGGTATGTTAATGTATTCATGGATGATGAAAGAACTGTATCAAGGAAGTGGAAAAAGATGTAGTAATTAAGTGTTCCTAGTATGTTAAAACTCTTAAGAAGATGAGTTCTACACTAAGATGATTCATTTCATAGAGACTTAGGGAAACATTTAACTCTTACACTAATGCTGAATGTTAGTAGTTTGCATTCACCTGCATTACACCCTATCCTCATCAGAGAGAGCCTGGAGAAGAGGAGGCTGAGGGGTGACCTCATTGCCCTCTACAACTACCTCAAAGGTGGTTGTAGCCAGGAAGAGGTTGGTCTCCTCTCCCAGGCAACCAGCACCAGAACAAGGGGACACAGTGTCAAGCTGTGCCAGGGGAGGTTTAGACTCGAGGTGAGGAGAAAGTTCTTCACCGAGAGAGTCATTCGTCATTGGAATGGGCTGCCCAGGGAGGTGGTGGAGTCACCGTCCCTGGAGGTGTTCAAGAGGGGATTGGACATGGCACTTGGTGCCATGGTCTAGTCATGAGGTCTGTGGTGATAGGTTGGACTCGATGATCCTCGAGGTCTCTTCCAACCTTGGTTATACTGTGACACTGTGATACTGTGAGGTTAGTAATTTCCAAGAGACACATCACTGTATTGTAGGCAACAAGGTTTTAACTAGGCATGTTTGCCCTGAAAGAAACTTGTGGACTTCTTCCATCTGAATCCATCACATCTGTCCAGTTCTACGATAAACAGCAAGCTGTTGTCCCAAAGTAAATCCCTTACCAGAACGATACACACATTGCATGCTTTTTGTGACCAGGTGAAAAATACATGAATTTCCTCAGCTTCCACCAGGTGTGTCTGACATGAGAAACATCTCTCACTCCATTTACAGCTGGAAGCATACGATATCCTTTACTCTGATAAGCATGCCAACAAGAAGGAAAGAAACAAAACCAAAATAATAAAAAATAACTCTCTAACCTCAGACAAGGTAAAGAGAGAGGACAGTTTTGGAATTAATCTCAGACAGTCAAAATTAAATGGAGAATTCCAAGGACTTTTAGATTGGGTTCTGGATCCCAGTGCACCCTCTGGGCTGCTCATAAATGATGAAGCTGTTATGTCTGTAGCTGTACCAGTACATGCAAGACTTGAAGATGCTTGAAAATAAGCTATAGTTTTTGCAAAAATCTTAATGAACAGCAAAATTTTGTCCAAAAATTAAAGTCTTGTATACTTTTAATCATCCCTGGCAATTGCCAGGTACTAGAATAACTAGTCAGATTTACCAGTTAATAAACCCCAAGAAGGCACCTAAAGGCTTTCAAAGGTATCCTAACTGTCCTATTTACAGTCTTCAATATTACCTCCAGCAAAGACATCCTAATTCAGACTACTCTTCTGGTTTATTTGATTGCACTTTATTAGCTAGTAATCATACTACTAAGCCTTGTAATAATACTGTTTCACACCTGCTTAAACTGCCAACTCTTCATGATGCATCATCCTCCTATAAACACAAAACAATGGCAGAGTGAATTGTGGTTGGTTCACACAGTTAGTGAACCTGAGATTCAGGGGCAGGAGCTGTGACAGCCAAACTGTTCCCAAGCGTACTAAGTACTCGATTTCCTTTGCAAGCACCCATTATTCCAGTGTGTCTTCTCATTATGTATATTATGCAACAGTGATAACATTCAGGAAACCAAGGATTATGGCTATTTCATTCACTTGTAGAGAAATTCCCACGGTGCAGCTGTCTCAAAATACTTATTTTTATTCCAGCAAGTGGGTAGCAATAATCATAAAACAGAAAGAGGTGGTTGTGAGAAAGGCCAAAATAATTTCACTGTGTTCATTTATTCACACATGCATTTGTGGAGACTGACTTAAGAGCTCAAATACTCAATAGTTTACAATGGGGTTTCTTTCTGAATGTTGGTCTAGACCTCCTGCTTCTCCCTTACTTTTCTCCTTTAAAGCATGTTATCATTCTATCCTCTGCAATTAATCTCAAATGATCATCAGACTATAAAAATATACAAAGCTGAACAAACAGTAGAGAAAGCTATTCATGGTAGTTTCCCAAAGCCCAGTTTGCAATTCAGTTTTTCTGTCACATCACAATGTGTATTTATTTCATTTTGCACCTATATTTTCAGCTGTTTATTGTGGATTATTTTTTTCTTTCAAGCCCATCAAAGAGGAGGTTTTTAGTTATGGAAATACAGACACATGGCAGATTAATAAGTGAGGAAATTAGAGGAATAGTTTTCTATTTCTGTACACCATGACTTCATGTGTCTAAGAACAAGATTTGAAAGGAGGCTGCAAGAGTGCAAAGGAGTGAAGAAGGAAGGAATTTAAGCCATGAAGATACCTTGCCTGAAGATTTCTTGTTCATGTTCATGTGGATCAGCTTTGTCCAAACATTTCTGGTAAGTGGAGGGACAATACCCAATCAAGAAAAACAAACAAACAAACAAACAACCCACCAAAACCACCAAACCCAACAACAAACCAAAAAAACACACACCAAAAAAACCCAAGCATCAGTATCCAGGAAAACCATTCTATGGAACCATCTGCAATGCAATAGCATCACAGTATGCTAGAGAGCCCCTGCCATTCTTAGCCCAGAGAAATGTGAGCCTTCAGCAGCAGACTGTACCAAAGGCAAAGATACCTACTGAAAATTACATTGTTTCTACAAGTGGTGTAAAAGACATTTTCAGGATCAGCACTAGAATAAAAAATTAGATAGAACAGCTGCTCCCTGATAATGACAGAGAGACCCTGGTTACTGCTGTAATGTCTGGCAGATATTAAAAAGCCATAGGAATGGTGTTTCTCTGAGAGTCACTCCTACCAAAGAGGAGGATTTGGCAACAAGCAGCAGATCTTGTAGGGGGCCGAGCAGATGACAGCAGGCACCTCCAGGTTTGTTTGGCAGCCCAAATGCAATACAAGCTTCTGCAAAGTCATCAAATCCAATCTAGTTTACAAGTTTGGCCAAAACTTCTGAGGTGCTTATTTGGTTGGTATTACCCTTGCTAGCCAGTGCTGCTTCTGCTATGGCCTGAGCTGCTGCTGTATTAGATGTCTATTACTGCTCTCCCTTGATCAGTTAAACCTTACTGCAGCTGAACCAGAAAATTATTCATCCATTCACAATAGAAAATACTGTATTTTTTAATATTTCAGGTTTTCTCAGCAGTCTGAGCTGTACCTGGGTGATGTGTAAGTACATGCTAGTAATCTTAAAATCAATGAAGAAATAGCTCTTGCTGAGATGAACTTTCAGTCAGGACACAAGACAGGAAGTGTTACTAGCCCAGCCATATGGATGAGAATTTGGGGTAGCAATAGGGTGGAGATAAATAATTTTACAACTTTAATTGGCAATGTGGGGGAAGAGATTTGTTCCAATTCAAATTTTAGACATACTAAGTCTCCAGCACAAATGAACAATTATATAACTCTTTGATGCAGGCAATGCTACAGGAGTGACTTGGGGCATGTGCATCACTCCTTGTGTCTCATCCCACCTCCAACCCCTTTGCCCAGGTCTTCAGCGGTGGTGGCATGGTGATGCTCTCAAGGGATGTAAGCCACTAGATAGCTGATTTCAACAAGATAGTCTAGAAAGCTGAGGCAGACTTGGTGAGTTATGTGCTAGTCATATATACACCTCCATTTACACTACAGCATCACAGAGGTTGGAAGTGACCTCTTGAAATCATCTATCTAGTTACAGTATCACAGTATAACTAAGGTTGGAAGAGACCTCGAGGATCATCGAGTCCAACCTGTCACCACAGACCTCATGACTAGACCATGGCACCAAGTGCCAAGTCCAATCCCCTCTTGAACACCTCCAATGATAGTGACTCTACCACCTCCCTGGGCAGCACATTCCAATGACGAACGACTCTCTCAGTGAAGAACTTTCTCCTTACCTCCAGCCTAAACTTCCCCTGTCACAGCTTGAGACTGTGTCCTCTTGTTCTGCTGCTGGTTGCCTGGGAGAAGAGACCAACCCCTTCCTGGCTACAACCACCTTTCAGGTAGTTGTAGAGAGCAATAAAGTCTCCTCTGAGCCTCCTCTTCTCCAGGCTAAACAATCTCAGCTCCCTCAGCCTCTCCTCATAGGGCTTGTGTTCAAGGCCTCTCACCAGCCTTGTTGCCCTTCTCTGGACACGTTCAAGTGTTTTGATGTCCTTCTTAAACTGAGGGGCCCAGAACTGGACACAGTACTCAAGGTGTGGCCTAACCAATGCAGAGTACAGGGGCACAATGACTTCCCTGCTCCTGCTGGCCACACTATTCCTAATGCAGGCCAGGATGCCATTGGCCCTCTTGGCCACCTGGGCACACTGCTGGCTCATGTTTAGGCATCTGTCAATCAGCACCCCCAGGTCCCTCTCTGTTTGGCAGCTCTCCAGCCACTCTGACCCCAGCCTGTAGCTCTGCATGGGATTGCCGTGGCCAAAGTGCAGCACTCGGCACTTGGACCTGTTGAATGACATCACGTTGTACTCTGCCCTTATGTCCAGTTGGTCGAGGTCCCTCTGCAGAGCCCTTCAACCCTCTAACTGACTAACATCTGCTCCTAACTTGGTGTCATCTGCAAATTTGCTGATGACTGACTCAATCCCCTCATCCAGATCACCAATGAAGATGTTAAAGAGGATGGGGCCCAGCACTGATCCCTGGGGGACACCACTGGTGACTGGCTGCCAGCTGGATGTGGCACCATTCACCACCCCTCTCTGGGCTCAGCCCTCCAGCCAGTTCCTAACCCAGCACAGAGTGTTGCGGTCCAAGCCACGAGCTGACAGCTAGTTGAATCCTCCTCTGATATGTGGATACCAAAACAAACCCAAACCCACAAACAAACAACAATAAAAAGCGCCACCAAAAAATTCCTTAGCATTCTCATCTGCCAGCCTGCACAGCAAAGATTAAAACTTGGACTCCAAGATGTTGCACTTTATTATGCCAAAATGGCAAGTGGCAAAACCATCGTGCTACTCATTTTATATTAACAATTGGATGGGAAACTCACCTTGTAATTTATTTTGTTTTCCCCCCATTTAGTTTCCTGACAGATTTGTAGTTGTTTTGCTTCCCTTTGCTGTAGTAGAGAGCATTTATTACCATCTCTCAGAATCACAGAATTATTGAGGAAAGAATAGACCTCTGAGATCATCAAGTCCAGCCTGTGACCTAACACCACCGCATCTCCCACCCAGACACACCAGTGCTCTGGACACTCTCCTTTCTAAAGTCATTTCTCATCTCTACTGAATGACAAATGTGTCCCACGTCACCCTCCCACTTTCAAATAAACATAGAGTATGTGACTTAGGAAAATTCAGTTGAGACTTTTCACAGTTTACATGTAAACAAATTTGTAAACATCAGGATCTGAAAAATCACAGGCTGTAATTAATATCATATTTTACATGTTTATATTCTACCTTACTATGATTTATGTGTTTAATCAAAAACCTGAGAGGTAAATATTTTACAAAGTATCAAAAAGTTGGGAGTCATTTAGCAAAATAAAGGGAAAATTAGTAAACTTCTCATTTTTTCTTTGCTGAAAAAAAAAAGCACCAAATTCAGAGGAAAATAAAATCCACTGCAAAACCATTTCATCCAGTCACAAAAGACTTTGGTGCTTGTCTCTCAATAGACAGGGAGTACAGTCCACAGTAGCACACAAAGGTTAATGGCAACCTACAATCTAATTAGCCCTTACTATAATACTGTACAGAGATTCATCAGATCCTTCTTCAGAAAGGACACAGGCACAAAGAACCAACCAAAAAGGAGTTACACTTCCTTTTAAATATCTAGAAATGTGTAATAAAGAAGAGTCTTTCATCAGGAAGACACTGGGCTGAGCCAAACATGTGAGTTAGCCTGCCTTGAGATTTTCTTGACTGGAAGTGGAAAAAAAACCAAACAGGGAACAAGAATACTTATTCATTCTGCTTCATTTAGGCTTTCACCTTGGCTTACAAACTGAGTGAAAAGTTTCCCTTTGTATAAGGTCAAGATTTTCTCTGAGCTTTGCTGAGATTTTCAATGGAAGCATGGAAAGCAGAACTGAAGAGCATTTAGCCAGAGTAGTTTTCCACTTTTTAAAAAGTTTTGAGAATGCTGTAACCCACATGTTTAAATACATGTGACTAAAAGGCAAACTGAGAAATTATGGCTATTGAATCATGTTTAGTGACTGCTAATGTCTGTGGTGCCTTATTAGCGACACAGCAGGGACCCAACGAGTGAGTTACTGTGCTATGTAGGAGGAGGTGCAGTTAGAAGAGAAGAGAGGGCAGAAGGCTTAGACAGCCCCAAAGTCTTTCAGTCAGAGGCCTGCAAGAGGCACAAGGGTGAGCATGGATACGTATCAGTCATGTTGTGGAGCTCCACTTGCTTTTAAGAGCCTACGAAATTCAAGGTCAGCAAGACTTGCACATGAAGGTGGCCTCTGCAGTAGCACCAAAGCTCATGTGAAGATTTTATTTTAGAAGTAAATCTCTCAATTATCTGGACTGATACTGTGCTCTAGTTTATAATGACACAGCTTCAGAATGCAAGCTGGACTCCTTGTGGGGAAAAAAAAAAGAGGGAACAAAAAGAAGAGATGTAGAGATGTGCTCTAGGGGTCACTTAATGCATTCCAGCCTCCAATGAATATTCAGTCCACAGGTCCAGAGAAAAACTATCCTGAATTGAAACCTGCTACGGTGCATACAGTACAGACATCAGGTCCTCAGCAGTGGCTGCTTTACAGATTCACTCATATTGGGTCACACTGCTAATGTTTAATATTAGCCTGGTCTCTCATTGTATTGCAGACCATCACATTCCGCTCAGATACCTCTTACACTGAAGCTGGAGGCTTCAATGAGACCAAAGCTTTGTAGCCTGTAAAACTAAAATACCTGCCACCAACACCAGGAAAGTCCGCTTGCCCCCAGTGCTTGCTGGGGCTGTGAGCTGGTTGTAAGGTAATCTAAAGGATCTGATGGAAAATTCATGCTCTGTAGTTCTAAAGAGGGGTCTTTGTCCACGCCTGACATACAATTCCTCTGAATAAACAGAGATTTTAAAACTGTGCTAATTGCATCTAGGACAACTGCTAGCATGTAGTCTCCTAAAAGCCCTTCATTTTTGCAGAACTTGAGCACAGTGAATACCAAATGAAGAGGCTTTGACTCTATGTGACAGGATAAAAGCAGGGAACACATTGCAGAGTTACTGATACTTTTTGCATTCCAGTAGCTTAACTATGATGGAGGATCATATTATTCAAATATTTATTTCAAAAGATAAATGTATGGAGATGGTGTTTATTGAAATAGTTTGTCTATTCAAACCCAGATGTCACTGCTAGTGGAGACGTTTCCTTTAAAAAAACACCTAATTTTTCTAGATTTTGGAGCGATTTAATACTTACCCTGCAATCAAGCATTTCAAGACTCTTCCCTTTTCAGGATGTAGAAGTCCAAGCACAAGACCCCCCTCATTTGCTCCTAGCATCAGGGATCTCTTTTGTGATCAACCTCCTGCTGACAGAAATGGTCATTCCTTATAATGCTGGTACTCCACTTGATGCTTTCATCCAGGAATAATGAGGTTCCCATTTTACAGTGTTTGCAGGTACTAGAAAGTGCACCTCTAGCAATTGTGTGTGTGATGAATAGAAACACCAAGGACTTGTCAGTGCCTCAGAAACACACATAAAAGGACAAATCATAAGAGTCATCGACTGGGTTGGGTTGGAAATCACCTTTAACAGTAACCTAGTCCAACTACTTTGCACTGAGCGTATTTCCAGGGATGGGGCATCTACAACCTCTCAAGGCAACCTGTTTCAGTGTTTCACCACCATCGCTGTAAAAAAATTCTTCCCTGCGTCTAGTCTTAGTCTATCCTCTGTTAGCTTACAACCATCATCCTTTGTCCTTTCACCACATGCACTGCTTAAAAGGCTGTCCTCATCTTTCCTATAGCACCCTGAAAGGCCACTGTAAGGTCTCCCAGGCACTTTCTCTTCTCCAGGCTAAACAACCCCAACTCTCTCAGCCTTTCTGCATAGGTGTTCCAGCCCTCGAATCATTTATGTGACACTCCTCTGGACGTGTTCCAACAAGTCTGTATCATTCTTGTGCAGAGGACTCCAAAGTTGGACACAATACTCCAGGTGAGGTCTCACCAGAATGGCAGAATCACCTCCCTTGACCTGCTGGCCACACTTCTTTTGATGCAGCCCAGGATGCAGTTGCCTTTCTGTTCTGTGAGGACATGTTTGCTCATATTCAGTTCTTCATCCACCAGTACCCTCACGTTCTTCTCTGCAGAGCTGCTCTTAATCTCCGCACACCTCAGCCTGTATTGACATTGAGGACTGCCCCGGCCTAGGTGCAGGACCTTGCCATTGTCCTTGTCAAACTTCTTGAGAGTAACACAAGACCACTTTCCAAACTTAGACGCCTAAGTCCCTCTGGATGGCATCCCATACTTTTGTCCCTCTGGTGTGTCAACTGCACTGCTTATCTTGATGTCATCTGCAAACGTCACAAGTGTGCACTCGATACCAGTGTTGTCTGTTTTAAGGCTCTCCCCGGTGGGCAAGCTGCATGGAACTCAGCATCCGGCCAGAGGCCCCAGCATCTGGTTTGCTTCCCTCCAGGACCGAGTGACCTCCCAGCGCATTGGGCCCCTTTGGGTTGCAGTGTCTTCACACCTGCTCCAGTGGCCTGACACATACTCCAGCGGCCCCTGTGGGGGGCTGCAGAAGCCCAACACTTGCTTCAGTGGCCTAACATCTGCTCCGGCGGCCCGACACCTGCTCCGGCACTCTACCCGCCGCTCATTGACCCTGCCGTAGTCAACTGGTGTCTGCTTCCTGCCGTCCCCCCAACACGCCCGGCCGGGGTCGGATGCTGCGGCCGGGCTGCCACGGCGGCAGATACGTGCGACAGCGTTTCAAGATACCGGGATTAAACTCGTGACTACTGATGCGCTGCACTTTTTGCCTGAAAATGCGGGCAGCCAGCTTCTACCAATAACTTACTACCCCTGCTCACAGTCCTGCCTTCCCGGGGCACCGGCTCCCATTGGCTGGGCCGCGCCGCCCGAGCCCCGGCCCCGCACCTGCCACTGCCGCCGGAGCAGCGCGTCGGGGGTGGCCGGGCGATGGTATTGCGCTCCGCTGCCCCGTGAACAGCCTCTAGCTGCTCGGTCCGGCCTCAGAGCTGCGGTTCGGGAGCGCCCAGAGTCCGCCAGCCAGGCTGCTGCAAGCGGCATCGGCACCGGCACCGCCAACCACCCCCTGCAGCCCCGCCCGCGTCGTGCCGTTGCCCGTGCCGGTGCCGCTGCCCCCGCCGCCGCACACCGCGGCCCCTCCGCTCCGCCCCGGCCGGGTCGAACGCGGCGCGGGGGCGCTCGGAATCCCGCCCGCACGGGTGCGCACAGCCACGCGCACACACACACTCGTATACACACACGGGCGCACACACGCGCGCGCGCACACACACACAGAGGCGCACACACGGAAGTGCACCCCGAGCTGGCTCGAAGCCTACCGCCGCCGAGGCCGCCCCGGCGCAGTGTGCAACATGGCGCTGGTGCCCTGCCAGGTGCTGCGTGCCGCTATCCTCCTGTCCTATTGCTCCATCCTGTGCAATTACAAGGCCATTGACATGCCCGCGCATCAGACCTATGGAGGCAGCTGGAAATTTCTGACCTTCATAGACCTGGTAAGTGTCCCCGGCACCCGTGGCCCTGCCCCCTCCCTCAGGCTGCCCGTAGAACGGCCGCGGCCCTGCGCGGGAGGTCTGGAGGCGGCGGCCCTGCTCGACGGCAGCGCCATGAGGTGCCCTTAAAGCGGGGACGGCGACATGTTGTAACTCCAGGGCCGGCCGTGAAAAGGGCCAGCGGGACACCGCGGCAGCCGAGCCGGGTGGTTTGAACCGAGAAAGACACAGACAATGCCGAGGGGCTGCTGCGTGTATGCGGGGATGGTGCACCTGACGCCCTGTCACTGCAGTGCTGATGCTGTCCTCCGCCTTCGTTAATGGCTGACAGTAAACAGCAGAACCAGCTGCCCCCAGCATTTGGCTCCATTATGCTGTCAAAATAGAAAACGTCTTGCTCCCTTTGGCCCTTCTGAGGAATCCATCCCCGACAGCTGCAAGTGTGTGAGAGTGACACAGAAAATGCTGGGTAACACAACTTCTGAATCCAGTTAGTTTTGGTTACAAATCCATAAACGAACCTACAAAGCAAAAGATAGTTCATGTCAGTTGTTTTCATAAGGGCCCATATCTGCAACAGAGATGACCATGCTGGAAAATACCAGCTGCTGGCTAGGGGCTGGTTTTGCTCTGAGATTCCCAACCTTGTTGCCTCCGGTACTGTTCTCTTATTGCAGGAGGGAGGAGAGAGGGTGGGAGGAAGAAGAGAGATAGGAGGAGAAACTTACACCTAGTGCCTGAATCAAAAATGTTTTGGGTTCTTTTTTCCTTGAATTCACAATGTAATCAGGAAATACTACAGTGCTTCCCAGTGACAAGACCTCTCTCAGAATCTCATTTAGATTCACGAGTATTGCTACTATTGCTACTATATGCTTCATACCCAGTCAGTAAGTTGAGTTTGTGAGTTTGGAGACCCAACTCAAACACTATGAACCTGGCAAGGCAAGTGTGTAAATTGCTGTATCAAGATTAAGCAAAAGTTTGCTGAAGTCTATATATTTTATTTTGAGAGAAAAAGGACCTACTGTATTTTGCATTTAGCTGGGAATTTCTGTGTTAAGTGCCAAAAATTTGCTGGCTGAGGATCTGCATCTGTAACTAGTGCTTTTGCTGTGATTTTAAAAAAGCATCTTCAGGCCTGATGATGGCCCAAAAGATCAAGGTAAATATGTGGTGCTTTCTAAAATGTCTAGAACAGTTATTAACTGCAGCTAGTAATTTCTGGCCTTTATCTAGTAGTTGTCGTGTGTTTCTCATAGTCAAGTCTAAGTTTCATACAGTCTTCAAGCCTTCCAAATAACAAGCAATTCAGTGACTCTAATGCCTTTATCAGTGACTAGATGTCTCCACTTTTGGACAATATTTACTTATGGCCAAATGGTAGCATCTCATCTAAGAAAAGCTGTCTTTCTGTCTCCTGGGACAACTGTGAGACTTGAAGGAAGAAGAATCGAGATTCCCGAGGAGGGTATCAGGAGGTATGGTTGGAGGATGTTGGGCACTTTTCCAGAATACTGTAGATTGAATTAAATCTTGAGCTCTTCCATAAGTTTAAATTTCCCTAACCATGTGCAGTGTTCCTGTGTCAGTCACATTCAAAGGCTGTCTAGACAAAATATCATCAATGCCAGAGTCTTGGCAGACGTTTTCTTGCTACAGATTGTACCTCCACAAGCAGAGATTTCATCTTTGACATCACAGAAGCACGTAGAAATTCTTTCTGTTTCCAAAAACTGCTACCAGTATTTTGAGAAAAGTGAATTTATGGCTTGAATCTGAAAAGTAGTTTGGAATTTTTTTTACATCTGTCCATTTATAAAGGGACATTCCTTCCAAGTCTCAACATTATATAAATGTAGAGGAGATTTAGGTAGCTAACTTAGCAGAAGTGTTGTATGAAAACCTTTACAGATATGTGCAGGTAATACAAATTTAAATCTAATTAGGGCAAAACTAGTAGTTTGGACTTTGAAACACAAACCATGCATTGATCTGAACAGTAGACTGACAGCCCTTACACTTTTTACCAAAGTTGAGTGTTATGAGGAAGTTATTTAATGCAAAGCTAAAGACTGTAAAGTCCCTGTCCATCTATAATATTTTGGATGTTCATACCTAAGTAAGATTTTTTTTGGATGCCAATATTCATGCTTAATCTATCCTGTTCTTGAATTAAGAAAGAAAATAAGCACAACTGATGACTTCTTTTAACCATTGTCATTTTGATGGTATTTGGAGGTGTTAGATATTTATCCTCAACCTTTCATTCAAAAGGTTGTAAAGATTACCTTTGGATTCCAAATAACAAAAGAAATAATTATTCTTTTTGTGTGTGTGTGTGTGATTTATAGAATGGGAAACTGAAGTACAAAGAGATAAAACAATTACAGCCAAGATCAGTCAGGGGGCCCAGAAGATCAGAGTTTTGAACTGAACATTCAAGCTAGCTTAAAACTAAAAGGCGTTGCTTTCATTTAGCCTCACAACACAAACCAAGCGATGAAGTTCCTGTGAAAAAAGCAAAGAACTGGATTCAGATGGGATATTTCAAGACTTGTGCCTAAATTTTCATGTATACCTGCCTTTGTCAGATTCACATTTTGTGCTTTGGTAGTGAACTGCTGCAGGAGTGCACAGTCTTGTGCTACAACCCATCAATTCATTGTTGAGTTAGGGTGAAAAAGACGCCAGTACAAAATGATTCTTTGCAACAGGTCTATCGGCTATGTAAGTCTCGGAAATTTTCCCTACTTGTACCACTCTTTGTTTAGTTCTCTAAGTACTTGAAGTAGCTGAATGCCTTTCTAAATACATGTTTGTTGAGGGATCTGTTGCGCCAACTTGTGTAAAATAGCAGGATCTTTGCTATTGCAAGGAGTTAAGGTTTTTTCCTTCAGTTTGTCTTGACTTACTCTTGTTGTGAGAGGAGGCAAAGGTAAATAGAATTTTTATTCTGGAGTAAAGTGGTACCTGTGGGTGCTGAAAGAAGACCAGTTCTACTTTCTATGTTTGTGTGTGATTATTGGAAAAGTAGCTTAGAGTTAAAATAAGTACGCATCTCCTTAATAAGGAATGAAATGGTCTGGATAGCTTCTAGTGTTGGTTGTGCGGTTTCGGTAAAAAATTTATTCCTTAAAAGAAGTTATAGTAAAGCAAGAGAATATTGCACATATATAGGCATGCATTAAGGAAATACTGCTTGGTTGTTGGTGGTTTTTTTTTTTTTAAATATTAAGGTCTCTCAGATAGGCTGAACAGGGTAGTCATAGAGACAGAAAGCAAGGAGAGGTTTTTGGAAGCAGTCTCAAGTGTTATGTTTTATGAGTTTTATGATTAATGGTTTTATTTTGAATGTTAATGTGGGTATTCATACAACTTCATTCAGGGCAGCCAGAGCTAGAGAAGAACAAATTTTGTTCATAAATAAATCTTCCTGGCCTTATACTTATGTTATTCTCTTGAAAGCAATATCAGGATGTCTGTGTATGAACTTTTATACATTGTCTGGCAGATTGAGTTCTGCAAAAAAACAGGTATGAGCTCTGTTTCCAGCACATTTTTTTGCTAGAACATCTGTATCTGTTCTGCAGAAAAATGCCTTTAAGTTTAGTTTAAGTTCAAGTAAGTCATCAGAACTTAGTTTATTTCTTGTCTTTGGAAAGTTTTAGAGGGATATGATAACAGTAGGACTAGAAGCTGGAGTTGGTAGATTTGTCATTTACTTATTTAGTACATTAAAATATATGATGCAGTTACTAGACACAGAAAAAGAGTGCATCTGAAACCATGGCTAAAATGTATAGGTGGTTTGTGCCAGGTTTGGATTTAGTTATGCTGATAGGGGATACAATGATCAGAAAAAGTCAGAGACCAGAATATAAAGAACTAAGGAATAATAAACTCTACTATTGGTGTGGTATCTGAAGCTGAGCAAGTTTCATTGCTGTATGGGTTGAGCTTACCACAATATGGGACCAAAGTGAAAGTATTCTACACTCTATGGAGTATATCTGCAACTCTTTTCCAAGATTTCCTTTAGTAAAATTAATTTATACTTCTGCTTTCATCATCTGTAAAGTTTACCTGATACCCCAGTATTTTATGGCTTTTGTGTGAAAAGATTATGGAACTGTAAAATAGTATTGTGTATTATTCCCAGAGGTAATTCATCACTGTGTCTAAATATCTGTGTTCTTATTATAACAGAGAATACAGTCAACAGAGCACTTACCTGTTTACTGAGAAAGAAGGGGTTTGCTTTTTGAGGAATAACAAGGTGGGGTTTCTTAATAGTGCTTAATGTATTGAGAGAAAACACAACGATATTCATAAGGAAGCCTTTTAATGAATGTGTGGTTTAGAGCTTTCAGTCTGTAAACATGTCAACAAAACAGTTAGGTATCATGCCATCAATGCAGTAATAAAAATGTAATAGCATTGCTGTGTCTTATTCATAGAACAGTGTTTTCCATAGGCTTTTGGTAGCACTATCACAAATTGAGTTGAATTTAAGTACTACCTTGAGGAGTTCCACTTTCACATAGCATTAGCTTGTCCTTATTTTATGGCTGAACTTAAATATGTTGAACATTTGATTTGGGAATTTTTAGGAAACTTACAACAGTCTTTACATACTTGTGTTGGCAGTAGGGTTGGCAGGGAAAAGGAGAGTGGAGGAGAACAGAAATTGGGATCATCTACTATGACAATAAATTTGACTAACGCCAGTAGTACTATTTTATAACTTGGAGAATGTAAGTGATAAGTAATAGTGCTGTATTCCAAAACAGTGTAAAGTCTGCAGAGTTTTGCCAGAACAGTTAAAACATCTTCAAGCAGTTGGTTTAGTAGTCTTTCTGTTCTCTTAAGAAAAAAAAAATCCTATTTATTTTGTATTGCAATTGAATTATTTCCTTTACAATTTTAGCAGGGTGGTAAGGATAATTCACATGATCTTATATATCTCTATATGTCACTATCATTAAATATTTTAAACAATTAAACAAGCACCACAAATCCAGTGTTCTGTGTTTGCATTCTATGCTGAATTCAAAATTGGGATTCTGAGCTGGTGAGGGGTTTGGAACACAAGCCCTATGAGGAGAGACCTAGGGAGCTGGGGTTGCTTAGCCTGGAGAGGAGGAGGCTCAGGGGTGACCTTATTGCTCTCTACAGCTACCTGAAGGGAGGTTGTAGACAGGCAGATATTAGTCTCTTCTCCCAGACAGCCAGCACCAGAACAAGAGGACACAGTCTCAGGCTGCACCAGGGGAGGTTCAGGTTGGATGTTAGGAAGAAGTTCTACACAGAGCTGCCCAGGGAGGTGGTGGAGTCACCATCGCTGGAGGTATTCAGGAAGAGACTTGACAGGGTGCTTGGTTGCATAGTTTTGTTGTTGTTGTTGTTGTTATTATTATTATTATTATTATTATTATTATTGCCTTCTTTGATAGAGTGACTAAATCAGCGGACAAGGGAAAAGCTATGAATGTCATCTATTTTCCTGTACAACTTCTTTCTCTTTAAATTAGAGAGATATGGGTTTAGTGGGTGGACTGTTCACTGGATGAGAAATTGGTTGGAGTGTCACATTCAGAGGGTAGCAGTGAATGCCTCCAGATGCAGATTGGTGACAAGTGGTGTCCCTTCAGGGGTCTGTGCTACAACCAGTGCACCCTTGGCAAATTTACAGATGACATCAAGATAAGCAGTACAGCTGATGTACCAGAGGGATGGGGTGCTATCCAGAGGGACACAGACAAACTTGGAAAGTGGTCCTGTGGGAACCTCATGAGGTTCATCAAGGCCTAATGCAAGGTCCTGCAGCTGGATTGTTACCAATACAGGTTGGGGAGTGAAGAATTAAGAGCAGCTCTGCAAAGACTTGGTACCAGTGAATGAAAAACTGGACATGAGCAGACAATGTGTGCTCACAACCCAGAAAGGCAACTGTATCCTGGGCTGCATCAAAAGAATGACCTGCAGGTCAAGGGAGGTGATTCTGCCACTGGTGAGACCTCCAGATGGCTGGAACACCTATTAAGAAAGGCTGAGAGAGTTGGAGTTGTTTAGCCTGGAGAAGAGAAAGCTCTGGGGAGACCTTATCATGGCCTTTCAGTACGTAAAATGGGGCTATGAGAAGGATGAGGACAGCCTTTTTAGCAGTACATGTTGTGACAGGACAAGGGATGATGCTTTTAAACTAACAGAAGACAGATCATGACTAGACACAGGGAAGAATTTTTTTACAATGAGGATGATGAAACACTGAATCAGGTTGTCTTGAGAGGTTGTCGATGCCCCATCCCTGGAAACATCGATATCAGATTGTATGGGGTGCTGAGCAACCTGATCTAGGTAAAGATGACCCTTCTCACTGCAGGACAGATAACCTTTAAAGGTGCCTTCCAACCCAAACTGTTCTATGATTCTATTTTGAACGCCAAAGGGAAGCACAGACTCTTTGTTCACTCTTTGAATGGGTGAATATGAAAAGCTTTCTTCCTTCTAATGAAAACTTTTTCAGATTTTGCCTTATGTGCCTGCATGTATTTGACTGATTAATTTTTTTCCCATACTATGTTTTCCAAATGCTCTGAATTTGTTATTAGTGTTCAAAGCCCTATGGCCTTTGTTCTATTACTCTTCCAATGTATGATGCAAGATTTTCCAATTCAACATAGTTAGTCTGCTACCACTGGAAAAGCTGTGTTTTAACTTTTTAGTGGATGGAGAAGTTAACCAAAGTCGGAAGCAAAAAAGTTAAATAATTTGGAAGCTGAAGTAAAACTTCCAGGCTTTTCAAAGAGAAAGAAACTAAGTTAAAATTTGTGTGTTTTCATAAGACCAAGTCACTCTTCCAGTTAGAACTGTGCTTATGCATTTAAAGGATTCTCATCAGCATTTTGCTAGTTAGCTCAGGATATTTTACACTGTGCTGCAAATCTGAGAGATTCTGTTGTTTGGAAACATGTTAAGATCATGTGAAATGCTAGGAGAAAATCAGTAACTGATTTTCAGTTTTCTGAAGGTTCCTGGCAACTTCAATAAGTCCATGCAGTTTTTCCTTGAGAGTTTGAAGGCAACATTTGAATGTCTCTCGTTGCAGTCCCTGAACATCGTAGTTTGCCACTGCTCTTGCAAGCATCCTGTTTATAGTAGGATTTCCAAATACTTGGCAAAGGGTGCCAATTATATGATTACTTCCATTGTGCTGCAGTTGTCTGTTAGGTTACTTGTTTCAAAGGGTTAAAACAAAATGAGTAATGCTGGAATTTTTCTAGCTGAATGTTAGGTGTCCTGGTAAAAAAATAAGAGTACAGTGTGCAGAAAAGCAGAATGCTGAATCCCTTGCTAACTTGTAAACCAAAGTGTAAGGGCTAGTGAGTTTTTGCTGTTAAAGAAGAACAATGTTAGAGGTTCAGTCTTACCCCTACAAGTACACTTACCCCTGCTGGACAATTCTGAATGTTTCAGTTAGCTGTGCAGAGATTTTGCAGAGAGTTTCACTTTTGCTGTTAGGAATTGATTGGTTTGTCTTTGATTTTGTCTGTCTCTATTCATATGGGTTTTTTTTAACCTAGTTCTTTGTGTACCTGAGGGTAAATTTACTTTTTTACTTTTTTTCTTCTTCTATTGGAATATATTTTATCAGGTGTCCTGAAGCCTTCTGGTCTTGACAGCACAAAAGTAACAAATAGTTACTTATTTTTTTTGCTAGTATTATTAGAATTCAGTAGGAGTGGGAGTTCCACATGCAGAGCACAGGTGGCATATGTTCCTCGATGTACTTGATCAGATGCAAAAGGAAGAAAAACTGCTAACTTTAAAGGCTGCTGTATAAATTGATGAAATGCCTCAATGCAGAAGGGATGATTTTTCTATGAGATGCTTAACAAGTTTGTGGCTGAAGTGGTGGAATCATTTCATAGAGGTAATATTCAGGCTGCTGTCTCTGGGGGATCATGAAACACTGCAATAGGGCCCTTGACCCAAGTTGTTTATGGCCAGTGCTTATGCAGGCTCAACTCTATAAAGGACGAAAGTAGAGAAGCTGGGAGTGAAAAGGAAGATCCGATAGATGACAGCACTTTGTACCTGGGGTTGTGTAAGTGAGAGAGTGCACCATGCTGATCAGCTTCATGTTGTGGCAAACTGGTTATTTAGAAATTTGACAGTTGGGTATAAGGACAAAGTGAGGCAAAACAAGATGTGGAGCTATGAAGCAGCTAGTGTTTCTTGGCTAAACCAGCATGTGTTAGCTCCCTCAGATGCCCTCTTCTTCTTTGTCCTCTCCTCATTTCTTCCTCCCACACACCTCCAGAGTCTCCCCACACACAAATCTCACACACTTGGTGGCACAGCACCACTTCCCTGCACCTAATTTGGTATAGTGTGCTTCTGCTTAAGGGAGGGTGCTGCAAAACTTTGTCCTCAGAAGCCATATGCACTGACAGATGCAGAGGTCCCCATTTGTTGTTCACTTAAGCGTACAAACAAATTAAAACACCATGGTGTGGAAACTTTCCTGACCTGAGTTTACTTGTTATAGCTGTGTTCCAAGAACTGTGAATTTGTGTGTGCATTAGACAGAATTATCTACATTCCTGTAGGTCCCAGGAAGTGAGTCCTTAGAATTCACGTATCACAAAGGAAGCCTCTACTGTATGGATCTGCTGCACAACACTGTACTTTTAAACTGGACATTGAGGAGGCTGGAAGGAATTTAGAGTGTTTGGAGGTTGATATGGATCTTCGTCTACATGTTTGACCTGAGTTATTTACTTATGCTGCCATAATTTGAAAACAAACTGTTCATAAAAGCCACGGTGTTCTACTGTCTCTCCATATGCAGTACACATCTGAGAGGAAATTGGTCTGCTACTACTGAAATCAGTATATGTGATCAATTAATGAACCATGGATAGAAGATTACAGTGGTTTGAGGTACCAAATGCTATTAGGTTCTGAATGTCAAAGAACTCCAGCTAACTGAAGTGAGAAGAAAGCTTTTGGGTCAGCTGTCTCATGACTAAAAAGGATATTCCTCTATTAAGAAGCTAATGATGCTTCTATTACTAACATACGATTACAGAAGATTAGTATTCAAATCTCTTTGACTCAATGCCGGTGTAATTTCAGAAGCTCAACTCCTCAGATTTTCCAGAGGTTATACTCTATAGTATTCAGTCATATATTCTCATGGTTTGGGGCAGAAGTTAGAAAAATTATATTGCCAAATTAATTCAAAGCTGGTTTGTTCCCTATTAACTATAAGGATGAGTTAAAGTTGCAAGATATATTTTGTGAGGATGTGTTTTAGGAAAGGTTGGAGGGACCTCTTGTTACTTTGGGCATTTGAACGAGTGGCATCTGAACACAGAAGCCAAACATGAATGTCTTTGAACGTGTGCAAGGGATGATTCTACTCATCCACTGCTGGCGTTGTGAATGGAAGTGCTTCCACTTTGCCCTGGTCCATTCATGCTCCTTATCACCCAGTCAGACTCCTCAGTTACAGGTTGCTGAAAATAGAGCCATCACTCTATTTCCCACCCTTTTTTCCTGATGGGCACCCACCTGTGCACTATCTCTTCCCGCATTCCTTCTTAGGTCTTACCCAGCACAGTCTCCTTGATCTTTCAGCTCAGTATCCCAGACCAATTGAACACCCACTGTTCTTCTGGAAGCCTGTGTTCTTCTGTCTAATGCTGCTTTTCTTATCCCATACTCGCTGTCTTTGCTCCCAGTTCATTCACTGTCTTATTCATCCTTGCCCTGCCTTTCCCAAATACCAGACCTCCTCAGGGTCTTTCTCTTGTTAAAGCAGTCTGTGTAGACGCAAAGCAGTGAAGAATCAGGCGTCTTCCATCAGAGAAGCTTGATTTTGGTGTGGTAATCACTTTAAACAAACTACTTTTGGAATTGGAATTGTGGCTTTATGTAAGAATCTTCACTTTGCTCTCTGGTTTCGCTTTCAAGTTTTTAAGCATCCTGGTTACAGGAAAAAACTCCCCTAAGTGTTAAGCATAATGGAGCACAATCCTCATGTTTATTTTGATGCTGAAGTCTTGTCACTTTTTTATTATAAATTTTCCAATTCAGAAGCAGGTGCTTGCAGAAATTGATATGTGAGTTGAAAAACCAAAATAGTGTATGGAATCAGTAATCAGTACTTGCTCAGACATTCTCCATCTTACCTTGGGGTTATTTTGGTAATGTATGCATTTTAAATAAAATATTGATATTATTTACCTTGTATTTTCTGTTTCCTAATAAGAAAACATACAGTAATCATTATTTAACATATACTACATTCAGTGAGATGAACAAAAACATTTTTAAACATTGCTTAGTTTGTTGTTTATTACTGTGATTAACAGAAGCAGATTACTTTTTTTTTCTTCCATCTGAACATATATAAGTACTTACTCCTTGTTTCTGTGGGTGGATTGGGAGTGCATGCAGACAGACCTGTTACAATTTAGAAGTGGGGGAAGAGAGAAATCTTTATTTTACAGTGGTAACTTTCTTTGCAATCCTACCCAAAAGTATATTTATCCTTGTTAGGGGCTGCCTGATAAAGACAAGCCTGCTATGGCTCTATGCCTCCACATCCAACCAGTAGCTGAATATATATCCAGTAGGCAGGAGTTTTCAGCACCTTGCAAGACAAGACCCCCAAAGTACTGAACTTTTTTATTTATTTATTTTTCCACTGTAACTTCTGGTGGGACTGTAAATTTAGAAATTACAAATTTGTAATTTCTTCCAGATGGGAAGAAAAAGTCAATCTCACAATTTCAGATGGAAAAAAACCCCAACATTATAAAAGTATTTCAAAGTAATGACTTCAGTGCAGTTATACTGACCAAGTGAAAACAAAATACTTGATTGTCTTTATTAAAATGCTTGGACAAAATTCCATTACAAAGGAATCAGCTGTTGCAGTGACAAATTGCTATTCAGAAATACTTTGCCAGCTGTATTAATGGAAAACTTGTTTTATTTTCCTTTGGCAAGGGCAAGATCAGTGAGCAGCAAAGTACTGAAAGCTGCGACTTGCTCATAAATGTTGCCCTTACTTCATATGAATTGTACCTGTATTGTGTGAGATAGTAAAAGTAAAATTGAATTTGTAATAAAAAATGAAAGGAGGAGGTGTGATACCAAGTCAAATCCAGAAAATAAATCTCTCTTGTTTGGGGGCTTTTATATTTGTTTGGGGGTTTGTTTTTGGTGTCGTGTGTTGTTTTTTTTGTTGTTCTTTTGTTCTTGTTGTTTGGGTTGCTGGGGTTTTTTTGGTGTTATGTGGGGTTTGGGGGTTTTTTGGTGTGTATGGGTTTTATGTTTGGTTGGGGTTTTGTTAATGCTAAGTACATACTGATTTCAGTGATTCATAAGTGTTTTGAAGAAGTAACCAAATAATAATATGGTATAAGCAAACTCCACTTTTGGCTAGTCTTCCTGCTTAGATCTGGTATTTTGCCGTTCTTGAGTCCTGTGCTCCATGAATGTGACTTAAACATATTTACCAGACAAAGAAGTGCAGTGATAGAGACAAAGGTGTTTTATTAGATGCTTATTTGCATGGTGTGCCTGTATTTCAGCGGTGTAGTTTCCGACAAGATCTCTTTGGCTAGGTTGTAGTGCTAACATGTGAGTCCTCATTCTGAATCACTCCTGTCTCACAGAGTGAATAGAATAGAATTAACCAGGTTGGAAGAGACCTTCGAGATCATAAAATACAACCTATCACCCAACACCATCTAATCCACCTAAACCATAGCACCAAGTGCCTCATCCAGTCTCTTCTTAAACACCTCCAGTGGTGGTGACTCCACCACCTCCCTGGGCAGCCCATTCCAATGGCAATCACTCTTTCTGTGAAGAACTTCTTTGGAGCAGCTTAAACCTCCCCTGGTGCAGCTTGAGACTGTGTCCTCTTGTTCTGGTGCTGGTTGCTTGGGAGAAGAGACTGACCCCCACCTGGCTACAGCTTCCCTTCAGGTAGTTGTAAAGAGCAAGAAGGCCTCCCCTGAGCCTCCTCTTCTCCAGGCTAAGCAACCCTACCTCCCTCAGTCTCTCTTCATAGGGCTTGTGTTCCAAACCCCTCACCAACTTCATTGCCCTTCTCTGGACTCGTTCCAGCAAGTCAACATCTTTCCTAAACTGAGGGGCCCAGAACTGGACACAGGACTCAAGGTGTGGCCTAACCAGTGCAGTGTACAGGGGCAGAATGACTTCCCTGCTCCTGCTGGCCACGCTATTCCTAGTGCAGGCCAGGATGCCATTGGCCTTCTTGGCCACCTGGGCACACTACAAGCTCATGTTTAGCCTACTCTCAACCAGTACCCCCCAGGTCCCTTTCTACTTGGCTGCTCTCCAGCCACTCTGTCCCCAGCCTGTAGCACTGCATGGAGTTGCTGTGGCCAGTGTGTAGAACCCAGCACATAGATGTGTTAAATCTCACGCCATTGGACTCTGCCCATCTGTCCAGCCTGTCAAGGTCCCTCTGCAGAGCTCTTCTACCCTCCAACAGATCAACACCTGCCCCCAGCTTAGTGTCATCTGCAAATTTACTGATGATGGACTCAATACCCTTGTCCAGATCATCAATAAAGACATTGAACAGGATTGAGCCCAACACTAATCCCTGGAGGACACCACTAGTGACTGGCTGCCAGCTGGATGTGGCACCATTCACCACCACTCTCTGGGCTCAGCCCTCCAGCCAGTCCCTAAGCCAGCACAGAGTGCTGCTGTCCAAGCCACAGGCTGACAGCTTGGCCAGGAGTTTGCGGTGGGGGATGGTGTCAAAGGCCTTGCTGAAGTCCAGGTAGACTACATCCACAGCCTTCCCCACATCCCCCAGACAGGTCACCTGATCATAGAAGGAGATCAGGTTGGTGAGGCAAGACCTGCCCTTCCTAAGCCCATGTTGGCTGGGCCTGATCCCTTGGCCATCCTGCAGGTGTGCTGTGATTGCACTCAAGATGACCTGTTCCATGATCTTGCCTGGCACTGAGGTCAGGCTGACAAGCCTGTAGTTTGCAGGTTCCTCCATCTGGCCCTTTTTGTGGGCGGGCATCATGTTGGCCAGCTTCCAGTCCTCTGGGGCTTCTCCAGTGAGTCAGGGCTGTTGAAAAATGATGAGGAGCAGCTTGGCCAGCTCATCTGCCAGCTCTCTCAGCACCCTAGGATGGATCCCATCCAGTCCCATGGACTTGTTGGGAGCCAAATGGCTGAGCAGGTCTCTAACTACTTCCTCCTGGACTACAGGGGAGCTATATTGCTCCCTCTTCTGTACCTTTCAGGGTGCTGGCCTTGAGTGTTTGTATCTTGTGTGAGAGAAGATGTATCCTTGATATTCAGAATTCCATAAAGTAAACTGACCTTTTTAAAGGACTCTTTCTAAGCCAGGTAGATGAGGATTCAGTATTATGAATCAGACCTGGAACAGCCCCGTCTTTTATTAATGTAATGTCTCCTGATTTACTGCAGGAAGCTACTGAAATGATTAAGTGTACCAGCAGTCTGCTTAAAATGCCTGGGTGACCTCCAAAGCACTATGACAAATATCAAAGAAAAATTTTAAAACCTGTGTGATCAGCTGAAGGAAAATTAAGGCCATATCTCAGTTTGTTGGAAATGCTGTTAAAGTAAGAAGACAGGTGGTGGCTGCAGAATGGCAGAACATCTAGGCCACATGCCTTTCCATATGACCTAAAATGAATAAGTACTTTGGGCAGAATGTATCTTTCCACTGGAGTGTGCTTTCCAGTTTTCCTCCTTGGTGATCTTTCCAGAAGAACAGCTGAAGAGTGCCTATTCCAAACAGCCAGTCTTGGCTGTTCTCTTTATGGATACTTGGTTTTGTACCACCTCCTTCATTCTCCAAGAAAGAAGCAATGCACATGTAGACAGAGATCTTCTGATTCCTTTGGGACAAAACTAATAAGTCCTGGTAGCAGGTATCTTATTAAGAACTGCTTTGTAGTGTCATTGCACATTGTATTGCAAGATCTCAAAACACTTAAGACCTAACACCAGCTCACTGCAGACAGACATGGTTCACAAAAATGCAAACTCAGCATGCAGGAAACTGACTGGGCATATAGTTGTTAAAATCCTTAAGGTATTATTTTAGTTGTGTAGTCTTTGTGTTAAAATGTCATTAATCTCAGGTGGTCCAGGAGGTGATTTGTGGGACTGAGGCTGCCCATACATTACTCCTGTTCAGCCTCTGGGGGGTTTTACACAGTGGGGTAGGGCTGGAGTTGAGAGTGGCTCTTTAAGCAGTGCTGTCCATATGATCCAACACCACTTCCATTCTGCCCTGTCTAACCCAGTGATTCATATGCTCAACTACTGTCTGCAAAGAGATGGGAAGTGTGTGGACATTACCATTAGGTGTCAATGAAGGCACTTGCCTCAGTGGAGCAGGAGCAACCTGACTCTATGCTGGCTCCTGTTTTGGCTCCACCTTCTGCGCTCTGAGATAAGAGCCTTATCCTATCTTAGCCTCACCCTTTCCCAGTGTAGAAATGGTATCCTCAACCTGTGCCTACCCAGCTGCTGCAGAACAAGAGATGGAGAGCATCTGAGCACTTGTTTATGTGGTTGATGTAAGAAGGTTCACTTGATAATACAGGAAGAGAACGATGAGTCCAGTCTGTTGATGAGGGATAAAGGAAGGGACACAGCTACTTAAATTTTGATACATCATGGGCTGCTGCTATGGGTGCAGAAGTGGGTGGTTGCTGCAACAGCATGAAGAGAGAGAGCTGCAGCAGGGACAGTTGACCTTCAGGAGAAAAAGAGGAGGTCCCAGGCTGGAGATCTGGCCCTTCTGTATGTTGACTTCAGGGCACTCTCAATGTGCAACAGCCATAGAGATTATTGTCATATTTCTGGACAGAAGGAGGTGTATTTACACCAGCACAAGTGAATGTTGACCCTACTGAGTGTGTACTGTGATGTTAATCCTGTGTGAGCAGGAAGAGCCAGTCGTTCAGCAGCCTGGACAAGTACCATGAATTCTCACATGCTGCCTGTAGACAGTTTCTAACTAGAAAGAGGGAAAAAATAATGTATGGTAGTGCTGACCTACACAGTGAACATATGGATTGGCATGAGGGCTTCCATCCACATGACCTACTTGTGAAACAGCTTCTTTTCTGAAATAAACAGCGCGATATTGTGCCTGTTTGAGTAGGACATGTATTTCTGTTGGCTGGAAGAAAGGAAGGTACAGTTGTCAAGCCCAGATGGAGGCTTTGGAATATGCATGATAGTGGCATCTGTGTGTGGGAAGAATGACTTGAAGTGTGTTGAGGAGGAGGAAGCTTGTTTACTGTGCTACTGTCTTCACGTAGCTGTAGAGTTGAATGGGGAGAGAAATGAGGGATACATTTTGTGCTGGTGGACTATTGCTTCACTACACTGGACCATTTTTTTCCCAATATTCATAATTTGTTTGAAAATTCATAAAGGATGAGTGAGCTGCAGTGGAAGAAGTTGCAAAGAAGTATTGTCAGTATTTTGCCAGTCCCAGGTTCTCATGGATCAGGGCATTGTTTTCCTGAGCTGAGCCCTTTTGTGTAAAGGGTCCAGGACTGAGGTGCCTGTGTGCACCCTCTGGAGAAGAGCATGTTCTGGTAGCCTTCATGATCCTGAATTTTGTTTATGCTCTTACTTATTAGCATATTTTGTAACCCGTGGTAAGGTAAATCCTTAAGCCTACATATCATTGGCGTTTGTTCACTGGGGCCCTGTTTCATTGCCATAGTTGCTGCTGGTTGGCAGCAGTGCTCAAGGGCTGGCCTGCAGGCATGACTCAGCCTGAGGGGCTGTTGTGCGCAGCTTGCCCTCTTCCTTCTGGGGCAAGCAGGGCCATCATGGGCAGATTGGTGAGGTCTCGCAGGCAAGCCCTGCCTGCAGGCAGTCTGTCATTTGCTTCCTGGGCACTTGCCTTATTGCAGGAGAGCAGAGTCAGACTGCGTGCTTCCTCTCCCTGTCTGTAAAGGCAAGCCATGGTTGACAAGATGGGGCAGCTCATAGCTTTCATAGCTGTGGAGTGCATCACCTATCAGGATAAAAGGCAATAATGCCAACCCTAGCCCAAACATTTTGAGATACATGTTAGAGATGTGTATATGTACTTAGGATTGTATATAAAAGAAGGAAGCACAACAAAAATTATTGTATTTGTGGTAAAGTAGAAAAAGTGTCAATTCCCAGACTCCTCCCCCTGCCCCCCCCCCCCCCCCCCCCCCCCCCCTTTAACATTTACCTGTTAGGTTTACAATTTTCAGTCATTAATGCTTTTCTGGGGGGCCAGTATGAGTTCGCGGCTTACTCTCTTTCTCACAACAATGTTTTTCAAGCTTATTTTATTATGAATAAATTTTTCACATTCCCATCCCAGAGCATGGAATTAATCTTTGCTGAATAATTCCCTAGTATCTCTTCCAGTTGTGGCCTAGAAAGATCTTTGACTTAATTAAATAAAACTGGTCTGAAAAGAAAGTCTGAAGATGTACTCTATTACAGGAGTACAAAAAGACATGAGTGAACCCTAGAAGCAAACCTCTAGAATCAGAGAGTCAGTTTTGATGTCAGCTGTTTACTCTGCACTACTGCTCAGTTCATCCTGCAGTGGACTTAGCACTGCAAGACTACCTTGGCTCTTTTCCACTCAGATAAGGTTGTGTATCTGCTAATGTAGGAGATAGCTTTCTGATACACCTAATTTGGGGAGTAGCTGCCATTTTAATTTTAATCATATGATAATGACTTCTGAATTTTTATAATTTGAAAATCTACACCCTAAGTGATTTATCTAGTTTGAGCTTTCTGCTGACAGCAGTTGGACCTGCTTCCAGTATAAACATCCTTCCCTTTTCATTTTCTGGCAGGTTTATTAACAAACCATGCTTGGCACCTTTGCCATTCACCAAATCTGCCTTGGTGTTTTGTGAAGAGCCACAGCAACAAGAGGCAATAACAATATTCATCCTATACTCTATACTCATGCTTAATCTGGCTTTTCCACAGCTTTATTCATATGTTGCCTCAATTGTGACACAGGACAACAATGTAAAGAGCCAAAATTAGTGATCATCAAATGTTTCATATGGCCAGTTCTCAGGAAATTGGATAACTCTCTAAAAGACAGTTTTCCTGAAATCATAAAAGGCTAGGCAGTTTTTGAAGTATACGTGTCCAAGGTGTTAAACTGGAAGACTCCAATATCCCAGGACAAAGCATTGATCAAAGTGTTGAATCGTTTAAAAGGAAAATTTACAAGTGTTTGTTTCTGTGTTGGACAAGCACAACATCTTTACAGCACTTCAAACAGAAGATGTTTCTGCAAATGGAGTGTGAAAAAAAAAATCTGCTTAATTAGTAGTAAACAATCATGGCAGCAAAAGAATTTTAGGTGTTTATGTTCATGATTAATCATAGTCCAGATTTGCTTCTGACAGTTTTACTTTGAAAATTATGCTACTTCTACTGTTTTTTTTCTACTCTCTTCCAAATGAGGGTTTATCTTTGTTACTGCTTGAACTTCTGTGCATGCTTCCTCCAGTTCTAAGGCCTCTAGTTTGCACCTAGTGTTGCTATTTGCATCTTAGCAATATGAATGCACATCATTATCATTTCATATTGCTAGCATCTTATCTTTACTTTTTATGTAGACATAGATGAGATTGAAAGTTCAGGGCACAGAAAATTAGACCAAGGCTGCTTCATTCTTCAGTGAAGCAGATGTCAACTAGAAATACTTATTTAATCTGGCAAATAGAGAAACTGAAGCATGGGGAAGACTGTTTAATTTATAGTGCAACTTTCTTCCTTGTTGCCAAGGTCTGTAACTGATCTTTTTTTCTTCTTTTTTTTTCCCCCATGACAGGCTTATCATATGGGCATAGCTTTATTAGCAAGAGGAAGATGCAAGTGTTGTTTATTGAAAAGTTTGCCCATCTGTATTTAAGTATGACCTTTCAAAGATGTCTATGTGAAAGAGAGAGATATTCAAATCTTGAAGAATTTCTGCCAAGGACAAAGGATTATTTAATGAGTGTTGTTCAGCCAAGAGTTTTGACTGAACATAAAGGAAAAAAAAAACAAGACACTAAAAACAACCAAACAAACCAAAACAGCAAATCTAATTTCACCTGACAGTGTGTACAAGACTTGGTTATGGATCTTCAATATAACTTATCTGGAAGTCCTTCATATAGACATTGCTTATTCATTTCATGCCACATATGAATAGAAAAAAGTGAGATTTTTCAAAAGCTTTGCTGCAGATAAAGTTAGGCAACTGCCAGTTTCAGTGGAGTAAAACTCAGAGAACATTGCATAGTTGTGAGATCCTACCCAGAACAGGGCCCAAACAAAGGAGAAAAAGTAACAGGATGTACAATGACAGTAGCTGAATCTTGTTTGCATGTGGACTGTGTGTAGCTTAGGTAGCACGGTGCATTGCAAGGAGCACAGTAGCAAGACTCCCTTCTCCCAGTCTCCTTGGTTTTGTTCTCTCTTTTCGCTGAATATATCTCTACACCCATAATAGGTGTGATTATGGTACCATGAACAGGCACTAAGATTCAGGGTTCTTTCTGTAGTGTTAAGGAGCAGTACTCCTTTTGAGGCTAGGCAGTTTTTGAAGTGTACGTGGCTGAGGTGTTAAACTGGAAGATTCCAATATACCAGGACAAAGCAAAGCTTTGATTTCAGCTTTTACCATCAACAGAGAAAATAACTGTGTGACTACACCCAAATCTAGCCTCTTGCATTTATTTGACAAAAGGCTCCACAAAGTGAAAATAAAACATAATCATTATAGTTTAGTAGTGTCTTGTCTACACTGCACACATGCCAGTGACAACCTATGGAAGTTAAAACCCTTGAAACACTCTCCCAGTTGATAAGGTGTTTAATCATACACCATCAGTTGTTGGAAAGACCACCTGCAAAAGTTTAATAAGCCTTTTCAAGAAAACATATTAGTGCTACATTTCATATGTACCTTACAGAAATTTAAGTAATAATTTTTAATCAACTTTTGCACCATGGTTGAAAACTGAATTGGTGTTAGTTTGCTGATACCAAGACATGGAAAAATCCAGGAAAAAATACCATGATGATGACCTTCCCAAAAAATGTACAGCATCACCTTAAGGTTAAACAAAAGTTGGATACAGGGTGTCAGTAAGAATTCTTTATATAAGTGGGAAACAGTGGGCTGTGAAATACAAAACTGTTGGTTTGGTGTCTTTTGGTGTCTTTTGATTTCAGGGAGATATAAACAGATTTCAAACAGCCACCAGAGATGTGAGAGGTCAATCTATGATTACATTTGAAAAACCAAACAACAGCTTTAAAAGGCGATACTGGGACATAAGTGTGTATGTAAGAGCTTCCTGACCCGTTTAGACAGCAAGAGGTAATTAAGTAACTAGGCATTTGTCTTAGCTCTTTCTGTCATTAGCAGCTACATATAAAATAGCAATCAGATGCTACTGAGTACATATTAGTTAGTGACAGTCTGTTATACAAATATAAGCCCAAATCTTCAGCTGATCTCTGTCCCTTGTCTTCTTTTTTCTGTCCCCAAACTGAGTAACACAGTGTAAGTCTTGCTGGCAGGGAGACACTAGTACAAGACCAACTGCTATTGCTGTGGTGTCTGAGCACTGGTATCATGTGAAGCTTAAACCTGTAATGACTGTAGGAAGAGGCTTTTAGTAAATTATGAAAACGCTGCAGAAGTGTTCAAGATTTTGTGATCATGTGGAATAATTCCAGATATACCTATGTTTTGCACATGTGATGGGTTGAAATTGCCCCCCAATTAATTTGGAGAATTAGCCCCAAAATAAAGTTGCCAGACCAGCTCAGTTGAAAGCAAATGAAGCTATATTTACAAGAAAATGAAAATCTGGAAATATGAAATTCAATGAATATGTCCAAAATATACAACGGTTCCATGTATTTACAATTTATTAACAACACAAGAACCTCCCTTGATAAAACAGGGGGTTACCAATAGCTTCCCCCTCTCTGCCTCCTTCCCCCCTATACAAAGGAAAAGAGAAAAGAGAAGAGAAAAGCAGAGTAGCTTTTTAGTACTTAGCCACAACAAGAATGCAGCCAAGGTCAGCAGCAGCCAAGCAAAAGCTACGAGCTAGTATCAGGTAGAGCAAAGAAGCTGAGAAAGAGAAAAAAGTTAGTTTATACAATGAACTTTATCTTAGTTATCAGACCAGTGGGATTATTTAGACCTTATAGTTTTCCCTTTACATCCAATGATAATTTATTTACATTCAACCACATTCTATTCAAGATCTCTGGGAAATTTCCTAGGCATTAGCCTAAAGCTGCCACAGCAAACAAGAAGGAATTCCACAGTCCTTAACAGGACTACATGCTTTCCCTTAGGTGAAGCCCCAGGTTGATGTTATCACAGGTTACTCAGGTTGGAGGGTAAGCCATAAGGTCATGTTATAGCCCACATTATGCTCAACTCTGACCTGAGTTTTCTAGGTCTTTGTCCACCTGAGTCCTGACTAGTAGGTTGAAAATACTCTTGAGTATGTTAATACTCCTCTGCAGTTGCATATCCACCTCTTTCTGTTGTACTGTAGAACTGCTCAATGACATTATCTGCTAAAGATCTCAGTGGTGATAATGTTTCCTGGATGGTAACGTAACACACTCAAAATCCATCATATATCCTGATTCAGTGTATTTTGGGGTTCTTTTTTCAATATGGCCTACATATTCCAGTTTTTCAGTAATTCTCATTAGAGCTGGAGCATGTGTTACTAAAGTTTTTAAGAGCTACACTACAGACCTACTGAAGGCAATGTTTAAGCACCAGAGTTAAGAGTTTGCTTCAGTATTATTTTATTGACAATATTAGTCTTCTCTGCAGATGCAGAGAAAGTATTGTTCTTGTAATTCGTTAGTTTAGTTCAATAACTATTTCATTCATACATAATGAAGAGAAATCAATTCACCAAGAAACCAACTGGGACTTAAAAAGTAGGAAAGCTGGGTTTTCTCCCCCTCACCTATGAATAACAATGAGGTGTGGGAGGTTAATACCTACTACCTTGAAAATCTTACAGGGCATAATGAGAAGCAATACTCAATTTAGTTTTACTTGCTGCAGAAAACATTTCAGTTGTTCGATGAATAACACTAATAAATGCATTTTAACACTTTTTGTTACATGTGCAACACATCTAAAGTAAGTTAATTTATTTAGTTAAAACAGTTCAAAATTCTGCTTGGGGAAATTTTCTAAGTGCTGTAAAGTGAACACAATCCTAGAATGTGTTCCAGACTCTTCTGATTTCTTGAGTAGTCATTTAGAGGGAAGAGTCCCTCTAATACTCTATTCATCATGAAAATCTGGGGAGTAGGAACAGCAAAAACCAGAATAAAGATGGAAAAGCATCTGCAGAGAGACATTTAAGGTGCTGGAGTGTGTCCAGAGTAGGATGAGGCTTGTGAAGGGCCTGGAACACATGACCTACAAGGAATGTCTGATGGAGCTGGGGTTGTTCAGTCTGGAGAATAGGAGGCTGAGAGGAGACCTCATCACTCTCTACAAATACCTGAAGGGAGGTTGGAGTGAGGAGGGGGGCAGCCTCTTCTCATTGGTGGTAAGTGATAGGACTAGAGGGAATAGTTTTAAGCTGTGCCAGGGAAGGTTTAGACTGGATGTTAGGAAATACATCTTCACTGAAAGGGTTATCAAACATTGGAATGGTCTGGCCAGGGCAGTAGTGAAGTCACCATCCTTGGAAGTGTTTAAGAAGTGTGTGGACCTGGCACTTGGGGATGTGGTTTAGTGTTGACCCTTCAGTGCTTTGTTGGGGGTTAGACTGGATGATCTTTGAGGTCTCTTCCAACTGGATGTTTCTGTGATTCTGTGATTTTTAACATTGTAATAATATTGTGATACACAGATTGAGTAATTTTCCTTAGTTTAAGACCCAATATGGAAATCATGATATGATGATCTATCTTTTAGCATAGAAGGTTAAGAAATCCTTACCCAAAATATGATAATTTCTACTGCAGATTTTTTGCACTATCTGACTATGTATTGATGTGTTGTCCTTATCTTGGCATTAATATAAGTGTACACAGAGATGAAATACATGATGTTACAGCTTTCTGTTAATGACAATATGATGCTACTGTGTTGTGATACTGCTTTTTTTTTGTCCATAACTGGACAAACTCTGCCTTTTCAGAAGAAAACTTTATTAGAAACTTAAGAAATTGACACATGTGCAGGTTAACGATTGCATGCCAAATGTCGTACAATTCAGAGCAGTATGTGATTGGTAGTTTCCTCCAAAAGACTGGCTAATACAATTGGCTAATACTACGATAAAGGCAAGCTATAGTATTGTAACTTTGAATCTGTGCTTTGTTTCATTGTTCTCCTCTCAAAAGAGTATGTTTTCCTACTCATATTAGATTTGCCATACTTGCTGTAGGTTTTATTACATCTCTTTCACACTTTGTGGTCCTTCTAAAACCAGTCATGATGTTGTAACTGCTAATACCCCAACTACTAGGGGTTTTTTCAATGTTGATCACACTGTGTATGCACATATGCTCCCTAATACATAAGGATAGCAGTTTTCCAGAGAACTAGTTCCACTGTAAGTTAACACCCTTACTTCACTGAGCACATACCTGCATGGATACCATGAGAGATCACTGCTGAGTGGTGTCTTGTTAGGATGAAGGTCATCATCTGCATTTTCCAGTGAAGTATTACTCTTCCTGAGTTGGCATCAGATCTAGTAACTAAATGCAGTTAACCAACAGAAGGATTAACAAATATAATTTGTATGATCCATACAGTCATTTCACAGTTACCTGTTTTTCAGAACTTTCTTGAATTTTTTAAGCAGATAGAAGACATTGCTGGAGCTATGATGGAGTTTTGCAGTGGACCTTTGCAGTCAAAAGGCTAGGCACTCAGCCAGTTTGTAATTCAGTGAGACACAATACATTATCTGTTTTGACAGTCTTCATGGTTAAATTGTCTGGCTCTTGTAATACCTGACTGTGTTTATAAATAGAAATGAAGAAGTCAAATGGTCCAGTCTTGACAGCAGAATAATACAGTAGTTTGGATATGCCCAGAGCTCATATGTGCCTCTTCCATTCAGTGGAGTGGGAAGAATAAGGTAACTGATTGAGTCAAGTGGAATGTGAAAGCACCTCTGGCATGTGTTTTCCTTGAATTTTCAGTAATACATGAAGAAATGTGATATGTCTGCTCTCTGCACTAAGGCCTCTAAAATATATTTGGGTTCTGACCAAGCAAAGCAATTATTTTAAAAGTGAAATGATAGGCTGAGCATCCACAAACAGCCATACCTAAAGAATGGTTGTCCAGTTTGAATATTATGTGGAAAAGGAGGATGAGACAGAAGACCTGATTTCTCATACCTCTTTCTAGCTCCAGATAAAGTGTTTCAGCAAATAGTTTGCCCTCTGAAATCTAGGCTGGAACTTAGTATAAGTCTCCAAAGACATCTATGGGCTCTCTTCCACGCTAGCACAACTTATGAAAACTGAGCATCCTGCCCGTTAGTGCTGCCACCAATATATGCCTTCTTGAACAGAGGAATTACTCTTTAAGCTCACTTTGGTTTGAAGTGGGTGCAGAAGGTGAATCCCTCAGCAAGTAGTATACTTACGTCATGTAAAAGTTGATAGCAGGAATTTGTCTTTCTTTCCACCTTATGTTACAGCAAGCAGTCCCAAGAGATAAGGGTTGACTCCATAAACTTAGTCCCTCTTTGGGCTTCAAGCTGTGAGCACCAGTCTCACATGAGGAACTGACTAAAGTTACTTTAGTACTGCATATATGTGCTGTACAGGAAGGGGATGGGTTTACACACATACTCTTTTCCTTACTATACCCAGTTATATTTTTCCTTAAATACCACCCTGCTCCTTGGAAATGGAATGTTGTATGAGAGCAGTGTTTTCCACTTCGGGAGCCAGGTGTCTAAAACCTCTTTGCACCTGAATGTCTCTAATCCAAACCAGGCTTTCCTGAACATACACCAGACAGCCCAGTGTGGTGGTCTTAGACAGTATCCGAGTTGAACTTAGCTCTGCATAAAGTGCTTGGCCTTGCTTTTGTGACAGTAGGGTAGAGAGGTCCAGACTCCTGATCAGGATGCGTTGTGTGAAATTCATAACGTGCCTGTGCCAGGGCTCCTGATCCAAAGCTAGAGGTTGAACATGACCTGCTTTCACTGTTAGAACTGAATGTCTCAGGACAGGCATGCTGACAGAACTGGTCAGCAGCTGTGCTCTGGGCCTCTGATGTAAAGTTTCATGTTGCATGATTACAGATGGTCCAGACAGGTCCTTGTTCTGTTGCAGTGGTATTTGCACCTAGTGCTGCAGTGGGATACAGCCAGATTATAAATAAATGGGCATGGCCAAGAAACCACCAACATTTATGAACATTATCTGTATAACCAGTGTTGTTGTATTGTGAGGAATAGGGCAGAATACTGGAATGTTCTTATTTATTAAAGTATTTGGGGAAAAGAGTCTGTATTCTGCAAGCCAGAACTAGAGGCACCTTACACAAAATCTGGTAGTGGTGTCAGATATATTTACTTGGATGAGTGCCCTTATAGTCTGGGATACTGTTTTAAACCAGTGTGTGATTTCACTGTGGCCAATTTACGTGGTGGTAAGCTCTGATTTTCTTAAGAGTCTGTTCTGGTCCATGTCACACATGTACCAGTTTAAGTGTTAGCTAAATTTTTTGCCTGAGGTAACACTGGTATTATTGTTGTCACCAGTTCTAGTGTCACTGTTGTCACTATTGTGACAGTATAGCCAGTTTCTGTCCAGGAAAGAACTGGATAGGAATCTTTGTCACAAATTCCCTTGTGACAGCATTTTGAGGTTGTTTGGATCAGACTTCCCGAACTGTGGTGTGATGAATTCTTACAATCCAGCTGTCCTGCAGCCTGCATGAACACTCCAGTACATGAATTATGAGTTTCCAGTTAAAATCTTTTCAACTATATGCAAAAAAAATACGTCCTATCCAATGACAAACATAGATAAATAGTGTTTGTCAGTTCACTGTTCGGGTGTCCAGCCTCCTGAGCTGGGAAGCAGGAACAGGGAGCAGAATAAAGTCCCTGTAATCCAAGGGGAAGTGGTTAGTGACATGCTACACTACTTAGATACACAGAAATCTGTGGAACGGGATGGGATCCTTCAGGGGTACTGAGGAAGATGGTGGAAGTGCACAACACTTTCATTCATTTACTAGGTAACTGGGGAGGTCTCAGTGAGCTACAATATAGCAGATGTGACATCTGTCTACAAGAAGGGCAGAAGGAGAATCTGTGATACTGCAGGCATATCAGTCTGACCTCGGTGCCAGTGAAGGTTGTGGAGCCATGACATGACACATCCAAGACAACCAGATGATCAGGCCCAATAAGCATGTGTTTATGAAAGGCAGGTTCTGCTTGACTAACCTGATCTCCTTCTATGACAGGGAGCTTAGTGGATGAGGGAAAGGCTGTGGGTGTTGACTTCCTAGATTTCAGTAAAGCCTTTGACATTGTCTCCCATAGAAGAGAAACAGGCTGCTTATGGCTTGGATGGGTCTACTTTTTGCGGGATATAAGAAAATTACTTTGGCTGAGCCCAAAGAGTGATGGTGAATGGAGTTAAAACCAGTTGATCACAAGTGCTGTGCTCCATGGCTCAGTATTGAGGCTAGTTTTGTTCAGTATGTTTATCAATGATCTGGATGAGAGGATTGAGTACATCCTCAGTAAGTTTGCAGATGACACCAAGTGGAGTGGGAGTGTTGATGTTATGGGAGTTGAGGTTAGAGAAGCTGTACAGAGGGATCTGGACAGGCTGGATCTATGGGTTGAGGACAATGGTATGAGGTTCAACAAGTGCCAGGGTGCCAGGTCCTGCACTTGGGTTGTAACAACCCCATGCAATACTACAGGTTTGGGGGCAAGTGACTGCAAAGCTGCTCAGTAAAAGGATCTGGGGCTATTGTTGACAGCCAGCTGAACATGAGCCAACAGTGTGATCAGCTGTCTGGAAGGCCAATGGCATCTTGGCTTGTATCAGAAATAGTGTGGCTGGCAGAACTAGGGAAGTGATCATGCTCCTGTACTCATCACTGGTGAAGCAGAACCTAAAATACTGCATTCAGTTTTGGGTTTCTCACTACAAAAAGGACACTGAGGTGGACTATGTCCACAAAGAAGGGCGGTGAAGTTGCTGAAGAGTCTGAAGAACAAGTCTTTTGAGGAGCTTTCTCCAATTACCTGAAAGGATGTTGTAGTGAGGTGGGTGTTGGTCTCTTCTCCCTAGGATCAAGCAATAGGACAAGAGGAAATTGCTTGAAGTTCCAGCAGGGGAGTTTTAGATTGGACATTAGGAGAAATTATTTCATTGAAAGGGTTGTCAAGCACTGAAACAGGCTGCCCATCCCTGGAGATGTTTCAAAGGCATGTAGATGTGGTGCTTAGGGATGTGGTTTAGTGGTGAACCTTGGTAGTGTTAGATTAATGGTTGGACCTGATGATCTTAAAGGTCTTTTCCAACATCACTGATTGCTGTGATTTTATATTTCTGTGGTTTACTTTCTCTCTGCAAAGCGGGACCCGCTTGGTTCTCCCTGGACTGCCTGGAGCTCCCTGCCTCCCCAGTCCCCATCATGCAGTCAATTATCCTGTTAACAGGAACTGGGACTGCCTGGGGAGTTCTGTCGATCCCTCAGACCTCTGGTGGAGCCGGGACTGCCCGGGGCAGGTTCCTGTAGCTGTCAGTCAATTATCTCATCTCAACAGAAACTAGCTGGGGAGTTCCCGGGACTGCCCAGGGAGTTCCTAGGGTGACTCAGCACTCCCAGCATGTGCAGGGGCACAGCCCTTGTCCCCAGCTGCATTGTAATTACAGCTACAGTGTTAATTTGGAGGGCACATGCATACACCTACCTGGTGCATGGAGGCATCAATGTTGGAGCACTGAGAGGTTAAACCAGTTGATACTTTGGGCTATCTTGATTTTATCTGTCCAGCTGCCCAGTGGGCTTTGTCTCTTGATAAACATAGATGGTTGTGGGTTTATTTTTTTTTTGTGCTAGGCTGCCTCATCTACAAACTACTACTTGCAAAGTGCTTTTCCTGCCAAGAGGAATCCAAAGGGCCATGCTCACTGTCAATACTACTGGTTGCCAGTACCACTCATGACCTTGTTCATACAGAGCAGAACAAATGATGGAAAAATTAAAAAGATTTATTCAGTCCTTGTCTTGCCGGAAATCAGGATTTGCTCTTATGAACTAAGGTGTAAGAGCAACAGAAGTGGGAACGGTGTATTGGGCAAGCTGTTGTATTTGAGACCTTGGGAACTCTAGCTGGTTCGCACAAATAGATTCATCTAGTCAGAATAACAATATCTAACCATTAGAAAACTTTGAAAGACACAGTGAAGCAAACAAAGTCTTTGAAAACTATGATGAATATGACCTGCTTGAGAAGAAGAGTATTTGGATTTCTGCCAACAAGTGTATGGCTGCATTTGGTGGAAATGAAAAGGTCCTTGAGGTTTCTCTGATAAAGCTGGGAGTGTTTCCCTAGTAAGCAGTGGAAATGACCAGCATGGTAAGAGTGAGTGCAGATGTGTGGAAAACATCCTGGTCTAATGCCTGAAAGGACTACCTAGCAATCAAGGCATCAGAGTTCATCCCCTGGGTCCCCTGCTGCCTTGCTGCCTAACCTTGTCCAGCTTGGTTCTCCCTCTCTCGTTTTCACCAATGACAATCAGGAAGCAAATCTGTAATTTCCTTTGAGATTTTTTTAATGGGAAAGACAATGAAAGCAGGGAAATGTTACCATCTGGAGATGGAGTGTCACAGCTAGTGAATGCTCAACCTCCTGTGCATTGTTTCATGGAAATGCAGTAAGCTTGTATCAGGGGTTTTCCCATGTTTTCTGTAGAGATGTAAGATACTGAAAACTTTTTTTTTGCTTTCCTCCTGAAATATAACTCTTTATAATACACAGTGCCTTGCCTGACATGACATGTTGTGTAAATATTATTATTGTTATGAGGACAGTACAGCATGTTAGATCACCTTTCACTGAACCACATACTTTATAATTAGTGTAGAAAATTATGTCCTCTCTCTTTTTCTTTTTCTTTTTTTTTTTTTAATGGAGCTTGAATAGAAACATTGTTTGCTATGGTCTAATTACAGAATAGCCTTATCTGAGTAATAACTTGATTTCTGAGTATACTTGAGCTGTCTCATAAACCTTCTTCATCTGCAGCAGCAGTGAGCCAAAAGAGAAGTGTTGCTTTAAGCAAAACCTGAAGATGATCCTGATTGGAAACCTGAGCTATTTTTCACAATGTGGGTTTGAAGCTGAGTCGGTTTGTGTGTTCTGAGTAGGCTGGATGGATAAAGAGGTAGGATAAAGCTCTCCAATGTTTCCTTCCCTTCCCTTCCCTGGAGAGAGAGAAGATTACCCAACTGAGACAATATTACTTAATAGCTTGCCTTGCTGAACTGGTGTGAGAAGTCATTCATCACTGTTTTCACAGTGTTCAGGAAACAGATTAAAACCTTTTATCTCCTATAGGCATGGTAGGACAGCACCGAGGCTGCTATGTCACAGAAGTCTGTTGTGTCTCTCTTACTTGCGTTTCCAGATCTGTCGCCTTGTTGCTGAGATACATCAGTCATGACCTTTTCTAAATTCAGCGATTTAGAAGGCAGCTGTTGCCTTATTAATTAAAAAGGAAAGAAATAAACCCCAAACCCAGTCTCTTTTAACTTTTAAAAACTTCTATGTAGTTTTGTTTTCAAATTTGATCAGTCAAAATTGCTTCCCTCTAGTGGTTTTCAAACTGTATTTATGAACATGAATGGTGCAGTGCAGAAGTTTCTGAAGTTTTAAGAAGGCCATTTTTGGGGGAGAAAGTTCTGTACTTCATAAAACACAATTTCTTTGAAGGCTAATTAACTTTAAAAGTGCTAGGGACTTTCCAGCCATCGTAAACCCTATCCTAAATTTGATTTAGCCCAGACAGGTGCAGAACAAGTCTTGGCTTCTCAGTTAGCTGTCCCAAACATTGTCTAGGGATCTTCCATTCTTGCCTGGTTAACTGCAAGGTTACTGCTGCAGAGAGTACCAATCATGCTGAAATGTGTAAATTTAGCATTTAAGCCGAAATAATGACGTAGCCCACTGTGCAATGTATAATCCTAATAAGATTAAGCTTTAGCAAAGAAAAACATAAAAGATCTAACCTAATAAAATCATAATCTATTCTGAATAAACTGTATTATACATGTTTGCTGAATGGATTATATAAGTTTAATGAAATTACACTGTCTTAAAGCAGGATACAGTGAGTAGTAATGGCAGTTTTTCTATACGCAGTGCAAGAGAGTAAGGAAGAAGATGGGGATTATTAGAAAATTAGTTTAGTCAAAACAATTTAAAATCAAAAAGATAAAAGATGTAAATATAATAATAATTTTTTGAATACTGCAACAATGAGCTTAGTGCTTCTGTGAATGTATTAGCTAAGATCAAAGTAAGATACCCAGACATTTGTAACTTAGAAATAGCCAGAAAATACCTATAATGTTTAGAGGAAGAAGGAAGACTGGATTGACATAGTGTTGGGAGAGGAAGAACACAAGTATAAGAAAATGTAACACATTCTCAGCATCTGGTGAAATTATTGTTCATATTGCTTTAGTATATTCTGCATTTGACCATTCCATCTCTTCATCTGATACACGGTAGTGGATTCCACACTGTTAGCACTTCTGAGCCAGATGGCATGCACCCTGTCATGCTGAGATCAGGCTGGAAATATCATCTATGCAACACAGCTGAGATATGGTAGCACTTGAAAATTAATTCCTTAGTTGTTGTCCACTATGGCAGCATTTTTGCTAGGGATATTTTACTCATTTAAAAAGAATAACTAAATATGGGGGAGTTTGCCTTTAAAACATTTCCAAGTATTTTTGATAGTTTACCAGATTCCAGCTTAGCTTGTCATAGGGAGGAATAATATGTTTGTCCATATAAAAGTACTAAAAAGAAACTGCTTTTAAAGCTGTATTAACACAATTACTTTACCTCTCCAAGAACTGTGCTCTAGATTTTTTTAAGCCTTTACAAGACAGTCAAGAATCATGCTAAGACAGAACAATCTAAGACAACCTCTTCAGTAAGTGTAACCCAGTAAGGGATTTTCCTGGGTTGAGTGGAGGGAAGGAGGAGAGAGAAAGGAAGAGGTGCAAGCACTATGGCTATATTATTTATCAATTTTAATTTATTTTTTATTTCATGTGCTGAAAATTGTGAAGTCTAATAGATGCTGGAATACAGTGCTATAAAAATTACATTTTTAGAGACATTTTGGTTTTCTGATTTGTTAATTGAGTTGCATAGTGCACACAAAATGTTGGATTTTCATCTGTCCAGATTAAAACACATTTTGTGGTCCAACAGGCAGAATTATAAAATGCATCTCCTCAGAAACACAAAGCCTCATGAGCTTACACAGCTTTGTCCCCTTTCACAGCTCTGGAGTAGTGCTTAAGCACTTGAATTTAGACAACATAGTACCTATAAAAAACCAGACTGATGAGCCCAAATGGGTTTCTTTTCTATGCATAATTCCATACTTGGCTTTATTGATTTTGTGTCTGTAAAATCTCTTTGTTGTAAAACCTCATTCTTGATTACATTTGGACAGTACTGGTGGGCTTCAAAGAAAAGAAAATAGAGGAGGTTCTGTAGAAAGTAAAGGACAATATTTGAAGCAGTCCCTGAACTTACATCATATGGTAAGGGATTAGGCATGTTTTGTAAGCTGATTCATGTCATATGACTAAGTCATGAACATTTCCTAGTAAGGAATAGTTTTCATGTGTGACATTGTGGTTAGAGGAGCTTTCCCCCCACTTAAGGTTGTAAAGGGAGACATGAATAATTATTTGGAATGATGGCAGTGCTAGCTATTTATATGGCTTTACATCTATGCACTTACCAAAATACCTAATGGCTCGTCTGATAGAAATGTGCTGTGTTTTACTGTTGGACTGCAGGTTCTAATCTATGTGAGTGAAAGGAGGAATAGGAGAAATACATGTTTCAAGATTTCTAGTCAACAAAAAACTCAGAGTAAAATAGCATATCCATCAAAAGTATTCCTTTGGACTATTCTGGTTTTGTTCCCTTGTCATTTACTTTTCTCCTATATGTTGTGTATCTGGCTTCTCAGGCTACTGGTTTTTAACAGGCAGGGGCTGTGTTCCTTTTCTCTGTTGAAGAGGTCCATGATACTGTTGAAACCTGCTTCAGCAAGCAAAACAAACTAAAATGGCCATGGCAGCACTTCAGCCAGTTTAGACGAAGTTGTCGTGTGAGGTCTGACTGCATGCCCCAAATTAAGAGTCAGTGAATCTCCTGAGGTGCTACTGCTCTTTTGTCTCTGACCTGTAAAATACAAGTCTTGCTCCCCATTCCTTGCACAGAAGTAATGAGTCTGAGTAGTACATAGTACTTTTCACAGTGTTTGCACTTCAACTTTAATTAATTGTAGATTAAGTGATTAGACTTTTACATATAGATACTGTATGATATGCTTAAAATGATGTTGCTTCTTGGTTTTATTTCTTTATGTCTCTCTTTCATTTGTTTGTGATTTGCCTTTTCCTTATCTGAAGTCAGTATCTTCTCTGAGACAAGAATTGGTACTGGATTGTGTGTTGTCCAGCATCTGCTTGCTGTTAAAGATAGAGTGAAGGGAGGAGAAGCAAAATGATGAGAATAAATGCAAAGTGTCTGTGAATAACACTGGAATAGTTATGGACAAGAAGAATCACTAGCTTCATGTAGGCAAAAGCAGTAACAAATTTAATGAACAGCTACAGCCCATGGCTTTGTTCTGTAAACACAGTGCATTTTCTGTTAAGAATACCTTGTTATTCTCTACCTAACCTGGTGCTCTGTGTATTGCAACTACACATAATTGAGCTGTTGCTACAGGATTCAGGTTGTCCACACATGCCAGTGTATGCTCAGATACACTACAACCCAATCAAGTATGGTCCCAAAACAGAGTGCAATCAGTTGTGTTTATAGCAGGAAGAGAGATTAAAATCAGACTTAAATTATTTGAGACATTCTTAAAGTACAGTCTTAATTGCTAAAGCTTAGTGCATTTGTACATCAAATAATAATTACTAGGGGCTGGAGGAATGGAAGTTAAAGTGCCACAAGGTAACAACAAATAGTAACAGATACTCTCAGGCTATAAATGACATTCCTGTGGTTTGAAAATGAAAATCAGACCTTGTTCTGTGTATGACATTGTGAAGTCTGAAATATATGAGAAATTATAACTTTCAGCAATTTTGCATGAGGGTAGGGCTGATCTTTCATCTTCCTGTGGAAAGTCGTGGGTTATCTTAAGCATGAGTGCTGCTTTCATGAGTCAGGTTATGTCTGCCCCTCACACATGGGCTGGTGGCCTGCCCCCAGGGAGATGCCTGATGCCTGGGGCAGGGACTGCCTTGGTGCCCCTGGTTGCCCTGCTCCTGGCTAAGGGTGGGATGGGCCCTGACTGCCTCCCTGTCATTCCCAGCCCCCAGAGATCAGTCAGGCCACCCTGATACAGTAGTGTGAATTAACCTTCCGATAATATGGGTTATATTTGCAGGCTCTTTCCTAAATGCAGTCTTGCCTTTAAACAGTGGAAGCTTACCTGGTGAGTGAGGCACAGGTGCCTAATACACGTGTGTGCACACACACATGAGCATGCGCTTCATGTAACCCCTGACACACGGCATTTTTTGGAACTTGTAAAAGTTAATTAATTTCCCATGCCCTTTTGTTTTTTCTTGCTGGTTTTCTGAGTGTGGCTCCCATGTTTGATTCTGGCAGTGCAGTCTGCTTGTCAGCCTACTCAGACACTTAGTTTCATAGAGGGGGACATGAAATAATTAGTAAGTGCTGTTAATCTCAAACATAATTTGAGGACAGTGTATTCTCCATTTTCAAATGTAGACACAGGAAAAGCTACCCATGAATAACAGTAGTGCTTCTGCAGACTTTTGCATTTCTTCTGCTCTGAGCTCTAAGGAATGCTTTTGATTACAGGAGTGCGCTTGAAGGAGAGTGAGTCCACCAGCAATGAAATCCTAGATTCAGTGAATGTAATGGGAGCGTTCTGCCTTGGAAGGAGTAGTGACAGAATTTCCATTGACCTCAGTTGTGCAGAGATTTATTCTGCCCTGTGAAACCCCACAGCAGAGGAGAGAAGGGGAGTCTCTGTGGCCTGAGAAAAAGTTTAAGAGGAAATACGTTCTCTGTCTGACTCTCAGAAGTAAAATTAGGAGGAATATGGGTATGTCATTAGCTGCTGTCCTGCAGTGTGCACCTTGTGGAAAAACTGTCCTACTGAAGCAAGTCTTTATTGTCTTTTAGGAGACAGACATGTATGAGCAGTTCACTTCAATCATTCATAAGAAAACTTTTATATATATAACAATATTACATATATATATGTATAAAATTAATAGATATCACTGTTTGAGAAGGATTCTGAGCTGCTTGGTTGCGTCTTCTATTCATATCTATTTTCTCCTGTAGCAACTTAACAAGTGTTTGCTCAGAGTTTTGTGAATTTTGTATTACTAAAATACTTGTAGGTGGCCATTTCTGTTTCTTGTTGTTATGTTATCACAGATTAAGGGGCACTTACTGTAGTAGCAACTATAGTAGCAGTGGCCCCTGTAGGCTACAATGGAGAAAACAGGGTCAGCAGTAAGTTAGTTTTTATACCTGGTTTAATGATTTCCTTGGTTTTGCATACTCTGGTTACAAGTTTCTGCCTCTGTCACTGTTACATGGTATAAGGAAGGGATCCTGTTTCCTCTCAGATGTATATTTGCCATTTTGTAAATCACTGTTTTTCTTCCAACTCTAGTTAGAGGCAAAACTGGAAGATATTTCCTCTGAAGTAATGCTTCTGGTACAGATTCACCACTTCCAGATTTTTGAAAGAAGGTCCTAAGTCTGAAGTAACTCTAGGGCACTTTGGAGAATATTGTTTAAAGGGATTTTCTGCTCCCTTGCTGTGAATTTTTCATATCTCTTAGGCAGCATTCACACCAAGGAGCATGGACTTTAAAACTCCGTTTCATACCATAAAGCACCAGTAGCTGCATGCTACGCTTTGCCAGACCCACAAAGGATGTGAATCGTTACTGACTCCGGCTGTTCAGTTTATGCTGCTGAAACTTGTGCAGCTCTGGAAGTCCTCACTCTAATCCTACATGTTGATAGGTGTCAGAAGAGTTTTCTCACACATTGTAGAAAGGAAAGGAAGAACTAGAACGTAAGTACATGCACTATATTTATATGAGTAAGTGGGAACTGTGCCTCCCTGAAGAGTATATGAGTTTTCATTTGCTATGAATGTGCTCAATGTGTAATTGTCTTATTTCTACATGAATTTTTATTTGTTAATCTTTTTGTAGAATAGTTTACTTCATACCCACTCTCCAAAATCTTTGTGTACTTTCTTTCCCTTTGGGAGTTTTCAGCTTCCCTGATGGATACTGGGAATATAACACAGCAGAGAGGGAGCAGTCCCTGAGGTTCCTAGAGTGTGTGGAGGATAACTTAACACAGCTGGTGAGGGAGCCAACTAGGGAAGGTGCTCTGCTGGACCTGCTCTTTGTGAACAGAGAAGGACGTGTGAGTAATGTGGCAGCTGGAGGGCATCTTGGGCACACTGATCATGAAATGATAAGAGTTTGTGATTGTTGTAGAAAGGAGATCAACAGAACTGCCACCTTGGACTTCCAGTGGGCAGACTTTCACCTTTTTTCAGAGACTGGCAGACAGATTCTCTTGGAAGGCAGTCCTTTATTGGATGCAAGGGGGAACATAATGGTCAAGGATGAGGAAAAGGCTGAGGTGTTCAATACTTTCTTTGTCTCAGTCTTTAGTAGTAGGACTAGTTGTTTGCTGGGTACTTAGCCCCCTGAGCTGGAAGATAGGGATGGGGAGCAGAATGAAATCCTCATGATGAGTTGGTTAGTGACCTGCTGCATCACCTAGACATGCACAGGTCTATGGGATTGGATGGCATACACCCAAGAGTGCTGAAAAGAGAGCTTGCAGAAGTGCTCACCAAGCCACTTTCCATCATTTACCTGCAGTCCTGGCTAACTGGGGAGGTCCCAGTTGACTGAGGATTGGCAAATGTGGCACCCATCTACAAGAAGGGTCAGAAGGAAGACCCAAGGATCTGCTGACTTGTCAGTCTGATCTTGGTGCCAGGGAAGGTCATGGATCAGATCATCTTGAGTACTATTATGCAGCATGTGCAGGGCAACCAGGTGATCAGGCCCATTTAATATGGGCTCATGGAAGGCATGTCCTGCTTAATGAACTTGATCTATTTCTATGACAAGATGACCTGCATAATGCATGAAGGAAGGGCTGTGAATGTTGTTTACCTGGACTTAGCTTTTCTCACTGTCTCCCACAGCATCCTCCTGGAGAAATTGGCTGTTCATGGCTTGAATGGGTGGACACTTCTCTAGGTAAAAAAACTGTCTGCTTGACCAGGCCCAAAGAGTAGTGGTGAATGGAATTAAATCCAGTTGGCAGCTGGTTACAAGTGGTGTTCCCCAGGGCTCGGTTTTGGGGACAGTCTTGTTTAATATCTTCATCAGTGATCTGGATGAGGAAATAGAGTGCTCTCGTAAGTTTGCAGATAACACCAAATAGGGTGGAAATGTTGATCTTCTTGAAGACAGGAAGGCTTTGCAGAGGATTCTCAACATAATGGATACATGGGCTAAGATCATTTGTATGAGATTTAACAAAGCCAAGTGTCAGGTCCTGCACGTGGGTCACAACAACCCTATGCACAACATCCTGCCAAGTGTTTGGAAAGCTGCCTGGCAGAAAAGGAGCTGGGAATTCTGGAGAGGCCACACCTTGAATACTTTGTTTGGTTTTGGGGTTCTCACTAGAAGAAGGACATTGTGTTGCTGAAGTGTGTCCAGAGAAGGGCAATGTAGCTGGCAAACAGTCTGGAGAACATGTTTTTTGAGGAGTGGCTGAGGGAACTGGGATTGTTCTGCGTGGAGTAGAAGAGGCTGAGTGCTCTCTACAGATACCCGAAAGGAGGTTGCAGTGCAGTGAGTGTTGGTCTCTTCTCCCTAGCAGCAAGTGATAGACAAGAGAAAATGGCCTCGTTACATTAGAGAAGGTTTGGATTGGATATTAGGAAAAGTTTCTTTACTGAAAGAAATATCAGGCACTGGAAGAGGCTTCCCAGGGAGGCAGTTAAGTCACCATCCCTGGAGGTGTTCGGAAAACGTTATTAGGTCTATGGATGGACTCGATGATCTTAGCTAGCTGAACAATGATTTGCTGGTTCTATGATATCATTGTATTTTACCTTGATATGATATCCTAGTAATAGGATAATGGGAAGAGAAGTTGTTCAGTTTGTGATTGATTAGTGGATGTACAATCTGAATTCCCTTGGAAAGTGGGCGTGTGGTTGTTTGAGTCTCTGTTTTTTTGGAGAGAGACCATTTCAGGGAATCATAGTTAGAGCAGCAAACAATCCATTAGTCACTTGTCCAAGCCCTGCCAGCATAATGCTGTTCCCTGCAGTACATTATTGAATGTTTTGTCCAATATCGGTTTGAATGACTCAAGCCATGACTCTTCCACCACTTCCTCTGAGCAACTATTTCATGGTCTAATAGAGCTCAGTGTTAGGAAATATTTCCTGGTACTCAGCCTAAACTTTTTAACACCCAGATTGATCTCATTACTGTTAGGTATATTTTTTTTCCCAGTCCCATCCTAAATCTTTTTTCCTTCTTTGGTGTTCACACTCTTGTGTGAATAGTAGCTGGTATCATATCTCCTCATAAGTCAAGCAAATGCATAATTAGTTCTTCTATTCCTTCTCTCCAAATAGGCCATCTGTTTGGTGGAAAACAAGGATGAGTATGGGAAGTTTTTTTGTCCTACTAAGTGGTTATTTCAAACAACTAATACAAAAAAGTGCAGCAGGAGTTCCTGCGGTTCTGTAGCTCCATGGAGCCCCAACTTTTATATACAATGTTTTTTCAGGAGTTGTGTAAATGTGGTAACTTTTCCAGTTGAAGTAGTAATACCTCTTTTAGCATAATACCCAGCTCTAGCACTAGTAGTCTGTCACATTTCATGGCTTCAGGGAATGTTTTGTAATGTTGCTCCATCTATTTATCAAGCAAATTACATGTAGCTGCAGCCTGGAGAGGGGAGGGCAATGGCAGCAGAATTGCAAGCAGATCGGGAGGCCATTTGAACGTCTGTCGTTCACAGCTTTACAGCCAGAATTTGCAAGTATTTCAGTCATACAAGGAGGTTTGAGAAAGGGAATGTACTTCAATCCATCCACTGTTATATATCTCTTCATTTCCCATCTTGTTTCCTTCCTGCCTGCCTGATGTTTTTTCTTTCATTTCATTTTATGGGTAAAAAATGCTGTGGCTTGGGAGCCAAGTTCAATGGAGTAAAACAGGAAGGAGTGGCTGCAGTTCAGTCCTTGGCAGGTGGCGCGTCTGAGGTGAGGATGGGAAGTCCCACCTCAATGGTCCTTCCACTTTAACCAATTCTACCCATACATGAGAAGCAGTGGATATTCAGGGCTTCAGTCTAGAAACACAGGTGGCCTTTATGTGGAAAATCTTCCTATATTCCTATATTGATGTTTTCCCACTCTCCATGTCACAATATTCCTCATGTGTGCAACCTGCTCACTGCCAAAGGTCTAGTATTTTTTGTGTTCAAGAGTGTGTTCTCCTTCCATGCAGGTTATCCAGGCTGTGTTCTTCGGTATCTGTGTCTTGACTGACCTGTCCAGTCTTCTCACTAAAGGAAATGATAGTCAAGAGCAAGAAAGACAGCTGAAAAAACTCATTTCTCTCCGTGACTGGGTGATGGCTGTTCTAGCTTTTCCTGTTGGAGTGGTAAGTATGATATTGATGTGCACGTCTTTACAAACTGAGTAAGTGGTGCTATTTACTGATTGTTTTCTGGCTGAGAGGCATACCACCTCTGTGCAATGCATAGGCTATGTAGAAAGGAAAAAATGGTAGAGATTATTTTAGTACTCATGTTTTTGACAGGTGTAAGGGATCACTGGTGTTGGTGAAATTTATTTTGTTTGGTAAAAAAAATTACAATATGAACTTGATTGTACAAGTGATTTCAAATGCAGCATCTTGAGAATCAGTCTGGATTTATTCTGCACCATGTGTCATCTTCAGGAATAGAGAAAGTGCTGACTGTGTCATGTGTCACACCACAGCGACCTGACCCAGAGTTCAGGCTGTAAGCCATTTAGTCATGGGCAAGAAGAGAGGTCAAAGTCCAGGTTGCTCCCTCTTAATCCTGGAAGAGATTCAGACCTGACAGAAACAGCATAGAGGGGAAAAGGGTTTGTCAATAGTGTAAAAAAGCACACAGTCATGGAAAAATCTTTTTTGTTTTTCATATGTCTTCCTGGAGATGCTGCACTGGGACATTGCACATTGCTTTCATTGGCAAAAGATGCCATTGACATGTCTTTGCATGTCTTGTCCCACACACTGAAAACAGCTGAAAATCCAGAATTTCATGGGTTTTTACTAGGAAGTGTGATCCATGTCAATCTAGTTCCAAGTCAAGGTTACATAAAAACGTATGAACCTTTCATTGATATCTTGCTTTTATTATAATTCAGGATCTAAATAAAAAAAAATCACTGGAAGCATTTTTGTTTTCATGGTAGGCCGGCTTAGAAGAGTGTCTGATGTCTCTAAAGTACTGTTTCACAGAAGTTGATCACTTGCTGTCAGTTAACAGCAGTTAACGCAGCATATCAATCTATCATTTATAATTTGATATATTCAGAGATGCTTTCTAAAAAAATGTGGTTTCACCATTTATGTGAGATTTCACAATATGTGAAGAATTGCAGAATGCTTGTGGAAAGTTAGAAAGTGCAGAGCATAGCTGAAACACTCTGCAGGTATTTCTTTTATAAAAACCCAACTGGTAGCCTTCCCTTACTCGACTTGCTGGCCTGCCTCTTCAGAGCTGGCACAATTCATGTCGAGGTCACAGACTGCAGTTCTCCAGCTATGATAGAAGAAACTGAATCAGTATGGGTTTTGGAAAATCTATGCCTGAACAAGTTTGCAAATACATGTTTTATGGGTGTGGAATTTTAGGTTGCATTTGTATTACAAGGGAATTTGTGAATTAGAAGTACTTGTGATTGTGATTGGCAACAGATGCTTTTCCTACTGTGTTGATGGTATAAGTGAGGAAGGAGAACAACATCACATTATTTGTCTTTATAGAAAGATCTTTAGTACCTTTTTCAATCTAAAACCGTAATCCTTTACATGCAGTAGAGCACACCCTCCTTGCTTCCCTCGTGTTGCTCAGAATTCCGGGGTCTCTCCTGCCTTTGTTTTAGCTCTATGTGGTTGTCTGTGTGCTCCTCCACCCTTGCAGTGCTCCTTCACTTTGTTTTGGAAGTTCTGCACATTTCTTTCAGACGTGTTTCCCTTCACATCTGTAAGGGAGGAATCCCAGGTAGCCATTGCTTGTGCTAGAAGTGCTGCTGCAGCATACATGAGTTGGTTCCCAAAAGACATGTTACATACCTAGGGCTAGCTGCTTTCCCAAGGGTTTCACACAGAAACAGCATCTGTCTCAAACTAAAAACCCCAGACCTTCAGCAAATACTAAGATATTGCCATACTCATTGGACTCTCCATTTCTAAAGGAGACTTTTCTGTGGTGAGAGGGAGCAATTGACTACCACATACTATTTCACTTTGCTTCTTATAGTGAAAGTCTAAAAGTACTGCTTTCATTATTGGTTCTTCTGGCTACTGAGAGACAAGCAGCAGCACTTCATAACTTAACACTGGTCTTAGCTCCTTCCTGAAACCTGATCCTCTCCAGCAGCACCCAGACTCTGCAGCTACCACTTGCCAAAGCCTTGGTCAGTGCTGGAAGGACTGCTAGCTACTGAGGGGTCTTCTTTGGTGGAATTACAGGTAGAAGGAGTTTAAGGCCTGAATGTAGAAAATACCTAATGCTGACTTTGTTTTCTAAACAGTTATTTATGTCTAAGAAAATACCCAGTGAAATTTTGGTGTGCCAGAGGTGCTTGTTAGAAGGAAGTTATTAAACACCAGGGTGTCCGCAGGAAAAAAGTTGAAGATCCCTTGCTTACTGTATTCTTTCAACAGCTTCCTCACTCCAAAGGGAAAAAAGAACAAAAGCTCAAATGCAGACTTTCTTTCTTTGAGACTTACTCACTTACCTCTCTGGGGAGCTTCTCAGTGGTTTCCAGTAGTGACACAAGGGAACCTTCACACAAGGAAGTTGGACAGATGTGAATAAAATCCTTGTTGGATTTCTAAGGTAACAGCAGTGGTTGTACTTAAATACTTTGTCAGTTACCTTAACATCTGAATTATTTTTATTGCTCACTGTTTTACACAAGGCATGTTTATGTTTAGGGAATAATGCAAGTACATGGGGAACATTTTGAAGCCCGCAAACTGTAGTTTTTTAAGAGCAATTCAACACAATTTTTTCTGCATTTCCTGCTTACTGAAGCCCTTGAGATGACTTGTTCTGGAAAAAACAGATGAGAAAAGGGGTTTCTACTCCCGAGTCAAACAATGATGTGTGGAAAAAAAAAAGTAACAAAATAAAGTATTTAATTTTTAGTACTTCCTAAAAAAGTATTACATATAAACCACCGGGGAAGTCTGACCACCAGCCTCCTCTCACCTTCCAAAGGAGGGGAAAGAACCAGACCATGGGCAAACAATCTCCTTGGGTGGCTTTCCAACAAACCAAATCTTGCAAAATCTTTGCAGCATATCACATCTCTCCAGTGTTGTGTTAAGCTTTGTGTATATTCAGGGGCTCAGATACAACTGAATTCCTGACCTACCATTTTGTACAGGGGCATGAAGACATTAAAATTAATCTCTGAGGGTCATAATGACCACTGTTTACCTCCTCAAATTCGGCAAGGGCAAGTACAGAGTCCTGAACCTTTGGAGGAATAACCCTATGCATCAATTTAGATTAGAGGTTGGCCTGTTGGCAAGCAACTCTGTGGAGAAGGACCTGGGAGTGCTGGTGAACAAGTTCACCTTGAGCCAGCAGTGTGCCTTCATGGCCAAGAAAGGTATTCTGGGATGCATTCAAGAGAGTGTGGCCAGCAAAGTCAAGAGAGGTTCTTCTCTACCTCTGCTCTGCCCTGATGAGGCTGCACCTGGAATATTGTGTCCAGTTTTGGGCTTCCCAGTTCAAGAGGGACAGAGAACTACTGGACAGAGTCCAGTGGAGGGCCACGAGGATGATTCTGTGATTGGAGCATCTTTCATATGTGTAGAGATTGAGAGACCTGGGGCTCTTTAGCCTGGAGAAGAGAAGCTTGACAGGGGATTGTATAAATATCTGAAGTGTGGAGGTCTGGGTCTGGTGGTGATGGCCAGTTATAGGACAAGGGGCAATGGGCACAAACCAGAACACAAGAGGTTTCATTTGAAGTTAAGGAGAAATGTCTTTACTTTGAGGGTGATGGAGCACTGCAACAGGCTGCCCAGAGAGCTTGTGGAGTATCTTTCTCTGGAGAATTTCAAAACCTTCCCAGAGGGATCCTGTGCAACCTGATCTGGGTGTACCTGCTTTGGCAGGGGGGTTGGACTAAATGATCTCCAGAGGTCCCTTTTAACCTGGCCATTCTGTGATTCTGTTGTTGTTCTTTTTAATAGAATACTCAATAGAATGATATCAGAAATCAACAGACCAATTTTCTATGCAGTAAAGTCTTATTCCACAAAAAGCCTGTGGACAACATGTCTTAGCTCTGTATTATTTTGATATAAGCCTGAGATGCTATTTAAATGCCTGAGAAATGAGGAAGCATCCATCGAACAAACATGCTCGCATAGGCATTTTAGAAGTTCATTACCAATTCTCATCTATACTGGCTGAACCCTCCCCCCTACCCCCTTTATCAGTGTAGTAATTTACACTGATATATCACAGAACAATTTACACTACTAAAGAAGTATGACACTCCCTAGAAAATCAGAGACTATACCAGTGGTTTAGACTATTCCTGTGTTTATCTGTTTGTTTCACACAGACATGAAGCTGCTGAGTTTCTGTGGTTAATTAGTATCTGTGTAAACTGTATATGATTTTATCAATATGTTGCTTGTAATTGTTACCAAACAAGAGGAAGAAGAGATAAAACAGGCATTTGTAGCTGTTTGAGACTGCGTTTAGTAGAAATAGCAAGAAGATAGAAAACCGATATTGTTACATATTATAATAAAGATTACTGCCTAGAAAACTACAAACTCTACTGTTAATCTTTTATGTCATGTGGATTTAATAGCTCCATTTGGGTCTGAGTCTAAGGTAGCCAGAATGTTCTAATGTTCTATAAACTTCTATAGTTTCAAAAACCTGTGATACAATACAGAGAAAGCCAGACATGATTTATCTCTTCTCTCTGTATTTGCAAAAGGAAAGCTTATCACTTTTCTTCTGTAGATTGACAGTGTTGCTGTTCTGGGATCATATCCCCAGGAAAGATGTGTAGGCATTTGCTGCAGCCTCCTTTTTACCTTGTTGTTTGGCCACACTACAAAATAATTCTATTTCCATACCTGGCTCCACCATTCAAAAATGTCTGTATTCTAGATTGTGGCCTCGTGTGGTGGCATGGTGGCTGGTGAGGGAACATGAGTGAGCAGTGATGCAATTACCTCTTGACTTCTATGACTCCATCGGAGTCTTCCCTGATTTTTAGTTGCAGCTCTTCGTAATCTCCTTCAAATTGGTTTTGTGTGATACTAGGCTAGCACTGGATCCCTTCTAAACCTAGTACCATGCAAATTTGTGCTTGCTGTGATCTACTTTTAATAACACTTTGCTTGTATATGTAGCCTCAAAGAAGCTCACAAACAATGTATTTATACTTGTAGTTAACCACAGATGTCTTGGGAGATAGAAAGCTTACCTTTAACTGTATTTAGAAGAAATATTGTCAAGGTCAAAGGGTTGGGGTTTTTTTTTTGTGTTTTGAGGCTATACAGGAAGTTAGTGAACTTAACTGTTCAGCCTGGCCAAAAACACAGAATGCAGGAAAACAACGTTCCACTGGGTTCATTTTTTGTATGCATAACATTTATTGTTTGGGCTCACTTTGCTTCCATTTGTGGTGTTTTGATAAGGCCACTTATTTTCTCTTTTGAATCACCATTTCCCAATTTGTCCTTTAAATTTTTCCCTTGACAGTGCCACATGTGCTTCTCATGTCTTCTGAAGCTTTAGAGATGAATGAAAGACAAAGACTCAAGGAATATCTTCTTAGATGAGAAAACAGAGTTTAGTTTTCAGCCTTTTTTTCCTGTTCTATGTTCAACAGTACATTAGATACCTACCACAAGTGAGATACTCCATGTTTTCAAGTAGTTTCCATGATCTCCTTGAAAATTCAAGGTTGCCTTTTGTTTGCAATGACCCTAGATAGGGTAAATGGCAAGTGAGGGACTCTTCTGTCCTTTTACATGTTGTTTAACCAAGTAATCATCATCTTTGGAAAGTTGACTCCTGTACAAAGCAGTGTAAAAACAATTGCTGGTGCCTGTTTTCTTCCTTGAAATTCAGGCCTCAAGTTTGTCTAAAGAGAAAGTGGAAGGATGACATTTATGCCATTTTTTCATGGGAACAAAATATTGTCCCCCTGAAAGATGTCTGGTGCATATGAGCAGCCTATTCATCCTGGTGCGTACCATGACAGTCTCCACAACAATGAGAAATTGTGCCACAAGGAAGACAGCATGAACATGATAGCTCTCATTTCTAATTGAGCCTCACATTTAGCTTTACATTGAGCCTTGAGTTCTGATTGAGCCTTACACAGTCAGTGTAAAGAAGCAGATCAAGCATAGAAGTGATTAAAAAATATCAGACCAACAGTTGGTTGTTAATCAAAGTAAAAAATTTCAGAAGCAGCCAAGGTAGCTAAGCAGCAAGTCCTTGTTACAGTTATCTTTGTCCAAATAATTCATTTGTATAGTTCATTGTAGGTCATAGTATAATAGTGTCATGGGTTCAGTTGGAATTTGCTGTTGTTACTCAAAACCATTCTGCCTCATGCCGTCTTTAAAATGAAAGTGCTGGCTAGAGTAAAGTACTATGGGCCTTGAAGTTCAGATTGTAACATGAGAGGCCTTCTGTTCTGGTTGCTGCTTTTGGATTCTGGGTTTTGGGGTTTGGCTTTTCTATGGGGATGGCTGTGGGATGGGTGGGTGTTTGGTAGCTCACTGGCTTGGGCTTTAGTTCGCTGGCTTCTGCTACTGCTTTATGCATTTTGCTACACTTCTGCAATAAGCTAAGGTAATTGTGCATTGTATTATCTCGTATTTTTTTCTCAGTAAAGCTTTTTCTCTCATACTCTTTATCTCAACCAAGATGTTTTTTCTATGTTATTTTTTCCTCACTTCTGTGTTGGAGGGAAACAGACAATTAACCTGTTTACAAATAGTTAATTTTTATAGTTTCTAATCTAAATGAACTAACTGTAAGGAAAGGTAAGGTAAACTATTCAGACTGGAAGGGATCTTCCCCAGGGTGTTGGGTTAATCTCAGATCAGGTCATCCCCTAAGATAGTTTACTTCTGTAGCACCTTGGGGTTTGCGCACTTCCTTTACCTTATGTCTGCCTTGTGATAGTGCTTTGCTAAGCAGCGTTTGCCGTCTGTAATTCCAGATGGTTGCAACTAGCTAGATTGATCCTGTTCCATCCATTGGCTGACTTTGGTTAAGGGACAGATGGCACGTCCCCTCTTTTCTTGTCTTTACCTCCTTGGCAAAGTCTATTGTTTTATTTTAGTCCCTACAAAAGTCACAGGTCAAAACATGCCATCTTTGTTGTATTCTGTGTATTAGGGTTCAACCAAATCCTAAGTGATTTTTTTGTGCTTTGAGACTTTCCTGGAAAAAAGCTGTATCAACTTTGATCTTCATTAATCTGAGAATATGTTTTTATGTCCCAGTTGGGCTTACCAGGTTCACAGAGACCCACTGTGATAATACATGACTTCTAGGAAGCCTATAGAGAAGAGGATACTTTGCTTCCATTTTCCCTGCTGTTCAGCTATTCATATCTTGGCACTTATGTGTCAGCAGGTGCATAAAAGCTAGGCTGTGCCAATGCCAAGACTGGCCCAGAAGAGAGACTTCTTATGGTACTTTACACTTGCAATATTTTTTGGTCTGTCCATCATAACTTTGTTTTCCCCTGGCCTCAGTGCACTAGTCAAATAGTCCAGGCTTATTCTGAGCAGGTACTGATAGCTATCACAACAGAGGGACAAGTGTTCTGGAAACCAAGAAACTATGTACTGTATTCACACTGAGGGAACAGTGTATTGGCTGGCTGAAGTCTGCATATCTGTGGTTAGAACAAGGTGCCATGGATAAACTGCAACCTCAATTTTAGAATTCCAGAGTCAGAAGTATATGAAAAAACTTGCCTACACTATCACACATACTAGTAATTTGCTGACCTTGCTGTGCTCACCTTGTATTTCTTGCACTTTCTTTTACTGACCCCCAAATTAGCTGTTAAATCATCAGCCATATCAGTTTAGATGTAACTGAATACTTCCCTGCTGATCTGAGTGAAAGTCCTATCTTATACCTCTCAGACTTTAAACTTGGACTTGTTACTACTGTTTAAGGATCCCCAAAAATGGACATTCAAAAGCTCCTGGCCCAAGTATTGGGTTTTATGTCTGTAAACAATAATCCTTTTATTACTAGAGCACTGTGACTCTTTCAAGGTATGAAAGCAATTTTGTTTTAATTAGAATATTACTTTGTTCTTTCCCCAGCTAATGTAAGCTAAAACTGTTATTTCTGTACATTTTTGTGGGTTTCCATTGTCTTGCTTTTCAGACATCAGGCTATCTTTAAAGAGTTTGTGCAGACTTTGGCAAAAATTTAGCCTAGTGCAAACTTTATCTGAGCCATCTGTCCTGTCCTTGGTCTAGAGGAAGTAATGGTCCTTCTCTAGGCTCCTGATTAATGGTCTCTGACAAGAACCAAGCCAAACCTCATATTGACAAACAACCTCTTTTCTGTGCATCCTAGTCCATGAATTGTTTGCAGAATGGTTAAAGAAAACTTAATTTTTCTTTTTAAACAATGCAATTTTGGTGGCTGACATGCAAAGGTACAAAGATGAGTTTATAGGCTTCTGTTCAGGGGTAAATGTTTCATATTTACATGTTCTATGAATTCCAAGTGATATTTTACCTGATTTTTCATTTTGTTTTCTATTCTGTCAGTGAAACATTATTTATGTGCCACATCTGCTGCTAAAGTACAGTTCTCAGTTGTAATTTGGCTACAGGCATGTATGTCAAAAAATCAGACTGTTTTCCAAGAAAAGTCAAAACCCCTGTGAATGCTAAGAATAATCCAGATCCCCACTGTTGGTTAAAGGATGATTTGGTCAAAAGCCAGTAATGACTGGCTCTGTCTGTAGATCATTTGCTATATTCCCCATTTTGCTATCCAAAATATGTAGGTAATTCTTCAGAAGCATGTGTTTTAAAATGCCTTGTCTTGTCTTTTTTCCCTTCATAGTTTGTTGTGACGATGTTTTGGAGCATCTATATCTACGACAGGGAACTGGTTTACCCAAAACTGCTTGATAATTTCATACCAGCATGGCTAAATCATGGAATGGTGAGTAAAGTAATGCAAACACCTCCTTGCATACACAGAATTGTAAGGAGCTAATATCCCTGTGCATGCCTCTGCATATGCTTAGAACTAATCCCCTCAGAAGTAATTAAGGAACATTGTTTGCAAGCAAGAATAACATCTTTTCCTGACTGTTTGAGTCATGTTTGAAATCATGTTAGGTTGAAGTAGTGAATATTTAAACTGATGTATGTCCTATGTCCCAGGCTGTTTGTGGGGATTGGCTCTTTTCTGTGATAAAGTATCTTTCACAGAGCAATGTCACCCCAGTCATGAGGAAATTTAATCAAGAGAGATTTTTGCACAAAATAGAAGTTCTGACTTTGGCAGATACTGCTTTTCAATGGTAGAAAGAAACACTTGAATGAATCTTTACCATTCTAACAAAGCAGATGAAAACACTTTAACTAAAGTGCTTGTTCAGGAAAATCTCACTGTGCTTTTTGGACTTGTATTTTTTTAGGAAGAAAAACCATAATTGCTCATTTCTCAAAAGTATACCAAACTTGTGTAGCAAGGATCTGAGTATTTTTACTAATGTGGAATTCCATTCATCAGTGCAAAGTTTCAAAATTGCTGGTTTGGTAATCACAAAAGTAGTGCCTTGAGAAGAAATTTGACCTTTTCATCCCTCTCTGCTATGTCAAATCAGATATTCATTCTCTCAACTCTATGTTTAAATGCTAAGGGAAGGGTAAAACCACACTTTGCCATCAGGTGCTTGCTACTGTTTATGCAGCATTTGGAGTTGAAAAGCATCATGTTTGTTTCTCTAGTTAAGTCTGTGCAAAATGTTTCATTATTACTTCGTTTTCCATATCAAGGTATGGCAAAACATTTGGCAGTGCTGTTGATCAGTAGATGACAGCAGAACTCATCCTCTAGGGTGTGTATTACCAGAGCAGGTCAAGATTTGTCCACTACTGCTGGGCTTGATAAATTGGTCCTTTATGGGGTGGAGCAGGTGGCAATGCTATTCATTTATTCTCTAAATTGGGTGTTAAAGGAGCACTATGCAAATTGCTACTGACAAGAGGAGCATTGGATTCTGCTAGATACTATATGTTTTTATGATACTTTGAAAGGAACAGCATGATATTATGTGTGTGTAGAACTAAGAGTCTGACGACTCCTGCTGTGTTTGTTCAGACTGTCCTCCCTTGAGTTTTGAGGTTGCAAACTGAATACTTGGAAATGTTGCCAAGTCATACATACACACATTCATTTTTTTTTTTCCCCACACCACACCACTGCCAGCTCTGTTGACATTTCTTTCAGGTGACATTCCACATACTGAATGTGCCTAGCCTATAAAATTTTTCATCAGTGTACGTTGTGAAGCAGTTGACAGCAAACAGCCCTATGTATTCAGGAAATATCCTCTGTACCATAACCAAAAGGCAGTTCAAGCTCACGTGGCTCTGTAGGAATGTATACTTACTGAAATATTTCACAAGGGCTTTTATTTGAGATTTTTTGACATAGCAGAGTTTGGTGAAAGGAATTGTGTGGAAATCATCTTAGACTTTTTTCAAGATGAAACATTTAGAAGGCAGTTTTGAAAGTCTTCTGTAAAGGGTTTGCTGTGTCGATGTCCATTTTTTGCAGTTCCTTTAGCTCAGTCACAGAGAAGGCTTATGGCTCGTGGGTTTTTCACCACCTTTCAGTCTAATTCTCTCTAATGTTTTATCCATCATTTTATCCTCACCAGTTTTCATACTAATCAATTCTGATGCATTAACCATTATAATACGAAGGGGTTCTTAAATGCTTTGAGAATGCTACCATCTCCCTTAGTAGCAGTTACAACTGTGAGATGGCAGATTTTAGAGACTGTGATAGGGGTCCCCCTGGTGAAGGGGTAGGACCTCTGGCAATGCAGTTTTAGAGACACTTGGATCTCTGGATGTTGTTTTATACAGAAAGAAACATTTATTCCCATCTTTTCCTGCACATTTTGCCAGCAGCTGTGCACATTCAGTGATAGCACTAGAGTTGGCAGGGCTCATTGGGAGGGCTTTAAACTAGGTTTGAAGGGGGTGGGTGATGAAACTAGTCTCTCCGGAGAGGAGACAGAGGGACGTAAACTAGAGTGAGTTGAGAAATCAGCAGCCCAGCTGAAGTGCATGTACACCAGTACATGCAGCATGGGTAACAAACAAGAGGAACTAGAAGTCTTTGGTCACCAGGAAAACTATGATGTAGTTGCCATTACAGAAACATGGTGGGATGATTCACACAATTGGAGTACTGCACTGGACGGTTACAAGCTCTTTAGGCGAGACAGGTGAGGGAGAAGAGGAGGAGGGGTGGCCCTGTATATTAGGGAGTCTCTTGATGCCACAGAACATGAGGTAGAGGATGAAAGCATTGAGTGCCTGTGGGTTAAAATCAGGGGGTTGGCTAACAAAATTGACATCCTGGTTTGAGTCTGTTACAGACCACCCAACCAGGATGAAGTGGTTGATGAAGTATAAGCAACTGGAGGCTGTCTCAAGATCGCCAGACCTTGTCCTTGTGGGTGACTTTAATCTGTCAGATATCTGCTGGGAACTCAACTCAGCACAGAGGAGGCAGTCCAGAAGGTTCTTAGAGTGTATGGAGAACAGCTTCTTGACGTAGCTGTTATGTGAGCCTACCAGGGGTCAGGCCCTGCTTGACCTGCTGTTTGCAAATAGAGAAGGTGGGAGATGTTATAGTAGGAGGCTGTCTAGGGTGCAGCGACCGTGAGATACTGGAGTTTTCAATATGCAGGGAAATAAGGAGGAGCAATACCAGAACCCTTACTTTGGACTTCCACAGGGCAGACTTCAGCTTGTTTAATTAACTAATTCAGAGAATACCCTGGGGTAGCAGCCCTTAAGAACAAAGGGCTCCAGGATGGTTGGACCTACTTCAAACAGGAGCTCTTGAAGGTACAGGAACAGGCTGTGCCCACATGCCGAAAGATGAGCTGGACAGATGGGCAGAGTGCAAGTGCCGGGTGCTGCACTTTGGTCACAGCAACCCCATGCAGTGCTACAGGCTGGGGTCAGAGTGGCTGCAGAGCAGCCAGGCAGGAAGGGACCTGGGGGTACTGGTTGATAGTAGGCTGAACATGAGCCAGCAGTGTGCCCAGGGGGCCAAGAAGGCCAATGGCATCTTGGCCTGAATCAGAAATAGTGTGGCCAGCAGGAGCAGGGAAGTCATTGTGCCCCTGTACTCTGCATTGGTTAGGCCGCACCTTGAGTACTGTGTCCAGTTCTGGGCCCCTCAGTTTAAGAAGGACATCAAAACACTTGAACGTGTCCAGTGAAGGGCAGCAAGGCTGGTGAGAGGCCTTGAGCACAAGCCCTATGAGGAGAGGCTGAGGGAGCTGGGATTGTTTAGCCTGGAGAAGAGGAGGCTCAGGGGAGACCTTATTGCTCTCTACAACTACCTGAAAGGAGATTGTAGACAGGTGGGGGTTTGTCTTTTCTCCCAGGCAACCAGCACCAGAGCAAGAGGACACAGTCTCAAGCTGCACCAGGGGAAGTTTAGGCTCGAGGTGAGGACAAAGTTCTTCACAGAGAGAGCTGTCAGTCATTGGAATGTGCTGCCCAGGGAGGTGATGGAGTCCCGGCCCCTGGAGGTGTTCAAGAAAGCATTGGATGTGGCACTTGAAGCCATGGTTTATTTGTCAGGAGATGTTAGGTATTAGGTAATAGGTTGGACTTGATGATCTCTGAGGTCTTTTCCAACCTTATTGATTCTATGATTCTATGATAATAGCAAGGGTGGCTATGCTGGAGCCGAATCTTGTACAACAAAACTCACACAAGAGATTAATCATCTTTGTCAGAGAGAAATATGTCAGTGAGAGGTGGGTTCCTTTTGTCCATGGAGCGTTGCTGATGAATCCCTATCTTCTGTGAGCTACCCTTGCAGTCCCTGGTGCAGCTCCTAAGGACTTGTGCCCTGATGTTACTTCTGTGAACGCTCTCCAGGGTTTTTTACAGCAGTTTCCCTTAAACACATATTTACCACCAAAAAAGCCACACAGAGGAACATGTAAAACGATGCATTTTCCACAGGAAAAGAGGCCTACTTTTACTGAAAAGTTGTATCCTCACGTTTCTGTCCAGATGTAGTGTGACCAGCTGTAATAATCTGCCTGACTGTCAACATGAGCCTTGAAAATCCACACGTAGAAAAGGAATTCTTAGTCATCAACTCATGGCTGTAATAATAGCCATCATATTTCCATTAGTAATATGGGCATGTCTCAAAATATTTGAGAGCATTCAAACTTTAGAAGCACTTTAAGATGTCTATCTTGAATGCTGTATGAACTAATGTTTTGAAGAGCTGACACAGTTCAGTGCATTAGCCCAAGCACAAGTGGTCTGGGCAGCAGTGTCTGCTGCTTTGTTAGGTTATAATAATTAATTCTTATCTCCCTGTTTCTTCTCTCCCTTTCTCATCCCTTCTCTGTGATTACAATATTATCTAGAGTTAAATAACTTCAGTTTTCTTCAATACATAGTACGCCTTCCTAATAATCAGAGATATCACTCTTTGATAACAACACTTTTTCAACATGTAAGAAATTCCTAATTATAAAAAAATACCTCTCTAGAAATGGAAAAATTGTGATCAGTGGTGGCTTGTGGTACCAGATGGTACCCCATACATACAGATAGTACAAATGTGAAAGGCATCACTAATACTGTACTATCACTAATCACTACTGTACATCACTAATACTAGTACTGTGCCATTAAACTGACAAATTTCTTCATCTCAGTCAGTCGATTCATCCATAACCAATGGCATCACTATGACTTGAGGAGTGATCAAGGGAAATCAATGGCAGCGTTGCTGTTGATTTTAGCAGGACAAGGATTTCATCTGTTTTATTATGTGAAAGAGCACATCTGAGTAGCTGAAACTAAGCTTCTGTCAGTAGAAATAGCTACCTGTGTAAAGAGAACTGCTGCTGTGTCAAGTTAGCTTCCTGTATTTATTAACTAAGCAGATAAATTCATCTTTGCTGGCTACAATTTTAGTTGCCAGAATACTGACTCTTCCATCAAAGATGTTGTTCGTATTCTTGAGACCATCCTGTGCTTTGGATCCACAGCAGCCCTTAGTTCCACAGTCATATTTTCCAAGGGATTCTGATGTCTGTCTGATATCTGATCTGATCAGTATTAGATATTTTTAATTAAACATTATAACCTTTATTGTTTAAAACTAGTGTGTCATAGTAATAGGATTATTATCAGCTCATTCGTTGCACCTTTATATGTTGGGACTGGGTGGGATGATGCATGGATAACATTGCTTATCTAGAGGTTGTATTATCTTCAATATTAGCACAGGCTATAAGACTAGAGGGTGCCCCTATTCCAACCAGTGCCCACACAAACAGATCTGTAGACTGAATTTTAGTTTAGGCATTGCTGATTTTGAGCCAGGTTACATGGCCGGAGTGTGTGCAGTATCTGTCCAAGTTAGCATGCCATTGCAGCAAGAATCCTCTGTTTTTTACAGACACTGTCCCAAATTGTTTTAGATACGTGAATCATCTTTTGTTTGTGGCAAGGAAAGCAAAATACAGACGCAGAAATTACTTACTGAGGATTTTAATGGCTTTGGAGGTCAAAAGCAAAGAATTGTTTTAGTATGAAAACTCCAGAGGTCAGGGAAATGGGAAAGGGAACACGCTCTGACTGTGTGGACTTGGAAAATTGATTATTGTGTGGGTTCTGTGCCACTAAAATCTGTATGAGGTCTTCCAGTGTTGTACTCTATTCTTTTTATGCTGCTTTGAGGAAAGAAAGACATTCCTAGAAAGACATAACTTCTATCCTGTATTCGAGAGAATGTACAAAATCTGGGACAAATAGCACACTAAGACAAGTTATGGAGAGGAATGAGGCTGTCCAAGTGATACATCTATTTATTTCACAATTTGACTCTTTTCTTATTGATGACTTCTCAGATGAAAAGCTCAGCCCACCAGAGAGTGGTACAGAGTCCCTCTGGCCATGTCTTCAATTTTTTTTCTCCCTGGCAATCTTCCATCCAGTGGCCTTGGTTTGGTTTTCCTTTGTTTTTCTAGTGGAAAGGCTTTTCCTTGATAGCTCAAGAAGTAGAAAAATAGGAAAGCCATGCAAAGTTCAAAATTCATAATAACTTGACATAAAAAAGAATAAAATATCCAAAACTGGTGAATTTTTTGACAAACCCAGCTCTTCATCATTAGTTGGGTCAGTTGCTGCCCAGCACTTGCCATCATGTACAAACAAGGAAATGTCTTCTTTCAGCAAAGTGTGTCCATCGAGCATGTCACCCGAAAAATCCTTTGCAGAAATAACTGATATTAAACAGTGCATTATGCTTCTTGGAGGAGGAAACAGCAACAACTTAAAAGATGGGTTTTATTATTGTCATGTGGTACTTACATGAAGGGCTTGGAAATTGGTAGTGTGTCAAAACCTGTAATAGCATAGTGCACCAAGAGTGAGAGAGGCTGCTAGGTAAAGGAGAACGGATTATCTGAGTGGCATCCTCTGGGAGCATTAGGAAAACCCCTTTACCTAGTACAGTAACAGCACATCAGTTTTTGTGAAGTAGGGAGCTGGCCTGAAACCACCTTCTGTATCTGCCAGAGGATACTCATCAGGGTAAGGTGAAGAAAGCTTTCAAACTGAACACAGGTGCTGAGTGCGACTCATTATTTGCTGTTTCCAGTAATCCAGAGAAAATGCATACAAAGGCTCCTCCTGGTACAGAAGATCCCAACACATAGTGATGAGGGATGTTTTATAAAATATCTTTGAGTACTTAGTGACAGATAAATATGTGAGCCCTGTTCTAGACATGAACATTGCAAATGAAAAATCTGAGAGCTGAAATCATCAGATTATATCTTTTGCAGAAGTTTTACCACCTTCTGTTGACAGGATCATGTTACTCAGTGCTAGCACAGAGGATGAGAGCATGTAGTGTCAACACCAAGTCAGGGAGTGACTACTGAAGGGGAGAAGAAGAGAGAATCAGCACAAAAAAGGAGGTTAAGGAAAAATAGTTGGAGAGGAAACAACAGGCAGGAGAGAAAAGACAAATCACAGTCAGCTGATGCTGTTCCAACTGTTACCTAAAAAAACCCAGACCAAACCAAAACAAATCCTACAACAAAACCAACCCAAACAAACAAAAAAAACCAAACAGATGAATAACAGGTGAATGAAAAAGGAGCCACAGAATAATGTAGACATGCTAGAACAAACTCAGAATGCTAAAGAGGACCTGGAGGAGGAGAAAGATGAGGAAGGAGGAAGAAAGGAAATTAGGAAAATTAAGGAAGTGGAAATGAAAAGAATGTCTTCTTACCATATCTTTCCATTGTTTTCCTGGGAAAACTTCCCTGAAATCTATCAATTAGAGGAGTTAGGAGCAAGGAGATGGCTTATTAGTACTGCTGTGAGAGGGAGGAGTTGCTTCTGTTGCTCTTGGATGTAGGCTTTCAGGGTAGATAAACTAATATTTGCACAGTGACGTACCAGGAGCTTCAAATGCTTGTGAAAGGTTTAGGATTAAAACCACCTGCAACCATGTAACAGTATGAGCCCTGTGTTCATATAAATTGTGTCTGTGTGATAACTGTAGAATGGTGTTGATGTCTTTGCATCTCTTTATATATTACCTGACAATGATTTACATTATTTTTACTGTCTGACCCTCAAAACTTCAGTCCTCCTGTTGAAAACAAGCCAGTGGAGAGTGGCTGTAATTTTTCATATCAGCTGTGAAATGTGAATTGCATTGCTTATTAAAACATATATGCCCTTTGCTAAGGGTTGAAGGCATGCTGGAAAATCACATTTTTGAGGCACCAGCATTAAGGAGATCTACTGTCTGTATTTCAAACCACCCTCTTTTAACAGGGTATGAATCTGGAAGTACTAATGATGGTAATAGTAATAATAATACATGATTTATCAGGTACATGGTTTGAAGGTTAAGTTCATAGGTTCAACTTTAAAATCAGTGCATTTTTGGTGAAAAGCTATGTTCCCTCCTCTCTCCTCTCTCAGTTGAAATCAGACACTTGTTTATCTTTTGACATAATAGATTTCTGGGTTTTTATTCCTGATTTTTTTTTTCCCAGGGAACATAGGCAGATAAGAGAATCAAACAGTAAGTGATATATTATTATGATCAATGATTAGTATATTCAAATGGTGTCTTTTATCATGAAAAGAGAACATTTCACTGGAAAAAAATAATGTATTGGAGGGAGTATTGCATGTGTTGAAGAAGATTTCATATGGCAGTTGCCAGCTATAGCTTGTGTACTGTAAAACATCACGTGTGTCACATCCTGGAGGTGGTCACTGCAAAAAGCTCTGTTATTTTAGCAGGCCATGCAAGCACAAGGAGGGATGCAAATATTTATTTGAAGTTATAGTAGTTTAATATGTATTTATTGACTATAATTATGCCTTATGATTACAGTAAAATGCAGTGATGTATCCTTGGACATGCTGGTTACCATTCATTGGCACTTAGATAAGAATTGTAATGGACATACAATAAAGGGGAATCGTGCTACATTTTTTGTACCCACTTTACTAAGCTGTGCTACTAGTATTCACACATGTGGCAAATATGACTTAATCAGACCACAAATATTTTGCAACATTCCATGGTATCTCAGTTATTTGTTTAATTTGCTGCTATGGCAACTGGATTCCATCCTTTCAGATACTTTTTTTCACACAGCCTATGATCTACTTGGTTCAAGCTTGGCAGACAGTTTTTTCCTTCAATTGAAGGCATATGCACTAACTCAGTGACCAGATTTTTACCGATTTATCCTGTTTGGAAAAAGGGTTATTTCACATGGACACAGTACCAGAAGAATCAGCAGATCTAGTGCAGGAAGGCTGAGCCCAAAATCTTACATGCTTTTTCCAGCCCTTGAAGTTGGTGGAATAAAAAATACTAGTTGTCCCTGTATCCTGAGATTGTTACTGCTACAGCAGTGCTAATAGAAGGACATATTTTGACGTTGTTTATGTAACAAATTACCACTTTTAAAAAGTAACTTCTTTCTTTGTTAATTGCTGTCTTTTTGCATGTCTTTGTATTTGGAAACAAACATCATTTCTGCAGAAATCATTTCCTATCCAGATGATTAATATGTTGAAGTTTTGCCGCAGCAGTAATGCTGATCAGCAGAAATAAAGGACCTGGGGACAACTTTGGGAATTACTTTTGCTCTTGGTGTGCTGTGAGCTTTGACATAACCTAATGTCTGCATTGCTGTTCAGTTTAGTCTCCATAATTTTACTTTCCCACATAGCTACAAATAAGTAAAAGCAGCATACATTTTTAGTAACTCCTCAAATATAAGAGACCCAGATTCAGGATGTAGCATGAAGGGTATTTTTGGCAGACATGTAAACTGTTGCCATTAGTCGTGCCAGGCCTACAGCTAACCCTTTTGCCTTTGGCGCTGAAGTCCCAGCCTGGTGCCTTACTCAGGAAAAGCCATCACCTTTCAGAGGTGCCTGTTTCAGTGAAACCATGAGGGTGACTGAGGTGACTCTTTTCCTCTCTAACACCACAGTTATCTAAGCAAGAAAAAGCACAGACCATGAAAATGTCTCAAAATGGCAAAGGCAGACCAATAGCTAATACATATTCTTAGATCGCTTTTACGACGTTAACTGGTAATTTCTAACTCTTCACAGCTTGCTTTCTCTTCAAAACAAGTAACACTGCATATTTGAAGTGCTGTTTAAACTCTTGTTTTTAAATTTCCATTTTATTCCTAGTTCTGCTGCTGTTGTACTGAATAACCAGAGCGAAAACAGGCAGTGTTTGATCTAAAGGACTTTTTGTAAGTCTTCATTAGCTAACGACTGTGTTTAGTGGCACTTTGTAATGATAGAAAAGCACTGCTGCTTGTTACTGAGTTTATAGCACTGTGTCTGATGCTAGTTATGAAGTGTCACAGGCAGGAGACCTGTTGTGTCAAATGATGCTGTGTGCGCCTGCATGCTGCTCTTCACCATGCTGGCAGCTTGTTGGGGCACTCAGAGGTGTTTCCCTTCCATGAGCCCCAGTGCCCCATGCATTCACTCACAACAGAGAGACCTCTAGCAAATTACTCGGAGGTTCATGGATGCAAATGCAACTGAGAGTCAGGGTTGGTATTGTTGTGCATTCTCCTGCAGAACAGAAGCAACCTCTGCTTCAAATAATATTAGTTATGGTTATATACCAAAGTTAATGCTCCTGGTATGTCATAAAATACTCTAGGCTGACACGGTGCGTGCTACAGAATGTTCAAATATACCTAGAAAGGAAATGTTTCTTCATCAAAAATAGTTATAATATTCAGGTCACATCTTTATGTTTGTTTCCAACAGGAAGCAATTTTATTTGCATTATGGGGCTTTTTTATTCTGTTACTTTGAGCTTTAGCAGCTATCTATAAATGATACATGTAGAGTTCCAACTTGCTGAGTCGCTCCCATGCACATTTTTGTGGCTTCCTTTGCAAACACAGTATGTAACATAGAGTTTTGTAATGAACATTTTATGGGAAGGATGAAATATGTATGTCAGTCTACTGAACTCGGTATTTTAAGGCACTTTTTAAAACAAACAAATGGGAACTGATATCATTTTCTATAAAGGAAAATTCCATCTAAATGTCTTTTTACTAATACACAGACTTGCTGATGTTTCCATTAACAAACAGAATGGTGTTGGCTGCAAGTTTTTGCAGCTGCAAATCATTCTAAGAGATTAATATATCTGCTCTTAGATCAGAGACCAAGGTGGATGTTGGCATGTTGGTCTTTTCTCCTGAAGCAGAGGAATGAAAGGTGAAAATAAGAGGGAATTTGAAGGAGAAAGAAATGCATGTGTCAGAAGCTAAGAGAAAAAGTGATAGCCTTAGAGATTAAGGAGAAGAAGACAGCGAGCAAAGTAGAGGAAACCAAATACTGAGGTGATAATAGTAGTCAGCTGGAGAGAGCCATAGAACATGGAGGTGATAATTGTGTGTACTGTACATCACTGAGAAAATAGCTTGAAAAGGAAGTTTAAAGTACCCAGTGTATATTGAAAATGTGACTTTATTTGTTCTAGAGCAACGTGCACAAATTTGTCTTCATTTGGTCTTCTTGTGACTGCTGTTCAAGATCACTGTTTTCAGAACAATTTTTTTTTGCCAACATTTTTCTGTATGCAGAAGTCAGAAGAGATCCACTCACTGCATCTAATATCCTCACTCTGTGGGTCTTTAGGTCTCACGATTTGCCTGAGCACTATGCTACTGTCCTCTCACAGTTTTATTGTACATGATGCCACTTTGGTAGGATTACTGTAGTGTGTATATTTCTAGTAGTGTGTATATATATATATACAGTATATAGTATAATTCTTGTATATTATATATAGTCATATATATATATATTAGTAACAATATTGGTACCTAGTACCTTTTTAAAGAACATCTTCAACAGTTTTATTTAAGCTAAACACTCTTGATGCAGATATGAAATTGTTAGTCCTCAAATTTCTTTCAGCCAGGACAGGTAAAGACTGACAGAAAAGAGTTGCTATTTGCCCTCTGTTACAGAGGAGAAGCTAAAACATGGAATTTTGAAGTTGCCTGTGGTGACAGGCAGTTTGTTAAAGATTGAGCTGCAGAGTGAACCTGTATTTACATCATTAGCCAGTGCTTTTATTTAAAAATGATCCTCTGTCTTCAAACCAGGCAAAGAAGAGAAATTCACAGCAAATGAACATGCATTCACTTTAGTTTTAAACTCAGACTCAGAAGGGACTCAATTTTTGCATTCGAGAGATGTTGCTCTAAGTCCTGCTTCACTTAGTTACAATAGGCATTTCATTATTTTTGCTTGGTTTATGTTGCTGGAAGCACAGGTTCATCTCACTAACTGCTTTTGTGTTTATGTTTGTTTCTAGTATAGCAACTACCGTCAGCTTACTCCAAATCATTTGATTTTGGGCGTACATTTTCTTCATACAGAGAAAAATCCCCTAGGTTTCCATTCCATCTCTGATGATGATTGAGTTGAGAAGAAAGACTCTGACTTGTAAACAGAAGGATGATTTAAGAAAGATGAACTTGGAAATTGAAAAGATATCAAAGGAGAAAAGGTTCCTCTCATCTGCCCTAAGATTTGGAATTCTTTTTCCTTTTGCTGTCCAGGAGTACTGCTGGGACCAAAGAGTGGGGTGTAGCCACTAGTTTAAATCAAGGAAAAATGGGAGTTTTGCTTGCAGATTTCTTAAAAGATCTTTCAGACGTTTATTTATGGAGCCAAAGCTATTTCAAAAGTCAAAAGTTGCAGTTGCACTTAAATGGCAAGAGGAAATAAAAATACCCTTAAGACAGAAAATAACTTGGCGCAAAAGTGTGTCACTGACCGTGAAGTATAAGTAGCGGCCACAAAGAGTTTTACTTTGATTATTTTGACTGAGGTAATGTATGTTTACTAGACACAAAGTTACACCAGAATGTGCAGTGACACGTTGTAGAGGCTTGCATCCACTTTGGGAAGTACCTTTCTTCAGGCAAGAATTCAGTGTTTACCAGTCCTGTCTCAAATCTGAGCTCTACAGCTTAACTGGCACTAATACAAATATTCACAGCTGTATAAAAAATGTTATTTAGTTCACAACAGTAGCTATGGTTACCTGCATACTTTCATTGCCTTATTCATGTGTAATTCTTTATTTTTTTTCTGGAAATACCATTACCCTGTAATATAATACTGTACAGCCTCTTGGTAAGTTTTACAGTGTGAGGAAGAACATTTTGTGGTGAACCCGAAAGCATATTATACCAAATTGGCTTGTACATGGAAGATTCCCACCTGTATATTCATTGCTAGGCAGAGAAGGGCGAGTCTGAACACTGTGTGACTGCATTTTCAAAATATAAATAGGAATATGTAAAATTCCTTGGCATTAAAAGGTCTCTGACAATGTTTTAAGTGCACAGCTTTTAAACAGAACTAGCTCCTTCTTGGTCGTCTCACAGGTGACACAGACTAGGCAGTTCCTGTCAGTACATGTCAGAACAGCGAATTGTTCTCATTTACTCTGGCAGGGAATGTGAGCCCCAGCAACCTCACAGTGTCAGAAAGGTAGAAAACGGCTTTGATTTTACTCCTCTCTCTCCTTACTTCTGTCTGTACAGCTCAGTGCACTCAGTGTAGATGCAGTGTACTTAAAAATCTAGAGAGTTTGTTATGTTTGTGGCAACCAGTCTTTTAGCATAACTGCAGCAGAACTCCCAACCATGTTCTAGCCTTTGCTGAGAAAATAAAATAATACTTAATATTTCCAGATATCTCAGCTCATTTTGCAAACAGATTAAACTTCACAAGATCATTAAAGACAGCTTACTTAGGCTTATGTATTCTTTTTTTAATTGAAAGATGTAGCATTGATTCTGAAGGAATAAACCCACCTATCTCATTAAATTAACAACAGCAGCAAAAGGAATAAAGGATATTTAAGCTGCACCAGGGGAAGTTTAGGCTCGAGATGAGGAGAAAGTTCTTCACTGAGAGAGTTGTTCACCATTGGAATGTGCTGCCCAGGGAGGTGATGGAGTCACCGTCCCTGGAGGTGTTCAAGAGGGGATTGGATGTGGCACTTGGTGCCATGAGGTCTGTGGTGACAGGTTGGACTCGATGATCTTTGAGGTCTCTTCCAACCTTGGTGATACTGTGATACTGTGATATTTGCCTTAATCTGCTGAACTCATCTGAACTCTTTCAGATTCCTTACTATTGTTACTATTGTAGAGCAAGCTTAATGTGCTAAATACAAAATAATGTTTGAAAGATCCTATCCTTTGGCATTTTCATGTCAACAGTGAAATCTGGGAATTTTATAGGTATTGCACAGACCTTGGACAGAATTTCTGAAATTAAATTTAAAAATGGCTCTTGTAAGCTTTGGAAACCTTGTTGCAAGTGTGACAGTTTTAATATACTCTCCAGACCTGTTTTCAGTGCGTCTCCCACAGCAAGGAGGAAAATGGCATTCGGATGAAAATTGCTGTAGCGAAGCCGGCTGTTGCCACAGTCTGGCTTCTCTTACTGACGTAGCACTGCCAGCTTGGAGCTATTTATAGGCATTAGCTTATATCTATCCATGCATGCACATCTACTACTCTCTTCAGATGTTGTGCTCCTGAAGAGGCTGGTCTGAGGTTTAAAGATATATTTTTCCTTTCAGGGGTCAGTTCTTTCAGCTGTCCTTCTTACCAATTAGTAGGCATTTGGCAGGTGCTCCCAGCCCCAACAGATCCCTCTTGCATCAGCTTTCTTGCATTGGCCTTCAAGAAGATGGAAGACAGTTGTAATGTTTTCAAAATCTTTAAAAAATAGTTTCTTACAGTACAGAACTCTCTCCCTCTCCATCACCTTACGATTTTCACATCTTTTCCTCCTTTTCTTAAGTGAGGGTGTTATGCCAAACTCTTCAAAAATACTACTTGGTTCCATTATCTTGAAGCTACGACTTGTCTCAGTTGGCAAAAAAAAAAGTCCTCTTTGTCAGAGATCACAGCAAAACTTTGGTTTTCTTCTGACTGCAATGAAGTGTTTTGGTGTTGTGCATGATTTATAGCAGAAATAAAACCTGTTCTCTTTCATTTTCCTGGTGATGAATGCTGGGCAATAAACCCTTTCCCCAAGAGCCAGTCCTTGCTAGGGGCAGAGGTATTGTTTAAGTTTGCTGCGCCACAGCACAACTCAAGCCTTGTGTGGTCTGCAGCATTCTCTTAACACTTCATGCCTATGTACACCCATCCATAAATTAGATACAAGCCACCCAAGCACAGACTTTCTGCATCCAGCACTACACTACCTTTATCCAGGCCATAAATCCCCAAATGAGATATATTCCCTGGCAGAGGGAGTGAGAGCACACTCCCCTGACATAGTAGCTTCAGCAGCAGCAAGCCTCAGGCTGCAGCTATGGGGTACATTATATCTTGTGCCACCTTGTGCAACATAGTGATGTAGCACCATGGGCAGCAAAAAGATCTGGTAGCTGCTAAATTTGTAGTGAAGGGCTCAAAACAAAATTAAACTGAGGAAGCAAAATAACAGAACAAGTATTTGATTCATATAAACCATCACCTCTCCCACTGTCACGTTCTCAGTTCTATAGGTTATTTCTGTGCCACGTGGCTCAGAGACATTGGGGATGTCATGGGGGAGGATCTTTCCTGCTTGAATAGTGTGGGAAGCATTCTGCAACTATTAAGTTGGTTCTTTTCCTCGCTAATGGTGATGTTTAGTTAGTATCTGTGTAATAGTTTAGTTTCTCACTTGTGGTAATTTACTTTTGAAGAGCGTTTAACTTACCCTTCTTGCTTTCACCTAAGATTAACTTGAATTTTAAACAAAGATATTTTTGCAGAAGTATTTTTGCATCAAATTCATAAGTGGCCTTCTCTGGAAAGGTAGTAAATTTTACTGTCCAAGACTTGGGTCATTTTTCTTCCATACAAGCATCCTAAAGCCATTTTCCCTGCTCCACTCAGTACTCCCCTCTGCCTTATTTCATTTCTTTCTCTATGGAGCTGAAGAAAAACACATATACATCTCTCTCTCTCTCTCTCTGTTTTTTCCCTCCTGCAGTATTTTGTCCCTCAAAGATTTGAAGCAATAGGTGCAGTTTCTGCTAATGCAATTCTTTCAATGGCAGAAAATTATAACTGCAAAAGCAGAAGTTACTATAAGCTGTTGATATACAAAGGAAAGTCACAGCCTCACAGCATGAAGTTTGAGTTTTAGCTGTGACTTCTACCATTCATATGTGTTTAAGCCCTCCTAAACAGAGGAGATGTCACGCTTAAATTATTTTCAGCTTTTGACCTTTTCAGTTCTGAACTTCCAACCACTAAAACATGAGGTTTCCCTGGTATTTATTTCAGAGGACAGGTTGAGGTGAAATGTCAATGTGAAGAGGAAGGGAGAATAAAGTCTCCCATACAGTATTATCTGGGTATCCATTGTACAGTTAATACAAATAAATCAGTTTTACTAGAATTTGTTGGAGTGTTTTTGCTGCTAAAACTCAGACCACATGGGAAACAGTTAACAATCTCCAGATGTGAAATGGAAAAGGCCATCAGCAGCAGAGAAAAAAATGTACTTATCTCAGTGAGGAGGGCTACTGCAGCTGGAATTCATGGAGATACAAAGAGAAGGCAACTACTCTGAAAGCATGTGAAAATCAACATTCTTCCTCTTGCTGTGTTCATAGCAGGGCATTTGGGAGATCTGATGTCCTACCTAGATGTGCAGTGAAGGAGCTACCCAGGCAGAACCAAGCTAAGCTGTCTAGCACACACCTCAAGACAGGGTTGGTTGTTTTGCCTGTTATTAATGATTGAAGAAATGCCACCAGGAGTGTGATGGAGTGAAGCCTCATGGGACTAAAACAGACTTGGAATCTTCTTTCCTTCTTTACTTTCCTTTGTATGTCTGTCCATAGGTAAGCCTTGGATGGCATTTGGCACCATCTCACTTGTCACATCTTTATTAAACTCTGTCCACACAGAGGCTGTTTAAGGAAACTAGATTCTGGGACAAAGAGTGGGTTGGAATCTGCTTGCTTTGCAGATACTCTGTGGCTAAGTGAATTTCTTTCACTGTAACCTTTTCCACCTTACAGACTGAAAAAATGGATAATAATGATACACAGATCCTTTTCCAGAAAATGTTATGGACCTGTGGACTTGTTAGGAGGATCTGAGTGGCTAATGAGACGTCTGGCTTTCAAAAGGCTGATGTTTAGTTGCACTGGTCCCTACACAAGTTCAGGGAAAATGAATGGGCATAAAAATACGTCCATCACCAAATAGCCTAAGGTGTAGCACATAAAGCTGTACTTAGAACAAATTATTATAGACATGTTGTCAGGGATTATTCCTGTTGCATGATGTTCTGAAAACATCTCTGTTTGCCTCAAGGGAATGCCCGTCTGCCCTTCTTATGATCCATGGGAAAAAAAACACCTTGTGGTAAAGGCAAATGGAGAGCTTCCAATGTCTAGTGTCCATCCTGTTTTTGTTCCTAGTACACCATCTGAAGTGATGTGTTTGTCAGGATCATACTGGTACACAGTAAAGACAGAAGGAGAGATTTCAACCTTCAAAGTCCTATGATTACAAAAACTCTCTAAGGGCATTGTTATTTTGGAATTGCATTGTTAGTTTGGAATTAATATGACTTTTTGAAATGTTTATCATGTTTTATAGTTCATATGCAATAGCTTCAATACTGCTTAAATTCCATCCCCAGTGCCTCTGTGCAAATACTTTGCCCATCCACCTGGGCATTATTCTTTCAAAGATCTATCCACTCACAGAAACTAATGACACAGGATGCTCTCAGGAACTATCCTGTGCAGTAAGTTCTGTATGCTATGCACCAGTCCTTCTTGTCAAGTATTTCTTTGCATAATCTCTGTGGAATATACAGATAAACCCTTAGCATCCTATGCTGGTGCCAATATTTTTGGGCTTTTCACCAGGTTTCAGTGGTCTTGATGGTAACCCTGCAAGCATTAACATGTGAATGGTCAGGCTTAAAAAGAGCAGAGGCAAGTTTTGGAAATTTGCCTTGGTAGTTTAATCCTTAAGCTGCTTGACACATCATGAAGAATTGTTAAACCTTTTTTATTGAACAAAAGCTAAGATTTGCAACTAATCATGGAAGTTGAGGATCAGATGCCTTCAAGAACTGGGGGGCTCAGCCATTAACCAAAAGAGTCTGTCTGAGTAAATACAGTCTGCTACAAAACAGTTTTTGCTTGAAAGGTTAACTCATATGTATTGTTTTTACTTTGTCTACCTTATTTTTGTTGAGTTTTCTGTATAATGTAAACTAATACTCTGCTGCTTCTTATAAATCTTAAGGTATTTGCTGAAACATTCCATATTTACGTTTCAGTGGCTAATCCTTTCTCCCACATTAATTCCTTCCCAGCACCTACCATTTGGGGGCAGATTGCTGTAAATGGAGTAAACATCTTAATTTTGCTTTAGATTTGCACTTTTACTTCAATACTTCTTCAGGACATTAGTTTAGTCCTGTGGCATAAGCCCTGTTGGAAAACATTCTTCCATGTTCCATCTTCATTGCTCCAGCTGTGCTCTCCTAGTTGGTACTGGGCTGTGTGCTGTGAAACTAAGGTTTTCAGTGTGTTGCTTACTCTATGGTTTAAGGGCAAAGTATGTGGTGGCAATGTTATTAGCACCATATACTTTATTTGCCCTTCTTGGCATGTCCAATGCATGGTCTTACCACACCTGTTCATTTTTCTACTCTTTAGATCCTGAGCACAGAACACAGTGTGACCACACATTGCTCCTTTTGCAATTGGAATTGCTTTGTTTTGGTTCATGCTGGGGAAAAAAAAAAAAGAGACAGGCCAGGGTTTTTTCTTCATGATTTTGTACCAATAGATCTTTTTGTGTGTGTGTATTTCATACATTTTCAAAATGGAAGTCTCAAAATAATTCATTCTTAGTTTAAACCTAAACCGTATCTTCCATTGATATTTCATGGTTGCACTTGTGTTTCTTCAAGCTTGTCAGTCTGAGAGAAGCATCTTATAGTTTCAAGGTAGTTCCTGAAGCAAACAGGGAAGTACAGAAGAGATGATGCATGACATGGAATTTTGGATGGAGTTTATTAAATCCCAAACTGGGGAAAAGAAAGCTAGGGAGTCACTTGAGTAATGAAGGAGTCTAAAATGTTGCCTGAATTTGAGCTGCACTAGAAATGTAGCTGCTTGTAAGCTTTTCAGGGGCTTGAGTGAGAACATCCACCTATAAAGACAGGTTGGGAGATGGGTGAGCAGTCTGTATTTCAGCCTTACCACACTGGGCTCAGTGGTGCACAAATTTGAAAAGAACAGTTTCCTTCAATTTTGGCATGAAAAGCTGTGACCTGTGCGTTGTAGGAGGTCAAATGGGAATCAACAGGGACTGCCGCAGCCTGAAGTCAGTCTGCAAGGTATTAGTGTTGCATCTAGCATGTGAACATGCACAGCTACACCTATCCAAGGCTACACACTTACTGCTTGCATACGTTCCTGTGTGTTGCATCTCACACTGGTTTGCAGTAAATGATTCTCATTGCTCTTGAAAATACACCCAGAGCTGGGGTGTAACTTTGCCCTTATAATTGAGTGAATGGCTAAGTGGGTATCTGAGGACATTCATTAACCTAATCCTTCCTCTGAATTATCTTTTGAATCCATTACCACTCTTTTTTGCCTTTCCTGCATATTAGAGGCCAAACCTCCCTGCAGGCTTTGCCTATCAAGTTATTTTATATACAAACAGTATAGCCTCTCACTGAACAGATCTCTCCCCAGAGCACTAGTGGGGAAGTCTAAACAAACAAGCAACCAAAAGCAATTTTAGTATGTTTAAAAAAATACATCAGCAACCCCCTCCCCCCCTGATTTACAGAGTTTTAAACTGTCCCAGGTGTTGCTGTGGTTAAGTTATTGGCTGCCTCCTTGGCTTTGACACTGAAAGTCAAACAAGGGTTTTTTTGCCCTGCTTAGAGGAGACATGAGCATCATCTCTAGTTTCTTTCAGACTTTCCTAAGTTATTAGAAAGGAGGCTACTTCTATCTTGCACTTCTTCCAAATATGCCTTTCTATGGAGGTCTGCAAATCCCAGCAGATCCTGGGATTATGTTTTCCAGGATTCCTTCTAGATGAGATCGAGCAAAGCTGAGCCCTACCCACACCATAGTCCTTGCTCTGGGGCACTGCAGGCGCTCAGCAGCCTGGACTCCATCCCAAACCATGGGCTGCCACCCAAGACCGCTTCCTCTTGCCTCTATCCCACAACTCTATTTTGTTTAAGATGACTTATAGAAAGGGATTTTCAGGTCTATGGTATGTCCCTGTTCTGTCTTAAAACACTGGTGTACACATGCACAGCTTCTGAACTGGAGCAAGGACGACTGACAGACTCTGCTTCCCTCTAAAAGGAGTATTAGAAATGTAAGTGGTTTCTGTCTTTTTTTTTTTGCAGCCTCCTTGTCAGAGCAATGTAGCCAAAAGAGATAAGAGTTGGAATATGTGGAGTTTTCGTAGCTCTTTTTATTTCCTAGTTCGCTCTTAACCAAAAATTTCCTGGTTATCTGAAATCCCACCATACCCACCAAAATTATGTTGTTTGCATGCCTTTCCCTGTGTTGATTTTGGATTGCAGTGTGAACTGCAGCACAACAGATGTGTGTTCCTTCTGTGCATTCATGGTTTTTGCTTTTTTTGAAAGTTCCTGGTCTGACCTTGCAAAATCTAGGGTTGTTCAAAAAAAGGTGAATTATAGCCTTTAGTTTGCAAAATCTCTCTCACACACAGAGATCTGGGTACACACACACACATTCTGATTACATTTTGTTTATAAAGAATTTGGGGTTTTATAAAATGTTTCTTAATGCCTCTTAAAAATAAAATCAAATACAGGGTAGGGTGGCATATGAGTTATTAAATGTCTTCTTTACTATAACTTGGTGGTTACTGGAAATATGACTGGCAAGTATAAAATGTGTTTGAACTTGAGAACGTGGGCCTCTGGCAGACAAGGACATTGGCTATTTGAGCCTCAGCTTCCATCTAGCATGAGTCAAGTGAAACTTGGCACTCGTTGTACTATTTAGTCTTTAAACGTTTTCTGTAGGCCTCCCTTTCTCTCGGTCAGATTAGATCAGCCAGTGAGATGATATTCCGATCAGCATGGACTTGTGTTTGTTGTTGCAGTAGTCTGTGGAAGATAATTTTAGAAATTATAACAAATTATACTCTGAAAGGGAAAAAGGGATTAAAAAATTGTCAGGTTTGCCTCCACAGACTTGCAGCTCATTACAGTCCTCAAGATTAAGGTCGGAGAATAGCCATGAAAGTACATTTCTAAAAAAGTACCCCCCACTGTTAACTTTATTTTGTTTTCTCATCGCTCCCAAATGAAATCTTCTAACAGAATCAGTAACATATCTAGATAAAAATTAAAGACATAGTCAAAGCCTGAATCACAACAGTCAATCCAGATTACTAGAAGGAGACACAACTAGATGCCTCTGCCCCTGTACTCAGCACTGGTTAGGCCACACCTTGAGTACTGTGTCCAGTTCTGCGCCCCTCAGCTTAGGAAAGATGTCAAGTTGCTGGAACATGTCCAGAGAAGGGCAACAAAGCTGGTGAGGGGTTTGGAACACAAGCCCTATGAGGAGAGGATGAGGGAGCTGGGGTTGCTTAGCCTGGAGAAGAGGAGGCTCAGAGGAGACCTTATTGATGTCTACAGCTACCTGAAAGGAGGTTGTAGACAGGTGGGGGCTGGTCACTTCTCCCAGGCAACCAGCACCAGAACAAGAGGACACAGTCTCAAGCTGCACCACGTGAGGTTTAGGATGGATGTTAGGAAGAAGTTCATCACAGAAGAGTAATGTCCATTGGAATGGGCTGCCCAGGGAGGTGGTGGAGTCACCATCACTGGAAGTATTTAAGAAGAGACTGGATGAGGCACTTGGTGCCGTGGTTTAGTTGATTAGATTGTGTTGGGTGATAGGTTAGACTTGATGATCTCAAAGGTCTTTTCCAACCTGGTCTATTCTATTCTATTCCATTCCATTCCATTTCATTCCATTCCATTCCATTCCATTCCATTCCATTCCATTCCATTCCATTCCATTCCATTCCATTCCATTCCATTCCATTCCATTCCATTCCATTCCATTCTATTCTATATTTTTGAGTGGAAGATGGGATGACAGTATGAAAAGTAACTGAATTAAATACGAAGAATTGCATAGTTCGCAGGTTTTGCTGTGGGCAGGTTTCTACACTGACCTCATGTCCCAGAGAGCAGAAAGGCTAGTGGCTGTCCTGAGGCCCTCTTGCACATTTTCTGCACTGTATGCTGAAAAGACTTATGTTCCCTAAATTAGTGATGTACATGAGCTGTGTACTAGATTGAGTGTAGTGTGAAGCTCCAATTAAGCTCTGATGAGATAGACCTCTACCTTGGTATACATTATGCTTAAGGATAGCCATAGAGCTGTTCTCATGGAGCACATGCTGGTGGGATGTCTTCTCCGGTTGCTTCTAGTGCTCCTTTTTGCCACATAATTCCTTTTCACATTGCATAAAAGTCCAAAAACAGAAGCGAGGATGTTTTCTATATTGTTTTCCTTTTGGTGAATTTAAGAAGTCCTCCTGAATTGTTCTAGAAATAAAGTTCAGGATGGTTCATTTGTCAAAGGGGCCAAATATAGGTCATTCAGAATGCTAGATAATGGGCACAATGAGGAAAAATTTACAGACTGTGCAAAATTTGTTTCTCATCTCTGAAAGATATTTAATTAATACTGTGTCTTTATCCTCCTCATGCTGCCAACATAACCAACTCTGCAAACCGTATTACTGTTTAATTTTATCACTTGATTTAATTCTTTTTTTGATATGTAGAATGAAATCTTCCCCCTTGACATCAAGACAAGTCAGGCCATTGCTTTCAGTGCAGTGAGAAATTACTCAATGGTTTGTTTTTTAAGAAGCATGTTCACAGATTTAAGAATAGATATAATTAAACTTTTCTAATCAAAATTTTTAAAATGTTTTTTTCTCACGTTGTATTAAATTGTGCTTTGATATTTGCCTGTCTTATTAAGCTCTTTCCTCATCATATGTCATCTTCTGTGCTGTCAAGATGCGGTGTGAATTTCTTCACAGCAGTAAACAAAATTGCAGAAACTTGCTTTTAGTTCCTGGGCTTAAAAAAAGCCAAATATCTCCAAAGTGGTGTGTTTCTTCTAAACAAGTGATTTGAATGTACCCATGCTGGAAAAATGGATTTGTTTGTATTTTCAGAAGTGTGTCAGAACTGAAGGGACAGGCCCTGCATGTACGGAGCTGAAACTGCTGTCCAGAGAAGGACAACAAAGTTGGTGAGGGGCTTGGAACACAAGCCCTATGAGAAGAGACTGAGGGAGCTGGGGTTGCTTTGCCTGGAGAAGAGGAGGCTCAGGGGTGACGTTATTACTCTCTACAACTACCTGAAAGGTGCTTGTAGACAGGTGGAGGTTGGTCTCTTCTCCCAGGCACCCAGCACCAGAACAAGAGGACACAGTCTCAGACTGCGCCAGGGGAGGTTTAGGTTGGATGTTAGGAAGAAGTTCTATACAGAGAGAGTGATTGCCCATTGGAATCGGCTGCCTGGGGAGGTGGTGGAGTCACCATCATTGGAGGTATTCAGGAGGAGACTTCATAGGGTGCTTGGTGCCATGGTTTAATTGATTAGATGGGTTGGATTGGTTGATAGGTTGGACGTGATGATCTTGAAGGTCTTTTCCAACCTGGTCTATGCTATGCTATGCTATGCTATGCTATGCTATGCTATGCTATGCTATGCTATGCTATGCTATTCTTGCACTGTATGTTCCCCTAGGCCAGGTGCCAGGCACAGTAGATGAGAGAACTGGGTCTCTGTAGTTAATCCTGTGTTGGCTTATACATAAATTCCTGATTCTATTACCTGCTGTCTTCTCACTTACTCACTGACTACATCTTTGTTCACTTAACCTCCATCAGGTTTTACAGTTGATAAACACATGGAACACCTTAAGGAGACAGACTACTGAGGAAAGCAATACCTTTCCTTCTTTGTTAAAAGTCTGACTTTTATTTGGCCTGTACTTAATTTTTAAGGACTTTTACTGGCTTTATCTGAAGACAAACAGATGTAAATGGGCTATAATTTTGAACGTATATAAGTAAATTCTTATGACTTCATTCCCTGATCCAGCAGAAAGATGAAAAGATAAACCATGACAGAGAAAACTGATGTAATTTCTAATTTTGGATAACAGACTGAAAGAAAATAATTAGAAACGTGTGCATGTGTGTCCTATGGCATAGGAGCTCACCAATGTTTCTCTTCAGTAGTTCAATTTGAACACAAAAGGAAAGGATTTCAGCTGATGGAATAGTGAGAAGATTTGCATTTGTAATCTCACCAAAATATTGTCTGCATACCAGAAAGTGGTAATGGCAGGGTTTCTGATATTATGTCCCTTCTTCTCTGGTGATATTTGAGCTAATAAGGTTTCTCAAGACTTAACAAATAATTAAAATTTAAGGAAGAGTTGCAAAATTGCCTCACCTCTTGTTATCAGTGTGGACCTCCCTATGTGGGCAAAATTAGGGTGTCAGTAGATGTAAATATGGTTTGAAAATGGGGCCAGACCTTGAAAGAAGACCCGTGGTTTATTGCCTAGACCCATCCCTGTTGTGCTGTTTGTTTATACCAGGAAATCATCTGAAAAGAGCTTCCATATGACACCTACTTTAGCAACTGGAGATGCATGTGCCACTTCATGCCTTTTCTTCAACATGCAGGAATTAATTGAGTTAGTGTTTTCCAAAATTCATCTCTTCTTTTTTGCATTGTTCTATCCAGGAACACAGTGAGATTCAGCAAGTGTCCTGAGCTGAAGCACTGTGAGGCTTTGGTAGATCTTCCAGTGTCTACTGGCTTTCTGATCTCTGGTTGATCTGCAGCAGAGATGCAAAACCCAGCCAGAAATGTATGGGAAGGAAGAAATGGAAGAAATGGAATGTCTGCTCAGAATCTTAATGTTTCTATTTTTTATCTGCAGTTTTGAATGCTTTTGAAAGGTGACCAAAAGCTGTTCTCAGACCAGAAAATAGCACGTTTCATGAGGCACCTAATTGTTCTCTAGACTTGCCCTGGAACTTTTATATTCCCTCAGCAGCTTTTTTCACATGTGCTTACAGACCTGGACATCATGCACCTCCATGCCTTGACCACTGCCTCTGAAGTGTTCTGCTCAGCTGGTTGCACTTCAGCTGTGCTGGAGAGCCCAGTCAGAAGCAAGTGCTGATACGCTAGATGCAGCAGAAAGACAGAACCACACACCTTGCCCTAGGCTTCTTCAGACAGTTGTATTATGTCTGCTTTACTTCTGATAAATGAGGAGAGATAAATAGATGAGCAGTTCTCTAGAGGGGAAGGAAAACAAAAGTAGGGAAGAAGAGCATAGGAAGCCATAGGCAAGGCAAAGGTGGAGGAGAGGACTCTAAAATGTCAGTCAGAGCTTAGGGTATGGCAGAAAAGAGCTGAGCAGAGGGCTTGTGTTCAGCCTGGCAGATGGAGGGGAGAGTGGTGGTATGGAGGAGCCCTTGGCCTAAGAGTGTGACAGAAAGGTCCTCAATCATACAGAATGGGAGGATGGCACATAAAGGAATTCTCTGTAAAGGAGTACGTACGACATGTTGGTCTGGAGAAGAAGCATATGCTTCTGTTTGACAGAGCATCCCCAAAGCTGAAAGGAGAACAAGTAAGCTGATGAATGTGCAAAAGACACCCCCCACCACCCCCCCCCTTACAAATTGAAATGTGTAGATGTTATCAGTTTATGCCTGCAATTATTGCCTGATGATTTGGTGAGACATTCTGGATGTAGTTGCCAATAGTAAAGTGCAGCTGCAAAAAAAATTAAATCCTTTTGGATGTCTAGTGGCTTTTTGTTACGGCCTTCCCTCAAGGTCTGGTTTACTTTGCTTCGAGTGTGCCAGAAGTAGCAGAGGTCAGTCACAGACTTCAACCTTCAGCCAGACTTGATTGTAAACGCTGTCCAACAAAATTTCCTGGTTGAGAAAGTAGTCCTCTCTACTCTCCTAGGAAAAGCCTGCAAGTATCTGCCATGTAAAGTCTGTATTTCAAAAAATAAGCTTTAAAAAATGGAGAACTAGAGGAAAGAGGGGGACAAAAGAGAAAAAGGAGGAAAGGGGATTGAGAGGAGGAAGGGAAGAAAGAAGGGAGAGAGAGGGAGGGAAGGAGGGAGGGAAACAGGGAGAGGAAAGAAGGAAGGGAAGGAGAGAGGAAGGGAGAAAGGAAATTAAACTGCTGCATGTATGGGGTAGTGACAGAAAATTCCTCAGGTATAGCTGCCACTGAGAGCAGCAACATAATTTTTTCAGCTTCTTCTCACTTTGTCTCTGCTTTCCTTGTGGCCCTTTTCATCCTTTGCATTCTTTTAAACAATTTAGGATTTTTTACCTTGCCATGCAGACTAAAAATTATTTTTCTAGCCCCAGCAAAGGAGGCATAGTATCTGTCTGTCATTCTAAGCTCAAGGTACTGACTATGTTAATACAGCTTCAGCAAAATTAAGTTAGGTAAAAGAAGAGAGTTTTTTGTTTCCTCACTGGTCCAAGCAACAGCACCATGTATATGGGTCTGTGTTTCTTTTTTCCACAGATTACTGCCACAGAGATTTTATGTTAGGTATAACATAAAAAGTACAAACAAGTGGTCTCCATGACATTGTTATATATGGAGCTACATAGCTGTGTTCAGTTTTCATTGTCTTTATTTAGTAATTTATGAGTTGAATGTTTTTCTAGCTTAAGTGGTGGAGTTCAGTTTTAGTCATATTGCTTCTACTAATTGCCTGGCTGCAGCAGAGATCAAATAATTATGTTCCTGAAACAAGCCTTTGTTTAGTCTTCATTTGTGCTTCCTTCTCTATAGCTGCATTCTAGAGACAGGATGGAGTGCAACCCCTGTCTGTATTTTCCTTTCTCACCCCTCGCCAGCAGGTTGTGTGGATGTGCCTCTGACATGAGTGGTTTGTTGTCACAGCCTTGCATTAGCACCAGGCCTTTTGCCTCATCGCAGTGAGGTTCTGATCTGGTGCAGCACAGATATTGCTGTTCACTGGGGTAATGTGCTGCACTGTGGGAGCAGTTAGGGAACAAGTAAACTTTCCCCTTCATCACTCAGCTCTTTTTGCTGGTGTTAATGATTTTTTGTTGGTCTTTTCTTTGCAGCTGTGGGGAAAAACATTTTCACTGCTCTGAAAAGGGTTCATTCAGCCTTTCTATAATAGTTCAAGTGGTTGGTTTTCTGCTGGCTTCTGAAATACATTACAAATAACAATCTGGAAAAAGTTCTAACACAGTTCCAAGTCTTGCTGCTGAATTTGGATCCGTTGCCGGGTCTTACTCTGTAGCTCATCCTTAACAACTGACAAAATATTTACTCGGCACAGTGCAGAAAAGGCGAACTTTCTCCAAAATATTATACAGAGCTGGAGTCAGAACACAGACAATGAGGCAAAAAATTGGACCTGCCCACCAAGCCATTAGTTGAATCATTTTCCAGAATGTCATGAGAAAGAGCTTCATCAAGTTGCTGCGGTGCATAGCTGCTTCTTAGGGTATGAGAGTGGAGAGGTCACTCAGGTCCCCAGTAGTCAGGACAATATATTGCCGCGTGTATTTGCACAGGCAGTACCGTCAAGGAATGTTCTTTGTCTTTTAGGAAACAGCTACTTCATCAAAAGGTGGTTTCCCTAAACTGATCTCTTGCGTTCAAAATGAACAGCAAAATCTTTAACTTGAGCTGGATCAATGTTGTTTCCTCCTTGGTAGTTTTTGAGTGTTAGTTTTCCCCAAGGGAAAGGATTATTAAACTATTACAACCACGCTGGAGTTGGCGAGTGTGCTGGGCTGTTGATCTCTTAATCTGGAAAATGTGTGGTTAGTAGTGTTTTATCCCTTTTATTTGAGAAATTGTGGAGTGAAAAAAATTGTCTTCGGCAGAGAAACACCCATAGTGAACTGTAAGCCTAAGAATAGTTTTCTTCTGGGTTTTTTGTTGTCTTCATGAGACAAAAGAGCTTCTTTGGTAATTATATTGCATTGTCTTTTTGACAGCAGCATGTTGTTGGGTTTAGACCAAACAGTACAGCATATCTCTAAAAATATCACACCTCACTGCATACTTAAATGCAGCACAGTGCAGTCAATATTTCTGGCAGACTCTTTGTTTGCAGTGTATTTCTTCCTTCCCCCCCCCCCAGTATCAGAAATAATGAGGCATAGTAATTCAACCCTTCTGAAAGTGAGAAGAACAGTTCTCATAAGGCAAGAGGTTTTTTGCAATCTTAGGTGCAATCACATTCATATCCACTGATATCATTCCACTCTTGTTAAAATAATAGGAAATACACTGTCCCAACTCTCTTAAGAAGTAGCATGGCACAGCTACTATAGCTACAGAGATTTTGAGGGAGGGGATACAAGTGAGGATCTTTTTCCCTTTTTTTAAATTGGTTGATTATGTATATTGTTCTCTACAACTACCTGAAGGGAGGTTGTAGACAGGCAGAGCTTGGTCTCTTCTCCCAGGCAGCCAGTACCAGAACAAGAGGACACAGTCTCAGGCTGTGCTAGGGGAGGTTAAGGTTGGATGTTAGGAAGAAGTTCTATACAGAGAGAGTGATTGCCCATTGGAATTGGCTGCCTGGGGAGGTGGTGGAGTCACCATCATTGCAGGTGTTCAGGAGGAGACTTGATGGGGTGCTTGGTGCCATGGTTTAGTTGTTTAGGTGGGTTGGATTAATTGATGGGTTGGACACGATGATCTTGAAGGTCTCTTCCAACCTGGTTGGTTTTTTTATTTTTATTATTATTATCATTATTATTATCATCATCATCATCATCATTATAATTATCATTATTAATAATCTTTGCTACAAATTTTGAGAGACTTGTCTGCATACTTCTCTGTTGTCATCTTCTGTGAGCCCTTAAGAAAGCAGATTCTTTAGTGGATCCTCACTGATCCAGACCAAAGGTGTTTGTAAGGCTAGGAATAACCTGCCACTTTCTTTGGCAGTGAAAAAACAAAGAGCAGTCATAGACTTGTTCAGAAAATTTGTGAAGAGTGCTCAGTTTTTGTTTACCCTGATCCTCTGAAAAACAGATGTGGATGTCCTGCAGCTGACTTTCCTTTAGAACCTAAACATTAAACTCAACGGGGTAGTGGTTTTCAGCCAGTTGCTTTTTAGAGATGTTGTGTAACCTAAAGAAAAATAGGACTTTTCAGGGTTGTTATTTTAAATGTTCTATTTATGTTACAGAAAAGATGATGGTCTAAGTTAATTATTGATTCAGTTGCTGGCAAACTGCTAGCATGAACACAGAAAGGAAGACAAAGTAACCCCTGCTAGGATTTTGTTAATTATAAATCCTTCAGGCAGACAGCTGAACTGATTTTATTTTTGTATAAAACAAATGAAAAAAGTCTTTTCTGTATTGGAATATATAGCATTTCATTGGTAAATAAGAACAGCATACCCACAAATCAGCTAACATTTCCTCAAAAACCCAGTTGAGATGAAATAATGACATAAGTGTCCAAATTACTATTATCCAGAAACCAAACTGTCCTTATTCAGGAAGCATGGAATTAGATAAAATTTAAAGAACTGAACCATTCCAGTTAATATCAGCCACATTATTCCTGCTTTTGCTTTGGCATTCTGTTTTAGCAAAGGTTGCAACTTTCAGAGAATTGCACAAAAAAGGTTTGCTCACATCTTTTTTTCTTGATATTAATCTGTGTGGCCAAATTTCTGACAACTCTTTAAAAGTAAAAGCAAGTACAGGGGGGAAATGTTAAGAAAAATACATGGAATTTTGCCAAGGAGGGGTGGGAAGGGGCAAGGGTATTTAAACATTTGTTCTCTCTTTTTTAATCCAGGCATCAAAAATATTTTCTGATGTGATAGAGAAATGTTAGCCGCTTAGAGAAACATATGATTTCCTTCCCCTTGTGTGTAAAACAAAAACACACAGACAAACAACCAAAACACAGCAAGAGCAAAAAAAGAAAACCCCTGCATGCTTCTCAATTTCTGTTGGTAATGGATTAAAATATCACCTTTCTAGTTCTTCCTTGAACAAACCCCATCAATGGATTTTGAAAATGCACAAGAATCTGGAAAATACAAATAATTCAGTATTTAGCATTCTACAAGGAATGACCACAATATGTCAGTTGTGTATCTTCTAGGAGCAGGGGGGGGAAGTGCTTAAAAGTGACAGTTTTATTTATCTCATACCACTAGTGCTACTTAAGGACTTTTATCACAGTATCACAGTAGCGCCAAGGTTGGAAGAGGCCTCCAGGGTCATCAAGTCCAACCTGTCACTACAGACCCATGACTAGACCATGGCACCAAGTGCCACGTCCAATCTCCTCTTGAACAGCTCGATGGTGACTCCACCACCTCCCTGGGCAGCACATTCCAATGACCAATGACTCTCTCAGTGACGAACTTTCTCCTCACCTCAAGCCTAAACTTCCCCTGGCGCAGCTTGAGACTGTGTCCCCTTGTTCTGGTGCTGGTTGCCTGGGAGAAGAGACCAACCTCTTCCTGGTTACAACCACCTTTCAGGTAGTTGTAGAGGGCAATGAGGTCACCCCTGAGCCTCCTCTTCTCTGTTGGCTCCCTGGGCCCAGTGCAGTTTAAGGTGCAGGAGATTCAGTTTGTATCTTCTGATTAACAAGTATAGGTCTTTGATTCAAAAGTTTTGTAACTCAAATATTGCTAACTTATTGCTAGCTGTTTTCATATATCATTTTGATTTTACTGAGACACACTCTGAATGCATCTAAATGCATCCAGAGAGTGATGGTGAATGGTGTCACATCCAGCTGGCAGCCAGTCAGTAGTGGAGTCCCCCAGGGATCAGTGCTGGGCCCCATCCTCTTTAACATCTTTATTGATGATCTGGATGAGGGCATTGAGTCTATCATCAGTAAATTTGCTGACAACACCAAGCTGGGGGCAAGAGTTGATCTGCTGGAGGTTAGAGAGGCTCTGCAGAGGGACCTCGACAGGCTGGACAGATGGGCAGAATCCAACGGCATGAGATTTAACACATCCAAGTGCCAGGTTCTGCACATTGGCCACAACAACCCCATGCAGTGCTACAGGCTGGGGTCAGAGTGGCTGGAGAGCAGCCAGGCAGAGAGGGACCTGGGGTGCTGGTTGATGGTAGGCTGAACATGAGCCTGCAGTGTGCCCAGGCAGCCAAGAGGGCCAATAGCATCCTCGCCTGCATTAAGAACAGTGTGGCCAGCAGGAGCAGGGAGGTCATTCTGCCCCTGTACACTGCACTGGTTAGGCCACACCTCGAGTACTGTGTCCAGTTCTGGGCCCCTCAGTTTAGGAAGGATGTTGACTTGCTGGAACGAGTCCAGAGAAGGGCAACGAAGTTGGTGAGGGGTTTGGAATACAAGCCCTATGAGGAGAGACTGAGGGAGCTGGGGCTGCTTAGCCTGGAGAGGAGGAGACTCAGGGGTGACCTTATTGCTGTCTACAACTACCTGAAGGGGGGTTGTAAACAGGCGGATGATGGTCTCTTCTCCCAGGCAGCCAGCACCAGAACAAGAGGACACAGTCTCAGGCTGCGCCAGGGGAAGTTCAGGCTGGAGGTCAGGAGGAAGTTTTACACGGAGAGAGTGATTGCCCATTGGAATGGACTGCCCGGGGAGGTGGTGGAGTTGCCGTCACTGGAGGTGTTCAGGAGGAGACTTGACAGGGTGCTTGGTTACATGGGTTAGTTGATTAGGTGGTGTTGGATGATAGGTTGGACGCGATGATCTTGAAGGTCTCTTCCAACCTGATTTATTCTATTCTATTCTATTCTATTCTATTCTATTCTATTCTGTTCTGTTCTATTCTATTCTATTCTATTCTATTCTATTCTATTCTATTCTATTCTATTCTATTCTATATTCTTCTATTCTATTCTTCTATTGAAATTGGACATTTTCTGGAATCTCTATTTGAAAAGCAGTATGGAATATAATCTTATAAAAGATCATAGTCTTAGCAGAAAAGCAAGGGTGGACAAGGAAAGAGCCTTGGACTCGATGATCTTTGTGGTCTCTTCCAACCTTGGTGATACTGTGTGATATATGAAGTCAAACTATTGCTAGTTGGACTGAGAAACTGACAGGTTGTGTTCTACTTCAATTACACCTATCTATTAGCTGCATCTTTCAGAATATTTTTCAGTGGTAGAAATGTAGGGTAACTTTGTCTATTTGCATTTATTCCATTACTGTGCATATCTGTAGAGATAGATTGCTTTGTTTAGTGGGATGAAATTCCTGCAAGACACTGCGTTCTCTTTTTACCATAATCTTTAACTGGTTGATGATGTCCTTCCAATAAGAAAGTCATCAGAAATCATCTCTTAAGCAAGTTTTGTCTGCCTTTTGTTCCCTCTTCCATCATGTTAGTTTACATGAACTAAATTTGACATGGCATGTAGCACTGTCATCCTTAACTTCATACCATCATATGTTGTTCCAGTTAGCATCAAGTTCCTTTAAATGTATTAGTCTTCGCCTGCCCTAATTTTTTCATGTTGAGTTTTTAATACATATTAACAGAAGATACTTTTGTGGTACAGGAAAGGCTGAGTTCAGCTGACTTTTTCTTTTTTTTAATTTCAATATAAAATTTCAGGGAAAAGAATCCTATCTTTGGCTGAGATGTCTCTGATCTTTGCAGGCAATAGCCTAGTACATCTCTTACACTTTGGAAGCTGTCTTACTTTTACTATCCTGCATTGGTGATGTGGCAGATCTACTCAGTTTTACCAGAGAAAAAACTTTAAATTCCCACCTTGGCCATAGCCTATCGTGTAGCATTACCTTAATTACTCTTTGTTCATGTCAGTCCATCATTTCCTATGCTTCTTTCATAATTAGATCTTTTTTAGGGTACAGAGAATACTCACAGAGCAGGTGATAAAATGTCAGCCAAACAACCCTACCTGTGTAGAGATCATGTCAGCTGATTCTTTAGCAATGGTCCTGTGTGTACCTGTGTACCTGGGAGTTTTGATTCCAAACTTCAGAGGATTTTTTCCCACCTTTTTTGGTTTGATTTTAACCTGAAACATAACTGGGACAAATAATGGGTAGATAAATATTGTAAAATGGAGAAACAGGGCCCTTAAGTCAATACCATTGTTGAACAAAATGCTAGATATGGTGTAAAAGATTCCTCCTCCAATATTGATATTAGTAGCCATACTGAGAAATAACCATAGAGGAGAAGGGTGAAGATGTGATGGACAAAGCTGGTGAAAAATCCCAATGACTTTGATGGCTGGTTGCTAGGCTGTCTTTGGTGAGTAATTTCTATTTGGAATTCCTCTTGGATTTTGCAGAGGATGGATGCTGTATGATGTTCTAGGCTGAACATTAGGCAGGAAGGGATGAGTAAAGTACCAGCATTGTTTCCATCCTGTTCATGAACCTCAGAGACAGATGGCATCATCAGTATCCTATATAAATCTTCCACCCTTAAACTTCATCAGCACTGGTAACAGGAAACTGGCTGAAAGGGAGAAAAAAATGACTGCTGTGAGAAAGGCTCCCTTTAAGGTTGACTCTATAATGTTTGTGTAATTTCTGCTGGCTGTGAGCTAGAATATAGACATCCCTTTTCAGTGTCAGCAACCTATGCTGTAAATTCTTATTTTAAAATCTTAAGAATTATGTATGGATGGCAGGGAACTCACCCTTCCTTCCTGTACTTTGCTTGCAGGAAGTTTCCCCCAAATGTATAGGCAACTCCTCAGGTTCCTTGGAGAGGAGAGGAAAAAATACTTTGTGCTCTTTCCCTGCACAGAGAATTAGAAAAGTGCTGAGTATCAGTCATTGTTACAAGCCTGGCAAAGCAAGAAGCCAAAGCACGCATTTGCCAACCTAAGGTTATTTGAACAGAGGCTGTGCAGCACAGTGGTGTAGGTTGCAGAGGTACTTCAGTAGAGTTGTCAGGAGAAGTCCATTATAAGCACATGGGAAAATTACTAACATTGTGTGTGGGCAGTGCAAAAGTTTTGGCAGATGTAGTAGCAGCATGCGTTGCTGGCCCTGTGTGCCTTTGGAAAACTAAAATACATCTCAATTGATTGGGCATCTCTAGTAGGCAGATGATGAAATGTCATTGTTCTTCAGGCACAACATGTAGAGCCATCATTGTAATGGCTGCTCTGGAGAGATTTGCAGCCTTCAGATCTACTCTACCACAGGTAGGGAAAGGTTATCTTCATATCGCCTCTTACGTATCTGCTGACAAGGAATTGCTTCTCACTGGCTATGCAGAAGAGATTTATGATCTTCATTCTTCAAGAGTGTACAGTGTAACCTGTCTATCTCAGGTTGTCAGTGTTTCACAGGTGTTTGGAGGTGCAGTTTGAACTGTGACTTACTAAATTTTCTCAGTGAGAGATTACTTGCACAAAAAGCAAGAGATGCAACACTGGTTTTAGAAGTTGCAAGAGTTTAATGTGGAAGGCTTTAACCATCTTTAGCTGGGGGGTGTTGTAAGAAGGCATTTGAAACAGCTCATAACTATAATTGGTTGAGGTCTATACTGTGTCTGTAACTGCTGCAGGTTAAACTATTTAATTTTATGGTGCACTTGAAAAGACTTCTCTGCCTTTGTGCATTTGTACAGTTTAGAAGCCTTCTCAATGATTACAAGGGGTTTAGTCATGATCTGGGGCAGCAGAGAAGGGAAATAGTGGAGGCCAAAGACAGGTGTGAGTTTTCCACAAATGTTTTTCCATAAGCATGGTTAAAGGTCCATGTCAGGAAGGGATGAAAATGAAAGCATGCTCTGAAGAGATGCAGGAATTAGAAGTGAAACCTGTCTTGGTATGGAGGAGTTAAGTGAAATCAGACTGGTTATTGAAAGAAAGTGCTTCAAAAGGTAGACTTTGCAGGGGTAGGTAGAGGGTTTGTTAGCATTTACATAGAAGAGGCAGGAATGAAGACTGGTTTAAAACATAGAATTTTTTACTATTTCTACTGTTTCTTCACCAGCTTGTTCTTTCCACTGAAAAGAACAGTACTGTTAGGTTAAGGATGCTGCTATCAGCACAGTCACCAGCTCTTTGGGGTCAGAGCTGCAGGGGAACATACTGGATAACCACATGGCTAAACTCTAGCCTAAAAAAAATAAGATCTAAAAAAACCATGGTCCTGAACAAGCTGAAAACTGATGAATTCTATAGCAGAACAGGTAAAAGCACAATATGTAAACGCAGATAAAGAGAGGGCAGGTAGAAATAGGTAGTGGGATGATCAAACTGTGGCACGGTGTATAAAGAAACAAAAGAGATGGCATGGATCATTGTAAAAACAACTGATAGATGCGGATGAGTGGAATAACAAAGCACTGCTTTTTCCCAAATGTCCCAGACATTTGGAGTACCAGACAGAGGGAGAATCTGGATCTTGATGAGGATGTGGATGGAATAGATTAGAGACCAGCCTTTATTAAAATGAACAAATACTTGCTTCCCAAAAATTGTGGCATCAGCAAGCAAGCCAAGAACATAGTTTAAAGCAGAGCAAGAGCACCAGGACCTAATTCCTGTACATGCCTCGGTGTACTCAGGGAGCAGAAGGAACCTCCAATCTCTTGCAGAGGTGAGGAGGAGTAGCACATTTTGAGGCATGTATTTTCCTCAAAACCTAACTCTCACCTGAGCTACAGATAAGCTTTTCTTGGCTGCAGATACAGAGCCTGCATTCCCACCCTTCCTCATCTTCTCAAGAGCAGTTCAGGGCAAACTTGTGTTCACTGGCTTGAAGTGTGGAGGCTGTATTGTGTTCTGCCTCAAACATATCCTCTCAGGAGGCAGGTGTTTGAGTTGTTTTCACCAATATAAACAGCTTGAGGAAATAAGGTTTCTGACAGCCCACGGAAGCCCTAACACTCCTCAAATGAATCAAGCCAGGTAATCAAACTAATAGTGATGCATCGAAAAGATGAATGGCTATTATTTATATTGTGTTCCAGCTAGAGTCCTCCACCCTCTTGTATCACAGTATCACAGTATAACTAAGGTTGGAAGAGACCTCGAGGATCATCGAGTCCAACCTATCAACACAGACCTCAGGACTAAACCATGGCACCAAGTGCCATGTCCAATCCCCTCTTGAACACCTCCAGGGATGGTGACTCCACCACCTCCCTGGGCAGCACATTCCAATGATGAATGACTCGCTTGGTGAAGAACTTCCTCCTCACCTCGAGTCTAAACCTCCCCTGGCGCAGCTTGAGACTGTGTCCCCTTGTTCTGGTGCTGGTTGCCTGGGAGAAGAGACCAACCCCTTCCTGGCTACAACCACCTTTCAGGTAGTTGTAGAGGGCAATGAGGTCACCCCTGAGCCTCCTCTTCTCCAGGCTAAACAATCCCAGCTCCCTCAGCCTCTCCTCATAGGGCTTGTGTTCAGGGCCTCTCACCAGCCTTGTTGCCCTTCTCTGGACATGTTCAAGTGTTTCAATGTCCTTCTTAAACTGAGGGGCCCAGAACTGGACACAGTACTCAAGGTGTGGCCTAACCAAAGCAGAGTACAGGGGCACAATGACTTCCTGCTCCTGCTGGCCACACTATTCCTAATGCAGGCCAGGATGCCATTGGCCCTCTTGGCTACCTGGGCACACTGCTGGCTCATGTTCAGGCAGCACTGCACAGAGCACATAGTAGAGGATGATCCTTGACCTGAATTCTTGCTGTCTAATGAGAGTTTGGGCTGCTACCACTTGTAAGGTGGGAGTGGAGATTATTTTAGTAGCTGATACCAGTAGTGCATATTCACTTCTGGAATTAGTTTGCTGTTTGCATGTCCATGGAAGGTTATGGTAGAAGCTTATGTGGCCAAGCTGTTGCATGTGGTCTTTTGGCAAGTATGGCAAAAGAGCTTCTATTCACATTTTAATATATTAGAGCTCAAATTCTTGTTGACATGATCTGCTTGTCTTGTTGTGTGTTCCCACAGAATCTAATTATCCTGGCCATTGGGGTGACTTCATTTCTCCTTTTTAATTCTTAAAGACTGCTAAAAATTGCAGTACTGACGTGAGATATCTGGGGTGTATGGTGATTGTGACCTGATACTTACAAAGAGAGTGATGTTATAAATATGAATCACGAGGCTGCAGGTTAATACCACCGAGATGACCACAGTGCAACCAAATGTTCTGTTTATCGTACATATGGAGCCACAAATCTGTATTTGGACTTTTACAAATGCTCTTTCTGAAAAAAAACCACACAAACTCTGATAAAAGCAAATCATCCTAAACATGGCTTGCTGATACTTGTGAGCTAGGTTTTTCCTAACTTGTTTTCAATCGTGCTGAAACGCGCCTAAATGATCAGTGATCTCTTCCAGCTTTCAAAGCCAAAAACTAATTATCTATCTGTTTCAGGGACAGATAGTAACTCAGATTCAGGATGTTTCTTCTTCCTTGCTATTCTGATCATGCACACCTCCAAAGCTACTAATAGTATTTTGTGTAGCTCTGTTTCATGTAGGGTGTCACGTCAACAATTTTCTGTTCTGCAGTTTGGTTATGACAAGTTTCCTATATATCTCCATTTCTCCATCCTGCTGTTGGCTCTTGCAGTGTCCTTCCCTTCTGTTCTCTCATTGATTCCTTCCCACACACCTCCCTTCTCCCAAGTTCACAGCATGATTTCAGCCTAAAGCCTCGCCCAGATCTCATGTGCAAGAGGACATCTGTAGGATTTTTGGATGCAGTTTGAAACCATGGGAAGTTGCAGTGGCTGTGGTCCAGGTTGACAGAAAGAGTAAAGCATCCTACTCAATATTTTTACCTAGCAGACATCAGATACTGCAAAGTAACTTCATGGCTACCATGGTAAGATGGTCTCTGACTTATCGTCATAGCCCTAAAGGAAACTCAAGGTCTGGACACAGTGTCAAGAGTGCTTCCTACAGTATATTTAGATGTTAAACAGGATTCTTTTCTGGACAAGGCAGGAAATTTAATGGACAATCCTAACGTTGCCCACTCTTCCCTTCCTGCTTCCACTACTTACACAATTTAGATTTAAATAGGAACAGAGTACTTCATAGCAACTTGTTGAAAATGGAATTTCTCTTGAAATTATTTTCTGTTTTTCCCATCACGAGCAGCCTGGTGCCTGTGCAGACACCTGTATGCTGCTCCATGTCTCTACCCCAGTCTGTGAGGCCACGGCCTCTGCTCTGTGTTAGCAGCTTTGCTTGAGCTTGGCATACACTGCACCTAACACTCGGTAATATTTATTAGCATTCCCTTTATGATCAGTGTGTGTGAGAGGCCAGCAAAGAGTAAGGTAGCCACCCACTTGTGTTGATAGCTCTCCAGTGGCAAGCTTTCTCACCCTGTCGTCCCAGCTCTTCCCAGCCAGTTGCACCATATTTAGGGCAAATCTGAAGCTCAGCCAAGCTGACTGTCAAAGTTCCCCTCAATATAGCCTCCAACAGCAGGAGGCTCCTGATGGTGTTGTCATTCTCGTGCCTACTGCTCAGGCTTTTATTTTTTGCCCTAACACATGGGATATGCTAAACATGAGACGAGGCAATGGGTGTTTCTTAGATATGCGTCATGAAATACGATACACATCTGAGTGCTATAGAGTTTGATTTTCCTTTACCAATCATAGCAGCTGAAGCAGTGGTCCCTGCAGTGAAGTTGTGGCATGTCTTCTAGTCCATTTTCCTCTTTCAGACTGCTTGCAAGTTGCTGAAACCTTTGCTATCTGAAGTATTCCAGGCTTTGTCTCTGCTTTACTGTAATCAAAAATCAACCAGTTTAATTTTGCTTCTATTTGAAAAATTATTGAAGATGGGGAAAATAAGAGTCCCTCAAAATTAAATCCAGCAAGTTACAAAGTTTGTTAGCTGTAGATGCAAAGTGGCTGTATTTTGAAAACCGAAACACAGCATGGAAAAAACCTTTGGTGACACATCATATATTTCTTTGGACTGGACTTTGGCTTCATTAGTCTCCCTAGCCAGTGGTGACCATGTGGACTTATTTTGATGAAGTTAAAAGAAAGGTTTTACTCTTCTTTTGTAGACAAGTGAATATATTCACTATAGGAAAACTGCACAGTAGTCAGAAGTATGATTAAGAGTTGCATAGGTTAAACTTTCTTACTCCTCTGCGGCTGTGTTTGAATGTATGTCTGAACTCCGTATGCTGTAGCATACACAGCATTAATACATGTTCTGAGAGGTGCAGGAATTAGCCCTCGGTCATCCGTCTGATGCTAAAGTTGTTCACATAGCTTTATCTCAGTCCTCAGCTACCTGGAGCTGAGCTAATTCTCTCAGCAGCTGAAGCTTACTTACAGCAGCTTGAGCCTCCCACAAGGGCATCCTGATACAACTGAGCAGTCTCTAATCCTGTCCTAGAGGGGCACAGAGCAGGGACTGCCAGGCTGTGTGCTGAACAGGTTTGCATGGCAGAGTCCTTCACATGGAGGTACCTCCTGCAGCCTGTTTATTATTGCTGGAGCGGAAGGACATGAAGGCAGCTCAGTAGCTCTGAGGTTCTGTCTCCCAGACTTCAGTGGGTGTGGGGGAAGTCTAGGGGTCAAAGGCCTAGACCCAGGCATGCCTATTTGCTCTTCCTCTCTCCGATATCAGACTCCCATCTCCTTCCCACTTCCACAACAACTCCTGGATGTTTGGAGAATCAACTGCACATTGCCTGCCTGGCTGTGTGCTCGGAGGGCACGGGAGATGAGGTCATGTGGGAAAACAAGTCCAATGGAGCCAAGAGGAATGTGGAATTTGGGCAGCAGCCAAATTAAGATTACTTTTATATGGCCATCTGCACCTGTGTTTGTGGGGGTGGGGATATCTGAGGCTGTTAAACTGACTCAGCAGTTGCACACACAAAGGCTGGCAAGGTTTCTCCCCCCTCCTCTAGTCTGCTCAGTGTCTCTGCCAACACCCTATCATTCCTGTCCAGGTGCAAGTAATCTGTATTGAGAAATCAGAAAAACTCATCCTAGGAGATGACATGAAACTGATAGTGGAGGAACAACTGCTGAGTTACTCCTTCCAGAAAACACTGGTTACTCATGAAAAACACATCTGTCCTTAAAGCTCTGTTCTGGAACTGGGATTTTTGGGGAACAGTTGGACATAGTTTTCTGAAAGGCCCACTCTGCTTTCAACACAGGTCCATAAAAGGAGGAGTTTGAGGTAGCAAGGGGGATCTGCTGTCTCCAGATTGCCTGTTCTCACTTGTCTGTACTGCAGCCATCTCAGAAGATGTGAGCCTCAGGTGTGGCTTGGGCCTGTAATGTAAACAGAAATGGAAACTGTTGGGGGTTTTATACTTAAGTTTGTCTAACAAGTTCCATTACTACTAACTTCATCACAATAAAAAGTGTAGCCTGAAATTTTCCATGTGAGAAGTTACCTTCCTATCTGAATTTTTAGAAGGGATCTTCAGAAACCACAGATCAGCTATATATAAAAATTGTACCATCAGAAGTATTCCAACACCCTTTATTCTTAGACCAAGGGGCTGAATTTTGGCAAGGAGATGGTGTTGTGTTAGGGATGTCTTTTGCTGGTCTTTAACTTTCAGTCTACTGAGATCTGTCTAACTTGCAAGTTCCTGGAGTCCATGGTTGCCCCAGACTCTGGGCAGGCTTATTAGAAGTGGACAGCTAGGTTAGAAGTGGGTTCTATCAGTCCCACAGCAGTAACACTACCCTAGCCTCATCAAGAGGACCAAGTTGCACATGCAGCCTGTTCTTAGAAGGACTCAGTATGTTTCTACCTAGAGTGGGAAGGACAGCCCCACAAATCTTGATGACATTGCTCTCCAGGCTGCTGGGGATTTCTGTGGTTGTACAGGAACTGCAAGTACAGGCATGTCTTTCACTGATTTACCTCAAGATCTTGTGTTAAGCAACGTGGATTTGGTGTCTTTTATTCTTTGCAGGGTGACCAATGGTATTCTTGTGTTATTGATCCATTTTCTATCCCTTTATATGTCCACAATCAGTTTTCCTGGTATCATCTCAGAGTAGCAAAGATCAAATATACCTACAGGATTTAAAAATAGCATGCTTTTCTGAAAAAGTTTGTTGCAACATGTAATTCAGCTGATGTGATGTGTGCACAGGCTGTCATATTTGTTGCCTATAACAAATGAAATAGCAACTTTCAAGCTATTGACTCAACTGATGTACTTGTGATCCTTGTGTTAATCGATACCTCTTTCCAGGCAGAACTCCAGTCATTTCATGCATTTGGACATACTAATATATGCCAGGGTGTTTGCCCAATATTCCTTGGGAAACCCAAGCATAAGCATAGGGCTTAAAATCTAAGACTTTTATAGGTGGATATGTGGCAATCTGTGGCTTTTGAGTTCTTGCAAACCTAGCTCTTACGTGTCCTTACCAGTGAACATGAGGGACAGGAAAGAAACAACCACATGGAAGCAGGTGGATGAGGATGCAGCACAGAGTGATCCTTAAGGAATAGATCCAGAGTACTTTGTGAGTTGTTGAGGGTGGTGAAAGCTGGCCAGGGGATCTGGGAACATGGCAAAGAAGAAAAAGGCAACAGAGAGGGAAGTGTATGACAGAGAGCCAAAAAGGAGGTGAGTATTGAAGCCTGTAACCAGAGTAACAACAAGGTGAAAAGCAGAAGGGGTCAGCCTTGGGATTTCTGGGCCTGTGAATCCTCAGTCTGAGCATTTCCTTCCTCAGCCTCAGTGTTAGTAAATAGCTGTGAATCACAGTACTAAAGTGTGCTGCTTCAGCGCTTTCCAGTAATTGGCCTTCTTTGCCTCTTAAAATAAAGGCCCTGTTTCAGATAGTGGGTGCCCAACTGATAAAGGGATTCCTAGGCCCCATGTGCCAACACTGAAAAACAGAGAAGTGACTTTTATGCCTTCAGGGCACAATGGACGAATACAAGTTTGTTCAGCTGAAATAAAACCAGGAACTCAATTTGCTTCCATCCAGCTTTAGGCAGAGGGTCACTGTGAACTCAGACCGGCACTCCAGGCTGCTGGTGTCATTTCTCTTCAGATCAGCTGCACTGAATTCTTTAAAAGCTGTGATTATTTTTTAATTCCCTAGTCAGCTTTTGGAGAATGACACAAGAATTTCAAGCTTCTCTCCTGCCAGCCCTTAAGGAGAAAAGGAGGGGGAAAAAAAAAGATACACTGATTGAGATGAATGTAGGCGGTGATATTGCTTGTGTTTTGTGGTTTGCAACATGGGAAGATTTTCCATATGTATGGAATAGGCATCACAAGCTCCTACACCCTTCTTTGCGTTAGTCAGCCAAGGAGGTAAATCAAGGACAGGCAGAAATTCAGAGAGCTATAACCAGCTCCCTAATGGCTCTGCTGTCCTTCGTGCAGACACCAGCCTGATAGAGAAGCCAGGGAGCCATGTATTGATCTTTCAGTCTTAACTCTCTTCATTAAGAGGTACTGGAAATAGTGCAAATAAACATACTTTTCTGGCCCCCAAATTGTCAACTTCATGTCATTTGCCATGGGAATTACACTGTCTCTAGTGAGGTAGTTGTGTTACCCGGAGATGAACTGCCAGAGAGAAAATATCCAAGTAAACAAACATATGCTTAGTGACCTAATTAAGCAGAATGTTTATATTCCGTTCAAGTATGAGACCATTTCAGTTTATTTCCTGCTCTGCATTTTAATTTTGCTGTCAGAAGTAGAAACAACTGGCTGTGGAGTTTTTGTTTCTCGGGCAACTGCCCCATCAGATGCTGAAAACACATCTAAAACCTGAGGTGTCAAGGAGTATCAGCAAATGTTGCACTTCAGAGAGAAAGGCAAATGAGAATTCTTTCACTAATCTAATCTTAGTTCCCTTTATTATTTTTCCACATCATGCAGTAACTTAGTTGAGCATCCTGTATGCTTAGAAGAAGTGAAGAGTTTCTAGTGAAGTTCATTAGTTCATAGCAATGTATAATAAAATAGTCACATTATAATGCTTTATTTGTAACTTTTTGGGCAATATCAGAACAATGTGGCATAATCATAATGGCAAAACAAAACTGTTTATAGAGCAAAATTGGTTGAGGGTAGTTCCTGCCAGGATGGAGGATTGTCCTGCCAGACTCAGCACAGTCTCAGGAAAAAGGCTCTTCACATCTCTGCCAGTGGATGTGCAGAAGTGTGGGTTTGAATAGGCATGCACAGCAGGTCCATGCACCACTTAACTCAGGCTTTTATGTTCATGAACTTAAATTCTTCAAAAGCTTAAATTCAAGAGTGAAGAGATGAGTGGTGCAAAGTTGATGAGGAAAGGCAGAATTTGCTGGTTAAGAGGACAAACATTGTGAAGTTTGATGCAGTGGGTGTACAATTACTGCAATCTGGAAAAGAGGAGGCTCTTGCAGGGTATGTTGTGTTGCTGCTTTTTTCTAGATAACATGTTGGTTACACATGGTAGCAGAGTGTAGTGAAATGACATCTATTTATGCATAAGGAATTAGAGATGCATACAGCTGTCAGAAAAGAAAATACATTCGGGCTAAGACTGTTGTGGGCCTGACACTGAAAATTGGCTGCTGTTTGAATCACCCCTCAGCTGGGAAGATACAGGCCATAATACTTCTCTGGATACGCTTCCATTAGGTCTGAAGCCTGTTAAATCAGCACTTGAAATTTCCATCAATTATGAAGTCCAATTGTAAGTCAGTGATAATGCACACTTTGGGGACAGAGAGGGTATGTATGTACCTGTGCACAAATTCGTACATATGAACCAAAGATTCCTTGATTTTCTTGTATCAGATTTGCTGTAGATCACTTCAATACAGCAGTAGGAAAGTGTCCTGTGCTGCAGATTATGGAGGAATTCTCCATCATCATAACAAAGTACCATTTCATTGAGATAAATCACATCAGTGAGTCCTTCAGTTAACATGTTGAACATGCATGAAGCCAAGCTCTGTGTGTGATAAATGGTTGCTTTGAAATGTGGTACTATGCTTATTTATATTAATTGAAATATAGCAGCTTTTTAATAATATAGAGGAATACCATTTTTATAGGTATGTTTGTGATTGTAAGCATATTTATAGCTTAATAAATAAACCAGGAATGCAACCCCCCCTTGTGCTCAGCCCTTATTTCCACACTTCCAATATGAATAGTATCATCTGAACCAAGTATCAGGATGACTCTTTGTGGTAGTTTTAGGCTATGCCTTTAAAATTTTGTTACAGATTTCAAGCAGAAAAGTAGAAAAATGTAAATAAATCACTATTGGGTGTGAAAAGGAAAACCAAAGATCATTCTAAGCAATTTCATTGGAGAAACACCTACCATCAGACTGCTCATACTAAAACATTCTGGGGGTTTCTCTTCTCACTTCATTGCTTTGGAGAGGATACTAACCCTGCTTCTGCTTGACCTTGGCTGCATTGTTTTGGTGAAATCTAGCAGCTACTTTTTCTCTGTTCCTTTCTCCCTTTTGGACAGGGGGTAGGGGGGACAGAGGGACAGTTTCCCTGGTCTTCTTGTGTTGTTTCTTAATTGTAAATATCTGTAAATATTGTACATACTGTATATTTTGTACATATTCATTGCATTCCATTGTAGAGTGTAGTTTTGCTTGTAAATACAGCTTTCATGTGCTTCCATCTGAGCTGGTCTGGCAAAGTTAATATTGGGGGGGGGGGGAATTCAACCCACCACACTCTTCCTCTCAGACCCTGCTGTTTACACAGAAGAAAGCTCCAGGGCTGGGGGGAAGTATTTTAGATGTATTCTTCAGGCTTCTCCCAGCCTAGAGCTTTCCTCTTTTGATGTCCTCAGATGCTCCCAAGGACTTTGGGGGCTGTTTGAGTTCAGCTTGGAGCTGTCTGCCAGTCCCATTGGGTGCCATTTCCTCTTCAAAGAGCTATTCCTGCAGCTGCTCCCTTCTGCACAGGGAACGGAAGCCTTTGAAATTGCTGCAGCTTCACTGCACAGTCTGTTGGAACAGCTCGCATCAAAAAGGAGAGGAGGAGAAGTACTTGTATCTGTTTAATTATAGATGCTCTAGCAGAAATGTGAAGGCAAACAAAGAGAGGAGAACTGATTTGTGGGGTACTTCTCAGAAAATCAATTGCTAATCTGTGCATCGACTTTCTGCTCCCTGAGCAGCCATGCCAAAACTTCTTTTAACAGAAAATGTTATCCAGTGGGACGGACAGACAGACAGTGCATAAGCAGCTAAATAGCTGCAGTGCTGCTGGGGAGCGCCATTGGGAGGTTAAATCTTCAACTGTTGGGAAGGTCCAAACCTTTAAACAACATGAGGAATTCACTTAAAAAATTATTTCTCAGACATCATGGCTTTACTTTCAGGCTGAGCTCCCCTGACCTACCTGAGGGACCATGTTTGGTCCTGCAGCAGCCTGGAAACTAGGTGCTATGGAAGTTCCCCTTCTTTCTTGAGGTGTCTTCTACTACAGGGGAGGTGCTGCATAGTGGTGGTCGTACTCAGCAGTGCTCACAGATGAGCTATGGAGAAGAGTGTCTTTTCAGGGGAAGATAAGATGAGCTTTTCAGACCCGTAACAGAGACTGTGGGAACTGGAATATGCCGTGAACCAGAAGGACTGAAACAGGTTGTGGTTTTTTTGACCTGCAAATCAGCTTTGTTGCTTCCAGATGTGATGGAAGGGGAGAGAAATCTTTCCCAATGTGAGGCAATAGTCAGACTGACAGGGTTAAACTGTTCTGACCAGGAGTACCAGGGAAAGCCCTAAATACAGCAGAGCGAGCACTTGCAGTTCTGTATGTCATGTAAGAGAGAGATTCTGCAGCGTCCACCTTGTGAGGGGTTTGAGCTATGGTGTCCTTGACTGTGTGGTGCCAGCATTATTCTTCTGATGTCACCAGAAGCAATAAGCTTAGGTTCAAATGTTATGCTAAAAAGTGGATTCACCCTTAGCTGTAAGATTTATCAGAGCTTTTGTCTGAAAGGAACTGACTTACAGGAAGATGCCTGGTCTGCATGTCTGATTAGAGGAAAGAGGTAATATTTCCCACTCCTTCCTTTAATTGCTTTGTCTTAGTCTGTGTATGTAGAATATAGCATGGAAATTATCTTAGCAGTAGCAGTGCTGGTGTTTTTTACGTCTGCTTTCAGTAATACAGGCAGACTGAAAAGAGATGGTTTGGGTTTGGTTGCTTCACACATTCCTCAGCTATTGTTTGAATCTCCTGTTGCATTGGTTTAGGGTGCTCTGGGAACATGGTGACAACTGTTCTCAGGTGTTGGATACATGACAGATCTTGTGTGAACTTCTTATCTGCTATCTTCTCATTTACGTGTTGCCTCTTGAAAGGATGAAACATTCTCTTAGTCACAGGTTTCTATTTCCTTTATCCTGCTTTGGAGCCTGAGTTGCTTCTGCTTTTACAGTCATTGCAGGTCTGTATATGAGCAGATGCTGTAATAATGCTGCCTTGACATCTGAAGATAGGAGACATTCAGTGAACCCCTTCAGGAAGAAGGACTCTTGACTATTAATAAGTAGCTGATATTCAGGAGGCTAAAGCAGAGGTTTTTGCTCCTCTTACTAGAAAGAGCCAGTGTTCAAAATGCCACACTTGGATACTTTTGGAGTTCCAGACAATGGATAAATGCTCTTCACAGAAGGCAAGACATTTTCCTGATTTGCCTTGCAGTATTCTTCTGTGCTTTTGCTGAGGTGGGAGGAACAGGTCAGTTTGGGGGCAATGATGGAGGTGGCTTTTCTCATAATTTACCAGTCTTAATAGCACATTCTGTCTGCAGTGTTTTTCTGTGCCTGGTACATTTGGCTGCACTAAATCAGAGTGAATTTATAATCCTTTACTTTTGGAGGGGGTGGTGGAAAGGCAGATGACTACAGTACCTCTTATAGAATATTATTATAAAAGAAGTGTGAATTACCTCCTAGCCTCTCATGCTATTGAAATTTTGATTTGAATGACATTTTCAAGGTGTTGTTTCTAAGACATTCAGCAATTGCCATTCATCCATGAATGGTTAGTGAGATGAATAACAAAAAGTGGTTTAGAATTCATAGGAGGAAGTGTTAAAAAAATAACATTTGGCAAAAAACCACTGGTTATGCTAAATTCTCTTCTATGTCTGAACTGCACCAAGGTTAGCTAAGTGGCTTTAAGTAATCCAGTTATTGTGAAAATGATTATTTGAGACACAGAAATGGCAACACCATTTCCATTTGAATGTGGACTGTTAAGAGTTACTTGACTATATCAAATAGAACCAAATCCAACCAAAATAGTTCTATGAGTCTATGATATTATGGCAACACAGCTTTGAGGGAAATAAAGCAAGTCCTCCTTCCGGGTCATTCTTTAGGCAGGTAAAATCTCATAGCATTGCCTCTGAGTTAACTCATCCTTTTTGACAAACAATCAGAATTCAAATATCATGAAGGGAGAGGAGAAAATGGAGAGTGAATCTTAGAGGACTTCAACTTTGAGTGGAAACATTGAGAATAATTGGCCTGCTGGAAGACGCACAGATTTACTGGGTGGTTGCATGTAGGCTTAAACAAAAACTTGCAGAGTGTTTCCTTATGAAGATGTTACAAAGATGTGGTATGACTCAAGAAACCAAAATAATCAGGTTCTTAAGATCCATGTAGCTCACATACATACATGCTTATGGTGAAAACAAGAATATATGTTATTTTGCAGGTGCATGACATTTGAAGATTGCTAATATCTTAGGTTTAAGATAGTAGAAGTTTTCTATATACCAGATATACTAATATATCCATGTATGGTTATTATTAAAGTGCATTAATAAGGCACATAATTAAAGTCCACTATGTATTTTGTAATGAATTTTAAAATTTCACACTATCCAGCACTTCATGTGTGGAAGGTATTAAAAGCCGAATAGAATTATTAAAAGCCATTTCCAAAAAAAAAATAGAAAAACCTTTGTCTCTACCTAGAACCTTCTTTTTCATGGTTGTTGCTTAAATCTGATCTTTCATCCAGCTTCAGGGGTTTGGATTTTTACCATTATGGGTCTTCTTCCTCTCATATATCCTTCTCCTCATGATTTTCCCTTTTCGTGTCAGCAAATGCAGAACAAAAGAAACTTTCCTTATCTTTCATTCTTTCTTAAAAAGGTATTAAGAAAGAATTTCTTAAGATTTCTTAAAAAGAGATTATTAAGAAAGAATGAAGAGCTGAAATGAAAATGAGAAAATGCTGGAAAGCTGTATATCTTCTCTTTGAAATACACAGATTGTATGTTACATACTCAGTCTGTGTCAGCCTGCAAGCTAAGATACATACATCCTACACAAGTATCATTAGCACTGCTGAGCTTTCATCTTAGAGTTCACTTTCCCAAATCTTGCATCTCTACCAAAGCAATCAGTAAACCAAATATTTCTCATCTCCTTTGCAGGAGAACTGTTTCCTTTATGCTAAAGAAATAGGCTCCTAAGGAAATTGTAAGAGCACTTAATAAAAAAGTCATCTTTCACCTATCCTCTTCTGTAACATCTATTTACAGAGCATGCTTTAACTCATATGTTCTCCATCTGCTCTGTTATGTCTATCTGTGTGCTTTTGCCTCACACATGCCTGCTTGAGATGCAAGGTAATTTGTCCATCTTTCACTAAGAAGTAAGAAGGGAGCATAAATTGTGCCATATTAATAGCAAGAGCAGTCAGTTGTGATGTGCGATGCATCGTCTCTAGTGGCTTTTGCACCTCACCTCCCCCCGTACGTTCCCTGAACTCTGGGTGTTTGACTGGTTCCTTGGTTGGTTTTTTGGTTGGTTGGGGTTTTTTTGCAAGACTGGGAAAATACTGCCTTTCACAGTGTTAAAAATACCAGTGAAGATGTAGTTAATTTACATTTCTCCCACTCCACATTCTAAACTTCATCATCCTTTACCAAGAATGTGTTTTCTCCAGCTTCCATAGACTGTTCTCCTTAGAGGACTTCATAGGTGCACTGTCTCTGGGAAGCCTGACCCTCACTGTGGCTAAAGGTGAAGAAGTAGCTTTTCTTCTGTCTGGTACTAGAATAGAGCATAAAGAAAAAAGACAGGACAGGACAGGACAAGGAAATTTTTCCCTACCAAAAAGTGGGCAAGGGCATCATCCACTGGTGAAGCCCTGGTTATGAGACATCCTCACACTGTGCAGCACAAGTAAAGAGGGAGAATGGAAGACCAGAGCAGCATACAGAAAGTGTGAGGCTGGATGCAGAAAGGAAAAGAGAGATTTTATAGAGAAAAGGTAAGTGAAAGACAGGAGGAGAAAGGACATTTCAGGTTGTTGTGGGTCATCCCAAATGAAATCAGAGCTGGAGGGTTCCCTGTTCTCAATACATTCAAGGCACCAAATTGATATTTGAAGTGATTTAGGAGTCCTTAGATGGCAGAAAGCATGGTATAATGTGCTGAAGACTGTTGCCATGTTACAATTAATCTAATTTTTGTTTCCCCACTTACAGTTTGAAAGACTGTTAAATACATCTGGGAATGATAAATGAATGAATAGGCTGCCATTTGCAAATCCTCACCCAAAATGAAAGTATGTGGCTTCCTATTAAATGGGAGATTATTGCTGTCCCAACACAGGCAGCAGAATTAGCAGTGAGTCCAGCAGAATTAAGGAGCTTTCTGAATGCTTTGACAAATAGAGTGCTAATGTCCTTGATGAAAATCACTTTTAGCAAGATCTTAAAAATATTCTCTCCTATTTCAACTATATTTCAGTCCCTCTAGATGCATCTGTTCTTCACAAAGGAATTCTAGTAGGCATTAGGACATTTTTTCAACATCACTGGTCAATTACTTCGCTGCCAGAGCTGGTCATATATTATATGTGGACTACCTTTCTTAATGAAAAATGGCATTTTATAATGATTTTTTTATTTTTAAGGGGATTTTTTTTTTTCTTTAAGGATTAAAAATAAAAGAGAGAGAAAGCCTAAATCCACAGTTCTGTATTAAGTCTCCCCCAACAAAAGCAGCTCTGAAAAATTGATTTTATACCAGGTCTGCAATTTGTAACTCTCAGACAAGGATTTACTGACTAGAGGAGCTGCTGTCCTCTCACAGATGCAAAGTGAGGTCTCTCCACTTCTTGGCCACAGTAGTCCATTATCTCTAAGTACACTGGGTGAAGCACAGTAGAGAGCTCCCTAAGTCCTGCTTGGTCAAAGGAAGGAGTTGCAGCGTTATGCCCCCCATCACCAACAGCCCTATGTGCAGCAGGGCTCAGCTGATGAGACCCTTGTACCCCATCACTGGCTCATTCTCCTCAGTGCAGAGGGAAGATCTTCTGCCTGGAAGAAATGTAGGGGAAGATTTGCCCTTGCTTGAGTTAGAGATGGCCATGTTTAATCTTTGACTTAGAAAAGAATGTAAGCATCTTGTAACTGAGGAGAAAGACTTGGCAGAATTTGGTTGCATGTGTTGAAATATTGCTTTGTTATTTTAACCTATTATATGCCTCAATTACATGCATGCCAATAGAAAATAACCAATTAAGAAGTGACACATATGCTTTCTAAAAGAGTATATAACTTCACTGTGTAACACAATAAACGTCTTCCCCTGGTAACATCTTGGCCTGGAAGCTGTGCTTGTAGTGGCTCTAGGGTGATCAAATACCAGAACCATATTACAACAAATGGTGACTTCAACTTGCACCCAAAGCAACGTCAGAGCATAACCAACAACAACTACTTGGCTTCACCCGGCTTGGGGAGACAGTGCTTACCGATGTCATTAAACGGTCGCCTCAAAGTCCCTCTGGGACTCGCTAGAGGCTGTTTTCCACTGGGAGGAGTGGCCACTGGCTTGTGTCTCAGTTACAAGGAGAGAAGGGTCAGTAAAGGTTTCCTGAAGGCTCAAGGCACAGTTCTTTGTGCTGCCCCTTGCATATTGTGTACAAATAATTTACAGTTTTGATAACTCACTTCTCTTTTTAAAATACAGATGGGGCTTCCTGTGTTCTGTACAGAAGTGCTAGAGGCTTGTTGGTGTTTGCCAGGTTCACAGCAGTTGTATGGGAGAGACAAAATGAGTATTTCATTTGACCTCTATTGTGGCATAAAGGTTTGTAGTATGGCCATAGCCACCATGAGGTCATCTGTTAATATTGCTAGAGTTGTTTCAGCCCCTTGACCCCACCTGAAGAAACACCAGAGGAGGAGACTAGCGCAATTCCTATTAACGTTTTTAGGCTTGTGGTTATTCCAGAATAGAATAGAATAGAATAGAATAGACCAGACCAGGTTGGAAGAGACCTTCAAGATCATCGCGTCCAACCTATCAACCAATCCAACCCACCTAATCAACTAAACCATGGCACCAAGCACCCCATCAAGTCTCCTCCTGAACACCTCCAATGATGGTGACTCCACCACCTTCCCGGGCAGCCCATTCCAATGGGCAATCACTCTCTCTGTATAGAACTTCTTCCTAACATCCAACCTAAACCTCCCCTAGCACAGCCTGAGACTGTGTCCTCTTGTTCTGGTGCTGTGTTGTCAACTTTTCATGGGAAGGGAATGATTGGAAACAGTACAGGAACTCCTTCCCAAATATTAGGGTGATCTTCCTAGCCCCCTAACTTACTATTGCATTCTTTCTGCTTCCCAAGATATGCCTAGCTGAAGGCATGCCATGAATCCTTGAATCTCAACCCTGTGAGTCACTGGGATGCATGCTGTTAAGCCTGGGCTCAAATTCATGGACGCTGTCTAAAGTTGCCTTGAAGCTGAAGTCCATTAGTTTTAAGCCTCCAGTTGCTCTCTGCTTTCACCTGCAAAGAGGGGTCAGAACAAGAATAAATTTCACAGGCAACAGCCAAAGTATTTCTCTGGCCTTTTTGTGTTCCCTCTAGCATCTCTGCAGTGACATTTAGAGAGGCAGATGGGTTCACATTTTATAAAAAGTTTTGAAATAATCTACTTGTTTGTGTGCCTAAACTCTTGGAGTTTGTCCACATGACTTTCTTCTGCTGCCATGAATGCGGAGGACAGTATGTTCAAGCCCTTAACAGGGGAGCAGCGTGGTGACATGGAGTGAGCCTAGCTGAAGGTGTTGCCAGCACCTGCATTCTGGTACAAATTCCATCACCAATTGCCTGTTGCTTTGGTTGAGACAAGATTCTTTTTCTTTCTTTGCATGCCATTCTTCACTGGTAAAGTGCTTTACTTTTTTCCCCCCTGTCCCACTGAAATGTTATAAGGGTTAATTGGAGATTTTTGTAAAGCATACTGGCAATCAGAAGTTATATTAATTATTAAGATGACTAGTGATAGGCCACCATCACAAGGAACTCTTCTGTGGTAATACCTGCAGGTCCCATATGTAGTGACTCTGGGTTATCAAGGGTCTTTTAATGTACTTTTCATTTTTCTCCCTTTGTTTTTTTCCCAGTAAAATGACAAGATATTAACTGACACTACTGTTTAGGTGGGTTGGATTGGTTGATGGGTTGGACACGATGATCTTGAAGGTCTCTTCCAACCTGGTCTAGTCTATTCTATTCCATTCCATTCCATTCCATTCCATTCTATTCTACTGAGACGAGAAAGCAATGTAACACATTGGAGAATGTACTAGAGATAGCTGTTCAAAGATTGCAATTTTTCTAAGAACTATAGTACAGTTTCAAGTCCTTTTATAGTAGCTCTGCTGTTTTAATTTTGTTCAGTAGTGGAAAGCATTAAGAAGTTGATTGTAGGGCTAAAGAACACTGCTCAACAAGGTTGACCAATAAGTCAAGTAATTAAAATACTACAACCAGTCTCCTGCCAGGTACCTTCTGCAGAAATGCCAATACAAAGTTTAGTAACCCGCTAAGAATGCACTACAGCAGCAGCAGCAGAGGAGAAACATGAGGCCTGAGCATGCAGTCTGGCGTGGGTGTACACTACATACCCTCTCCAGCTAGTGTTGCTGCCAGTCAGACGGGCCAGGTTCGATCACTTAGGTATTCGTGGTAAAAATAACACTGCCACAAGACCCAACAAGATCATTAACAATGAGGAAGCCATATGTGGAACTGGAGCCTTCCTGTCATATCTCTGTTCTCCAGCTACAAAACGGTGACAGTTACAGAGCTATTTAGAAAATACCACCTTGAGTCTGAACAAGAGAGACTTCTGAAGTGCATGGGGTGGAAATACTGTAGGTCAGGTTGGTTCAGCTGTCCTTTTCTGCTCTCACTACAGAGAACCATGGGAATGGTATCAAAGACCATATATAAAATGCAGTAAATTTTTACAGACCCAGCCATTGCCAGGGAGGAGACTTAGAAGAAGCCCTGAGGACTGACAAGATTAGGTATAAAAGCCAGTGACCATAACAGGAAGGCAGTCATAGAATCATGGAGTTGCTGAGGTAGGAAGGTACCTGTGCAGATTATCTTGTCCAACCCCAGTGCTCAAGCAGGGTCACCTAGAGACAGTGTTCAGTCAGGTTTTGAATATTACCAAGAATGGAGACTCCACAATCTCTCTGTGTTCAATCATCTTCATGTTTAAAAAGGTATCTCTTATATTTAAAGCAAAAGTGTCATGAACCATTTGCCTGTGTGGGTGACCTCAGTCCCAATACTGACTTGCATCCCCCAGCACAGATGGGATCAGACCGGTTGAAGCTCATGTGGTAAAACTTTATGAAAGACTGACTGTACAGCTTTATAAGCAGGTGCTGCATGGGAAGTTCCCTCTTGAATCCCTGTGGCAGTAGGGTGATACAGATAAACTTGCTAGTACCAGTGAAATGCTTTACAATACTACAAATACCAAACAAACTGATGAACATCTGAGATCACATTTAGCAGGGGCCTGGGAAGGAGACCAAGGAGTACCTCATATTAACTGCCTCTGACCTCAGCCAATTTCTGTTGCTAGTAGGCTGGAGAAGAAGTTCTTAAAGGCTTTATTCTATGACAGTAGATGTGACACTAGTCAGACTAAGGAGTCCTCCTTCCTTCAGAGCTCACTGGGGTATGAGACAGGACACTACTCATCCCACTCCAACCCTCATGCTCACCTACTGGTCTACCAGTAACCACTGACCATCCAACAGCTCTGCTCCCCTCCTTGCTGAAAAAAATGCTACCATGTGGTAAGAAGAATCCCTTCCCATTTCTAGACTGTCTTCCTTTTTTGCATGCAAAATAGAAAAGGCATGCAGGTCACTGACAGCTCGAGGAGATCAATCTGACTGCGATCAGAGCTGTTAGTGAGGGAAGCAGAGACAGGCGTATCAAGGTTACACTGAACAGAAAAAAATCAGGGCAGACTCTGTGAAACAGCCCAGAGAATCCCATGCCTTTAGTCCAGTGGGTATAACAGCTCCACTGTAACCCGATCATCGTGGAGCCCTTTGATATCACTCAGTATCACTGTCCTCTTGTGATGATCATATATTGCCCATCACTGCAATCCTCAAACAGGTATTTGACAGCTGGAAATGCCAGGCTCTTTCCCATTAAAAGATTTATTGAGCTCTTCATTATCTGTTTTAAAGCAAGATTATATATGTTTGCAGAGTGCAAAGTCTAAAAATACAAGGAAATGTGGAAGAAAAAATCTGTACAGCACTGTTTGATTTGCATTCTCTGTCTTACAGTGTTCAGTTAGTATGTACAGAAATACAGATTATGATATCACTGTCCACATTTACAAAAAAAACAGGTAAAAAGACATCTGTTCTATTCAAGGAATGTGGTTGAATTTTGCTCTAGAAGGGAACACCATTTGTTATTGGCTGCCATTTGACACTGTAACAGTATAATCTTGAGTTACATGATGTGTAGTTTGTCTTCAGCTCTCATCACTTGGCAGGAATGGTTCACAGAAGACATGAATGCCTTAGCTCAAGCTTGGATGAAAGGCAAAACACCTGCCAGTCTATGGATATGTTGCTCATCCCTCAGCCTTCTCCCCAGAGGTGTACCTTTCCATACTTGTCTAAACGGTACCTTGTCCATGCAGTATATTTGTATTTTAGAAAGATGTAATGTTATCAGGCCTCATACTTATTTAAGAACAAGGGCAAACACTTTCATGCATGCTATAGTGGTTAACACTGAGGTCTTTCTCAGTCTAAGCGTGTATGTGCGCGTGATTGAATGCGGTTCCATTTGTAAAAAGTATTCCACCCTCTTGAGACTCTTGTATTTATTTGCTTTCAATTATATTTGAAGCATTCAGAAAGCCTTCTATACTAATCCTGTCCAAGTTGGAAGCCACACAGCTCATGCATGACTCTGTCAAACATGAGTAGTTGCAGATGTCAATGCACCAGTGGCAGGAATCCAGGAAGATAGATCAAGGCTTAGTCACTGAAAAATACAAGCCAGCACATCTCAGATACACAGCATTGTAGCACCTCATGAGGAAAACGTGTCGTGACAGGAAATCAATAACCTCTTGGAGGCGATCTGGTTTTGAAATATTCTTGATTAATTATGCCAGGGTGTGCTTGGCAACTTTGCCTGATCCAGCATTAACCTAATGCTTTTTGCATGAAGCACTATTGTAACTAGTCTCATAAGTCAAATCTGATGGTTCAAGTCAGGTTTTAAAGGTTCAGGTTATAGATTTTGTAATGTCTTTGTGTCCAACATTGCTGCCTTTACTGTGGTGTGTAGACTTTTACTATCAATGAAAATAACAATTATTTTAACATGAACAATAGCATTTAGAACTAATTGTATTTGAAGTGGAATGATTCTCCTAAATAAAGTGTCTCATTCAGTGGGTAAACAAATAGGGAATGTCAGTCTGGTTTTGTGACAGAAGACCTCAGTTCAGGATGTTCTCCAGAGTTGATTGCTTACATGCTTTCTTTCTAAAGAAGAAGCAGGGCTGCACCTCTATTTTCTACCTCCACACACAAACTCACTTTCCCTCTCAGCAAGTTTTCCAACCATTACCTCATCTGCCCCTCAACAAAAGCAAGACCTCTGCCAATGCCTCCTGCCTTTCCTACACCCCCACCACATACTCTGCCTTCCCTCCACTCCAACTACATACTGTGTTTCCAGCACCCCAGCACATGCTGGTGCTTTACCCACTGAAAGCATTTTACTCCTGGTTTTATTAATTTTGTGGTGCTACTAGACTCTGCCTTGGCCTGAATTCTGCAGCCTGAGCACAGAATGAAAGACCAGCAGGTGCTGTCAGCAAAGCTGAGAGCAGAGCTGAGAGCCGCTTTTGTGCCTGACCACAGCTTATCACTGGTTATCAGGTCACTCAGCAGTAGCTGTCAGTGTCCAGCTGCTCCCATACAGCTCAGTCCTGCACCCTTGCATCGACTGGAGGAATGTGGAGATGATCCTACCGCAGCAATTCGGCCAGGGGCATGTGCAGCATAGCTTAAGATACTTTTCCCTCCTGCCCCACTGCCTGGCAGTGCAATACTCACTATTTAGAAGACACAGGAAAATGCACGTCAGGCAGAACTGGTTACAGATCACTGGGTGCAGTAATGAGACCACACTCCTGTTAGTCTGCTACTGCTTGCTGTAATAGAACAAAAAAGCTTGGAAGGTTATGGCCTCTAGAGTTATTTATTAAAGGAGTTTGCTTGTATAGTATAAATAATTAAATAAAGGTAATGGCAGTGTCTCTGAGATAAATTATTTGAACCAAGTTGCAGATCATTGCAGTCACCATGTGATAGACCAAAGTGTGACCTTTGGCTACCTCACCTGCACAACACCCAATAAATCCAACTCCTCAGTTACCACTTCCAAGATTTTAAATTTCCAAACAGCATCAAAGAGCCACCATTTGAAAAAGAAACTGCCAAATAATGGTTTCTTGATTTTCCCAAATGTGGAATTTCTTTCCCCAAATTATACTGGCCCAAAGCCCAGGACAGGCAACATTCAGTTCTGGACCAGTGACAGATTCAGAGTCCAATGTCTTCAGGTTAGAAAGAGGATACCTTGGCTATCATGAAGCCAAAAATATCCTTCTATGGAAGCCTGAGTGCTAGCCCTGGGTGATTGCCAGATGTTAGAATTTAACAAGGGACATTTTATGTACAGATAAACTTTTCGAGTCAGTTAAAGAGATTTAGAAAGCATATTGATACAAATTATTTTCTCTTTCTGAGGCCTGTGCAATCAGAATCATGTGGAAGAAGTTAGCTTTTCAAGGAGAGGAATGCCATGTTCCATATGAGTAAAATTATTGTAAATCATTCTACAAGCTTTCTGTAGTGATTTTCGTGCTAGCAATAAATGAGGCTCAGTGAATCTACTACCACTTTTTCAGCATGACCTGCATAAACAGTCAACATTCATTCATGCAAATCAAATCTCAGTGATACATCTATTTGTGTGTGTGTGTAAACATTGATTTTTAAGGGTAATTGTAAGACACAAATATATTTCTTTATTTTGATTGATCTCTCTCAAGAAATTGTAGGGCAAGTGGTTTACCTGGTAAGAGGTGAGTAAGCTGAATAAAATAACTAGAAAAATTATTTTGCATAACACGGTGATTAATGCACAAAGCATATATGTGTGTTATTGTCATGTTTTTCCTAAGGATTTTGTGACAAAAATAAGAACTTGAGGTTGAAAGTGGACTGGGGTTTGCAGGATTTGCTCAGCTGTGACTGAGTGCGTAGAACCTGGGCTTTGTTGATTCTTCTGTAGTTTGAAACCCTCCTAATGGTAGTGCAGTGCATGCTGTTGGGAGGTGAATGAGAAACTTGAGCAGTGCATTGAAGGAGCTTGAAAGCCAAGCTAAGAGATCCCAGCAAAAGGAGAGAGAATCACAGGATTGCACAGAAACATTCAGGTTGAAAAAGATCCTCAGGATCACCAAGTCCAACTGAGAATACTACTCTACAAGACATTGCACTTTGCACGTTCATTTTTCATCCATTTAATGATACCTGGATACATGACATTCATTAAGTAGTTGTATTGAACTATACATTAAATATGTAGCAGTGCTGTTCCATTTGGCAACGTGGCAGTGGTTTTGCAGTTTTGCCACATCAGATGTGCTCTGTCCTGTCCCATCCGTGCCATCATCTTGTTTCAAGTCCAAGTGACCAAGATTTTGATGAGTCAAATCAGGGCATTAGCTGCGCCTGCCAAACAAATTGGTGGATGTGAAGAGAGGACCTGTGGTGACTGAAAGAAGCCAAGACAGAAGAGAGGATATGTCACTCTGGGAGCTACTGAATTAAGGCCAGGAGGACACAGAGGGGTTGCTTGGGCTGGTAGGATGGGAGCTGCAATGTAGCAGCTTGAAGCAGCAGGGGCAGAGATGAGAGAGAGACACAGAGCTCAGAGAGAGGCAGTTGAACAAGCCTCTAAAAGCAGAGAGGAGCCAAGACATAGGGTCGATCGAGGTAACTTCTGAGAGATGCTGAAAAGGCCAAGATGTCTCAGAGCTATAAACTTGAATGAGTAGATTGGCTTTCATATCAGATTTTTCTTGCTTCTCTATACGTGCTTGTTCATCTTAAGCTGACACACCAGAATGGAACTGAGGAGTACAATATGGTTCTCCATTCCTCCATAGCTACCTTGCGTGACCTTGAGTGAGGCATCCCATCTCCATCGTGCCCTCCTGCGAAATGGGGATAGGATATCCTGCACCTACAGATCAAGGCTGCTGTGAGGGTATGTTTAGTAACGCTTTTGAGGTGCTGAAGTGCTTCAGCAATTGGCACTGTGGAAATCTATAGATAAACACCTATATATAACCTCTCTGACACAAGTAGAGTCACAGGGGTGAGATCAGGTTGACACTGCTATTTCAATACATAGAATGTACTGCATTTGTTAGAAACAAGAACAATCCATCTACATTAAGTGTGCATGGAGAAAATGGCACAATACAGTACAATTCATTTAAAGTCAGATATGCGATGGCTACTTTGTTTATCTATAAGAGAAGAGGAAAAGAGGGGGTAACATTAAAACAGAAGTGTGAATTTTCTTTCCAAAAGACTGTGTACTCCAGTATTGGTTAAATGGTTCTCTCTGGCTCTCGTGTGTTTTGTGGCATTGTAGGGCATTGGTCTTTGTTTAGATCCTTCCTCCCTCCAACCTACAACAAATAATGAGCTGTCTGTGGCTGCCTTGGAGTGCATCCTGTACATCAGCATGTCTCAGTTAATAGTCATAATTTCTCATTTGTAAAAAGAAAAGTGCTACCAGCGATTCCAGTCTCAGAAGGGCTCAGACTCACTCAAGGATTTCAATTTATTATGCACACAGCTCTGATATCCTGCTGCTCTTTTTATGGATTAGGCTGCCTTGGTGGAAAGTATCATCATTCAGATGACACATAAATACAGTCTTGCCAGCTGTTCCTTTCTCAGAAGTTTCTCAACAAGCAAATCATAAATGTGACCCTTGTTTTACTAGTTCCTTATGTGGTTCTCCACATTACTCTGGTAGTAGCGTACAGAAAATGCAGCTGTATTACTGCTATTACTCTACAACTGTAGGTATTTTTAGGGCCATTAGTATTGGTTACTAAGGTGAATACACCAGTAGTGAATTAAGATTAAGAGTAATGGGCATAGGTCATTTTGCTGGTTGTTTCTGTAAAACCTTTAATCTCAAGGTGCTGCAAAAACACCTGAGAGGTAAGGAGATGCAGACTGATCACTTAATTTGTTTTGACATAAAACAGCTGTTTAACAATGTCTACTGTGGTTGTGAGTTCAGAAAAAAAGTGAAGAGTAACATCCTACTGATGGAAACTAGAGTTTATAGAGGAATTTAGAAAGATAGCAGAGACACATGTAGTAGTTTGGGTAGCAGGGTGCAAAGATGGGGGCCTCTGTCAAGTTCATACCAGCATGTCTTGGTGGTGAATGGTGCCACATCCAGTTGGTGGCCAGTCAGTAGTGGTGTGCCCCAGGGATCAGTGCTGGGCCCCATGCTCTTTAACATCTTTATTGATCTGGATCTGGATCTGGATGAGGGCATTGAGTCCATCATCAGTAAATTTGCAGACGACACCAAGCTTGGGGCAGGTGTTGATATACTGGAGGGTAGAGAGGCTCTGCAGAGAGACAGGCTGGACAGAGGGGCAGAATCCAATGGCATGAGATTTAACACATCCAAGTGCCGGGTTCTGCACATTGGCCACAACAACCCCATGCAGAGCTACAGGCTGGGGTCAGAGTGGCTGGAGAGTGGCCAAGCAGAGAGGGACCTGGGGGTACTGGTCGATGGTAGGCTGAACTTGAGCCTGCAGTGTGCCCAGGCGGCCAAGAGGGCCAATGGCATCCTGGCCTGCATCAGGAACAATGTGGCCAGCAGGAACAGGGAGGTCATTCTGCCCCTGTACTCAGCACTGGTTAGGCCACACCTCAAGTACTGTGTCCAGTTCTGGGCTCCTCAGTTTAGGAAGGATGTTGACTTGCTGGAGCGTGTCCAGAGAAGGGCAACGAAGTTGGTGAGGGGCTTGGAACACAAGCCCTATGAAGAGAGACTGAGGGAGCTGGGGTTGCCTAGCCTGGAGAGGAGGAGACTCAGGAGTGACCTTATCACTCTCTACAGCTACCTGAAGGGAAGTTGTAGACAGACAGAGGTTGGTCTCTTCTCCCAGGCTACCAGAACAAGAGGACACAGTCTCAGGCTGCACCAGGGGAGGTTTACGCTGGAGGTTAGGGGGAAGTTTTACACAGAGAGAGTGATTGCCCATTGGAATGGGCTGCCCAGGGAGGTGATGGAGGTGTTCAGAAGGAGACTTGATAGGTTGCTTGGTTGCATGGTTTAGTTGATTAGGTGGTGTTGGATGATAGGTTGGCCACGATGATCTTGAAGGTCTCGTCCAACCTGTTCTTTCTATTCTATTCTAGTCTAGTCTAGTCTAGTCTAGTCTAGTCTATTCTATTCTGTAATGGTACTGAAGGGCAGTTTCCCAGCAGATGTTGGAGCAGCCTCTTCTGCAAGGACATAAACAGGATGCAGCTTTGAGTGGTGGATGCAGCCCTCCACATCATGGGCTGCACAGTTTGTGGGTGGAAGTCCATCTGCAGCCTTCTTGTTTCTGGCAGTACCAGCACTTCCAGAAGGATCCCTGTCCATCACTTAAAATGCTGGTGGCATCAAAGCTGCAAGGCCTCTTTTCTTGTCACTAGGCTTTCACTGACTCTTAAGATCATGGGCTGAATGTCACACAGAAGCCCTCTCAATAGAGGTCAATGGTATTTCCATTGAACTAAAATGTCCTGTATATCCTGTAGTTTTCAATCTGCTCAAATTGAGTAACGAGGCACAGTCTTCTGTTGGTTGAAGTGAGTTTCAGTATCCTTGCAGAACTTCTGCATGCTGACTAGACATCAGAAAACAGATGCCTTTTTAAGACTGAACTTCTTGTTGCAAAAGTAGTTTTGGACAGTCTCTGTAGACCAGGACTAGGTGGCACGGGAAGATAGCACTGCCATGTTAGTGCAGAAGGACAGAGGACACCAGTAGATGAAGCTGTTGATTTAGCACCTTCTGAAAAGCTTTAACTTTCCCTTTAAAACACAGTTAGGGAAGGAGAAGAGGCCAAGGAAGATATTGATTAAGATAGTGGCAAAAACCCAATGCTTACCAGTTGGAAGATAAACTGTATAATCAGTCTTCCACGAATGAGCACTTAATTTGCCTGAAGGCTACTAGAGAGCTCAATATACCTGATTTGCATAAATTACTCTCTTTTTAGCTACCTGTTGCAGCACACACCTAAAATGGGGAAACACAGATCTCCATCACAGCTTAACTTGTCAAGCCAACACTATAGATGTACTGCTTGTTTGTGAAGTGATTTTGCAGTCTCAACTGTCATTCGACACATACATACCATGTGGGAAGTGGAATGTTAAAAACATCTTTTAAGGAGTCAATGATGAGCAGAGTTTCTCTCAGGAAGCACTGGCGGTGGTTCTAGGAGTTGATCCACTTGCAGCTCTCAGCAGGACTGCTTTTGCAGCATGTGCTAATTCAGCTTCACTCAGAGGTTGCTCCTTTGTAGTCAGTCTCCCAAGTGTTTGCTGGATCAAATTCTTTGTATGATAACCATCTTGTAAAGTCCACCTGAGCTCCAAGTGTCTGGCTGGTTTCTGTGTTCTCATGCATCGTTACCAGTTAACAGTTGAATTTGGCAAGACCGCTTGTAGTTGATGGGACCTCAGGAAGCAGCACCATGTGATGTACACAAATAGGGAGGAAATTGCAGCTTGCTGTTCTAAAATAGACCAGCCCTGGTTCACAGAACTAGAAAGCATATGTATCTGTCAAAGCTCCCTTTGCGGCAGCAGGGACAATGATGGGACACAAAGGGTCTAAGCAGGCCAATGCTGCAGTCAGGTAACGGTGACATATGGTCACACTTCAGCTCACAAGGCAGTGATGGATCCTTCAGAGAGGGGTAAAAATTGGTTCTGAGGGTCACCACCTTGACAATCCAGAGATAAAGAGGTTTGTGATTGGGGGGCACCTTGGCAGGTAGTGTGCCAATTAGGGAGAAGCTGACTGGTACATTTTCTTTCAAATACATAGAATTACTGAGCTCAAGCTAAGAGTTTTTGCTAGTGATAGGGTTTGTTACTCCCTCACGGCTGCCCTGGCAAAGATGGGGGGCTGTCTTGAGCCTGTGGTTGCCCCAGGGCACACATGCAGCAAGTGTCACCTTCCCAGCTAATGGAGAGAGTGCTCCCTGATGTACCCACAGCAGTGTCAGCACAGTCTTACAGGCAAAATGTCTCACAGGAGCAGATGGTCTCAGCGGGAGCAGAGTAAGATGTCCAGGTGAAAATGCAACTTTGCCTGTAAATATTTAGTCCATAATAAAATTGTCTTATTGAGTTAGCATTGATAATTAATGCTAGCATAGTTCTAATACTATGCTAATCTTTATGAATATAAATTTGCCCTTTCTTTAAGTCTTTAGTGCAAAATAACAGCTACTGGAAAGCTGTTAGCAGCATCATCCTCACCATTTAAATATCCTTATTTTAACTTCCTCATTCCTTATTCTTTTCTCAAATAAGCCCCTTGGATACTTTGACAGACAAGATGAGAAATGTGCTGTCCTCCAGTTTGCCAGTAAGTAAAACAAATCAGTCCTTGAGATACTAGTCAGGCATCTTTGATCTGTGTGATGTGGTCCTTAACAAACAGGTCGAGCAAGCGTCGGTGATATTTTCTCTCTAAGCTTCAGATTTTCATTGCCCCAGGTTTATTCATAAGTCAAGTGGCAAAAACATTAAAAGAGTAAGAGATTTTTGGCCTTCTGCAACTTTCCCAGCCCTACAAAATTTCATGGTTTTTAAAATAGGGGTTTTGAGGGGCTGAAATGTAGGAAAGGGAAATTCTATCTTGGTTGTAGTTTGGGCAACAGATCTGAAACTCCTTTTTAGAGTGGCATATTAAACTGAAGTTCATCGTATTAAACTGAAGCTCCCGATCTGGATATGTGGTGTTTGCAGAACTGCCATTTTGCAGGTAGCATCAATATTTGCTATAATAGACTAGGATTATAGATACCCATCTTTGATTTGCCTCTTACACTTTTACATGATTTTGTAGACAAACTGTTTAGTGATAGAGTTCATTATCCTCTTTTTCCTCCTTACCTTTAGAAAAGAGCAGAAAGGAAAATTTAGGCAAATAATGACCTATTTTATTATATAACCGCAGGAATTAGGAGGAGGGAAAGGAAAAAAATATTCTAGATTAAGACTTGATTGCTGGAATTATTTTAACTACTTTTTAATTGGCAAGCTGTTGAGTTGTTATTATCACTGAAGAGTGCATCAACAAGCAGTATCTAAAGTGATAAACATTTCAAATGAGAAAAGGAGCTGTAACCATCATCCATATAATGAGTTAAGACTAAATGACTGGATCACAGGAATACATTGTACAAGGAGTATCAAGGGTGGTATTTGGAGTTAATAGTCCGTGTTTTCCTTCTTTTTTTTTTCCTCTGAAGAGGTTATGGAGGCAGGACAGGAGATACTGCCTCCAGCTACTGTGCTTTGGAGGTTACACAGAGTGAGGTACTGATCTCTGTCTGAAGACCTTTTCCATACAGATGCAAGATGTACAGGTGAATCTCCAGGGCTCACTTTGTTGTCAGTCCCTATAATTGGACTCTGAAGGTCCTGCACTGTTTGTAGACCTTTCTTGTAATAGTGGGCACCTCTATCACAGACCACATGCAAAACATCTTTGTATTCCCTTGATGCTGATCTATACTGTTTAAAGGGATGAAGAAACAAGTTGTTAAAGGATGAAGAAATTGAAAGCTCTCCTACCTACTGTATTATCCACTTGACATTCCTCAAATGCTCATCATTAATTACTAATGCTTTGAAAATCAAAACAGCTACTCAATTCAAATTATGTTACCTCTCTGAGCCAGAGCTCTTCCGTTATCTTATCATTTCCCATTCATCAGTTCTTCTTCTCTGCAGTTGTTGAAGGCTCATATTCCACTCTGTTTCCTCTCATTTGGACTGGTTGTCCATGGAAAGATATTTCTCTTCCATGCCTGTACTGTCTTCATGTTGATGAAAACCAATGTGAGCTTATAGCATAATTACTACAAACTTGAAAATCTGGTCCTCCACCTCCCCCAGAACTACATTTGCGCACTTGATGGCAGAATGTGGCCACTGTAAACTCTAACCTTCTTTTTCAGTTGATGATAACTACTTGGGGAAGAATTGAACCTGGTTTAGGGCTTAGGCTGCCCTTGCAGTCCTTTCATCTGCAGATCTCCCTGGGGACTGGGCAGAAGAGTTCACCGTCACACCAAGCCCCAGAGACAAGCTCTCAACCAAAGTAATTGGTAATCTCAACCAAGTGTAGTGGTGAGAGAAAGTTCTGTTCTCCCACACACACAAAGAAACCACGGCTAACTCGGTCGGAGAAGCAGAGATGAATTAAAGCTATATTTACAAGCAGGATGAAATGCAGTGAATGTATACACAATATACAATATTTACAATATATACAGAAATACACAGCAAAGAGCATAATACAGAACAAAACTCCGCCCCCTGTACCCCCTCTCTCCCCCTACCTCCCTTTTTTTCCCAAAAAGGGTTAAAGAGAGAGAAAAGGTAATTACTAAGGAGGAAATTCTGTTAGCTCCAAGTATATGCAAGAATTAGTTTCTTATCTGTTAGCTCAAGGTTAACTCCAGCAGCTGTTGCTCAGAGAGAGACAGGCTGAAAAGACAGAACAGACTGGAACTGAGACTCAAACTGAACTAAAACTTAAAGGTGCATTCTACCTATCTACCAATGAAATTCGTTTAGAATATCTGAATGTTTTCAAAACATTCAGCCAGAGTGTTCCAGCAACTGTCCCTTTCTCAAAGGCACAGCCTAAAATGGTCACATTTTGGACTTTAGTGATAACTTGGCACCATAGTGGCAATGTAGAATATGTTTCTGGATTCACCGAGGTGAGCTGTGTATTCAGAAATTATGGGTTTATTCCGTAGCATGTTTGTTTTTCACTTACGTATATTTTCATTGCTGCCAGCACTCTGAAATATTGACATAGAGTGTTAGGGGGCAGATTAGATACAATTTTTCATGCTGCTGACATTAATTGGATGAACAGACCTTCTCAGAAAGCAGTGTAGGTAATATGTATGGGGAAATGACAAAATAAGGAGTTTCACAGCTAAATAAAGACAAGTGGTTGAAAATGGTTTTTACAGCTTTGGATTTCATATGTTTCATTTGGGAGTCTAAAACCATTTTGCACAACTAACAAATTAGGATTCACAACACCTTTCTGAAGAAGATAATTGCTCCTGTCTTACAGGTGAAGGAACAAAGGTATTGAGGCTAACATTTGAAAATATGTCCGTTGTTTTCAAGTCTCCATATCAAGATAGATATAAACCTAATTGTCAGGAGCATTTATAGTAATTATTTTGGCATTGTTTGTGCTTAGAGTCCCTGAAAATGTCTTGCCTGCTAACTTGAAGGATCAAAAAGAACGAGGTGATGTGGCAAAGTTCACAGAGCAACTGCAAGGCCAAACTGGAGCTGGGACCTGTGTCCCCTCCTGCCACATCCCCCTTTTACTCACTGAGTATCTGCCTTGGATTCCTGGAGAAAAGGAAATGCATATTCTGCTTACTCAGTTTTTCTCTGCTCTCTCAAGCTTTTGGATGTTATAGCTGCAATATTGTTTGGGTTGTTGTTCAGCTTTATGGACAGTCATTTTAGACTGTCTCACTAGCCATCAAGAAATTGTCTTCAGGGTTTTGTGGTTAAGCTCCTTATCATAGAACTAGCATGGAAATGCAGTGAGAATCATTTGTATCACCTGGTTTTCCCTTGTTTTGGTTTTTCAGCACACGACAGTCTTGCCCTTTGTATTAATCGAGATGAGAACAACACATCATCAGTATCCCAGCAGGAGCTGTGGCCTGACTGCAGTGTGCACCTTCGCTGTTGGCTATATTTTATGGTAAGGGCTGTACGCGCTGGGGTTTCGTATTGTGCTGGGGGATTCGTGCGGCTAAATTTGGGCACATACTTCATTATGGATATAATCACCAACAGATTCATGCTGCATGCCTCCTTTGGTCCAAGACCTGGGCTTTGTCTGGTTTCCCCAGATGCTTATATTTTTAGAAAGTATATGCCAAACCTCACACAACAGGAATTTGTTGAACAATCCCATGTAAGCAGTGGTCTTTCCAAGGGTACATTTTTCAAGTTTTTTGCAAGCTAAATATTTTTCTTGGAGCTTAGTTTTATTGCTTGGGGTTTTTTTTCTATCAAGTAAAATTGAGAATAGGCAAATTATTTCCTGCATCAGTATTTAAGTGGCAAAAGAAATGATAGAACACTGTCTTTCCTCTTTACTAGCTAATAAATTCTTGTGATAAAACTGATTACAGAATAAGCCAGTAATCCAAATGCTCTGAAGCTTGTTTTAAAAATAAAAATGTTTGTGAAAAATGAAACTAAACCAGAAATAGCCTTTCTTATACAACATTAAATTAAGTAGTGCCTATTCAAACACCTGCCTATGTGAGAGACACGTATTCAACGGGAAGAGACAATTAAAACAGTCCAGTTCAGCAAGCAGAATAAAACCAGAGGTGTCTTAAAATCTTTTAAGAATCTGTTACAATAGCAGTGTGATACTCATATGGCTTGACAAATAAAGCAGAGGAATAATATTCCACATTAAGAAATTAACTACTAAGTAGATACCCAGTTACAGCCTGTGATCATCTCCCTTTGCTTTTGCTGTTCATTGGCTTTGCCTACACGTTCATTATATTGTGAATGGATAGGGATATTCTCAAGTGAGGGTGAAGGTGAGGGGTTTGGAACACAAGCCCTATGAGGAAAGACTGAGGGAGCTGGGATTGCTTAGCCTGGAGAGGAGGAGACTCAAGGGCGACCTTATCACTCTCTACAACTACCTACAGGGAGGTTGTAGACAGGCAGATGATGGTCTCTTCTCCCAGGCAGCCAGTACCAGAACAAGAGGACACAGTCTCAGGCTGCGCCAGGGGAGGTTTAGGTTGGATGTTAGCAAGAAGTTCTATACAGAAAGAGTGATTGCCCATTGGAATGGGTTGCCCAAGGAGGTGGTGGAGTTGCCGTCATTGGAGGTGTTCAGGAGGAGACTTGATGGGGTGCTTGGTGCCATGGGTTAGCTGTTTGGGTGGGTTGGATTGGTTGATGGGTTGGACACGATGATCTTGAAGGTCTCTTCCAACCTGGTTTGGTTTATTCTAAATAAAGTGATTCACCTTATTCCAAATTGTGATTTCTCTAAAGGTGTTCTGAGACAATTTCTTCTTCATCCTTCTTCTTCATCCTGCTAAATTCTGCACTTGCAGCCCACTTCTCCATCTACTCTTACGAAAGATCTTTGGGGAAGACTAGGGTAGGCATGTACTGCACTGTGCCATCATCTGCACGTTCTGCATGTCTTCAGCCTGCAGGTGCTATTGAAGCCTCTATACAAGATTTGGTTGAAGCTGCAAGCCAAATCTTGGCTCAGTGATACCAAAATAATCTGTTTTACTTCAGAGGTTGGGAAAATTTACCAGAAAGCATTAAAAGTGAGGGATTTTTCCATACCTTTTACTCAAGACTAGCCTTTCAAAGATCCAATACATTCCTGCTGCTAAGTAACCACACTGAAGTAGAGACCTTAATCACTCAATTACTCAATCACTTAATTACTGCTCTTGTTGGTGTACCATTTAGACACTTCAAGGTTAGCACAGTGCATTAAAATGAGACTAGACCTGCAAATGACTTAGTTATGGGCAACCTGGTGGAACTTCCTTCCTTTGTATCTTTGGTTGTCCATGAGTCCCCTGTGGGGGCTTAGTTCTTGGTTTATATTTTCTTACTTAGAAGTTATGGGTCTGCTTCTTGAGAATTTGTCTTTTTTCCTATGCTGCATTTCCCTCACTAGAAGTGTTTTCACTGCAGCTCTCAGTATAGAGACTTGCTAACCTGATGGTCTTTGTCTCCCTTAAATTTTGAACTCTCTCCTCACTTCAGTGGAACCATTGTTACTATGCTACATGATTTCTGTATCACATCACACTATGTACTGTAAAGGAGTATGCATGAGGATATTGTACAGTATCACCAAGGTGGGAAGAGACCTCAGATTGGATGTTTTTTTTGAGCTTCATATGCGACCAAATCTTTTACTTATGAAAGAGATGGTGGAATAGCAACCTTTTAATGTATATGTTTGTTAAATGAGAAAACAGGCTAACAGCTCTGAACAGAGTCACTGAGATTGGAAGGACATAGCTGAATAACTTGCTATCCCCTGAACATTACTCTGAGACATACTATCTGAGAAGCATAAAACGTTTTTCTGTTTTTCTTTCAGGTTTTTTATATTCTCTCTCTTCACTCAGAGAGCATTTGAGTAGGCACGCTTGGCTCACATGCTCTCAGGGAGGGGGAGCTCTGCCTTGCTCTTAAGGAACTGTGCCCAGGCAGAGAATTCACAGACTTGAATTGCCTGTTGCAGACCATACATGGGCTTTCAGGATCAAGGCCATGGGATAAGACTGGGAAGGTTGATTTGCTTTATTTAGCATGGCTTGTAAAGGTCACAACTTGTATTGAATTGTTAAATCTAGATAACACTAAGAAAATCCAAGAGCTTGCCAGTACTACCACAAAATACTGCCAATGGGTGCACGGAGTTGGTTGTCAAGGAGCAGAAAAGAGCCAGAAATGTGTTGCTTCTTGTAATAAGAATGACTTCATGATAACTAGTATCAGAGCCTAATAGGTCCCTAAAATAAACTGAGACAAATACGTTTATTTAAAATGGTTTTCTTGTTCCCTCTGATTTTGAGCACTTAAGGACACCAAAAAAACAGACTCTAAGAACCTGACTCCACTGCTCCAGTCATGCTGGGGTCTGTGTTTAGGAGCACAAGACTTGATCTGCTTTCTTATTTCTGTCTCACTAGGAGCTGCCTCCACATGTGCCAAGTTAGAACTTGATTCTTTCCTTCATTCTTTGATAAATCTATTTAAAGAGCTCAGGTACCTTTAAACTTCAGTTGAAAATAAAGTTTCTCTTGAAAAGACTTTAGGAGAGTTCTGTACTTTTGCCAAGGGAGAGCATTTAGATGGGATAATTTGCTGAATTAATTTAAGAAAGGAATGTACTCAGAGAATTTGGAATAAATTTGAGATTGATGCTGTCAGCCGTGCTGTAGGATTCGTGCTAGTGAATCTCCATAGAAGGAGAGGAAGATTTAAAAGAGTAGATGTTGGAATAGGGATGAGGATGCAGACTGCTGGAACAAACCTGGACATTCATAAGAGAAGGGTGGAGAGTTAGAATGTGAAGCTTGGTGGGAATTGACAGCCATATCAATAAAGAAGGGCAGGATTAAGAAGCAAGATTTCTGAGGTTGCTAGTGCTACTGGAGCAGAAGAGACACAGCATGGCTGTGCTAAGGTATGCTGAGGGTCATTATGTAGGGAGAGGGTGGTGAATGCTTTTGGAAGTGAACACTGGGGGCAGAAGTTTGAGATCAGAGGAATCAGTGAAAAGTCATTTAGTAAATGAAATTACCTAGAACCATGGGTTAAAAGAGAAATGTGTAAGGAAATGTGCAGCTCACAGATCAGAAGCTTGAAAGTTGAAATCATACAAGTGGAAAAAGCTCTGAGGGAGAGAGAGGCTTTGAAATCAGAGCGGAAGGCTGACAGAGAGGTGGGTGATGAGACAATGCAGAGGAGGAGAAAAGAGTTGGAGTCAGAGCTGCTCAGAACAGGAAAGAGTAGGAAGAACTAGAAGCAGCAGAAATAGGCCAGGAGAAGATTAGTATCCCCTGTACCTGACCCAGAAAGGAGTGTGGGAGAGCAGAAGTGCTTTCAGTGAGAGAAAGCTGCATTAATCCTCAGCCTGTTAGGTCTGATATAGACATTATGGACTGTTACACTCTGGCTCCCCTCCACCTCCACATCCTCAAATGTTTCAGTCAAAGCAACAGTGCAATCACAGATGACATGCATGGATAATACATTCTCACTTGCTTGTGCAGCTCCTTAAAATACAGCTCAAGAAGGCATAGCAACCATTACTATATTTAAAATGAAATATTATTTATCAAAATATATTACTTCCAAAGATGACAGCACCTTGCAGTGATTCTGCAGTTTCTGTCATTTGAGCTACCTGTAAGTAAACACAAATTTCTGCTAGGCTTTGTTCATCCCAGAGGGTGCCAGCACCGTATCATGCTAAGTATGTTTTGCATGTGACATTTGTAGCTTCGGTTTTCTGGTACTTGTCATCTTCTGAGTGCATAAGCCACCCCATACGAGTAGTACAGTCCTGTGTTCCATGCATGGTTCAGCATTGCTCAGATCAACAAAGAATCTGGTGTAAGAAGATGGAACAGAACAGAATAATGTTACTTCCTAATTTTTTAGTCTTTAAAATTCCTAAACAATACACATTTTTGGTATGGGTGTCTTAGACCTGGCTGGCTGCTATTATAAGAAGTCCAGCATCTTACTAAGGCCAAGATCTTAACAATTCTAATCAGATGAAGAACAAGCTGTCCTGTGTTTTTGGGAGAGGTGAAAAGGTGTGGGGGGGTAAATCATATGGATTTATGAAAATGTGCCTCAGGCAGTATGAGAAACAAAAAGTAGAACAGAATTAGTGTGGGTCATCGTGCTCCTGCATTTGAAAGAACTGGGCTGGTCCCTACTGTAGAACCACAAATTATTTGTTTACTCCAGTTTTGCATGATTCCGCTGCTTTAAGCCTGCCACCTTCTTCAATTAAATTCCACAATTAAATTCCACAAGTTAATAGTTCTGGGTTAAGTGCTCACTTACTGTGGAAAAGGAAGAGTGATGCTAGAAAAGATCATGAAATAAAAGCATAGAAAATGCCCATGTTCTGTTGTTTGGTAAAGAGTAGCCCCACCAGGAATTGGCCTAGGATTTGTTCATGACCAAAGATTGAGTTTTCCTATCTGTCAGTCACTGGGAACCTGAACAACACAGAAGATTCAGGAAAGGAATTGCCATAAGAGATCAGGGTAGTCATGTGTCCATACTAACTGTAGCTAATATCAGGTGCTTCAGGAGCAGATTTAGCAAACTACTCTGGAATAACCAGCCTCAAAGGGATGTTTTCTTCCAAAACCTTTGTCAAAAAATTGGTGCTTGGATTCTTCAGTCTTGAGTTTTTACATACCTTGTACTCTTTGAACATAAGCATAACTGTACACATTCTTATGGCTTGTACAGTCTCCTGACTTCAGAAGCTTGCTGGAGTTGCATGATGTGACCCAGAGGAGTGGACTAAGATGACTTCCAAGCTTGTACACGTTTTAAGTATCTTATTTCAGTGATGTATATCACTTAATGAAAAAAAAAAGGTAGAGAGTTCTAGTGGTTAATTAGGTATCATGCAGAAAACTATTTCCATTATTAGATTAGAATTTCTTGTCTCTGAGTTCTGTTTGAGTGCTTCTGTTTTGAGGAAGACCATTGGGAGCTCTTCAGTCATTTTATGACATGCATTATTATTCTGTGTTCTCTAATTCACCACTCTTGAAGTTACACAGCCTCTCATCCAGTTGTTCCCATTTCCAGAACACATAATACTCATTGTTGTTTGGCTGCAGATTTCACTGAAGGACTCGACTTGTTAGGAAACAGGTGGAAACTCAAGAGTTCAGAACACAACATGCCACCAAGCTGTGTAAATATATTCAAACTCCCATAGCTGAAAGGAGCCATCATGAAGGAGCAACTGTTCTGTACAGTGCCTCCAACTGCAAAATCTTTCAGGTGTCTTGGTTATCTGCAATGATTTCCACCTGTTGAGCTTGCTTCTACCAGGACTCTTTTACACATGGTATTGTAAGAGTTGCATTACTCAAAGGGACAGGTGGAGCACACATAAACCACAAGGCTCCATCTGGTTTTTGTTACTTTTCCACATTAACAAAAGATCTATAGCCAATGAATAAATGTCCATGTGTCTTCTCTGCAGAGGTTTCCATTCCTCCTGATTTCTTTGATATAATAAGAGATCTACGGCATCTACACTCTATACTGGAAGGGAAAAACAGCTGCAAAGTAAAATTTTTGATGTCTTCTTTAAAAAGATTTCTGTACTGGGTGATTGAAAATTTCTGGAGATCACCAGGTTTTTTAGGAGGCATTTTAATTTTAATACAATGTATGACTGTTTCCATTCTTCCTCAACAGTTCTGACAAATGGCTTGATGACCTGTAACACCTTCATCTTTGAAAACACATAGTTATGTCTACATTGGCTGCCACAGAACAAAAATACGGGGATGTTCAAGTTAATTTTATCTTTTCAAAAGTAGCCAGTCCAGTTTTAGCTTAAACTTTTCCTTCTCATTTTATTTTTATCTAAACGACCCATTTTTTCTACCTGTTCAATAATAGGGTCTTAAATTGGATTTAGATTTGCACTCCTAAATAAATCTTAATGCATACTCCCCTGTGCATATCTAATAATGAGGTTGGACAGGAATCATGACTACTAGAATTGCAACATTGAAGGCATTCATTAACATCAGTAATCAGCAATCTTGTGTGGAAGCTCTATGCCTACAGGTGATCAGCCCTTTATTGTGCGGCATCAAGATATTCAAACAGAAATGAACCTACTAAGAAAGGCCATCAGGTGAGGTTTCCATGGCAGCAGTTATCCCTTTGCTGCTTCCATTTGTAGTACAGACAATGCAGGAATAGTCAGTGTGTCACTGCTCAGTGAGGAGCAGTGGAGGAGGCTAATCCTGCTCCATCCTAATGCAGTGAGCGGTGTGGTACAGCTCATTTTAAGGAAGATCGGGGTGACTGATTGGGAAAGTTTGTGACTGTTGTCTCCTGAGCACATCTTGTACTCAAAGCATGAGTTTCTGTGGTGTGTCTACACTAAGGAGAAGCCTACAACAGCTATGCTGAAGGCACAAGCAATGTCACCAAGCAATGAGTGGGCTCCTGTACTGGGCAGTAGAGAGCAGAATGCATGAGCTGTTCTTAAAGACTCTGAACTCACCAGAGGTCACTGACAATTCAGGATCTCACTGGTTGGATTTAGAAAATACTTCCTCTTTCCAGCATAAATACATTCTATGAAATGCCTTCTGCTTGGTTCATGAATTTGGTTACTTAGAGGAAGCTCAGAAGGTCCTTTGGAAAGCCCCTCTGTAAAGGTGCTTTATAGTGTTAGACAGTTTCATCACACCAGCCAAAATAAGTGAAAAGAAGCACTGGCCTTTTTTTCAGACTTTTTCCTTGCAGCTTGTTTTTCAAAGAACGACTGTAAAATGAAAGCAAATAAAAATGAAAAGTGCTAGGCAATAACCGACAGCTCCCTGCTGAGCCAACCTGGGAGCAGAGGGCATCCCATTACCTTCTCCCCAGCTGTTTCATTCTTTTTCTTTGATCAGGAGGAACATGGTATCCCCTATTACCTTGGATGGCACAGGAAGCCTTATTTTTTCAAATACCTTTGCTTTGTCAGGTTAATTCCAGTACAGAAGAGCATTGTGGAAAATAACTGAAGTGCTGAGATCATTTTCCATATGTGAACTCATTTGGAGAAAGGGGTTTTATCTGCATTTAGATCATGCAGATTAATTTACTGACACATGTAAATTCCTACATGAAGTGTCCAACTGTTAAGAGTGTGGCTGTAATAAAAGCTTTTCTAAGGGGGAGGGAAGCTATGACAACCACGTACATTTCCAGGGTGTTGGAGAGTTGTTAAAACAGGGATTCTGTACTCTGTTTGGCAGTCATGTATGGTAATAGTTTTGAGTGGACTTCTGTGTCTCTGCCCTCTGTCTGTAACTGCTGATCTAGTGATCAAGTCTTCCTTAAATGAATAGAAGTACCAGCAAGTGAAGCAAATCATATGGACATGGAAATTGCCATCAATAACAGTCTGTGCAGCTGCTGAGTCTTCTCTAGCTGTGCTTCTCTGTGACCTTCTCTCAAATTGCCGGGTCAGAAAGGAAGATATTTACATTTTTGAAGACAGCCCAGCAGTTCGTGGGCCCCAGCCTGTCTCCACTGAGTGCTTTTCCTGGTTAGCCTCCGTGATGTTTGCTCAGTTGTTTGGCAGCATTACCTTGCTTAACTTCCATCTACTGGAACATGTGGACTTGCTCTGCTCCCTCTGACCTCACCACTTACCATGCCAGATCTCAATGCAGAAGCTGTCCCTTCAGAGGGTGCAGGTGTCCATTACAGTTACACACAGTGAAATAAATTGCTTACCCAAACAGCTTCTTCAAGCTGCACTCCTACAAAGCTGATATCCTGTTTCTTGGATTAGTGTACTACTGTACATTACTGTAATGTAATTCTGTACAGTACTGTACAGTAGTCTACTGTAGCCAAATGCAAAAAATCTCTCTGGCCAACAAACCACCATTATTCCTTTTCCTTTATGTTGAGTGTGAAACTGGGCAGAAATTCATTGATGTGGTTTCTTTTTTGTTTTGTTTCCTAAATGTTTATTTTAGAATTACAGAATTGTCAGGGTTGGAAGGGGCTTCAAGGATCATCTAGTTCCAACTTGCCTGCCACAGGCAGGGGCACCTCACACTTAATCAGGCTGTTCAGAGCCCCACCCAGCCTGGCCTTAAAAACTTCCAGGGATGAAGCTTCTACCACCTCCCTGGGTAAGATGTTCCAGTGTCTCACCACCCTCATGGTGAAGAACTTCTTCCTAACATCCAATCTGAATCTACTCATTTCTATTTTTGCTCCATTCCCCCTAGTCCTATCACTACCTGACACACTAAAAAGTCTCTCACCAGCTTTCTTGTAGGCCCTCTTAAGATACTGGAAGGCCATGATAAGGTCTTCTCATAGCCTTCCCCTTCTCCGGACTGGATAGCCCCAACTGCCTCAGTCTGTCCGCATAGGAGAGGTGCTCCAGCCCTCTGCTTATCCTCATGGCCCTTCTCTGGACATGCTCTAGCACATCCCGAACCTTCCTGTAACAGGGGCTCCAGAACTGGACACAGTACTCCAGGTGGGGTCTCACCAGAGCGGAGTGGAGGGGGAGAATCACCTCCCTTGATCTGCTGGCTATGCTTCTCTTGATGCAGCCCAGGATGTGATTGACTTTCTAGGCTGCAAGTGCACACTGGTGGCTCATGTTGAGCTTCTCATCCACCAGCACCCCCAAGTCCTTTTCTTCAGGACTGCTCTCAAGCCAGTCACTGCCCAGCCTCTAGATCAGTGCTTGGGATTGCCCCAGACCAGATGCAGGACCTTGCATTTGGTCTTGTTGAACCTCATGAGGTTGGCTTGGGCCCACCTCTGCAGCCTGTCAAGGTCCCTCTGGATGGATCCTTTCCCTCCAGCGTGTCTGCTGTGCCACACAGCTTGGTGTCATCAGCAAACTTGCTGAAGGTGCACTCAATGCCATTGTCCATGTCACCAGCAAAGGTGTTAAACGGAACTGGTTCCAGTACTGATGCCTAAGGGACTCCACTTCTCACTGGCCGCCTCTTGGACATGGACCCATTGACAGCCACCCATGGACCACTGAATGGTCCATCCATCAAACCCAGCGTGGAGACCAGGATGTGGTGTGGGACAGTGTCAAAGGCTTTGCTCAGGTCCAGGTAAATGACATCAGTTGCTCAGCCTTCATCTATTAGTGCTGTGGCCTTGTCATAGAAGGCTACCAGGTTTGTCAGGCAGCATTTGGCCTTGGTGAAGTTGTGCTGATTGTACCCAGTCACCTCTTTGTTATTCTTCTGTCTCAGCAGTGCCTCCAGGAGGATCTGCTCCATGTCCTTAGCAGGCACAGAGGTGAGACTGACTGGCCTATAGTTCCCTGGGTCATCCTTCTTTCCCTTTTTGACAATGGGAGTTATGTTTCCCCTTTTCCAGTCTGTGGGGACTTCCCCAGACTGCCATGACTTTTGGAATAGAATAGCAAGTGGCATATACACCCCATGGGTGTATCTCATTGGGTCCCACAGACTAGAACACTTCCAGGTTCTTCAGATGGTCACAAACCTGATCTTCCCTCGCAATGGGCAGTTCCTTCTTCCAGTCTCTGCCATTATCTTCCATCATTCTGGGAGTGCAGATGGAGCCCTTGCCAGTGAAGACTGAGGTGAAGAAGTCATTGAGAACCTCAGCCTCCTCCATGTCACTTGTCCCCAGTTCACCTGTTTCCTTTCTGAGGGGGCCCACACCTTCCCTAGTCTTCTTTTTACCATTAATATACCTATAGAAATATTTGCTGTTGTCCTTGATATCCCTGGCTAGATTTAGTTCTAACTGAGCTTTAGCTTTTCTAGCCAGGTCTGTTTGCTGCTCAGGCAGCTTCCTTGTATATCCCCTATTCTAGCTGTCCTTTCTTCCACTATTTATAGTTCCTTTTTGTGTGACAGTGTGTCCAGGAGCTATTTACTCATCCAGCCAGTCTCCTAAAATTCTTTCATGCCTCCCTCTTTGGGGGTATACTTTGCTCCTGGGCATGGAGAAGGTGATCCTTGAATACTGAGCAGCTGTGCTGGGCCCCTCTTCCCTCTTGGGCTTTGTCCCATGATACTTTGGCCAGCAGATCCCTGGAGCAATCACAGTCTGCATGCCTAAAGTCCAGGGTTGTAAGCTTGGGATACATCTTCCTAGTTGCTGTGAGGATCTTAAGGTCTATTGTTTCATGGTCAGTGCAGCCAAGGTTATCCCTGAGCCTCACATCGGTTCCCAGCCCTTCCCTATTGGTGAGAATAAGGACCAGTATAGCACCTTTTCTTGTTGGTTCCTCCACCATTTGGAGGAGGAAGTTGTCGTCTTTGCATTCCAGGAACATCCTGGTTTGCTGGTGCCTTGCTGTGTTGTCCCTCCAGCAGATGTCAGGATAGCTGAAATCCTCCACGAGGACCAGGGCGTACGAACATGAAGCCATTTCTCTTTGCCTGTTGAGTGCCTCATCTGCTTGGTTCTGCTGGTCAGGTGGCTTGTAGCAGACCCTTACAGTAACATTACCTTCCCCTGTCTTCCCCTTAATCTTCACCCATATGCTCTCAACCACCTCACCATCCTTCCCTAGGTGGAGCTCCAGCTGGTCACTGATGTAGAGGGCAATACCTCCTCCCCTTTTACCCTGCCCATCCTTCCTAAGAACTTGTACCCATCTATCCCTATGGTGCAGTCGTAGGAATCATCCCACCAAGTTTCAGTAATAGCCACTATGTCATGGCTTTCCAGCAGCACAGTGGCCCTTAATTCATCCCATTCATTGCCCAAGCTGTGTGCATTCATGTAGAAGCACTTCAGCTGGGCCGGCTGTGGCACCCTCTTGTGCAAGTCCCCCTTGCTTCCCTAGGGGTGTCCCGTTGCATTGTCCCTGGCTTGCCTCAGGGCTACAAGTTGAGAGCACTTCCTAGCACTCCATCCCTCTGCCTCTGGTGAGCTGCCCCACTGTTTGTCACAGGCCAGCAGGAGATTAATAATCCTTTTCCCCTGCAAATCTAGTTTCAAGCAAGCCCTATTCCTACCTACAGAAAAATTAATAGATACCAAACGATAGCAGGTAACTGAAAGAAAAGAAGGAGCAATCTAAACCACTGAAGAGATTATTCTCTCAAAGAGAAGCTGAACTGTATGTTTCTGGCGAACCCAAAACCTGACATACTTGCCAAGTGTAGCAAGGAGAAGCAGCAGAAACACACAATTGTGTACAAAAAAGAAAGAAAGATGCTGCAGAATGTAGAGAATTAGGCTGTGTAGGAGAGCCTGGGGAACTCTGAATGCTCTTTGGACAAAGAACCTACTTGTCATAGAGGGTACTGCAGTTCCCATGCTGCTGCACAAAACAGGGGAGTGTATTGCTCATAAACATAAATGCAGTAAGGAAATACCTGCTTACAGCAGAACATGAAAATTGGCTAACTGCTTGCATTAAATTAAAAACAAAGCAGTAAGGATGTGGAGAATCATATTTTAATCACTTAGGATGTCTGTTCTGGGTGGAGTTCATCCAGATGCTCCAGTTCAGTTGCAACTTGGAATTCTTTCAGGTTGCAGTAGCTAAGCCTACAGCCTGAGCTACTTTTGAAAAACAGGGCTGTAAGAGTCAGTACTTGTTATTTTTCTTCTTGTTTCAGGGTGTGCTGGATTCACCACATTACAGGAGTGTGGGTGTACCCACTTCTTGAGCACCTCAGCCCAGGGGCCAAAATAATCTTTTTTGCAGCTGCCACTGTAATAATGAACATGTTCTACTTGGTGGGAGAGGTCCTGAACAACTACATCTGGGACACCCCAAAATGTGAGTATTGTTTCAGAAATATTAACTCATTAAATGCACTAGCAGGACTTGGATATGCTTCCCTGAAAGTCAAGAAGGTTTTAAGCTGGCTAAAACAAAGGAGAAGTTCCACTGAAATGTCTTGCTTACTCTTAAAAACAGCCACATGAACAGAATAGCTGCTAGAGAGCACAATGAGCTAGGAATTATGTATTCTTTTTTACAGCTAATTCAAGATCCGTTGGCAGTTACCTGAGAGGTTTACAACCCACTTGGTTTACAACCCACTTATTAGCTGATGAACCCATTAAATGCAGCTATAATATAGTATCATTCTGTGGGAATGGTAAGCTTCTGCCAATGGTAAGCTTAGATTTAGAAATAAAAATATATTCTTTCAGTATTTTCAGGTATAAGGTGTTCTCTGCTTATAAGTTTACTCAAGGGAAATCGATATGTTCATGTCAATAAAATAATAGCAATGAAAGATCACCATAGTGCAGTATAAACTTGGCTGTGCAGAGTCGACATTACCTACCCTGCCTAGGCCACCCATGGCTGAGGACAAGGGAAAATAAGACAAACACAAGATGAAAAGTAGGTTCCTTTAATCTATGAATGATGCTTTTCATTTATCAAATTGCCTGAAATAAGCAAACAACATTCATCATTTCTATAGTGCAGATCACATCTGGAGTGAAATCCATGCTCCCTGGGAATTCTGTCATCACATTAGTTGGGACCATAACACATTAAGACTGTATGAAGAACATGCATCCCCTTTTAGGAAACTTAGTGTGCACTGGTTAATACACTGTAAATTCACAGTTTATTTCACAGACAAATCTCTTAACAAGGTCTCATATATTAGATAGAGCCTAATGTCAGAAGCTCAAAGCAGTTTTACTTGCCATTTGCCCATATTAGCACCTGGGTACAAAGTTTTTATACCCATGCTCCAGCATGAGCAATAATTGGTCACAGTGTTCGTGGCTAGTTTTCAGTCCTCAGTTTGATGTCATATTCACATATTTAAGATAATTCAGGAAAGAGGTTTCTAAGAAAAGGCAGCTACAAGAAATAATTTGAGTTGATGTAAGTCCTGTATGAAGAATAATAATGTGGTGGAGAATCACATGCTTTTACCAAGTCATGAATAAGTAAATGGAGCAAAATCTCATTCACTGTTCCACTGTATGCATGAGAAGTCCCAGATTTTCATGGCCCTCGACCTTAGAGGAGCTAACACTAGTTGAGTCATTCTTCCAACCTCTTCCAAGGTTCATCATGGCTATACTATCCTCTCTGTTACTTCCTTGATTTGGTTAATGAATATCAATCCAAAGTCCTTTGTGGCTCAAGCACTTGCAAACCAGAAAATGGGTTGGCTGCTGATTTGCTGTGCTTGACACACTTTGCATAAGCCTAACCTGAAATACATGGCAGGCACACCACAAACACCAGAGATGTAAAATTATGCCAGTCTGTCAGACTTGGGAAAATACTATTTGATAACTGTGCTTATTTGAAAAGGGACTTTGAGGATTAAGTTTGCCATTCAAAGCAATCTACCATTAGAAGATTTCTAGGGTGGGAAAGAGTTGTTTTGTGTGTGGAGTTTTTTCCTTTTCCTCTGAAAATGCATTAAATAAAACCTCACTACTGACAAAATGATTTGCAGTTAGTTTTTCCAAGTTAAACCACAAACATGGTAGGCAAGGAAAAATTTGCCCTTTGTACAAGCCAATGTCTGTCCACAGTTTTGAGGGTATATGTGTTCCTGCCAAACTATTCGATGCATCTGCAGTAGAGTGCTTCAAAAGAAATGCAAGAGGCTCTTTTTTAAAGGTCTAATAAAACAGCTCATTTAAAACTATTGGAAAAGTTCCTTCCAGCTGAAAGGAGAAGACTCGTGATTGGCCTTGTAAACTCACTGTAATCTTTTGGACCTGGCCTCTTGTTTTGGTTGTTAAACCTTGAGTGTGGCTCTTCCATTACATTGGTTTGCCAGGAAATCTCAGGGCCATTGTACTTGGGCTGCTGGCAATGCACAGACCCATTTGTTTCTGTGTTACTTCTTTCAGCGAGGAAGCTCTTCAGTTGTGCTTTCTAACTGCAGATGGGTTTTATTGTTTCTCTTATTGGAATTAATTAACTCTGCTTTAAAGTGACTTTTGGTGCACTTACCATCTACACATAGATTACATTAGCAAGTGATAATACTTGTGACTGGATTTTCCTCTCCGCTTTCTTAAATACTGCTTCTCTTTTGCCTTCAGTCCTCAGAAGTCTTTCTTTTTTAGCATGCAGCAGGCCCCAAAACCTCCAAAAGTAATATTTGTGTTTGAGATGTCTGGCAGAGAGGGCTTAGTCAGAAGAACAATACTTTTGTCCGATACCAATAGTAATTCATTGTCCAGGAACAGGCATATGAAATAGCTAAATGTTTTCATTGCCAGAAAAAACACAATCTGCTGCCTGGCCCAGACTTTGCTCAGCATAGAAAAAGAGACAAGTTCTGCAGCAAGGATAAGTTCTTTAAGGAGCCCTACACTCATCTCAGCCCTCCTGATATTACTGAACGACCCGGCCGTTACAAGACAGGACAGGAACCCTATCAACAGGAACTGGCTTTTCATGCTTTAGGAAAACCAAAAGGGACATGTACTTGCAAATATTTAAAACTCCAGTATTGAAATGGGGGGGGGGGATTTACTGAGTTCTGAAACACATGTTTAAAACTTGCTTTTGGGCAAAGTTGGCTGCTTAGCTTCAGCTATGATAGCATCCACTGTAATTTGCTTGTAGGTGAACAGAGGAGGTGAGGCAACTAAGTGTTCCCAAATGCCTGGAGCCATCAAAGGCTGAGCGTGTTGGGAGGGGTTAGGCTGATTTGAAAATGGTCTGGAGGGAGGGAGGGCTGTGCAGTTCGTTAGTGGACAACCACTGCCATCAGGTGTACAGATGCTATTTTCATTCACAGCAGGTGTGGTAACATAAGCAAAAGCATGTGAGCATTCAGTAAAGGGAAAAGAAAGATTAATTCATTAGAAGAGCCTCTCCATGTAGGCTCTTCTAAACTGAAATTTTTAGTAACTGAGTTTTTTAAAAGCTGTTTTCTGTATGTTTTCAGGTATTGAAGCAGGAAAAGAAAAGCCAAAATCAGACTGAACAATAGAAGCAGCACAGAAGATTGCTTATGGGTCCATGAAAGATTCCTCATCCCCAACAGAGGCTGGCATGAAGAGGAATCTTTTGGAAAGGAGGAAGTTTAAGGGGCTCTCTGCTCAGTGCAAAGATATTTCTGGGTTTTATAGAGAGGGAAAATTATTTTAGCTAACAATAATGTTTCAACCTCCATTCTTATGTCTCCATGTTTGCATGTGACATACACATACAAAATGTGTATTTATCTCCATGGCATTCTCAATGTGCATTTCTTCCATCAAGTAAGTCGTTAAATCATTAAATCTTCACTTGCACCAAGTACAATGAGTCCATTCTCCAGATCGTTTGAGAAAAGCTTAACCAGACAGGACTAATATGGGGAAACAAAACAATCCTATATCCTTCAAAGTGCAGTGTAAAAATACAGTAGAAGTAAATTGCATGAATGTACCTAAGGAAGAATTCAATCTGACTGAAATACTGATGTGACACTATGTAACAGCTGCCTTAAATTGTAGATGTTAATCATTTTATCAGTCCAGCAAAAATCTTATTTGCAGTGTTAAACTATTGGAATATGATGGATCTTTTCTTAAAAAGGCCTAAATAAAGATCAAATTATCCCTACATTCCTGTTTCTTCATGCCAATTCTTCAAATTCTGGATGTACTGATGGCATTTGAATGATATATTTTCAGGTTTTCCACTGTCGGCTGTGCATGATTTCACGTGAGGATTTTTCTTACTTTCCTTATTCAAGACCTGTTCCTGCATCTTCCAGTTGTAAGTTCTCAATAGATGTGCTATGCCATTAGTGTTATACAGCATTTAAGCCTTACTTCAGGAAGGCACCTGAGCAAAAGCTTAAACATATGCCTGTTTCTATCAGGAATTCAGTTGCAAAATACTAGCAATCATTTCAACTGGACAAGATTCTGTTTAATTATCAGACAACCAGGAATCACAGAATTGTCAGGGTTGGAAGGGACCTCTGTGCTGGGTTGGAATTACCCCTCAACATAAAATTTGCCAGACCAGCTCAGTGGAAGCAAATGAAGCTGTATTTACAAGCAAAACTGCAATCTAAATACGAAATGCAATGAACATGTACAAAATATACAATATTTACGTATATGTACAAATTGTAGACAACACAAGAACGCCCCTGGCAAACCAAGGGACTACTAATATCTTCTCCACTCCCTGCTCCCTTCCCTCCCCCCTGTACAATTGGAAAGACCTCAAGGATCATCTAGTTGAAATCCCCCTGCCATGGGCAGGGACACCTCACACTAGAGCAGGTTGCTCAGAGCCACTTCCAGCCATCTCACCACCCTCATGGTGAAGAATTTCTTCCCAACATCCAATCTGAATCTACTCATTTCTATTTTTGCTCCATTCCCCCTAGTCCTATCACTACCTGACACCCTAAAAAGTCCCTCACCAGCTTTCTTGTAAGCCCCCTCAAGATACTGGAAGACCACAATAAGGTCTTTTCAGAGCCTTCTCTTCTCCAGACTGAATAGCCCCAACTGCCTCAGTCTTTCCTCATAGGAGAGGTTCTCTGGCCCTCTGCTCATCCTCATGGCCCTTCTCTGGACATGCTCCAGCACCTCCAGATCCTTCCTATAATAGGGGCTTCAGACCTGGACACAGTACTCCAGGTGGGGTCTCACCAGAGCAGAATAGAGGGGGAGAATCACCTCCTTCGACCTGCTGGCTATGCTTCTCTTGATGCAGCCCAGGATGTGGTTGGCTTTCTAGCCTGCAAGTGCACACTGTGGCTCGTGTTGAGCTTCTCATCCACCAGCACCCCCAACTTAACTTCTTAATCAGAGTTGCAAAGATTTCACAGCTAGGCAAGCTACTAAAATGTTCATGGAAATAAGTGGTCAAATAAAGAAGGAACTCCTCTAGTAGTCTAACAGAGGGAGAAGACAGAACACACAAACCCAGCAGAATTTGAAAGCAAATTAGCTGGGGCCATGTGGTTCTGTGTTAGGGATATTGTGTTCCACTGGACCTGCGCTGTGCCTTGCACATGCACAGTAATGCCTGTCCACAGAGAGCTAGGGCTTGATTTTAATAGGTAGTGTTACTGGTGGTAGTAATATGTCTGTTATTTGCCAACAAGCTTTACAAATTCAGGAAGGAAGGAAAACAGGGAATCAGTACTGTTTAGGGAGATAGGAACTGTTTAAAGTCACTGCTTCTGAAAGCTAAGGTAGCACATGAAAATGCTGATGGACTATGAATGCACAAAGGAATCTGGCTGTACTTTTCAGCAGCTGCAGCAGCAGTGACAGACGTGATGTTGTGACAGATTATCAACTGCTGCTTAGGGTGGGAAGCCCAAAGCACAAACCCTGTTGACTTGTTTGTCATTTGAAGAACTTGCATAATTCTCACTCTGCTGTTAAGTCTGGACATTTTTGCAATTTCTTTTATTTCACAGGGGTTGTTTCCTTCACTGATTTCAAGAACTCATTCTGATGGAAAGAAGGTGTTAAATAAAACAAAGAAAGGCCAAAATGCTAGAACAAGCTCTGAACATCTCTGCTGTATTTGTTACACCACTGAGTGGCTGAGACCTCAAAAAGGAGCTGTTGATGAAAAGGTTGCTCCTACTCAAGATAAGTTTTTCTTCTAATATAGTGTCATTTTAGGTGACACTGGAAATGTAGTAAGAATATAAAGAGAACAGAAACATCAGGGATCAAAACTGCCTATCTGAATCCATAGGTAGATATTCAAGTGAAAGTAGGCTCCCTTTCAGAGCCACAGCATAGGGACACTTAAAATTGTCATCCCTCTTATCTGTGAACATGTGAATATTCAGCACCTCAAAAAAAATACAGACTACCAAGCTTAGATCTCATTTAAGCCCATGAGGTTGGCAGTATTAGCCAAAGGCAATATGTGTGACACAAAATGTGGTGGGTTTCATCTGGTTTGAGGAAATTTACAGCATTCCAGGGTTTGAACTCAATTTGTCTTCTTAGATCTCAAAAGGTTCTCCACCTCATCTGAGCTTTGAGTCACTGTGTTTAAAGTCAAAAACATTTTAGAGCATTAAATCCAGCCTGTGATGTATGAACTGTGATATAAATAACTTAGGGGCCTGTGTACCCAGAGAGCACTCCTCGAGACTGTTCATTCCCTTTAGAATTACACAATCCATCATTCTTAAGAAAGATGATGGATGAATGATGACTAAAGTAAAAGTCACTTGTAAGATTGTCGAATTTCAACCATCTCCGCTAAAATTGTCCCTGAAAGGTATTTCTCTTGGGGCAACTATTTCTTTGGTGGAAAACTTTTTGTCAGAACAGGTCATTTATTTCCAAATGTAAGTCTACAGGGGGAAAAAATGGTGTCTGGAAAACTTTTCCCTACTTTTCTCTTGCTGTGGAACCAAGTCTTTGGAAGAAATATGCAATTTATGTTGGTAATACTTCTGAATTTATGGAGACAATATATTCATCTTTGTCCAGTTGTAGAAAAAAATATGTCTGCACTTCCCTGTAGTGCACAGGTAATTCTCCAAAGTGTTCAGCAAATTTGGGACTTTGCAGCTGAATAGGACTTTCCTATCCATCCTCGATCTGTTGACCTTCTCCAGGCCTGACAGACCAGAACAGAGACCCCAACTTTTGTTCCCGTGTATTATCCATATCTCCCCAGTGTTGGTGCAAGTAAAGCTGCCTAAACCAAATATGAAGGAATCAAAGTTTGATGAAAACTTGAGCACAGGTTATAGATGGATAAACTAAGTGGAAAAAAAAACCCTAGCTTTTCCCATAAGGACTGCAGTAAAATCAAATTGGTGATGTTTATTGAGTATGTCATAGCTGTAATGACAAACGGCATAGAACATTCAGTGAAAGAATCAGGGATTTCTTTGTCAGAGAAGTATGTAGCACGCCAAGAGTAAGGCAGTTTACCACACCTGGAACCACAAGGGAAAAACAAAATACAGTTTCATCATTCACTAAGCACTATCCATCATATGTTACGAATCAGGCATCAGGAAAAACACTGTGTGATCATTAATTAAAGGCAATACCATAATTCACACTCACCAGGGGCCAAATTAAGGTTGGACAAACAGCTTTAATTCTGACACCACCTCATTCTTGAATACCTGACTTTGCAATCTTAGCAATACTCTCTTGGCTTAGTGTCGAACACTGAAAAGTGAGGATTTGTATCTTTAACGCTGGACAGAAAATTTAGCCACAGAAATGCCATAGATTTCACTACAACTATATGCCCTGTTTGTCTTTGGAAAGCTCATCCTCACTTTTTCGATGCAGTTAGCTACCCCAAAACATACTCATTCTTTGCATACCACTCTGTTACAAAGAGGTTGTCATAACTTGCCCAATTTTGCAACAATTTCAAAATCAATTTGTTTTTCCCTGTGATTTATCTTGTATGTGGTGAAACCATAGTTTGCTGTCTTGCTGTAGCAACTGTTGCTTTATTTTAAAGGAAAATTACAAATATTTGTCCTAATTTTAAGTTGATTTTTTTACTTGTCTGCCCATATATATGAGTAATATTAGCTAAATTAGCACCAATGCGTGTCAAAGCCACTTGAACACTGCGATAGACTGAAAAACTGCTAAGCATCCTGCAGGTTCCCATGTGGCAATTTGTAATGACAACATGTAAGGCATATGCTTCTTAGTTCATTTTTCCATTGAATTTGCTATTCAGAGACTCTTTCAAATCCTAACAACATTTTGCTTTTTATTTTCTATAAAGATTGATCAGTCTGCAGGACTCTTGATAGCCCCTGAAGACCCAGATGCTGTTAAACTGAACACTGAAAGTTATAGTCTAAAACAGGAGTTGTAGTCCCGATGAGACCATCAACATGTGGTTAGCATACTGAGGTAGGTTTGGTGTTCCTGCCCTGGGAGTAAATGAGCAAGCAGATGTGTAGGTGAAGTTGCCTCTGAATGCAGCCTCAGAGAAGTTACACTACTAATTCCTTGTTTCATGTGAACAGGGAGCAAATGTTGATGACAGATATTTTCCATCTGCAGTAGCAAAAGAAAGCTGATCAAAGTGTAGTGCATGCTAGTAGAAGAGGTCATCTCCATTAAGGTATCCCAGCTGCTCTGTTCCTGTGGTTTGAAGCCTCAGGTGCTGCAGTATCCAGCCACTCAAACTGTGGCCACAGGTGTTGCAGGGAAGGAAAGAAACCTAGGATGTTTATTTTATAGATAAGTAATTAGTTTGGCTCAGCATGTTCATATGTTGTTGTAAGCGTGCAGGTGTCTTCAGTGTGTTTGACTGCAGTATTAAACCTGGGGTTTGCCTATTGCTGAAGTCCCAGGAATAAAAAGCAGTTGCAAGTTTGACAGGTCAATTTTATATAGTGTCAGTAATCTCTCCTCTTAGTAAAGCAAGAAGAGCAAAAGGGAAATGAAATTAGCCTGGGAAGTAAAAAGATCTACAGCTTGTCACCTGCTTAGAGAAGTCACAGAATCACACAGAATCACAGAATCAACCATGTTGGAAAAGACCTCAGAGATCATCAAGTCCAACCTATTACCTAATACTGAACATCTCCTGACAACTAAACCATGGCTCCAAGTGCTACATCCAATCTTTTTTTAAACACCTCCAGAGATACTGACTCCACCACCTCCCTGGGCAGCCCATTCCAATGGCCAACCACTCTCTCTGGGAAGAACTTTGTCCTCACCTTGAGCCTAAACTTCCCCTGGCACAGCTTGAGACTGTGTCCTCTTGTTCTGTTGCTGGTTGCCTGGGAGAAGAGACCAACCCCCACCTGGCTACAACCTCCCTTCAGGTAGTTGTAGAGGGCAATAAGGTGTTCCCTGAGCCTCCTCTTCTCCAGGCTAAACAACCCCAGCTCGCTCAACCTCTCCTCATAGGGCTTGTGCTCAAGACCTCTCACCAGCCTTGTTGCCCTGTTCCTTTTAGTGTATACCCCTGCCACTGAGGGAACTGAACAGAACACCACTTGAGCTCCTGCCCCATCAATCAGTTGACCTAGAGCCTTGAATTTCTTTTTGATTGTCCTGGTGCCCTTCTTATCAAGCTCATCACTGCCATCTTGGATTACCAGCAATGGGTAATAGTCAGAGGGATGGATTAGCTTTGGTTGTCTCCTCGTGATGTCCCTTACCCGGGCTCCAGGTAGGCAGCAGACTTCCCTGTGGCATGGGTCAGGATAACATACAGGTCCCTCCGTTCCCCTCAGGAGAGAGTCACCAATAACGATTACCCTTCTCTTTATGGTACTAGTCCTGACGCAAGGTGGCGACTAATTTGCTTTAGGCATCCTGTCAGACTGTTCCTCTTCTGCCTTCTCATTCACATTGCCCTCAACTTGCAGTGCCTCATACTTGTGCAAGGGCAACAGGGGAGGTGAAGAGGGCCAGGATAGATTCCCCATGCCTCTCATAACAGGGACCTGTATCCATTTCCCCCTGCTTCCTGGGTTGCCTCCCTTGACTAGGGAGGTCTGTAGAGCTGGCTCCCACATGTCTAACTCCCTTTCACATTTGCTTATAGTCCTGAGTCTTACCACTTCTTCCTTTAGCTTGGCCACCAGGTTAAGCAGGTAGTTCACCTCGTCACACCTCACACAGACGGTGTCTCCATCACCCTCCATTTCAAGTGCCAGGCTCCAGCACTCTGCAGCTAGCAGCCTGAACACCTGCATGCTTGTGCATGGGCTCTATCTAGGTACCCACTGTTTTTGTAGTAGCCTTTGGCAGAGTTACAACCATGGCTGGATCTCTTTGGGCAAATGAAAATATATTCCACCTGACTACTGAGTAGTAGCCCTGAGGCACATGCTGAACTCGGAGCACACACAGAGGTGCTTTTCAGCACAGGGACTTTGCTGATTGAAGGGGCAGGTGGACTTGCAGGTCAGATGCTTTCTGGAGTGCTTCTAATGGCATAATGAAATGCATGCAAGAGCTTTTTGTGCTTGGAGTCTTTTGAGCATAGTGACTTCCTCTTGTATTATTAAGTAACTCTCAGAACAGATCTGTCCAATTTACAGACCATAAACATCTTTAACATATATTCTCCAAAACAAGCAATTTTATTTTTATCAAAAATGCACACTCTTTTGTTCAAGCAACAGATGGAAATCAATGGATTTTAATGTAACCCAGAAGAGCAAGTTGTAATCTTACTCCCTTAAGTGCCCTTTTCTTGTTCAGACCACAGCTGTAAAGGGGTTTGAACCTAAACACAATAAATGCCAGTACAGGAATTTGAAAGGTAGGCCACAGATTTCATGGCCCACTGCAGGAGGTCTCTGCTGTTCCTTAGAGCTATGTAAAATGAGACAGAAGTAAAACAGCATATTTTTCATCTAATTCATATTGTAGCTAGTCATGCTGTCCAATTGCAGGATTTTATATATAGCTTGTGTATTAAAAAGTAAATACCTACCATTAGGCTGGAGAAGCATTTCCACAGTGTCCATTCTAAATATAGAGATTGGTATGGTACAGCCAGTACTAGGACATGATATCTCTTTGCTTTTTTAATATGCAGATAGTCCCCACTGTATGTGTATTGTGTACATTAAACACATCCATGCATACAGGTAGATACACACATGACCTTCTCTAGAAACAAGTAAGGATGATAGGATTATCATAGTATCAGTCAGGGTTGGAAGGGACCACAAGGATCATCTAGTTCCAACCCCCCTGCCATGGGCAGGGACACCGCACACTAGATCAGGCTGGCCAGAGCCTCATCCAGCCTGGGCTTAAACACCTCCAGGGACAGGGCCTCAACCACCTCCCTGGACAACCCATTCCAGGGCTTCACCACTCTCATGGTGAAGAACCTCATGCTAAGTGGTAGCTTCTTGCTTAACATGGAAATAAATCAGGCACTGTGATAGGTATCATTCTTGATATGGGCAGCAATGCCACCATAAATCCAAACTGGCAGCTCCTTGTGCTCCCTTTTTTCCCCTGGGAGTAAAGCTGGTGAGCTGCTGGTCATTGTGCCTGTAGCAATAGGGACAGTCTGCAACCACAGTACTCTGCAGGTCTGCATTTCTGGATGTTAAATTTTTCAGCCAGAGCACTGCCTGACTAGCTTTCTACATGTAATCATCTTAGCTATTTTACTATGTAAAATAAAATAGATTGTTCTTACTTCACAATGGTTCCCAATTTGGCTTCTAAGTTTACACCTGACAGATGTAATGGGATAAAAGAAGGAGAGGTCACTCCTCTTCTGATACTGATATTAAGCTGCAAACCATTTTCTCTAGAGGTTGCTTAACAGAACAGGAGTATTATCAGTCACAGAGCAGGAACAGGCAATTTAGTGCACAATACTTAGGCATCAAAACCAATGATAATGAAGGACCTCAACTACCCATACGTAGTCACCATGGGACAAAGGTATTACTTGAATGGTTATTTCATGGAACAAGCAACTGTGGGATATACAAAGACAGGGAAGGCTCTCAAACCTGGGTGAAGCTCAGGAAGTTACTGGAGACTTAATCCCAGATGAACCATAAGCAAAACTGACCATAGCATAATTACATTCACTCTGCCTACAGAAGGTAAGTTACCAAACCTTTGTACAGTGACCCTAAAGATTGGAAAGGAATAGTGAGAAGGACAGGAATGTGGGTGAGAGGAAAGATATAATGCTGCCACCATCTGAAGGTGACTTGCCTCCAGCAGTTACATAAAGGAGCTCTCTTTGCACAAACAGTGGGAGCTTCTGCCACCCAACAGGAACATATTACAGTGAGCATTCATGAGGCAATTCTGAGGAGCTCTGTAAGAAAGAAGCCCAAGAAAAGATAAACTAAGCAGGTTTGAAAAATCACTTCCCTTAGGCATAGTCCAAAGCTAGGTGCATCTCCAATCTAGAGAGAAGCACTCAAAATAGGTTTTGGTCTCATTCTGCTGAGTCCATGGAGTTATGCAGGTTTTTGAGCCCACTCCTTGGAGGAGGAGCTACTGAGGCCAACCCTTATGTAGAAATGGTGCCATAGGCATTCTGCCAAGGACGGCACAGCATATTAAATACCAGGTCTGAGGAAAAACTACATAGGCATGCAACAGTATATTGTGATACTTCTAATGTCAGAACCACTGCAGGCATATATATAGTAGGAGAATCCAACTGTTTCTAGTGTTAAGGAATTTTGAAGGGACCCACCATTCTGAATAGATGGTAAGCTTAGAAAGAGGTCCATTGAGTAGCTTGTAGTACAACAAATCAAAGACACTTGTAAAGTCAAGTACCTAGCTTCCACTACTATCTGGATTCCAAAGGTAGCTGCACAGTGTTGCAGATTCCCATTGGTACCAGTCCACAGCTTAGCCCTATGTAATGTGTGGTACTTTTCTTTCAGGAGGAAGTCCGTGTAGCCCAAGCCATGCCAAGGGTTAGCCAGACCATGGCTGCAAACACTCAGAGTATTCTGCTCTGCTTGGGACTTCTCCTGCTCTGTAGGTTGACATACATATTGGCATGTGCCATAGGTATGGTTGGCACATGTGTCTGGAGATTTCAGACTGACTCAAAAAACCAAACCAACCAAACAAAAATACGTAAGTCTTTGTTTAATAGAGCATTATTTGTGCAAGTACTGTAAGATTAGTTCTTTTCAGCACCTTTACTTAGAGTTTATATTCTGCTGGATGTACTTAATTTTTTAAAACCCTCTATGTTTTGCAGTTTACATATTTGCATAGCGTAGGACTACCATCAGGAACATATATCTGCAGATCTGGGGCATGAGCTGTTCTCATCATTTCAGTGGGATGGAGAAGAGAAAACACTTCAAAGGAGGAGTTTGGGGGAAGGGAAGCATTTCCATATTTTTTTTAAGGACTCATAAAAACATTCAGGCAAATGTGTCAATCATGAGACAGTTCTCTCTTTAATATTGTCAAGAATACAAAAGTTCACAGAGCACATGTGTGAGAGGGTGCTGTGCTGCCTTGACTACATGATCTGCATGATACATGTCAGAAGATGGGAATGTTGCTATGGCAATTCTTCCCTCCCCTGAATACTAAGTTGACAAAGAAGCCAGTCCACAATCAGGCACACTCACTTATGAACTTGACTACTTCAGGATGCTAAATACTATTTACAGTTTCTCTTGAAAGGAGGCAACATTATTTTCTGCTCTGACCTCAAGACCCTGTGCCCCAGTCCTGCTCTATTCCCAAGGTTTCCGTGATTTGGAAACTGTTGAAGGCAGAGATTTAACTGAATTTTGTGCTGAAGGCTGTTGAGGTTTTCCTCAATTTATACAGTGTCCTTCAATTTCCAGCTTACTAAGAAGGCAACAGATGGATCTTTCTTCATTTCTAAAAGTCATCTTGTTGTATTGTAAAGTCCTGGGGCAAGTAATCCCTAAGTCTTGATTTGCAATCTGCAGAGGAGTACCCCGTTCCCATTTACATTTCCCCTGGCAGGACAGCAAGAGAAGGAGGAAAGCCTGTTCACTCTCTCTACCAACATTTTAGCTGGGCAACCATAAAGCCTGTCCTTGCTTATACTATTGAGCCTTTCCTACTGTGCTGTGTGGGCACTGTGATGGGAAAGTGATGCTGTTACCACTAGTTCTCCTAATTGCACCTTTCATTTGCCTTAGAAATAATATTCTGGTTTGCTTCCTGCTCTAAAAAAAAATCTACTGCACTGCTTTGTGGAACCAAAACAACTGGCAGCTGCATTGCAGAGGTGGCAAACTTCAGTAGATGTGGTGATTCCTGTATTACAGTGTTTATCATTGCCCAAGTTGTATCATATTTTCTAGGAGCAGACTCTCATTTCAGTTATTTTCCTTTTGCCTAACTTAAATTTTGTAGACTGGAATTTTCCCTACTAGGAAAATTCTACAAGTTTGATTCAGGATAAATACTGAGGGAAAATATTCTAAGATGGCTCAGGCATTCCCAAAGTGAAGATAAGGAAAAAGAGACTATTGTCCATATTTAAAAATATTCCTTCAAATTAGTCAATCACATTGGTATTATTTTGGGCTGTTTTCTCTTTTGGTCAGGATGGATACTGCTGTAGGGAACTGTGAAGGGGAGAGGAGTTGAAAGCTCATCTCTTGTACCGTAAGTGAGGCAGGAGAGCATAGAAAGAGAAGGAGGGGGAATATGAAATTTGCTCTGCAGAACTGGATGCTCTGCTTACAGGTGTGATGCTGGGTAAATTACTTAATTTTTCCACTTTGTAGTTGGCCAATAACTTTTTTATAGACCTTCCACGGGCTCTAAGAGCACTAAAACAGATGAGTTCTGCAAGACCTCATGAGACCAATGAGTTGAGCAAGGCCTGAAAATTATGGCAATCTATAAACCAAATCTCTCAGAAAATGTACTTAGCATATGGTTTTATTTGATGCTTCAGTGTCCAGCTATGGAGCAACAAAACCAACAGAAAATATGACTATCTGTCATGGGGAGAAACATGATCAGAACAGCAATAAAAGACATATTTTATGTCAAGTTTAATGTGTGTGCACAAATTCCAGTAAGACCTACTGAACGCTCTCAGACAAGCCACAGGTTGGTGAAGAGGAAGAGCCATCTGCAAATATAACACATCTGTGGGAACTGCAGGAGCAAGAGCAGTTGTTCTCCAGAGAAATGTGCCTTCGTAGTATCAGTCAGGATTGGAAGGGACCACAAGGATCATCTAGTTCCAAACCCCCTGCCATGGGCAGGGACACCCCACACTAGATCAGCCTGGCCAGAGCCTCATCCAGCCTGGTCTTAAACACCTCCAGTGACGGCGCCCCAACCACCTCCCTGGACAACCCATTCCAGGGTTTCACCACTCTCATGGTGAAGAACTTCCTCCTCCTTCTTGTAGGCCCCCTTTAACTTCTTTTTTGTTTGTTTTTTTTTAAGGAATATCAAATAAGTGGAATAGTTTCAAACCCTTAACTCTTTGATACATAAAATCATAGAATGCATTGAGTTGGAAGGGACATTTACAGGTAATAATAATAATAATAAACCAGGTTGGAAGAGACCTTCAAGATCATCGCGTCCAACCCATCAACCAATCCAACCCACCTAAACAACTAAACCATGGCACCAAGCACCCCATCAAGTCTCCTCCTGAACACCTCCAATGACTGTGACTCCACCACCTCCCTGGGCAGCCCATTCCAATGGGCAATCACACTCTCTATATAGTTCTTCTTAACATCCAACCTAAACCTCCCCTGGCGCAGCTTGAGACTGTGTCCTCTTATTCTGGTACTGGCTGCCTGGGAGAAGAGACCAACCTCTGCCTGTCTACAACTTCCCTTCAGGTAGTTGTAGAGAGCAATAAGGTCACTCCTGAGCCTCCTCCTCTCCAGGCTAAGCAACCCCAGCTCCCTCAGCCTCTCCTCATAGGGCTTGTGTTCCAAACCCCTCACCAACTTCGTTGCCCTTCTCTGGACTCGTTCCAGCAAGTCAACATCCTTCCTAAACTGAGGGGCCCAGAACTGGACACAGTACTCGAGGTGTGGCCTAACCAGTGCAGTGTACAGGGGCAGAATGACCTCCCTGCTCCTGCTGGCCACACTGTTCTTGATGAAGGCCAGAATGCCATTGGCCCTCTTGGTCATCTAGTCCAAGGCCCCTGCAGTAAACAAGGACATCCCCAGCTAGATCAGGTTGCTCAGAGCCCCATCAAGCTTTGAATATCTCCAGGGATGAATATCTCCAGGTGGGGCCTCCACCACCTCCGTGGGCAACCTGTTCCAATGTTCCACTATTCTCATCATAAAGAACTTCCTGTTGAAGACCTGGGATTCTTGCAATATGCTTTTTCTTCTTTCTTTTCCATCTGAGCTCATTGTGTTTTCAGAGATCAAGGACAAGCTTGAGAAGCCACCCCTGCTGCAGGTATTTTCCATGTTTCTGAGAGAGCAGGCAAAACCCCAGCAGATGAGGATAATGTTCCTACAGTGTTCCACGCCAGCTAGAAAAGATGATGAACTTGCAGCAGAAAATTTACTGACCATTTTCATATGCAACACAGCCTGCCGAAAGTGGACCAGCATTAGTGATGGGCAGCATCACCATGCCTCTGCGTTGAAGTGTTGTGCTGCAGTTTGCCCACAGAAGCTGCATCCAGAGGGACTGAAAAGCTTAGATTTCCCTGTTTAAAGAGCAGCTTTTATTTCATGCCTCCAAAAGTTTTTTGTGACCATGAAGCATTGTCTGGGACACAACCATGAGAGTTTCTTTGGCTGTGATATTTGCACGCTGCCTACCTCTGTTGACCTCATCGCTTTCCCCACCAAAGCTGCGAATTGCTTGCCTGTCTGTGGAAGAGCTCCTCAACATTCACAGCCATGAAAAACCACAAGAGCTGGAGTAAAAGGATATTTATTCACAAAGAGGGTGTGAATCCAATTAGAGCAAAATAAACAGTCTACACGACACATTTCTTTCTCACCTCTGCAGAAGCCCATCTAGCTAACCCCTTTGTGTTGTAACAGGAAAATAATCAATACCTTACTGCTGCACAGCTAGCGTCAGGACACAGGCAGCAAACACCAGCTGTCCGGGCCTCCAGCCCATCCAGCTCTGCCTTTGCTGCTGCTGTGAGCCAGCAGCTGCCTCTGGTACAGCCTCAAACTTTCTTCCGTGTTGCCTACAGGCAAGCACTGACTTGAGGCCACATCTCATTTTCTGGTTCCCAAATAAGCAATCTGCTTTGCTGTCATGATGTGAATTTCCTAAATAAGAAGACGTTCCAGGAAAGAGATCTTCCTGTGTGCTTGCTTTCAGTAAGTGTGGCATTCACAGAGGCTGCACTGACATCCTGTGGTTTGACTTCCCTCCCAGGAAAGAGTGCAAAAGGACAGCTTCTTCCCCATCACCAGTTCCTTCCACCTCTCCCTTCTGCAACGTGCAGGTCACTAATGCCCCATCTGAACCCTCTGGGAGAGGAAGGGGCACCTCCCTCCTTGCTGGCATCCGTGCTGGCTCCTGCCCACTCAGACACCACTGGCCTGGGGACTGAGTGACTGTCCCTCCCCAGTGTTCCTTGAATCATTGCCTACAAAAGCAGGGCTGGACAAGGATGAGCTGTAGTGATCCATTACTGGGTAGGGTGTTGCTGGAGGGGCAGGGGCTTTTATAAGGAAAAGCTGATGAAATCCCTCACACCCTCCCCCAGCTTCTGCCTTCGATGACTCCAGGTAGCACCCAGATGGTACTTACCACACAGCTCACAGTGCTGAGCCCTGCCATAGGGTCTGCAGTGAGCTGCCTCCCTGAACCCCAGGCTTGGACACTGCGCAAAAGAGCACCCATTAGAAGTTGGATTTAATTTTACCTTCCCCCAGGGAATAGCATTAATCTGTAACTTATTAGGCATCACTCCATCAGCTGAATAACAGCTATTAGCTTTGGACTCTAGGCATTTTTATGAGATATTAGTTCCAGGGCTTGTGGTTTGGCATGGAAAATATATTATTCACACACAAAACAACTGCATTAAAATAACATTAGGAATCTGGCTTAAACTGACAAAACCTAGGAAACTCGGAATTAAGGCTGAAAGTATGTCCTTAACTCACCCACCGTGTGCCTGATACCTCAGCTTGAGCAGTACCCCTGCTGCCTCCAGCCTAGTCTTTCTCTCCTCCCCACTTTCAGGGAGGAAACGTGGCTGCACATCAACTGTGGGCCCTGGGGAGCAACAATCAGTCTTTGTGTCATGGAGGTCTTGTCTGGTCAGACAAGGTTTGGAACCTGAATGTAATGCAGCTCTATCCTGTGCATCTCCACTTATGGAGGCAGATTTCTTCCTGTCACCATCATCATCATGATCAGAGCAAAAACTGCTAAGCAAGCAGCACAGACTGAGGAGGAATTTGTCCATTGTGGGTCAGGAGTAAGAGGTGAGCCAGACAAGAAAATCCACATGGTGCCTTGCTTTGACTTACCCTTGATTTGCTTTGATTGATCCAAGTACTGTAACCAGAATGAAACTCAGCCAGGACAGTGACTGCTGGCTCATGCTGAGGGTAGCACTCAGCTGTGGAGCCTGGATGGAGGCAATGTCATCCCTGGGAGGAGCAAACAGGCATTTATGAAACCCAGAAAAACCTTCTAATATTCATGTTGTGGATTGCCAAAAAGTAACATGAGGACACAGTTTGCTGTCACCAGAGCTGAGGTGGGGAAGGGGACACAGGCAAAAGCTGTGCTGAGGGGTACCCTTTTCACACAGCTTTCAGTTGGAGGAAGCCATGCTGCACATCAAGAAATTTGTGTAATACCATCCAGTGGCTGAAAAACCAAGGAGGCTCCCCAGAAGGGTCATGTGATGGGTCAAAAAGCAGCAGTGCTGGGGTCATTCCCACTCCAAACATCTGCCAATCTCCCCAAGTCAAAATGCTTCCCTGGCCACTGGCTTTCCACAAGGTGTATCTGAGCTTGGGAAAAGGTGCTCTCAGCTGCAGCATGTTTGCTGCAAAAGCAAACAAAAGAAGCAGCGTTGGTCATTTCACAGCTCACATCCTCCCGAAGAAGTGTCACCACATGTCCCTAGGAAGAACCAGCTTGCCCACTCCTGGTGACAGACTGGCACTGCTCATTTTAAGGTATTTTTTTTCCCTGTTGCAAATTATTTGCATCCAGACTGCAGTACAATCAGGTCCTCTGAGAGTCTGCTGGAAATGAGCTTTACCATTGCTCTACCTGTTCCTTTTATTTATGAGTTCTGCCATTTTGTAGGAAACAACCCAAGATGTTCCTGCATGAGGCATCTCTCAAGGATAAACTGCTTTAAAGGAAAAATAAGAAACCAGAGCAGCCAAAAAAATTAAAGAAAAAATAAATTTGCTCAAATTGCAAGGTTGTCACACTGCTCAGTAAAAGTGAGTGCACCTTAACCATATTGGGTGTGATTTTTTCCTCTCAGTGAGGTGAGAAAGACATTTGCTATTCCCATCTTGGAAGCAAAACAAATAGAATAATTATTTCCTTTCCCAGCAAAGGCAAACACAGCTGAACTTCGCTCGGTGCTTTTGCTTGTGTGCCATAAACCAGAACATTCCCTCGCTGGCTGGCATTTGCAACAGACCACAAACACTGTACTACACCTGGCACCAAATTTGTGTTTCAGGTAAGAATTGAGATGTTCTGGTGGTAAGATGAAAGACACTTGTTCTCTGAACATCCTGTTCCAGAAAGGCTGCAGCTAAATTTACCATAGGACAATTCTGGTTTATTTGTTAGGAGGTCTTTTAATGAAAACTAAATGTTTTGCTTGTTGAGGAACCTTTCTCCAAAGGTAGTTTGGGATGCTGGCATCAGGCTTCCTTGGTCTTCTTTTAAAGCTGCTGAGTGTCATCCAGTCTCTCGGAGTATAGCCTGTGCCAGGGCTACTCACTGTTTCTGAAAGATGGGTCTGAAATAAGTGGGCACTGTATGGCATAGGGTCAGTGTCCAAAAGGTGCAAGCGATTACCACGTGTGAATAAACCCTAATCCTCTGCCCTACTTCCTAAAGAAAAATAAACTTAAGCCTAAAATAGCAAATAGCAAAATCTCCTTGGCATTGGGCCCACTTTGTGCCACAGAGCCAAGGTGACCTGTTACAAACCAAAGGCTGTGCCTTCCACTTAGCACAGCCTTAAGGTCCTGTCTGGTGCAGTGCCTCCCCTGCTCAGGGGCAGGCGGCCATCCTTTGGACTTCATGACACACATGCTCGGAGCTGTGCCAGTGGGTGTCTGCAGGATGCAAGGGACATGCAGATGCACATAGAAATGCAGTGCATGTAAAGAAAATTAGAAATAACAGGCCTAGATGGGGTTGCAGGGACCACCTGGAAGGATCTGTAATCTTGCCCATGCACATCTGCATGGCCACAAATAAGTTTTCCCCCAGAAAATGAAAAGGCTCCAGGTTTGGGTATCTTACTAAGCACACTGTGCCCCTCTACAAATATAGTTTAAATGGCAGGTGGTATTAAGGAAGACTTAAGAATGACTGACAAGATCTGCTTTTGCAGCTCTTATTTCTGCCAGTCAAATTACTGAGGACGAGAGTGAATAGTGCATATTTAGAAAATGTATTTTTGAAGCTGGGCTTTGACTGAACAGTAACTTCATGAGAAAGTGAAGTCTCTCCTTCCCAGCTAGCTGTGACTCAAATACAGCAAATGAAACATGAAAAAAATAAAAAGGCATAACAAAGAAACAAAGCTATAAAGCAAAAAGGCAGTTCTGCCAGACATGCACCAGCACCCTACAGCCTCCTCACGGGCTTGGGAACAAAGCTGGCTGATGATACCCAAGGCCTCCATTCAGAAAGGATAGAGCAAGGAAGGAGAAGCAGTGGGGTAGCCCTATATGTCAGTGAGTGGTCTGGTTGTTGAGAGCTTGATGATGGTGACAGTCAGGTTTAGTGTTCATGGCTGAGAATCAGGGGGAAGGCCAACAGGCAGAGAGTCACGGTGGGAGTCTGTTACAGACCACACAACCAGGATGAAAAAGTAAATTAAATATTCCACAAGCAACTGTGGATGAAATCTCACAGTCACTAGCCCTTGTTCTCATGGGCAAGTTCAACTTACAAGATGTCTGCTGGAAATATGACACAGCAGAGAGGAACAGTCCAGGAGATTCCTAAAGTGTGTGGAGGATAACTTCCTGACACATCTGGTGAATGAGCCAACTAGGGAAGGCACCCTGCTAGACCTGCTGTTCACAAACAGAGATGGACCAGAGGGTGATGTGGTGGTTGGCAGAACTGTTACCTTGGACTTCAGAAGGCAGACTTTGACTTGTTTAGGAGACTGGTTGGCAGAGTCCCTTGGGAGGCAGTCCTGAAGGGCAAATGAGTCCATGAAGGCTGGACATTCTTCAAGAAGGAAATCTTAAAGACACAGGAACAGTGTGTCCTCATGTGAAGAAAGACAAGCTGGTGGGGAAAAAGACAGGGCTGGCTGAACAGAAAGCTTTGGTGGGAACCTAGGGAAAAATAGAGAATTTTTGACTTTTGGAAGAAGGGACAGGCCACTCAGGAGGACTACAAAGATGTCAGGTCATACAGGGAGAAAATTAGATGGGCCAAAGCCCAAATAGAAATTAATCTGGCTAGTGCCATAAAAGACAACAAAAAGTGTTCCTATAAAAACAGTAAAAAGAAAATAATTTTTAAATAGGGAGTGTTAAGGATAATCTCCATCATTTATTGGATGCAAGGGGAAACAGTGACAAAAGATGAGTCTTCAATAGTAGAACCAATTGTTCTCTAGCTACCCAGCTTCTGAGCTGGAAGACAGGGACTGGGAGTAAAATGAAGCCCCTGTAATTCAAGGGGAAACGGTTATCAACCCGCTACACTTCAAGTCTACAGGTCTGGGTGGTATACACCAAAGAGTATTAAGGGAGCTAGTGTAACTGCTCACTGAGCCACTGTCAGTCACTTGCCAGCAGTCCTGGCTAACTGGGGAAGTCCCAGTGCAACCAGCACCAGAACAAGGGGACAGTCTCAAGCTGTGCCAGGGGAGGTTTAGACTCGAGGTGAGGAGAAAGTTCTTCACCGAGCGAGTCATTTGTCATTGGAACGGGCTGCCCAGGGAGGTGGTTGAGTCGCCATCCCTGGAGGCGTTCAAGAGGGGATTGGACGTGGCACTTGGTGCCATGGTCTAGTCATTAGGTCTGTGGTGATAGGTTGGACTCAATGATCCTTGAGGTCTCTTCCAACCTTAGTTATACTGTGATAACTGTGAAGGAAAGTTAGCAAATGTGACACCCATCTACAAGAAGAGGCAGAAGGAGGATCCAGAGAACTACAGGTTTATCAGTCTGACCTCAGATTATGGTGACATCTTGAGTGTACATACAGGACGACCAGGGAATGAGACCCAACCAGCATGATTTTATGAAAAGCAGGTCCTGCTCCACTAACCTGATCTCCTTCTATGACATAGTGAGCCACATAACGCTTGAGGGAAAGGCTGCAGATGTCTACCATTTCCCACATCCTCCTGGAGAAACTGGCTGTTCACTCCTTGGATGGGTGTACCCTTTGCTGGGTGAAAAACTGACTGGATGGCTGAGCCCAAAGAGTTGTGGTGAACAAATTCAATTGGTGGCTGGTCACAAGTGGTGTTCCCTGTTGCTCAGTATTTGGGCCAGTTCTCTTTAATATCTTTATTAATGATCTGGTTAGGAGATCATGTGCACCCTCAGTTTGCAAATGACACCAAATTGTGTGGGAGTGTTGATCTCCTTGAGGGTAGGAAGGCTCTACAGAGAGATTAATGGGTCAAGAACAAGTGTATGAGGTTCAACAAAGCCAAGTACCGGGTCCTGCACTTGGGTCACAACAACCCCATGCCATGCTACAGGTTTGGGGAGTGTGGCTGGAAAGCTGCCTGTTGGAAAAGGACCTGGGGGTGCTGGTTGACAGTTGGCTGAACATGAGCCAGCAGTGTGCTCAGGTGGCCAAGAAGACCAAAAGCATTCCGGCCTGTTGTGTGGCCAGCAGGAGTAGGGAAGTGATTGTGACTGTGTACTCAGCACTGGTGAGGCTGCACGTTGAATACTGTATTCAGTAACAAGTGCTTCACTACAAAATGGACATTGAGGTGCTGGAGTGTATGTAAAGAAGGGCAGCTGGTGAAGTGTCTTCAAGCACAAATCTTACAAGCAGCAGCTGAGGGAACTGGGGTTGTTTAGCCTGGAGAAAAGGAGGCTGAAGGAACACCTTATTGCTCTCTACAACTACCTGAAAGGAGGTCGTAGTGAGGTGGGGGTCAGTTTCTTCTAAGTAACAAGCAAGACAAGATGACATGGCCTCAAATTACACCAAAGAGGTTTTAGACTGGACATTAGGAAAAACTTCTTCACTGAAAGGGTTGGAACAGACTGTTCAGGAAAGCAGTTAAGTTACCATCCCTGGAGATATTTCAAAGGCATGTAGATGTGGTGCTTAGGGACCCAGTTTAGTGGTGGACTTGGTAGTATTAGGCTAATGGCTGCACCTGATGATCCTAAAGGTCTTTTCCAATATAAACAATTCTGTGCTTCTATTCCTTTCCTCCCACCCTGGCTACCATCCACATCTCTGCTCTTCATCAGTTCCCTCCCTCTTCATCTGCTCTTGCTGTCAGGTAGTCTGGCATTCCCTTATCATGGCCTCAAAGGACTCTGGGGGGATTGGAAAAAACAAACCAAATTCTCCTCCTGAGCCAGTCAGGTAGGTCCCCAGGTGCCTGCCCTCATTATGGAGATTGCCTTCGGAGGTAGATCCAGCTGGCAAAGGTTACTTACTAGGGTGCAAAGCTGAAATGTGAAGCTGGAAGAAAACTATGCAGTTTTGGAGTAGAGGTGGCCTTGAGGCTGGGGTTAGGAAGGTGGTTGTTTTATTTTAGCTTTGCATTGTGGGATTTTGTTAGTCACAGAAGTGGCAGCACATTTTGGGTATGTCCAGTTTTGCTTGGATTTCCCCCTTCCCTACCTCTAAAGATGTTACAGTCTCGTAAGTGTTAATTTTTGACTAGTTCTAGCATAGACTTGGGACAGGAAAAAGTCTTCTTTAAGGCTGCTTGAGTCTGGATCTTGTGCAATGTGTGGGAGTTATGCTCCAGCTATTTTTCTGATAAGTATACAAGGAAAGGCAGGGAGAGTGGGCAGAGCTCAGACTCTGCTTATTTTTAGACTAGCAAACAGCATAACTCTGGTAGTGAAAAAAAGGGATTTAAAGTGCTGAGCTGACTTGTTAAAGCCATGGGCAGCTGCTCCTGACAGCATCTTCTCTCTTAGAGATATCACATGCATATGAGAAGGTGGTCAAGAACATGGGCTGCTGTTACTGGCCTTTTGGCTGGAAAGAGTAGATACCAACAGAATGCAAGAAGGATAAAGGAATTAGATGCAGAAGCTTTAGGGGTCTCAAATCCTTGTGTTTCATGTCTGCCAGCCCTGCAGAAGCTCTGTCTCAGTGTGGTTAGTCTGTCCCCTGTGTGACAGCCCACCAGTGTGGGTGCTGAGAAGCTTTCATAAAGTGCACTTTATGTGGCTGGTTATAAATTCTGTAGTGCTCTTGCAACAGCACAGTACTAGATGGAACTGTTGGGCCAGCTGGGCCATTATGTAGACAGTCACGCACCCTTCCAGAAGTGGTAAGGCATGTGTTCACTCATCCAAGGAAGCTTTTCATGGAGTACAACTCCACTATGATTGGCTTCTCTCCCCCTTGACTTTGTGTACAGAAGAGATGTTTTGTGTAACTTGGGCAAAACCCACCAAACTCTGTTCTATGTGTGTTTCAAAGGATCAGTGAATCTAACAGCTGCCCTTACTTAGTGTTAAAGGGTGATAAACCCTATCTGAGGTAGCTATCATCTGTTAAGAAAACATCCTTGCATACATTGGCTTCTGTTGTCTCAGGAATATTGTGTCCAGTTCTGGGCCTCTCACTTTAAGAAAAACTTCAGGAAACTGCTTGAAAGAGTGCAGCACAGAGCCACAAAAATGATTAAGGGAGTGGAACTCCTGAGGAAAGTCTGAGGGAGCTGGGGCTATTTAGCTTGGAGAGGAGGAGACTAAGGGATGACCTCAGTCATACTTATAAATATCTGAAGGGTGAGTGCCAAGAGGATGGAGTCAGGCTCTTCTTAGTGATGCCCAATGACAGGACAAGGGGCAATGGGTGGAAGTTGAGGTATAGGAAGTTCCATGGAAACATGAGGAAAAAAAATTTCACTGTGAGGTTGACAGAACACTGGAGCAGGCTGCCCAGGGGGCTTGTGGAGTCTCCCTCTCTAGAGATACTCAAGACCCACCTGGATGTGTTCCTGTGTGACCTGATATAGGTGATCCTGTTCTGGCAGGGGGGTTGGGCTCGATGAGCTTTTGAGGTTCCTTCCAGCCCCTAACATTCTGTGATTATGTTCTTTGCACTGATGGGAGCTGCCACATGCAATATGGTCTGGGTGCCATCTGACTGTGCGACCCCGCCATTCATAACCAATTGCTATAGCTGCTGCTGGTTGTGTAGGGCAGGTCGGAAGCATCGCCTGGTTCCTTGTGGTGAATCTGCATTGCAGCTACTGTTTGCAAAAGAGTATAACCAAGAAGAAGAGATTTAAGAAAAAAAGAGGGAGGATCCACACAGAGAAGTGAAGGAATAGTGAGGGAAAAATAGAGGAGTCTTTTAGTCCTCAGCTCCGTAGCCTAGTTCAGCTGAGGCTGAAAGGAAAGCTGGGCAAACACAAATGAACTGCCAGATTTTGAAATTAGCCCACCTCATCCACCCCTATTTCCTTCCATTGCAGGAAAGCTGAAAATCTCCATGAAGAATTATGATCACTGAGTCACTCCAATAGCTGTGATCCTGGATGCCTGCCCCTGCCAGCCTGCTCCACAACTTGTATGCTAATGTTTGGATGTTAGTGGTGGAAAATGAATGTGAGGCTGTACTCCCTTCATGCACTGTTGGGCTGTGCTTATGGTTGCTCTTGGCAGCACCAAATGATTAAACAGATAAAACCATCAGTCTTTTTATTTCCAAACATTAACCTAACTGCTAATAAAGCACAATCCATGTCATCCTTATGGACTCTGCAGAGCTGAGTCACATTAAAAACAGCATCTGAATGCTGGAAAAAGCCTTGTACTTCTTTCCTGTGTGGAGGGGCAATACCTCTCTGTGCACAGAGCTTTCCGTGGTACTGTGGCACAAAGCTCCATGGGGAAGCTGGCAGTGATTTCCAAGGGAAACAAGGAGGCAGTGACCTGCGTGCTTCAGCGTGGGTGCAGTGGGCTGCTGTGCTGGTGCCCTGGGTGGATGGATGTGTCCCTCCCCCTAGCTTCTCCCTCCCAGCTCTCAGCAGGCATCTCCTTTCAGCCCCCTCCCTGGGCAGGTGCAGAAGATTGTCATGCCCTAAGGCAGAGGAAATGGAGTGATTCTCCCTCTTGGTGGGCTTGGCCCTTGGTGACTGAAGGTATTTTTCCCCAAACTTCCCCAGTGAAACTGTAGGGGGTTTGTGAATTCATTATGTCACAGAGGAATTTGTTTGTCAGCTGCCTTTCCATGGAGGTGCTTTGCGCTTTATGAGAGACATGATGGAAGAAATCAAAACTGGTTTACACAAGTTTAGCCTCAAATGCCCCAGCTGATGTACAGCTGAGTGTGCTGTAACTCAGAGGTGCAAAAGGAGATGCTGAGCAGTTCTTGCCCTGTCTGTGTGGGTCAGTGGCAGAGGCAAGTGAAGCCTCAGGCTCCGTATTGCATCCTTCCTTTCCTGGGTGTTATTATGATGTCTTGATCATGACTGTGCTCCTGTTACAACTTGGTGAGCACTCTTACCCTGGTGCAGCTTGCCAGTTTACCAGTTATTGTTTAGTTTAAGTATGAATATACTAATATAAAAAAACAGACAAATGAGAAATGTTGTGCATATGTGAGAAGGGTACCTTGTGAACCAGGTAAACAGTGAGACCACAGAGCTGGAATATGGAAGAGTTTCAACTTTAGGTTAGAAAAAAATTTATAAAAAACAAGATGTAAAGTTAGCATAGAAAGAAAGGTCGCCCAGTTGTTTCCTCTGCTTGCTCGCTTTCCCCAGTTGCCCATGCCATGCCCAGTCTTTCCAATTAACTTGTACTCTGCCTTTCCAGGGTGAGGGGACAGGTTGATATAACAGCTTTGCACTACCAGGTTAAGTGTAGAGGTGCAGGGTCCTCAGGAAAGCTTTCTCTTGAGTACTCTGTGGATCTGTGCAGGATGTCCTTAGAAACATGCAAAGTATTTTCTTACTGTGAAATAATTCCTGTTCCAATGTCTCAACAGCCTTCACCTTTTAGCTTTTTTATTTTATTTTTTCTGAATAAATGAAGATAAAATTATCTGGAGGCGAGTTTTCCTGCAGCACAATTGCTGTGCTGGCAACAGCCGTGTTTTCCATAGAGCATGAGATCAACACAGTTTGGCAATAATGGGAGGGAGGGTATCACAGTATCACAGTATCACTAAGGTTGGAAGAGACCTCGAGGATCATTGAGTCCAACCTGTCACCACAGACCTCATGACTAGATCATGGCACCAAGTGCCACGTCCAATCTCCTCTTGAACGCCTCCAGGGACAGTGACTCCACCACCTCCCTGGGCAGCACATTCCAATGACGAATGACTCGCTCAGTGAAGGACTTTCTCCTCACCTCGAGTCTAAACCTCCCCTGCCACAGCTTGAGACTGTGTCCCCTTGTTCTGGTGCTGGTTGCCTGGGAGAAGAGACCAACCCCTTCCTGGCCACAACCACCTTTCAGGTAGTTGTAGAGGGCAATGAGGTCTCCCCTGAGCCTCCTCTTCTCCAGGCTAAACAATCCCAGCTCCCTCAGCCTCTCCTCACAGGGCTTGTGCTCAAGGCCTCTCCCCAGCCTTGTTGCCCTTCTCTGGACACGTTCAAGTGTTTCGATGTCCTTCTTAAACTGAGGGGCCCAGAACTGGACACAGTACTCAAGGTGTGGCCTAACCAAAGCAGAGTACAGGGGCACAATGACTTCCCTGCTCCTGCTGGCCACACTGTTCCTAATTCAGGCCAGGATGCCATTGGCCTTCTTGGCCACCTGGGCACACTGCTGGCTCATGTTCAGGCAGCTGTCGATCAGCATCCCCAGGTCCCTCCTCTCTGTTTGGGAGCTCTCCAGCCACTCCGACCCCAGCCTGTAGCTCTGCATGGGGTTGCCGTGGCCAAAGTGAGTAGTTTGTTTGGTCCTCTCCACTGGCTGGTGGAACCAGTGCTCACCACACAATCAGGCTTTCTGTGATACTACCCTGGGAAGGGACCAGCACCTGTTGCCCCTCAAGCAGCTTTCAAAGCACTTGACAAAAGTTCAACCCTTTGAAATGGCTGTTTGCTTTCTGGCCCACACTAGGCCACAGCAGTCTTCATCTTGAGCTGTGGTATGTTATGAAGATATCTGTCCAAACTCCTGCCCCAGAGTCATGTTTGTTGAAAGAAGTGCAATTCAATTTACCTGCCAGAGCATCCATGATAAGTCTTTTCTCTGTGGAGTTCAGTTAAAAACTAATGGGTTATTACTCATTGGTGTATCGTTTGTGTTGCACCTCCGTGTAACTGTGCATGTCTTGCATGCAGATATTTAGATTTTGGTATGGCTAAAACTTAGACTTTGTGTTAACTTGGCTTGGAAGCAAACCAGCATTTTCTCAGAAAGATGAGATGCATTGGATAGTAAAGTAGCTGTACATTCACATTGACTTTGAGCTGTTATAATTGATAGTCTATATAGTCTATACATATGAGATATTTTAATATGGGTTTGTGACAATGCCACTTACCATCAGTCTGTAGCACATTATTTAGAGAGGATGTATGGGCTCTTGGTATCTTTGCCACTTTTGGACTGAAGGGAAAACACACTTTAGCATGGTTTTACATGAAATAGTATTACAGTATTAAAGACCTGCATTGTCATCTCCACATTGTGTTCTGTAGCCTTGGCTCGCTTATTAATCCTTCAGTAACAAACAATTAATTGTTCAGCAAATGACACAACATGTGAAGAAATAATACCTACAGTATGATTTATATCCCTTCCAGCAAAAACACTGAGAACTGGATCATCTGCCTTTGCGTATTACACTGTGGCACAGGAACAGCCAACAGATCTGAAAATGGTGGCCAGTGAGGACACGCTGAAAATACATACCCTGGAAAGAAAAGGTACCTCTGCTCTACAGAGCAAAAGTCTAAATTGCTCTTAATACTATTAACACATGTGAGACATACACATCTGGTGGGGGAGAGGAACTTTGGGGCTCTGAGCTTGTGGCTGCTGAGCAGAACAAGAAGGGTGTGATCGCTGAAGCACAGTTGCTGTACATTCAACGTAGGGAGCAGGGATGCACAGCCAAATATACTCAGTGGGATATAGACACATTGAGCCAGCAGGACTTCTAGGGGAAGAGGGAAGGGGAAAGTGGGCATAGAAAAGTGATTTTTACAGCTGGTAAGGTTTCCCACTATGAGTCTACCTGGAGTAGTGAAGCCACTTGCCAACACAAGCATCAGTTCACTGGTTTCTAGAAAGTGGTTAGAAGTGGTGGAGAGCAAAATCTATTGGAAATGGTTTTTAACAGCTAGCTCTCCCACAGCACAAAGACTGCATCCAATCCAGTCCAATCCCAAGCTTTGGCATGCCAGACTTTGAGCCTCCCCAAATGCAGGATGTGTTAAACTACTACAAAGATCAAGTAAAAAAAATGGAATATGTGGATAGTGTGGCTCATTACAATTACACCTCCTTTGTCTTGCTCTCTACCTTGAAGGACAAAGGGTGCAGATCTTCTGGTGCAACCTACTGTGGAGGCTAGAACCACTTCAGTCCATTTATTCTCTTTCAGCCTCTAGGACAAGCTGAGAAGCAGAAACCAGGTCTGTACCATGTTCCATGTGTGCATGGGGAGTTTTTGAAATTAGTATTTATTTTTCCTCCAACTCCAGCACACCCATTTGTCTTATCTCTTTCCAAAGTAATTAATTTTAAAACAAACATGCTTTTAGCAAAAGGAGGTTAGGAAATGAATGTATTGGAAACAGGACTGTTGTCTTTACTTCTAAGTAAAACAGACTCCCGTGCATGCTTGCGCATTTCACAGGATCGAGGCTTTAGTGATGTTGTGTATTAGCATCTTGTACTTGTGGCCTTCTGACCTGTCATATATTCTGTTTGTTTCATAGAATCATAGAATTGTTAGGGTTGGAAGGGACCTCAAGGGTCATCTAGTTCCAACCCCCCTGCTATGGGCAGGGATACCTCACACTACATCAGAGCCACATCCAGCCTGCCCTTAAAAACCTCCAGGCTTCCACCACCTCCCTGGGCAACTTGTTCCAGTGTCTCACCACCCTCATGGTGAAGAATTTCTTCCCAACATCCAATCTGAATCTACCCATTTCTAGTTTTTTTCCATTCCCCCTAGTCCTATCACTACCTGACACCCTAAAAAGTCCTTCACCAGCTTTTGCCCTTCAGATACTGGAAGGCCACAATAAGGTCTCCTGGGAGCCATCTCTTCTCCAGACTGAACAGCCCCAACTGCCTCAGTCTGTCCTCATAGGAGAGGTTCTCTGGCCCTCTGCTCATCCTCGTGGCCCTTCTCTAGACATGCTCCAGCATGTCCATATCCTTCCTGTAATAAGGGCTCCAGATCTGGACACAGTACTCCAGGTAGGGTCTTACCAGAGCAGAGTAGAGGGGGAGAATTACCTCCCTCAACCTGCTGGTTATGCTTCTCTTGATGCAGCCCAGGATGTGATTGGCTTTGTGGCCTGCAAGTGCACTCTGGTGGCTCATGTTGAGGTTTTCATTCACCAGCACCCCTAAGTCCTTTCCTTCAGGATTGCGCTCGAGCAAGTTGCTGCCCAGCCTGTATCGGTGCTTGGGATTACCCTGGCCCAGATACAGGACCCTGCACTTGGTCTTGTTGAACCTCATGAAGTTGGCTTGGGCCCACCTCTCCAGCCTGTCAAGGTCCCTCTGGATGGATCCCTTCCCTCCAGCATGTCTGCTGTACCATACAGCTTTGGTGTGGTCAGCAAACTTGATGAGGGTGCACTGAATGCCACTGTCCATTGCGTGCACCCTCAGCAGGTTTGCTGATGACACCAAGCTGTGTGGTGTGTTTGAGTTTTTCCTTTCTGTGCCTTTTTTTCCCCCCCTTCTCTTATTTCCCTCTATTTCTGGTCTTTTTATCTTGGGGGCAGAAGATTAATAGAATAATAGAATAGAATAATAAACCAGGTTGGAAGAGACCTTCAAGATCATTGTGTCCAACCCATCAACCAATCCAACCCACCTAAACAACTAAACCATGGCACCAAGCACCCCATCAAGTCTCCTCCTGAACACCTCCAGTGATGGTGACTCCACCACCTCCTCAGACAACCCATTCCAATGGGCAATCACTCTCTCTGTATAGAACTTCTTCCTAATATCCAACCTAAACCTCCCCTGGCGCAGCCAGAGACTATGTCCTCTGGTACTGGCTGCCAAATTGCAGTAGCACTTGGATGCTTCATGGATTGCATGAAATACTAACCCTGGAAGGCACTACCTGGAAAGTGTTAAGGCAGTGGCAGCCCAGTTCAGACAAGATGCTAAGGGGCAGGGTCCTCACACAAGGTATAGCTCAACTTTAAGAGGGGTCGTAAGTTCATTTGCAACATCAAAACTTCAATGCCATCTCCACAGCTTATGGTACCTACACTGCATGACCTCAGGATATGTTCTGGAGATCTCTGATGTGAAAAGTCCAGGCACACTTGCTAGCTTATTTTGTGTCCAGGATGGTCTGGAGGAGTCAGGCATGGGCAGACTATATTTCAGCCCACTAGCAGGTGCAGCAAGGCTTGATTTTCATCTGTAGCACATGGATGGCCCTCCCAAAGTCCCTACAAGATACACTGTGGAGACAAAAGATGATAGTATAAAGTTGGAGAGATGGATCATAGAACTTGCTATGCTCTTCACCTCATAGTGCTTTTGGATGTAACAGGGCTTCAAAACCTTTCCAGGCTCATTGCCTCAGTTTAGAATCCTTTATGCTGTAATTCTGTTAATTAATCTGCTCAGATCCTAAATATTACTGTTCTAAATTATCATGCTATTTGGTTATGAAGAAGCAATAGAGTGAGGGTCTCTTGCTTAATGGACTCAGATGCACAACTACCTCATACTTACATTTCTATAAGAAGCCAATAGTAGAGAATCCTTTGCTTAGAAGATGTTGGCAAATCAACAGTTAAGAGCCATGGAAAAATGTCTGGGAACTCTTGCAGTACAGTTCAGGAAGAAAGGCAAGCACAGGGCGTTACACGATTCCTGTGCATCATAATCTGTCACACAGGCTACAAACCCTGTGAACCTTAAGGATGTATTTTTCCAGTTCTAAAATCTTTTAACTAATCTGAGTCATTTGTACAGCTGAACACACTCAAAGTCTCTTAAACAAATTGAAAATACCTGTAATTCTGCAGGACATTAGGGAACAGTTAGGTAGTCCCAAAGCAGAGGAAAAATGAAAAGGAGCCATAAAACCTCTGCTCTCAGAGAAAGCTCTGGGTGAAGATGACTTTCTAATAGAATTTTCTAAACCCTTTCAGTCTCACTTGGCTCCTGTCATATGGAAAAATCTTTGAAAGGCCAAAGCAAAAGGGTTCTGTTTCAGCATTCATTGCAGTGTTGGGTTTTCTTAACTCTCTTTCCTAGGAAATAACTCACTGATGCTCCATTTGCAATAATGAAATTACTGGCCAATTCTTTCGACTAATGTGACTCGGAAGACACAGGTTAAAATAGCAGCTAGAAAATGTACCAACGGCATAAGGCATGAACAAGAACTTAGGAACTCATCTTGAGGTTCACATTAATCAGAAAGCTGCTAGAGAGTCTACAGGCCTGTTATTATAATTTGCTATTTAAAAAATTCTCTGAAGTAATCAGAAAACCAACCAGCTCAACATCCCTAAAGAGAGCTGCTTCCCACCCACCAGCAGAGGCTGACTTCACTGTTGACATAAAAACCATGAAGATCTCGGTATTCTGCCATGTAATTGTATCCTTAATTTTGGCCTTGTTGAAAGTCTGCTGGAAAACTGAGCTATGTGTCCTCATTAGAAGCAATTCATATGTAAATCATTGAAGATTTTTTTTTTCAACTTAAAAAAAAAAGGAGAAAGCATCCCTCTGACTTGAATATTCTGCAGGCTCTTGCTCCTCTTGTGGCTCCCGTGTGGCTGTGACTCCTGGCAAATCTGATGCAGAGCAAGAGGGTTGCTGACCATGCTTTTGGCTGCTCTTGCCTTAGCTGCTGCAGAAAGCATCTTTCAAGAGACTTTACCTTTTTTCCAGCCTTGGTTTAGTCATTGAAAGAATGTGAAACTATCCCATCTACTACGTGCTTTTGCCTGGCATACATCCATGGAAGATGCTTCCCTCCCCTCAGTCAGTAGTAGCCATCTAGTTATCAACTTCTCTGCATCTTGGAAAGCTTAATTTTTGCTCTTTTAGCTGCAGAGAATAAGCTTGAAATGTCAGCATAGCAGTAGGGGAATAACATCTGAGTGTTAAGATGGAATGACTTTGAAAAGACATTAAATAAACAACGGTCAGATGATGTTTTCTGGACCTTTATAAATGAAACTCATGAAGAGGCATATGAGGTAACAGCCAAGTACTTGTCTAAGTACAACTTTGATAAAGTTTGGGCACTCTTTTTTTTTTTCAGTATTTCTGGAGTTGGAAATGGAAGTGATCATAAGTATGTTATTGAAAGTGTTGACAGCAATTTGAAGGTGTAAAGGAATTGCATTTTACCATAATTTCTGTGCTTTTGAGTTGGATGAGCTGAGTCCCTTCACACTCTTTACTGTTCCTAAAATATAATGTCTGAGGTATTTGTCTCCAAGATTAAAGCTGAGTCTTTGTTGCCTCTGAACAAACTATTGCTGAAGGTGTTTGGAGCTTCCTTCTGTCACCTTGTTACTGTAGATACTGCAGATAAAAATGTAGATGGGTGGGACTAGGTAGTAGGTGAAGTTAATTAAAACCCCTTTGCCAAACTCCATGTATTTTTCTTGCAGAAAGAATTCTACATGGAAAGGTAGCAAGGGAAAAATAAGCGTAGAGTCCAAAGTAATCTGGAAGGCAGGTAACTGTTTATTGTTCACTAATTGTGCAGTTCATTGCAAAGAAAATCTTACAGCTGCTAGGAATCTGACCTTGTGCCCAGAAATGTGTAAAAATCACAGCTGGCCCTGTCTGGGCTGGAAATCAGCTTTAAGACTAACGGAGAAGACTATTTCAAGAGAGTATTTAGCTTTAAAAACTAAAGAGGGGCTGCTCGTTCCAAATGTCATCTGTCAGTTCAATACATGGCAACTATATACATGTGTTAATGCCAGATTCCTGTTTCATTAGGCTCCTTGTGGGTTATTGGTAGCTGGCATCATTCTAGCTGGAGCAGCAGAAAGGCAGGAGGACAGAGGCTCCTCGTCACTGCTGCTCCTCAGCTACACAGTGCAGCTCCTCACTGCTCTCAGGGGCAGTGGGAGAGAAAAGAGGGCACACAATGAAAAAATACAGGGTGAGATCAACAGGGAGGCACCGCTCCTCAGCAGAGCACTCTGTAGTTCTGACACAGGGTATAAAGAAGGATTAAAGACTCACCCCTACCCCTAGACTAAGACCTGCAGGAATGAACCAAATAAACTTTCAGTACAACTGAAAGTGAAGTGAGTGGGCACTGAGGAAACACCCACAACATAGGTTTAAGGTAAAAATGGGAGAGTCAGTTGCTCCACTTGCTCCAACCCATTGCAATGCCATAACCTAACTGCTCCCTGTGGCACAGTGGCACTGCAAAGACTGTAATCTATTAGTAAATCCATAGGTTGAAACTTCTTGAACTGCAGCTGTCCACACCAAATTTGCCAGATTTTTCTTTATGGTGAAAGTGCCCTGCATAATAAGTATTCAAGGTTTTGCTGTGACATGGCTGGGAGCTTTTAGCCTTCCTCACTGTCACAGGCATCTTGAGCATCCTGATGGAGCTCCCTGATGGGATAAACACATCTAAATGTTAAAAAGTGCACTAAACAGGTATAGTTTTGAACGATCCATTCAGGCTGCTGCTGCTGCTGCCAGTACAAGTGCTGCATAGCATGGCTGGAAGGAAGTTGCAGGGGGCAAGAAAATTAATTTCTTTAAAAAGCAAGTATTTGCTGTCTCCAGGGGCAGGTTTAGTAATAGGAAGTTGGCTACTACAAAGCAGAGTTTCACAGAATCACAGAATGATGATCTAGTTCCAACCCTTTGCCAGAGCAGGACCACCTAGAGCAGCTCACACAGGAATGTGTCCAGGCACATTTTGAATGTCTGCAGAGATGGAGTCTCCACAACTTCTCTGAGCAGCCTGTTCCAGTGTGCTGTCACCCTCACAGTTAAAACGTTTTTCCTTATATTTACGTGGAACCTCCTGTGCTCCAGCTTGCACCCGCTGCCCCTTACCCTGTCATTGGGCATCTCTGAGCAGAGCCTGGCTCTGTCTTCCTGGCAGTTGTCCTTTACATATTTATCCACATGAATGAGGTCACCTAAGCTAGAGACCCAGCTCCCTCAGCCTTTCTTCATAAGGAAGATGTTCCACTCCTTGAATCTTCATTGCGGCTCTGTGCTGGACTCTTTCAAGCAGTTCCCTGAGGTCCTTCTTGAACTGAGAGGCCCAGAACTGGAGAGAAAGGAGAACTTCTCTTGACCTACTAACCACACCCTTTCTAATACACCCCAGGATGCCATTGGCTATAGAGAAACAGAAGAAGGACAGCTGAGTAATTTTGTTGCCAGGCTAAACTGACTGCCTTTGCTTACACCACAGCTTTTGGGGAGTTTGTGCTGGGACTCATAAACCACGGGTAATGTGACCTTCTTCCCCTGCTATCCAACAGCACTCCTATTGGGAAAGTGCTTCTCCTTGAGAGAGTCTCCCTGCTGAAGGGTGAAGGGCTTTGTAAATGAGCTGCTGCATTCAGCACCTTGCTGAGAGGCTTTTAGTAAAGGAAAAAGTGCTGGCACACAGAGTGACATGTCTGTGCAGAGGGGCGGAGGAATCAGAGTTTGCCACCAGTCCACTTTCCTACGTTTCTTCCTGTTCAAACCAGCTGGTGGACAAAGTTGTCCAGGTTATTTTTTTTCCTCCAAGAAAAGCAAGGTTTTCAGGGTGATGGTATATGCAAACATGTACTTGTTTTCTTTTGCATTAGGTGTGTGGAAAAAGTTGGTAAGCTTTTGAACTCTGTGCCCCTATAGCTGGTTGTTGGAAAGCTTGCCCATTTTTTTCCAACTATTATTTTACTCAGTAAAAAATATTGCCTCTCCCTACTGTGGCTGCACAGATAATGGCTGTTGTTTATATCCTCACAAATTAATCTCACTTTTACCTCTCAGACTTCAAAAGAGAAAGTAGGAATCAAAGTCATGGAAAGCATCAATTTTTACTACATTGCCTCCTTGCACGTAGAGGAAGCTCTGCAAGTTAGAGAAGAGCCACAGCAAACCTTCCCCCACATGTAACTGTGAAATCCTGACACCACGAGAATCAGAGCCGTAGCAACTGCCCCTCCAAGAGCACTACAGTCCAAGTCACATCTTCATTTCAGAAGCTGTTCCTGCTTTACCCAGCAACAAGGGCAGCCTCTACAAGTGCCACAGCAACTGAGGCTGGTGAGTGTGAGCTGAGGTTAGTGCACCACTCTTCAGCTGGAAAGCAGCAGTTAAGTCCAAGCCACTGGCCCTGCGAAGGGCAGAATTCATTATACCACACTAAACTTCTGGTCTACAGAACCCTTCACTTTATCCCTTTGTTTTAATCACTTAGATCTTTAAAAGACAAAAGGAAGGCACCATATGAAAACATCACTATGGAAACATCACAGGCTCACTTATACTTGTCTGCCAAGCAACTACCTAAGTTTTGCATCCTATTGGATCACTGTTGGCCATCTGCTCTCCTTCAAACTTCTCTGAATTCCATATTTCCCTGAAAAGTTCATTTTTAGAAAGGAGGGAGGAGGAGGCAAGGGGGGAATCCAGCATTCTTGGCTAGCAGAGAGCTATTGTGAAAGAGGAAGATAAACTCACTTTGGGGCAGCCCCTTAAAAAGATAAAGATCTGTGTTTTGCAAAGTAATTTCATAGAAAATACCTCATTTCTAGATGCACTTTAATGATAAGGGTATATCCTGGCAGCCACAAGGCAAAACAAACAAACAGCTGCTTCTAGTACTCTCTCACTGTCTTCCTCTCCCTTTCTCTCATTTAGCCTCAAATGTATTTTCTTCTAAAATGTAACAGTTCCTGCCTACACTGGAGCTGTTGGCTGCAGGCTCCTCAGCCCTGCTCCAAAGCAAACACAGAAATAGCTTTCCTGCCAAGCACCGGGGAAGTTTGAAGACTTGAGTTTTTAAAAATACAATCTTTTTATCAGTGCCCCAAGCCTGCCAGAGGTAATTATGGGCCACGGAGCATTTACATTAACGCAGAGGAGCTACAGCCATTTCAAGAGCTTAATGGAGAAACTCCATAAATGTACATATTGAACAAGAAATTAATTAAATTAAACTGTCATGTAAAGAGATCACTTAATTTTGCAGAGCGGAAGGCGCTCTTAATGGGAGTGGAATGGATCAGTGAGCATTTCAAAACCCAAAGCTATAATTTAAATTCAGGCTCTCCTCTAGTCTGCAAGTCACAAGACGTATTTATTATAGCCTTGGATTGTCAATTGTAATCGCTTTAGCAGAGACAAAGCCGTGTTGTTTTGCTTCCTTGCCCTCTTAGCTGGTTCAATATATTTTGATGTCAGACTATTGACAGGCAAACCAAAGGCTGAAATAAAATCGTGTTTGCCTGTGATAAAATGGCAAAAATGCAGTCCAAGGTAAATGTAAGGCTGCAGCCCACGTAGCTGCTTCTCAAGCGGCCAGGGACAAAATTATGTGAACCATTTAAACTTCTTTAAATGAAAGAGTGAATATATTTACTGCTGCTCTTGAGGCCTGCTATGCAGCAACCTAGACACAAATAGACAAAAATAATTAAAAGCACTGTGGAAATGCATAGCAACATTTATCAACCACTTCTCTTGAGTTTTCCAGGTGGCAGTAACAATTAAAGTTGCTGCTTTTGACACTCTTTCGAGCTAAAGCCAAAGCCTGAGACCTAGGTCCCCAGCAAACAGACAGCGACACATCTTCCTGGCTGTGCAGCTCCTCAGGTCTTTATTCCTAGGGTGCCTCTGGCATGGTTTGCTGCAGGATTTTATTTGGTAGCAAGTTTTAGAAGTCAAGCCCATGCTTCCATAGCCATAAGCAACCATCTGCTTGCTGAATCTTGTTCCAAAATGAGGTCAATTATTTTTCTGATATTCTCCTTTCTGTATGCTCCCACTCTCTTCCTTGTGAAGTTCACTTTCTGATCTGGAGCACTGGAACTGCTCAGGTCATCAGGTTATAACTGTTGTGGCTCTCTTCTGCCTTCTTTCAGCCTCTGTGTTGAGCTTAGCCATTGACATGTTCCTCTGAGCCAGAGCCTAAAGCCCTCTGAACAGGATTCCTGTAATTTCTTGCAGAGCACTCAAGTTTGCGAATCTGACTCTAAATGCTGACATACTCAAACCTCATGGTCAGGGAGAGCACATCTGACAGGGACAACTGCCCCAAGCACACCTCTGAGGGCAATGGCAAGTAGAGGCCAAGGGGACCAGCCTCCATAGATTGCTGCTGCTGCTATAATGGGAGCCTATCTGCCAGGGAGGCAGGAACACACTGCCCGTGGGGAAAGAACAGGAGAGAGCAGCAGCTGCCGAGATGTCACGCCATGGCTCTGCTATCAGAGTGGCTCATCTCCAGCCACCAGTGAACTTCCTTATCATAGAATCAGTCAGAGTTGGAAGGGACCACAAGGATCATCTAGTTCCACCCCCCCTGCCATGGGCAGGGACACCTCACACTGGATCAGGCTGGCCAGAGCCTCATCCAGCCTGCTCTTAAACACCTCCAGGGACAGGGCCTCAACCACCTCCCTGGACAACCTATTCCAGGGCTTCACCACTCTCATGGTGAAGAACTTCCTCCTCACATCCAGCCTGAATCTCCCCACCTCCAGCTTCATTTCATTCCAACTTCATTCATTCCATACTTCCTTCACAGAAGTACCTGTGGGTCTGCATTTGGTCTAAACTCACATGAGGGATTTAAGAACAGGCTACATTTTTGCTTTCACTGCAATCATCAGCAGTTTATTATACTTTTAAAATTAAACTATTATACTTTTTAAAAAACAAACACTGAAATACCTAACACCCCCCCTGAAAAAAACAAACAATAAAACACACAAAAAACTCCACCACCCAACCCCTCAATATTAGACTTTTGGGGAGTTTTCCTCACATTGCATAGTAAACAGAAGAATCTTCTATAACCTTCCAGTAATACAACAGCTTTCTAGCTTGCTGTGCTGTTCCTCTGTGATGTGCCACTAGCCTTGATCATTCTCCAAGGAGTTTTTAATTTTTGTCACCTTCTTCAGTCTCTTTAGGCTTTGAGATAAACTTCATTTGTTTTAAGTGACAGGTTATCACTCACTCCTGTTATAAAATATTTCTGTCCCATTTTTAAGGCTTGCAGAACTGGACACAACTCGTAAAAGTGTGGGGTTTCCTACTAGCACTGACCTTTCTGCTTAGTGGTGCAACTCCTCCTCTCACACTATCCAAATGCTGACAACATTCTTCTTTGAAAGAAAGCAGTGGGGAAGGAAAGTGTTCTGAGCCCCTCTGCAGAAGAACAGGCACTGAGAGATTTAAGGTCCTGGTCCAAAATACTATGTAGGTTCCAAGTCCTGCTGACACTGATGTCTGTGACAAGCCAGAAGTCTAACAGCCTCCTTTTATTTGGTCTTCAGCAACCAGCACCAGAACAAGGGGACACAGTCTCAAGCTGTGCCAGGGGAAGTTTAGGCTCGAGGTGAGGAGAAAGTTCTTCACTGAGAGAGTTATTAGTCATTGGAATGGGCTGCCCAGGGAGGTGGTGGAGTCACCATCCCTGGAGGTGTTCAAGAGGGGATTGGACATGGCACTTGGTGCCATGGTCTAGTCAGGGGTCTGCGGTGACAGGTTGGACTCGATGGTCCTTGAGGTCTCTTCCAACCTTGGTGATACTGTGATAGTGTGTGATACCGTGACTTCAAGGTATTAAGAAAATTATGGTCCAGTTGGGACCTGAACATATGGCTCTGTATAGATAAAGAGCTATCTTGTATCACCAGCCAAATATCATAAGCACAGGTGTGAGTGTTTCTTTCCCATAAAGCCATGGCAGTCATTAAAATGATCTTTTCTAAATAGCTTTTCCAGTTTACCTGCCTGGTTCATGAGCCCTCAGAGCTCTGAAGCAGATGAAATCTACAACACAGCCATAACTCCTTTTTCTTATGGAAGACTCAGAGTGCTAATAGGTAATGGTCAGGAGAACATGATAGTCACAGAGGTTCGTTAAAAGGGCTTGTGATGAAGGAACACTACTTCTAAACTCTGAAAATAAAAGTAAAAGTACTTCTTTGCCATATCACCTTGTAACCAATAAGTAAATACACAAAGTACAAATTCTAAGCTACCTGGACAAATGATGTCAAAGTATTGCTTTTAGTGTTGTTTAAAAAAACCCAAACACTTCTGAAAGTATTTCTTTGAACTGTCTAAAAGGTTTAATTGTATTCAGTTTTTATAATCACAGAATTGGATAATGCTCTTTTAAATGGCAAAAAAATAAAATAAGGGCATTTCTCAAATTGCTGAATGTCAGCAGAATAAACTACAAACACTTTTGTGCTTAAGGTAAGTATCCAGTAAGGTATATAAGTGAGACTGAACTGCACTTGTATTCTTAATTCATTAGTGGAACTGTAAGGCCCTCTTCTGGATTACAAATTACTGCATGGGCAAGCAAAGTACATGGAAATGATAAAGCCAACCAACACTAAAAAACACATAAATGTCTGAAATGTATTTTCTTTACACTACTACCAATTTTGTTTCCTGGTGTTCATATAAACCTGCCCATCTCAGTTGCTACACTTTAGTAGCTGAGAACACCTTCTATTTCTTAGCAGATTCTTAACAGTAAAGCATTTCTTATGCTAATGTTCACAAATGCACAGTCTAAAGAGAGTTCTGGAGTTTCTCCACAACTTTGTATGAAGGTGCTGTGCAGCCACAGGACGCTTGCTTACACTAAGCAGTGGCATACACAGACTGAGACATGCAGTTCTGCTGATACATCTGTCTACATTTCTATGTCACTTTCAGGAGGTACTTCTGAGAATTTGTTGTAGGCTAGAGGGGGTATAAAAACAATGACGAACTGTTATAATCAATGGTCTTTTCTCAGGTCTTCAAGGACCACAGATGTTCCTCTTTCTAGAAACAGCTGCTTATTCTGCTGTTTGGTGATGTATGAGAACAAGAAATCACATGCATAGAATCACAGGAACATGTAGTAAGTATCCTATTAGTAAAAACTCTGTACAGAGCATTAGACAAAAGAAAGGATGCTGAAAAAACCTTTATGTTTCATTTTTGGTAAGCTTCTGTCTCCTGTCACAGTAGGGCTAATTACGATGGTCCTTTTTCCGTACTTTTGATTTAGGTGCTGCCAAGAAGAAATAGGGAGAAAAAAACATTAGAAGTGAATTACAGTAATACCACTGCCAGCATTCTTTTAAATGAGGTCGGGACCAAAATGGATCCATTAATGTGAAACCTACCGTTGGGATTTTCTTGCCTGTAGAAAGCTTTTAACAATTCCACTGCTTCTTTGGCACGATAGCCAGAAACGCACTGTTCAAATCAGAATGATGCTCATGAGCACATCAGAGAGTAACATACTCCATGCTTCACAATAATGCCTTAAGTACAGAATAATTGTACACAACTTTACTGTCTATTCCACTTCAACTTTTTTGGAGTCAGAAAATTTCCTTTTCAGATTGAATACCTAATATACTTGAAAAAAACTATGTTGAGGCTCAGTATCACAGTATCACAGTATAACTAAGGTTGGAAGAGACCTCGAGGATCATCGAGTCCAACCTATCAACACAGACCCCATGACTAGACCATGGCACCAAGTGCCACGTCCAATCCCCTCTTGAACACCTCCAGGGACGGTGACTCCACCACCAACCTGGGCAGCACATTCTCCTCACCTCAAGTCTAAACCTCCCCTGGCGCAGCTTGAGACTGTGTCTCCTTGTTCTGGTGCTGGTTGCCTGGGAGAAGAGGCCAACCCCTTCCTGGGTACAATCACCTTTCAGGTAGTTGTAGAGGGCAATGAGGTCACCCCTGAGCCTCCTCTTCTCCAGGCTAAACAATCCCAGCTCCCTCAGCCTCTCCTCATAGGGCTTGTGCTCAAGGCCTCTCACTTGCCTTGTTGCCCTTCTCTGGACACATTCAAGTGTTTCGATGTCCTTCTTAAACTGAGGGGCCCAGAACTGGACACAGTACTCAAGGTGCGGCCTAACCAAAGCAGAGTACAGGGGCACAATGACTTCCCTGCTCCTGCTGGCCACACTGTTCCTAATGCAGGCCAGGATGCCATCGGCCTTCTTGGCCACCTGGGCACACTGCTGGCTCGTGTTTAGGTGGCTGTCGATCAGCACCCCCAGGTCCCTCTCTGTTTGGGAGCTCTCCATCCACTCTGACCCCAGCCTGTAGCTCTGCATGGGGTTGCCGTGGCCAAAGTGCAGCACTCGGCACTTGGACTTGTTAAATGCCATCCCATTGGACTCTGCCCATCTGTCCAGTCGGTCAAGGTCCCCGAGGCAGAGTAAGTAATTTCTCTAGTAACTTAAAGTGGTGGAGTCACCATCCCTGGAGGTGTTTAAGGAAAGGTGTTTAAGGCACTTAGTGAGATGGTCTAGCTGATGTGGTGTTAGGTCATCTGTTCCAGCCTCAATAATTGTGTGATTCTGTGGAACTTAGCAAAACAAGCTTTCTTAGTGGCTTTTATAAAATTTTTATGCCATCTCTAATTTCTTTCTAATGTGTGTGTTTCTTTCTAATGTATTCCGACTTCAGATCCTCCTCAAGCACTTGGAAATGTTAAGACATACACCTAAGTATTTGTAGATAAGGTTTCTGCCAGAAAACATTAATCCACACATCTGTTCATTGTTCATAACAGTCACCTCTCAGACCTCACTGATCTAACGTCAAGAAGGATTTTACCAGGCCATGAACATTAATGAGAAAGTGTTTGAATGTCATTAACACTAAATGAATCTCCACCCCCACTATAAAATAATGAATTACACCTATACATCCCACCACAATTGCCTGCAGAAACAAGGGAAAGATTTGTAGTAGCAAGAATCTTCTCCTTTCTTTCTTCTGAGAGAAAGAAAACAGAAAAACTAAATACCACATGCCAACGTTAGTAAATGAACACTCTACACAGTACTGACTGTACGGAGTAACTCAGGTGCTGCTCTCACAAACACCCTGACAGAAAGATGCTTAATGTTGCCTACTGAAAGTCTGTTTGAGCCTTAAGCCTTTAGTGCTTATTTACAATGCTGAAATGACCTAATTATTTTTAACATGCATTGTATCATAAATGTTAAGTGTGGAAAAGATCTCTGTGAGGCCTCATCAGTATCCTGTGAGGCAGGAGCATTGACACCTGCATACCATGTAACAAATATAATGTTAAAAATCCCCTGTGTATATGTACAGGTGTATGGATGTGCTAGGATAATGCTGTAAAGTGTCTGGATTGGTGTATACTGTACCTCCACTGAATGCTTGTCCAGCCTATCTTAAATGACAGAGATGCCTTACTCTCCTCACTCTGTTCTAGCCCTTCAGTATCTTTACTGTTCAGAGTTTCCTGACACCTAAACTAAGTCTCCTCTGCTACTTTGGCAGTCTACATTTATTCTAAGATTTGAACTATAGAAAGGAGGTCTAAGATAATGCATTTTACCTCATGTATGGGAGCAGAAATACAGTAATTTCCAGTGGCTCAGTTAAAAACCAGTAACTTAGTAAGCTGCAGTTACTTGATCTTTATTGATTATGTTTGTGCATTCCACAGTTTAAAACAAATTTTCCCTTATCTCTTCCTGCAGCATACACTTACTGTTCCAAGTATTACATATATTTTAGATATATTTAATTCTTACCTTGATCCATGAGTATAATTCTTTCCTTTCCTTCCTGATGCATGCTTTTAAATACTTTAAGACTTTCATCAGGCTTTTCCTCAATTTTCTTTAATTTAAGGACTTAATGTATTTACATTATTTTCTTGCAAAGTCAAGTTTACTTAACTTCTGATCATCTTCCATCCAAGTTCTCTTATAGAATCATAGGATTGTCAGGGTTGGAAGGGACCTCAAGGATTCTCCAGCCTTCAGCCTGGAGAAGAGAAGGCTCAGGGGTGACCTCATTGCCCTCTACAACTACCTGAAAGGTGGTTGTAGCCGGGAGGGGGTTGGTCTCTTTTCCCAGGCAACCAGCACCAGAACAAGGGGACACAGTCTCAAGCTGCGCCAGGGGAGGTTTAGACTCGAGGTGAGGAGAAAGTTCTTCACCGAGCAAGTCGTTCATCATTAGAACGGGCTGCCCAGGGAGGTGGTGGAGTCACCGTCCCTGGAGGTGTTCAAGAGGAGATTGGACGTGGCACTTGGTGCCATGGTCTAGTCATGGGGTCTGTGTTTATAGGTTGGACTCGATGATCCTCAAGGTCTCTTCCAACCTTAGTTATACTGTGATACTGTGATTATCTAGTTCCAAGTACCCTGCCATGGGCAGGGACACTTCACACTAGACCAGGTTGCCCAGAGCCCCATCCAGCCTGGCCTTAAAAACTTCGAGGGATGAGGCTTCCGCCACCTCCCTGGGCAACCTGTTCCAGTGTCTCACCACCCTCATGGTGAAGAACTTCTTCCTAACATCCAGTCTTAAACTGATCTGTAACACTCTTAAAGCATGATAACAAAGCTAGACACAGTTCCCTAGCTGAAAAACAGAGGAAAACATTTTATAGCTTACTTCAAATGGTTCTCCTGTGTCTACCATATCATCAGATGAGATGCTCAAAATTGAGCCACAGCCTCCAAACCGCTCATTTCGACAGCCATATAGGACCCGTGGAATTTATGTGAATGAGTTAAGGCATTAAGTTAAAGTGAAAAACAAGCAAGAAGTACAGTAGCTTGATTTAAGTCGTCATTAAATTTCACTAACATGTGATTGCACTTTTCAAACCAAATTAGTCTGCATTACAGTTCCTCCCTCATAAAATCAGAACTTACTTCTTACATATAAGATGTATGGCAGAAGATGCACATCCAGGTTTTCTCAGAAAAGAAGCATGAGGCATACAGCCATGGTTTAATGGTTGTTACAGCAGTCAAAACTGACACTGATCTGAGATTAGGTCATTTTACATAATAACAGATATCTCAAAATGTCCTTTTATATCCCTAAGGAAATTGTTGTCATAATTGCACCATTTCTCCTTTATTCTCCAGTCTCTTACTGTCTACCGTGCAGTAAATGGATGTGGGTGCACACTCAAACCTCAAGATGGTATCCCTGTTGGCTCTGCTTGGCAGAGCCCTTCTCTATGGGCTTACTGCCAAAAGAGTAACATTCTTAGGTATGGTTCCCCAGCATGAAAGGATACTCATCAAGCGCAGGGCAGCGGCACACATGATACAAGGCTCCACCGTTACGTACAGCACCGAATCCGCAAACACTTCTGTGTAATCTCTGTTGTGCTGCTTGCACCAGTCAAGGACCCGATCAATGACCACCATTTCTGCGTGTCGAGTAGCCTAGGGGAGAAAAATAAACACTTTCTTAAAAGTTTGCATTGATTGACAGTTCCAAGCTTCTCACTGTTACCTGTTTACAGATGAAATAAAATGCCATGTCATACAAAGTATTATTTCAAGTCAAAGGCACAATGCCTGACATCCATAAACCATGGAATTATTTTCACCTCAGTTTAAAGACACAATGCTCTTCTTTGAGAAGCCTTGTTTTAGTACACCTCTTTACTAGATCAAGTTGAAGAAGAAATTTCATGCAACCCAAACAGCAGAAGAAATACTCAGCCCAGGAAAGAATATACTCAACCTCCATGTCATACACAGAATAGAACAGAATAGAATAGAATTGAATTAACCAGGTTGGAAAAGACCTTCGAGATCATCAAGTCCAACCTATCACCAAACACCATCTAATCAACTAAACCACTTCCAGTGATGGGGACTCCATCACCTCCCTGGGCAGCCCATTCCAATGGACAATCACTCTTTCTTTGAAGAACTTCTTCCTAACATCCAGCCTAAACCTCCAATGGTGCAGCTTGAGACTGTGTCCTCTTGTGATGTTAGTGGCTGCCTGGGAGAAGAGACCAACCCCCACCTGGCTACAACCTCCCTTCAGGTAGTTATAGCCAGCAATAAGATCTCCCCTGAGCCTCCTCTTCTCCAGGCTAAGCAACCCCAGCTCCCTCAGCCTCTCCTCATAGGGCTTGTGCTCCAAACCCCTCACCAGCTTTGTTGCCCTTCTCTGGACATGGTTCAGCAAGTCAACATCTTTCCTAAACTGAGGGGTCCAGAACTGGACACAGTACTCAAGGTGTGGCATAACCAGTGCTGAGTACAGGGGCACAATGACTTCCCAGCTCCTGCTGGCCACACTATTTCTGCTACAGGCCAGGATGCCATTGGCCTTCTTGGCCCCCTGGGCACACTGTTGGCTCATGTTCAGCCTACTCTCAACCATTACCCCCAGGTCACTTTTTGTTTGGCCGCTCTTCAGCCACTCTGACCCTAGCCTGTAGTGCTACATGGGGACATACAAGACCCACACACTCAAAACTGGTTTTTTCTTCTAACTGTTCCTAGGCAGAGAGTCTGCTCTGAAGTTCTCTCTGTCATGACACCATAGTAAGACAAGACATGAAAGCTCCACCTGAGGTTTAATGGACACACAAAGCCCAGTGTAACAACCGATCTAGGCCACTGTGCTTCTAATAAAAAGAATGCAAGCCAGGTTACTTTCTCTAGAAATATTAAGCAATTGCTCCTACCTGGCACCTTCTGCTCCCTCTGACAATATTACTGTGCCTGCTCAGAATGAGTACACTGTGAACATGCAGTAACTTCAGTCTGGAATTGCCTGGCCTACTGTGTAGATACAGTATTTTCAGTTTGCATCAGGTTTAATGCTGGCTAGCAGTCAGTTCCTCAAGCAATAGGTAGGGATTTCAGCATATGCCTGATCACAGGAAAGAAAGAAGAATATTGATTTCTCTGTTTTTAATCCAAGGCAACTGAATGATGAGCATCTCAGAGGTCATAGCAATAGGTAATGGCATGAAAAGCCTGAACAGAAGTGTTGACTTTTAATTGGAGAGAGACAAAAGCAATCAGTAATGTCCCAGTATTGCTCTGGAATGTCTGCAGCAGGTTTTGCCAATCAAATGTCACGGAAAAAATATCACAAAGTACTAGGTATGAAAGGACTCTCCAGTTACAAAGCCTGATGCTTATTTGAATTAAGGCTGCTACTATTTTCCTTCTTTTTAATATATTCTGGAAAAGGGGTAATTTTTGACACAGGTATTAGACTAAGAATTGATCCAAATGATACTTGTACCTTTGCTGTGTATGTCTTTCTGTGACCTGAGATAGCTTCCTCTCAATACATGAATTTGGGCTAATGTTTTAACACTGTGAAAATTTATGGTGAAAACTGTTAGATGCTATGCAATATATCACATATAAACTTATACATGAGTCCTTTAAGTCCTCATGTATAAGTCCTGATGATAAGTTTAATATTGTCTAAAAATGTTTTGTTAAAATCTTACAGAGACCTATTCTGCCTATGCCTACATCAGCAAACAGTGCAGTGCAAGAGGGATGTATCTGTAGAGCAGAACGGCGCTAAGGACTCAGCACTGATTCATGGGAGTTCACACTGGCCCAGCCCCAGGTTAGTCCCATGAATGGTATATTCCTAGCAACAGCTGGAATGCATTAGGTGCTTGTGCATCTTTTCCATATAGTCTCCATCTCTGAGATGCAAATCAAAGCATGGTAAACACACTTAAAAAACCCCCAAACCTCCATGAGTGCACTTATGATCTGAACCCACTCTGTGCAAATATGGATGTGAATCAATACACAGACATGATTCTTCCAGACCTGCTAGCAAAATGTAGCCACAAAGATTCCCTAGTTGAATAAATGAGATCACATCAGCTTAAGTCCCAGTGTATATACCTTAAGGAGACAAATCAGAATGCCCTCTGGCACAGTACTGCCTCGACCACTACAGCTACCATAACTCAAAAGTGCAAGTTGGGTGCCCCTCAGATCAGAGGTCTCCAACCTATGATACTGCTTTCTACTGAGTACACCAAGTAGCTTTAGGCCTCTGAAGATCTTGGGAGTGCAAGTTACAAGAAGCCATGAAGACATAAAATCGTACCAGCTTCTGTGGCAACACAAGACAGCAACACAAAAGAGATTACACTAATACAGATTATTACTAGATCTCAGTGCATCCACATCTTAAGTAATACATACTGATTTGGTCATCCTTACCTCATGAAGACATGGCAACACCAGGACAAATTCAACACGGGGTGAGAAAGTATTACCCAAGTTACAGAACAGTCTCCATACTGAGACTAACTAATCATAGAATGGTCTAGCTTGAAAGGGACCTCCAAAGGTCAGCTAGTCCAACCCCCTCTGCAGCAAGCAGGGGCATCCTCAACTTAATCTACAGCTTTTAACTTGGAAAACTCATGACTATCTGTGAGTTAAGATGACTGCAGTAGAGCTTTAGAAAAACCAAGACAAATGTGAAAAAGCAAATACTAAATAGTGATGTATTATTTCTCCTAACAAGTGGGCACCCAATGAAATTATCAGGCAGCAGATTTAAACAAACAAAAGGAAGTCCTCTTTCACAAAGCACGTAATTCAATTGGGGAACTCATTGCCACAGGATGCTATGGAAGCCAAAAACGAGCTCAAAATGGTTTAGACAAATTTATGAAGGATATGTGCACAGATAGCTATCAGAAACAATGACCCAGATATAGTCCTGGACTCTGGAAGTCCCTAAGCTATTCACTTTCAGGTGCAGAAAGGATATGCAAGGGGAAGGTTTACACTAGTGTCTTGTTTCTTGAGGTCCTTCCTTAAGCATCTGGTAAAGTTCCCTCTCAAGAACAAGATGAGGGCAAAAACCTAACCTTCTATGTCTATTCTAAGATTTTATTTTGTATTGAGCTTTATTTTGTATTTTATTTGTATTGTGTTTATTTATTTTGTATTTTATTGACTTGCTGTGAGTAAAACAGCATACAAAAAAGACGACTCTCATTTTGAGTCACTGACTCAACTCATAAGCGTCTATACTCTTATAGAAACTGGTTTTTTAACTTGCCAGTATCTATAAATACATTATTTTAAATCAAGAAAATGAAAGCAGGTAAGAGTAGCAAGGAAAGAAGAGAATTGGTCCTTGCAAGTGGTGTTCCAAGGAGAAATTATCTGCAGCAGACACCAGTGGGGGAAAAAGCTTTGACAAAGCCTTAAAATAGTGTCCTAAACTGTGGCAAATATTTTACAGACAAATAAAAGCTTACTTTCTAAATCTCAAACCACCATTAACAGGCGAATGTAAAGAGGACCAAAGCTCAAAGTTCCATATTATCTTATGCCTTCATTAGCAATTTAAGAGTGCAAACAATATTTCATTTTCTATTACTGCATACTGTACTTGCAAGATGTTCCTGGGCAAAGACCCAGGATGACCCAATGACCCAAGAGAAGATTACAAAGAGATGACTCAGCAATGGATCCAAGACAGAGAGGATTTTAGTGGGAAGCAAATGACTGCATCACACATGGGAATAAACATGCCAAAACCCAAAAGGGTTATTGTTGGTCTAGTTCAGAAGGCTCACATGTAAGAAAGATAATGCTCAGCTTGGTCTGCAGCAAGACCCACAAGCAAGCATGGGAGCTGCCAAAGAAACACAAGCTTGTATTGCCAGGTTGTTGAAAACTGAGTCTTACACAGACATTTGTTGCACTATTGCCCAATGAATACAAGTAATGACATGCCTAACTATTTTAAAATATAAAAAATGGAGCCAAAAGCTATATATAAACCTACCTCTTAAAACAGCAACGTTTTTTTCTAGAGGAATGTCATGATGTTCCATAACTTTGCAAGTTAACTTCCAGAGAGTGAGCAACATTACCTCCAACATTAACATACTCCACTATGGACATGCAGGACAGAGCCAAAGTATTCAGAGCGACAGGAAAGAGACTGAAAGAAATTGTACAGCTTTCAGCAACCAAATATTTTCACCAAAATGCTCAGTTTAGGAGCAGAACAAAGGAGGGCATAAAGAAGACATTACCTGCTCCTAGCTCCAGCCAGTCAGATCAGAAGATGCAGGGACCTACTTAAAGAGAAGACTCAATTTATTTGACACACAGCCTGGTGGTAAGTTGGTTTCCAAGCAAGAGCAGAATTGCAGGGAAGGACTGAAGATCTAACTGCAGATAAACTATCATTTGTAAAAAGTGGAAGAAAGTTTTCAAGGAGTAATGACAGCCAGTATATAATAAAGCCACATTTTGGAGGTCAGCAAGAAAAGCCTAAAGGAAGAATCACCAAACATCAACCTTTCAAAATAATATTTCATGAAAGGTAAAAATACCTTGAGACAAAACATGTGAAAAAGGAGTTAGAACTACTACAGTGACATTGAAATGAGGCTCAAATATAATTAGAGTACTACTCCCAAACAATATTTGTATTTTGCCTTTTCAATCAAAATGATGCAGAGAATATGGTCAAAAGGCAGAATAATGGTATGAAAGCACCAATTACACTGTATGAAATACAGGATTAGGGCTTTAAAACTATGAAACTGCCTAGGACATGGAATGGAATGGAATGGACTGGACCAGACCAGGTTGGAAAAGACCTTCGAGATCAAGTCCAACCTATCACCCAACACCATCTAATCAACTAAACCATGGCAACAAGTGCCTCATCCAGTCTCTTCTTAAACATCTCCAGTGACTGTGACTCCACCACCTCCCTGGGCAGCCCATTCCAATGGGCAATCACTCTCTCTGTATAGAACTTCTTCCTAACATCCAGCCTAAACCTCCCCTGGCACAGCTTGAGACTGTGAAGAAGAAGAGGCATGAAGGGTAAACCCTGAAGCTGACAGATCATCTCCAGCAGGAAAAGAATAAAGATCTTGGGATGAAGCTGCCAGTCTCACAGTAATGCTTTTAATGCATTTAGGAAGAGTATCATGACTAAAATCTGTAAGAGCAAAGAGAGTCACTGTGATGAAAAATAGGAAGGGGATACAATTCTGACATCTAAAGATCCAACACAGACTCAACAACAAAACAGTAAACAGAATGAACTTTTGAAGGTAATATTGTGAGGACTAGTCTATAAAAGGAAAATGAAACCAAATACAATGATGATTTACATAAGAATTGACACCAAATTAAGCCAGATACTTTATTTCAGAAATGCTTTTTTCTAGGCAAAAGAAACACCAATCTCATCTCTCTGGACTTCTACAACATATCTGGCACAGCGTAACATATGACATTATAGTCTGTCTGGGGAAAACAACATAACACTGTAAGGTGAGCAAGCAAAGACAAGCTGCCTTGAAAGGCAAAGTATTTGTCCAGAGGGAACTAACTAGTATCACAGTATAACTAAGGTTGGAAGAGACCTCAAAGATCATCAAGTCCAACCTGTCACCACAGACCTCATGACTAGATCATGGCACCAAGTGCCACGTCCAATCCCCTCTTGAACATCTCCAGGGACGGTGACTCCACCACTTCCCTGGGCAGCACATTCCAATGACGAATGACTCGCTTGGTGAAGAACTTTCTCCTCACTTCGAGTCTAAACCTCCCCTGGTGCAGCTTGAGACTGTGTCCCCTTGTTCTGGTGTTGGTTGCCTGGGAGAAGAGACCAACCCCTTCCTGGCTACAACCACCTTTCAGGTAGTTGTAGAGGGCAATAAAGACACTCAAAGATCATTTTGCTTAAATGGTTTCAGTTGTGATACTGGCATCAGCTGGAAAAACACAGAGAACAGCAAATTATCTTTCATCACATGGAAGATAACAGAAGAGACAGGGTGAGAGTGTCATTCAAGAAGCCTTATAGAGGATGGCTTTATAGACAAGAGTAAAAATCAAAACAACAAATGGAGAGTAACAAAACTGTGTAAAAGACCAAGGAAGCTCCACAAAAGATGCCTGGAATTACTTTCAGGGAGAATAGGAAGTACTGTTATTACTAAACAAGGCACAAGAGAAAGTCCATCTGGAATAAAGTTACAGTAAATTGTTCAAGAAAGATGAATCAAAGCTGAAATACATGTATACAAGATTTATTAGAATGGGCATGGAAAGAAAGCTTACCCTCTGAGAGAAAATTAAACAGTTGGCTTGGGGAAAACAGGGGAAAACATAAACCCAAGAGGGAATATGACTTTAAATACATCGAAGCTATGTAAAATAATGGAGGATGCTGGCACAAGAAAAGAGATGTATAAATGGCCCGTGAAAAGTTTAAAACTGGAAATCAGATGTTTTGTAGTCATCTGAGGAATAATGTTCTAGACAATTCCTCCAATATGAGGTGGAATAACAGATTAGTTTTAAAATGGACCTCTACAAATGTACCATGTCTGCTGGAACTGCCTCAATTGTTCAAGAGGGGTTATTTTTTTTGCCACGATTGTTCCCACATGATGTCAGAAATCATTAGGAGAAAACTGAAAACTATTTCCTGCATTCACATTTCTCAGCAAGTGCCTCTTTCAAGCTTACATTTTCTTTTAGATAATAGGGAGCAATTAAGTATCTGATACAAAATTTAGAGGCACTGAGTACCCAGCATGTCCAATCACTGTAATGCAAGTTATTTATGAAAATTAAGCCACAAAAGAATTCTAACTTTAGCTGAACAGAAATAGAGAAAAGCTTGGCTTTCAAAGATATTAGCAGTTTACTGCTTCCAAAAAGTGGGCAATTTTTTAAAATCAGGCTATTTAAGTCTGTACCTTCAGATAACGCTGATGATAACAACAACAATGTCCAAAAGCTTCCCTTGTACTTCTACGTTGATTCTGATTATTTTTTTAGCAGACTCATCACTTGTCCTATGGAGACAGACCGAGAGAGTTGGGGCTATTCAGTCTGAAGAAGAGAAGGCTCTGAGGGGACTTTATTGTGGCCTTCCAGTATCTTAAGGGGACCTACAAGAAAGCTGGGGAGGGACCTTTTAGGGTGTCAGGTAGTGATAGGACTAGGGGGAATGGAGCAAAACTAGAAATGGGTAGATTCAGATTGGATGTTAGGAAGAAGTTCTTGAGCATGAGGGTGGTGAGACACTGGAACAGGTTGCCCAGGGAGGTGGCAGAAGCCACATCCCTGGAGATTTTTAAGGCCAGGCTGGGTGGGGATCTGGGCAACCCAATCTAATGTGAGGTGTCCCTGTCCATGGCAGACGGGTTGCAACTAGATGATCTTTGAGCTCCCTTCCAGCCCTGACAATCCTGTGATTCTATGATTATGTTGCCTGTTTACTCAAGCATGGTTTTTAAACAGCATTAAGATCTCTGTCACAATTTCCCCAAGAAGTCTGTGCTTCCTCGTAGTGTTTTACATTTACTCCATTTAAATGGAGATACCTAGCTAGTCTTTCACCTGGCTTTCTTGTACTGGAATTCTCTTAATACATTATGGATTGTCCTGTTGCATAAATTTGCACAATGATTCATCTTCACTGTTGCATTTTTGAGCTGAAAAGACTAACTTTTTACCTTTGATTGTATTTTCAGATTTGAGACATCTACTATAAAATAGTCAGGTCCTCCAATCAGATTCATTTATACAAAATTTCTGGTTGTACAAAATCTCTGTTGGCTTTAATAGGTTCTCAGGACACATATGATCTAATTTGACGTTTAAAATTCCCAGCATCAGGTCTAAAACTCACAGGGAATACTTTTTTTTTTTGAAAGAACACTTTTGCCCATGGAAGAATTTTTGTAAACTAAGATGTGAGATTTTGCTACCCTACATATTCTGTAACTTTATACAAACCCACTTTTCAATTCCTTGTCATCCCCCATATCTTCCAAAATAAGACTGATCATTATTTAATCCTTTGTTTAGATGGCCTTTTTTTCTAGAGGAGCAACAGAGTCGGATCTCCAACAGTTCTAGTTTGATAACAACATGAACTGTTTCCAGAGTGTCCAAGGAACGAATTTCAACAGAAAATCACAGGTCACTCTTTTCTCACTCTCGCCCCACAGGTGACTTTAGAGGCCTCCAGAGAGTACAGCCGAAGCCTGAACGCCTTACAGGGATGACAGTTTACACCATGACTTTACAATCTTCCCCACTTCGGTTTCTACATGCACCGTTACTCTTGGCACCCGCTCGCTTTCTCGCTGCGCGTAGGCGCCAAGATGTCACTTTCTGAGAACTGTCCGTGACCTCCCCAAACCCTCCTGTGACGGCCCGGTGAGAGCCAAACGCTGCCCCGCCGCCGCAGCACGGGCAGCAACAGCAACCTCGCCGGCGCCCTCCCAACTCACGTTCTTCGTCTCGTTGACCTCGTTCCTGCCCCGCCCTATGACCTCGCCTTGGTACACCAGAAGGCAACCAACGGGAACCTCCCCGTTCTCCAGCGCCTCCTTGGCCTGCAGGACAGACAGACAGACGAACACAAGGAGCAGCACGTTACTTGAGGGAGGCATGAACCAGGCTTCAATGAGCCCCCGTTCTCCCGCCCTCTCGGTGCTGTCATGAACCAGACACCCGGCCCGCCTGCCCGCCTCGGGGTTTCCACTCCCCTCAGGCCTCCTCCGAGGCTTCCCCCCGCCGGGAGAGCGAAGCCCGGCCTCCTGCATCCCCAGGACCGGGGAAGCGGTGGGAGGTGGAAACCCCCACCCACACTGACCACATCGAGGGCTTGGTCCATCAAGGCCAGGGTTGCCGCTTCCTCCTCCCTCTCCATGGCCGGCACCGGCGGAGCGCGGGTGGTGTTTCCGGGGGGCTGGACGGCGGAGCACCGCAGGCGGGACCTCTGCTACCGCCCCTTCCGCCGACGCGGAGAAGCGAGGGGCGGCCGGGCCGGGCGCGCAGGATGCTCCGGTCTCTCTGGAGTTTCCTCAAGCGGCACAAGAAGAAATGCCTCGTCCTCGGCACCTTTCTCGGCGGTGAGTGCCTGGCAGGCAGGCCGGGGGGCCGTGGTGGGTGGCAGTGGGGCCCGGCGCGAAGCTGGCTGTTGGGCCTGGCCGCTGTCGATGAAATGCTCCTGCTTCCCGCTGAAGAGCCTCCCTTAGAGGCTGCGCCCTGCGAACCTCCGGTGCTCAGGGGGGGTTCTCCCCTGGCCGGAAAGCTCGTCTGCCCCCTGCTGAGCCCGGTGCCGGCCGCTGGCGTGACCGGCCTAGCAGTGCCGCGGGCCCGGCTGTCCTTGTTCCTACCCCGCTGCCGCTGTGGGCGGTGGGCTGTTGCGCAGGGAGTTCTGTGGTGGCCTGAAGCCGCTTTTCGTCTTGCTTGTGTCGCCGAGTGCACCCACCGACCGCCTTTGGGGGAGCTCAGGTGGCAGGAAGATTTTTCTTGTGGGGAGGGATGAAAAGCTGCGTACCGCCTATTAAGACCTGAAACACAGGGATTCAGGGTGCCTCGGGGTTCTTATGGTGCGTCCTTGTGTTGCTTTGAAACAACACTTAACTGGGCAAACGCTGAGTGGCGTATTATTTTTAGGACAGAGGCTGCAAGCTTGTATTTTTAAAAGTGTTTGTGCATCGTGGTGGATTGCCAAATATAAACCAACTCCAGACACAAAACTTCACTGGAGTATTTATATTGATTATTCAAGCCGGTTTTTCACCCGTAAGGTTCTTGTCTAACCTGTCGGGTGGTTATGGTCTGGCAAGCTCCTCCTTTTACTGGAGTTACTGTAGAATTAGTTGTAGTTGAAACTGGATTTGAAACAATACTTTGAATCTCTGTGTTTAATAAAATGCATTTATGTGCAGCTGAAGAGTAGATACTCCTCAAAAGGTACAGGCGTGTCTTTGCATGCTCAGTCATTATGCAACTGAAGCAGAATTAAATGTTAGAGTCGCTAAAGAAAGTTTGTGTGGTCTAAGGGCTACAGTGTTTTTACAGTATATATTGTCTTTTAGTCAAGTGAAGTCTCTTGAATATACCTGTGACGTGCCTTGGTGGTGGTGTTCTTTGCATCCTTTCTGTGTTAATTCCTTCTGCATTCCAGAGAGTGGTAATTAATACATGATGATAGGTTAGATAATGGTTGCTGAAGTACTTGCCACAGTTTCTCCACCTGCAGGTTTTCTGACTCTGCAAGTGCTCAAAGAGTGTAATGTTTATCTGTGTCTAAGCCATTACACTTAGAGCCCACCATGCTGAAATCTGCAGCTGTTTGCCCTTCCTTTCAGCTGTCTTTGTGAGAGTGATGAGCGGACAAATGCAAATAGTGAAAACAGCAGCCGTCTTAAGTTTTAGCTAGTAAATATGCATCAGTGTTCAAGTGGGAAGGCAGGTATCAGGGAGCTGGTGGTTATTTCCAGTCCTCATAGCCTGAAATTCTAAATTCATCATCTGTGAACAGTCCTGTGCCAGCCCATGGGCCATCTTCATATTGCTGAATTTGCAGCTTTTTCCTTAGGATTGCTGCTGTTTATGTACAGTTTAGTGTAACTGACTAAAATGCTGTTGACTGGATGAAGTACACTTAAAAACAAGTATTAAAAATTAGGGACTAAAGTCAGATGGAATAGAATAGAATTAACCAGGTTGGAAAAGACCTTTGGGATCATCTAGTCCAACCTCAATTGGACATGATGATCTTGAAGGTCTCTTCCAACCTATTCTATTCTATTCTGTTGGGTGATAGGTTGGACTCAATCTCAAAAGTCTCTTCCAACCTGGTCTGGTCTATTCTATTCTGTCATCCAACACTATCTAATAAACTAAACCATGGCACCAAGCGCCCCATCCAGTCTCTTCCTAAACACCTCTAGTGATGATGACTCCACCGCCTCCCTGGGCAGCCCATTCCAATGGCAAATTTAAAGTATGACCAGTCCAATAAAGAAACCCAAGCTGCTCCTTTCCTACCAAGACTTCAACTTCTGACCAAAACCATTGAAGTACACTGTTGTTGCCTGAAGCATGGATCAAGTACCTGTTTCCTCAGGCCATGTTGTATTTGAGAACTCTGTAGAGAATTGCTTTGTTGTATTTGAGACAAATTTGTAAACCAGGGCACCCACAAGAAGGGACAGCATCGCTAGCTGCCACCATGGTATTTTAAGGCAACCTGGGAGATGGAGGGATTTACTGCAGAGCTCTGCATTACAGTTGTTCAGCAGCTGTCTTGTGAGTGTTTGGCCGTCTACATATTAGCTATGGATGAGACCTTAAAATAACTCCAGGAGCTATGGTAATACCACCAGCAGTGAATCAGAACTCATGATATCCTCAACAAACTCTCCTCAAAAAAAAGAACAAACAACTGGCTAATGCTGAAAGGTAGAATGCAAGTTGATATCACTGCCTTTATTTGAAGTCAGAATATTTGGAAATGGATGAACAACTTAAGAAAAGCATTTCCTGGGAAGTAGGATATAACAAGGAAAACGGGACATCACAGGGTTTAATGAGTTTTGGTCTTTAACTGGCACATGGTCAGAGATTAATTTGAATATTTAATGATTCATTAGACAGTACAGAAGAATCTCTACCTTATTATGGGTAGCATGTAACAATGTTGTGTTACTGAAAAACTACTGCACCAGAATCCAAGTCAGTTGGTAGACTTCTCTCTCTTTACTGAGATGGTTTCCTCGTGTGTAACCAGTGGCTGTCATGTTTAGTGTAATTTCTGTCAATCACAACACAGCAACAGAATATATTTTTTTTCCTCCTTTTGAAGATACAAAGCTCATAAAACAAAAGCTCCAACTGAGGGTAAAGCAACTAAAATAGGTATAATTTTCCCTTAATTATAGAGTGGCACTGAGAAGACCTCAGCTTAGCAAAGACCCTGTACAAATCCTTTCTTCAGAAGTCTATACTTTAAACATTATAAATTACATACTAAACAGACTTAAGTTTCTTAAGTCAAGCAAAATTTTGTGCTTTGGCATCAAACCCACTAGAAATATTTAGAGTAGAAGCTATGAGGAGGTGTTTTGTTCACTTGTTCTTCTTGGATAGGTAGATTTACCTTGAAATGGATTCTGTCTTGGTGCCTGGCATTCAAGGCAGCTTTCAGTGGATATTACAAAATTATTTACTGTTGAATTCTCTTGCTATAGTAGAAGAGCAAGTCCAGGGTGTGTCTGCAGTGTATGGTTGGGATTTCAGTGGTGAATGAATTATTGCTCAATTTAATCTGTGGCAGCCTTGGACTTGCAAAAACACCATATCAGTTCAGAAGTCTGTCTGCTTAGCAAAGAAAGTTGTCTTGGTTTGTGGGTGAGTGCAGGGGCAGTAAATAGGTTTTTGTGGAACTCAGTGCCAAGGGAATAAGGTTTTAGTGGCTTCTTTAAATATAGTTTTCAACCGTAATGGGACAATTGTACGTCAGTTGATGAGTAACTTGCGTGTACATAAGGACAGACCACAACTTACAGAGCTGCAGGCTTCTCTGTGTCAGTGCAATTTCTGCATAACAGAATCCTTAAAACTGAACATTTTCCATTTGGTTTTTATTGAAAATAATTTCTGAGAGAATTGTGGCAGCAAGAGTAAAGGTTACTTAAGGATGAAGTTTCTTGAAAAACTTCATGCCTCCCAGTTACCTATCCCACCTGTCTGCTCATCTCTCCATTTCACTTGTGAAGAAAGAAAAGGGCTGAGGGAGAGGTAAGCCATAACTTAGGGTGAGAAATACCCAACATGTTTGAGGCTGCAGGTATGAATATGTAAGGACCTGTAGATTTTGTAAGCTACCTCCATTACTTAAATTAGGTGGGAAGAGATTGCACAATGCTACAGCCAAAGAGGCTGCAGAGACAAATTCAAACATACTTAACTCAAATTCTTATTAATGAGTGAATCAAAATGTTGCTTCCACAGCACATGGGTATTGTAGACCTCTGGTGTTCCCAATGTTGCAGAGCAGTGTCATGGTTTAAACTTGAACAGCAACCACGCACCACACAGCTGCTCATCCACATTCTCCCCTACCCCCAACTGGATGGGGGAGAGAATCAGAAGGGTAAAAATGAGGAAACTCGTGGGTTAAGATAAAACCAGTTCAATAATTTTAAAAAATAATAATAATAATATAATAATAATAAATAATAGTAATAGTAAATTGTAAGGAAAAGAGGTATGGGGGAAAAAAAGTAAATAATGGCTAAAAAGGTAAGACCCATGGAAGAAAAATGCTGCAAGTGAAAGCATTTGCTCAAGAGCAATTGATGTGAGCCTAGCCAGTCCCCAAGCAGTGGTGCCAGCCTCCCTAACTTTCCCCTCTAATTTTATTGCTGACCATGACATCATCTATTAGGAAATATCCCTTTGGTCATTTGGGGTCAGCTGTGCCAGCTGTGTCACCTCCCAACTCTTTGTGCACCCCCCAGCCCACTCACTGCTTAGAAGCAGAAAAGGCCTTGACTTTGTGCATGCTCTGCTCAGCAGTAACAGAACCATCCCTGTGTTATCGACTGTTTGCAGCACAGATCCAAAACACAGCCCCATGCCACCCATTATGAAGGAAATTAACTGTCGTGGCCAAAGCCAGCACAGGCAGTCAATACAAATATAAGTGCATTTCACTTTGTAGATCAATGTTAAAGCAGTGTCAATTGTAGCTCAAGGTCCTTACTGAGATTCCTGTACCTGAAGGTTCTGGTATCAGGTGATTTAAGTCCTACTTTATACCGCTCATCTGTTTCTGAACTTTCAGTACTGCTGGGACTGTATTTGTTTGCATAGTTTACATTTTAATGAAGGCAGAAAAAATTATTGTAGATATCTTTTGGGCAATTTCATTATTGCTGAATTTTCTTAATTCCAGGGCTTGTGTGGAACGTATAAGAAAGCTTTGGGATGACTTCCCATCTTTATAACAGTTTGGCCAATTAGGCATAAGTAAAACGTTTTGGCTGCCACTTTTTGGAGACCTCCTCTCCCAAGCTGAAATGTAAAATTGAGTTTTGTTAGCTGCTGTGAAAAGTTGGTGTCTGCCTTGCTTATATATAACAACAGAGACTTTCAAAATGTCAGTTTAGTTTCTTACAGGGGCTTTAGGTGACAATTATGGCAATCCTTGGGAGGGGGCTTTCTCTGGTCCTGTTTCCAACTCCGATGGGATGATGCTTTCATGGGACAAATTCAGCCTGGACCTTTCAGAAGTGTGTGTTATTTTCAAGTCTTCTGAGAAAATGCTACCTCTATCAATACAGATACACAGTTATTCTGAAGCAAATTGTGATCATGCATGCAGACCAACTCCCAGGCTGGCCGATCCTTGACATGTCCTGTGTTGCAGAGATTTGCAGAGGCTCTGGTGGTGTGTTCCAGCATCAGTGACTAGTGGGCAGAATTTCATGGCTGCAAACAAGACTTGAATTTCCAAATAGAATAGTATAGAATAAACCAGGATGAAAGAGATCTTCAAGATCATAGTGTCCAACCTCTTATCCAGCCCACCTAATCAACTAAACCATGCAACCAAGCACCCCATCAAGTCTCCTCCTGAACACCTCCAGTGATGGTGACTCCACCACCTCCCCAGGCAGCCCATTCCAATGGGCAATCTCTCTCTGTGTAGAACTTCTTCCTAATATCCAGCCTAAGCCTCTCCTAGTGCAGCTTGAGACTGTGTCCTCTTGTTCTGTTGGTGGTTGTCTGGGAGAAGAGACCTGCACCTACCTGTCTACAACCTCCCTTAAGGTAGTTGTAGAGAGTAATAATGTCACCCCTGAGTCTCCTCCAGGCTAAGCAACTCCAGCTCCCTCAGCCTCTCCTCATAGGGCTTGCGTTCCAAACCCCTCACCAACTTTGTTGCCCTTCTCTGGACTCGTTCCAGCAAGTCAACATCCTTCCTAAACTGAGGGGCCCAGAACTGGACACAGTACTCGAGGTGTGGCCTAACCAGTGCAGTGTACAGGGGCAGAATGACCTCCCTGCTCCAGTGAGGGTCTGTCCCTTCCAGGAGACATAAAGGTACTTATAAGCCATGCACTTACTAATGGAGGCAGGCTGCTGACCTCCACATGCTTTTGTTGTTTGTTGGTTTTGCATAAGCTTTGTGGATGGTGTAACTTTTACCTTGGTTAACTTCTAGTGCATTGCATTTCCAAAGATGAGGATTGTACTGGAGGAAATAGCATATGCTGTAGTGAGGAGTCAAGGTTATGGCTTAGTTCAGGGGAGAGGGAGAGAAATAAGACTAATAGTAGCTGGTGTTGCATCATTTTAAATAAGTATTTCTTTCTGGAATTTCTTTATTAAACATGGATGACTGCTAATGCAACTTTGGACCCTCACGGGATATAGTGGCGCTTAGTACAGAGTAATCACGCAGCTTTAACCACTGAGTATTGAGCAATTAGCTGCCTCAATCTTAATGGTAAAGGTGCTGCTCCAGCATATCACACAAGGGCATGCACATGATTCTTCTTTAGTTGTTGCATGTCTGCCTGTGTCCCATGTACCTTCAGGAGGGGTCTTTTTTTTATACTTACGACACTTCTGCCTCAAAACTTGGGAGTTAAAGGATTTATTTTGGGGGGGGAAATAAACAAATGACTATGTGAGAATGGAATGTGAAAAATGCAATGAGATAAAATGATTGGGGAAAACTTTGTGTTGCTGTTTCAATATGTTAGCAGAAACAAAAAATAATTACTTTGACAGTTGTATTCTAAGCACATATTCTTGTCAGGCGCTGATAAATCTTTCTCTTAGAGAAAAATAATCTGTTGTTTATGAAGTCTCATTTTTAGTTGACACTTTACAGTGGCAAAATCATGTTTTATGTATATGGAACCATAATATTAGAGTTTGCATCTAATGGGGAGTATTAATCAAATGGAGCCAGCAGTGTGTACTTGCAGCCTGAAAGGCCAACCATATCCTGAGCTCAAAAGAAACATGGTCAGCAGGTCAAAGGAGGTGATTCTCCCCTCTACACCACTCTGGTGAGACCACATCTGGAGTATCATGCCCAGCTCTGTAGCCCTCAGCACAAGAAGGACATGAAGAAGGGTCTGTTGTGACAAGATGAGGGGTAATGATTTTAAACTAAAAGAAGGTAGAATTAGATTAAATACACAATGAGGGTGGTGAAACAGTGAAACAGGTTGCTCAGGGAGGTGGTAGATGCCTGATCTTTGGAAACATTCCACATCAGGTTGGATAGGGCCCTGAGCAGCCTGATCTAGTTAAACATGTCCCTGCTCACTGCAGGGAGATAGGACTAGTTTACTTTTAAAGGTCCCTTCCAAGCCAAACTATTCAAGGATTCTACATGGTGAATGATCAGTCTGCATACAGGCTAAAGCAGGGGAGTGCCTTCCCCATTTTTATTTTATGAGGCTTTTGGGAAACAAATGGAAGTGGCCATGGTTGTTCCAGAGTGGTCTGGCTTGTAGCTGCCTACTAGAAAACATAATGTCAATATGAATAGCTAGATTTTTTTTATCAGCTGTAACTTCGGGGGCATGAAGCTGACAAGCCTTTTGAAATACTGATGATAGTTTTAGAGAATGCATTGAAAGATTTTAATGACCTAAAGCATGTAGCTGAATTGAAAATCTGGTGGGCTTTGGTGGGGATTTTTCTTAGTTTTTGTGGATTAGGCTTATAAAAATAGTTACAAAACATTCAGCCTTCAGCAAATGTCACATGCCTCGTTCATTCAGATACTGGCTTTTAAAAGTGAAAATTGAACTTTGAAGAAAACTTTGTAGCTCTGTGTGTATGACTTTTGAAAGTGCTTGGTAGTGGAAGAACAAAGACTTGATTTGATATTCACATTTCTTCTGTGTACCGTTATCAACCTGACAGAGTCAGAGCTGACAGTACTTTTCAGCTCTTGGGGATTTGCTCCCCGGTAGATAGAAGATGATCAACTTGTACAACAGCAGTCTTTTCTGCTTTGATTTCTTCCTCTCCCCACCCCTATGCAACTGTTTCATGAGAGAGCATGAAAAGAGCTTGTTATGCACCTTAATAGGTAACTAGTGCATACAGGAGGCTGCAAATGAACTTGGTACGCTGGAGGTGTTACGAGAAGCCCTGAGCGAAGGGTGAGAAATAAATGCAAAGCAGCTTACAGTAGGAAAAATTGCAAAGGATAAGTCCAGAACATGTAATAATAGTATCTTGAGGAATGGCTTAGAAAAGGAGATGGAGATAAGGAAAAATGAGAAGAGCGCTGCAGGCAGCCTGGAGAGATCTCAGAACTTCTGGTGGTCTGCAAAGAGCAGTTGGGGGACGCTTCAAAGGCACATGTGTTGAGAGAGGAGTAAATGTAGAACAAGACATTTTGATGGGTCTTTCTGGAAATGGAGATCAATGGTGAGGCTGGGTGAGGATGATCAAATTCTCTATGAGTAGTGTGGAGCTGGAGACCAGGAACCAGGCATGGTAAGAAACAAGAAACCTGCAGTCAAGACCCACTGAAGCTAAGGTTTTTCTTATGGACAAGTTTCAGGAGCAAACAAAGGAGATGTTGGTCTGTAACATTTTCTCTTACATGATTTTTAAGACCTGATTTTTATCTCTAACTTCTGCTGAATTTAGAAAGCTGTCTTAAAAAAAAAAAATTGAATTAAATGTTATCCATTTCCAGACCTGTGAATTGCTGTTCTTTGGTTTTTGCTACCCTACATTTTGTGTTGTCTTCCTAGGGTTTGCTTAAATCTCTGCAATACTAGCTGTTTATGTTGCAGTAGTACCAAAAATGCTGCCTTTGAAAGGCAAGATATCTCTTCTCAGGGATGTTTCTTACCCTGTTTCAAGTTGCTAGCCTTGGCATTTTAGTGTATTTTAAAAACATAATTTCTGAATATTACAATACTCAAGACATAATCTCAAAAAAAACCCACCATGCACCCTTAACATTTAAAATTGAAGAAAGAGTCTAAAGGGGTTTTCCTCACATTTTTAAGGCTTTTAATATGGAAATCTCTCTGCAGGAGTCTATTTACTGGGAAAATATGGGCAGAAGAAAATCAGAGAAATCCAGGAACAAGAGGCAGCTGAGTACATTGCCCAAGCACGAAGGCAGTATCACTTTGAAAGCAATCAGAGGACGTGCAATATGACAGGTAAGATAAGGAAAGAGCTACTGGTTTGGGTAGGTGGAATGATTTGGGCATTTATGCTACATGTTGGCAGGACATAAGAATAAGAAACACAGGTGAATTCAAAATCTTAATCAAATACTAGTGCATAAATAAAGGAATTTTGCATAATAACCCCAAAATCTGAAGAACAGAGATTGAAAGGATTTGTGGGGGTCATCTTAAGCTTTGATTTGAATATAATGCATACAAACATATATGCAGGTTGCCATTTTTTTGTCACTTCAAGACTCTTTCTGTATTGTCCTAAACTGTGTGTGTGGTATTGAGGTGTGAAAAAGCACCCAGATTCAAACAGTACTGACTTTACAGCAGGATTTCCAACTCAAACCATTCTATGATTATCTTTGTTGTTATGTTATTATGTTGTTAGTGAGCTACACGGAGAGCTTGGCAGGTAATTTGTATTTACAGCTGTGAAGAACATCAGCCTATTAGTTCCCTGCATCTGAACAGCTAAAACCTTTATTAGAATAACCTTTATTAGAATAAACCAAACCAGGTTGGAAGAGACCTTCAAGATCATCGTGTCCAACCTATCAACCAATCCAACCCACCCAAACAGCTAACCCATGGCACCAAGCACCCCATCAAGTCTCCTTCTGAACACCTTCAATGACGGCAACTCCACCACCTCCCCGGGCAACCCATTCCAATGGGCAATCACTCTTTCTGTATAGAACTTCTTCCTAACATCCAACCTGAACCTCCCCTGGCGCAGCCTGAGACTGTGTCCTCTTGTTCTGGTACTGGGTGCCTGGGAGAAGAGACCATCATCCGCCTGTCTACAACCTCCCTTCAGGTAGTTGTAGAGAGTGATAAGGTCACCCCTGAGTCTCCTCCAGGCTAAGCAGCCCCAGCTCCCTCAGCCTCTCCTCATAGGGCTTGTGTTCCAAACCCCTCACCAACTTTGTTGCTCTTCTCTGGACTCGTTCCAGCAAGTCAACATCCTTCCTAAAGTGAGGGGCCCAGAACTGGACACAGTACTCGAGGTGTGGCCTAACCAGTGCAGTGTACAGGGGCAGAATGAGCTCCCTGCTCCTGCTGGCCACACTGTTCTTGATGCAGGCCAGGATGCCATTGGCCCTCTTGGCTGCCTGGGCACACTGCAGGCTCATGTTCAGCCTACCATCAACCAGCACCCCCAGGTCCCTCTCTGCCTGGCTGCTCTCTAGCCACTCTGACCCCAGCCTGTAGCACTGCATGGGGTTGTTGTGGCCAATGTGCAGAACCCGGCATTTGGATGTGTTAAATCTCATGCCGTTGGATTCTGCCCATCTGTCCAGCCTGTCGAGGTCTCTCTGCAGAGCCTGGCTGGCTGGCAGGGGAGCAAAAAGTGAAAGCGTTTGTTACAGCATTGGTCTTTGGATTTTTGGAGTGATGATAGGGTAGAATGTTAACAGAATCCTTGTCATTCTTGTAAATGCAGGCCATTCAAAAACTTTCTATGAAACAAACTGGGCAACATTTTCTTCTCTTGTTGACATCTGTAATGACTTATTGGGTGGCTGCAAATGCATTCTGTGCGCTGCTACCCTGACATGAAACACTCTAATATTTAATTGTCATCTTTTTTATTTTGCAAAGCTTCCTTGTACAAAATACCTGTTGTCTGACACCATGCATTCTTGTCAAGATTTTTCATCATTTTGGTTTTAGTATGTATTATGTTCTGTGCATGCTTTCCCATCATACAAGAGCAAATTGGGCATTGAATACTCTGGAAGTAAAGGATTTTTTCCCACCAGCTTTCTCTTTTGTAAAACGTGGCTTCCTCTGGCTCAAGGAGAAAGACAAACTTCAGATCTTACTCTTCTCAGTTATAGAAATGGAACTGTAGATTTTCCCCAGATTTTGTTCTGGGCAGTTGAAGATAAGTATATGCAAAGTGTGAGTACACATCTGCAGCTGCAGCCAACAAGGACACTTAGCCAGCTAAGGGCAGCATTGTGCCCAAACTCCCAAGCAGCGTGCAGGTCATTGCAATTCTGAGTACTCACAAGCTTGCTATTCTGTTTAGCTATTGCACACTGGGATTTACATTGTACAGCAGCTGTTGGGCAGTAACTGGGGATAGAAAGGCTTCTGATGATTTATTTTTTTATGTTGACAGATTCTATTTTTTCTTTTAATAACAGTTCTGTCAATGCTTCCAACACTGAAGGATGCCTTAATGCATCAATTAAATTCTGAGTCTCTCACATCTCTTCTTAAAAATAGGTAAGACTGCTTTATTAACTGTTAAAGCTTACTTGTTTGGATCACAAGATAAAGGTTCAAATTATGTATTTGTAATGTGGAAAACATCCAGGAGTTTGGTTCTGTGTCCCACTGAGGCATTTAAATTGTTTTTAAATGCAATGTTTTTCTTTGTTGTCCTGTGTTTTCTTTGTTGTGTCATTTTAGGTGTGTTTTGATAGGTATGGCTGGCATTTTCTAAACACTGCAGGAGATAACAGTTCATTTAAGATGCTGCACAGAGAACCATGTAGTGGTGTTGGTTTTTTTCATTGAAGTGCTTATAAGATAAGCAGATAAAAGTACTTAGAGAATATAATAGAATTAACCAGGTTGGAAACGACCTTCAAGATCATCAAGTCCAACCTATCACCCAACACCATCTAATCAACTAAACTATGGCACCAAGTGCCCCATCCAGTCTCTTCTTAAATACCTCCAGTGATGGTGACTCCACCACCTCCCTGGGCAGCACATTCCAATGGCCAATTACTCTCTGTGAAGTATTTCTCTTCTCTTGAACAGGACATAGTAGCTTCACTGAGTGGTTGGCATTATGTTTGCAAAAATGGTTATGTAATCTCATCAAGATCAGACATGAACAGTAGTGGAAAGTTTCTAAGTTGATATTGCAAATGGATGTAAGCTGTTAGAGTTGCTTGGTTTTGTGTTGATTTGTTTGTTTATTTGGGGGTTTTTGGAAGCAGAATAAATAGTGCCACATCATACATTCAGAGGAATGCTTCCCTTTGGTTTCCTTACAACTGCAGGAACACAAAGCATATTTTTAAAATGCATCAAGTGCATAACAGCAAACCTTAAAAGTAAACTGCTTGGCATGTGGCACAGAATGGAAATGTTATGTAGGCAGCTAACACAGGGTTTCTGACTCACTCTAGACTGCCTTTCTTGTTTACCTTCCACTAGCTTATTTATATAGCTCTAGCTTCAGCTGCCCAGAAGTTAATAGGTTGCCTATCCAGTCGCTGTCCTTTTGTCAGCCAAGAAACTCCCACAACAAGGCACCCAAATATGATATTTAAAGTCGGAGTTACAACCTGAAAAATGCTTTTATAATAGGTTATCTGAGCATTGGCAACTGTGATCACATAAGAATTCCCACAAGCAACAAGAAATTAGGAAAAGTTACTTTTGGTGGGAGATTTAATACAATTGTCAGAGTTTTATTCAATGAAAAATTAACCTGAATGAATAAGAGACCTTATGGATCACTAGATTTGTATTCTCTACTGTATAGCAAAATAAGACACAGTCTCAAGCTGCACCAGGGGAAGTTTAGGCTTGAGGTGAGGAGAAAGTTCTTTGAGAGAGTCATTCGCCATTGGAATGGGCTGCCCAGGGAGGTGGTGGAGTCACCATCCCTGGAGGTGTTCAAGAGGGGATTGGATGTGGCACTTGGTGCCGTGGTCTAATCATGAGGTCTGTGGTGACAGGTTGGACTTGATGATCTTTGAGGTCTCTTCCAACCTTGGTGATTCTATGATAGTCTAAAAAGGTCTGTAAATCCTCTGCTCAGTCATCAGGACATGTAATGCCTTTGTTCTCAGTAGCATGCTTTGTTTATCCAAATACATCTGGTGTCTCTAGCTTAACTAGTTGAAACCACTTACAGGTGTGGTGATATTTATGAATTCCAGTAATCCCAGTGAGAAGGGAGGTGAGACTTTTTGATGATCACAGAATTATAGGGTTTGGAAGGGACCTCTGGAGATCATCTGCTTTCAATCCCCTGACAGAGCAGGTTAACCTGCTTGCCACTCTCCTCTTGATGCACCCCAGGGTGCCACTGGCCTTCTTGTCTGCAAGGCTTCATCACTGGTTCATGGTGAACTTCTTACGCACCAGCTCTCCTTGGTCTTTTCCCACAGAGCTGCTTTCCAGCAAGTCAGCCCCTAACATGTACTGGTAAAGGGGGTTATTCCTCCCCAGGTGCAGCACCCCACACTGGCCCTTGTTGAACTCCATAAGGTTACTCTCTGTCTAACTCTCCAGCCTGTCCAGGTCACTCTGGATGGCAGCACAGCCTTTTGGTATGTCAGACACCCTTCCCAGTTACATGTCATCAGCAAACTTGCTGAGGGTACACTCTATCCCTACATCTGGGTCACTAATGAATATAGTGAGCAGGACTGGACCCAGCACTGACCCCTGAATACCACCACTTATTGCAGACCTCCAATTAGACTCTGAGCCACTGACCACAACACTCTGAGCTCTCTTTCTGATGGTTTTCAATCCACCCCACTGCCCATTCTTCTAACCCACACTTCCTAAGCATGCCTATGAGGAGGATGATGCTGCTGTGCATTTCTGAAAAGAAGTACTGTTCTTAAGTGCTGGTTACATGCAATGTAACCATGTACATCCATTCAGAGTGTATCTTAAGAGTGGAGTTTTTGCTTTGATGTTTCCTTTATTGACTTGTGCTGAGGAAGTTTTAACTAGATGTTTGAACCTTTTGAACTGACAGTATAGAAAAGGATCTGGGAAGGCACAGATGATGCCCTGAGGGCACATTCCACTTTGAAGTGTGTTTTTGGAGAAGCTCTGCATTCTTGTGCTACACAGGAAGGTATAGATTTGTTTTCTTTCCACTTCAGTTTGAGAAGATGAATCAAATGGCTCCAGACCTTTGAACACCCTTGTTGTTGCATCAAGAAAAGAGTAGATTTACCTGTCTTAATGTCCCTGAAGAGGTGTTTTCCTTATCTCACATAATCTGCATTAGGACTTAACATGTTATGGATCTCTATTACCATGTGTTACAGATGGTGTTATGGCTAGGGCAGACTCCTTGAACTTAAAATCCACTCACTTCCTTAACTTCAAAACCCTTTTACACTGTTTTAGTAATTTGGGGTGACCAGTGGTAGGTTGTGAGTATGAGCAAGCTGAAGTCCTCAGTCTTTGTGAGAAACTTTGAGAGAAAGGCACATGAGGTGTTCTTGCACTGTCCTCATTTCAAAGCTGTGTATTTGAATGAGATGAAGTACTTGCTGCTGTAGCCTTGCAGATGTTGCATATCTCCCGCCTTTTCAGCAGTTATCTTTATTCCACACTTTTTTTTCACATTGACTTTTGCTTCCATAGCAGGTAATGCTTTTACAAATAAGTGTGAAATGAAAGCTGAGTTTTGAGTAGCAGCTGAGGCTGAGCAAATTGCAGCAGATGTCACTTGAAAACAGTTTCCACTGCTAGGCTTAATACTTGCAGAATGAAACTGTTACCTGGCTATTGCCTTCCCTTTGTGGGGAGAGACTTTGTAACCTGGAACTCTAGAAAGTGTTTTGGCAGAATTGGTGCAAATGTAGTTGGCTGATGCTGATGTGTTGGCTTCTATTTCTTAGGATGCAGAACTTACCACTTACAAGAAAAGATGCCATTTTGAGCCATGTTACTTTTTGTTTTAATCTATAAAAACACAGCTGTATTGTTTTAACCATCTTTGTTTTGCTTTAGCTTTTAAAACTGTTGATTTAGCTTTCAAAAAGTGTGCAAAACTGGTTTTGTGTGTGCCCTGGATTCTTGTTTCTCTTTCAGCTCTCCTTTCTTTAATGTCTCTCTTTACCTTTTTGGAATTGTAGACTTCATAGTTGCTTATATCTGTTCATTTGTATTATTTGATAGCAGTGAGCTTAAAAATCCATTGCTTATGCAAGTGATACAACAGTCAAACTAATGACAGAGTGCCTGTGTTGTGCCTGCAAAGAGAAGTGGTTTCTGGTGAAAAGCCAGAAAACCAGGTTACTGAAAAGTCTAGGTTAATCTAAACTAGCTGTCCTAAATATTTAAGCATTAATTCTGATCCTAAGAAATTACCAAATGTTTCCCTAAGTGACTTTCCCAGTGTACTTCCTCCATGATGGATACAGTAGCCATTCTTTAATGCTTACACAGGCCAGACTGGCTGGAAACCTTTTAGATGGTTAGTGTGCTCTTATGTCTGCTGCTATATTGCTAACATTACCTCTGGATAGTAGTTATGTACCTTAGATGGTTCAGGAGTATCCATGCACTCTACAGCCTTGTTCTTTGGATTGCAGAATATACATTTTGGGAGTTGACCAGGTCAATAAAATAAACACACCTCAACAAAAGAAGAAAGATCAAATTGTGCTTGTATGGATGGCATATGACTTTTCAACAGGTGGTCATGAGCTCTTTGGTTTTGATGATCAAACCTAAACCACATCAGGTAGTGATAAACCTTACAAGAAAGTAAGATGTAGAAATTCTGATCCTGTGTTTACAGTGCCCAGGTGGGTACAGAAAGCCCTACTGAACTGAGCTCTGCATTAAGTATGTAGAGGATCAAGGCCCCACTGTACCATCAGTGGACGACTTCTGACTGCTTAGTGTAGTAACTCAAAATTGATACTCCAAGAGTGTAATTGGCATCACTAAATACTGCACTTATATGTTAAAGTCTTTATGTCTTTTCTGTGACTTTGTATTGTTTTGGCTACATACTCCCTTCTTGCATGAGGAAAAGCAGCATAGAATCTGTTCTGAATAATTACAATAGGTAAATGAGCTCACCTTAGACACTGCTCTTTCATTTATTCATTTCCAGGGAAAGTAGACTTTCTAATGTTTATTTCTTTTATTTTTGTTCACAGGCCAACAAACAAGTTAGAAATATGGGAGGATTTAAAGATAATAAGTAAGTAGAAATGCAAGATTCCATCTGCATAATCCTGATCATAAATGTAAAATGTCTCTCATACCCTTCTAAATGCACACTTAACACTAGGCTGTTTCAGCAGATAGGAATATAGTGTGACACACTACATGGTGAACCTGCTCCCTGCCCTCCCCCTTCCAAAAGCTGCTCATGATAGAATTTTTCCTAGCCTTGAGGGAAATAAGAAGCTCAGAGATGCAGGTGAAGAATGTTAGTGACCTTCATGCTACCCTGCATGAAAACTCTGTAAGACCTTTCTGTGCCATTGCAGAAAAATCAAATCATTTTTTCAGAAAGTTCTATACTGAACCTAACAGAAAACATAAATCAGCAGTGTAGGCTGTCCCTCACACAACGCGCCCTTTCCTCTCTTCAGGCCTGTTGGAGAGAACCACTGTAGCAGTTTTGCTTCATCTTAGTTATTGCCTGATACAAACAGTGGAAAAGAAGAAAGAACAGTGGAGTCAGATAATCATGCAGTGACATAGTACTGAGCTTTATTACTACTTTTGATTCCTTGGTACCATTTATTATCCCTACCACCCCCCTTGTCTTTGTTTTGGTTTTGTTTGTCCTTTTCACAACACCTTTAAGGATCCTAATTTTGATCCAGCTCATTCTTATTCTTGCTACTCAGCATTCATGTCTGTATTTATTCATGTCATTTCTTTCAGACATTCTCTGTTGCCTAGTGGCTGGTAGCTGATGCTTGGTTTAATTTTCTTTCTTTAGATATTAGCTCCTCCTGCCTTAGGTTACTTTTTAACCCAAGCTGCTCTTGCACCTTCTTGCCTTAATTGCATGCCGAGGGCTAGCGTACTGTGTGTATTTCCTGGCCTCATGGAGAAAGAGGATTTGACTACATCCATTTTCCTTCTGGAGCCACCTGTGTAATTCTCTTTTTTTTCCCCCAAAAATTACTTGTGTAATATGTAAAATTATATAGGACTTTAAATGAGGTAGTTTAGATGTAAGCTCCAGTACATACTAGACTCATTGCCATCTTGGGTATGTGTTGTGAAGATGTATGTCATGGCAACCAGTGAGAGAAACATGACTGTGTACCTAAAAATCATCAGCCCTTCTTGAGTCTTAGAGAGCACTCTTCCTTCTTGGGCTCACCCTTATTTCTTTGACTCTGAAGCTATTTTGTTGTCTCTTTTCAAGGTTTCACAAGGAGCATTGTAGCTGTATATAGTACCTGCATGCTAGTAGTTCTTTTGCGAGTCCAGTTGAATATTATTGGCGGTTACATCTACCTAGATAATGCTGCGCTCTGCAAAAACGGCACAGTAAGTTCCTTCTTTTGTTTCAAAGGCAGAATTTCCACTTTCTCAGAAGTGAAAGGATTATTTAGTGGTGGACAACAAGAGCATAGTTTAGTGTTTTAGAACAAAACAAAGAGTTCTTCTAAGAGTGGGAGAAGCATTGCTAGAAACAAAATATATTGATGATGTAACAGCCTCTAAATCTGGATGATTTGGTGATGCTGCTACTTCACAAACTACTGCATATTGAAAAATACCTTTTGCCTGCAGTTTTATTGCTTAAAGAAGGCTACTTCATATCTAAACATCACAACAATTTATTTGCCTTTAATTTTTTTGTGGAGCAGTAATACTGTGTGAATAATCCAAGGTAGGTATGCAGATGTGCATATGTGCTTAGGTCTTCCCAGCACACACATCCATTGCCCCAGTTACGTTTTCCTAGGGTTAAAGAAGAACAATGTTTTCTGTGATTTTTTTTGACTATTTCATTTAATTCCAAAAGGCCCTCTACCTTAAGTGTCTGTTGGTGGGACCAAGCAAGGTAGAAGACTTGGGTTTTGTTTCTACAGAATCACAGAATTGTTTTGGTTGGAAAAGATCTCTTAAGATCATCGATTCCAACTGTTGGTGCAACATAATTGTGGCCATCAAACCATGTCCCAAAGTGTTGTATCTACATGGGTTTTGAACATCTCCAGGGATGGTGACTCCACCACCTCCCTGGGCAGTCTGTTGCAATGCCTGATCACTCTTTTGGTAAAGAAAGATTTTCCTACAGCTGCTGATTAAAAATAGATCAATCCCACAGTAAGCAAGTAGCCATTGCTCAGAGTAAGATCTGCAAATTGTTGGACAGCTCATCTGAAAATAATGCATACAAACTGTGATTAGTTATCCTATGTCTCCTGTGATAGCTCCCACTGTGAGTCATGGAACAGCATGTCTAGGCAGGTCTGAGAAGAACTTCGACTGGGGAGGCCAGAGTCAATGGAGGCCATGCTTAATTTTGTGAAAAAGTTGGGTGTTTTTTTTAAAGAGCAAGATGAGTAGAGACTAGAAATGTGTTTCCTTGCTGTTGTTTTACCAGTAGCTAAGTGGGTTGGCAGAGCCAACTCTGAGGCACTTTGCTGGAGCAAATTGGAATCTTGTCTCCGTTCCTGAAAGCTTCTTTTCTATTGGATAGGCTTTTGTTAGGGTTGAGCATAAATACTTTCTTCCACTAGGTTTAATTTTGGGGGTACTGGAGGGTGTAGTTTCCCCTGCAGTGCTGGTTTTTAAGACACTTTTCTATTTATGAAAACTGAAGGACACTTCTGTGCCACTGAAGGTGGAAGAGAAATCTGTATAGTACTGAAGAATGGCAGAGGACTTAAAGATCCATAGGCTGGTGACAGGAAGAGAGTCAGAAGCTAGAGAGTTGTGTGAGAGTAGGAGAATCCATCTACTGAAGGGGATTATGAAGATTAAGGAAACTGGTTACAACAGCTCTGAAATTATTTTTGCATTGTTCTCTCTTGCTGACATGTCACAGAATACTTCTATTATTTTTTCCCCCACAGACGCCACTAGCTCCACCTGAAGTTCAGCAGCAATATTTATCAAGTATTCAGCACCTTTTAGGAGATGGTATGATGCTCATTTTAAGCTGGCTACACTTACAAAAAGCTGCTTTTTTCCAGAGCTGATAAATCATCAGAGTAATTTCGACACTTCTCTTGTTTTAGGGCTGACTGAATTGATAACCATTGTCAAACAAGCTGTGCATAAAGTTTTTGGAAGGTAAGAGTCTCTATTTTTTGGTGGTTAGCTTTTAATCTTTGTTGTGATGACTTCTCTCAAAACAATGAGTTTTATTAGAATAGCCACAAAGGAAGGCATACTGACTTCTTCCAAAACAATGTTTTTATTATAGCCAGCTGTCTGCCAGTGCAAACCAATCTGGCAGACTGGGATCCTATTACTTGTGAATCTTTTTGGTAAGAGGACAAAGCAGTATTACTCACTTTGCAATCAACACTGGAGTCTTTTTGTCCTTTCCAGTATTTCCCTTAAGCACACCCTATCTCTTCTGGAGCTGGAACAGAAACTTAAAGATATCAGGGAAGCAGTGGAACATAAGAATTCAGATCAGATTGTATCTTACTCTCCCTTATGTCATTATCTGATGCCAGATGAAGAAAATCCCTTGGCTACTCAGGTACTTGTTTCAGTTTCTTTCATCTATCTTTTTTCATTCTCTCTTTTTTGATTGTTTTGGGGAGGGAAAGGTCCATAACAGTTATCTGGTTGTATCATGCTACATCTATCAAACAGTGATACCTCTTCCATCATAAATCAAGTGACCATATCTCTTTAATCTAGGCAAAATTGCTCTTTGTTCAGATTTGACTGAAAACAAGCATGATCCTGAGAAACACAGCCCAGTTACTGCTTTTAGACTGTGACATATGCTGTAACACAATGCAGCCTGACTCAGCCTGAAGCTAAATTGCATTACCTTGCACTTGTGTGCCAGCAAAGATCACGGACAGTTGTAGCATCTTGGCTGATACACAAGAAGGTGATTGCATGCTGGAGTCCTTTGTTGTTTCGGGCTGGAATATGAGCAGGAGAGAAGAGAAAAGTGTCACTAATCTCAGTTGTAACATTACAGTAATTTTCTAAAGTCATTTGTCTCCACACCACAGGTTGGAGAAAACTCAGCCTTGACTTGGTATTGCAAGAGCATAGAGAAGAAACTCATAACTTCAGTTACTAGCTATATGCACTTAGCTCTTTAGCTGAAGATGATATGCAGGCCTTAGTTTAGTTTCAGAGGTCAGAAGTGGAAAGAATACTTTGCTCAGTCTGTCTGGTATTTCCTGCTAGTACTGGTTTTAGTTAACAAAAGAAATTTAAATCCTACACTGATCATTTAAAAGGAAAATTAGAACATAAATTATAATCTCATTCATGACAATAGATCTTTTCTTTTAAATAGACTTCACTTACGCATCTTAATTCCATGGTACAAAATAATCTATTTTATCCTTACATTTGCCAGTGGATTTCTTACTAAATAGTGCCTGTCTTTGCTTTTTCTAGGCCTGTGGACTCACAGAAAGAGACGTTGCTACAATTAAATTACTTAATGAAACTAGAGATATGCTAGAAAGGTATAGAGAAATGTCCTGTATTCATAGTAAACTCCCCCTCAGAACTGTTGCTCGTGTAAGAGAATTACTGTATCAAAAGCTGTCTGCCTTCATTTGTGAAATGTGGCCACTTTGCTGCATTGCATTTTTATATTCACTAATTGTGAGCTTAGATTTTTCAACATTTGAGAGCTCAAACTCTTTGGATAATCGTGCCTCAATGAGAGGACCAGGATGTGCTTCCCCATCAGACCCGCTTCTTTCTTCCTCACCGTTTCTGTAGTTACACAGAAACAGAGGGGTACTTCTCTTCTGCCCAAATAGGGTGAAGTTGAGAGTAATTTTACTTGGTTTACTGACTTTGATTAAAATTAACACCAGCTTTAGCTTATCAGAATCTATTTTTAATGCATGGTCATGAGACTGGTTGTATGCATCCTTTACCAGAGAGCTACCAGTGAGGCTTCTGTAGTAAACACGAAGGAACCAAGCCAGATGCCAAACTACTTTTAAAATTTAGCTGCCAGTTACTAATTAAAGAGAGAATAGAGGAATGCTTTAGATTTATCTGGATTTTAGTAATGTTGAGTTTAGGTTTGTTGTGGAGTTATTGGGGACCTGGCCTTTATGGAGTAGTTATACTAATGGCCATGTCTGGGTCACACATCCTCCCTTAGGGGACCAACATCTGTAACACCAAATACTTGCAGGATTTTGTAGTTTGGGGATGGGGGGAAGGAAATGGGGGGGGGGGGGGGGGGGAACAAACCACAGACAAAACCCTACCCACAAATAGGAATCAAAACTTTCTCTTCTTCCCCTTCAGTCCAGACTTCAGTACAGTTTTGAGCACATGCTTAAACAGAGGATTCAGTCGACTACTGGACAACATGGCAGAGTTCTTTAGACCAAGTGAACAGGACCTCTCTCAGAATGGCTCTGTAAATAGGTAATATTTTCTTCTGTTGTGGTTGCCATGTGAATGCTTTGGGTTCACAGTGATTTCCAAGAAAGGCTATTGGTTGTCCTGCCTACTGAAATTCTCATGCTGGAAAGTTCTGCTTCTTGCTCAAGAACAAATGCAGCTGCCTCACTTCAATCATGTAGACAGCTTAGGAGTACTGCATGTTTTGCTATAATTTTCATGAGGTATCTTTCCCATCATTGCTTGCACATCCAGAAGCAGAAACCAGACTTAGACTTTCCAGTCTTTGCCTGAACACTGTCCCAGCAGACTACCTTCCTACCTAAGGATTTAACAACCACTTACACACCTATGGATGTGAAGACTCCACCTAAACCATGTTTCTCTTGCATGAGAAGCAAGTATGAAACTATGCCTAATAGGAACACCCATTAAAATTTGCTTTGCTACTTTCCTATATTAGATTTAAGACTTGGGTGTGTTGGGGGTGGGGGGGGGTATAAGCCTTTCAGCTCTACTTTTTAGTTTGTCTTTCAACTCTCAATTTTGAAGCAGCAATTACCTGGAATTGTATTAGTCACAATTTAGTGGCTTTGCTAATACCAGAGCAGGTCTAGGTCAGTACTTTTTGTTCTTTTCTAGTCTTTCCAGTGTCAGTCTTCCCTTAGCCAAGATAATACCAATAATCAATGGACAGATCCATTCAGTATGCAGTGAAACACCTAGTCACTTTGTTCAGGTAAGAATGTTGCTTATTTAAAATATTCCAAGTAAAATCTTAAAACTAATGCAGTGTATTTCTCATAGTGTGCTTCGTTCTGTTTTAACTTCAGTGGCTTTAAAACACTTAAGTTGAAACAACTTGCCAAACTTAAACCTTTTGTAAATTTGTGTCTTCCAAAACTATGCTGTCTTTCTAGAGCCTCTTCCCTCTGCTAACCTGGGCAGAGCACGATAATGTTTCCTGACTTGTTTCTAGTGACAGTTCTGCTCATAATCCTTTGAAAAGCAAGAAAATTTGAGTTACTTCTCTGTGGCAGTGCCAGGTGCTTTTCTCCTGCTGAATCATGTACTGAACAAAGCCAGAATAGCGGTGGGTATGTTTGCTTAATCAGATTACTCTTTGAATCTCTTCCAGGACCTGTTGATGATGGAACAAGTGAAAGATTTTGCTGCTAATGTTTATGAAGCTTTTAGTACCCCTCAGCAATTAGAGAAATGAATTGCACATTTACAGGAATAGATCATGTATTTATAACCAACTCCTTGTGACTACTGCTGAGACAGGCTCATTTTATAATGGTGTGGGAGTGGTAGACCTGCGAGAACATTCTGACAAAAGTGGGAGCAAGCACCTCTTTGTTCTAACAGAATTGTTTCAAACATCCATTAAAAATATTTTTGTTGAAATAATCATTGTATGTAAAGACTTTTCTATTAAAAAAAAAAAAAAGTGGTGAAACTCTTCATAATTAATTTATTTTTATTGCATCTGGTGGCAGTATTACAAGAAGTCACTGAACCCATTTGTTGGCCTGGGCTATCTTAAGTTTTGGAGCAAATGAATAATAGTGATCTAAGAATAGCACCATGGCAAAATGAAGTAAGGCTTCTTTCTTCTTCTCCTCCCAAATTTGTATCTTTATAAAGGAAACTTTTTCTTCCTTAACTTCCAATGTTACTCCAAAGGCTTTTTTTCTTCAGAAAGCCTTTGCCAACTGATGCAGGTTCCTCTTGAGCAAGCTGGGGGTGGTCCTCTCTCTGTTGCTTAATACTAAAAGGAATGTGGATTTTTACAAGTTCTCCTGTTTATGCTGTTCAAACAGCCACACTGTACACATTGACTTGTAAATATTTTATCTTACTTTGTATTAATTTTGAGCCCAATTGTCTGTATTGTAATAAAGTATTTTAATGTAAGTATTGTGTGTGTATTAATGTTACTAGCAGAAAAGGCAGTAACCTCATTTGACCCATCACAGGGAGGTGGTGGAGTCACCATCGAGCTGTTCAAGAGGAGACTGGACGTGGCACTTGGTGCCATGGTCTAGTCATGGGGTCTGTGTTGATAGGTTGGACTCGATGATCCTCGAGGTCCTTTCCAACCTAAGTTATACTGTGATACTGTGGTCTTTCTTGCTTTCCCTTTACACTTTCCTGTGGTAGTAGTTGTGATGTATTTCTGTTTCAAATCGTGCCAGGTGAAAGAATAAGTTCAACTTAGAGTCATAGTTTTGTGCTTTTTAACTTGGCTGAGGAAAAATAAATCCTTAATTCCTACCTTGGAACAATTAATTAATAGGGTTTGCTGCCCTATACCTCTCCCTCTTTGCAAACTTCACACTGAAACTTTGTCCCCACAAGTCCTGAGTTTAGGACTTTTTCAAGCTGGATGCAATCTACCTGCCACTTAAAATATCACAGCCAAGGCTGAGGATCCCTAATTTTTTCATCTTTTTTAAAGAAAACTCAGTCACTGAAGTATATGTTTTGTTTAATAAGTCCATGGAAGGCACCCTGGTAACTGTATAAAAACAATGGCTCTAAACAATCACGTTTAACCATGTAAAATTATATAAAAACAACAAAAAAATCTCTCCCACTTCATTTGTATTCCAATAATAACAGAATTGGTCAAAAGGAAATATCATGGAAGTCATTAATTTTACATGAGGAATTAAGATGTACAGATGCGTTGCCCCCAGGCACTTGTGATGCACTCCTACCCCTTACAGGACAATTGTAGTGGATACATTACCCTGCTCAGCTGAAACTACTGCCTGCCAGCTGTTGCACATACAGCTGGGAAAAGTTGTGTATTTTTTCCTCTAAACCTGGCATTGCTTACTGTACAGTTTTCTTGCATTACCATATATAACTGACCGGTGTGCACTACAACACTCGCTTAAGCTGGCTTTTTTCCTTTCTTGGGGCTTTAAACATCTAGGGCCTGTTTCCCCACCAACCCACCCACCCCCAGTCTTCACATAACTTGGCAAGAAACTGACTGAAAAAAAAGCACAAGGAAGACACCCAGGTTTTGAGACAAGTTCAAACAAACAAATTGCAGATGAGAAATTCAAGTATCTAGTGCTGGATTTCATGTGAGGCTCACTCCACACCATCCTTTAATAACAGCCCACCACCTTTCATTAAAAAAGTGCAATTATTGATGTTTCTCAGTCAAGCAAGAGCTAGAAACCAGTAATCAGAAAGTGGGCAGAGTATCATCATTTTTTACTACCCAAAGCTCCAGCAGCATCTGTCTCAGTTTGCATTTGTCAGTTGTAAAGTCCAGCCCCACTGACATGGTAATTGCTTAGGAGTTAATTGAGGCAGAGCTATAATGATTCCCTTTTCTCCCAGTGCAACCCATTTCAGCAGTTCCTCGTAGCCAACCAGCTTCACCTGAGATAGAAATACACAATACAGTTAGAATAATGCCTTTTCCAAGTGCATATAATTGCAATATTGACAACAGAAATACTGATCCATAGCTACCTTACTATCCAATTATCTTTAAATACCACTTGCCAAGCAAGTTAATTATTGAAAGGTAATAGAAAAATACTTGTGAAGTAGGTATGTAAGCAATACAGCTACTGATGTTGGATCTTGAAGTACTTAGGGCTGTAAAAGATACATAAAACCTCTTCGGAAGTATTTGGGATGGGGGTTGGGTCTAAGCAAGGTGCCAGAGTAGGCAGTTTTGTGTTGCTTGTTTCTCAAATGCCTGTTTTCCAGGGTGGAACCTGTAGTCTTGAATGAGCATCACAAATGCAGCCACAAACCTCTCACTGCTGACCTGAGGAACCCCTCAACTAAAAACACACAAATAGGCTTTATGGTGAGACTCATATCAACTAGTGAAATGCTGAAAAATAGTGGAGGAGCTGAAGACCAGTCTCTACTGTTCATGAACGTTACTCTCTCACCCACGTGTAGTCTCGGTACCTCTCCAGAACCCAAGATGCATCTACACCACTTCTGGAATTACTCCTGCTTCCTTACCACAGAGTTGTCTTAGCACTAAGTCAAAGATTTTCATATTTCTAAGATAATGATCACCAAGGTGTCTCATGAGCCTTTCTAAAAGACTTACCCTAGTTAATTAAGAAATTGAGGCTTTGGCCAGCCTGATGTAGTGTGGGGTGTCCCTGCCCATAGCAGGGGGGTTGGAACTAGATGATCCTTGTGGTACCTTCCAACCCTGAATGATACTATATTACACTAGACTAGAAGAGACAGTGCCAAAACACCCTTAGTGCATTTCAGCAGCCTGTGAACATGCAGTGCACAAGACCACAACAGAGCTAAGCCAGTGAATCCCTACCTTAAATACAGTAAGAGTCCTGAGCTACCTGTCAGCATACTGTAGCATCAGAGTCCTCACCTTCTCACTACCTCTTGCTGTAACTAACACATCTAGGGTGGCAGCAACTTACTATTTAGCCTCCCTGGGCAATGAAACCCCTCCTGGTTTTCCTTTGTGCAAAGCTTTGACTTAAAACTAGTGCGCCACTGCAGCAGTTACAGTATCACTGAAGTCATGAGGATGGGTGTTTATAAAGAAAGGTCATGCTGAGTTAAGAGTCTACACAGGAAACGGGAGACGCAGCAGAGTTGGTTGGGGTTTTTTTTCCCCTCCAACTTGGCCTCTTTTTATCATCCTTAGTTTGCAAACTAAAATATATCCCAGCAACAACTTTGCTGAAAAAGAAATACCCCACTGGGAGGACTATGACCAGGAGGTTCCAGAACAAAAACATTTTGCTGGGTCTCTTCCTGTGTACTCTGTCCTAAGAGCTACACATTCTCAAAGATGCCAGCAACTAAAACAAACACAATGGAATTTGACAAATCCTAGAGGTGTTTTCCTTCAGTTTGTCCATTTCTTGCACTGTGTGTTTAAAGCCTCACTGTTCTAAAGGGGAAGAGAAGTGGGGGGGTGCTGTCTTTTACCTGTGTTTCTCCAAGCTTAGCCTGTGGCTCACCAAGTTCCAAAGTCCCTGAGACTGGCCAGTTAAAGAAGATTGCATTGACTTTGCCTTCTTTAGGGCTGAAAGTGTACCTGGTTTGACAGAGGGAACAGAAATGCCTGTCAATTTTTCTTTGTGTGCTTTCAAGACCAGAAAATGTAATTATAAAAGTTGGCATAAATTACCTTTTCATACACCTAACCTTTTCTCCCCAGAAAGCTTATACCCTTTGTTAAACTCCTGTTGCTTGAAAATATGTTCCAACACACTAGAGGTAATGGAGACAAGGAACTGAATTCAGAAGAAAAACATCTGTAGGAACTTCAGCAAGCATGCAACAACTCTCTGCTGCTCAGCCACATAGGAAGGAAGTACTGGCCAGGCAGGAGATATCATTCACACAGTAACTGTGGGTTACACTCAGAAAAATAGGGTAATTCACACTAATACACAGAGGTACAGACATCCCACTTGAAACAAGTAACAAAAGTGTGTGCTTCCACCTTGCACAGCTAGTTTTTAAATACATTTCAGCAGACCTTAGCTACCATATGTCCTTGGAAGTCTTGTGGCATATGCTTGAAACATGCCTCCTTCCTTCATGTAGTTACAAATGTTTAATGCTGTTGGAAGCGGTTTTACTTAGCAGTCAACAGACCAGCATTTGAAGGCTAAAGCAGACAGCCAGGTCTTAATGGGAAACAGGAGTGAAAAAGGCAGGGAAGAAGGTCAAGACCAACCCCTTGATGGATTATTAAGGTGTTACAGCAGCTATGAGGCACAAAGACACAGGAGAGTCCAAAACCGGGCTGAATTTAATGACCAAACAATTGTGTTACTTTCGCATGCACTTCTACCATAAAAAGAAATGCAGAATATGCTAGACTGGTTTCTAGCTTCTTCCTCTTCCATCTTTCTCTCTAAACAGTGACATCAGGTATTCCTTTGTAGAGATAAACTCTTCATAGCAGTTTTCTATTTCCAGATTGACTTTTTTTGTTATACTTGCTCCAAAGTAATCACTAAGTAATGCTTGCAACCTCCCCTTCAGCCCCAGCATCATCCTAAAATTAGTCTCTGATGCTCATTGTCTACCTACAGTTTGATGTGCACTTTTATGTGCACTTACTTAAACTGACAGAGGGGTTTGCTTCTCCACAGCACACAAACTGAGATGGTGATTTCTGTAGTATCAAGTTACTAAGAATTTCCAAGCTTCACCTCTTTAATTCAGTAGCCTTACCACACTTCTGGTGTGAGTGTGTCATTCTGTGCTCTCCATGGTTTTGTCCCATAGATGGCTTCTCCGTTGACTTTCAGCCAGGCACCTATCTGCCTCAGGCGTTCCTCAAATATAACAGCGATGCGACCATCATGAGTGGGCCCAATATTCATCAAGAGATTTCCTCCACAAGACACTGTTTCCACAAGTTGCTACAAGGTTTTTAAAGACACAGAGCATAGGGTTACAGACAATGGAATAATACATTTTAAGTACTCTCTAAAATCTGCCATATTGCTTCAGAATGATGAGCTGAATGAGTTACTGATGCATGATCAGACATTGGAGTCATCTCAACAGCCCATCCAAAATTTAAGCTCTCATAAAACAAAGCTCTGCTGTCACTTTTTATGACAGAAAACAGCCCCAAATACATTTTTGCACCAGTACTTCTGACTGAACCTACATTAGAATCAACTTGTATCATTTTTACTTCTGCACAAATTTCATGAGGGTTTCACCAATAGAATAAGGCTAGCAGATGCTACTTCATTTGCAACTTCCTCCTTCTTTGATGCTCTCCCTTTTTCACAGAAACATCTGTAAAACACAAGGAAGACTTCTAGAGTCCATAAATATTTTTTATGTCCACACTGCCTTTCAGAGACCACAGACTGAGGTCCCCAAGTCTGAGGAACAGACAGCTGAAGACAAGTCACTGAATGAATTTAACCTTCTGCCTCTGAAAAGCAGTTACTTCAAATTGAAATTACCTTGTGTGAAGACAGTACTAGGAGCAGATTTAAATTAGCAACAAAAACAATCTTCTCCTCACTGGCTTGGCTTTGCAATAAAATGCATTTTTGTGGAGGATCGATCAGTGTTCCTTTCATTCAGTTTTCCCAAGCTTCAAACCTTTTTTTAATACCTTAGACTAGCAAAGGAAATCAATGTTCCATTAACACCAGCTGTCTGCATCTCCTAGTGCCTGTCTGTATGCCTGCAGTAAGTGTGTTGGGTTTTATTTTAAATGAAGTGGGATGAAAGGAAAGCTTCTCATTAGAAGGTAGAAAGACTATTATGGGTTATAACTGTTTCTAGATAGAAAGGTGGAAAAATGTGGCCTTCAATCAGATCCTAAACAGGAACTGTGGAACTGCAGCTGTTTGCTTCTCATCAAGTAGAAAAAAATAGTAGAAAAGAGAATTATGAGAATATCCAGATCAGTTCTTGGCCATTTACTCAGAGAGGAAACAGCTGCTAAGAAACTGACAGAATTTTTACTAGATAATTTTTTTCTCTTAGTCATTTCTATCAAATTAATAAGAATTACATGGATATGACACTGCTAGGCTGCAAATGAAAATTATTTCTTATTTCATTGATTCATTATTCAATTAAGATGTTTTTAATAAAAACCAGATACATAATTGAAACATTAGATAGCATGGATCAGCACCAGGAGGGAGAATCAGCAGTTGCAGGCAACTCCTTTGTCCCACTGTACCTTCACCAAGTCCTCAATTGTGAGGTAATCATCAAGCCGTGCGTTCCTCCTGTACCCCCACGACTCCTTGTCAATAGTCATACAGTTCTCCCACTTGTGTGGCAGAAGGTGGCCAGGGTTGTAGCGGTCACTACATGTGTAGAAGCCACCGTGCTTACATATGCTGCCAGCTCCCCACCGGTCGTTGGTCACAACAGTGTCCCGGACTGGGCTGGAAGAAGATAAATGTTGTTATTCTATAAACTGCAGTCACACCTAGTGTAAAGGCTTCCCACACACCCCTCTCAGAAACCAGCATTTGTGATGACCTCTGTGCTATGAATTTAATTTATTACAATTATTTTAAGTGCCATTTCAGGAAGCCTGTCCTCCTCTCTTGCCAGTAAGAGGTCTGGATTGGTATTTCTTAGGGAAATACACTCCAGACTTCCACAGGAGACCTGCCAGAAAACAGCCTGCATTGACAGATATTCAGTCTATATCCCCAAATTATCCTGCTACCCCATCTGTCTGTGCAGTGGACAATACTTAGGAAAGAATATGATCAGGTAGAAGAGCCAAGACCATCTTAACTGATTAATTTGCAAAGATGGTTAAAACAGTTTTCTTCTAAAGCAAGTTCTGATAATTCTAGAGAAGACTTAGATTCTGCATTTCAGGAAAATTTTCATGCAGTTAAGTCCTTCTAAACAGAGGCAACAGGTTCCACAAAGTATGCAGAAAATTAAACAAACTAGAGAGAGCAAAATTTCAGATAAGCAGCTAAACCAGCATCATTGTGTACCTGTCATTATACAGCCAAGCCAAGAAACCAGTGCTGTTCCAGTAAATATCTGGTGCATTCCCATCCCCATCAGACCAAATTATTTCTGGCTGGTACTTGGTCACAATTTCATAGAGTTCTGGTAATGATTTAGTGGTTGGAAACTTTCTTGTCATAAAGATGTTGGTGGCATCCTCAAGGAAGAGAGGATTAAACCACTCAAACAGGGAATGATATAACCCAAAATGCAAGTCAGTCCTGTTTCTGACAGATGTCGCTAGTTCAGCCACAAGATCTCGTTTTGGTCCCACATCAACAGCATTCCAGTTCCAGGAGTATTTGGACCCCCACAAAGTAAAGCCTGAAAAAAAAACACAAACAAACCCAAAAGAAATCAAATGATAAGACAGGGAAGCAGAAGAGGGGAAGTTACAGTTCTTCTTTCTGAAAAGTAGCTTGCAAATGTGTGGCAATATATAAATAGTAATAAAAATCATATATGTAATAATTTTATTAGTATGGTATAAAGCATGCCTCGAACCTGTTTATCCATGATAATAGTAGTCATAACATCAGAACACCATGCTAGATACATTTGTGGTTTGGGTCTTTCACACATACACATTCATATTTTCTTTCTCCTCTGCTGAGCATAATTATCCTTTCCTCTTAATTATTCACTCCATTCACATGTCCTAATTAAATTAACTGAATATGCAGCAACTTTCAAGTTTGCTGAATGTATCAAATGTGAACTGCGAATATACATTCAAAAACTGGCAGATAAAATTCACTTGCAGAATGCACAAGCTATCACTTGCATTCAAAGACTTCTCCCTTCTGTTTACATCTTATGCAAACGCTCACTTTCCATTTGTCTCAACGTTTGTAACAGCCCAGCCAACCATTTGGTACCCATATATAAGCAGAGTGCAGAAATTCCTGACACAGCTTTTAAAATATCAGTGTTAAAGATCAAGAGGGATTTAGTATTTCAGACATTGAGCAATCCAGCACAAGCACTCAGAACTACTACTGCACTGCAGGCTAGACCACTGCCAGAGGAGCTCAACTCTCACCTTCAAACTGCTTATACTCATTGCCTCACAAACCTTGCAATGGTTTTGTGAACTGGATACACGTAATAGTATCAACTAGACAAACAAGCTAAAAATTCTTTCCCAAAGCTACAGATCAGATTAAATGAAACAAGGTTCTTTCAGAGTCACTGGGAATTACACCGTGGGCATCACTAAGATCAAGATTTTACGTGTGTCAGAGCTAAGTTTAAATTCACAAGTTACAAGTGGCCAGTCCTGAACCCACATCTCCCCAGTGACTAGCTGCATCACTAGATGTACCACCATAGTGCATCTCAGTATTTCACACTTTCTTCCTACCACAACTCTTTCCAACTATTTTCTTCTTCTTTACTTTTTTCTGCATCTTAAAATTACAGTGCCAGAACTCAGACATGCCCTATGAAGTGACAGACTTTTGACTTCTATGCACTACACCAGGAAACTCTATACCCTGTGTATGTTTCTAATTCTGAAGTTGACTCCTGGAACAGGCTCCTAAATTCCTTCAAGAAACTCATTGGCTGCCTATACACAGCAGCCTTCCATACGTTAAGCCATGCAGAAGTCAATTTTGTGGTTCCTTGAACAATAAACTGCACGCCAATCCAGAAAAGAAACTATGGCTACTGCAGGAAGCTCAGCTGCCCCACCACTTCAGGCTGTCTTACCTACAGCAACAGAACAACAGCACAATCTGTTTTTTCTTCTATGCAAGCTTCATGGCCATAGTTTTTGTGTACCAGTCAGGAAAACGCATGCACATTTCTTGGGCGGCTTGCTTCCTCTTTGCTGGGCTGGGGTAGGTAAGCCTGCCTGGCTTTCTCTGTCTCTCTTAGCAGGTAAGAAAGTCACCTGGGTATTTCTTCTGTTGACAGAAATGCAATAATTACTAACATTTACAAGTCTTCCACGTACCTTCATGATGTTTTGAAGTTAAGACAACATACTTTGCACCTGAGGCCTTCAGAGTATCTGCCCACTGGTCGGGATCAAAGAATTCTGCTGTAAAGAGCGGCCCGAAGTCTTCATAACTGAATGCCGGTGGGTAATTTGCCTCCATAAATTTCACATAGGGCTTTCTCTTTTCCTTCTGCCAGTACCACCTAAGAAACACAGAGCAAAGCATGTCTGCTGGTGCATTTTTAGACAAAGGAAAGAGAAATGCAATAATCAGCTCCTACCCGAGTTCACACTGAAGGTACATGACACTGCCAATGACACAAAATTACTTCAGAACAGTACTCATTATCAAAGATTTCCATTTCTCTGTCCTCTCTGCACATGCTCTACATCTTTCAAGCACTCCACCTTAGAAAGACTCCAGGATTTCATTTGGAGCAATGAAACTGTTGCAGTTTGAGCTGGGTGCCCCCTGCAATGTTTACTTCCTGTGTCCAGAAGTCCAGCCCAGAGGGGTGGACACAGGAAATTACGTATTTCCTACCACACTTCTTTACACCACTATAAGATCCAGTGTGGAGTCTAGCACTTCCTCTTTTTCCTTCCTCCTCCATCAGCCGGTAACTGGGGGAGATGCCTCCTGGCTTTGGGCCTGGCTAGGCCCAAGGCCATGGGGGGATGGGCAGTCTCAGCTGGCCAGATCTGAGACTAGCCTAGTGGGGGCGGGGGGGCCGGGAAGAAGGAGCCCTGGGGGTTTTGGGTGTACCCTCAGGTGGGGATGCAATCTCTCTGGGTCTGTTTTGGGATCTGTCTTTGTCACTGCGCTTTTGGTTCTCTGTAAATGTTCACTGCTTTCTATTTAAACTTTCCATCACTTTTGCAATCCGTTTGTCTGAGTGTTTTTTCTTGCCAGTGGTGGGGAAGGGGCTGCCTCAACCCAGCACAGAAACAAAGCAGCTATACCTTGAGAATGGAAAAATGGCAGTCTTGTTAGTTAGTACTCAAATCCCCAAACCCTGTTAGAGGGCACAGGTAGACAGGATAGGAATTTTTGAAATGTTTTCTTTCTCTCTCCTGTTCTGAGCTGGACTCTGGCCTCAGTTCTGCAAGACACTAACTATATGGATACTGCTGTAACCTTCCCAAACTCATTTCAGTGTACACAACTTGAATTTCTGGCAGACAACTGGGTGGTGGTGGTGGTAATCTAAAGAAGAAAAAACCCTCTGATTTTAAAGTATGCAATTGCATAAAGAAACAGGTGACAGCCTTGCTTCTCTCCCTTTGTGACATCATTTGCTAACATGAGCATTTTTATTCTGACATGACTGAACTGTGGAAGCATCCTGACCAAAGCCGTACAGCTCCAAGGAAAAGGCAACAGGATGGATGATATCAGACAAAAAACCAAACGTTTGATCCTGAATTTGTGCACCACTATCGAAGACCAGCACTCACTTTGAATCTAAAGCTACCTTCTCTCCCTCCCCTGGAAATGTATTAGAAAACAGAGCCCACACAAATAAAAAAACAAACAAACAAACCAACAACAGACTAAACAAAACAAAACAAAAATATCAAAAACCCCCACTCAAATCCTTGAACATAACAGCAGACCAAATATTGTCAGAAAACAGCAGTTTGTTTATATTGATGTTGGTTTGTTTTACAAATATTGCATTCAAGGCTTCCTGTAGCTCTGCCACGGAGCTGCTATCTTCATGATGTAAATGGTAATGTGACTCTAAGTCATACAGGAAATATTTGGTAGAGCATGGTAAGAAAAATGCTTACAGCCTGTCCGGGTTCGGAGATGGACAGATCCTCTATTGCCCCTGAAAGGGGCAAAAGAAGGACACTCGCACAAATGGTGCTACTCAACCAACTCCTTTCACGCACGCAGTGGAAAGCACATCATTCAGCTCTACAAGCTCTCTGGTTATTCGTTACTGTTAGTCAACACATTCAACAATTCCAGACCTGGGCAGACAAGATCAGACCTACCAGAAGCACACCTTTCGAAAACGGTGCCAGCGAGGCCGTGGTCTCACTGACCTGCCTCAGGTGGAAATTAGACCCTTTCCCACACGACTCTGCTCCAGGGTCTGTGTGCAGAGGCGCTTCGAACCCGACCATCACATTACAAACTCCGCCTGCCCAAAGAGCTGCTCTCCAAGCGAAACTCCTCAGATCGCTTGTATGACCCATGAGCGGCACCGATTGCGATGCGGCTCCCCACGGGGCCCCACGGTGGCCGCGCCCTGGGGCGCTAGGGCCAGCGGGGAGCCGCCGCCGCCGAGGCCCAGGGGCAGGGCTGGGCCGGGCCGGCCAGGCCGCTGCGGCTGGCGAGGCGGCGGACGAAGTCGGGCCACGCCAAGGGAGCTCACCAGAACCACTCGCTGCCGAAGCTGGGCACCGAGAACACGCCCCAGTGGATGAAGATGCCAAACTTCGCTTCGTCAAACCAGGCTGGCAGCGGCCGGGTGTCCAGCGAGCCCCAGGTGGGCTCGTAGCGGGGCCGTCCGGCGCTACCCCGCGGCAGCGCCAGCAGCAGTAACAGCGCGGCGCAGCCAGGCGCACCCGACATGGCGGCAACGGGCAGAGGGGAAGCAGCTCCGAGCGGAGCTCGCGGCCGCGGGGCGCAGAGGCGAGGCGGGGCGCAGAGGCGAGGCGGGGCGCACCAGCCCAAAGGCGGGCTCGGCTTCTCCCCGCCCTGCCGCCCGCTCCGCCGGAGCTCGCCGCCCAACGACACGCACGTATCCTGCTTCTGCTGCCTGCAGGTAAAGGGCTACGACTCTGCCCCTCCCAAAACTCACCCCCCGCCGACGTGTCCCGGCTGAGCCGGCAGTGTTGCTTCTTTTCCCTCTTCTGTGTGGAGGAGCGCGTCGGCCATTGGGGTCTCGCCTCTGTTACCCCTTGCGGAGATCCGGTCCCCATGGGCTGTTGGGGGTCATCCCCATCGGTGCAATTTTACCCGGCTGCTCGATCACAAATTGTAACCTGGATTTTAAAAATAGCAAGGACTCGACATCTGCCGTGGCTAATATCCCCCTGTGCCTCTCCCCCGTCCTGTGAGGCCAGCCGGGCCGGCTCGGCCCGCTGTGGCCCGTCACCGCCTTCCTGACGGGAGCACTGGCCGGCCCAGGGCTTCCCTGAAAGCCGCATGCCGAGCTCTGCTGGATCTACAGCTTGATCTCGGTACGAGTCTTGGATTTGCAGCTCGAGTCTGCTTCAGAAGTGGCCTTGGCAGCCTGATAGTTATGCCCTTCCCACCTGCTTCCAGGGTGAAGGGGTGCCCCAAAGGCTGTCAAGGAAGTATTTCCTCCTGAATAGTTTCATAGGAAGCCAGTGCTCAAGGTGTCTCAATTCAGTAGATGACACTTGGCATTTGTGCTGTGGATCACGGGTGGCTGGCACGTACTTTGAAAGATGGCATCTTCCAGCAGATCTGTGGTCTTGGCTGATGCTTCTCCAGTCCTTCCTGATGCCCTAGTTGCGTATTTTTGCACCAAACCCTAGTGTAACCACACATCGTAATCAAGAAAATCCTCCAAACCAAATGATAGTTCAGAAAGCCTGTACAGTTTTATCACAAAGCTGTGCAAGTTTGGGTGCTAGGAGGTATTCCCACAAAACTAGCACATCAGTTGAAATTCACAGCAGATACCTAAACAGCAAAGCAAAGTGTATTAGAATAGAATAGAATACAATAGACCAGGTTGGAAGAGACCTTCAAGATTATCGTGCCCAACCTATCAACTAATCCAACCCACCATGGCACCAAGCACCCTATCAAGTCTCTTCCTGAACACCTCCAGTGATGGTGACTCCACCACCTCCTTGGGCATCCCATTCCAATGAACAATCACTCTCTCTGTGTAAAACTTCTTCCTAACCTCCAGCCTAAACCTCCCCTGGTGCAGCCTGAGACTGTGTCCTCTTGTTCTGGTGCTGGCTGCCTGGGAGAAGAGACCAACATCCACCTGTCTACAGCCTCCCTTAAGGTAGTTGTAGAGAGCAATCAGGTCACCCCTGAGTCTCCTCTTCTCCAGGCTAAGCAACCCCAGCTCCCTCAGTCTGTCCTCATAGGGCTTGTGTTCCAAACCCCTCACCAACTTTGTTGCTCTTCTCTGGACACGTTCCAGCAAGTCAATATCCTCATGTCAACACCTACTAATTATCCATTAGTCTCTGGCTCACTTTTCATTAAAGGTCCAGCTTCTCTTAGATTCACAGTGCATGCTTGTAGGGTGTGCAATTTATTTCAGACAGGGGTCTTCTAGCTAGAAGGTGTGTTTTTAACATTATAATGAGGCTAGTTTAGTCTAGGACACTATTTTTGAGGCAGTAACTGACTACATTATTTAGTAACACTTTTAATGTATTTTTCTGGGATGTTTCGACCCTCAAGGACATCCTGCTTAGAAGCCTCTTTCTTAATTGTTCCAGTATGAACAAGTTCTTTCTTAATTGTTCCAAGAACACTTTAACCCTGAAGGTGCATACTTCTTTGGCTCAAGAGTTCAGATTCCCTCATTAACACTGAAGGCTGCCATGGGACAACCTTCATGAAATAATTTCTTTTAATCAGCAAATGCTAACTTTCCAAAATTATCACCACAAATGGAAATTTTTTGGCAACTTCATCAGAACAGTAAAAAAATGAATGAGCAGACAACTGCCTTAATCTCTCTCCACCTGAGAAGCTTGTATACTTTACTGATGTTCTAGGGAAACAGAACTTTAGTTTTCAGAGCCATTAACCACAGCTGGTACATTTCATCCAAAAATATTTGGAACAGGAAAGCACATAGTTAGCTTTTAATTTTCATGTATATACATTGCTAAATATATAAAAGACACTGTGTCTCCCATGGTATAAATCTTTCAAACTGACTGTTCATATTACTCTGATTTACAAAACCACTTGATATCACAATAAGAGCTTCTTCTTATCTCTTTTACATTCAGTGTTGACCTACTTTCTCTATGCCACCTTTTACCTTCACTCCTTCAGATGTCACGTTGCCTCTCAAAAGGAATCCTTAAACACCTTTGACCTCTTGCTCTGACATCTTTTCTAGTTTCTCTTTAGATTTCTTCATGTTCTCCTTTTCTTTTTGATCACACCAAGGCACTGCAGACACTGAGCATCTCCTTAATGTGAGATTTTTGAAGTAGACTCTCTGAAGTTTAATCTGTACAGCACATCAAAGTTACAATTGTTCTGTGGCTTGAAAAGTTTTGAAAGAAAAATGATTTTAAAAAAGCTATGGGTCTGACCCTGAGGCCCTCTGACAACAGTGACTTGCCAGCAACTCTGGCGAGATTTTGAGCAGGAACTATTTATTTCAATAACAAAGTTGAACATTTTTTAGATTAAAAAACAAAAAGGAAAGAACAAAGTGGGGGGGGGGGGGGGGGGGGAGGGAAGGAGAAAACAGTTCAGTAAATAGCAGTTATGAGTAAACTTCTGATTAAGGTTCAGAAAATGTCACCAGCCCACACAAGCACAGCTACTGATATCTCCAGAGAAGAAAAGAGTCCTCAGTGCACAGTCACATCTGTAATGATGCAAGCTGCAAAGGGTAATTACAAAAAACAGTACATTGTGAGATTTTGTGAATAACACAAGACCAGTCTGGAGGAAGCTCTCTAAACCTGGACACGGCGTGCCTGTCTGCCCGATGCCGGGGCTACCAGGCCTCCACAGGAGGGTCTGTAGGTGGAGGTGTTTAAGACCAGGCTGGATGAGGTTGTGGCCAGCCTGATCTAGTGTGGGGTGTCCCTGCCCATGGCAGGGGGTTTGGAACTAGATGATCCTTGTGGTCCCTTCCAACCCTGACATACTATGTGTGGCACTGCTGTGCCTTGTCAGGCAAAGCCCCTGCCTCTCACTCTTGTAGCATAGTCCTGCTGGGAAATCTCTCCACAGCGAGGGAAAGAGCAGGCTTGTCTGACAGTGGAAGGAAGGAGAGGAAATAATAAAGGCAATTCCCTGGGAGATGCTGAGCAGAAAAGACCTTATGACCTGCCTAATGGCTGACATATGAGACTCATGTACTGGATCGATTGCTTGGACAGAGGCAAAGGGTGTCTGAGCCAAATGACTCCTGGGAAGACTGCAAAACCACCGCTCCTGGGAAGCCGCGTGGGGCTTGGCATTGAGAGGAGGGCACTTGGTTGCTTGGGTGAAAGCAGAGGCCAGAAAATTAATTTCACATGGACATGTTTCAGACTCGGTAGGATTTGATTCAGACCCAGGGAATGGTAATTGCTAAAATATTTTTGTTCATCCTGAATGGGATTTCTGTACTTGGTATCTAGATAATGTAACATGGGGTGTGTTAAAAATACAGAGTGAAGAAGTTCTGTCTATCGTTGCCATTGTGCCAGCGGCTTCAGGGCAGCAAGGATTTTGTTCAACACAGAATATAAAGTTATTTGCCTATGGAAAGCAGTGAAAATATGAAATACTCTTTTAAAGATTAAGCACATCGTAAAAAGCATACCTGTAAAAAACAAACACCAGGAAATGAATCCACGGTGCTTGATTTTGTTTTGCCAAAGTCGGTGTGGCTCCCGTTTCCGATTTGGAAGGCAGAATTGTGTTCCTCCCCAAACATCGAGTCACACGATCGTAAAAAGTTGTGAAAAGCCCGCGCCGTAAGAAATACAAAGGTGGGGGGTGGAAGGAGATGGATTTAGCATCCTCCCCGCTCGGCTGCCGGGGTGCGATGCCTTGTGCAAGCTCCCGGTTTTGCGGGGGCCGAGAGAGGAGGGAGGGAACCCTTCATCTTGCACAGAGCAGAAGCGGCGATGTCCATTGCTCGGCCCTTGACGTTTGGTTTTTTTCTTACTGACGCTTAATTTTTTCCCGAAATGACAGGAGCGGGGAACATGAAGGCACCCCGGGGGGGGATGATGTATCACCACTTCGCAGCCCCCTTGCCTTGCCCCTGTGCAAACACAAAATTTAGGCTCCAACAACTCCCAAAGCCCCATAGCAGTCCTGCAGGACGGCCCCGCTACCGCGGGGCGGTCGGAGGCGAGGGGCGGCTCTTCCTCTGCAAACTTTCCCTTTCCCCTCCCTCGCCGCCTCTTTCCCTCCTCTTCTCTCCTCCTTGCTCCTCTCGGCTCCCCAGCGGCGATGGCTGAGAGGCCGGGGAGCATCGGAGGAGCACCTCTGCCCGTCTGGTCCCTGCCCGGTCCCCGCGGCCGCTCTCAAAGCGACATCTCCTCGTTCTCCTCCTCGCGGAGAACTTGCCTGCTCCGGTCCAACGTGGGTGGCTCAGGTAAGGGGGAGGGAAAGGAGATTCCTTGTTTCAGAGCTTGCGGAGCTAAGTTTAACTGGGGAATTTGGGAAAATACACCCTCCTCCACGCTCTAACCTGCCGCCTTAGACCTAAGACTGTCTTCTCTCGGCGGCCAAAACGTGGGTCACTGGTTTACTTGGTGTTTGACTTATCCCCTTGAGATGATGCTCATCAAATCCCTGGATTTTCATATCTGTGTTCTCAGATTTAAGTGAACCCGAGCGAAGTCGTGGGTAGTCACCCGTTTGTCAGAGCATCTCGGACTGCAAGAGCAGAAAAGCCCCAGGACAGCTTCAGGGTGTACTGTGGGGATATCAAACCCCCTCATCCTCCTGCTTCACACATTACACTTCAATTGTGTGTTAGGATTTTACCTCATGCACTTCTGTCTCCATTGGGTTCTTCTTTAACAGGTGAGGGGAAAAAAAAACCACAAAGCGTGAGTCAGTATCCCACTGTCCTCCTTCAGGAGGTAACTACTGCATGTGTGCAGGGGATGATTTGGGTTGGAAGCTGCCCCTTTGCAACAGAGCAGGCTTCCTGCAGGATTTTGAGTAGCTTTGCTTGGTAAAATGAAAGGAAGTGAGTGTCCTAGTTTGCAGTGCAGATATTTGAAAGTGGCTGAAGTAAAATAAATACATACTCAACTGGGCTGCACTTTACTTGGCCTGTTTCCTGAGGTCAGCTGTTAAGGAAAATTAAATTCTGAGTGTATTTTGAAAATGTGTGCTCACCTGATTGCAAGTCAGCCCTGCTCTACCCACCAGGACAAAGCTGCAGGCACATGTGTCACTGGTGATTGAAGTATTTTGGAGGCACTCACACCCTGTACTGCACAGAGGTATCTGTGAACCATGATGCTATCAGGGAAGCTCCAGAGCACCCTGAGGAACCTCCTCTGCTGCAGCACAAGTAGCCCAGTACAGCACTTTGTCAGGTCTGCGATGGACCACAATGTCTCCTTATGTTTTCTTCTCAGAGAGTGTTAAGACAAAATAGACCCTTTGCTTGGGGAAGGTCAAATATATGCAGCTGTGCCCACCTGATGAGGAGAAAGGGACTGAAAACTTGCTTAGTCACATAGGAGCACACAGATTCAGCTTGTGGGACCAGAGGATGCAAGCAAAACCAACTCTATGAGCCATCACTTTGTGCTCTGCCTTTTTCTGTCTGCTTAAAGGTAAGGTGCAGGACATTTGGGGTGGGGAGGAGGTTCCAGTGGTTTGTCCAAATAAGAAAGGACTACTTTTAGGTGTAAGGTGTATTTCAGTGCTGCCTGGAAGAGTGCTGCACGACCAACGCCCTATGACTTGATGTGTACACAAGATGCCTTAACATGGACACGGAGGGATCACCACAGAGGTTGACAAGATTGAACCTATTTCTCAGTGTCAGGTTGTTAGCTTAACTACAAAGACTAACAGTGAGCTGTTTAGAAAAGACTGGTAAAACCAGTGGAGCTATAACACTGGTATTTTCAAAGATGGGTTGCTATTTGTGAGTTCTTACACACACAATTTAGGCCTCCTTGTTGCCCTCTGTGCATTTTTTTTCTTTCAATGTTGAGGATGTGCTTCCTGCCAGAAAGTGACCAGAGTTTCTTTCTCTGGTTTTTAATTTTTGTCATATTTTCATGCTGTATTTTCATCATTGCTACTTCCTGTATTGTTTTTTTCAGTCTGCTTGCTGGGCACAATACTTACATGCTGCCACACAACTGTTGATTTCCTCTTTTAAAAGGAAAGTATGCATTAAAGATGCAAAGCTGTTTAATTTTTAATGTGGTGGCTAGAGAATTGGTTTTTATACTGAGATGCCATTAAAATAACCTCCTCTTTCACTTCCCCACTAACCTGAAGAGCAACTCTAATAGGGACAGAAAGGTGAAGCACTTAGAGAAACAATGTGGGCTTTATTTTTTTTTCCTTTTCTGCTACTACCTCTTTCTCTAGCTGTACCATTTGATTGGTTTAAAGTAGGTCGCTCATTTACATCAGATATTACCTGTGCTCCAGCTACTCCATTTAGAAAAGCACAATTTGCATTTTAAATAACCTGCAAAATGTTTGCCCGCTGCCTGTTCCTGGAGTGATTCACTTGCAACTGTTGAAGTCACAAGTTGCAGTTTCTGTTGTATGTGTCTTTGTTTTCTAGATGCTGATACCAGCTGTGCTGGGAAGACAATACTGTCTCCTTGCACTCCATCAGTGATAGGCTGGTGCCCCTTTAGAAATCTTGCACTGTTGTTTATTCTACCACCACCTGATCTGCCATTCTCAAGGCAGGATCTGTTAAAAGGAAGTATTTTTAGAGGCCCTTCTAGCTAAGGGAAATGTAATGCTTTTCTGAAAGAACCTTTGTCAGTGGCTCATTAAATACATCTGTTTGTTGTCCTAGATCAGTACTGGATGTATCTTGGTAGTACATTCATGCTGGTCAGATGGTCCTTATATTTATGCAGTCTGTGCTTTTTTACTCCCACACCTTCCTCTGCTATTATCATACTAAAAGCAGCAACTTCCTGGTATCACTTCACAGCATCTTGCTTCATCAGCTAAGGTCCAGTTTGTGAGGACAGAACCATAGGTCGGCCAAGGGCTGCAGGCTATTATCAGTTCTGAGTCAGCTAGGACAGCTGACTAGAGTTGGCTCACAGGTGTATCCCATGCCATGAACATCACACTCAGTATAAAAAGAGACATTTGCTGAGGAAAGGAGTGATTCCTGCTTGAGCTTATTTTGATCCTGCTTGTCCTTCTTCTTCTGCTCATCTCTTGATGGTTGCCTTCTTGTTTAGTGTGATTGCTGTGCCTTTGCTGAGCTGCATATGACTTTATGTCCTTTGTACTGACACTGAGTATCAGTTTGGCTATTTCCTTAAATCTATTTTCATTTCAACCTGCATATTTTCTCTCTTTTTCCTGATTCTCCTCTGCTGGGAAGGGGGTATAGGGTCACAGAGCAACTGCTATAGTTTAGCCCTAGGTATGGGGTAATTTTTTGTCTCCTTCTCAAAGACAGCCTTTTGCTTTAGCTTTTGTGGTAGAATATTACTTTATTTCCCATTCTGGGCCATCACCTCACTCATTGTTGTATCAGGCCTTTACCTTCCAACATTTTTTTTTGCTTCTAGTAAAATCCTAGGAGGGATAAGGTGATCATCATGATTAAAGGTCTCATGATCTGTATTTCTGATTTAGACCCTGAAAAAGTATAACGTCAGTGAAGTTCAGAGCTTGTGTGGCAGTCATAGCCTGCACATCACTTTAGCATTGTGGCATGCTCCATCTGATAACTGGCTAGTTGGTCAGAGCATCTCTAGGCGTAAAGAAAAAGATATTCCCCTAAAATGTCAGCACACCACCGGAGTCCCTTGAAGAGTGCTGCTTCAGTTACATACACTTGGGCAGCCTTCCAAACTTAGTGACTAGATTTAAACCTACCCTGAAAGTGGACTGAGTTATGCAAATCCTTGGGTTTCTTCCCAGTGTGGGTGGGGACTGAACTGTATTTGAAATGAAGACCCTATTCGGATGCTTTCGCAGAACTTCTACAAGGTACACGTTTGGTAGCTATGGGGCTGAGGGCATCTCTCAGCTTGAGCAGCCAGCCGTGGGGTTGAGGGGGGAGGTTGCTGCTTCATGTCTGCTGCCTCTGTGCTCTGGCTGTGAAGTGGTGCTGGTGCTTCAGCTCATTACAGCCTTCAGGCATCCACTTCAGCTACTGCAGCACCCTTTCTTTATCTGCATGTCCACATAGACAGTTTTCAGTTTGCTCTCTTTTTAGTGTTGTGGTTTGTGCTATACAGCCTTGCACTTCGTTCCGAAGGCAATAAGGTTTGTGGCAAGGTACCTCTTGGTGAAAAGGGAACTTCACTGCTCAGACCAGAAGTTAAAAACCCACCCATTTCTTCACTCTGAGGTTGATGCTGTCACATTGTTGCAGTTCCTCTCAAGGTCTAGCTCTTTAGCAAGTAGAAGTTTCAGAGCATTTGTTTCATTGCTAAGAAGCACACCTTTCAGATAGAGGGGTGAGCTCCTCCTGCACGTTTCCATTACTTTCATACTTTTTCCTATGCCTTTCTGATGACGGATAAAAAATAACCTACCTGAGAATTCAGACAGCAGTTCATCAGCACCTCAGGCTATACCCCAGCTGCTGTGTTGCAGCAGACAGTGAAATGATGAGTGCAAATTAAAGTTCTGCTTCAAAACTTGCACATCCCAAGATTTGCCTGAAACTTTTTGGCTGTAAAAGTGCTCCTTCACAGGTTAATTTTATTCAAAATAATAGTGAGTTACAGCTACAATTCCTTCTGTTGCTGACTCTAGAATAGAGTAAGTGGTTTAAACTCACTCCAGAAAAGAATCCAGGAAGATTTCCTGTACTAATCAGAGTGGCTGATGTGGGGTGAGAAGAAAATGGATGTTTTTTGGAATTGTTTGAGCATTTAATTGAGTGCTCCACGTTGCAAGCCTGTCGAATGCCAGATACTTGATGGGGTGCTTGGTGCCATGGGTTAGTTGTTTAGGTGGGTTGGATTGGTTGATGGGTTGGACGCGATGATCTTGAAGGTCTCTTCCAACCTGTTCTGTTCTGTTCTATTCTATTCTTAAAGTACAAACTTTCTGGCTAATGCAAAGGAAAGAAATTGGTTTTGACAGCTGGAGGTGTATGAATAGCTAGGAAAGGTGAAGCCCAAAAAACTCTTACCTAGAAATTTGCTATCTGCAGGCATGGAACGTAGGGTTTGAAACTTGTTGCTGCTGTGTGGCTTCTAGCAAGTAACCATTTAATATCAGACCACGTGTCAAGTAGAAAGCCAGAAGTAGCTGGTCTAAAGAGTAGCAGAAGAAGCGACACTTTCCTCCTTCTCTTACTAAATGTAAGCTTGTTCCAAAATAAAATGAATTTTGGCTAGGTAAGCTGCTGTTAAGTTGTGCCTGTATTTCCCCCTGAACTTGTATTTCCCCTAATGACCATATTCAATTCCCATATGCACCATGAAAGAGACCTACCAAGGTCTATGGGAGTTAAGTGTAGGGTTTGTGAAGAAGACATCAGGTGTGCTTTGTTAGGTGTTTTTTCAGTCATCACATAGGGGTAAGAGTGGAGTAGCCTTATGATGTGGAAGAACACTCAACTAAAGCAGCTGGGTTTGGTACATTATATGAAGATATGGGAGATGGGGAAAAACATGATTCTCCATTGCATTAAGCAGCATGTGCTTGCAACATAAAATAAAGCTGCAAAAAGCTCAAGGCAGAGAACTTCTACTATAGTTTTCTCCCCCAAATTGACAAATCATTGTTGTGGAGGACTTGGAAACTAAACTGAATACAACCATGTATTTTCCAAGGAGGAGTGCATCCTGATCCTAAGTCTACATTAATATTTTTAGAATAGAATAAACCAGGTTGGAAGAGACCTTCAAGATCATTGTGTCCAACCTATCATCCAACACCACCTAATCAACTAAACCATGCAACCAAGCACCCTATCAAGTCTCCTCCTGAACACCTCCAGTGATGGTGACTCCACCACCTCCTTGGGCATCCCATTCCAATGGACAATCACTCTCTCTGTGTAAAACTTCTTCCTAACATCCAGCCTAAACCTCCCCTGGTGCAGCCTGAGACTGTGTCCTCTTGTTCTGGTGCTGCCTGCCTGGGAGAAGAGACTAACATCCACCCATCTACAGCCTCCCTTCAGGTAGTTGTAGAGAGTGATCAGGTCACCCCTGTGTCTCCTCCTCTCCAGGCTGAGCAACCCCATCTCCCTCAGCCTCTCCTCATAGGGCTTGTGTTCTAAACCCCTCACCAACTTCGTTGCCCTTCTCTGGACACGCTCCAGCAAGTCAACATCCTTCCTAAACTGAGGGGCCCAGAACTGGACACAGTACTCAAGGTGCAGCCTAACCAGTGCAGTGTACAGGGGCAGAATGACCTCCCTGCTCCTGCTGGCCATCAGTTTGAACTATCAGAAAGTGGTAGCAATCTTAGCCATGTGAAATTTGACATATGCTTATAGAACTGTACAGAACTGAAGCATCTACTTCATCATATTCTGTATATGTGCTTATACCATCATCTCACAATGTTAAATCTTGTTCCAGTTGTCCTTATATGAAACTTGTCATTTCAGAAGTATGCTAAGGAAAGATCCAGGAATCATATAACATTTCGCACTGCATGCATTGATAGTGTTTTTGTGTACCTGAAAATGGGTTTATTTTACAAATTAGGTATGCATAGAGGGAAGGAGTGTGTGCCAGAATATGGTCAGCTCTTTCTGGGTTTATACAATATTGCATGTAAAATAGGGATCTGCCTGGTTTTTTTCCTGAACCAAAAGACATTATTCCACACTAACTCTTGCAGAATAACTGGGATATGTTACTGGTATTAACTTTGATGAAGTGTGAAATTGGAAACACAGGGGACACTGTGATTTACAAATACAAGCCATGTATGCCATGTGTCGTGTACGTATGACCCGGTTTCTGGGGCGGAAGCTTTACAATCAAATATCCAGACTTGGCCTCAGGATTAAAGAAAAAAAACAGATATAATAAAAAATTCTAAATCTGGTAACAATCTTCATGATTGGCTAAGTAGACTTGGACTGCAAACATTTAAGAATAGGATTTAATGTGTCTTTTGCAGCAACTAGTCAGTAGCTGACTGTAGGATCTGTTCAGCGTTTTGCTACTGTGTTTTAGTTTCTCGAGGCCCTTTGGCATTTAGCACTTCCTGCTGCTGTGTGGCTTCTAGCAAGTAACCATTTAATATCAGACTGTGTGTCAAATAGGAAGCCAGAAGTAGTTGGTCTAAAGAGTAGCTGAAGAAGAGACTTTTTACTCCTTCGCTTACTAAATGTAAACTCATTCCAAAAAAGCATCAGTCAAACCCATTGTTAGCATAAATAACTTCTCATTTTCCCCACCCCTCTGCCATCATTTCCTGGTAAAGCAGGCACTATTTAAGGTCAAAGGGCTGGGGAGTGCTGACAAGGTTTTTAAAGATTGGTGAAGAATGTAAATTTTTATTTATTGTTGCTTTTTGAAGTCAAAATCTTTTCAGTGCTAGAAATCCTGTAGGATTTCAGTTACCAAAAGCAGCAGTGTTGGTCTTGCTTTTGAATTTTTAGTAGCTCCCACTGAATATACTTTTCCATAATGCAAAGACATCTTAAGTGGTAATCCCTTTCCCTCCCTTTCCCCCCCTTTCCCTCCCTTTTTCCCCCTTTCCCTTCTTTTTTCCCCCTTTCCCTTCTTTTTCTCCTCTTTTCCCCCTGTCATTTTAGCTAATATGTTACTTTTTTAAACAGATGCAGAAGTGAGTTTTTCTCTGGTAAAAACCAAGTGACACAAAAAGGAAAAACAGAAAAAGAAGAAAATAAAAACTCCTTGCTTTAGTGTTCCAATTCTGATAATTTTTCACCTAATCTCTGAAACTGTCACTCTTAAAATCCAGCGCAACAAGGGATGCTCTTGCTTTTCATTCATGTGGAAAACGCTGTGCTCTTCCTGAAACACAAGCAGAGTTTCTAGGTAGTTGATAACTTCCCTCTGTGATGAGCTGAGAAAACCTGTTCCATATCACACAGTTTTGATGCAGAATTAGACTTTCAGGATACTGTGTTGTATAAATTATACTAGTGGCATTGTTGTATGCATTCTACCAGTGTCATTGTTGCAGTTTGGGAGGTTTGAAGTGTTGAAGCAGTAAAAAATAATAGGAAATTTTATCAGTATCAAGTATTTAGTATAATGAGCTTAGAAGCATTAGCACTGCTTTAATACAGCCTGAAGCTTCAAAGCTGCTGTGCTTTGCAAGTCCACTGTCCTCTCAGGCGTAGGACTTCATAACAAAGTAGAGCTGAAGAGCAGCTTAAACCATTGTATACTTTGGTGCTAAGAAACTTTCCTACCCTCTCTCATTGCTATTTATGTTTCTTATATAATTTCTGACACGTTCTGCATTGCTCTTCCCTTTTCTCATGATGTTGCTAAAACCACTTGGCCACATGCAGAGAAACACAGAGCTGAACAGTGCAGGAGCCGGGAGAGCAATATGGAAGAGGAAGCGCTCTAGTAGAGGGTGCAATGTGGCAAGCCTTCACAAGTTAAAGTACTGGGTGCAAATGGCTTCTCTTTGAAATAACAATCTCATTTTTTACTCAATGCCTTTTTTCCCCCTTCCTTCCAGAAAATGTGATATTTATTAGTTATTTTAAATTTAAACATGTATTTTACAATTCAACCCAATTCTTCTTTTAATATTTGAACAATTTGCAATATCAAGAAGGAAAACTTGTTTGGGGAGAGTGGACTCCTATTTAAAGTAGCTAATTTTTCTTCCCCTTCAACTGTAGATACAACTGGAGTCTTGCACACAAATTGTGTCAACTCCCAGTTGTGGAATTTGGCCAGTTGTTCAGTACCACACCCTATTTCTGTTACCTGAATGCAACTGTCAGTAGCTCAGTTTTGGCAACTTAACCCAAGTCATTCCTATTACAGCTGCAGTGAAAATAAAAGACACTCACCCCTTTCTTTCACCTTCTTCCCACTCTTTTACTCCCTTCTCCCCTACTAGCTTCTTTTCTATCTTCTCCACATTTATGTTGTGTTAACAGCCTACGTACCAATTGTGATGATCCTCTGGCTGTGTATGTGTTAGTTTCTGTCCTACCCATTCATGTTTAACATACTCCAGTGCTTCCCAAATGTGTGAGACTCTTTGACTCCAGACACTGAGATGTGGATGGACTACATACCTGCAAATTGGAGTTTATTTTCTGACTGTCACAGGGAGATCAGAATTTGTACAGGCAGAGCAGAGATTCTTTCAGTTTTAGGAACTTACTGAGAAAGGAAAAGAAAGTCTCCTAATAATTATTAAAAAGAAGGACTGTTGAATGTTAGGATGGTGCATTTACAGTTGAATGTGTTCTAATTGCAGGCCTTCTTTGTGTTCAAACACAGGCAGCTATTTTTAGATTTTCTGAGCAAAAAGATAATTTCCAGTCATCTACTTGTCACTTCTTAATTTGTTTCTTCTGTTACCCAATGTGAGGGCTGACAGTTAGTGTTACTGGTTTAAACCACTGATGAAACTGTGAACTTTTAATGTGAAAAGTGCTAGCAAAGCACAGCATGAAAAGGCAGCATTTATAAGACATAATCCTGATATATTTTTTTTCTGATTAAAAGCAGTTTTGGGAAGCTCAGAAGGGTTGTATTTGAAGCAAGTCTTTTTACATACACAGCAAGCTGGAGCATAGGAGGTTCCATGTGAACATAAGGATTTTTTTTTTCATTGTGAGGGTGACAGAACACTTTAACAGGCTGGCCAGAGAGGTTGTGGTTCCATTGTGATCTCTTCCAGGTGATCCTGCTCTGGTGGGGGAGTTGGACTTGATGATTCTGTGATACTGTGATCCTTTGATTCTATGATTCTGTGAAGTGTAATCCACCAGTGGGTAGTGGACATCACAAGTCATGATGCAAACTGCTCTAGACCCCAGGATGAAGCAGGACATGCTACATTCATTACTCTGGCTATAGGCAGCTCTCTCTGAGTTTCTCTGAATAGACTCTCAACTCTTTATCCTTAGAAATGAGCCAAGAGGGAGAGTTTCAGTTCCCCAGGGTCACAGCATCTTTATTCCCTCCATTTGACTTTTAAACCCTGAATATTAAAAAGATAATAACGATGTCTTCTTGTTATGCCTTGCTGCAAACAAAACTGAGTGGCAATATTTCACACTGTGTTTATTTTAGTGCATAGCAAATCCAAAAAAATATGCTGCCACCCAGCTATTAAAGTCTTTGGAGACACATCTGCTATGAATTTTGCCTTGTTCTTTGGAAGCTGAGATAAACAATGGCTTTTGATCTACAAATAGCAACAATCATTTTGGGTAAAGATTTCCAAAGGATTGATGCAGTGATTTTTCAGAGCTTCTCTTATTTATATAGTCAGCTTTAGATTTTTCTCATGGGATCTTCACATGATGAACTGGTGAATGTGTATATGGTTTTGTAGGTGATTCCAGCTCTCAAACCAACAGCACTCTTTTCACAATGTGGTACAGACATTCAACACTGGGCACATGATACATGAGTGTACATGTGCATGAGTTGTACTACAGTTTGTGCATTTAGTGGTCTATCAGAAACAGCATCTTAACATTACACTCTTGCAGTTCAGGAGCTGTCATACCTGCGAGGAAACAGAAGAGTGAATGACTTTCAGCTACAAGGGCGAAAGCTTAGGGCTTAGAAGAGAAGAGAAGAGAAGAGAAGAGAAGAGAAGAGAAGAGAAGAGAAGAGAAGAGAAGAGAAGAGAAGAGAAGAGAAGAGAAGAGAAGAGAAGAGAAGAGAAGAGAAGAGAAGAGAAGAGAAGAGAAGAGAAGAGAAGAGAAGAGAAGAGAAGAGAAGAGAAGAGAAGAGAAGAGAAGAGAAGAGAAGAGAAGAGAAGAGAAGAGAATAGACCAGACCAGGTTGGAAGAGACCTTCAAGATCATCGTGTCCAACCCATCAACCAATCCAACCCACCTAAACAACTAACCCATGGCACCAAGCACCCTATCAAGTCTCCCCCTGAACACCTCCAATGATGGTGACTCCACCACCTCCCCAGGCAGCCCATTCCAATGGGCAATCACTCCCTCTGTATAGAACTTCTTCCTAACATCCAACCTAAACCTCCCCTGGTGCAGCCTGAGACTGTGTCCTCTTGTTCTGGTGCTGGCTGCCTGGGAGAAGAGACCAACCTCTGCCTGTCTACAACCTCCCTTCAGGTAGTTGTAGAGAGCAAGAAGGTCACTCCTGAGTCTCCTCTTCTCCAGGCTAAGCAACCCCAGCTCCCTCAGTCTCTCCTCATAGGGCTTGTGTTTCAAACCTCTCACCAACTTTGTTGCCCTTCTCTGGACTCGTTCCAGCAAGTCAACATCCTTCCTAAACTGAGGGGCCCAGAACTGGACACAGTACTCGAGGTGCAGCCTAACCAGTGCAGTGTACAGGGGCAGAATGACCTCCCTGCTCCTGCTGGCCACACTGTTCCTGATGCAGGCCAGGATGCCATTGGCCCTCTTGGCCACCTGGGCACACTGCAGGCTCATGTTCAGCCTACCATTGACCAGTACCCCCAGGTCCTTCTCTACCTGGCCGCTCTCTCCAGCCTGCCCTTTTTTATGTGTCAAAGAGCTCTCCTAATCATCACCAGTCCCTGGAAGAAAGCTCCTTCCCTTGCTGGCTCCGTGGAGGCAAATAAAGGCTTTCACTTGGTGCCACCTGTGGAGGCAGCACTAGAAGACAGACAGCTGTGCCAGGTTTGTCCATCCTTGGGTGAGGGAAGGTAGCACACCATCTTGGAATAGGTGCTACCTTGAAATCACTCTGAATTCAAGCTGTGTTAAGTAAAATGCAAACAAAAGCATTTCTTTTACAATGTATAAAATAACACTTTTTACAAAAAATATGAAGAAAACATCACCCACAGAGCCAATGCTGGCAAGATGTCTGTAACCAGTCTGCTGAATTTGGGGGGGAAAAAGACCCATCAGACATAGTCCTAGTGTCAGCAGTTTAATTAATGGCTTTTCTATACTTCTTATCTTTGCAATAATATTGTCAGTTTTGGATGGTTTTGCACTTTGGTGGCATTGTTGTGATTTATGAAAATTAGAAATTGTCTACTGCAGGCCACACACAAGTTGGTACCATATAAATTCCTGGTAAATTAAGGTTATTTAGCAGAGGACAGAGTTTTTGCAGTTCTGTGGGGGAAGAGATACTTGTTCACTCTTTCTAGGCCAATATTGGAAAAGTGCTGCAAGTACTGGAGGGGGATGTATAAAAGAGAATTTTTGGGAGTGAGATTTATTGGGCTGTGCTATAGTCTCCCAGGAAGAACAGTGAAAGCTACCCTGCTGGAAGCACTTAAAATCAGAGCTGGAGATATGCTAAGTAGTATGTGAAAAGAAACTGTTTTGCAGTGACCAAGAACAAGGTTCTTTTGCAGTTGTGGTTTATTGCTCTGCATTTAGGCCAAGTCAGCAACATCAGTGGGGGAGAGAGGACTGAGCATACAAGCCATCCACCTGCACCAGATATGCTGGGCTAAGAAAATGAAGATAGATCTTGCATTTTGGCTGTATGGAAGAGCCCAAACTATATTCTCCCTTCTGTGGCAGGTTGTCCTCTCCACCTTCTTTAAAAGCCTCATGCATGTCATGTATGAAGTAAATGAGATTTGAACCAAATATTTTTAACACAAAGATTGATTATCATAATCATGAGAGTGGAAAGAAAATCCAGAAAGAGCTCTGTAACTGGTAGTATGCATCTCTCCCAGATTCAGGGTCAGACAGATCGCTTCAAATTATGCACATTTATAACATGGATTTGAGTTTTAAAAATACATGCACATTATTTCCCATCCTAATCCTTTTACATGTCAATAAGAGCTATCAAAATATGTGCACTTTTCAGTAGTCCTAAGCTCCATTGATTAATGGGATCTTAATCTCTTAAAAACAGAGTTGTTGTAAAGAGGGGCTTTTATGTTTTGTGGCATTTTGGGATCCCTGTAAGAGTGATTCAGCCAGTATAATGATTATACCCAGGAAAAAACAGAACCCAGGTTCGATGGCATTTAGAAGATGCCAGATGTCTGTGAGATTCACTCTGATGCTGAAGACTCTTTTACTAAAGGCTGCTGTTGTTCACAAAACTGAAATTCCTTGCTTGTCTTCTAATGGAGTATCTTCCCTCCATGCCGCTCTGAGGCGTGTAATGTCCTTAAGCTGATTGCTTTCAGCCTGGGCATTTCTGTAAAAGCACTGGACACTGGAATGCTCTGCATAGAACTGCAGGGCAATTTACCTAAAATTGAACTACAGGTTCTTCTGAGAACTCGTGACACGGAAAGAGTAAGAGCATGTCATGTGTGCCCTGTCCATAGGTATTTGTGGCATAGGGAACAGACCCTGATTGGTGTCTCCAGAAGGAAAGAGACAGAAACTTGACACTGCGGATAGCTTAGAGGGCAGGCTCCTTTATTTCTCCCTCTACTGTAAGAATACAAGGCTTTTTATACCCTTAGGCAACCACAGGATTGCAGGCAAAGTTGCCCCAGTACTTTTCCATAAGCCAAAAGAAAATTATCTTAGAAAAACAGAGGGCACATTCTCACACAATAGTAACAACAGAGTGAACAACACCCCAGGTGAAAAACATGCTGCTGTGCCCTTATTTCTTTTCTGTCTAGCTCTTTACTCTTCCCATTTATCCTGAGTTAACCTGTTACAGTGTACATATAAAAAAATAACTAGCCACCTTCAGTTCAGTCCAGTCTCTTTAAATTATATTCTTGTAAACCACTGAAATAGAAGCATCTAGCTATCAGACTGGTGGAGCCTTGCTCTCTCTGGTAGAAAATGCAGATCACAGTCACAGGGAAGGAAGGAATCAAGTGGTAGCTCTCAGGCATCTCCAAGAGAAATGCTGAAAGCTGGCCTCATGGACCTTCACTCTGAACAGGGGAGCAGATTTCAGTCACTGCAGTTTGAGATTGTCATGGAAGGAGAAAGGGCTGGACACTCCCTACCTTTCCCCCTCATTCTGTGCTGACATTTTCCCTACCATTTCAGTGTATTTGATGTAGTGTTAGTGGATAATGCAAACATTTTGTTTTCTCAGCAAATGCATTGACTTTGACAAAAGGATGAGACCCAGCACTTCCAGCAGACCAACCATTCTTAGTGGAGCGTGCAGCTTGGGCTATGCCTTTGTGGTCCAGCCAAGCCATTACTGTGACTTCAACCCACCTGAGCTTCACCTTCAGCTGCTATGCAGCCCTCCTCTTTGAAATGCAGCAGCACACTGCCTTTGAAGTCTACTACAGTGTTTCTGGGATTGTGATTTCACTGTGACTTTCCAGCATTTAATACTGTTTTGGTTTGGCTCTTACAGTCACATTCTTAACTGGTGGCTTTTTTTTTTATGACTTCTGGGCTTCCTTAGTGTTGAAAACTCCCCAAAAGTTTCGATCCTGCCATGCCCAGGCACTCAGAAACTAGGGAAAAGAGACAGAAAAATCCACTGTTCCTTTTTATTCTATTACAATATGCTATGTCACCCTCATGTTTCTGGAGACTTGGTTCATTGTGTTGATACATTTGTGGTCGGCAGTGCTACTATTTACTTCAAAGGCGTTTGGCTCAGACCGAAACACATTGCTGCAGCTTTCATCTCAGGGAGACCTCTTCACAACACTTTACAAAGGTGAGGTGACCTGAAGTTCAGTACCACAGTCCTTTGGAAGGCAAAAGTCCCTTGGGGACCAGACTGTTTTGTGGTTCTTTTACAGCCTCTTAAGAAAATTCTAATGTAAGCAGGCATGAGATGCTTCAACATGTTTTGTGATTGTCCAGGCTTGGTAATGATCAAACTAAATGCAAGATTGTTTCCCAAAGGAAATTAAACAAGGAGCAAGAAGAAAGCATCTACAGCAATTTCATAGTAGGTAAAATTATGTAGCAACTTCTACCTTTTTCTTATGAAAGCCTTATAAAGGTGTACATAATGATGTGGGGTTCTCTAGGCAGCCAACCTTATGCAAGAGCTCTGCTTGGGATTCATGTTAATTAGGTGTGGACAGGAAAAGTAATGGGTTTCTGTGATGTACAGAGTCACCTCCAACCTCTTCTGCCTGTTAGTGAGAGTGGGGAGCATGTTGACTCTTCTCTCTGATGTGATGGATATTATCTCCCTCTGTGCAGCTTGTCCTTTCATTATGGTGTTGTAATAAAATGTATATTTTTATGCATTTTACTAAATATCTTGGGCAGTGGAATCTTCCCATGCCACTGTAGCTTATTTACAAAGCATATTCACAGGTTCAGTTATTCAGTTGTGGGATTTACACTCCACACGTAAAGACAATTAAATGATTCAAGCACAGATCTAACATTTTCAACACAGCAATTCAAATTGGAAATAGAGGTGCTGTGATCTGTGGGTTTCCCACAAATGGGATTCCATGGCAGATTATTTTGGTACTCACAACTTGCTCCTCTGTCTGATATCTTCCCAGATGCTCTGACTATAATTCAAGCAATCCTTGGCTTGGAGAGGGCTAAGAGGCCTCTCTCTTCTTGTGCCCAGTTCATGGTCTGGAGCTTGCTCTTGGCTTGGAGAGGGCTAGGGGGCCTCTCTCTTGTGTGCTCTGTCACTGTAGCCTCTTCTGGGATTAACTTCTCTTGGAGCTTTTCCCCTTTCTGCCTTGGTCAAGGTGCAAGGCCTGGGTGAAGTTGTTGGTCTGATAGAGCAGGCTCTTCAGCTGCTACTCCAGCAGCATTTGGCTCTTGCTGCAGTCTGGGTGAGAACTAGGCAAGTTGCCTGACTTCTTGGCTGGTTTAAATACTGTCCTACAACAATTAATACCCTTTGGTAACACAGAACCCTGATAACTGGACCTATGGGGTTGGGCATATCCAAACATGGCCAAGGGCGCACACAGTTCACAGCTGTGTTACGAAGTTAATTACACATGCTGCTTGTTTGTCTGGACCCCAGGAAGCACCAGGTTTGCGCATTCATGGGTTCCTACAAAGTTAATTACACATGCTGCACATTTGCCTTGACCATCTGGACCCTAGGAAGTGTCCAGGTTAGCACATTCTCAGGTGTTTAGCCCATTGTCTGGGCTAGGGCATGTTTGGGGATTTGACCCTTCGGGACAGGTAGCAAAAGGAATAGGAAGGGCAAGGGCAAATCTAGGATGAAAAAAGCACTGACTTAGCAAAGGAAAATGGATATGGTTTAAAATGTGAAAGATCCCCCAACCCAACAGGAACAGAAGAAATTACTTCAGGTTTTGATGTTTGGTTTCTTGTTTTGTTAGTCTCACCGTTATCTCCACAAGCAGAACAGATTATTTTTTTATCTAGAAAAATCAGTTGATTCTACTCTGCCACTTTCACTTTACCTACAGCAAACTCTGCTTGTGCTCAGTTTCCTTGGCTTCTGTTCAATGGGCAAATCATTATTTGCCAGATCTTTTGCACTTCAGTGTCCACCCAGCGAATAGTGAGGAGCTTTCCATCCAGCAATAAAAAAACAATGGAGCAGTCTATCTGCCTGTGGTGGCCAGCATGGTCCATGCTGGGCTCTTGCCAGCTGCAGTTCTGAAATGCCATGGAGATGAGAAGAATTATCTGTGGGTTGGAATTTTCCAACAGGTCTGTGAAGGAGCTTAAAACACAGAGTGTTGATCTCTTCTCCCAGGCAACCAGCACCAGAACAAGAGGACACAGTCTCCAGCTACACCAGGGGAAGTTTATGCTCGAGTTGAGGAGAAAGTTCTTCACTGAAAGAGTAACTGGCCATTGGAATGTGCTGCCCAGGGAGATGATGGAGTCACTGTCCCTAGAGGTGTTCAAAAAAGGAGTGGACATGGCACTTGAAGCCATGCTTTAGCTAGTCATGAGGTGTAAGGTAATAGGTTGGCCTTGGCGATCTCTGAGGTCTTTTCCAACCTTATTGATTCTATGATTCTATAAACCAGAAAACAGGCAATGAGTAGGTTGGTGGTTTAAACAATTTGTTTGCACTGTAGTAATTTCTTGAATAGAGTCTGACTCATGCGAGTAATCTCCTTTTCCTCTATGTAATGAATGTCTAAGGTAACGGAGCTTTACTTTTGCCTTTTATCCGTTACATTTCTTGTTCTATAAAATAGCTTTCATAACCTTCCTACTGCAGGAGGAGGGAAATGAAAAAACTTGAAAAAATCAGGCTTTTGGGCTTTTGTGAGGATACTTACTGTTTATCAGTATACAGTCAAAATGGGCTATGTCACCTACCCATAAAGTAGCCCCTTGTAGCTCCTGTTTTGTTACCTCTTACTTACTCTTGTTATTTTTGGTAGGACTTAAGAGCTAGGACCATCCTTACAATTAATGCGGCATCTGGCCTTATTGCCCCTGAAAGAGCTTTCCCTGAGCCCAGCTGTATGCCTTATATGGCTCAAACTATTTACAGAATACAGAATTAACCAGGTTGGAAAAGACCTTCGAGATCATCAAGTCCAACCTATCACCCAACACCATCTAATCAAATAAACCATGGCACTAAGTGCCTCATCCAGTCTCTTCTTAAACACTTCCAGTGATGGTGACTCCACCACCAACCTGGGCAGCCCATTGCAATGGCCAATCACTCTTTCCGTGAAGAATTTCTTCCTAACATCCAGTCTAAACCTCCCCTGGTGCAGCTTGAAACTGTGTCCTCTTGTTCTGGTGCTGGTTGCCTGGGAGAAGAGACCAACCTCCACCTGGCTACAACCTCCCTTCAGGTAGTTGTAGACAGCAATAAGGTCTCCCTTGAGCCTCCTCTTCTCCAGGCTGAGCAATCCCAGATCCCTCAGCCTCTCCTCATAGGGCTGTGTTCCAAACCCCTCACCAGCTTTGTCAAGGTCACCATCCTGTCAAGGTCCCTCTGCAGAGCTTTCCTACCCTCCAACAGATCAACACCTGCTCCCAACTTGGTGTCATCTGCAAATTTACTGATGATGGACTCAATCCCCTCGTCCAGATTATCAATAAAGATATCAAAAGGACTGGGCCCAACACTGATCTCTGGGGGATACCACTAGGGACTGTCCGCCAGCTGGATGTGGCACCATTCACCGCCACTCTCTGGGCTCAGCCCTCCAGCCAGTTCCTAACCCAGCACAGAGTGCTGCTGTCCAAGCCACAGGCTGACAGCTTGGCCAGGAGTTTGCAGTGGGGCACAGTGTCAAAGGCCTTGCTGAAGTCCATATGATCAATCCCAACTGCCCCCTCATCTTCTGATGCATTTGATGCACCTCCTAGCATCTGTCACCTCCACACTTTTTTAGCTACCTTAACCTCCCCAGCTGACTGCCAGAGGGCTGCTGGGAGAAAAACTTGGAAGGTGAATTTGTCTGAGGGAGATGCTGCTGTGTGAGGCTGATACACTAGATGGAGTAGTTGCTGTGCTGATTAGCAGACACCATCTCCCCAGTACCAGATTTCTGCTTACTCCCATGCTTGCAGCTGGGAGGTTTTGAAATGTGTGCTCGGTTATATGAAGTGAGCAGCCCTCCCACAGCAGCGCTGGGAGATTGACCTGAGCTGGTTTTGCTAGACTTCTCCTTCCCAGATGAAGTCACGGCAGGGTCATCATTGGTTTTGATGTCTTTATGTGCAAACTCATCTGTCTTTAAAAGCACAAACCTGGAGCGGGATGGGATGGTCTGGCAGTGTTTTAAATTTCCTGAAGGTCCCCTTACTTTAAAAATAAAAAAATCCATAAAATATATATTTATACAACACAAAATGTTATTATCAGCCCTTACTCTTCCCTCAGCCAAGGTAATACTGCAAGCTTGGCATTATTGGTTGTGCTGGTGAAATTATATCTCCTTGGAGTATTGATTCTGCTGTACTTTGGTTGGGGATTGCAGGTTTTGTATTGATCTGTCAAAGAAACTGCTGAGGAGTGGGCAAACAAGATCTGTTGTCTCTGTTGTTTGGGAACTGATAGAAGCTCTTATTATTCACCTGTTGCACACCTGGACATTGATTCATTATGAGAGAAGTCAGCTTTAATTAGAACCAGGTTTTCCAGTATTTGTGCAGGGTGCTTTGACCTCAATCCACAGCAAATTTGTGAAGACAGACTCTCAGGCTGAGCTGTTCATTTGTTGTGTAGTTTTCTGGAAAAAACAAACAAAGCAACACATCAAAACAATTGGCCTAAAATTGTTGTATGTGCTGAGCCTGGAGTAATGATTTTCTAAAGCGAAACTCAATGGGATCTATAAAACATGCTCAGAAATACACATCCAGACCTCCACTAGCATTGTGAATTGAAGTAGGTATTGCTTGCCTTGATGTTTTCCTGGCCTGCTAGAGATTTAGATTTGATGTATGCAGCTCTAACAGCAGATGTAGAATCTCTTGACTGGTCTGAAAGAGACTGAAAATGGGAATGCCTTCTCCCAGCCTGAAAACTCCAGCTTTAGAAAGGCTTTCCCTGGAAGCTTGGAAGAGAGGCATCACTCATTCTTTCCAACCTCAAAACAACTTTATGGCAGTAAAAAAGCTTCTGTTTTCTCCTTTCTTCCCCCCCCCCCCCCCCCCCCCCCCCTTATTCTTGGAGGAGGGGGACCTGGCTTTTGCTTTTAAACTTTATCACAGTATCACAGTATAACTAAGGTTAGAAGAGACCTCGAGGATCATCGAGTCCAACCTATCACCACAGACCCCATGACTAGACCATGGCACCAAGTGCCACCTCCAATCCCCTCTTGAACACCTCCAGGGAGGGTGACTCCACCACCTCCCTGGGCAGCACATTCCAATGACGAATGACTCGCTCGGTGAAGAACTTTCTCCTCACCTCGAGTCTAAACCTCCCCTGGTGCAGCTTGAGACTGTGTCCCCTTGTTCTGGTGCTGGTTGCCTGGGAGAAGAGACCAACCCCTTCCTGGCTACAACCACCTTTCAGGTAGTTGTAGAGGGCAATGAGGTCTCCCCTGAGCCTCCTCTTCTCCAGGAAAAATGCTCTACTAATGTTAAGTGGATCATACATAATTGGTGAGTATCAGAGATAACATCTAAGCATTCATATATGCTAGTATGTGAGTAACAGAAAGTTCTTCTATATGAAATTATAAATGTATAGACACTAGGCATATGACTAAAAGTAAGCTAAAGCAGTCTTCCCATGACAGATCCTCCAAAGGAAACATGAAAAGAACACTCTTATTAAATTATCAAAACATTTGTCAATTATTTATTCAATACTGTCTGAAGCAATCATGAACAGTGACTCAGTGAAAAATAACTGTCATTTGATAGAATGTAATCCAAGTGCTATAAAATTGTATCATTAAAGTGGTATAAAATCAGAGGTCCATGAAATTACATCTCTAAGTTTTGGTCACCTCCCACATATATGTGCAGATGAATAGAAGAAGAATGAGGAAGGGGGGGGGAGGAAATAAAAAAGGCCCTCACAATAGCTCTTGTTACTGAGGTCTCAGCAGAATATGAGCCTCTAGCAGCCATACCCTTCCAGCAACCCTCAAGCATCCACTGCAGCATCTGCAAGACTAAGAAGTCAATGCCCCCTCCCATGTTGTGGCCCAAGTGCAGGACCTGGCACTTAACCTTGTTGAACACCCTACAATTAGCCTTGGCCCATCAGTCTAACCTCTCTAGATCCTGCTGTAAAGCTTCCCTACCCTCTAGCAGGTTGACACAGCCATCCAGCTTGGTGTCATCCACAAACTTCCTGAGGGTGCACTCAATCCCCTCTTCCAGATCACTAATAAAGTTATTAAAAAGAACAGGCCCCAGTATTGAACCCTGGGGGACACTGCTAGGGACCAGATGCCAGACAGGTTTAACTCTTTTCACCACCACTCTTCGGGCCCAGCCAGTTTCTTTATCCAGTTCAGAGTGCACTTATGTGAGCTGTGTGCCATGAGTTTCTGAAGGAGGGCACTGTGGGAAACAGTGGTCAAAGGCTTTACCAAAGTCTGCTTCAGTGTGCTTCCAGAGTGATTTAGTTCTTGATTTGGACATAAAAGCCTGTGGGAGATGTATAGCAGGGAATCTGCAAGTTCTGGCTAAGCACATTAGAATGTTTGCATATTGCATTTGGCTTTCCTTTCTCTCCGCGCCCCCCCCCCCCCCCCCCCCAAAATACAAATGTGATTGTTAAATCTGTAATGGTAGAGTCTCTTTGTGGACTAGTCCAGTTCAAAAAGTTGTGCCATTTGTTAGTTATCTTCAAACATCCTCTTTTTCTTAAAGAAGCATGGCAAAATTGCTACCAACTCGCAAAGGATCTTAAAATACTAAAATGTTATAGGAGTTGTGTAACTGCAAAGAATAACCTGGCTTCATGGCTGATTTCTCACATGCATAGGCATTGACAGGATTCTTGCTTTAATTTATACGGCCTCGTTGCAACGTGTGGGGAACAGCACAATCTTCTTTTTAGATCAGCTCCATCTCTGCCAAGTTATCTTGTAAATCATGTGACAGCAGCCTGAGAGCATGTACCTCCTTAACTGGTTTTTATTTGTGCTTATTATAACCATTTTCCTTATGCTATTTTCTCCCTCCTCTATTTACTGGGCCTCTCCATGGCTTCTTGTACTTGGCTGGTAGGGCTTTGCCATCCCTGACAGCCATCACTGCTGAGCAGCCGCCTTGGCTCAGGTTGTCTGCACCACATGTGTAAGAAGCTTTTTCCTTTTGGTGCTATTTCCTTTTGGTGCTTTTTCCTTTTGGTGCAGCCACACAATCCTTTGTTTGCAGGTTGCTTTCCCAGGATTGGCTGGCAGGAGGTGAAGATGGGCTGGCCAGAGGGGATGAGTGAATGTACCATCCTCCAAAGCCAAACTATGTAATTGTTTCCAAGGTCTTCCCAAAGCAAGGTATGATTGTGCTGGCAGAGCTGCACCAGAGCACCTTGCTTGCACATCAAAGGGGTTGAGCTTGCTGCATGGACACAGGGCACCTACACTAGTGGATTACCTTGGCTCTGTGGGAGGGAGTTTTGCAATCATTGTTGCTTGGCAGTGTCCTGGTGTTAGTGTGGCTGAAGGCTGTGCTTGCCATGCAGTGAGACTTGGACAGGCTGGAGAGTTGGGTGGGGAGAAATGTAATGAAATACAACAAGGCCAAGTGTAGAGTCTTGGATCTGGGAAAGAACAACCTCGTGTACCAATATATGCTGGGGACTGACCTGTTGAAGAGCAGCATAGGGGAAAGGGACTTGGGAATCCTGGTGGACAGAAGGATGACCATGAGTCAACAATGTGCCCCTGTGGCCAAGCAGTGGCATCCTGGGAAGTATTAGAAGAGGGCCGGTTAGTAGATTGAGAGAGGTTCTCCTCCTCCTGTCCTCTGCCCTGGTGAGGCTGCATCTGGAATATTGTGTCCAGTTCTGGGCCCCTCAGTTCAAGGACAGGGAACTGCTTGAAAGAGTCCAGTGCAGTGCCACAAGGGTAATTCAGAGTGTGGAACATCTCCCTTATGAGGAGAGGCTGAGGAAGCTGGGTCTCTTTAGCTTGGAGAGAGGAGACTGAGGGGTGACCTCATTAATGTTTATAAATATATGAACAGTGAATGTCAGGAGGATGGAGCCAAGCCCTTCTCAGTGATGTCTAATGGTAGGACAAGGGGCAGCAGGTGCAAGCTGGAGCATAGGAGGTCCATGTAAATATAAGGAAAAACCTTTTCACTGCGAGAGTGACAGGACACTGGAACATGCTGCCCAGAAAGGTTGTGAAGCCTTCTTCCCTGGACATATTCAAAACCTGCTTGGATATATTCCTCTGTGACCTGTGCTAGGTGGTCCTGCTTTGGCAGGGGGTTTGACTAGACAATCTTTCAAGGTCCCTTCCAACCCCTAACATTCTGTGATTCTGTGAAAATTCATCTCAGGAAGATTCCAGAATGAATTATATTGAATGATTGGCAATTACTTAGAAGACAAACAAGTCAGTGAGTAAATGAGAGAATGTGGTGAATGCATTTGATTTTCTACTGTTGGAAGACTAAGTTGCCTATGAAAGAAAACACTAGATGTATCTTGATTTGATATATCATGACATAGAAAAGCTTTTGACACTGTTCCATAGGACTATGTTTTAGACATAAGCTAAAAAAATAACATAACCTAGATTAAATCTTCACAAAGTGCATTTACCACAGTTTGATAAATTGTTCTCAAAAATATTTATCAGTACCTTTCTGTTAGACTAAAAGGGCAAGCAGCATCTTGCAAGGGGAAGTCTGTGGCCCACTTCTACTCAGTAGTTCAGTTTTGACTTGAACATAAGTCAGAATCTGGAACTGTTATGAAGCCAGGAAAGTAACAAGCACTTTGGAGACAGCACTAGGAGCCGAAATGATCTTCACAAATTCAAGCAAAGAGCTAATACAGCTTTCCATCAGTTGGCATACTCCTCCTTTGATCTTGTTTTCATGCAACTATGGTACACAAAGAAAGTATTATCAAAATCCAGGTAAAATTCCAAAGCACTTGAGAGGTTAATCACTGTCAAATAATTTATGCTCAGTGCTAAGGTTTTGTAAGGATTTAAAATAAAGATGTTTGAAAAAATTGGTTTGGAGAAATGCTGAAGCTACATTATAGAAATTTGCTATTTCAAGTTTTCAGACTTGAAGACTGCAGCCTGAGCAGGCAAGCAGAGAGAAGAAGGTTTGAGATGTTAAGACTATGTATGATTGTGCCATTTACCCATGATGATAAACTAAAAGCAAATTAGAGAAAGGGAGTTACTGAAAGACAGCATGCCTGTGCTTGAAAACCAAAATGGGAAATGATGGAATCAAAAAGGAAACAATCTTCATTGTAATCCCATTGTCCAGGGCGACTATAGTGACAAAAGAAAGATTTCAGCTGTTAATTAGCTAGTTCAAATTCATTACATTTTAATACTTCAAACCATTAATAATACAGGTAATAAAATATTTAAAATATATTTTCGTCTAGATCCTTCTATAATATTCTGTTCCTCATTGAAGCAAAGAAACTTACAGTTCTCATCACCCTGCAATGTATAGAGAAAGGGAACATAGCTTTAAAGTACCTAATCACCTTTTATAAGGACTTTAAAGAGCTTTGTCATATTGGTCTTGAGGGCAGCTTTCCCCACACCTCCAAGTATACTCTTTGGGCAAATTCAAGCAGTATGTTCCTCATGAAACGTTATTATTTTTAGAAATAAAGGAAGCAGGATACATCAGTTCCCCTCCTACCTCTTTGTTGATGCTTTAGTATAAAGACCTGTGTTCAGAAGTTAATTACAGCATCCTAGATTGGACACCAAATAGGCACTGCAATTGCAAGTCAGTGGTATTGTAAAGGATAAAGAAAGGAACAATGCTGTAAAAATGTTGCTTTGCAGTTCTTTTTACGTCTGATTACCACTCCAGGAAAACTGTGCTGACTTATTTGCCACAAAAGGGATTAAACTGCCTCTCATGACGCCCTCAGAACAGATGCCCAGGTGAAAGGCATGTTACAATAAACAGAGTATTTTGGGTAATAGCTAAGGAGGGAAAGAAATAGCACAAACTAATTTGTCATGTGTATTTGGCGCTTCTTTAAACCTCTCACGCAATCTTCGATGCTGTTTCAGTTAGGAGGAGAAATCAATAGCAGAAGCAGGAATGGCTTCGATTTCTTAATCTGTTTGTACACCAAATTTTGTTTCCCTAAATACGGCAGTAGTCAAACAAGAGGGTATAATTTAATTGCTCATGGCTCAGTCTTTTTCAGCTGATGTTTGGTCCTTAGTCTTTTCTTGGGATGTTTTTTCCAGAATTTCTGTGGCTTCTTTGTTGCCTCCTTGGACAAATTTTCTGCTGTCTCTTCCTGCCTTTCTTCCCCAGACACACATGCTTCTGAGCAAAGCATCCAAGCGATTTGAACCAGATTTATAGCATGTTGTTGAGTTCTTTATAATACACATCTCAGCAATGGGAGCCTTTATGTTGCATTAACAGTAGCTTACCGTCTGGCTCCATGCTGGGGCGGGGCATTGTTTGAGCTGTAACTCAGAATAAAAAGTTAGGCCTATGTAATATCATATCAACATTGTTACCTGAAATGACTCTGGGGGTCCGTTTTCCTTTTGCTATTCTGGCCAGCTGTGATCCAATGAAAGTACAGCCTATGGTGATAGAGTTGCATCCTGAGCTGGGAAATATTTACCTTGTCTGTTCAATCAACAAAAGCAAACTCTCTCTAATGCATCTTTTCTTTCCCCCCAACACCTGCATGTGGCACTTCTCCAGGATGCCGATTTGGTGCGCTTTATTGATGTCAGTTTGGCTCTGTGTTTTTCACACACATTTTGCAGTACTTAGTATCATAGTATCAGTCAGGGTTGGAAGGGACCACATGGATCATCTAGTTCCACCCCCCCTGCCATGGGCAGGGACACCTCACACTAGATCAGGCTGGCCAGAGCCTCATCCAGCCTGGGCTTAAACACCCCCAGGGACGGGGCCCCAACCACCTCCCTGGACAACCCATTCCAGGGTTTCACCACTCTCATGGTGAAGAACGTCCTCCTCACATCTAGCCTGAATCTCCCCACCTCCAGCTTCATTCCATTCCCCCTAGTCCTATCACTACCTGAGATCCTGAGAAGTCCCTCCCCAGCCTTCCTGTAGGCCCCCTCAGACACTGGAAGGCCACAATTAGGTCACCTCGGAGCCTTCTCTTCTCCAGACTGAGCAGCCCCAACTCCTTCAGTCTGTCCTCATAGGAGAGGTGCTCCAGCCCTCTGATCATCCTCGTGGCCATTCATTATCAGCCACAATAAAAATGACTAGTGCTGTTCACTAGCCTCTTGCATGGCAAATACATATTTTATAAAGATTAAGATGTACCTCTCCTCTCATTGCCTTTGAGGTGCATTGAACATCTGTTGAGGTTTTTTTATTGTGGTTTTAGAAAATTATGAACCTGTGCAAGGTAAAGTGATCCAGGACAAGAGTTAATAGATGTCAAAGTGAATACAGGAATTCATGTGACCAACAAGGGTTCTGAGAGTTGAGTCACACATACACCAACAGACATACCGTCTGCACTTGAGAAGAGAAGTCAGTCTCTGACTATTAGTCATTACAAAGAAATACCCTTTGGTGCAAATATGAAGCACTAGCAGTATCTGGAGCTGTGATTCTAGTCTAACTGGATCCCTTGAGAAGGCTGATCACATGGAGGAAGTTCTCATTCATAAATATCTCACTTTGAGTCTGATGAAGTAGACACAGGGAGAAAGATGAGTGTTTTGTTTCAGGGGTCTCTGCTGGCACTACATAGACAGACTCAGTTTAGGTATGCCAGCCATGTTTCACTGCTACACAGCCCATCAGCTGAGTTCCTGCCCATGAAGGAAGAAAGTAATATTGGAAACTATATGGAAAGTCAGAGGCTGAAGTAGTAGTAATCCTGATCTTGAAGAAATGAGACATAGTTCCGTCAGACCTCATACAGACACTAGTTGCTCTTGGACGGTATATGGTTAAAGTGAATCCCTTCTATTTGGATTAGAAGTTGCAATTGAGACTGCAGCCCCAGTACAGTGATATAGAGATTAAATTCACATATAAATATAGAGAAATAGATATCTCATTTGGGAGAACACATGCAACCAGTGTCCTTTACTCTGCTTCAGTTAGGTTCACCTGCTATTCTCTAAAATATTGCAGAACATCTGGCAGCACCTAACAGTGTTCCTTTAATGGTCAATTCTGGCTGATGGACTTTATTTTTCTAATGTGCACCATGGACTACAAAACCTACCCAGGTTAACAGTGAGATTTACATGATAGTGATCAAGACCGCAGGGGAAGAGATGGTAAGGTAACAAGCTGAAGTTATACTTTCTTTAGTGGATCTTGTCAAGTGTGTCATAGAATCATAGGACTGTTGAGATTTGAAGAGACCTTTGAGATCATGAAGTCCCATCACTCGCCTTGAGCTTGCAATCCTGCCACTACCTCTAAGGCACTACCACTAAACCACAGTCCAGAGCATTTCATCCATGCATCTTTTGAATATCTGCAGGGATGGTGAATTCACCACCTCCATAAGCAGCCCGTTCCAATGATTGATAACCCCTTCTGTGAAGAAATTTTCCATAATATCCAACCTGAACCTTCCCTGGTACAAATTGAGGCCATTTCCTCCTGTCGTGATATATGTTGCATGTGAGAGGAGACCAACTCCCAACTTACTCCAACCTCCTTTGAGGTAATTGGAGAGATAAATGAAGTCTCCCTGCAGCCTCCTCTTATGAAGACTTAACAACTGAAGTTCCCTAAACTGCTCCTCATAAGACTTGTGTTCAAGACCCTTCACCAGCTTGGTTTCATTGCTTTGGACACACTCCAGCATGTCAATATCTTTCTTGTAGTGAGGGGCCCAAATCTGAAAACAGTACTTGAAGTGTGGTCTCACAAGTGCCTAGACCTGCTGGCCACACTATTCCTGATCCAGGCCAGGATGCTGTTGGCCTTCTTAGCCACCTGAGCACACTGCTGGCTCATGCTCAGCCAGCTGTCAATCAACACTCCCAGGTCCTTCTCTGCTGAGAAGCTTTCCAACTACTCTTCCCCAATCCTGTAGCATTGCATAGGGTTGTTGTGGCCCAAGTGCAGCACTTGATAGTTGACCTTGTTGAATTTCATACCACTGATCTCAGCTCATCTATCCAGGCTATCCAGATCTCTCCTCTGATTGCTTCTAAGTTATGTCTGCTTAGATTTCTGTCTCAAGAATCCAGTTACAAAACACTGCAGTCATATTTGTCTGGCTAAATATACATTGCATCATATATAATGCCTGAGTTCACACTAGCAGCTGTTTTCAGTCTTCAGAGTTTGAAAGACATTTTCATTCTCAGTGTTTGTTTGATCATTTTCTTAAGGTTGTCAATTTGACATGTAAGTGATAATTAGCTAGGTCTCTCCTGCCTAAATTTTACTTCAGCTGAGAGAGAGGGCTAAGACAAATACCAGTAAGTATCTCAAATCCAATGCACTTTTCTATTCCATTAAGTCTTTCTTAATTTATTTTTAGTCATACTACTTAAAACAACTGATGTACCCAGAATCATCCCTATTCTTAACATAAGCCTGCCCACATTGTAGGTCCAGAGGTGAAGTCCTGACCCCAATGAAGGGGAAATGTTGCTGTTGGCTTCAGCATGAGTGGGCTACCACCTGAGATCCTCAGAGCAGGATTTATTCTGTCTTACAGTTTCCCTTTACTGAATTATCCATTAGCAGACTTTAAGAGAAAACAGAAAGAGAGCAACATTTATGCCTCTCAGTAAGGTTAAATTCCCTCTCTTTTTACTGTACATGAAATTGTAAGAGAGAAATCTAAAAAACACAAGAGGAAAAGCAGTGGTCAGAAGATAAGAATAAGGTCCCAAGGTAAGCAGGGAAAATGGTTTGTAAATCTACTATATACAGTTGTTAAAGCATGATAAAAGTCTGTTGTTTCACTTCAGCGAAGATTAATTAAAACATTTTTTACATATATTCATGACACTAATGCTAGAGGGGATATTAGGTCTGACTTGTGCAAAACAAGCCCCTAAATTACTCTACTTTACTCTTTTGTTGAGCTCAGTAACTTGCGTTTGATTGTTATCATCCAGAAAGATATCCAGTCCTGATGTGATGTACCAATGGGCCAATGGCAGCCTGGTTGCATCAGGAACAGTGTGGCCAGCAGGAGCAGGGAGGTCATTCTGCCCCTGTACACTGCACTGGTTAGGCTGCACCCTGAGTACTGTGTCCGGTTCTGAGCCCCTCAGTTTAGGAAGGATGTTGACTTGCTGGAGCGTGTCCAGAGAAGGGCAACGAAGTTTGGAACACAAGCCCTATGAGGAGAGGCTGAGGGAGCTGGGGTTGCTTAGCCTGGAGAAGAGGAGACTCAGGGGTGACCTGATTGCTCTCTACAACTACCTTAAGGGAGGTTGTAGACAGGTGGATGTTAGTCTCTTCTCCCAGGCAGGCAGCACCAGAACAAGAGGACACAGTCTCAGGCTGCACCAGGGGAGGTTTAGTCTGGGTGTTAGGAAGAAGTTCTACACAGAGAGAGTGATTGCCCATTGGAATGGGCTGCCTGAGGAGGTGGTGGAGTCACCATCACTGGAGGTGTTCAGGGGAGACTTGATAGGGTGCTTGGTTGCATGGTTTAGTTGATTAGGTGGTGTTAGATGGTAAGTTGGACACAATGATCTTGAAGGTCTCTTCCAACCTGGTCTATTCTATTCTATTCTATTCTATTCTATTCTATTCTATTCTATTCTATTCTATTCTATTCTATTCTATTCCATTCCATTCCATTCCATTCCATTCCATTCCATTCCATTCCATTCCATTCTATTCTACCTCCAGAGGCAGAAAATCCACCAATAACCTTGGTAGCTTAATCACACTTGCTGTTGTGATAGATGCTTACTTTTACTTGAGAAGTGTCTATTCTCAGTTTTTCAGCCATTGTTTCATGTTGAAACTTTTTCTACCAGACTAAAAGGATTTGTTTTTTTCTTGGTGCTTTGCCCCTTATGACTCAAAACATGTTCACTTTTTGTATTGCAATGGAGGGCTAGAGCATTTTTGCTTGTATTAACCATCCTCTTCATGTCAGTTACTGAGAGCAAGGTGCTGCTGCATCAGCCACAATATGAGTGAACCACAGACAAACTGAGATCCAAAACAGGTGTTCCTTAAACCCAGAGCTTCAGTTTGGCCTCTGCCCAAATACAAATGCTGCATCTAGCCAAATATCCTGACGGTTTCAGAACATTAAAAGGTGATTGTACATTTTCAAAGCCAGAACATTGTATAAAAAGGCTTTGTAATTGTCTAGCTCAGGTGTGGGAAGCTTGCAGCCCATTACATGGCTTTTGAGTATGGGACTTCACAATGCACATATGGATACAAATTTTATATTTCATGTTATTTTCATATAATGCTGAGGATTATATCAGCCTGCTACCTTATAACTACACTCAACAGTCTTATTTTGGTTTGATTTGCCCTATTTCCTATGCCAGATTTAGCCTGGCACTCTGGATAGCAAAGGCCATTGTCTGAGGTAAGGTTTAATCGGAGCTCATTGCTGTTTCCATAGGAATACTAACTCATCTCAATGCACTTGTTTGTGATATTTAAAGATAAAAGGAGAGAGGTTATTTCAGTTTGCTTGACAGAATTCACTTGTGTGAGCAATATGTTATATTAATGCATGAACACCCACGCCAGGGATTGTAAATGGCTGTGCAGGCCTTGTAGCCTGTTGCCCAGAATACTTACCCAATTTTCTATGACAGAGAAAAATATCCCTTCTGCACCTTCCCATATCATAGCCTTAATCCCTTTAGTAGCCATTTGCTTTTTCAAGTAATTTCCAGTTCTGGGAGACTGTAAATGTAAACAGAAGTGCATGTTCTGTTTCTGAGACCAAATACTTGACAGTTGAGTAGAAGATCTGTGGCAGTTTTGGATCCATACACTTGCCTACTGTTGCAGCCCCACCTGGGACTTTGTGAGCTGGTACGTGACAAGCTCTGAAAGTTTGATTTCCAGTAAGAGGGGAACATGGAGGACTAACCACTGCTCAATTTGTGTGTGTCCATGTGCCCATGAGAGTGCAAGATGAGGCTAGAAGGAAAAGTGGTACAGAAGTGATGTCTGACTAAGATGGAGGAGACAGGTGCAGATGAGTCTGAGACATGGCATTTTTACCAGCGCATCAATTAGACCTGACGCTGAGTGGATTTAATTGTACTCTGAAGGCAGCCAGCCTGGTTTAAATAGTAGTAATAGCCTGAAGCTATTAGGCATGTTGTTTCTAAGGCTTCCATTGCCAACTGTGCAGCTGTGCTCATGGTGACACCAGCAGATATTTAATATAGATTTACTGTTGGTCATGTTAGGGTATAAATTGTTCAAGCATATCCAAGTCCATGAAATCTCTAAAGATTTACAGACATAAATGGGCAGTTAGGCATGTGCAAACCTGCCTGGTTCTATATCAGGGTCAGTGGGAAAACTAAGTGGGAAAAACTTGTTTCAAGCCAAATACAGATGTTTCAAGCCAAATACACAGCACACCTCTTTCTGGATATGAGTTCACTTGAAGATTTACTTAAATAATCAAGCATTTGGAGGTGTTTTTCTTGTCCACACTTTTATCTCCTGCTGAGCACCCCTTTTCATGATGTGCTGAAACACCTCTCTTGACCTCTCCCCATGTCCCTGCTTTCCCTTCCTACAGGCCCTGTGCCTCCTCTCACTCAGCCCTGTCACTCTCTCTGCACTATACACAGACATATGTCCAGCCCTTTCCTGCTCCCTCTGAAAACCCATCTGTGCTGTGAAACTCTCCACCTACAACTACTACATATTGCTGTTTGGATCCTACTCTTTTCTTGTTTTCTATTAAATCTGTTGGCTTCGGTGGTGTTCCTTCTCCCCATGCAGCTTTTGGCAAGAGTCAGAACCTCTGCATCTGGCCTGGCTATTCAAGGCTAAAGTCTTCCCAGGGAACAAAAGGCTCCTGTTGCTTGCTCAGCAAAATAAAGCATTCTCTGCACTTAAAGCAGCATATTAACAGTATTTCCAGGTTAAACCATGGCTTCTTCCCAGAAAAAGAACATCTTTGTTACTCCTCTGCTTTAAACTCTTGTGCTTCTCTGAGGTGGGGAAAAGACATTTGACAAAACATTCTCCTGGTGATGCTGGAAACTGTTGCTGGTCTTAGGGAAGGGTTCTGCTAGAGGTCAGCTCTGCCGTGTGCTGGACCCTCAGTCCTAACCCAAGGAAACATATTCCCTATGTATGGTTCAGCACTTCCTCAAGAGGCTTTCACTTTTGCTTAGCAATTTTCCAGGAAACGTGAGAGGAAAGAGGGTTTTCATATACATAAAGCACAAAGAACACACTGGTAACAACTTTGTATTTATAGTCAAGGATAATAATCAAGGATTTTGGTGTGGTTTACAAGGTATTCTTTTGCAGTAAGTGCCAATCTTTGTTACTGACTGAAAAACTGGGATTTGTCTGTAGCAGAGTCCCAGATCCTTTGCTGCCACCCCTGTGCCTTCAGAATGTCCTTCCCTCCCTACCTGTGAAACCACTTCACCACTGGTGGAGGGAGAAAAGAAGGGTACTGCACAGAAGGAAATATCTTCTGGAGGGCCACAGATCTCTTGCAGTCAGCATGGTCATGGTCCAGGACTTGGTGGATGCTTAAAACAATTGCATGAAACATTATATTTAGAGTGTTGGTTTTGACTATACAAACCCACAGCATCTAAAAACAAGTACAGCTTCTCCCAGAGACACCTGTATGATGGTTTCTGTGTGGGAAGAAACAGACATAGTGAAAGGGAAGTGAAACATTTTGCCTGAAATGGCATCTTGTGGTGTCAGATCTTAGCAGTGACAAATCTGCGCTGAGCCAAGCCACATTTCACATTTTCTAAATGTGTTCTTAGGCATCTTTGTCATGACTGGAAACAGCACAGCTGAAGCTGTACTTCAGTTCTGTGGGTTTGTCCACTCCAAGTGTTTTCAATAGCTGGTCACTGAGGTCTCTGTTTACCCTGCTTGCTTTATTTATTACTTACCTGGGCAGATTGCTGTGCCTCTGTGAATCCTCATCGATTTTCCCAGGAGTGAAATGTCATTACTGCAACCGGCTGTGTACATCAGGTACATTGAAGAATGGGATAATTAGGGTTCTGTGTCATTAGTGATGCTTCTGATGTGCCTCATAATGCTTTCCTCTCTAGGAGGTGGCGCTGATTATCTGAGTTAGCTGCTCCATTGACTCTTAGCCCTGCACCACTGGAGTCTCACGTAATCTCCCCTGTATTCATCTTCACACAGCTCAGGTGTGGGGATTGAGCACAGAATCATAGAATCAATACGGTTGGAAAAGACCTCAGAAATCATCAAGTCCAACCTATCACCCAACATCTCACGACTAACTAAACCATGGCTCCAAGTGCCACGTCTAATCCTTTTTTGAACACCTCTAGGGATGGTGACTCCACCACCTCCCTGGGCAGCACATTCCAATGGCAAATCACTCTTTCTGTGAAGAACTTTCTCCTCACCTCAAGCCTAAACTTCCCCTGGTGCAATTTGAGACTGTGTCCTCTTGTTCTGGTGCTGGTTGCCTGGGAGAAGAGACCAACCCTCACCTGTCTACAACCTCCTTTCAGGTTATTGTAGACAGCAATAAGGTCTCCCCTGAGTGTCCTCTTCTCCAGGCTAAGCAACCCCAGCTCCCTCAGCCTCTCCTCATAGGGCTTGTGCTCGAGAGCTCTCTCTACATATTGCCCTTCTCTGGACACGTTCAAGTGTCTCAATGTCCTTCTTAAATTGAGAAGCCCAGAACTGGACACAGTACTCAAGGTATGGCCTAACCAGTGCTGTCATAGTACAAGTCATTTCCTGTAGGAGGTCAGATATTGGAGGAGCTTGCACAAAATCATTTAGAAAGTGTGGGTTAACAGGGAATTGAACCCAGGTTTTAAGTGCCTATGACGTACAGAAATGTAAGCCAGGACCCCCTCCTAGGTGAAGAAAACTGGGATGTAGTTTGACAGAGTATGAGGCTTTGGGAAGGGAAATAGAGAGCTTTGGACACTGCAGGTATGATCTTCTGAGTCCTTTCTCAAAATTGCCCTTAAACAGAGTGAAGTATTTTGGTGTCATGCAACTATAGACTGTGATGGAGTTGTTCTGTACTTACAAATTAAGAAAGTTTCTGTTTGGAATATATGTACATTTAACTTTTAAAGAACAATTGCAGCCTGCTGTTCAACCCCACCTAGTATCAATATCTTTCTTGTGCTCATGTGCAGTCAGGGAGACATTGCTTTAATCCTGTACTAAGTGCATCTGATTGTACGCATTTATTAATTTCTATGTGCTAATCTACCTATAAGAAAAAAAAAATATTAAAAATGTATTTTGTAAAGTTCTTTTTTTGGAAGGTCCTGGTGAGTCATTTTCTGTTCAAACAGAAGAGATTTAGGGCATATGTCATATTAAGTTTCTATTTATAGTTAGCTTTCAAGAGTTAATAAATGGTTACCTCTCATACAGCCCTGATGAAGCACCCAAACTCAATGCTGGTTTCCTATATCTGTACCATTGCCTGGTGGCTGCTCAAGTTTCCCACACCAAGTGAAACTCAAAGCAATCAGACAGGATTCAAAAACAGTCTCTTAGCTTTAATCAGCAGAAGACATTTGTATACTTGCTAGGATTTAAGATACTGAAAGAGTGGCGAGGTGTTGGAGCAGGCTGCCCAGGGAGGTGGTAGAGTTGCTGTCCCTGGAGGTGTTCAAGAAGTGTGTAGATGTGGAGCTTCAGGATAAAGTTTAGTGGTCATGGTAGTTGGGTTACATTTAGAATAGAATAGAATAGAATAGAATAGAATAGAATAGAATAGAATAGAATAGAATAGAATAGAATAGAATAGAATAGAATAGAATAGACCAGGTTGGAAGAGACCTTCAAGATCATCACGTCCAACCTATCACCCAACACCACCCAATCAACTAACCCATGTAACCAAGCACCCTGTCAAGTCTCCTCCTGAACACCTCCAGTGACGGCGACTCCACCACCTCCCCAGGCAGCCCATTCCAATGGGCAATCACTCTCTCTGTGTAAAACTTCCTCCTGACCTCCAGCCTGAACTTCCCCTGGACTGGATGGTCTTAAAGGTCTTTTCTAACTTTAATGATTCTGTGAGTCTACCCTGCAGGGATTTTGTCATCATTCCCCATTGTTGGTTGGGTTTAGTCAGACACCTCTAGGCTTTGCAGCTCTGCAGAGCCTCACTTCCAAACCAGGTGTCATGACCCAGTGTCCCAAGACAACCCTGGACAGCAGGAGAGGTCATGCTAAGATTCAAAAATTCCCTTGGAGTAAATAAAAGTGAACTGACATCAAATGGCTGATGAATCGGGTTTGTTAGAGCCAGTGAAAGCTCTTGGTAATGGACCAGAGCTGAAGGAAAATGGGAACATAAAAGGGAGAAGAGAGAGAGAGAGAAGGTATCACCACTCCTTGGATCCAGTGAGGATAAAAATACAAGAACAGTCCCAATTCTTGGTGGTCAGTGTACATTCCTGCAGGGTCTTCTGTGGTAAATACACCATGGACCCTGGAAGTTGTGTCCTTTCAGGGAATCTCCCTTTTATGCAGACAGCTTCTTTTTCACTTGATTGACTTAACCAATGAGCGATAGCATCGTGGCACAGAAGCACAATACTCTGGTCTTCCCTCCCCAGCAGTCTGCCAGTGCTACGCTACATCCTCCAGGTCTCTCTGGGACCTGGGAGGCTTTGAAGACCCACCAGGAGTCCCTGCTTTCTCTCCTTCTCTCCAGGAACACAGTGCTCTCCAGGCAGCTACCCTCCACAGAGAAGCTGAAGAAAACTGGTTGCTTCTCTTGGGTGGCCGCTTCACAGCCCCCAGTTTAGTGCTCCTATGCAACTATATTTCATCAGATGCACATTAACCAATTACCTAAATTGGCACATTAATCAATTGTCATTAACAGATACAGAATCTAGTGGATGAATAAGCTCCTTATTGGTAATTTTTAACCCTTTGTATCAGTGTGATTGTAGCTCTCTGTAACATGTATTAATGCAACATGTCTGTGATAACTTCTATTTTTATAAGCTCTTTATAAGCCACTTATAAATAGAACCTTAATATGAAGTGTGACAGATTTCTAATCTTTAGTCTCTCCTTAGCCCTCCAACTGCTTCCTTTCTGGAAACACAGAATATATCCAGTATGTCCTAGATATTCTCCATTCTTGCTGGTGACTTTAGCTCCCAGCCATTGATTCTCTCCACTTCTTAATCAGTGTAAATAGATCAGTGCTGCAACTGTATTTTTATTTAATGTTTTAGAAGGACAAATAAGATCAAAGGGGTAGGGAGGGGGGGATAAATAGAAAATGTATTTTGTTGCTGATGGGATGCTGTGAGGCTGAGGGTGATTCATGACAATGTAATACAGATGCAAAACTCTGTGTGGTATTTGTGTGGCATCCAGTACTGTACAAATTCACTCCTTCACCAAAGTCAGTGTGTTTATGGTCTTCTTTTCACCACTGGGCAAACACTGTGGCACAAAATGCTCATTTAGGGTTATACAGCAAACCGTTGCCAAAATGGAGGATGGAACCCAAATTTCCTGGGTACCCTTCAAGTGCTCCTTCTGTTCACGTTCTGCTGCCAGGGGAATGATTTTTTAAATGTGAAAATAAAGTTGTTTTTTTTCATTTGTAAGGAGGAAACTATAGAATTTTAGAGAAGGGGAATCTTTATGAGTCTATATCGGGGTTTTTTAGGTTGTTTACTTCTATGGGGAAAAAGCCTGTGCATCAGCAGCTCAAGTGGTATGGAACATTTGGAATGCTTGTTCACCTCAACATGTGTCATTTACATTTTGTCAAGTCTGTTCCCTCCACCATCCCCTGTGTTTTCACTTTGACTTGAAAGGAAGTAAAGCCCTGTAGTTACTTTTCACCCTTTCCTTACATTCAGCTATGAATGTTATAATAATTAATGTTGCCAGGCAATTAATATATGGACATGCATTTGCAGACAAGCACATCTGCTGTGTTTTTCACAAACCATAGGGAACATCAGGTGCAGGACTTGTAGGATTTAAAGCACAGCTAAAATAATAGCTGCAGATTGTGATCTAACATAGCACTTTCTCAAACAGAGATCCCTCCCTTTTTTTTTTTTCCTCATTAAAACTTTTGCTGTTACATCACTGATAAATCACAACCCTTTGCTCTTTTCTAAATTTTATTGAAAGTTTTGCTTTCCTCCCCATTATAGCCATCCTCATTACAGTTATTTTTGCTTTTCAGAAACATATATTCAATATTATAGGCTTGGAGTTCTTTTGTTTTCTCCCTGAAGAGGTAAAGCCCTGGGGGATTTAAGTATCTACTTGATAGGCTCGCACAATCCTAATCAGCCTATAATGGAGCTAATGGCTGTTTGTCATCCTTGGAGATATAAATTTCCTGGTGATGTCTGCTGCAGTCAGTGCATGAAGTATGCTCTGACTGCCAGCAAGGTCTAATAACCGGGAGAAGGGCAGCCAGCTTCATTAGTGAGAGTGAGAGCGTGCCGACTGCTTTTCTGGAGAACTGTGCATTTTTGAATACCGAGAGGGGAAAAATGGATAATGCTGGTAAGTGAAATAAAACAGATCTGCATCCTTAGCGGAGCTACGGGATTTGTTTCTATCCTGTCTCACTTGCTGCAGGAGATGTGTTTCTTTAGCCTTTGTGGCTTCTTCCTTTTTGGTGTCCTCTATTAGAGCAAATTTCTATGTGTAAAATGTGACATACTTAAGTTGTTAACCCTTTCGTAGTCTGCTTTTTTTCTGGTTTAAGTCTGTATTTCCTGGAAATGTGAGCCTAAAACTGTGACACGGGATCTGCCTTTTTAAGGTTTGCAGTGTTATTTCAGAAGCTGTATGCAGGAAATGTGGCAGGATATACTGACACAGTATATATGCATATAATTCAGTTGGAAATATCACTCACGGATTGCAATAGATGTGGATGGGTAACGAGTAAAGTAGGCAATGCATCTCTCTCGTATGTCTTGTTTAAAGCTGTCTCTGTAGTCTCCTTATAATGTCTTGCTCTGTTTTATATTTAGTACACAACACATTGAATATATTTGCACTTTTTGTTGTTTTCTTTGATGTTCCAAGTTTAGATCATGCATTTTCATGACAAAGAATGCACTTTGTGGTTTCTAAGGAGGCACACACAATACCTACGTTGCGCCAGTTCATTATTTGCATTTCCTATTTGCATTACTTTGTAGCATTAAGCAGAGCAAGAAGAGAGCTGTTTGGGTTAGATATTTTGCACATTGCTTTGACTGCTGTAAAACTTGAAAATGTCAATGTCTTACTGATCTGTCAGTTTTAGTACAATACATATTAGGACACAGAATCTGCAGTAGACTCAGTGCCCTTTGAAACCTGCTCAAATCATCAGATTTGTCTAATGTTGACCTTAAAAGTGCTGATCACCTCTAGAGTGTGTGAAAAAAATGTATTCTGCAGTAGATATCAGTGATGATCCTATATATATATATATATAGCTTAAATGTTGTGGGTTCTTGTAAGTGGGTTGTTTTGTTTTAATAATAGCAAAACTCTTGCTTATGTCTGCTGAGCTGTCCAGGTCAATCTCATCTCAAGTGTATTGCTATCGACTAAAGCAATGTACAGATTAAAGGGTCCTGCTGCTTTTATGTCTGTAAAGTACAAGATGACAAATAATAGTAATAAACAAGTTTTTTGTCCAGAAATGAGAACATTGGCATAATGGAAAAATTACATTTCTGGTACCCATGAACTTAAAAATTGACATTGTGAAATAAACATGAATAGGAATACTCTTTGCACTCAATATTTTGGCTAGCTTTCAAGAAACCTTAACATAATAAAAGATGATGACTTGTGTTTAATATTCCATGATGAGGCAGAATTTTCTGGTCAGAGGGGAAGAATTCCTGTTCTCTGGTACGGTAGCCTGTGGCCGTGAGATACCCTGGCAGGCAGTGCTAATTCCTCTAGGTTTTTACACTCCTCAGCCTGAACAACTAATACTGTTGAAGTCTTGACAGAGCTATCACTAATCCAGGCATAAGAATCTGTTCTGGAATGAGTCACATTTATTTTAAAAGCCAGTTTTGGAGGGGTGAAGAGGAAAGTTAGTGTCTGAAAGATAAAAAAAATGTGGAGGTGAAAATAAGTAAGGCTTTGCTCTCTGCACAACTTTTCCAACTACTTTCAAAGCTTCTTATAACATGTTTGCTGAATAACTCCAGAATTAAATTTTTTTCATGCTGAAACAGTGGCTCATACTCAGTACCTTTTAGAAACCAGTTGAAATTAGATACAATAATTCTTTTAAAAGGAGAATTAAAAGCTAGTTGTAGAAATACCCTGAAACCAACCCAGCAACAGATGGAATTAAGCTTTAGTGAGGACAGCTCAACAGAAAGTAAGGCCATGCTGCAGCTTCTACTGTGGTTACCAGTGAGTTTCTTGTTGCCTGAGTCAGGCTGGTCCAAACCTCCAGCAAGCTTCCGTCCTATTTGTAGTGTGGGCACACTTCCTTCTCCAGGCAGCTCTACCAATAGTACAGCCACTTCCATGCTTTGAGCACCGCAGAGAACACTTCCATTTCCAAAGACCCTACAGGGAGCTAGGTAAACACAGCTGGATCTGCAGAGATATTTTTAGGGCTCTTAATCCCTAATTGCAACCAAATGGAGTCGGGTGCCAGCACGGGTACTGTGCATCTGAACATCTCTCTAGATCTGCTCTGTGCCCTCTGACTGCTACAGGGATGCAAGCACACCTTTGAAAACCCAGGCAGTATAATCTGGGCACTTAGAAGATCAAAGAGACAGGAGCAGGAAATTTGCAACCATAAAACTAGCTGCCTAATTAATTTGCTCTTTTGCAGCTTGCCAATTGAAATGTAAACATGGTGATGTATACAAACTGGATACCTGCCTGAATTCTTCCTGGAGAGATGCTAATTCTGGCAATACAGAGCTGCAGAATATTAGCACATCTGCAGGTTTCAGCCACCGAGTGTTAGAAATAACAAGTTGGTTATCAGTGTCAGTGAATCAGGCCTTTGTTATTAAATTCATCATGCTTTCAAAGAGACTTTCAAAGTCAGACTATGGATAATTGTTGGTGAAAACTCCATCTTCTGCTCTCCATAACAGAAACATCTCTGTAATTCATCACTCTTCTTCTGTGCCATCATCAAAACAATTTTATGGCCCAAATTGTTATTTAAAAAGCTCAGTGTTGCTATTAGGTTACCTGTGTGCACCTTTTAGCTGTTTCAGCCTGTGCTATTTTGTGGCTTTAAGGAACAATATTTTAATTTCAATAGTTCTTTCCTTTAAATGTTAGATTGCTTATTTTTAATCTGTGTACTGAGACAGCTCTACATAATCATTGTCTCATGTGTTCTTTTAAAAGCCTTTCCTGGAATAACAATCAAATCTTCATCCATTTGTGTATGGCACATCAGGACAGTTCTAGTTGTAATTTTTTTTTGCCTATTTTGGCATCAGCTGTTTGTAATGGGCTGGCTGCAGGTATTGAGCCACAAGGCTGACTGCAACTATGGACAAGAGAGGACAGTCAGCAGCCCTCCATCACATTCTGGGCTCTGGCTTTGCTGCAGAGGTCTGCTTTGAACCAGACGCATCAAGCCTGGTGACAGAAATGACATAATAAAACTTGTTTTAAAGAACCAAGGAAGAGCTGGAAATAACTCATGGGGGGGAAAAGTGAATATGAAAGTAACAAGAAACTTGCAGTAGCAGGAAGAGAGAAGCTGCATAAACAGGCATGTTCCCAAGTGGTGCTTTTTAGAGGGGATTTCACATAAGAAGGAGTGAGATTAGCATCATCCCTTCCCCTAGACTCCTAGTCAGCCATGCAGACATGCATCTCACCTTAAAGTGGATAGCTCTCACAAGTGCATTCATACTCAAGGAGCATGCCCACACAAGGTGCCAAAAGTGTGTGTGTGGGAAGGATCTCATCAGGGTGAATGGCACCATAGTGAGGTGGCGAGTTGTGCATACTATACTATGGGAGGACCTATTTCATGTTTCTTGGGGATTTATATGACTTCTTTGCACTTGGAATATAATTTCAGCAGTAACGAGCTAGCTGTAGTTAATCGTTACCCTAAATTATGTAGGTTTTATAGCTGTGACAGCAGGTTATGCCTTCCAATAAATAGTTTGTTTTAAAGGGGCTGGGTGTCTTGTATATTGAATATCCTATTTCTGAGGAGTATCCAAGTAGCACAACTTCATATTTGTCCAGTAGTGAAACTTGGAGCTTTCCATTGAAGCAAAAGTATTTAATTTGAGGCTTGAAATGTCATGGGGCAGGAAAAATAACAAGTGTCAATTTTTGACTTCTTCTGCATGATATCACCTGTCACAGGAAGGATAAAAGACACAGAAAGTTATCTGTTAATGGTAATTCCCTTGCTTTTTAAGTAACTGGTCATGCCTTCATAACCGTCATTGCCTTTCAGTAAGTCCATAGGACTTATTTAGCAGCCTTTAAATTTAAGAGTGCTGGGATTGAATGCTGGTTAAGGATTTGACATTTGTAGTCTCTTACCTGAATTCAAGGCAAACTGGGTGCATTTGTTTTTTAAATGTAGGGGAGAAATACATTCACATGTTTAGAAAAGCAAGCTGGGAAGTGGGCTTGATCCTGGCTTTCTCATCAACTCACCAGTGCCCAAAAACCTGTAATGTGGCTCAGCTGATATGTGTGAAGAGTTAGGCTACACACCAATCTATCAGTGTGGTGTAAGGTTCACTTGTTGCCCTTAAAGGGCTGTGAAATTCTTTGGCCATCTAAGCTTAATATGGGCTCAGTTGTCCTTATCAATTTGGAAACCTACTGAAACTATACCACTTGAAATGGAGACAATGGCACTGGAACACCAGGATTGTCAGCTCTTGGGACACAATGCCTAGTCCAAACTCCACCATCAAAATCAATTGCATCCTGCTGGTAACTCTGTTTTGATCTTTGGTGATACTTTGCCCATGTTCTCCCCAACAGTGTGAAGGTACTTTTGGAAAGAACAGTATCTCCTTTCTCTCCATCCTACTTTTATGTGTAAGTTTAGTCATGGGCCTTGCAAAATCTGGCTATCAGTGATGCCACTTGGACTTTAAGTTGGTTTGTATGTCACGTTCTATATATGACAAAGGGATTTCCACATAGGCAATAAAACACAAAGCACTAATCAACTCTTTTATACTGTATTATGTATCTTTATGTGTCTCCTATTTGCAGTCATGGCCTGAGTTGAACCAAATGCTATAGCATGTCATAGGTTACTGTTAGAATGTTGAATTTTTTCTTGTTGTAATTTTAGAATGGTAATCATGGCTTATGCCTCTTTACCCAGAAGCTGGAATGGTGTGCTTATAAGGCCATGATCTTGGAAAATACTTCTATGAGGATTAAATTTCCTTGTGATGTTGCTGCTTCCAATATTATTTTCAAGTCTGTAAGCATGTAGTCTGGAATAATTCTACAGGACCTTGCACTGGAAGTAGCAAAATACCATGTAGGACTAAAACAATGATGCATTTTCTAATGCAGTGATGGTTCAAGCTGTGGCTGCACTGTGCTGACACGCTCTCATGGTATTTTAAGCAACTCTTCCAGTGACTACAATACTTCTTACAAAGAAGTGCCATGAACTCTGTCTGTTTTGGAGAGATAGCATAATACAGATTTTATTTTCTAATAAGTTTTGGTACTGTTTTCTATAAAAAGCTAGCAAGCATCAGACCATCAGGTGCTGAATTTGTGCCTTATATTTACATTGTACTGGTTGTGTATTCTTTGACCCTTGTTCTGGGTGCTAAGTCATCACTGCCACCAATGATGAAGGAGCAGCAAGTGTTGTGTATCGAAGCAGAAACCCAAATTTGACAGTTATTGCTTCCCCACACACTTTTATCAAGGACTAGACCGTAGTGGCTGGAGCTATCCATTTTGACAGCATGAGGGAGCAGTCTGGTGGAGGAAAGGTTGTATCAAGAGAGGCCCCGGTGCAAAGTGCTCTGGGAAAAGCAGCCTGCTCTCTGGGGGCTTCAAACACCTCAAACTGAGGGGGCTGGAACTGATCTGCTAGGGAAAAGGCAAGATCCTATGACCAAATAGCAGGTGGCTGATAATAAGGATCTAGTCTGCTGCTGCTTAATCATCATGCATTGTCTCTAGCTGTGAGTGTTTTGTTGCTTAATTGTGGGGTGACTTGCAGGGGTATTGCTGTGGGCACTAAAAGTAGACTCCAGGAAATTTTACAAAAACTTCCCACACCCCCACTCCCATCTCACTGTTCCAACATTTTTTAATATTTTCACCTAAAAAGTGTATGAGACTTGTTCCTAAAGTATAATTGGAAAACTTAAGTAGCTCGGGACTGTAAGAATACCTAGCAGTCTTCTTCCAGCAGACAGAAGTACATCCTAAATAAAGCAGCTGAGCTGTTCTCTAATTGCTCCTTCTGGAGCATGGGAGCTCCAGGGCCAAAGCAGGCATCTTCAAATGGTGCCCTGTGGAGAGGCAGTGTCAGAGGATTTGTCACCTGGATTTGTTCTCCCACACCCAAGGAGCCATGTGTGTTTGGCTCTGAGCGCAGCTCAGCACTAGAGGGGATGTCCCATTTGCTGTTGGAGGTGCCAGAATAAAGAAGTAGCCATGTTCATTTCAATAAAACTGCATTTCCCAACCCCCCCCTTCAGATACTGGGAGATGGAAGCTAATGTGATTTGTACTGACACCAGTAAAAAAGCATCCTCTCCAAGCACCTTGTGGGGGCAGTGGTATCAGCAGTAGGACTTCTCACAAGCAATAGAAGTAGGGATGATGTTTATGGATGGCTTCTTTGCTCCCTGAGGAGATAAACTCAACCCAGATTTGACCAGGAATGCAGTATTGAGTTGCTGGGAACATATGGCTCAAATAATGGACTTGAGTGCAGAATTACATCCAATTTTCAAATAAAACAAAAGGAGAAGCTCAACTAGCCAGGGCCAAATATTTGCTTAATCTTAAATTGCTTGGCACCACCTTTCCTTTAAGATAACTATCAAAAATTACTGTGATTACTTATTTCCCAACTAACTGTATGCTAAAATCCCTTCAGATGTATTTCTGAGGAGCAACAAAATATTTCTGTCTCTGTAGAGAAGTAGACACAATGGGAGACAATCCCAGAAGCAATCTTTTCCTCCGTGGCTTCACCATGACTAATGGAAGCCTTGCACACTGTAACTCAAACACAAATATGACAGCAGCTGGTATTTCCACGGGAAACAAAGTTGTGATCAATTCATCCTAGCTCTAGCTCCTGCTGACTCACAATCCCCTTCTGTCTTTCTCACTGGGACTTGCCTTGGTCCAAAAACCAAGGGGTATTTCATTATGGAGCTTTGCATGGTAACCATGTGGAGAGATAAACTGAGAATGGAATGGAATGGAATGGAATGGAATGGAATAGACCAGACCAGGTTGGAAGAGACCTTCAAGATCATCGCGTCCAACCCATCAACCAATCCAACCTACCTAATCAACTAAACCATGGCACCAAGCACCCCATCAAGTATCCTCCTGAACACCTCCAATGATAGTGACTCCACCACCTCCCTGGGCAGCCCATTCCAATGGCAAATCACTCTTTCTGTGAAGAACTTTCTCCTCAACTCAAGCCTAAACTTCCCCTGGTGCAATTTGAGACTGTGTCCTCTTGTTCTGGTGCTGGTTGCCTGGGAGAAGAGACCAACCCTCACCTGTCTACAACCTCCTTTCAGGTTATTGTAGACAGCAATAAGGTCTCCCCTGAGTGTCCTCTTCTCCAGGCTAAACAACCCCAGCTCCCTCAGCCTCTCCTCATAGGGCTTGTGTTCCAAACTTAAGCCAGCAGAAAATGCATGTTGCTGGGAGCTGCTTATTGACATTTAGACCATACTCTAGCATTGCTTTGCTACAGCCTTACTGTCAAAGGAAAGGGTTTGCTAATGTAGGAAACCTATGGAGTTCATGTGTCTGTGTGTGACAGAAAGAGCCTATGTATTTTAGCTGCTTTGTTTGTAGCTGCGGTTCTTATATAAGCTTTCTTTTTCATCTTTTTTTCTGGTTTTTTTTTTTGTTTTGTTTTTTAATATTATTAAAATAACTAATATGACACATTACTCTGTTTAAATTTCAAGTGAAATTTGGCAGCTTCTAGTAGTGGCATAAGGTTTAATTGCTCTTGGCATTTAACAAAAGAAATGCAAACAAGAAAGATATTAAAATGACAATTTATGACACCTCATGTAACACTTTTTACAATGGATTTTTTTTCATGCATTTCTAATACCCAGACTACTCAGCCTTAATACCACTGTATTTACAGTAACTCAGTATTCTAATGGAGACATTCTGCATTGTCAGGCAATACACAATCAGCAGTTTTCAGTAAAGAATCTGAAAACAGTTCAGCATTAGTTCTGTGACACAAACTTACACATGCCAGGCAACTTAAAATTGGGGCAAATATACTGCCCTTAAGTTGGGAAATAATTAGAGCACAGTAAGGGCAGGTTGCCAAATGTAACTTTTAAACTCCTTAGTTTGTATCACTCAGCATGGTGATTGTGATATATTATATGGCTCTGTAAGGCATAAGCATGTATTTCCTACAGAACTGCTTAAGCCTTCGAGTGATTCCTGCAAGAGACTGAAGTGGCTGTTTACTTTGGCACATGAGTCTTCAAGAGGCATAGAGCACCATGGAATTTAGGAGCAATGATAGTGTTGGGGTTAAAAATGGGAAGGGGAAGCAAGGATAGAGTTCACCTTTCCCACTTTTCCTACAAAACTCAGCAATGGGGTTTTTTGTTTTCTCCTTCAGCACTCCACAAAGGCCACATCCATGTAATCAGTGTCATGCAAGAGAACTAGCTCTGAGTATGCTGTATGGTACAGAGCCTTTGGCCCAGCAGACCTCAGTCTCAACCAGTAAACAGCATAGTCACATCAGTACTGGTGGCTGCAGTCAGAATGGTTAGCTGGCGTAAGTTAGATGTGATACAGTGTCTTAAATCTGCATGGCATCTAGCCTGGGACACTGTGATGTTAACTGAGGCAAACACTTCAGAGCCCAAATGTGGCCCTGGTTTTGGAGGCGCCATCCATGCTGATGAGCTACCTGTCTTATTTAGAAGCAGAAGAAGGTTGCACAATGCCAAGTGAGGGCATGTTGGCAATTTCCAAGGTTAGATATATTGTCTAGGTAGTGGGGAAAATACTTTCTTAGTTACAAGGGGCAAGTTTTGGGGCCAAATTAACTGTGATGAAGACATGAGCAAGAGTTTGAAGTCCCTCAAGATGAACAATTTACTTTTCATTGTCAGCAGGATCTGAAGGTAATGATCATTATATGATTTTATTGTCCTCCAGTTCAAAATAACATATCTATTAATGTTCATTGTTTTAGCTCTGGGTGGTGATTTTTCAACATGAATACTAAAGGAGATGGAGTAGCTGTACACATAGCTCTTCATTTTCACACAAGTTTTCTGTTATGTTAGCAAACTCTCAAGTTCCAGAAGTGTTGTGTATATTCTCTAGTACTGTAATTCAGGAAACTTCTCTGTTAAATAGAGTGGGAAGGCATGATATTGGCAAGGTAGATGTACTGCTCAGCACCATTTAGAGCCTTGTTTTGAAATGCTGAAGGAGGGAAAATAGCCAGTGTTATTTCCATCTTTCCACCTAGAATGTTCCCTTCTACCAGGGAGGAATAAGGATAGCAGCAGGGTCTCCTTCCTCTCTCAGGTGGTAGCCTGCCTCAATCTTTCTTCTACACTCCAGGTGAAAAAGCTAATGCTATGCCACTTGGGTAAAGGGGAAGTTTGTATGGCTGCTGTTTAAGAGCACTTTTCTTAGAGAAGAGTTTTTCTGCTGCATTAGTAATGCTGAGCGTGTCATGTCTCCCACTGCCCATTGTGACAGTGAAACTCACTGTTAACTGTTGTCTACCTGAGGTAGCGGCTTGCTAATTCAGGACTGGCTGAGGTTAAAATTCCCCTAAGAGAAAGTCCCCCATCACTGCTTGCAATCTTGAGAGCAAATTTGCATTTTTTCATCTCGTGGAGCATATAGCTTCCAAGTGGTAAAGTTTGTGCATCTCTTCCAGATGCAGATAGGATCTGCAGCTGTTTCAGAGGACTAGCCTTGGGGTAAAATAAGGTGAAGGCTGATGTTAGCATCATTTCTATAATCAGCATGTAACTACCCTTTTGTAGCACCACTGCCTCTTTGTCTGTGATCAGGGGTTGGACAAGATGTCCTTTGAGGATTTCTTCCTACCTGATGCATTCTATGATTACCCTCCACTCTGCCTTTAAGCTCTTTCCCCAGATCAATAAGTGCTACCTCAAGTAGTACACCAGACTGCTAATGGAGAAGAGGGTTGACACTATCATGAAAGACAGCTGATATGTGCTTGCCTGCAAAAGCAACACAAATAAACTTCTCAACACATTGCAGATGAATCTGTGTGACCTGTTCTTTTCTCTGCTTCTGCCACACCACACTTGTGGTCTCTTTGCCTTTTTACAGCTTATCAACAGGCACTTAAGTGCTCATAGGATGCAAAAGTGGCACTTCACACAGAAAAGCCTCTATTGCCTGCTACTGTGTTGGATTGTCATGATAACTCCTGTATTACCGTTTACTTTCACAGTCTCACACTGGTCTGCACACTCAGCATGAACCTGTATCACTGCAGTTTCTTCTCTCTCTCTCTTTTTTTTTTTTTACATTTAATTTTCTTCTGCTCATTTTCACAGTCTCAGTGTATTATGGGCAGAATGAAAAAGAAAAACAAGTGTTTTGACAATACTTGTAGCTTGGTAACTGTAAGGCTTTCCTGTGGCTTTGCTGAGGAATTTGGAGTACTTATTTTCTGTGCTTCCCTTGGTTGTGCTACACACTGTGCACCAGAGCTCCAGTTCTGCAGCTGAAGCCATGACAGTAGGTTGCTGTGCTCAGATCCACTGTTTGCCTGAGTCTTCTGTTTCAGCACTGGTAAAACAGCATCTGCATTGCTGGTTTGGATGGCTTTCACCATGGCTCATCCATTGGTTGTCTCCTACACCTTAGAAAGAGGAATGGATGAAATCCTAACAGCAGTTTGGTTTCTAGAAACACAGAAACAAAACTGTAGGACCACTCTTACCTGTATGTGTCTGGGCTGCATCTCAGCAGAGAGAAAAAGCAAAGGAAGCTTTGATGAGCTTCAAGATTTCCCTCCTAGCCAGCTCCCTGGTCACACTGTCAGAAACTGGAGTTTCTTTACAGCTGGTAGAAAAGGACTTCCCATAGTTGAGAAGTGGTCCCTAAGTTATTTCGGATTTTGCTGTGTCAAGGATGACTAGCCCAAGCTTTTTACCATCCTTAAAAAGCATATCAACTCTTCAGCATTGCTCCAGACTTTTTCCTCTCATTTCAGTGAACATTACATGAAATTGAATTCTGTTAGGTGTTCATTTATAGAACAAGCTGTCTTTTCATAATGTTTTGGGATGGCTGCGTCACATTCTTAATGCAGGTCAGGAGGCATTGCAAACACATGGGAGCAAAAGTCTTTCCCAGGCAAAACAGCACACTCTTGGGCACACGGAGGGCTGACCTCTGTGAATCAGAAATGGGTGGTATTCAGCCACAGCACACAGCCTCTGGAAACTCTATAGTGCTTAGGGACACTATTGGAGATTAAAGGCTGGGCTAACTGGACCTATATAGGTAGGAGGGATGCAAGGAGGGTAGAGAGTAAGAGAGGTCCCAGCCTGCTGCAAGATATGTGAGTATATAGTAGTGGCAAGGCAAAGCACTAAGAGCAAGCTGCAGACAGTTGGCTACAGAAAGGCACAGAGCTGCCATTTGTTTTGTAGTCCAGAGATGAGGCTGGCAGATTTTTCTGGGATTCTGTTTGTGGGCTCAGAATCATTCTTCTTCTGAGGGTAACCAGATAGGGCACACAATGTACCCCCTCAAGTCTCCCTTATGAGACAATTGCATGCTGTTAAATAACTTATTATTAATCTGTGTTGTAACAGTTTTTAAAAGGAGCAAATTAGGTAGACTGGTAATCATTAGCTGGTGAGTCTGACATCAGTCCCAGGCAAAAATATGAAACAGATGATACAGGGACTGAGCCAGAAATAATGGAAAATAATTCCAATTAGCATGGGTTAGAGGAAAAACAGGTTTGAGGGAATTATTTCATACAGCTATCTTGCTGCATTAGAAGATGTTTGGCTTGGTTCTGCTGTGTAGAACTTGACACTACACAAACCCATTATGTATCAAATGGGTTATTCTGTGCCTAAATGCCAGGCTCCAAAATACATCAGGCATGATTCAAGTGGTATCCAGGAAGAATTTCACTCCACGTAGTATGGTGCTGCTAGCATTGACTAGCAAAGAAACATTAAACTATTTTTAGGCAAGGAACCAGCATCTTCAGTATGGACAAATGAAAGACCATGTAATTGGGGGGAAGATTAATTAGGTCATAGTTACAGATCTGGAGGCTCTGTGTTGAGAAGCAGTGATTTTGAAAGATACTTGCAAAATAATAGCATTATGCTGGAAGCACATGTTCAGCAGATGAGCTCTGACCCAGAGAGCTAATGCACTCTTCAAAAATAGTTGCAGCATTGAAGGATGTTGTCTTACTCTGGTTTGAGCACTAGAGTGACTGTTTCTGGAATATTGGGTAATTTTTGGTGTCCCACCTCCTCTTTGAAACACCCAAATATGGACAGAATTCAGGAAAGGATTATAACAAAGCAATCTGAGTCACTGTGAAAAACAATTTTCTTAATATTCTGAACCACCTTTGCACTTCACCCCAAAATCCATTTGCAGCTTCCTAACTAAAATAACCCTAGAAAGAAAACTGTCTCAATGTTTCTTACTGGCAAATCCTAATTTGGCCTTCTTCACTCCCACTTAGGAGAAAGTATCACCAAAGTCTACTTGTAAAGGTGCATTGTTGGAATAATAAAGGCTTTGTTTCCACTGGAACTAGCTGCATTTCCCTTAATTGCCACCTTTTGGACACTACAGTATGGCAATGCTGACACATACAAGCCTTGGCTACCCTGCCTCCTCAGCAGGAGAAAGGCTTGCTGAAATGCCTATTATACTGGTTTTCAGTGCAAGTGTAGTCAAATGAAAGATGCTCAGTTCTTTCTCATCATCCCAGAGTCAGCACCAGCCAGGGTTCCTGTACGATGCATTGACTCATGTTTCTTTTATGTGGTAAGTACTAGTGAGTGGGGCTGGTGAGGGTAAGCCAGAACCAATTAAGTCATTTGTTTCCACTTGCACTGATGGAGGGCAGATATTGGCACTGTTACAACATCTCTGAGATCAGACAATATCCTCATTCCTTGGTGTTGCTGTCAGCCTGACAGCATAGCTGGAATTCATACAGGGCTGCAGTGAAGCTCGTGTCTAAAAACTGCTTTGGTGTTTTGCCTAGTAGGAAGGGTTCACTGGCTGAGTCTGGCTCTTTAAGAGGCAAATTACTGGAGGTGGTCTTCATACTGCAAGGCAACAGTTTCCAGTCTTTCTACCACTGCTTTATGCAGATGGTGTGTTTTTCTCCTCTGTATTCTAATGCCAGATGGTTTTCCTATCTTTTATTTATTAAAAAAACCCATCAGTGGGAACCTTTAAGTCCTGTTCTTCTTCAGTTTATGATGTCTTTCTTTAGGTGGCATCTCAGGATTCAACACTGCAGGACAGCCCCTGCCAGGATATGCCCTGTGGGATGAAAAAGCTGAAGGCAGTAGAACAGGTTGTAGTGAAGGTTAACATTGTCATTGGAACATGAGACCATGGGCTGCCAACTCCAGGTGCCTAAAATAACAAGCGGTTCATTAGGCCATAAATAGTAATGCAGATTACTGATGAGGGAACTCATCTATTCTACTCAGTACCTTCTTAAAATGCTGAAGCACTTGTTTTGCTGAAAGGAGGACTATAAAGAAGAGGTCAGGCTCAAGCCACCTAGAAAGAGATGCCAACACTGTTTTGTTCTTAATTCAAAAGCATCACCAGTGTTTCCCCCCTAATCCCATCTGGCAGGACAAATACTTATACTCTACCACCCAATGTATCTGGTTGTTTTGGCCATTGGAAAGTGGGAGAAGTAGGATTTAACTCTTTCAGGCAGAAAAAGGGATTGAGTCAAGCCCCCACCCCAAACTGTTTTGCATCCTGACCGAGCTACTGTGCAGATGAGCAGAAAGGTTCCCTCTAGCTAAATGCCAGTCTTGTGCAGGATTTTATCTGGAAAGAGAGCCCCTGTAACACAAATGGCAAGGTACCTTGCTACCCAGCGCTGTGCTGTCTAGGCTCATCTCTTGGGATCATCTTCTGAGAACCTAGTATCACTTCAAGAGTCAAAGGCTACTGAAAAAGTACAGTCTTCAGGATGCTTTGAAAGGACAGGACATCATTTATGCAGCTATGTAAGTGCTAACATTGCTATGGTGTAGATAGCTGTGCTGGTACCCCTAAATGGATGATTAGTTACCAGGGATGAAAGTTTCCATGTACAGGTGATTTTGGTGCCTGTGTGGTTGAGCAGCAATGAAGGAGAGAGGTAGGGACTATGGAACTGAGCATTTGGTGATCCAACCACATTTCTGTTAAGGGCTTAATTTTCACATGGCTACCTTACTGCCTTTGAATTTGTGCCTGTAGCAGGTCTGAGATTTTCTTTACACTGCAGCTGGTCACATCCCATTGAGAACATTGTTTCAGATACTCGGTGTTTTCAGGATGAATGTGCTCCTCCTATACCTTAATTCTCTTCTGAGCTGCAACAAATGGCAGAAAGGACTTTGACCATGATGGAAAAAGCTACCACACACAACATGTGCTTTCTTCATAGTAAAGGGAATGGGAGCCAAGAAGGCAGGTCAGGGTACAGGCTGCTGTTGTGACCTTTTTCTCACATTCACAAACAATGCCCTATTGTGGTGTTGTTTCCTGTAGATGATCTTAATAATCAGCGAGCAGCAAAGCAAGAACATGTGTTCAGGTTTTCTAGATTGAATTCTAATGTAACAAAATGTGCCAGCTTTTTAAAGGATGATCAAAAATGCAGAAGCTGGCCAAATGGATAAAACTGAGCACATGGTATTTGGCTGTAACTCCCTCTCGAAACTTGGAGACTTCCTGGAAGAAATGGATCTCATACCTGAAGATACATGATGCTTGCTTTCTTTTCAGATATTCCATGATTTGGAAATTATATCCATACATTTCTTCTCCAGAAAGACATAGGCTGATGTTGGTAGTAGAGATTTCATAAAGTCTTGATTGCAATTATAATAGGGTAGCATGGGACAGGATTTTTTGTGTAAGGGAAAAGTCTTGGTACAGAGCCTCGCATGGAATGTCAGATGATACAAATGCTTATCAAGTACATCACCAGGGAAGCCAGAGAGACCTGGAGCTCCTGTGTGGCCACATCACTGCACACAGTTATTTACTGCACAGGCAAGTTGGTGAGATATTAAGCATAAAACCGATTTTCGGTAAAATGTGTTTTAGTGAATTCAGTGAACAGCACCAAAAAGGAGTTCAGTTCCAGGCTATTAGCAGCAGATTAATGATACATGCACATAAATGTTCTGTGGAGAAGGTTGTGTTCTTCATATTCTTGATTTTCTTTCGTCCTTTATATTGGCTCAGCTTTTAATGAGCATTGACCTGGGAGCTACACAATGTCATGATGCTTGGAAGGTTTTATAGTCAGAAAGGTGCTTCCAGTCAGACAAATTATGTTCAATGTAGCAAGTCTAAAATAACTTCAGAAAGGGTATGGATGTTTCTTAAGTGTTATGGTCCAATAACCAGTGTTACTAGACAACTTACACAAACAAAAAAAGCCTTGTGTGAACTGTGGATCCACTTACCTTCCCTGAGCTTAGTGAACTCGCAGGGGACAACAATAAAATCACCCATTATTTATCATATGATATGGAAATGCCAGATTTGTATAGGGTGCTTGCACCATCATTTTTCACCTACTAGTTTAATAGCAGAATACCTTAAAATTTGAATATTTCATTTCCTTTCTATTACACTGGTAAATAGATCTCTTTGATATGCCTTCCTTTCTGTACCTCTTCCAGCCTATGGACTTGAACTGCACAAAGTCTCTCTGCTGGAGCTCCTATTCAGGCTTCTAAACATTTTGTAGGATTAACAGGATGTTTTAACACAAATGTCTGAACACTGAGAAAGTTTCAGTGGTGTTGGCCACATAAGAAAATGTGTCCCTTTTTACCTGGGTCAACTTTCAACTGACACAATTTTAGCCTATCTATACACAGGCATGCACGAGTCTAAATACATTCACTTTATAATTGATTTTACTTAAATTGATTCAGCTCTTGTCCATAGACATGACCTGCCTTGTGAGGTCGTGATTCAGCAGAGTGGTGAACAAGGGTTAAGTCTCTGTGCCTTTGAAAAGAGTTAACTTTGATTAGCTTGAGCTGCAAAGATCTGACCCTTGACAACATAATGTGACTTTAATCACACTTTGACTTGGATGAAAGCCTGCCCGGATCCGGGTGTAATATCCCATGCAGAAGACGTTTGGGTTTTGTGGAATTCATCTACACAAAATGAGGGTGGTCCTGTTTCATCCCTTAACCAAAAGATGACAGTGATTTCTCTTCAGGGCCAATTTCAAAAGGAACAACTATTTTCCTGGTATACATTAATAAAAGAAAGGAAAAAGAAAAAAAAAACAAAAGAAAAAAAAAACAGAGAAAAAGAAAAAACAGAGAAAAAGAAAAAAAAAAAGAGAGAAAAACAGAAAAGAAAAAGAGAAAAGGAAAAGGAAAAGGAAAAGGAAAAATGAAAAAGAAGAGAAAGAAAAAAGAAAGGAAAAATAAGGAAAAGGAAAAATAAAAAGGAAAAGGAGAAAGAAAAAAAGAAGAAAAAGAAGAGGATTAAAAAGAAAAAAGGCACTGTCGTTGTTTCCTAAACAGTAATTCTACATACTGTACTCTGATTTATGGTCAGCATTTCAGGATAATGGGCATAGAAAGCACAGGACACACTTCTGAGTCACATAAGTACATTCTTGTAAAACATTCTCAAGGTTTTCAGCATGTCTCCAGCAATGGATCATTAAGTAAGAGGAATAAACAAAGAAGGCACAATCAACCTGACCTCCATATAATATGTTTAATGACTGCCAAGTACATTCATAAATTTAGAGGCACTGGGGTTCATCAGCATGTGTGAATATGTTCATACTTACTGTGCAGTTCGTGGGCAAGTGAAGACTCTGACATCTTGGTTGTATTTTAAGAGTTTAAGTGAGTGGGATCTGTGCTTGAGAATGCTTAGGACTACCCCACCCCCAACCTCCCTCCTGGAACATCACACGTGTAGGCAAGGCTTTATACAAACTTTTGCTTACTGTTTTGGGAGAAGTTAACCATTTACAGTAGCACACAGCTAACATGCAAGGAATTGTCTCAGTTTTCTAGACAGGGCACCTGTTTAAAAAGATAAATGGAGCAGGTATGGGTGTCTTATGTGGAGTATCTTTCTTTTTCTCTTCTTAATACCATTCAGACTTATCAAATAAGCAGGTCAGCATTTGCATACTCCCATGACAGAAAAGTACTACACCACATAGCACAGTTCTCTAAGCAACTTACAGAAAATACGGAAACATAATGCCAAGCTGGATTTTGTGGCTCATAGCATACAACCAAAGGCATCTGCCTGCAGCTAGAGGGCTCAGCAGATGCTATTTGCATCCTGCCAGGCACTCCTGCATGGCATGACACCTTGCACCACCCCAGGTTTTTTGAGGGTGCTTGGCATCTCAGAGGATTCAATGAGGGGCTTCATGGGCAGGTCATGCTTTTTGGCAATATGTTATTTTCTTCCTTTGGCAATGGATCTTTTCTGTTGTTCTCCCCGGTTTGGGGGAGCTGATTTTAGTAGTAGACCCCTTATAACAAGGTGCCATTGGGTGAAAAATGAAGGCACAACCCCCACTGCCATATAGCAGTGAGATTCCAGAAATGCAGAGAATCTCAAAAGTCCTCCCAGAAGTCCTCTATTACTGCATTGTAGAATCCCCAGCATTACAGAGCCTCAGAGTGCCTGTAACAGAAATAGTCCCAGAAGCCCTTAACAGATGAAGCAGCTAACAGAAGTCCCAAGCATATCCCTCACAGCAGCCGTACACCAAAGACCTTGCCAGAAGTAGCCAACTACCAGAAGCAGAAGTTCCTAGCAGCCCTAAACCTCCAAGCCATTCCTAATCGAAGTCCCTAAGCAAAGAAGCTATTGCTCAGTGGATGCTTATATACCCTTTGTTATCAATCCATTAACCAGTAAAATACAGCCACATATATAAGCTAAAAATCTGTTCCCAATAAGAGGTGCCAGCATACCAAGGAGGTAGCTATTGCAGCATGTTCCGACCAAAGGGTGCCAAGATGAGGATGTTTTTCTTGGCACACATGGAATGTTATTGTTTTACTCTATGCAGTGTGCTAAGGAATTGGTCAGCTAAGGAATCATGCGCTCTGCACATGCCCAGCAGCTGCCCTCTGAACAGCGGTTGCAACACTTCTTGGGTTAATTTTCTTCTGCACTCAAATACTTCAAATAAGCACTGTAAAATTATGGGTAATTTTCCTCCCAGTAAGTAGCATACCAGTTAAGGTCTTATTACTGGCTCTCCCAACATCAGCTTTGCAGCTTCTATACAGGAATGTAATCCAGTGAGCCACAGAACCATGAAAACATCTAATGTTCTATTTCTTTTGAATGGATTTTCCTTACGGACAAGTCATCTTCCTGGGTATTTCTGTGCAAGCTTCTGTCAGCCCAGTTTAATTGGATTGTAGCTGAAAACAATAATATTACATTTATGTTAGCTTTAAAAGTCTCTCTATATTTTTCCCCTCTGTAGCCCATCTGGCTTTAATGCTGCTGAGTTTTAGTTTAATGAAATTTGTTAATTTTAACTAATGAAATGTGCTGCATTAATGACCTACTGGATTAAGCAGGAAGTTAGGAAAAAAGTGCAATATTGATGTTTAGTCTTGGTAAGAACACTTTTCATGAAAACCACATGGCACTGCTGCTTTAGTTCATAGAATTGTTTTAGTTTCCTTATGTGTGGGTTTTGCAGCTGAATGAACCTGAGCTAAACAGACCTAGATCAGCAGAAAAAGCCCCAGCAATAGTGCGGTTTAAGTATGCTGGTTTCTCTGCTCAGCAGGAAGCAAACACTTGAGAATTAAAAAGCAAACTGATACCCCCAGATAGACATTTGATTTAAGCAGTTGCCATGTAGAGACCAAATGCCATGTGTATGGGAAGAGCTTGAGGCAAAGCTCACCAAGCTTTCTATCTCATTAAACACAGCCTTCTCCAGGGGTATGTTTCATAGTTTCATAGTTTCATAGTTTCATTCAGGGTTGGAAGGGACCACAAGGATCATCTAGTTCCAACCCCCCTGCCATGGGCAGGGACACCCCACACTAGATCAGGCTGGACAGAGCCTCATCCAGCCTGCTCTTAAACACCCCCAGGGACGGGGCCTCGACCACCTCCCTGGACAACCCATTCCAGGGTTTCACCACTCTCATGGTGAAGAACCTCCTCCTCACATCCAGCCTGAATCTCCCCACCTCCAGCTTCATTCCATTCCCCCTAGTCCTATCACTACCTGATATCCTGAGAAGTCCCTCCCCAGCCTTCCTGTAGGCCCCCTTCAGATACTGGAAGGCGACAATTAGGTCTCCTCGGAGCCTTCTCTTCTGCAGACTGTACAGCCCCAACTCCTTCAGTCTGTCCTCATAGGAGAAGTGCTCCAGCCCTCTGATCATCCTTGTGGCCCTTCTCTGGACACGTTCCAGCACCTCCACATCCCTCTTGTAATAGGGGCTCCAGAACTGGCCACAGTACTCCAGGTGGGGTCTCACCAGGGCTGAGTAGAGGGGGAGGATCACCTCCCTCGACCTGCTAGCCACACTTCTCCTGATGCAGCCCAGGATCTGATTGGCTTTGCGGGCTGCAAGTGCACACTGAGAGCTCATGTTGAGCTTTTTGTCCACCAGCACCCCCAAGTCTCTCTCCTCAGGGCTACCCTCCAGCCAGTCACTGCCCAGCCTGTATTTGTGCCTGGGATTGCCTCGACCCAGATGCAGGACCCTGCACTTGCTCTTATTGAACTTCATGAGGTTGGCCTGTGCCCACCTCTCCAGCCTGTCAAGGTCCCTCTGGATGGCCTCCCTTCCCTCCAGCGTGTCTGCTGCACCACACAGCTTGGTGTCATCAGCAAACTTGCTGAGGGTGCACTCAATGCCACTGTCCATGTCCCCCACAAAGATGTTGAATAAGACAGGTCCCAGGACTGATCCCTGAGGGACTCCACTTGTCACTGGCCTCCACTGGGACATGGAGCCATTGACAGCCACTCTTTGGGTGCAGCCATCAAGCCAGTTCCTTATCCATCTAGTGGTCCACCCATCAAACCCATGTGTCACCAGTTTGGAGACCAGGATGTGGTGTGGGACAGTGTCAAAGGCTTTGCTCAGGTCCAGGTAAACGACATCAGTTGCTCGCCCCTCATCTATGTTAGCAGGTTACTAGATCAGAATTCCCTTACATCATATTGGCGAGGGTGCAAAACCTGACCCTTTGTAACTCACCCCATCCACAGCAATTTTTGAGGAAGAAAAAGCTGGTGGGTCCAGTGCACAGAGATCCAAGGAGTGACTTTGGAATTTTTTTTCCCTCACTGCCTTGTGACCTAGGGAGCAGCCACTGTCAATTCTCCTGCATAGCTAGGGAGCACCCAGTTCCTGGCTGAGCCCAGGTCTGTCTGAAGACCAGCAGGTAGGTCTCACCACACACGTTTGGAGACATCAAGCTGGAGGTTTTGGGTTTTGGTCTGCCTAGCTGAGAGAAACAGGCTTGAGCCTTCAGGGGAGCTGGCACCAGACCTGGCAGAAGAGAGGCAGCCTGAGTCAGTGCTCTCCTAGTGCTTGTGTATCTGCAGCCAAACAGACCCTGACAAAGCTAGCAGGGAGGGGATGTCACTCCCCTGTGTAATGGCTTAATGCAAGTGTTAACCTACCTGCTCCCCCAACACAGAGCTGAGGGAAAAGTAACACAAAAAGCTGAAGACTGAGATAAAGAAATAAGAATGGGATAACATAAATGCACAATTATCTTAGCTAATAATCTAATTCATTTAGTAATACAATGCATGATTACCTTAGCTTAGCCTATTTGCAGAACAAGCACAACAGAATACAGGGGGAAGAACCCAGCAAATCAGCATGAAAGAAAACCAGTGTGCTACCTCGCTCCCACTCATCTCACCACCCTGCCTGCAGAAGGAAGCCAACCCCTGAAAAAAACCTGCAGAACCCAGAAGCAGCAACCAGAACAGAAAGCCTTCTATGTCACAATCTGAACTTCAAGCCCCATGATACTTTGCTACAGCCAGCATGTTCCTTTTGGAAGCTGGCATAAGGCAGGATGGTATGAATAGCAGCAGACTAAAACTCGAGCTATGACATCCTGTTAAACGCTGGAGAATTCATGTGTCAGAGGGGGATGCTCCATAAGCTCCACTCCCAAGGAAACCTTCAGCTGGTGTTTGCACTTTATTGTGAGGTGAGAACTGTGAGCAAAAGCCACAAAGCTGCAGAAAATCCAATCTGCATAAAAGCAGAAGATTCATTTTATGCCCTTGATTAAGATACTGGTTGTGGGATTTTCTAATGAAATAGCAAAGATACAGGCCAAGCACCATAACTGTAATCGTGGTAGGTGCAAAAAGGGGTTTTTCCATGATAGAAAATTGCCCAGAGCCAGGCCAGCTTCCTTGGAGCAGTTGGAAGAAGCAAGCTGAAAACAGCAGGAAGAGTCTGCCAACGAGGAGTATAGCTGAACAGAATGCCCTCACGCCTTTTGTAGCACCCTCCCTCCCCCACATCACTCCAGATGAAATATGGAAATCCTACCTCTGGGATAATAACTGGATAGGACCAGTGAGAAGTGCTTGCACGCTGTAATAATAGATTCTGTATAAGTGCTGCAGATGGAAAGTGGATATTGGCTCAGTATTTGCAAAGTGGGAATAATATGCCTGGTCTTGCAGAAGACCATTTGGGGAGCATGGTCCCAGCCCAAGGAAAAGAGAACATGTCTACCACTGGCCCTTTATTCTGTTGCTCTGCAGACACTGATGAATTAAGTGTAGAGTGTTGTGCTGTGCAGAGTAAGGGGAACAGACACAGGGAGGTGTCTGACATATATTTTGAGGTGTATTTGATATGTAGTGCTTTCAGATTCCAGTTGCATGCTAGGGGTTTTGGCCTCAAATCAATGTTTGCATCTGTACCATGTGTCTCTGAAACAGCAGTGCTTATTTTAAAGCTGGTTATGAAAATAGTTTCCATTATAACCCCTTGTTTTCACATGATTATTTTATTTTATTTTATTTTGAAAATCCTCTTTTGAGTCAAAAATTTCCATTCAGTATCCTTGCCAAATTTGAAGTTTCCCCTCCCCTTTTTTCTTAGGCTTGGAGGAAGAATCTTTCAGATGTTCTTGAGTCATGAGAGAGTGGAAAAAATGCATTTTCCCAGTGGGGTGAAAAAAAAAAAAGTCCCATATTTTCATAGTAGTAGAAACACAGGGGAAATGAAACCGAAGGCCAACACTGGTATCTTGGTCTACAGATTTCTATAGAAAACCAGCTTCATTGGGAATTACTTTGATTTTGCAAAGGCAGAGATTATTCTGAGTTGGGACAGTTAATCAGGCACAGGTCCAGGTTTCAAACTTTGCTGTCATTCAGGATATTGTTTAAGGTAGTGTCTTTACAGCTGCCCATATAAAGAGTAAAAAGTCGCTCCCCTGTGGTCTTCTGCTCCTCAGAGCTAATTATAGTCCAGCAATACATTTAAATTCATTCTAAAATCTGACTGAATGAAGAGGAGCTAGATGAACAGTTGTGACAACTTCAAAACATTTTGTCAGTTCTCACTCAGGTCAGCAAGAGCAACTGGATGTTTTGAAGGCACAGACAGGTTTGGGCACGTTCAAAGGGCCAAAGTGCCTGATAGGACATGTACACATGAATGGCTCAAGCAACCAAAAAACTTCATTCAGTATGCCTGCTAAATATTTTGTTGGTATCTTTTTTTTATGTCCTTCACACAGACTTGGAAGCAGCTGTGCTATGTGTAGTTATACTGAATTAGTCAATAAACAGAAGAGGAAAGAAAGATGTAGGCATCTAACTGTTACGCTGATGACTTCTCCTGCACCCCTGTGCTGCTTTCTCTTACTGTTTTTTTTCCTGGTGAGAGCTGCAGATGATATACTAATAGTAATTCCCTATCACTTTGCTCTAGAAGATGTGAATGACTGTTGAGCTAATGGTACTGTTGTGACTTTCGGATTCTCATTTTCTGGCTTTTATATAAGTTTTTGCTACATAGCCTGCACATTTCATTAAACCTGTTGCTATCGTTCAAAACCTGCTCTAAATGTACATTCACTTGGCAAAGGCATCCAAAATGATGTGTTTATTTTGCTTCAGTGCCAAAAAGCAGTGATTCATTAAGGAGCTTGGAGCCATAGAGGGAAGGTCTCAGCCAGCAACCACCACACGTGCCCTGAAGAGCAGAAAGCTGTGTTTTCCTAAGGAAAATGGTTAGTGCAGCTGGACTAGTATCATGGCTGACTTCTCCAAAGTGTGGAGGTACTGCTGACAGGCTGGAGGGCACAGAAGGTCCGCTGTATAATTGGGCTTTGAAGCAGCAGCAGCAGCCAGGAAGCATCTGAAGGCTGCCATTAAGCCCAGATGGAAGAGAGAAAAAATGTCTAAGAGCTGGTCCAGCTGGTAGGAGCCTTTCCATGAAATGATGAATTAGGCAGCTCCAGTACTTTGACCACAGCTGTGGTGACCACAATCAGAGGTGCAATAGTCCTTGTGAGAAGAGGTGTAGGAGGAAAGATGGTGGTAGTACAGCTGCTTTTAGCTGTACTACTTCATTTCCCCCATCACATCATGGGCTGCATCAAGAGAAGCATATCCAGCAGGTCGAGGGAGGTGATTCTCACCCTCTGCTCCACTCTGGTGAGACCCCACCAGGAGTACTGCATCCAGTTCTGGAGCCCCTATTAGAAGAAGGTTATGGATATGCTGGAATACGTCCAAAGAAGGGCTGTGAGGATGATCAGAGGGCTGGAGCACCTCTCCTATGAAGACAGACTGAGAGGGTTGGGGCTATTCAGTCTGGAGAGCAGAAGGCTCCAAGGAGACCTTATTGTGGTCTTCCAGTATCTGAAGGCAACCTACAAGAAAGCTGGTGAAGCACTTATTAGGGTGTCAGATAGTGATAGGACTAGGGGAAATAGAGCAAAAATAGAAATGGGTAAATTCAGATTGGGTGTTAGGAAGAAGTTCTTCCCCACAAGGGTGGTGAGATGCTGGAACAGGTTGCCCAGGGAGGTGGTGGAAGCCCCATCCCTGGAAGTTTTTAAGGCCAGGCTGGATGGGGCTCTGGGCAGCCTGGTCTAGTGTGAGGTGTTCCTGCCCATGGCAGGGGACTTGGAACTAGATGATCCTTGAGGTCCCTTCCAACCCTGACAATTCTATGATTCTCTGCTGGGTACACACCAGCTTCTATCAGTAAAGGCACCAGTCCACTCTGTTTATTGGCACTACTGATACTAACTTACAGCAACTAAAGCCTTTGAAAATCTGGCAGAAACCTGACTCTTGAGGAACACTGTAGTCTGGCATGTAATTTTTACACCATTGCTTACTTCTTCCCCAGTGGCTTGAACTAGGACAGGCAGAATGCTATTTATAATTTTTAATGTAGTCCTTTTTGTCTTTCATCATAAATCTGGAACCCTGGACAAAATTGATATCTGGTGACAAACACATTCTTGATTAGAAAATTTGTGAGGGTTGTTTTCTGCCTGGAAAAGAAAAGCTGCCCTGTATTGTCACAGTGCTGCACAGCATGGCAAAACACCACACAACAGGAGGTGCTGGGATCAGGGAGTCAGTATGAGGCACAAAGGAAATGATCAATTATGAACAACATTACCATTGAGGGTTCTTGTTATTAACAATCATAAACATGTAGAAGAGATCTTGAAAATTTAAAGATTAATATTTAAGCCAGAGATATGTAGCATTGAAATTGGGTTAGGTATTGGAGTGGGACCTTACAGACTTTGAGTAATGCATCATGCCATCTGCTGGGGGTTCTTCTGTTTTTTTCAGGAAAATCTGGTCTAGAGTTAGAGGCAAAATGTGATCCACTATCCTTAGTGCTCTAAACAAATACAAAAATTAGCTTTTTCTAGCATTGACTGCACAGTGCTTAGCCCCTTTTAAAAGGAGATCCTTGCCTTGAAGAGCATACATTTCTTGCAGCATATTAATTTCCAATAAATTCAAATTTATAAAGCCCACCACTGTTAGAAGTGTTGGAAGGGTGAGAAGGGTCTGATTAATCAGGATCTGAATCTTTCCCCTCCTCATCTTTTATAATCATGCACAAGAGGTTCTCCAAAATCTGGATTATGCCATTTCAGCAGCTTACGTCATAAGGCTTTTATGCAGCTGATAACTTTTAAAGCCACAGATGTGAAGGTAATAATGTCCCAAATAGCAAGTGAAATACTCTGGGTCTGTGAGTAAAAGAAGGTTCCTGTGTAGGCCAGGCTTGCTGAAGCAAAAGAAGGGAACTGACTCCAGGTCTTTGCAGGGGAAGTAAACAAACATCAGCAAAAAATATGGACAGGATGGAGAAAAAGTCAAACAACTCAGAGGGACAAAAAGTTTCAGAATTTGTCTTTAAGGACCATTAGAGAAGGAAAGCCTTTTGGAAAGTTATTATGGAACAGAACTGGTATGGAGATGAAGCATGTAGAAATTGAAATGTTAGAAGAAAGCACAGTGTGGAAGAAGAGCAGTTTCTGAAGCGGAGGAGCACATGCAAAAGACAAGTAGGTCCTCTCTGTGTCTCCCAAAATGTTTGTGTTGGAACCAGTTTCTTTCTGTTTTCTGCCTTTCCACCACATGCATTATGTACATTACTTTAAAAGCTCAGTGCATACACTATCACAAAAAACTGTTAGTGTACGCACAAAACTGCAGAATTTTCAACATCCTGGAATGTTAACTCTGTAGAAGTCTTTCCTAGAACAACTTGCCAAGCAGTTATTTCATATAGGCAAGAGTAACACAATGGAAGTCACAGATCAGGTGATAAACCCACATGAGCAGTTCTACAAGCATTCATTATTAACCACTTCCAATCATATTGATGCAGCTGTTGTGAAAGTTTCTTGTAGGTGCAGATAGCACTACCAAGTCAGAGAGCACAAAGAGAGGCCCACAGATGACAGCACCTAGCATACAGGTGGGATAATGAATTATTGAACTGCTGTAGCCATGAATTGTTTACCTGCTTCGCTGTGTCTAAAACTGGCTTACAAACCGTTACGGTGAATAATTTAGAGTAGCAAACAAGTTTGCAAGTGCATAACCTATTTGCAGATAATCTGTGAACAGAAAGAAAACCTCTGTGTGCCAGATCACCAGGAATGAGTTTGCCCAGATGTGCTCTTTTTCCCACCTGTGATGGTGAAGAGCTGTTAAACATAAAAAAGGACAGACACTGAAACAGGACTCAACATCATCTGAATACCAAACTCTGAGCCACTCAAATCTTCCATAGGTATGGGCCTCACTATCTGTCTCCCCATGCAATTTTAATCTGAACAAGCAAATCTCATCCAAGATGTATCTGCTATATGTTTTAATCAGAATAGCCCATACTGACATGTTAACTCCACTGAGCCAAAACCTTGAACCCCTAGTTTCCAAATTTAGAGACTGAACTACATAAGCTCCTTTCAGTTATTCTGCATAGACACTTTTCATTATACTATGTATATAGAATGTACAGTGGGGTTTTTGAAGGAGAAAGACCCCACCTGGAGTACTGCGTCCAGTTCTGGAGCCCCTATTACAAGAGGGATATGGACGTGCTGGAACGTGTCCAGAGAAGGGCCACAAGGATGATCAGAGGGCTGGAACACCTCTCCTATGAGGACAGACTGAAGGAGTTGGAACTGTTCAGTCTGGAGAAGAGAAGGCTCCGAGGTGACCTAATTGTGGCCTTCCAGTATCTGAAGGGGGCCTACAGGAAGGCTGGGGAGGGACTTCTCAGGATCTCAGGTAGTGATAGGACTAGGGTGAATGGAATGAAGCTGGAGGTGGGGAGATTCAGGCTGATTGTGAGGAGGAGGTTCTTCACCATGACAGTGGTGAAGCCCTGGAATGTGTTGTCCAGGGAGGTGGTTGAGGCCACATCCCTGGAGGTGTTTAAGAGCAGGCTGGATGAGGCTCTGGCCAGGCTGATCTAGTGTGGGGTGTCCCTGCCCATGGCAGGGGGGTTGGAACTAGCTGATCCTTGTGGTCCCCTCCAACCCTGACTGATACTATGATACTATGATACTATGACTCATGATCACTGTGGCAGTTTCAAGGTGATGCCTAGGAAATTTTCCACAGATCTTGAGCAGAAGGTGGTAGAATGTAAGTAAATTACCACTGGATGTAAAGGGAAAATAGTGATAAGATCTAAATAATCCCATCGGTCTGATAACTAACATAAACTTAGTTGTATAAACTATTTTTCTCTCTTTTTTTTTTGGCTGTTTGCTCTATTGGATACTAGCTGGTGGCTTTTGCTTGGCTGTTGCTGACCTTGACTGTGTTCGTGTTATGGCTATGTACTAACAAGCTACTCTCTGCTTTTCTCTTCTCTTTTCCCTTGTACAGAGGGGAAGGGGGCTGAGAGGGGGAAGCTATTGGTAGACCCCTGGTTTTGTCTAGGGGGGTTCTTGTGTTGTTCATAAATCATAAATGTATGTAAATATTGTATCTTTTGTAATGTTCATTGCATTTCATATTTCTAGATTTTAGTTTTCTTGCTTCCACCCCAAACTGACCTAGTCTGGCAATTTTGTTTTGGGGGAGTAATTCTCTCAAATTAGTTGGGGAGGGGTAATTTCAACCCACCACAATCACTCACAAAGACAACAGCCTCTTTTTAAAAGACTTCAAATTCCTTTTTTCTGCCTGCTATACTTGTGCATTGGAAATAAGAGGTGACACTGGAAAAAGAACACAACATTGCTAAACCATTAAAATTTAAAAAGGACACATAAAAATAGTTTAAAATATTTCCAAGTGGAAGAATAATCTATGGTTTTTACAAACTCCCTGGTTATTAAAAGGAAATGGCCTAAATTCCCAGTACAATGCCCATATAATTAATTAATTTGGCCTGTGATTTTATTTTGGTAGTGCCTGTTTAAGAACTGCATTTATTTTCTCAGAAAACAGAATTAGTTTTTTGCTCTACCAGGGCTGATGCTCTGGTCCTAAGCAAACAGGGTGACAGGATCACAGGATGTTAGGGGTTGGAAGGCACCTCTGGAGATCTTCAAGTCCAACCCCCCTGCCAGAGCAGGACCATAGAATCTAGACCAGGTCACAAAGGAATGCATCCAGATGGGTCTGGAAAGTCTCCAGAGAAGGAGACTCCACAACCTCTCTGGGCAGCCTGTTCCAGTGCTCTGTGACCCTTACAGTAAAGAAGTTCTTCCTCATGTTGAGGTGGATCTTCCCGTGCTGTAGTTTACATCCATTGCACTTTGACACCCAGCCCTCAGATATTTATATACATTTATTAGATCCCCTCTCAGTCTTCTCCTCTTCAGACTAAAAAGCCTCAGGTCTCTCAGCCATTTCTCCAGTCCCTTAATCATCCTTCTAGCCCTCTATTGGACTCTCTCAAGTAGATCCCTGTCCCTCTTGAACTGGGGTGGATGAAATATTCCAGGTGTGGCCTCACCAGAGCAGAGTAGATGGGGAGGAGAACCTCCCTTGATCTGCTGGACAGCTCTTCTTAATGCACCCCAGGATCCCATTGGCCTTCTAGGCCACAAGGGTACATTGCTGTCCCATGGGTAACTTGTTGTCCACCAGGTCCTTCTCCATGGGGCTGCTCTCTAGCAGATCACCTCCTAACCTGTACTGGTGCAGTTTATTATTCCTTCCCAAGTGCAGGGCTCTGCACTTATCCTTGTAAAATGGGCTCTTATGTAGCAGGGGAACACAAATTATTCAGTAAAATTGATGAATTCACTAGAAGCAGAGAGGAACACTTTTGTGTTTCTGTTTACAAGTGATTCCAAAGAGGTAACGCAAGTTTCTCCAAATACACTCTTTAAAAATTATTTTTCAACTTAGGAAAACCAAATGCAGGGAATTGATGCAAAAAACTCTCGCGAGAAATAAGTGATAGGAGTCAGTTGTTCAACAAGCCACTCTACCTCCCCCCTAGCTCCCACCCTGAAATTCAGCTTGGGGCCTTTGTACTTGAACCACTTGTCTTCAGTTCCATCCTTTGTATGGGGCCTGGATTTGGAGGTGTCAGATGAAGAGCCTTGCCTTCTAGAATCATAGAATCAATAAGGTTGGAAAAGACCTCAAGGATCATCAAGTCCAACCTGTCACCCAACACCTCATGACTAACTAAACCATGTGGCTTCAAGTGCCATATCTAATCCTTTCTTGAACACCTCCAGGGACAGTAACTCCATCACCTCCCTGGGCAGCACATTCCAATGGCTAACAACTCTCTCTGTGAAGAACTTTCTCCTCACCTCGAGCCTAAACTTCCCCTGGTGCAGCTTGAGACTGTGTCCTCTTGTTCTGGTGCTGGCTGCCTGGGAGAAGAGACCAACCCCCTCCTGGCTACAACCACCTTTCAGGTAGTTGTAGACAGCAATAATGTTTCCCCTGAGCCTCCTCTTCTCCAGGCTAAATAATCCCAGCTCTCTCAGCCTCTCCTCATAGGGCTTGTCCGTGTTTGAAGGAGCAGGAGGGCAACACAGCTGGTCTTCCCAGAGTGCATCAGCACCAGTCTTCCTCAAGCTGTTTGTTGGAGATCACTTTCCATTTTATGTTGTGGATCAATTTTGAGCTGTTTCCCATTGTTTTGCATTTTTTTAATGAGCAGACAGCAACACTGGACATTGGGCAGCACTTCTTGTCTAATACAAAGCACAACATTATAGTGGGAATTCTACCTGCCTCTCTCCTGTTTGCACACCTCTGCATGAATATTGGTTCCCTTTGATATGAGCACTAGCTCACTAGGAGCTTGAGCTGAATTTCTCTGAGGTCCTACATGGAGCAGATTTCTAAGACACTTTCCTCAGCTCTGTACACTGTGTTGCTCTGTCCTGTAAGTCTTTCTTCTTCTTTTGACCCTATTGCTTGCTTGAAAGTACTTGATTGAAAGAGATGAGTTTATTAAACAATCCAGATAATTCTGTGACAGTCTTCTCCTCATTATCACTGGTAATATTTACTCCATCTAAAATTGCTGACAGTGTTGATTTATTTAGTCTCTTAAAGCTGTTTGAAATAATGCTTTTCTAGATTGCTGACAAAACCACTGAAGATCCTCCCTGCAGCTCCCCAGCAGAAATACTCTCATTAAATGCTAGTGGTACTTGGGCAAATGATCTGCTTTTCATTTAGCTATTCATCTGTTTGTGCTTTATTAATTTTGTGTTGTCCTCACTTTTTTCTCTCTTACTAAATCAAGGTCCTAGTGGAAGACTGTTACACTCCAGCCTGTACCTCTGGCAGTGTAACACGTAATCATATAAAACAAGAAAATCAGACACCTGATTATCAAGACCTGTTTTCTATAAAAAACATGAAGACTAGTGTTGTGTTCTTCGCTATTCAGCATGTGTTAGCTGACAAGCACATCTCTATATTAACTGATGCCAGGCTATCCAGACTGCAGCTATCTGTGGTAGTCCATTTGCTTCTGGAGTAGAGAGTCCACACACAGTTCTCCATTTCCTGAAATGTCACCAAAATGCTGACACATATAAAGATCAACAGGTCAGAAATCTCTTTAGCCGACCCCTCTAGGACTTCCAGACCACTTAGAAACATGTCTTGGTAACAGATGTTCTTTAGCTGAGCATTGTGCGTCCTCTGTAATGCACATGCATGTCCCTGCTTGCTCCTAGATACTGCATAATAATAGCTATTATACAGTTATAGAATCACAGAACGATTTGGTTTGGAAGGGACCTTTAAAAGCTGTCTAGTTCACCCCCCCTACAGTGAGCAGGTGCACCTCTGACTAGATTAGGCTGCTCAGAGCCCCGTCCAGCCTGATCTTGAATGTTTCTAGGGATGGGACATCCAACAACTCTCCAGGCAACCTATTCCGGTGTTTCACCACCCTCACTGTAAAAGATTTCTTCCTTAGATCTAAACCAAATCTATCTTCCTTTAGTTTAAAACCATTATTAGGCATTTGATCTTTTTGTTTTGCATTACTGTTAACAGTTACCACTGCTTAGAGTAGTGCATTAACCAAACCAAAAGAAACCTCCATTCTTTTTGCCCTTGTGCTACACGCACTCTCTTTCTTATCTTCCCTGTCTTTCCCCATTAATTTATCTAATTGATTACACCTCATCTTGCACTTGTTACAGTAGAGCAGTCTCAGGATGCTGTTGCCTTAGGATATATTTTTCTTTGAAAAGTAAAAGTGGTCCTGTCCTAGGTGATACACTCAGTTGGGCACTTTCCCAGACCTCTCTCACAGCCAAACTAGGGTTGGTCCCGACACCCCGAGCTGCCCTGCCCTGGCATTCCCGGTCCGGTCCCGGCGGTAACAAAGTCTTGAAAACTGCTGCCAGCAGGGATGCTCTGGAGCCGGTCGATGGGATCACTCTGTGCAGCTCTCACACGATTTCCCTCCTCCTTCAGAGAAAAAGTGTAAATAGTTTTGTTTTAGACTGCGGAGAAGCGCAGGGGCTAGGGAAGGAACGTTTGTCAGTCCCAGGAGGCTTGCCAATTAAGCACCGTCTTCCCCAGTCTCCGTACCATTAAGGGTGCTTTTTCTTTCTTTTTTGAAGTTTATTAAAGACTTTCACGATGCCTCCTGCAGCCCTTCACCGCAGCGCGGCTCTGGGCAGGGGGCGGTGCACCGGAGCGCAGCCTCCCCCAACCCGCACTACGGCCGGACGGGGGCGAGGCGGCGGCCGGGGCGGGGGAACGCGGCGCTGCGGTGACGGGCCCGAGTCGAGCGGCGGCCCCGCAGCATGACAGGCAGCCGGCGGCCCGCAGCAGCCCCCCGCCAGCCGGCGGGGAGCGCGGCCCCAGCGAAAAGTGAGATGGTCCCCCGGAAACAGCCGCGGCGGAGGCTGCGCGCCCGGCGGGCGGCGTGACCGCCTCCCGGTCAAGCCATGGGCCAGACTTCTGTCTCCACGCTACCCGAGCCGGCCGGCGGTAAGTACTGGGGGACGCCAGCGGCGGGACAGCGCGGCCGGGGCGCCGCGAGGTAGGGTGGGTCCCAGCGGCGGCGAGCAGCGAGTGCGGCCGGGGCGGTGTTGAGGGAGCTGCCCGGGGCTCCTCGGGGCCGGGTTGCGGTGCCCGCGTTCCGTGAGACGCCGCCGCTGCTGCCTGCCTGCCTGCTCCGTCGGCGCGCTGCGGGGATGGCGGCGGCAGGGGTTGACTCGGTCGCTTCTCGTACTGCCCCGTCCGGCTCGGCAGCCCCGAGAGGCGAGGGGCTCCGCGTTGCCCCTCACCTCCCTGCGAACTTTTGGGCTCCTATTTTTGCCCTTAAATAAATAAATATGAAAGGGGAAAAACAAGGGGGGAGGAAAGGAAAGGAGCTCTGGCAGCTTGCCCAGCAGCGCGGCTAGTAACCCGCCCATCTGGTTGCTTTTGGCTCCAGGACGTTTTATGTGTAAGCAGACTATTGAAAATAAATAAATTGCGTGTGAGCAGACCCTCCACCAGCTCCCAGCCCCAGTAAAGCTGTCCGAGCTGCTTGAAACTTTTTGAAATAAGTATGGACTATATGGGAATGTGATCTGGGGGCCCATTAGGATAATCCGATGTGTTTTAATTACTGAAAAACAGAGCAGGTCTCTTCCCACAATAATAAGATGTAGCATCTGAATTTGAACTCCAGCGAGGTTTGAAATTTCCTACAAAACTGTCACGGCACACATGTTTCTTCTCTATGCCTGTTTCCTTTGCATCCATTAACATAACAAACAAACAATTAAAGGGAAGGGGGAAAAAAAGGCAAATCTTGTTCTCGACTTTAATTCCAAAGCCTGAACTTGATTCTTAATTTGCTTATTTGCACTTAATGTAGGAATGTTTTCTCAAATAGGAGACAGCACAACAAACTTTGTTTCCCCTTTGTTTATTTTCTTTGTGGATGTTTCAAATAATAGCAATAGCATCCATTTTCAGACAAGCTCCGTTATATTGCCAGTGGTACAATTTCCCAGTCAAAATATTGGGTGATTTTTTTTTTTTCTCTTGCCAAACATTGCATGAAAAAAAAATCTGACCATTTCCAGTAGGTTTCCCCCATCCTGTTGAAGGTTTCACTCAGTAGCCAGCAGGTTAGAGTTATATCAAGGTAGGCATGAGGAAACAGATGTAAGGAAACAGATGGAGCTGTTAAAAGTTGTTGTTAAACTTCCTGTTCAAAAGTGTGTCCAAACTCTTTATGGGCAGAAGTCTATTGTGAGGGTGTTTTGCCTGGGAGGGGGCCTGCATCTTAACTAATGATAGTGCTGGTGCCTGTGTTCCCTCAGCAGATGCTAACGGTAAGTGGGCTGGATTACTAGTTTTATCCAAACAAAAAGAAAGTCACCCTCCAGTTCTTTCCTTACTGAAATAAAAATTTTCAATAAGGAGCAATAAGAGACAATCATCTGAAGATGAAAATTATGGTGATGCTACCTCAATCTTGCCAAGTAAATTGTAGTTGTCACTATTTTAAGAGTGCTTCTCTTGTGACGAGATACTGGCAGTGCCTCTTGGAGGTTTCACAGAAGAGCAATCCCCTTGCACTTTCGTCCCTAATAAATATGTTGTGAGAGTATCCCCAACAAGAAACCATGGAAGCAAGTAGGTTACTGCGTGATGTGGATTCTTGGGGTGCAGACATTTCTTTTCTCTAATCTGCTAGGGTCTGAATGCTTAATAAGTTCAGGCCTTGTCCAGCTCTGATCAGAGCAGGAGAATGACTTCTATTGGTTCTGGTTCAGATGGGTTGCCGTTTAGGCAAGCAGTCCTGAAATCTTGGTTGATTGTGGCATGTTAGCCAGCTACAAGCCATTTTAAGTCTTTGACAGCTGCCAGAGATTAGAGTTGAAGGAGATTCCTGTCTTGCACACGCAGGGGCTACAAATCTGGTTTAGCGCTAAGGAATCAATAGTGCATTCAGATCCCCACTGAGCCACACAAAAGCAGCTGTGAGAAGTTAGTTGCCTGTTTGTTCCTTTTTTTTTTTTTTTTTACTGCAGCCATGCCAGCCTGCAAGGACTCAGATCCTGCCCTCTGGTTCCTGCCATGCCCCTGCAGAGTTCAAAGGGGCTGACGGCTGGGCACAGGGGAGGGCACCACTTGTAAATTACCATGGGGCCTTTTGGGTGGACCAATGTGGTGAACACGGTTTGATGTAGAAAAATTGAAATACAAGGTTTTTCCTAAAGTCACTGAGTGGTAGAAGAGATAAAATATATGCACAGTACAATTCTCAGTGTGGACTCCAGCCAATGTCCTGCAGGTTCTTTTGAGGTTTACTTTAAATGAAAGACTTTCCCCTTGAAAAGTGAATTATATACTGAAGTACTTAAAAGGACCAAAGTCCTAGTAGTACTTTCCTATTGGCTAAAGAGCAATACTGAGGCCTAATCATAAAACTCAAAGTCCTTCTTGACTAGGTGAATGTACACTCATACTAGATTCATTACAGTGCCTACGAAGAGAGAAAGAATCAGATTTTCATGACACTTGGAACTTTAGTAGCAAATATGCTAGAGTTTTCCGTTGGCTCATGGGTGAGTGGGTGTTGGAAGTATTTTGCACAGGAGGATCAGGATTAAAGAATCATCTTCCATAAGTATGAGTGGTAGATGGGCAACAAAGCAGGGCTTATCTTTCTGTGGACACCCACCAGGCAATCCTTTTGCTCTGCCTCGATTCCAGCTTCGTAGTCATTTAAATACATTTTCTAAAGCTTGTGTGTTGTTTGTCATACTTTGCTAATGTGAACAAACAGTAATTGCAAGAGGGGCTTGGGAAGACAGTGTAGATATGTGGAAAAGGTGGAGTGCATACTTCTTTGTTCATCTTCCTTCCTCTCCTTTGATTTCCCTATGCCTGGCAGGACTAGATTAGTGTGTCGTCTCCCTGCTCGTTGGCGGGAGTTTAGTGCTTTAGGGGGTTATCAGCTATCATCTGCAAAGGCTATCACTTCTGTTTTCTGGTCTACAAAGGGCACCAGAGCTGCATGCCTTGGTTTTTTTTTTTTTTCCTTTTTGGATTTGTTCTTGTGTAGTTCAGTACCTGCCACAGTACTGGGAAGAAGTCCTCAAGTGGAAGAATGATCAGCATATCCAGAAGATTAAAGCAGCCCTGTGCTTTAATCTTCCCCATATGCTGATGGGGACAGTGATAGTTTTTGTTGTTGTTGTTTCCTGAGTAGCAATGCCCAGTTGAGAATGAATTGCAGTAATCCCAGAACCTACCAGTGTTCTTAGAAGGAAGTCTGGCAGTTTAGCATGGGGTCCGAAAGCAGAACAGAAGATATGTTGAGGGGAAGGACAAGCTGCATAGGGAATCTTTTGCCATACTGGTCAGTGCTCCACGTGGCCATCTGAAGGCTGATGTCAGATCCCTGTTCTGACCTGTAGCACCAAGTATGTAATCCATGGGCCTGTTTACTCTGGGGTGGGTGGGAGTTCTTCTCACACACATTTTACAGAAAGAGAGCACAAATTTCCAGGCTTGCATTTCATCCTATTGTGGATCCAAATGTTTTTTCAAGGACATGGAGATGTACTTTGACAGCACAGGAAAACTATTTCCCACCTAGCTCTCCCCGGGAGATGAAAGCAGTCACTGGTAGGATCCTGTTGTTTGTTGACCTTGGCAATTGACAAAATGATTCTTATAGGTCAGAAGTGAGCATGTTTCTCAGACTGCTCTTTTCCATCTCTTATGGCTTTATGGTATTTCCTGTTCGTTGACAAAGAAACAGCAGCTTCACCTGTATCTGTGCAGAGGAATTGTAATTGCTTTAACTGGGCAATTTTATATTGATCCTGAAATAAAATGGAAAACTACTATTTGTTTCTGCAACTCTTAAGTGTTGGTGTGACAGTTTTAGGCTGTGCCTTTAAGAATACTGTAAATTCTGTATATTGTGTGTATATTCATTGCATTTCATTCTGCTTGTGAAAATACAGCTCATTTCTATTTTGCTTCTCCGACTGAGTTAGCTGTGGTTTGTGTGTGGGGGGAGAATTGAACTTTTCTCACTACCACAGTTGGTAAACAAACTGATTTGCTATCAGTGCAGCAATGTGAGGACTTGTCTAGGAAGCCACATTATTCCAGTAGTGCTCTTTGGTAGTAGCTACTTGTGAGCCTTACTGAGGTTGTTGTTCTGGAGCCAACACTTTTGTTGCTGTGGGGGTTGGTTGTGGAGGTGCTCAGCCATAGACTTAAATTCTCGGCACTACAAATCCGAATGTGCAGACAAGCCTTTACAGTAATAATTCTTAATGAGGACAAAAATTAAGTTGATTTTTCTCCTCCAGCTTCTCTTATTTTCAAAAGTGGAGGAACTTTGACATCATTGCACTTTACAGGAGGGCAATGAAAAGCGTCCACAGGTGTGGTGAGCTATTCACAACACACCTGTTAGCTGGTCATTTCAGTTACTGGTGCACTTGAAAGAGTGGAAAGCAGAGCTACTGAGCTGAAGCACGAAGTTCTGTTTGATGTGCAGTCCTAAATGACTTGTTCACAGCCACAAAGGTCTTTCTGAGCAGAGACCCTTATGTTGCTTATTTTTTCCCTACTGTTTAGGTTAGCTGGGGACTCAGTAGTTGAACTCCTGTGATACTGCACTGGGAATCCTATTGCTTTTTTCCTCCCTTCTTTTGCTTTTGTAATTTATGAAGAGTCATTTTGCTCCAGACTTTGGCTGATTGGGTATTATAGGTACCTAGGAAAAGGCATAAAAGGTCCATGTTTTCATGCAGAATGGATGGCCTCTAATTTGCCTGCTACTAATGGGAGCTGCAACAACTCTTTTAAGAACTTGGTCCTTATGTGTCTTGGGTTGAAATAGCAAAAGTAATAGCAACTTCTGAAAGTGTGGTATCAGCACCCAGAACCGTGATTCTGGTTTGTGCTGGTGGAGAGGGTCCAATCATGAGCATGCGGAATGATTCACTCTTCTTAGGGAGAAAACTGCACACACTTTAAAATATAACACATTTATAAAATATATAATGTATTTATATGTTCATGGGTGCTGCTGTATACACACTGTGATCTGCCAGAGCAAAACTCCCCTGCTGCCAAAGTAGTTGCTTCTGGTTGGCCCAGGCTGAGCTCCTCAGCTGCAGTAATAACTCACTGCAGAGAAGATTGCAATCTGAGCCTTTGTTAAGGGGCATGGCTGAGAACAGAGATCTTGTAAGGACATGGAGGTCCAGCCACATCACAGGAACTGTGTGTGAGCCACAGGAATGTACGTGTGTGAAAATAAAGGCCTCATGCTCAGCAGGTCCCAGGTTGGTGTCTCACCTCTTCTCACTCTGAGGCTACTTCAAGGATGGCCAGGAATTCTCCTCATTTAGCTGCCAGGATACATGACCTTTCATTTCAGGCGTGCAGACTAAGATGCATTCATGTGCTCATGTTCAGGAGCCACAAATCACCTGTTCTCAGTGTTAATCATCAGCTTCCTCATCTGCTACCAGGAGAGCCAGAGCTGGCTCCCAGGAGGTCAGGATGGCAGAGTGCTGCGAACTAGCTGGGTTTGTGTGAGGTTGCCTTCTCAGATGACCACCCACTACTTCCCCCAGATGAAAAGCTCACAGAAGATCATGTTTTCTCCTGAGCCCCCTGTGCTAAGCCCCACTGACAACTGATCCAACTCCCTGTTGGATCTCCGCCACCCCTTGGATCAGTTGTCCTTCCTCCTAGATCCTCTTCCTTGGCTTTCTTACTGCTCCTGGGTAATGCAGCCTTGTTCTTAGGTGGCATTTTATGTTACAGATTTCAAAACACTTTCCATCCCTCTTTTATCCTTCAAATCAAAGAATATTATAAAACTGAGCACAAGGAGGCAGGACAGCAACTTAAAACAGCCAGGAGGAAACCAAAGAGCTCCCAAGCCTTCACAGGTTTTTAAGTAATTTCACAGTCCTGCCTATTAAAAGCAGGAAATACTTGGACATTTACATCTTATCACAGAATCACCAAAGTTGGAAGAGACCTCAAAGATCATCAAGTCCAACCTGTCACCACAGACCCCATGACTAAACCATGGCACCAAGTGCCACGTCCAGTCTCCTCTTAAAGTTGTATTTGATTAATTTTGAACACTAATGCTTTCTGAGATTTGAAAAATGAAGAAAGAGTAACGTTGCTGAAATGCTTCTGAGTTAGTGCTGGGTTTGGATTTATTTTTTACTTTATTGTTTTAAAACATAATGGTGGTAATAAAAGTACAGAGTGCATTTAATGCTGTGAGTCAGTCACTGATGGTTGGTTTTGTTTAGCAAACAGCCTGCTTACAGAACTTCTGCCTATTGTTTTTAAATTGTGACAGTGGCTGGAAAAGTATTTCTGATCCTCAGAATGTCTCTAGTAGAGGCAGTGGTGGCTCTGGTCTGTTTTGCACCTGGCAGATCCCAGACAGCGATGCCAGTTGTTCGTGCCCCTGTTGAGACAGCAGCCAGGGCACAGGTATGTCGAAGGAGGAAGTTCAGTTTTGTCTCTGCCTCTGAGTTGACAGTTCTGCCAGTGCTGCTGATAAGCCTTCAGTCAGGTCTGGTTTCAAGCCAACATAAAAATACTGACATTAAAAATATATGTGTAACAGAGGAAGGAAGAGGAGGAAAGTATGAGTACAAATGATCAGCAGGAAGGTAGGCAGATGGGGAGGGGAGAGCTTATTTTATCTTGTGTCCCACAAACAAAATCAAAGGCAAAGAACCAAATCAAGTCATTTATATTCCTACTTAGGTGAGCTCTACAATCCCTAGACTGTCAAATACACTTTGGGGCAAACATAAAACTACAGTGGAACTCCAGATTGTGCTATTTCCTACCACGCTGTAAGATGGAAACGGTTCAGTAGGAACTAGGTAGGAAGGTCAGTGTGAACATCCAAGGTGATGCATGGTGTGAAGATGGACAGTTTTCTCACTGTCTGTGACTAGAATCACATGGATAACAGTGCTGGATGTCCTCTCTTTTGGATTCCCTTCCCCTTCCCCTCCCTCCCCCCCATTTATGATAAATGAATCAGTTTAACCATGCCTATTTGCAGTCTGCAAAGTGGTTTGGACTAACAGTCTATACAGACAATCCAATTACCTTTGTCCATCATATTCATTATTAGGAAATGTGATTTAAGACTCGAGTGTGTTGCAGGCTTTATTCAAGGTTGCTGCTGTGCCTGACTTGGTTTTTGGGCACTTGGAAATAAAGTCATTGCCAAAAGTGAAGGTCCTGTTTACCTTTGTGTTCTCTCACTGCTTTGAAGAGCTGGTGTAAGTGGAGGAAAAAGCTAGGGAGATGTGAGATTGCTTGATTGCTCTGTTACTGTATGGAAGTCTAGAGTATGCTGGCAGGTTCCATGCAAGTAAAATGAAAAAAAATGTGAAGATAATGACTGTCTGTCTGCTTTGCATTGATAAAGGATTGACTAAGTGTATGTTCAATAATACTATAAACTGTGAGAACACTTTGTTATCTGGCAGATCAGAGCATTGATACAGAATCCTGTGTCAGCAGTAGCTTTGTGAAAATGAAGTTTTATATGAAAAGATGTAAACAATGAGGGTTGTGTTGCCTTTTCTTTCTCTGATTCCTGCTTTGGTTTCATGTGGATTACAGAGATGTCTTTGCTGATCAGAGTTAGACTGCAATAGAGCTGTCCTAACATTTGAAACTGTAAGGAAGACACTCCTGTTCCCAAAGATCAACCTGCATCCCTCACCCCTCAGAATGTGCCTTTTTTATTAACTGCTGTAGAATGTCTTCACTCTAACCAGCTGCCCAAACCATCAGCAAATTCTAGTGATGTAGATGGACCATCCTAGTTTCACTGTTATTTAATCCTTGTTGTGTTTTCTGGAGATCTGAATGTTTGTATCTGTTGCCCAGGAAAATGGTGCAGAGTCCTTAGATGGTTGTTGGATTGTGCAAACAACAGAAGAGAGTGGAAAATGATTAATGAAAGATACAGACAGTCTCTCATGTTTATTGATTTAAGATATATGGGCAATTTACACAATTAGGATAACTGTGGTAGACCATGAAACTTCACTGCTGTGATACTTTTCCTGCTTAAGCTGTTATTGACAATACTTAGAGGTGCACAGTGACTCTTTTCCAGGCTTTAGAATTTTTCTTTAATTGCATGGAGCTTCAGCTCAGAAAATTAACTCTTGACTGAGGATTTGTCATGCCTGATTGTTTTTCTAGGATTTTTAATTCAGAACTTTGTTGGTGCACACCAAAATTGCGGTCATTTCACTTTCCCTTTTCTGCTGAAGAAGACAGGATTGTTCTTTTGTCCTTTCTGCCTGAGTAGCTGCAGAACAAGGTCAGACAAAAGCAATTTGGATCTAAACTTCTTTTGGTATCCAACTGAACTAAGTGGAATAGCATTCATCATGACTGAAGTTGGGTCTCAGTGCTCAGCAAACTTCATGGGAGGAGGGCAGCCTGTTGCTGGAAAGAAGTGAATATTGAAGAAACAAACCACAGGAGCTGTGCTCTACACTTCAGCTCAGCCCACTGCAGCCAGGTGGCTGCCCACCAGCAATCTTCCTTCTCAAATGAGGAGTTGGGAAGCCAGTGCTGTGTGCCAGTGTCTGTGTCTGCATCCTCAGCAAACTGCAGCCTCTGCTGGTGTATTCCAGAAACCAGTGTTGTTGCATGGATGCCAAACAGAATAGCAGTTCATGGAAGAGTCATGATACTGTCGCCCTAGGTTATGTCTGTCTGTGCCCCAACTCAGTTTTTGTATATGCTGTAGGGAGTAAGATGCCCAAGATACTTGCTTGTAGCCCATGTTTACCCATGAAACTGTGGTAAGCCTCAGTGTGACTTGTAGATCTCTCGCCTCTACGGTCTGAGATGCATAGAGATTTTTAACACTTGGGCATCGAAGCAGTGAAGTTCACCAAAGCAGCAGCACCCCAGGCTGAAAATGTGGTGTGACTGAGAATAGTGACCAACAGTTTGGTTTGTGACTTTTCTCCCAGTTACTTGCTGTGCTTATAACCCCCAGAGATCAATATACCTGAAGCATTTATGTCATAACAAGCAATGGAAAGTCACCCAGACTGAAACTAATCTCCTGTGGGTTTTTCTCTCTTTTTCTTTTACCAAGATCCTACATAAGTCAACAAAGAAATGACACTTTCATTGTGTACTTATCAAACACAGGTTCAGAGGGGTACAGTCAAGTAGTTTTGACTCATGTAACCACTTAAAGTTCTTGTAAGCTGGTAGGAAATGGTTTTTAGATACTAGCTGTCTTTACAAGGAGGAAAAAAAAGCCCCAAACAGTTCCTTGCCAAGAAACTGGGCATGTTTAAATTATACACATAGAATGTGTTATAATTTAATTCATTGGTAATAATTCAAAACTGGCTGTGCATTTCCTTTCCTGTAAATTCACTCAATGTGTCTGAAGATTACTGGTTTGTTTGTTGAATTTTTAGAGATTTATCACATTTCTGAGAGGAAGGAAGTGTTGGTTTTGGCACGGGTGCTAAGAGTTGTCTTGTTCTGAAAATGTGAAGCGGTGTTAAGAGTGCACTGCTAATCTGGCAGAGTTCTGTATTCTGGCCTCTTTTATGTTGATACTGAGGAGGGTGTAGCAGTTTTCTTTTTCTACATAGTACACCATGGTTCTCCTCTTCGATTAATTGTTCAAGTGATTGACAAAAAGAAGGAAAATACTGGGTTTAAGAACTGGTATTACGAATCTGTCTGTGATTTAAAACAGTTGCAGTAATTGCAGAGTGATTCCTGTGCTTAAATCCTTGAAATGAAAAGTTTTAAAAGGCTGGTCTGGCTCTTGTAAGAGGACACCAGGTTTTATTTCCTGGGAAGAAGATGCTGCTGTTGTTTCCTACTTGAATATTGCTGCTTTTAATGTATGGGAATAGTGTGTAGAAGAAATACTTAAGGCCTGGAGGTGAGACATGAAAGACACCATGTCTGTAAAAGGGAGTGAAGAAGAAAATGGACAATTAAGACTATGGATCAAGCCAGCTGGTCAAGAGATGGGCAAGGACCAAGCAGAAATGAGAAATGGTCTGTACTTCAGTGAGAGGAGAAAGAGAGTAGCAGAACATGAGCCAGAATAAGAAAGAGTGAGAAGTTAACTACTCTGAGGATGACACTTGGCTTTAAAAGTATTTTGTTGGACAATATCATCCTGTAACTGTGTCCTATTACAGAGTGAATGTGGCTCTGAAGAGAGGAATAAAATTCTTGCTGGAAAAAAATTGGGCAAATTTGCAGAGACCTGAAAATAAAAAGCAACCATCTTGGACACTTACAGCAGCACCTCTCTCGTAACTCTTCTCTGGCACTGCTCCTCCTGCTGATTTAATTTTCCTGTCACCATTGGAGGCAAGGGGGGAGAAGAGGAGGAAGCATATTTCAGCACACCCAGCAAGGCAAGCAGTTTATTTCTGAAACATGTAATGCTCCCAGAAACTCTGTAGCTTAGTTTGAAATGCATAATTAAAAGTGTTCAAGAGAAAATATTTAATTGAATATTTAATTCAATACTTATTTGAATCTCTAGGATCGTGTATTTTTGAAAGGAGAAGATGCAAAAAGAATGTACCTTTCTAGCTGTCATCCATGAAAGATGAAATAAACCTCTGAAAATACAGGGATAGGCCACTAGAAAGCACACCAAAGCTAAGCATTGTTTTCAATATCTTTTAAACCATGAAGCAAAGTTTTGGGACTTTGCCGGTTTTTCTAGTTAATTGGAGAAGCAGGACACAAAAGTTGGTGTATGTAGCACTGCACACTAATGCATAGGCTGATTATTATTTTGGAAGTGGCTGCAGTGGCTGAAGATGCACCCACAGATGCTAAACTTCCCTTAGACAGATGTTACCCCTCCATCAGATCAGCCTTGCTAGCTTGCAAGCCTTTCCCAACTACGGGAGTGCAAATTCAGCAGAAACTGTTAGTATGTAAGAATAAAAGTCACAGCTTACCACCCTAGCATGATCTGGAGGAGTTCATGTTTCCATCTCTGAACTCTTCTGTGAGTGTTAATCACTCTTGAGAGTGGTCTGGTGTGATAATTAAATATTGTCATCCCCTCACCTCCCTATAGATGAAGCATACCAGACCTGAAAGCCACAGACCAAGGAACTAAGTGAGCACAAATGACCCAAGTCAGGCTGTGGATTTTTGTGTTTGTATTTTCAACGAGCCATCCTAAAAGGAACTGTTTGTAGAGAAAACACCTCAGGGTTTCCACAACCACAGAAGAACATTGTAAGAAAGATCATCTCCCAGAAGATAAGATGAACAAAAAATTAGAAAAACGAACAAACACACACACCACCCAACTTAATTAGGTCAGTTCCATGTGGGAGAGGTATACAGCTGAAGACAGCCGTTGAGTTAATCTGCTGCTGTGGCTTTTGGAGGGGAGCCTGCCTGTCTGCAGTTTACTGGGAATTTTACACCCTGACAGTCCCTGCACGGGAACGCTACTATTTAGCAAGTTTGGCAACCTGTTTTCTTTCTTGAGGGCTTGTTTCAAAGGCTCACAGGAAGTTAGGGGTTGGAAAAGACCTCTGGCGATCTTGGAGTCCAACCCCCCTGCCAGAGCGGGACCATATAATCTAGCGTAGGTCACACAGGTGTGCATCCAGATGGATTTGGAAAGAGTCCAGAGAAGGAGGCTCCCCCAACATCTCTGGGCAGCCTGTTCCAGTGCTTTGTGACCCTTACAGTAAAGAAGTTCTTCCTCATGTTGAGGTGGAAGCTCCTGGGCTGTATCTTACATCCATTGCTGCTTGTCCTATCACAGTGCACAAGTGAGAAGAGGCTGACCCCTCCTTCTTGACACCCAGCCCTCATGTGTGTATATATATATATATATGTATATGTGTGTGTATATATATGTATTTACATATATATATACCAGCAGGGCAGAACTGAGTGCCAGTGTCTTTTCATCAGCACAGAGGGATCTGGTGGCATAGACTAGTTTTTGTTTAAAGCTCTTAAGAGTTGATATACTCTCTGTATGTGTGCAGCCAGAAGTTTCTTTCTTTCAGGTTTTTTTCTCATTTTTTTTCACTCTTGATGAAGTAAATTCCACGGAAGAGTGAGGGGAGAGTGGAGGAAGAACAGATGCAATGCTACTAATTAAGTTAGCCATTCCTTAAAGAAAACCAAATAAATACCAAGCAGTTAAAGCTCATTAAAGAAAAAAAAAAAATGCCAGCATGGAGCCCCATTCTTTTTGGTTTAAGCAATTGCTGGCACGCTCAGATGTCATTAAGAGGAAAACTTGTGAATCTGGAGAAGTTTATTTTGTTTTACTCTGTATATTTCTTTATAACTCAGTCTTTGCACCAACCATTTCTGTCTTTTTTTTAACATATGCAATTACTACCTTAGAATTCTTTGTTGGGATGAAAGATAATTAAAAGTCCACTCAAACCTTTGGTTCCCAAGTGGGTTAAAAGACAGAAATTTCAAGTTAACATAGGGGCGGACTGGAGTGGGAAGGCAGAATCTGTGATAGAGCTCAGTGGGAAGGAAGGTGTTTGGATTGGAAACCTTGAGGCAACATCTGAAGGTTCTTCATCCTCCTCAGAGCTGGAATTATTTGAAATAGGATCACATTTTCCCTGGGACCCTACCCTTCAGCAGGCTGCTGCAGTGTCAATGAGCTGCACTGACAGGGGCTGATTTACAGTGGGGTCACTGGCTGGGTCATTGGCCAGGCTGCTTCTCCTCACACCAGCACCTGTCCAAACCCTATAGGGCAACCTTTCAAATGTCAAGGTAACATTTGGCCCAGTTAATGTGGGCCATATACATATTTACAGGCATGAAACTGAAGAGTTTTGGTTGAAGTGCACATTCTTGTAGAACTGGTTCCCCAATGATTGCTCTTCATAAAAGCATGAAATGTCATAAGGTTTCACGAAACATCTTGAAAGTTAGTTATATCATGCATACATCCATTGTTCAAGTTTCACAGAATCACAGAATTGTCAGGGTTGGAAGGGACTTCAGGGATCATCTAGTTCCAACCCCTCTGCCACAGGCAGTGACACTTTCCACTAGATCATGTTGCCCAGAGCTACATCCAGCCTGGCCTTAAATTCCAGGAGTGGGGCTTCCACCATCTCCCTGGGCAACCTATTCCAGTGTCTCACCACCATCATGGTGAAGAATTTCTTAATGCCCAATCTGAACCTACCCACTTCTAGTTTTGCTCCATTCCCCCTAGTCCTATCACTACCTGACATCCTGAAAAGTGCCTTACCAGCTTTCTTGTAGGCCCCCTTCAGATCCTCATCTTACACAGGAGCTAAAAGGAAAGGCCACTTAATAATTAGCTTTACTTTTATTTTATTCCTGCCAGAACAAGAAAACATTCAATGAAGGTTGATAATGCTTTTTTGGCAGCTTTTTTAAACCAAATTCAAGCTGTGCTACGCTCCTTCTATAAAACATCTGTATTGATACACAGAAAATCTTCTACCAAATACAGGCATCTCCAGTTTTACTTATGCAGCTTCTCTGCATTTTTGTCACAGTTTCTGGTTTTTACCTGAAATACCTTAGTTCATGTGAGCACTGTGTGTGAAAGTTTCCATATGACTAGCCAGGGATTCCCTTTTGTGCCTCCTGATGTGGTGGAGTCACTATCACTGGAGGTGTTTAAGAAGAGACTGGATGGGGTGCTTGGGGCCATGGTTTAGTTGATTCGATAGTGTTGGGTGATAGGTTGGACTCAATGATTGTGAAGGTCTTTTCCAACCTGGTTAGTTCTGTTCTGTTCTGTTCTGTTCTGTTCTGTTCTGTTCTATTCTATTCTATTCTATTCTATTCTATTCTATTCTATTCTATTCTATTCTATTCTATTCTATTCTATTCTATTCTATTCTATTCTATTTGTCTGCTATATTGGACCACTGCCAGTTCAGTGTGCTGCACTGGTTCCTTTTTTGGTCTCTCCAGAGGTGAAAACCACTGCTCCCTCCCAGAGATCAGCATCGAGCTAGGGTGAAAATTGATCACAGCATCTAAAAGTGTTCAATATACGTGCTGAACACTTGAATGTTTCCAAGAATGGGAGGAAGGTTTAGGGGGAAATTAGAAACCTCTTTCCAAGGCAAGAAAAGTGACTGAACCCTTTATCACTTCTTTTCATTTTCAGTATGTCCCACCACTCCCCTAAGCTCCAGAAAGTTTCTGTCATTTGTTTGTAAGCTGTTTGAAGGCATTTTTTAACAGAGTAATTATTAACCTCTTTCTATTTCAAAACCTGCTCTTTCAAAAAGGGTGTTTTGCTGGAGATGGAGTTATGTGACAGCTTTATTCAGCATGGCAAAGAGAACTTTCCAGAGTTTCTTTCTGAGGGAAGTAGGTTGCTGGAGGCTGCAGGAGGGCCTTCTGCCCCTTTGGTCAAGATTGGAGCTGAACAGGCTTCAAACAAAGCAGTTGGAGTGTTGCTGGGGGATGGCTGTGAAGATGATGTGCCTTGCAGAAGTGCTCAGGGACTAGGTTCAACCTCTCATTGCCAGCCCAGCACTGCAGTCTGCCAGCGTGGCAGAAAGAGCTTCCATCCTCTGTGGGCTCTCTGCTTTCCTTTCCCTCCTTGGATTCCCGCAGTGATGCCCTCTTGCAGGACACTGAGCAGGGACCCAGGTGAGCACTGGCTTCTGGGATGGGCCACCTGCCTCTGGGCAAACCCTTGAAGAAAGACCTCTGTGGAAAGACCTCAAGTGGAATCTCAGCATTTGTTTGTTTCTTTGGGGGAGACTGTGCACATACTGATTGATTATAAAATGATCAGATAAATTGTCCTTTCTCTCCCTTGTTGGGTGCATTAACTGCTGGATGAGTTTCAAAAAGCCCAGGATGAGAGTACAAGAAACAGTCAGGACAGGCCAAAACTGCCATCAGGAATTTCTGAAATATTCCTATGGGCTTTCCTAAGGGATGGCTCACTTTCCCAGGGGCTGCTGGAAACAGGCGAGCGTTCTGTCACATAATGTTCCCTCTCTAGGAAAACATTTGGTAGTAGTTTAAAAAAGAGGACATTACAGAGCTTAAATAAAGCCAAAGATGAATTTGGTGAACCCTGATGTTGTGCATACTTTACTTGGGAGACTTTTGAATTTCCAGTGCTGCTTGGAGTTGCTAGGCATAGATGCAGGGCTTCCAAGTCCTATTCAGGCATATTTGTTGGGGTGTTTATTTTTGTTTGGATTTTTTTAAGTTCTTACTGTGGCACTTTCAAGCACATTGTTAAACACAGCTCTTGTGTTCATCTGTATCAGCATGGTCATGGCAACTCACTAAGGTATCGCAGGATTTGGGGAATCATGAAATTAATGAAATCCAAATAATTATTTGAAAAATACATAATTTTGCCCTTTTTTTTTTTATTTCCCAAGGGTTATGTAGCCTTGTTTACCTCATAAGGAATAATTAAAACAAAACCCAACAAATTCATTAAAACTGGATTCTTTTTAAGGCTTTAAAGAGAGTCTTTAAGAAAATGTGAAATTCAGTGAAGGGTGTTATTCCATTCAGCAGGAGTGACTTCTGTCAGTATTAGTCTGGCTAAGTTAAGCTAAATGATTCTTGACATATGTATTGGGTTTTGTACAAAGTAAACAAATCATCTTTAATGGTAACTGGAAGATGTAACATTCGTCAATGGGCTACAATGACTGCTAACTCCCATGTGCACCTGGTTCAGCAGGAAAAGGAAAGGAAAAACATTCACAGGTGACAGGCAGTGCAGTGGTGTGTGCTGGTGTAGCTGGGTGGGCTCAGAGCTGCTCCCACCAGACTTACAGGCATCACCTCTGGTTCCATTTGAAACTCTGATTAATTATTTGTGCCAAAGCTAAGTACTGGGTGAATATTTTTCGGCTCGGTGATAGTACAGCCCTGAAGTGCTTTGGCAAGGAGAAGATGGAGTCTGCTATTTCTTCTGTGGGTAGTTGCTTTCTAGCTTGAACTATGCTCATGCAGCTCCAGCTAAAAGAGTTCAGTTTAAGTTGGCACACAGAAGTTCAAGTTAGCAGTTTATTTTAGCCTATAGACAACAGGAATATATTTCATAACTGCTCAATGCCAGTGTCTGGAGAGGTATCGGTAAAAGGACATGCTGCAAACAAGTTCATGTAGACATTTGGATAACTACAAAGACTTAAAAATGCAACAGCTCAGCAGGTGGCAATAAAAAATTGGGAATCTGTTGTTCAAACTCTTCTGGTTTATACTGTAAGATGGAGCAAGAACTGTCTTTATAGTTTTTGTTTGTACAGCTCTTGTCACAAAGATCCTGATCTGTGACCGGCTCTCTTATACATCACGATGATAGTCATTCATTATTAACAGAGAACAGAGAGGTGGGAACCTCCAATAGAGCATGAAACAAGCAAGTGGGGAAATGAAGATATCAATTATGTATCTGCTGTGTTGATGGTGCTCTTACAGTTGTTTTTCCTTGAGGGAAGAATCTTCTGGAAGAGCTGAGCATATTCTCAGTGCCTTCTCTGATAGGAAGACGTCTCCCCAGCCAAGGCATCACCAAGCCTTTTTTCCCTCCCAGAAGGACTTGATGCTTTGGTTGGCTCTGGGCTGGTACTTAGTTGTAAAAAGGGAGGGCTGTTGGCCCTCACACAAGGAAGCAAGATCCTAGTTTCCAAACCTACCTCTCTGAGTGCCTGCACCCCTGGGATGTACTACAAACAGTGTGTCATCCTGGTGCAATGAGATGCAGCGGAGCAGCTTTCTCATTTGCAGTTTGTTCCAGCTAAAGCTTTCTAGCTATCCATACCTTGCTTCCCTAAACACTGATTCCCTGGAAAAAAAAAAAGTTAAAAATGTGTACAAACACAGCCTTCAAATTTGCATAAAGATAGTACTATAATTCCACTGGGGATTGCTGCAGATTTATGATGCCCCCACCTTGGCTGATGGACTTGCATTTCTTGATTGTGTAGGAAAGGAAACATGCTGGTTTTTAAAGGTATGGCTGAATCCCATCACAAATTGGACACAGGCATGTCTTTTTATGTGAACATGCCCCTGATGAGTTTAAATTGGCAAAGAAAGAGCAAATATGTCAGCTTGTGCTTGATTTTCTCCACCACGGACCTAATCAAGATCAAGATGCAGGGAATAAAACAGCTGTTTGCTGTGTGGCCGGGAATGGAAAGAGTAATGAAACATGATACAGAATAAAAGTTAGCTGCAACTTGGCAGCTCACGTTTCCTTATAGCAAAAAAGATGACTGAGACTGTATTCAGAATTGTGATATTATAGGTGTAGCATGATAGGAACAGTTTTTGCAGGCTGTGGGTTTAGAGCTGACAAATTTTGACTGAGAGGAACTGCAATTAATTATTAATTCTGAGCGTGTTGGAGTTTTATTATTACTGTTTATCCAAGCTGGTATCTAGCAACAAAGACAAACATTCTAAAGGCAGTTAAAAACTGAACTTAAAAATAAACACAGTTTCCTCTACAAAGACTACAGAGCTAACAGCTTGTACAAACACTTGCAATGACAGCACCACTCAGAATTTTGCTGGTTGGATTTAAGTGTTCTCAACCTCCTTAGCAGGGTCCTGAGGCCAGCAGGGTTACCAAAAGAAACTATTTGCTTTGTGTTTGACTTAACACATGTTTGGACAAATGCAGTATGCTGTTTCCTGTAGTAGAAAAAAAGGTGTTGGAGTGGTGCCAATATACACGAAAATGTTGCTTTTAAAAGGCAAAACTGTGAGCTCCAGAATGTCCCGTATGGGGGATTTGAATGCATGACTGATCAAATAGCTCCTGAGTTTTTTTGTATGTAAATATTCTGATATTTGTAGATCAAGAGCAGCTTGTTATAGTACTTAAGCATGAGGGATGGGAGCCCACAAAACAAAACCTACTCAGATGTAGAAACACATTAATTGTGAAAGATCTGGTTAAAGATAATAAAGGGAAATGCACATATGTAATGTTCAGACAGAAGTGTATTTGGCATGAGTGCTGGGTAATCTGGAATGAATTGGGGTGGGATGGAAAGGAGATGTGTACTTCCTTCCCCAGCTTCCTTCATGTGGAAGAGAAAAATTGCTAATGATACTAGCACTTCAGGCAGTCTTTGCTTCAGTATTGGATGTGGTGAAGGGGTCAGGCTGTGCCACTGTGAGGAACAACTCTCACACCTGCTGACAATGAGCTCAGGTGCTGACTTCCTGGCAGAAGTCTTCCATCTCTTCCCAAACTTCTCATTCATCCTCTCTTGTTCTGTTCCTGCCTCAGCTCCATGGCGCACCATCTAGCTCAGCCTGGTCAGCAGAACTATTTGCCTGACCCTCCTGTGTCCGTAGTAGGAACTAACTTAGTTTTAAAAGCCTAAGCAAAAGGTTATTCTTTTTCTGACTTGGTGCAGTGATAAAGTACAACCTCACAAATGGTCATCATCATGATTGGTGCTTTAGCTAATGTTTGCACTGTGGTGATGTGAAAACAGGCTAAGATGACTGGAAGACCACTTGTGTGGACGGCATCTCTGTAAAGCCATACCTGTGCACTTTCTGCTGACAGCTTCTGGGAGCACAGCTAACAAGCTGTGGGGAAACACCTCTGTTTCCAGGTACACCGAGGAATGGTTGAAAGGCATCTGAGAGGGATCAACAGTTGGTCCTTTAGCCAGCGCTGTGAGGTGGGCAAAGTCAAGCCCTCCCTCAGGATGGTGTATGCTTCCAGAGGAACCAGCCAGATGAGATCTGAAGCAGCCTCAAGCTTGCAATTGCTTAGGTATGGAGAAGAGCTATGAACAGGTAACTTTGGCCATTTTTGATTGTTCTGCTAGATTTCTGACTCAGCTCAGACAGACAGTAAAGAGGACACAATCTCAGGCTGCACCAGGGGAAGTTTAGACTGGATGTTAGGAAGAAGTTCTACACAGAGAGAGTGATTGCCCATGGGAATGGGCTGCCCGAGGAGGTGGTGGAGTCACCATCACTGGAGGTGTTCAGGAGGAGATTTGATAGGGTGCTTGGTTGCATGGTTTAGTTGGTTGGGTGGTGTTCAATGATAGGTTGGACACGATGATCTTGAAGGTCACTTCTGGTCTATATTCTATTCTGTTCCGTTCCATTCCATTCCATTCCATTCCATTCCATTCCATTCCATTCCATTCCATTCCATTCCATTCCATTCCATTCCATTCCATTCCATTCCATTCCATTCCTTCTCAAGGCAAATGGACCTCTGAGAGGAGTCACAGGTAAGCAGGAGTTAGCAGCCTGACAGTATGAGGTCTACCCATCAGTTTGCACTAGACAACAAGGTCTGCATTCACCTCGTTTCCTTTGTTTGTTGTCCCCAAATTCATGTGGACTGTGTTTCTCATCTTGTCAAGTTTCTGGCAATGCCAAGGATGGGACATTGCAATAGGGCAGCAACATAGCATAACTACAGCTTGTCAGGATGAATTGACACTGGGAACCATCCCCCACCTTCCTTTGCCTCGGTGGGTACCACAGCTGCTAGGACAAGCCATCCAAGGGCTCCTGGCCTGTTTACGGGTCAAAGGCTTCCCTGGGACACACCTTGCTTGGTTTTGTCTCAGCATCCTACCTATTCATTTCTCTTAAAGCCTGTTTATTCTCACATAGGAGAGGAGCCACATGCTCGCTTCAGGGTTTTTTTCCACACTTTCAGCCGGTATCTGCTAGGAAGTTTTAACCACTTGTGTGTTGCTAAAAATATTTGTTGTGAACTTATTATACCTATTTTTCTTCTCCACGTTAAGGCTACGCCAAGAAAAGTCAGTAAGGAAATATTTCCAGGTCTGTGGTTCTGTTTTTAAAATGTGTTTTCTTAAAAATGTCATTGCAGACATTGGGATGGCATTTAACAAGTCCAAGTGCCGGGTGCTGCACTTTGGCCACAGCAACCCCATGCAGAGCTACAGGCTGGGGTCAGAGTGGCTGCAGAGCTCCCAAACAGAGAGGGACCTGGGGGTGCTGATTGACAGCTGCCTGAACATGAGTCAGCAGTGTGCCCAGCTGGCCAAGAAGGCCAATGACATCCTGGCCTGCATTAGGAATAGTGTGGGCAGCAAGAGCAGGGAAGTCATTGTGCCCCTGTACTCTGCATTGGTTAGGCCACACCTTGAGTACTGTGTCCAGTTCTGGGCCCCTCAGTTTAAGAAGGACATTGAAACACTTGAAGGTGTCCAGAGAAGGGCAACAAGGCTGGTGAGAGGCCTTGAGCACAAGCCCTATGAGGAGAGGCTGAGGGAGCTGGGATTGTTTAGCCTGGAGAAGAGGAGGCTCAGGGGTGACCTCATTGCCCTCTACAACTACCTGAAAGGTGGTTGTAGCCGGGAAGGGGTTGGTCTCTTCTTCCAGGCAACCAGCAGCAGAACAAGGGGACACAGTCTCAAGCTGCACCAGGGGAGGTTTAGGCTCAAGGTCAGGAGAAAGTTCTTCACTGAGCGAGTCATTCATCATTGGAATGGGCTGCCCAGGGAGGTGGTGGAGTCACTGTCCCTGGTTGTGTTCTAGAGGGGATTGGACGTGGCACTTGGTGCCATGGTCTTGTCATGAGGTCTGTGGTGACAGGTTGGACTCAATGATCTTCGAGGTCACTTCCAACCTTAGTGATACTGTGATACTGATACTGTGATACTGTGATACTGTTTTGGTTTTTCTGTCCTTTCACATCTCTGTGCCTGGATTTTTTCCTTCACCTCCTGCTTTCTTGTAGAACTTGCTTGCTCAAAAATTAGACTTTTGACCTGGTGTTTCATATATCTGGAAACCATAAATGTTTGGAAATGTTATATTTGCTGCTTTTCACTCAGGTATTACGAAAAACTGAACAGGCAGCCTGTGTTAAACCTATAGTCCCTTTCCTTCTGGTCAGAGCCAGCCGTGCTCGGGTCAGAGAGCAGATTTTTGGCCAGATCACTTTCAAACCTGTATAACGGGATTGCTGAACATTCACTGACTCCTTTCATAGGAAGCCCAAAGGATGGAAGTTAAACATTTATTTGAAGAAGAGGAAGTAGTGTAGGTGTACTAATAAGGACCCCATGATGCTAAAATGTAGACAATTAATTTACAAACATACTCGTGGGCATATTGCAAACGTAAGGTCAGGTTGTTATTTTATTCAGACCTTAAGCAGATGAGAAAAGAGGTGGTGTGATGGCATGGGTTTAACTGCAGTGCTTAATGTGCTGTAGAACCACCCCCAGTTCATATGCCAGTGTAGATAGAGCAGATGAGCTCTGCACAGGTTCCTGCATGAGAACTGTAATTCAGTCAGGCTGGGTTGCCCTGACTAGCTCTGTTCAGTCTGATATTTCCAGTGCCTCTACAGAGTGCCCTACAACTATAACTTTTATTTTTCTTTCTGTAAAATAACCCAGTGGAAGTGAACACTGTTCTGTGAAGTAACTGAAGCTGTGTGTTACAAGTGCATTACCTGCCTTTGGGTTGCAGTAGCAAGAGACAGCTCGTGGTAACTGATATGATAAAGTGATAGCCTGCAAGTTGATGAAACAACCAACAGCACTTAAGTTGATGTAGTTACTGTGACCAGAAAAAAATCCCAAACAACACTTAAGGTAACTAAAGCAAAACAGTCCTTTGTACTTTACCCCAGTGAAGCAAGAGCATGTCTGAAGCCATAAAGTTAACATGGTTTACTGTTTCCACGTGCAGTAGGAAACAAAGGTAAGATCCCCTCCTTGCTTGCTGGGATCTAGTGTCTTGGTAGGTGAGGGCTTCCTACTGAAGAGACAGGTAGCTAAATAAAACTCTTCCAGGTTCTGAGCAAGTTAATCTCAGATATATAGATAAGAGAGTGAAAACTAGAACAAATGCATGTGGAAGGCAGCACCATTCCTTGGGACTTTGCTCATGCTCCTCTTCTGCATACTACAGAAGAATACAGTGTGGCTGGGTCCCCCCTGAGCTGCATGGCTTTTGCTTTGAAAAATAGAGCCCTGTGCATTGTGCTATCACTTTCAGGGGGAGCATAGGCTCCCCTACTTCCCTTGTAAGTTCCTCTGTAACAGCATCTGTGCTTTTTGCAGAGCTCAGGTAGGGGCTTACCACAGGAGAATATGTCTTTTGAGTTGAATTTTCCACCCCTTGCAGTGTTTGACTTTCTGCAGCAAGGTAACGTTTTGCTCATGGCAAGATGGGAGTTAGGGAATTCTGACTCCTATATCTCTGGACTTTGGCATTGCTGGTCCATGTGTGTTACTCTGACAATGTGAAAGCATTTATACATATCTCCTTGTAGGAAACTGGAGGCATTCAGGCAGTTGTATCCATTTTTGCCATCGTTGTCCCAGGAGGATCCCCTCTGGCTCTTTCAAAGCAGCAGCCAGCATCTCTCTGAAGTAGTGGCTACCCAGCCTGTATAGTTCACCGCCAGCAGGAGGTCCAATTTACATTTGGCAATATTGCCAGTTCCATATGGAAACTACCATTCAGCTGCCTACATTTGAACTTCAGCTTTTCCCTTTCATTTAATTAAAACCCAATCAAGTCATGACAGAGTTTCCCTGAAGTGAAAATCCAGATGTATGGCAAGTGAAAGCATTCAGATGCCAGTTCATTGTGCTACTCAGAGGTATATTAGAGCTTTCCCGCTTGTCAGTTTATCCACTGGGAATTAGTTGCTTTTTCCCCTTACAAGTTAAAAAAGGGAAAAAGAAAAAACACCCATCTTCCCATCTGCTTCTGGTCAGGAAAAATTATATAACAATCCAGAATTTGAGATGTTTGTTGACAATGGCATTGATAGTGTCGGAATGACTTCTGATTTTTGTTGACCACATCACGTTTTAGGATGCAGTGTCTTGAATTTTTTTCCAGTAAGCTCCAGGAATAAGCAGTGTACCATACTCTTTAGTGAGCTGATGACTTATTGTTCTTGTCACTAAATGGGGATCATGTGGAGCTGCATAAACATGTTAATTTTGCTGGCATTAAAAACATGACTTGCCACTGTACCCTTTGGAGAGACTGTATAGAAGAATCATGGCACAGTTGGAATAGGTTTTGTGGTCTCTGTAAACCAACATGGGTTTTGTGGCATATCCTTGCAGGGCAACTGGGTGCAGTGAGAGGAAGAGACAGATGACTGGTAGTTAATAAGCATAGAAGTCATTCAGACCCAAATCCATCCATATGATAGCTTTGAAAAGAGGCTGATTCTCAAGTGATTTATGGTTACATGGGGCAATACCCTGAGTCACCTGTGTTCCAACAGAAAGGTTATTCTCACACACTTTAAGGGTGATGTGGTGGTACCATGCTAATACTGCAAGACACCCAATGCTAAGGCTAAAGTATTGGGTGGTGGTGCAACCTTAGTACCTCAATATCAGTGGAGTACTTATTTCTGTGCCTTTTCCCCTCTTGTATTCCCTAGCAATGGGGAGGAAGAGTCTGGAGGCAGACCTTGCCATTTTATGGCTGCTCCATACCTTGCTATATGACAAGGAGTTAGGGTGTTCTTTGAGAAGTGAAGGATAGCAGATTTCAACATTGTTTATTCAGGAAGGTTGAGCAGCCCAACTCTTCCACCTGCCTGGTGAATGCTCTAAACAAAACTGTGCTGATTTTGTGGACTCATCCAAGTTCAGGCACATGGTATGTGCCAGGCTGTGTGGCACCATCAGGTTCGTAGGTGGAGTGTCCTGGTGTCTTGGCTGCAGCTGTGAAGTTGATTTAGGCCACCTGCCCAGTCCATCCGCCAGCTCCTGCCCCATGCCACAGCCTGCTCCACCCAGCCCTGACACTTCAGTGCTTGTAGAATTGTGCTGAAGATTTAATCAGTGGCTGAGATTAAAAATAATCTTTTAAAAAAGGAAAGAGGACAGAAAGAGGGAGGCATTCCAGTCTGGATCATTCAGAGATCTACCTGTGATAAAACCCAGTGAACAGTCATGTGTTTTTACAACTGAAGGAGTGACATGGGGGTTTTTTAGGGTCAGGAATGAGCAGACACAGGTGCAAAGGGGAAACTTCCTAGACTGTCTTCATTGCCAAACCACTCAGCACAGGATGCTGTTAAACATACTGAGAGGTGCAGATTTCAGATAGTTTCAAAGTCATGAGTTATGGCATCTCTACCTTCAGAGTCAGAGAGAATCTGATCAGGGTTCCCGTGGCTCCCAATAGCACAACTTTTGATATATGCACAAAATTCTGCCTGATTTCTCTTCTTGGATATAGCCCTAAGTGCATTTTACTTCGGGCTCTTAATAATCCTTGTGAAAAGAATAAAGGAATCAAACTTCATTTATTAGCATTGATTCCACTGTTCTTGTTATCAGCAGTGATTTGCATTTTTCATATCATGTATTGATTTTCACCACGCAGCACAAAATTTTGTCCAAAACACCATTCAGATGCAGATTATTAAACAGCAATTCTATGAGATGTTCCCTACTAGATTACCACAGAGTCTGTCTGTCTCTTTGGGACCCAATGTAAATGTGGACTAGTGTGAGAAAGAAGCTTAAAAACTATTCAGATTCTGCAGAAAAATAGTTCTGTAGAATTCTCCTGCTGTAGGTAGCTACTTAATTACTTAAGTTTGACCTTTGTAATGTCGTCAAACTACTAGTAGAAAACTACAAGCAAGGAGTTTTGATCTGTTAACTACTAAAATGTGTTTCTGATAGAAAAAGAATAAGAGGGGTGTCATTGCATGAGGTGTTTTTCCCATAGATCTTGTATTACTCCTAGTATTCAGCCATGGGGTTAGGTTCTTCTGCTGGCTTTCCACTTTCACTGCCAAGAGTGAAAATACGAAGATGTAAAAACACCGAACAGCTTATGGCACAAATGGCCATGTTTTTCTGATTACCAATTTTAATTAAATTAAAGCTTTTAAAAACCACTCTTCCTGTGTTCCACATTGAAAGGCCTGGAATCAGCAGAATCACAGCTGTCTAGTTCAGAGGAATTTATATTAGACTTGCTTGAAATGACCTGGTGGGCAGTTTTCTGTTGTGCTTTGTTCTTGTAAAGTTAGTTGCAAAGTTCTTATGTGAAGAAGGTGTTATCTTGTGTCAGTGCTGACATAAATGTCTTGGTGCTGAAGTGTACTATGCCCCAGGCAAACTGGTAAGTTCACATGCCTGCTTCAGCCACCCATCATCTCTGGAGGTCATTCACAGCAGAAAGTCATCTCCTTGGCAGCTAGAAAGTAGTGTTACTTATCATAAATGGCCCTCCTAGCATGAGATGTGTTCAGGCATTTATGGGTTTGGCTGTTTATAGGAAGGTCAGGATCATCTATGGAGTGATCAGTCTTTGCTGTCTGTCCACAAGCTCAAGGAGAAGCTATCCTTTGTGTATACCTCATCTAGCTCACAGCTTGTGCCAGCATGATTTGGCTTTGGAGGGTCTCAGCATTGTTGTTGGTCTTACAGAGTAAGATCTCTTGGCATGACCTCAGCATGCATGGGTCATATACTTCTTGTCCTTCTTATCTACAATTTTATCCCTCAGATCTAAAATCTACACATAGGGCAAAGAACTGGAATGCATTGACATAAACTATGCATGTAGTATAGTCAAAAATACTACTGTGAAACTTAATGATGTTTACTGAAGGCAATGAAGTGACTCACTGGCTTTTTGAAGATGGTGAGAAGTAGGCAAGACTTCAAGATACTGTGCAAATAATAACAAAAACTACCAAGTTTCTCTTGTCTTGGAATGCTAAGGTGTTTCTTTTAGTGTCAGTGGATATGTATAACATTTATAATGATGAATACAAGGTCCATAAGCTCTCTGAAGTGAAAAATATACTGCTTTATTCTTAAATAGTACATGACCTATAAAGCAAATGGTGTAAATCTTAAACGTCAATTTCCTGCTGAGCGTTTCAAAGATGAGAAGTAATAGCTTCTAAAAAGATCTTTCCATAAATGCCCTGGAACATCACTGCTGAAAAGTGTGTTTTGTTTTGTTTATTTCCTAGGTGGCTTAGTAGTTGGTAAAATGTGCTACCTTATGACTAATTTTGAAAATGAATGAGTCCCTTTTCCCAGAAATACTTCTTAATCTTAGATTATTTCTAAAATCAATCTATGATGTTCAACCATGCTTATTCCTCCTTTCCAGATACATATTTGAGTGCTTCTTTCGAATCAAGGAACTGGTACAACATAAGTGGTTTAGTAAATTCCCAATTATGAGCACTTTCGGAGCTCATCAGATGGGCATAATGTTGAATCCCGTTTTCAAAAGTTGCACTCTTCCCAAACAGTTATTCTCTACTAAATGGGTCTGTTGTAGAATAGAATAGAATAGAACAGAATAGAATAGACCAGACCAAACCAGACCAGGTTGGAAGAGACCTTCAAGATCATCGTGTCCAACCTATCAATGAACACCACCTAATCAACTAAACCATGCAACCAAGCACCCTATCAAGTCTCCTCCTGAACACCTCCAGTGATGGTGATTCCACCACTTCCCCAGGCAGCCCATTCCAATGGACAATCCCTCTCTCTGTGTAGAACTTCATCCTAACATCAAGCCTAAACCTCCCCTGGTGCCGCCTGAGACTGTGTCCTCTTGTTCTGGTGCTGGTTGCCTGGGAGAAGAGACCAAACTCTGCCTGTCTACAACCTTCCTTAAGGTAGTTGTAGAGACCAATAAGGTCACCCCTGAGTCTCCTCTTCTCCAGGCTAAGCAACCCCAGCTCCCTCAGCCTCTCCTCATAGGGCTTGTGTTCCAAACTCCTCACCAACTTTGTTGCCCTTCTCTGGACACGTTCCAGCAAGTCAACATCCTTCCTAAACTGAGGGGCCCAGAACTGGACACACCTCCCTGCTCCTTCCTAAACTGAGGGGCCCAGAGCTGGACACACCTCCCTGTTGCTGCTGTCCACACTGTTCCTGATGCAGGCCAGGATGCCATTGGCCCTCTTGGCCACCTGGGCACACTGCAGGCTCATGTTCAGCCTACCATTCACCAGTACCCCCAGGTCCCTCTCTGCCTGGCTGCTCTCCAGCCACTCTGACCCCAGCCTGTAGCACTGCATGGGGTTGTTGTGGCCAATGTGCAGAACCCGGCACTTGGATGTGTTAAATCTCATGCCGTTGGACTCTGCCCATCTGTCCAGCCTGTCGAGGTCTCTCTGCAGAGTCTCTCTACCCTCCAGCAGATCAACTCCTGCCCCCAGCTTGGTGACATCCTCAAATTTACTGATGATCGACTCAATGCCCTCATCCAGATCATCATTTATCTCATTTGAAGCAAACAGACTTCTTTAGCTAGGAGTTAAATATATAAATTATATAAATATATACATTATGCATAAATATAAAAATAAATATATACATACATTTCTGAATGAATTACTTTTAACAGAGGGCAGAGCAGAGACTGATGCAAATCTACATTTCTCTGTGGGGAGCTACTGGAGCCATAATTCTCCTCCATTCCTGCTGGTAGGCACAGGAGGAAAAAAGAAAGAGAAGGCTTTTGTGGAAGTGGTTGCCTGCAAGAGACTGGACTCCACGACACAGGAGGGTTTGGAAAGATCTGTGCTCTAGTGTTTATAAAGACCATGCTGTGTATCACTAAAGTGCAAGCAATAACTCAGTCTTTCTGAGCTGTCAGAGGCAAGGAACTTGGGTCTTGTCTCACTGCCTCCAAGGGGCGAGTTGCTTTTCGCTCTACTGAGCTGATGGACTGCCTCTGCCAGTGAGATAATGCCTGGCTCCTGTCCCAGGACAAAACTCTTCAACCAGCAGATCTTAATCTCTTTTCTTCAGCACTTCACTTCTGATTCCATGAATTTACTACCACAGATTTCACAGAGCATCTGTGTCTTTCCATGTCCCTTAGCACCATTGGAATCTTGATAGGGAGGGACCTTGGAAGGTCACTCACTCCAGTCCCTCCCTCAGAGTAGGACTGTGACTGAAAGTAGGTGAGGTCAGCCCTGGTGTGTCTGGCTGAGCCTCCAAAACCTCTCAAGACCTGCTTCAGTGTTGCAGCACCCACATTTTGGAAGTGCTTTCCTTATGTCTCACCTAACTCTTCCTGGCTGCAAGCTTGCCCCTTCTTACATCAACTGGAATTGCCAAAATGAATTCAGATCTTTTACTTTTGTAACTCCCTTAGATCCACAGTTCCATTTTCTGTATTCCATGTTCCATAGGCAGTGTTTGTAAGCTTAGACAAAAGGGTAATCCCTAAATCCAGACAAGGCACACCTGCAGGGATCCTTCTGCTGTCCCACACCTCTCCCTTTCTGCAGAGCTGCTTGCTGCCTTTGGTAATCCTCATCTTTCATCCAGCTTTTCTGAGTCTGTGTGGCATTTATTTATTGATTTTAAGGGAGTCTCAACTTAAACCTTCCTGAAGGCTACCCTGTTCTCTATGGTGCACAGGTAAGGAAGCTGGGGTTTTGTGCTTGTGCTGGAAGTAGGCATAGCCAAGTCCTTACCAGAATCTTAGCTTTGTATGATTAAAGTCCATTTCCATGCTTTTCTTCTGTCTTATCTCCATGTTACAGAACAGAAAATACCCAGGGAAAATATTTAAACCCTTGAACTCCGATGCATCTGAGCAACAGTAATTTATCCTGGAGTTTTCTGTCTCTTCATTCCATCTCTCTGATAGTACAGAATTTATTACATTTTTATGGCACAACTCACTTATTGATTTAAATGCTATCTCTGCTTTTAACTCCATAGATAAAAATGAAGTTATACAATGGATCTTCTTTTTCCCCAGTACTTAATTTCATTGGAAATGAAGTGTCTTGGACTGTGTTTGCATTACATCAGCCTTCTCACAGAAAAGATTTTATTTCTTTATTTTTTAGCATCCTGGATCAATCTGGAGTGTAGGACAAATATAGGACTCATTAAATGCCATTTGTCTGAGAAACACAATAATAAGATTGCACCATGATGTTATATGTCTGAATATGTAGCTTTTTAGCAGCTAGGACACAGGACCAGGATTCAGGGAACCATTTTGCAGTTACAAAATTAGGCACTTAACAATTCTGTGCCTCACATTTTCCATCTGTAAAATGGGGACAGTGATATTTCCTTCCTTGAATAGCACTTTCTGATTTAATGATCTATGATTATCGTTATTACTGTTCAGAGTAGCATCAACTCTGTTCCGAGTTGGTTATAATTAGAATGTTTAGATGAATGAAAACAATTACAGAGCCTGTAGGCCACAAACATTTAAGCCTGTGATTAATTTTGTGTACATAAGTAATCATAGTTGCTTCACTGAAGCTGCTTATGTGAATAAAAATAAACACATTTTACGTGTTTGCAGCACCGTGAGTGGAAGGGTCTAAGAAACCTCAGTTCTCAAATAGAATTAAATAGTTGCAAATTTCTCAGTTAAAATTCCAGGAATGTATTTTAACTGTAGGCTATGATATGTTGCAGCATGAGTTTTAATTTTGTTCACAACACTTGGTGTTGCAGCCGTTGAGCTTTCCTATCACTCAATATGATTTTGCAGAAAAGTAATCTTTCTTTAACTTTCTTGCCACAGTTCAAAAGATTATGGTTAAATACATTTTGTTAATAAGAAGGCTGACTCATGACAGGCTGCACTGTGAATGGCTGGTTACCAGTGATATCAAGCAGACCTAATTCCATTCCGCTGCCAGAACAGGGTTTTTTTGGGAGCTCATTTAAGAAAGGATTAGTTTCACTCAAATAGTTTATGCTTTTACATTGCAAGGGGTTTGTTTTCTGTGTGATGACAGCTAGTTATTCAGCTTTACCACAGATAGGGAAAAGTCACTGAAGTATATGTTGAAAGAAATTCTCTAGTAGCTATGGAAAAGCGCAGAACTGTGCAGAAGTGTCAGATGTGTGTCATAAGAAGCAAGTTCTGGCTGTCTGCAGTTGTGGTGCTAAGTGGCAAGGCTAGCTAGGGTGGGAACTGGTTTGTGATCATGGGCTGCAATCACATGCCCCTTGGCTGCCTTCTGGAACAGAAAACATGTGGACCCACACACAGCCTGTTGGAATCTGTTAGTGGAAGAGTTCATCTGTTTGGTACTATTTTCTTTTCCATCCTTCAGTTACCTTTACTTTTCTTGTTTACACAGTTGATGGTTTGGATAAGGCTTCAATCGCTAACTCGGATGGGCCAGCCCCAGGATCCCAAACACCTCCGTTCAAGAGGAAGGGTAAACTTTCCACTATTGGCAAAATCTTTAAACCTTGGAAATGGCGGAAGAAGAAGACCAGCGACAAATTCAGAGAAACGTCAGCAGGTATGCATGTGGCTCTTGGGTGGCGAATAGTGGAAAACACTCTGATGGCTTTGCTGCAGAGTAATACTTGAAAAGCTCTTGGACCTTGTTAGATGGCAGGGATTATTTAGACAGTACTTGACATGTAGAAAAACAGTTTGATCCTTGGCAGGGAAAAACCTACCCTTGTTCAGTTTCTGTCCTGAGCCTACCACCAAAAATATTCAGGTTTTGCTTACGGTACGTTCTATGTGATACTCTTTTGATGTTGGCAGTACTCTTTTGGTTTTTTTCTCAATTAAGGAATACTAGGCTCTGTATTACAGATTCTCAGGTATGCTGGAAAAGTCTCTAATGTCCTCCCAATAGTCCGTGACTTGAATAATGAAACAAACCTTACTGACATGGGGCCACAAGTTCTGTCTGTTCAGAGGGGAGAAGCAGGCCTGGCTGTGCTCAGCAGAAGAATGAGAATTGGTTTTGTGACCACTGCCTTCACGCAGGTTGCTCTGCCCCATCACTCCCCCACTGGCAAGGCTTGAAGAATGGTCTGCAATAAAATGTTGTGATTGAATTATTTCTGCTGAAAGTGAGGAGTATTGAGGGCTGCAATTCAGTTGGCTAAACACAGTTGCAAGATGGAACCTGAGATGCTCTGAGGTGTCTTGACTGCTCTTCCAGAAGGTTCTGCATCATATCTTCCATTGGTGTGCAGACATCTCCAAAACCTAGGAACATCTCAAGTGTCTGTAGGCACCCATGTTTAGGAAACTGAATGCTACCCTGCATATGTGTGTGTGTGTCTTTGTGTGTCACATCTCTGGCCAAGCTTTCTTCAGAAAAAAACCCAAACACTTGGTTTGGGATTCAGACATTTGATGCTGTGCTGCATCAGAGTCCCGTGAGCATCTATGAGCAATTTGCATTCGTTACCACAGTGCAAGTTTTCTGTCCCCTGTCTTCCATGGCTCTGGGCAATAAACCAAATACTAATCTCCAAAAGTGATTCTAAAGTAGTTCCTAAAGTAGACTCTCCTGAAGTCTTAGGAATACAGCGCTTGGCATTTTAAACCCATAGCAACCACTGACAATTGCAACAAGGAACTCTCTGGTTTTGCAGTGTAACTTCTAAAACAGGCTTTATTTACACAAAAGGTAAAAAGCAGCTATCTTCTCTGGTGTTTTCATCACTCCAGATACCAAGTGAAATGTTGGACAGTCTTATTGAGAACTTCAATTCCTTTTCTCAGTCTCTTTTTTCTTTCTTTTTGTTTTTTTAGTTTTTCCTGGTTACCTTACAGCCAAATCTCCCCAATTTCTTCCACTACTGCAATCAAAAAAATCCCCTCAGTGTGCTTTCTCCTTCATTGCATCTGGTTTCCTTTAGCTTCCCCAGTACTTTTATCATGTTGCTAGAACGAAGTTATTTCTAGTTAATGACCCCTGAATGTTCAGCAGCTGCTCTTGGACAGGTATGTGATTTTGTATGCAATGAATTCTCAAGAATAATCACTGTTCATAAGGTATGTGTACAGAGATTCTCCAAACTGTCATAACATATGTTAACATCAGCATGTGTTAAACTGTTATGCCACTACATGATAGTGCCTATGCCATTTGGAAGTTATATTTTACAGATCAGTGTCTGGTTAATTAATGTTAAATACGTTATTTATGAATACAGTATTTCTTATGCTGTGCTATCTATCTTCAGAGGGCATCAATCCAGTTGTATGATACCAAGAAATCCAGCAAAATGTAGTAAGAGGTAGCTTTTACTTTTTCTGCAGGGTTACCACTTGGGTTTCTGTCCTGGCATTGTGAATACTATCAATTGAGCCAGCAGTGTACCCAGCTGGCCAAGAAGGCCAATGGCATCCTGGCCTGCATTAGGAATAGTGTGGGCAGCAAGAGCAGGGAAGTCATTGTACCCCTGTACTCTGCTTTGGTTAGGCTGCACCTTGAGTCCTGTGTCCACTTCTGGGCCCCTCAGTTTAAGAAGGACATTGAAACACTTGAATGTGTCCAGAGAAGGGCAACAAGGCTGATGAGAGGCCTTGAGCACAAGCCCTATGAGGAGAGGCTGAGGGAGCTGGGATTGTTTAGACTGGAGAAGAGGAGGCTCAGAGGTGAACTCATTGCCCTCTACAACTACCTCAAAGGTGGTTGTAGCCAGGAAGGGGTTGGTCTCTTCTCCCAGGCAACCAGCAGCAGAACAAGGGGACACAGTCTCAAGCTGTGCCAGGGGAGGTTTAGACTCGAGGTGAGGAGGAAGTTCTTCACCGAGCGAGTAATTCGTCATTGGAATGTGCTGCCCAGGGAGGTGGTTGAGTCACCGTCCCTGGAGGCATTCAAGAGGAGATTGGACTTGGCACTTGGTGCCATGGTCTAGTCATGAGGTCTGTGGTGACAGGTTGGACTCGATGATCCTTGAGGTCTCTTCCAACCTTAGTTATACTGTGATACTGTAATAAAGTGCACTGAAGTAGAGAAAAAACCAGACTTGCTCTTTTGGATTACATCTTAACATTTAGACAACCTGATTTTATGTATTTCTTTTCATTTCACCTGTGGTCTTGCAGCACTGTAATATAGACCTCTTTGTCTTCTTTCAAATGTAGAGCTTCGTTTTGTGATCAGTCTTCTCCTGAAAGTGGGAGAACACCAGTGTGCAAACAGAAGCTGATGAAAGTTCTCCTAAGGGATTTGTATGCTCTATTTTTAATAAGGTTTTATTTATTTAGGAGTTATTATACAACCATAGTGACAAAGGGAATTAATTTCATGTTTTCAAAACTTTTGTGTTATTTAGTACATTCAGTATATGAGCATGTATTCGTGTGTCCCAGTTTATATGCATTTTGTCAGTCATCACAATATTTAGTGCCTTTTCTTTTTCCTTAAAGTGAAACACTGGGAGTTATATAATATCTGAAAATCTTGACTTTCACCTCAAAAATAGCAAGACTAAGCTGGGGAGATGAAAAGAAAGTAAATCTGAACAATGTGGGTTGTAAGAGTTCTAAAAATAAATGAAAGGTTCCCAAATTATTTTCCACCTAAATTTCATATGAGAGTTTTACCCCTTGTGACTCTCTAAGATGTAACCTACAAATTCAGGTGTTTGACTATTTGAAAGTGGCACAAGAATAGTTCCCAGAGCTTTTCTGTTGAGAAAGAAGAATGAATTTAAGTAATGACTACTCTCCACAGAGTGACTATTTGAAGTACCTCTTCAAGGCAAACGTAGTTTATAGTCTTGCTTAGGCATTACTGGTATTTACCCTTGTATCTACATACAAGATGTTTTCTCTGTCTACTTTCTGACCTATGTCAGCAACCTGTTATAGGCTAGACATGGCTTTCACTCATGCTGGTTGCCCAATAGTGGTACTTGTGGTGCTCATGGGAATGGATCAGTTGTGTTGACTTCCAGTGCCTCCTGCAGTTCTCCCTCTATCTGAGCCTGAAATACAGATGACCTTACCATGTGTATGTAGGAAATAATAGGGATAAATCATACTGTTCCTTAGTGCTAAGGGTAAAGGTTGTGTCTCCAAAATCCCAGAAACAGAGAGAGTGCTGGCCTCAGCTGCACCAGAAAAAAGCTATAGCTTTTCAGTGCACATCAGGTTAGCTTGCAGTGGAAGCATATCATTACCTGCTTGAGGATTATTTCACTGTCAGGAAACAGTGTATAGGGAGCTACAGGGAGATAACAATTTTCTTTATATACATACATATATATATATATAAAATAAATATAATGTAATTTTTTTTCTTTAAACTATATACATGAGTCTATATGTGGGTCTGGATGTCATCTACCCAAGGGTCCTGAGAAAACTGTCAGAAGTGCTCAGCAAGCCATTTCCCATCATTTACCAGCGGTCCTGTCTACAAGAAGGGCCGGAAGGAGGACGCAGGGAACTGCAGACCTGCCAGTCTGTCCTCAGTGCCAGGTCATAGATCAAATCATCTTAAGTGCCATATGTAGCATATGCAGGGCAGTTAGGTGATAAGGTCCAATCAACATGGGTTCATGAAGGGCAGGTCCTGCTTGACAAGCATGATCTCCTTCTGTGACAAGGTGACCTGCCTAGTGGATGAAGGAAAGGCTGTGCACGTTGTTCACATGGACTTCATTAAAGCCTTTGACACTATCTCCCACAACATCCTAGTGGAGAAACTGGCTGTTCGTGGCTTGGGTGAGTGGATGCTTTGCTGGGTAAAAAAATTGGCTGGATGGCCAAAGAGTGGTGGTGAACAGAGTTAAGTCCAGTTGGCAGCCAGTCACTAGTGGTGTTCCCAGGGATCAGTTTTGGGCCCAGTCTTGTCTAGTATTTTTATCATAGAATCATATAATGGTAGGGGTTGGAAGGGGTGTATGGAGATCTAACCCCTAGGTATGCCTAGATCAGGTTGCACAGGAACATGTTCAGGCAGGCTTTGAAAGTCTCCAGAGAAGGAGACTTCACAGCCTCTCTGGGCAAGTTGTTCCAGTGCTCTACCACCTTCAAATAAGTTTCTCCTTAAACTCAATTGAAACCTCCTGCCTTCTAGTTTGTATCTGTTGCCCTTTGTCCTATCACTGGGCACCCCAGAAAACAGCCCAGCCCTGTTGCTGTGACCTTCCCCTTTTAGATACTTATATGAGTTTCTAATGTTCCCTCTCAGTCTTTGCTTTTACAGGCTACAGAGCCCCAGGTCTCTATGCCTCTCCACGTAAGAGAGATGCTCCAGTCCTCTAATCATCAACAGCACCCTCCATTGGACTCTCTCCAGGAATTCCCAGTCCTTCCTGAACTGGAGACCCCAGTATCTGAAGGGGGCCTACAGGAAGGCTGAGGAGGGACTTCTCAGGATCTCAGGTAGTGATAGGACTAGGGGGAATGGAATGAAGCTGGAGGTGGGGAGATTCAGGCTGCATGTGAGGAGGAAGTTCTTCACCATGAGAGTGGCGAAGCCCTAGAATGGGTTGTCCAGGGAGGTGGTTGGGGCGCCGTCCCTGGAGGTGTTTAAGACCAGGCTGGATGAGGCTCTGGCCCATGGCAGAGGGGTTGGAACTAGATGATCCTTGTGGTCCCTTCCAACCCTGACTGATACTATGATACTATGAACTGGACACAATACTCTAGGTGTGGCCTCACCAGGGCAAAGTACGGGGAAGGCAACCTGCTTTGGTCTCTTGGCCACATTCCTCTTAATGCACCCCAGCATACCACTGGCCTTCTTGGCCACAAGGGCACTTTTCTCACTACTGATGAACCTGTTATCTACCAGAACTCCCAGGTCTTTCTCCACAGAGCTGCTTCCCAGCAGATCAATCCCTAACCTGTCCTGATGCTTGTAGTTTTTCTTCCCCAGGTGCAGGACTCCACACTTGCCATTGCTGAATTCCATGAGGTTCTTCTCTGCCCAACCCTCCAGCCTGTCCAGGTCTCACAGAATAGTACCACAGCATTCTGGCACGCCAGCCTGTCCTCCCAGTTTTCTGTCATTAGCAAGCTTGCTGGGAGTACACTTTGTCCTTTCATTCAGGTCACTAATGAATATGTTGAACAAGACTAGACCCAGTACTTACTCATGGGGAGCACCACCAGCTACAGACCCCCCGGCTGGACTCTTTGTTGTTCACAACCCTTTGTGCTCTGTTGTTCAGCCAGTTCTCAATCCACCTCACTGTCCATTCATCTAACCCACACCTTCTAAGGGCATCAAGTGCACCCCCAGTAAGTTTGCAGATGACATTTAAGTTGGGAGGGAGTTTTGATCTGCTTGAGGGTAGGAATGCTCTGCAGAGGCACCTGGACAGGCTAGATCAGTGAGTTGAGGTCAGTTGTTTGATGTTTAACAAGGCCAGGTGCCAGGTCCTGCACTTGGGTCACAGCAACCCCATGCAATGCTACAGGCTTGGGGGAGAGTGTCTGGAAAGCTACTTGGCAGAAAAGGGCCTGGGTGTGCTGGTTGAAAGCTGGCTGAACATGAGCCAGCAGTGTGCTCAGGAGGCTAAGGAGGTCAGTGGCATCCTGGCTTGTATTTGGAACAGCATGGCCAGCAGGAGTAGGGAAGTGATCATGCCCTTGGACTTGGCACTGGTGAGGCCACACCTTGAATACTATGTTCAGTTCGGGGCACCTCACTGCACAAAGGACATTGAGTTGCTGGAGTGTGTCCAGAAAAGGACAACAAAGCTGGTAAAGGGTCTTAAAAGGAGCAGTTTAGGGAACTGGGATTGTTTAGTCTGCAGCAGGCTGAGGAGAGATGTTACTGCTCTCTACAGTTATCTGAAAGGAGGCTGTAGTGAGGTGAGAGTGTTGGTCTCTTCTCCCTAGTATTGAGCAAAATGGTGATCAGGCTTGCAGTAGGCTGCCCAGGGACGTGATGGAGTCAGGATTGGTTGAGTTACCATCTCTGGAGGTGGTACATGGCACTTTGGAACATGCTTTAATGGATACAGTGGTGTTAGTTTGACTGTTGGACTCGAACTTAGAGGTTTTTTCCAACCAAAAGGATGCTACAGTTATACATGCATACAGAATATGGGATCACATTTGTGTATGTGCTTTGTGTGAGTTCAGTTTGAAGTGAAAAGCAGTTTGGATTGCATTCATCCTACTTCACACAGTAGTTTCCAGGGATGGGTGTGCCCTTGCACAAGTGCTCTTGTGGCCAAGAAGGCCAATGGCATCCTGGGTTGTATTAAAAGGGCTGTAGTTAGTAGGTTGAGAGAGATTCTCCTCCCCTCCTACTCTGCCCTGGTGAGGCTGCATCTGGAGTATTTCACCCAGTTCTGGCCCCCTCAGTTCAAGAAAGACCTCAGGGAACTGCTTGAAAGAGTCCAGCACAGAGACACAAAAATGATTAAGGGAGTGGAACACCTTCCTTATGAGGAGAGACTGAGGGAACTGGGTCTCTTTAGTTTGGAGAGGAGGAGACTGAGGGGTGACCTTGCTAATGTTTATAAGTATGTAAAGGGTGAGTGTCAAGAGGATGGAGTCAGACTCTTCCGGATGATGCAATGGGCTTCAAGGGGCAATGGGCGGAAGTTGAGGCATAGGAAGTTCCAAGGAAACATGAGGAATTTTTTTCCCCCTGTGAGGGTGATGGAACACTGGAACAGGCTGCCCGGGGGGTTGTGGAGGCTCCCTCTCTGGAGATATTCAAAACCTGCCTGGATATGTTCCTGTGTAATCTGGTATAGGTGATCTTGCTCTGGCAGGGGGTTAGACTAGATCTTTTGAGGCCCCTTCCAACCTCTAACATTCTGTGATTATGTGGGGGGGATAAAAAAATATTTATCCTTGTATTTCTTGAGGAAACAGACCTAAGGCCAAGAGAGACTGAGAGAAAATGCATTTACTTGGCAAATTGCCCCTTGTTGCATGCTAACTGTCACAGGGGAAGAAACTTGAGAAAGAAATGGGAAAGCATCCCTGCAAAATAAAAATCTTACAGGAAATCCTCTTCCTCATCAGAGCTGTATTTACACTACAGAACAGGAGCCGCATGTGTGTGTATGCAGTTGTGTCTGCCTGCATCTTACATGCAGGAAGCCCACTTCCTGGCCTGAAACCATGGGAGACAGTACAACGATTGTCGCATTTATTTCCTATTCTCTTAACAGGGTATGCAGCTGAAGAAAGAGTTTCTTCTAAGACAGAATGCAAGCTATTGGGAAGAACTCTTTACTACTTTCTCTGGGTTTTCAATAGGCTTTTTGAAATAGGTCCTTGCTACTGCCTTGCCAGGTCGTGTACCATGCAGTGCTTTCACAAGAACTCATGTGACTCTCATGTTAGCAACCAAAAGATGTTCATAACCAGCAAATACCATGAATGTCAAAGAAAAGAAAAAAAAGATGCAGGACTACATGTTGGAAGTATTTGTGCCAGTGTGGGAAGGATGATCGGCATTCAGCAACATATTTTCCATCCTGTATCTCAGAAAATCTGTTCTCTGGGCACTGGCTGTATACTTTGTGCCTAGAGGGCTTTCAAAATTAAGTAAAACCAAATAATTGAAAATGGCATCATCTCAAGGGTTTCTCCCCTCCACAATGTTTTGCTGTGAAGGAAAAGGCAGCAGTTTGTGTCTTGGCACGAGGTAGATGCCACTTCAAAGCTCCACTGCAAGAGTATGTGCAGACAGGGAGCAGAAAGCAATTCTGGCTCTTAGTAGGTCAGAGAAAAATTAAAAATCATATTTCTCCCAAGCTTCTGTTGGAAGAGCAAAACCAAAGACTGGAGAATGTCCAGGATCTCACAGTACTCTCTGAGTCAGAAAAAGGTTTTAAAGTCTGCCTGAGGTTTGTAGCTGCTTCGAGTCACTAAGCAGTCTATTGAGGAAGTAGGGAGAGAGGAAGGGATGCAAAGTGCTTTCTGAGCTAAATGAGCTATGTTCCTTTAGCTATCAGCTAAAAATACAAATCTTTGTGGGACCCTTTGGACAGGTAAGATATACTCAAGTAAATGAGTGCTGTGTACAATATGATAAATTTACAGGCTTTCTAACAGTCTTGAAGTCAGGGCAGGTTTGCTTTTGACTGCAGGAGGAAAGGATTTTGACATGGGATTTTTTGAGTTTGCTGGAGTACAATGTCTGAGAGAGGGGCCTGCCTCACTTGAGCCTTCTGCAGCAGGAAGGACCAATAGCCAATTTCACTCACAGTCAGGACCAGCTTGTTTGTGTAACTGATCTTATTACATGTGTATATACAGATGGAGACATTACTTCAGTTCTGTTATTCTTTAATATTATAACCAACCTGTTGCTATTAATGTTGAAATGTTGCATATACTTTTGTATATACACCTACATATATATCATATATATCACAGACATATGCAAAGATATATATATTCACAGCATGCATATGATACCTGCATATGACACGAGAGATTTGCAGTAATAACATCAAGTGGTCACTTCACAGGATCACAGAATGCTGGGGATTGGAAGGGACCTCCAGACATAGTCCAGGCTGCCCTACAAAACAGGACCACTTAGGACAGGTCACACAGGAACTCATCCAGGCAGATTTAGAGAAGGAGCCTCCACAACCTCTCTGGACTGCCTATTCCAGTGCTCCATCACCCTCACAGTAAAGATTTTTTTTTCTCATGTTGAGAGGGAATTTCCTGTGATCGAGTTTACATCCGTTGTCCTCATCCTTATTGATTCTATGATCCAATCACTGGGTATCACTGAAAAGGGACTGGCTTCAACCTCCTGACAGCCATCCACCAGATATTTTCAGACATTGGTAAGGTCACCTCTCAACCTTTTTTTCTCCAGACTAAACAGCCCCAGGTCTCTCAGTCTTTCCTTGTAAGAGAGATGCTCAAGTTCCATAACCATCCTTGCGGGTCTCCATTGAACTCAGGCAGTTCTCTGTCCCTTTTGAACTGGAGATCCCAGAACTGTACACTTGACTTAATGTCCACATGATAGTGGTACAGCTAACAGTATTTATCATATATGTGTTCCAGGATTGTTAACTCCTGAGTGAGGAATAAGTAATAGCTTGTAAGATGAGAGATTGCAAAAAGGATCATAGAATCAATACAGTTGACAGAGACCTCAAAGGTCATCAAGTCCAACCTGTCACCCAAGACGTCATGACTACTAAACCATGGCACCAAGTGCCATGATGATTAGCAGCAAGAGAGAGACAAAAGTGTGCTTATGGAAGAAGCAAATGGGTAGTGTACTGTGACAAGTTCTACTGGAAGGAGAATGAAGAGAAGAGAGGTAGGTGTGGAAACCAAAGAATTTCAAACTCCTTCAAGTGAAGGAGGATGATCCAGATTCTTGGTCACTTTGATTTAAATTAAAATTCTGCCTTTTTTCTTTGTAGAAATTACAATTTTGATACTCATAGTAAATACTGGCATTTCTAATGTTCTTTCCATGGGCCTAATAACATTTTAAATACATTATTTTTTTTCAGGATGAATTAACTGAGCTTAATGAGTTTAAATAAAAATGCTACTCATGGCTAGCATTGTTGATGAAGGATTTGGCCTTAAGCTTCTCATTTGTTTATAAGATTTCTAATCTGCGAAATGGAGATAGTTGTGTCTAAGAGATGCTTTAAAACCTATGCAATGTTAACAAAATCCTTTGAGGTCTTCCAGTAGAAGTGTAAGGAGTTAAGCCCTATGAGGAGAGGCTGAGGGAGGTGGGGTTGCTTAGCCTGGAGAAGAGGAGACTCAGGGGTGACCTTATTGCTCTCTGCAACTACCTTAAGGGGGGTTGTAGACAGGCAGAGGCTGGTCTCTTCTCCCAGGCAACCAGTACCAGAACAAGAGGACACAGTCTCAGGCTGCAGCAGGGGAGGTTTAGGCTGGAGGTTAGGAGGAATTTTTACACAGAGAGGGTGATTGCCTGTTGGAATGGGCTGCCCTGGGAGGTGGTGGAGTCACCATCACTGGAGGTGTTCAGGGGGAGACTTGATAGGGTGCTTGGTTGCATGGTTTAGTTGATTAGGTGGTGTTGGATGATAGGTTGGACACGATGATCTTGAAGGTCTCTTCCAACCTGGTCTGGTCTGGTCTGGTCTGGTCTATTCTATTCTATTCTACTCTATTCTATTCTGACATTTTTCATTATAATTAGTTTAATACAGCTTTTAACTCAGTGTTGTTGAGCGGGAAAAATACATAATCCTGAAAACTAGAGAGAGCTATTGGTGAAAGGTCTAATTCAGTGTTCTTGGACCTCATGGAAAGAGCATCATTATTTTGAAGTTGTATTGAATTAAGAGCCACAAACAAATGTCATCTCATTTCACTGTCCCAAAGAAAATAGTTGTAAAAAAGAATCAGAGAGGAAAAAGAGTAGGAAGCATATTATAACTGACAAAACTGAAATAATAAGAGAATATTCATATTGCCAACAATAAACCAGGTAAAAAGTTTGTGCTTAAAGTGTTCCTCCTTGGGGTCTACATGAAAGGAGATTACACTTTGCTCCTAAATACACCAGCTTTCTAAAAAGATTAAGACCTTCTGTTTAGGCCTGCCCACACAGCTTGCCCTCTGGCTTCATGCCCTCTGTCTCTTCTAAAGCAGTCTTTGTGAGACCGAGTGTTCACCTACATAAAAAAAAAAACTTTTTTGCAAGCTCCCGTGCTTTGTTTGCCATGGCAAAGTATGACACACAGTTGCAAGGCATATGCCATATAAAATTGGGAAAAACTGGAAATGCACCTGAGTAATTTGGGATTGGGACACAAGGCAGTCTAACCTGATTTGAGTTTGGGCTGCCACGCTCTCCCAGAGAGGTTTGGCTTAATGTATTTAGAGTGTGCAGCCACACTCACTTGCTTCTTTTATATTGTCAAATGGGGTTTGAACACCATGAGGGTTTGACCTTTAATGGACAGATCCTGTAAAGTACCCAAGTATAGAAACACAGACCTAATGCCAACTCACATGTTCCTGAGCCAATACCATTTGCATTCACAAGCTGTTGGTCTTGCAGCCATGGGTAACTTGAACTGAGACAGTCAATATGGTGACTGCCCTCATTTCTTCTGCCTGGAGTTGGTGCTGTTTTGGCAGGGAGCAGTTGCTGAATCCCTGCATTACAGAGTTAGAAGTAAACTCAGTGCTAGAAATGTGAAAAACACAGAATCTTCTTCATCTTCTGTTCAACCATCCCCTTCCCTGGTGGAGAAAGGGAGTAGGAAGCCATGATCAGTGATTTCTTCAGGCATCTGAGGTCAGCCAGTCTGTTTGTGAGTCAGCTACTGGAATAACATGCAATGGAGAATGACATTTTGCTATCAGTGAAGGGTAACTTTCTCAGAAGAGTCCAACTGCCTCTCTCTGTGCCTTCACAGGAGCTATCACTTTGCCATATGGCTCCTCACTCCAGCTAGGGTGAAACACATGCAATTGATGATACTTCCCAGTATTTAATCTGCATACAGCAATTAGACTGGCCCTAGAGAGTAATTGGATTACCAGAGTGTTTGAATTAGATGATGAGATAAATAACCCACAGCATTGATAGGATGAAGTCCAGCATATCTGAAGCTTTGCTGTGTGTCCTCAGCTTGAGCTCCAAACAGCACTTGGGTTTTGATGTCTATAAGTAACCAGAATCAGGACAGGAGATTAATTTTTACTACCAGCGAAGACAGAATTTTACAAGTGATGCTCACATTTTGTGGGCCATTCACCATGGTTCCACCAATCATTAGAGTGACCTCCCAGATTATTGACTAAAATTGTATTGGTTTAGGGGTGGGGGTACAGTGGGGATCTATTCTATTTTGCTTTTCCTTAGGAAACTGTGTAGCATTTTTCCCATGGGAAAGAAACTTAATAATGGAAATGCTTCATGTCACAATCCTTTTGTGTGTGTTGTATCATCCTTTTTTTTTTAACCTAAAAACAGGATGCTGCATTTTTTTCCATGAAAGCAAATGAGACTGGATGAAGATGTCATACTCTTTTATAGCAGATCTTTCTAGCTTATGTTTAAGGTTCTGGGTTTTTTTTTTTTGTTTTAGAACAGTTTGCATGTCACAAAGGCTACTTCATGAGTTGCTTGCTCTGAGCAGAATTGGTCTCTTCTGACTGAAAACATCTCTAAACCAGATGGAGGTTTCTCCAGCTGAGCTGGTCAGCCCAGACAGTGGGAAAGTGGTGCTTTTACATGTCAAATGCCTGTACTCGGCTGAGTTTCACTCTGGAAGTACCATTGATTTTTTTTCCATTGATTGTAAATAAAGCATCATGGAGCTTCACTCAGCTGAAGATACTGGATCATATGAATCCCCACCTTCTGTGCCTGAAATTGTAGAAGAATATTTTCAGAGAGCATCCATGAAAAAATGAGACTGCTTCTCCTGCACAATCAGAGGAAACAAGATCTCTTAGGGTTCTTTAAAATAAAAATACTTTTTCTACATTTTTCACAAGCATCAGCAGTATGAGAATAAATCTATTCTTAACTGTGCTTTTTCTTTAGTGTTGGAAAGGAAGATTTCGACAAGACAAAGCAGAGAGGAGCTGATAAGAAGGGGAGTGCTGAAGGAAATGCCCGAGCAAGGTGATAACACATTAACTAGAATTTAGCTCCTAAGTGCTAAACATGGATGATAAAGCCAATATTGTATTGTTTACATGTAGCATAAATAGGTATGAGGAAACAAAGCTGAGGAGTGTGAGACATAATTTGGGACAGTTGGTAAAGAACTAAAGCTGGAGTTGAGAGATGTGTGTTCTGTAAGTGCTCTGGCATAGGTACACCACTCGACTTCTGACTCCTTTGGTTCCCACTTACTCTGTGACAGAATTTTTTCTTTTGAGTCAAAGTCTGCTATCTAAAGCAACTGGAGTATAATAATGAGAAATTTTAACTGAAACTTTGGCCTTGGGACACCAAACAAATCAATAGTATCCATTTGAGGTATCAAAAAAAGTACCAGTGCTGGGATTGTACAGATCCCAGCACTGTCACACAGGCCACATTCACAAATGGCACAAACATAAAACTGGGGAAGACATCACTTGTTTCAAAATGCTATAATGTTTAGTGGCTGGTGTTAATTAGAAGTTTGTACTCCAAAAAGCATGAGTAAGCCATGTGCTACCTCTGATTATGTTTCTAGTAGTATTCTTTCTAATACTCTTCATTTCCTGTAAATCTACATCAAATAAGTCAAGTAAAATAATTTTCTGTAGCTTAAAATCAAACCATTTGTCATTTTATCAAGGAGTCTGAGAATTCTATGATTCCAAAAAATATCTTCTCCTATAAATTGTATTACTCTGCCTGAGCTAAAGAGTCATGAAAATATCAGTGTGTATGGTTTGTATCATACATGGTGATATTAGAAGTAATGGGCTTCTTTGTCATCATATGGCATCACTTGTCTTTACAGCATTTCACTAATTACCAGGCTATGACATTCCACATAGCTGGCTTCTGAACTTGTCTCTGCCACTGTCTTTGGCTTAAAACAAGACATGTAAACTCTCCAGACTTCAGTTTGTCCATCTGTGAATTCATTGCGTGTTTTGCTACTTGCTTTACTGGGAAGCTGCCTGACTTTGTCCATTGATGGTTGTAAATTGGATTTAGACTGCTGGGATGTTAATGAAATGAGTTAACATTTCAGGTTGGTGCCAAACAGTCTGAACCTAAATACTATCATCTGAAGTAGAAGCATGTATGCTTTGTCCATGAGTGTCCTTGACTCGCTGTTCCAATCTTAAAAAGATGATGGGGCTTTTGATCCTTTGCAGAGATTGAATGGAGTGAGAAAAGGAAGTAAAGATAAACTATTTTCTCCTTCTTCCTCTTGTCTTAAGAAGGCTATCAATCCAGTCTGTGTTGCCTTCTTCACACTGTACTTCATGTCTGATGAAAATGACAATTTTTGAGAAGCATTTTTAAAGAAATACTGGATTGTTTTGAAGGTGCTAAAAAAGGAGATATAGGAAAGGTATAGGAAATGTCGATGGAGATAAAAGCTAGATGAGGCAATTACATGCAATCTTGAAATGTGAGCAGTAAGAAGTGTAAAGAAGTGACGGTTTCACATGGCCTGAAGAAGAACGAAGTGGAGACCTCCAAGAGTTACTTGGTGGCAGGAGTGTTTGCAGAACCATGACATGAATAAGAGGTGGGAATGCCACATGCAAAAGCAGAGAGGAAAGAACGGATTTATGAACATCAGGAAGAGAGAAGCTGAAACTGTGTGTCATGGTAGGCTAAGAAGAAAGCCTTGTGCAACTGTCAGCTACAGTGAACAAGACAAGGTCAAGAAGGTAGAACTTAGTTCTTACACATCACATTGAAGTTAACGTATGGGTGAGAATGAAACCATCAGTGTAATCCATAGAGCACACCAACATTGTAAGAGAGAGGCTGCATAATTGTGTTCAAACCTGGAAAGTGCCAAATGTCCAGATCCGACAGCACACAGCAAGGAAGAGGACTAGAAGAGAGTGGAATTGCCACAACTTATGAAGAATCAGTGGGAGGAACTAGAAGAGACCTCAGGTAGATTTGCAGAGTTTTTGAATGGACATCAAGAGAATCCTGTGAGTGAAAGCAATCATCTACATGAACTGTGGATGGGGTGTGAGCAACATAAGAATAACAAACCTTAGAAAATACTAGAGAAGAAAATTAGCAGTAATTTTAAAGTGCATAGAACTAAGAACAGAGATCACTAAATGAGGAAAGAAACAAAGCAGTGAGCCAGCAAGAGTATATAGCAATTTTCAGCAATATAGTGACAAATAACAAAGAGAAAGAAGTTTTGTTCAGGGTTAAAGAAACCCTCATAGCTGAAGTCATCTGGGTGAGGGAGTAAAACATAGAAGGTTTGGGAAAGACTTTGACTTGCAGAATTTAATAATGGTACAGAAAGATTTCACCTTGATTTTTAAGACTGGATAATGAGCTATTTTATTGATTAAACTGGACACACATCTTCTGAGAGCTTCTGTCTGAATTCTTGGTGGATTTACTTACCTGCACCACAGCAGTCTTGTAATTCTGTTCCCTAATCGTCCAGATTTAGAACATGTTGGAACATGTTACAGCTCATTGTGGTCCATGCAGACATTACTTTGCTATTTAAACCAAGATGCTGTCAGGAAAAGAATGAGATGCTAATGTGTACAGAATTACATAGTATTACATAGAATAAACCAGATTGGAAGAGACCTTCAAGATCATCGCATCCAACCCATCAACCAATCCAACCCACCTAAACAACTAACCCATGGCACCAAGCACCCCATCAAGTCTCCTCCTGAAAACTTCCAATGACGGCGACTCCACCACCTCCTTGGGCAGCCCATTCCCATGGGCAATCACTCTCTCTGTACAGAACTTCTTCCTAACATCCAACCTAAACCTCCCCTGGTGCAGCCTGAGATTGTGTCCTCTTGTTCTGGTACTGGCTGCCTGGGAGAAACAGACATGAAGCTGGACCTGAAAACCCACTTCCAGGTCTGCTACTGCAGAGGTGTCCACCCAAGGAATGTGGAAGCCTGTAGAGTTCTTTACAGAACTTTTTTAGAGCAGATCTGCAGACTGATGTTTCACATTTCAGTAAGTCTTTCCACTTTGCTGCCATGGAAACTTGAAAGCAGAGGTATGCTGTGTGTAGTCAGCAGGTGCTAAGAAAGCAGTTGAAATAGGCAATATCTTTTTAATTTTACTTTCAGATGGTGATGTAACAGTAAATTTTGAAACTTCAAATGGACACACCATAGCTGTTGGTGAAGAAGCCATACAAGAAGAAAATGTGGCAAAAGCCAGTGGAGATAATGGTAATTCAGCAGAGAAAACATCAGCACTGGAAGGAAAAAAAGAAGATCAGAAAGGTAAGTGAACACATTTTTCATTAATTGTTTTTTGCCTGGTGAAAATATTAACATGTTCTTCCTTAGCACCTATACATGCTGTGAGTTCTGTTCTGCCACAAGGATGCCAGCAGAACCAGCCAAGGAGATCAGACTTGGGAAACATCAGTATTTCATCACTGGTAGGCATGCCTTTTACTGTGGATATCGTAAGGTCATAAAAGGAGCATGGTCAAAGCATGAAAATGCATGGAGAGCTGTTCAGTTTCCAAATTCAGTGTAAGCCTTTCCTTGTAGCCATGGACAAGTTTTCATATCAGTTTTCCCTGGAAAAAAAAGCAAACCCACACTTAAGTGCATATGCACCGCCTTGCAGTGTCACTGTAGAAGTGGCTCATGGGTTGGATGTTGAGAAGTGTTTAAGCCACTTAAAACCCACATAATTTTGAATGTAACTCGTTCCTATTGGTTTTCATTAAATCTTAAACACTTGCAGTCCAGTTTTTCAGAAGTATTCGAGGGACTATAGCACTACTGCAGACTGATGCTAAGTCATTTATGGAAAATGTACTTTATGACCATAAGGCTTTCTACATCTAAATTGCAGTAAATACTGCTAAATATTTCCCAGTTGCAGAGTCTATATTATTTTTGTTACCTTTATTTAGATCTACCTTGATAACAAGAGTTTCACTGAATAAGGGAAAAGTAAAGATTAGTGTGGAATCACAGGATTTGGGCCAATTCTATTTTTTTTTCTCAAGCCTTTTGAATAATGTGTTAATTCTTTTCCCTGTAAAAAAGTGTTCTTAAATACTCTTCTACTTAAGTAGATATTCCTAGAGGAAAAGCAAGGATACAGAAGATCAAGGATTTTATGGCTGGTTGTTAGGCTGAACATCTTTTTCAGTGTCTTCTAGTAACCTCTACCCATAGATGAATGAGCCTCTAGAGGTTGAGAGGGTCAGTTTGGCTAACACAAAAATGTGAATTCTTCTCTGGGCTGTCTATGTAAAAAGTGACTGAATGTCCAAGGAGAGTTGCCCTTCTTATGATATTTCTAGTACTTCCTGTCTCACAACAAGACAGAAATATAAGATTAGCCTTTTTCATGACATTTCAACATGTTTGTCTTTTGGTGCCAACTAGAACCAGATGTGTATTGTGTAAGGGGAAAAGAGTTATAAAAGCTGTGGAAAACTCCTTTAAAATAGTTCAGGTTAACTTTGGGGTTAAATCAGACCACTTATTAATTTATGCATCCTTAAATACAGCCTTTTGGAACTGCCAGCTCTTGGAATATTCCTAAGGTGCAGGGTTTTTTTAGAAATAGGCATTTCTAACTATGTTGAAATCCCCTCTAGCTGTTTTTGCAGAATGTAGAACTCCAGCAAAGCAGAAAAAGTTCAATATCTATTTCAAACACATTGTTACACTTTACACTCGTTATATATTGTGTTGATCTTACAGGGAGAAATTAAAAGTGGTTGCTGTACAGGAATAGACTCAGTACAGAAGAATATATAGATAGCACCCCAGTACCTCAGGCCATAAAACATGCTGGTGTTTCAGATCACAACCCTGATCTGAGAGTTGTGGAGTGAATACTAGCTGGACATTCAGGTGCAATGGATGCAAGCATCGTCTTTAGTAATGCTGATGTTATGCTTTACTGAGCCCTGAGCTTGTATTTGTGAATCTTGAAGGAAGTTATATACATTTCCCATGTTCATAAAACCTGAAGACAGGATTAATTCCTGCTGTTCAGTGACACAGTGTGCTGCTGTTTGAACTCTTGCTGATCCACAATGTTCAAAAAGTTCATCTTGGGCCCTGAAAGTTACAAAACTCTTTTGAAATGCTTTTATGAAATGCTGACAGCCTTTACTTGCACACTTGGACAAGCAGATCTGGAAAATTAACTTCTCATATAAATTTGATAATGACTTCTGCTTAAAAAGAGTAAGTGATTGGTAATGGTTTGAGTCAGAACAAAACAGGTGAAACTAAACCAGCGGGTTAACCTGTCTTGTCTCCCAACACAGAAGTGAGGGAAAAACTTGGGATTGAGACAAAAAACCCAGTGAGATAAGAATAGAGTTTTCTGATCAAAATCAGAAAAACATGGTACAAAGTACATCATTACCTTATGCCTGTATGCAGAACAAGCACGGTAGAAAGCAGCAGCAAGCAGAAGCAAGTGAGCCAAAAGCCCAAGCCAGAAAACCACTCCCCCGTCCCTCCTTGTCCTGCTGCCATCCCAGCAGAAAAGACAACAGCCAAGAACCCGGAACCAACAACTGGAACAGGAAGCCTCCCATGTTGCAGTCTAAACTTCCAAGCCCCATAATACTTTGCTCCAGTTAGCACTTTCATTTTTTTGAAGCTGGCATGACTGCAGCATGGCATAAATAACAGCAGCAGGTTCAACTCAATCCATGACAGTGACACAGGCACTTTCTGATAATGTGGTGAGAGTTGACAGCAACATGTGGTAGAATGTGGAATATGTGAGGAATTAAGTTAAAGGAAATGCTGTGTTCACCTGAGCCACAGAAATACTATACCAACAGGGCATACATCCTTCAGTGAAGGATGCAGTTTGTAGTCCTGTTTCCAAAGGAGCTGATGAGATACATACCTATAGTGGTTTTCCCCCACAAGATAACTCTAATACAGAAAGCTGGCAAAGGTTTCAGGTGTTCATATGTTCTTTTCTTTATATTTTTTCTGCTCTTCTTCAAATCTGCCATTAAATTTAGCCATTTCTTTTTCTCATGGGTAATCAAGCCCTATGAGAAGAGGCTGAGAGAGCTGGAGTTGTTTAGCCTGGAGAAGGGGAGACCTTATTGATCTCCACAGCTTCCTGAAAGGAGGTTGTGGCCAGGTGGGGGTTTGTCTCTTCGCCCAGGCAACCAGCACCAGAACAAGAGGACACAGTCTCAAGCTGTGCCAGGGGAAGTTTAGTCTCAAGGTGAGGAGAAAGTTCTTCACAGAAAGAGTGATTGGCCATTGGAATGGACTGCCCAGGGAAGTGGTGGAGTCACTGTCCCTGGAGGCGTTAAAAAAAGGATTGGATGTGGCACTTGGAGCCATGGTTTAGTGGTCATGAGGTGTTAGGTAACAGGTTGGACTTGATGACTCTGGAAAAAAAAAGCCCTCTGGACTCTATGGGTTTTTTTCCAACCTGGTTGATTCTGTGTAATACAAAATACAGAAGGTTTGGAGACACAAGCTCTGGTCCTCTGAGCATGTGTTGTTGCTGGCCAGCAGTTTAGTTTGTCTACAAGGAATGTTCTTCAAAGTTAATTTTTCTGGGTTCATTTTCTAATAGGTCTTTGCTTTATTCTCCCAAAGTGGAACAAAACCTGCTGAATTTAAGATAGTAACCATTGTTTTCCAGGGTGTCAGACAAGAGCCTTCCTTTTCTCAGAATACCAATCCTGCAATGTACTCACTGTGAGAGTCTAGGCAGACTTTCTTTCCTCTTCTTGTCTAGTTGGCTTCCTTCGCTCCTGAGCTCTTTAGATCGTTGATATGAGTTGGGGTTTTTTGCCTGACTCCCAAAGAACCTCTCACTCCAGCTGAGCTATTTGCTGGCTAAAACCAGTTCTTCTAAAAATAGTATATCTTCAGTTCATCACCTGAACTATGCAAATGAGACTGAAGCCAGTCTTCTTAAAAGGAAAGCTACTCTAGGTAAAGCTGTATTTGGGCAGAGCCTGTCCACTAATTCAACCGGGCTGGCTCATGCTAGTAGGCTGATGAGAGACACAGGCTTTCACCCACAAAAGTTGAGTTTCAGAGGAAAACTCCTGATTTCCAAAGCTGCTATTTCTTTATTTCTTTTAAAGGAAATATATTGTAATGTGGCTCCAGAAATAGGATTTTTCAGATGATGATTTTTATGACCTAACCATTGAATTATTTGAGCATATCTATACAGAAAGCATAAGGGAATGTTGAAGCCTACATGCCTGTCACTCTCCTTACAAGTCTTAGACCAAGAAGTGATAAAAGCATGCAGTGACAGTGAAGACATTTTAGGTATTTGCTTTTCATTTAACAGCTTACTTTTTATTCCAAAGTTGATCAGTTAAAAATGTAAAATTGCTATCAGTGGTTTGGGTTTTTTGTTGGTTTGGGTGTTGTTTTTTTTTTGTTGTGGTTGGTTTTGGTGTTGTGGTGGGGTTTTTTAATTCCTGTTTTATGTTGGAATGTGTTATCTTGCAAAATACCTGAACATGGTTGCTTTAGGTCAGGTATTACACCTGTCCCTTCCTCTCCTCTCCTGTTTTCTGCACTCTATAAGGTACAAGCTGTCTTGCACATGGTGCTGTTGAAATCATAAAGTTAGCTCTGGAAGTCTGCAGACATAGAGATCTGCTCATCCATCTTCAGGAAAGATGAATTCAAAACTGCAGTGAGAGCTGCAAAGAGCATTGTGAAACGGCTGTTCTTGTTCAGCCTAGCAAAACGGAGTCTGAGAGAGCCTGAGTTCATTTGATGAATGCAACAAGTTGATACATATCCAGGAGAGAGCATGGCTAAAGGACAATGCTGGCACAAGTAGAAAGGAATAAACAGTGGCTTGAAATACATTCAGATTAGAAATTAAAGGAAGCTTTCTGACAATTAGAATGGGTCTATTATTGAATAGAATTTTAGTAGAAATAGCAGGAACAAAAAATGGAGCTGATTAAAGTTTATGAAAGGATTTGTATGATTTAGCCACCTGCATCAGCACAGTCAAAAAAAAAAACAGACAGAAGACACCTTGTCTTGCCCTGCATCCCATATTTTTGAGTGATGGCTTCCTGAGTTTTGATTAATCAGAACACAGCACTTTGCATGTGCTGGAAAGGAAATTAATGACTCTCAAAATTCTGAGTTTCATTTTGCAGTTTCATTTTGCACTCCTGCAAAAGACAACAAATCATATGTTATTTCCAACTTCCACATTACACAATGTTATGCCACTGATTTGTGCTCATCTTCCAGGAGAAGGGTGCTTTGCAGTCAGGGTAGATGATGTGCTTGTGCTGTGCGCTGCTGAGTTTCCATGAGCTAGCTTCCTGTCACTGCTTGAGATGTAGAAACAGAAATACCAGTACTATATGGCAAAATCCTGGGGTAGAAAAGCTTTCACCTTCAATTCTTTAGAAATTCACAGAAGTAAAGAGACAGTTCTTGTATTATACAACTCAGTCGTGTGTGGCTTCTGTAACCATACCCAGGATTTTCGTCGGGCCATTTGGTGCACAGCTTGCAAAAGGTCCCACATTTAGCATCCAAAAACATAATCTGATTTTCCCGTGCATGTGGCACATTGACATCTCTCTAGAAGTTTTTGAGACTTGATGTGCCCCAACAAGAGCTGTTGTACACTGAGTACTCTGTAACCCTGACTGTCATTTAGGTGGTTACATGAGAGCTTTCTTAAGAGTCTGGCCCTAGTTTCTGTGAACAAGAAGATCTGATCTCAAAGTGAGCTTTCTTGAAAATCTGGCCTTTGCAAAACTTATTCTAAACATAAACATACTAGTGATCCACATGCTTAATGAGACATTGCTTTGCTTTCCTATTTAAAGAGTATTTTATAGGTGGATTGCTTTTACAGCAGATGGCTTGATCAAGACAGCAGTGAATAAAAGACATTCCTCTCTGATGGTGTTTTGGAGACCTTTTGTTGAAAGGTCAGTTTGTGATGAACAGATGTCTACATTAAGAAAAACAACAACAATAAAAAATATTTGGCAGCTGGTAGTGAGGAACCTGAGGGATTGGCTTAAATAAATAGGTGGGTCTGAAGTGATTTAGATACCGCCCTGTTTTGGCAAGAGATGCAAAAGAAAGAGCAGGCATGAAGACCATGGGGCAGAATCATGCCATTTACAGACATCAGACCATCAAGCCGCTGCTGCCATTATTAGTTATTTGTATTACTACAGTACTTATGTATATACTAGGAATTTTTTTCTCTACTAATATGACTGGAAACAAAACGTGGTAATGGTGTATAGGTACACAACTTCTAAATTATTTCTTATTAATAAATAAAAGTTTAGCATGCTAGACCCATAAGTAAAACTTACATCAAAGAATTGCTTACGCTTAAAATTCTCTGATCATTGTGTCCTTCAAGATCTTCAGAATACAAACCCTCATCTTTTCTTGCCATATTTGTTATTAATGGAATAATTTTTTTTTAATGTCCTGCTTTTCCAGAATTAAGTCAGTTTTTCAGCTTTGAATGAAGGTAGGTAGAATTTCACAAGGAGATGTTTTTTGCTAGTCAAGAGCAGACCAAACTGTAATAAATATGTATGCTTCTTTCAGAAGTTCTTTCTCTGTAAAGCAGAGGCAGTAGAAGAATCTGTGTTCAAAAGAACCTGTTTGAAAGCTGTAAGAGGTTGCTATACAATGGTTCTTCCAAAACCATAGCAAAAAAATGTTAGTCTACAGGGGGCTGGAAATAAAGGAGAAACCTCTCTTCATGACCAGAAAGAATTAACGTGTGCATGTTGCTTTTAATAACTGCAGGTGATGTGTTAGGTTCACGCTCACATGTTGTAAACTAGAGGTTGAAAAGCCTTTGTTTGTCAGATGAACAATGTCATTGTCTAACACATATTTTGTTTTTCATCTGCTAGTCTTAAAATGAAAAGATGCTGCTTATCTCTTGGGAATCTTTTACATGGGAAGGAAGAGAGCTGGGAACAGCCATTTAAGATGTGTAAGAATGAGGTTCTAGTAGGAACATACTGTGAGAAACTAATTGAGTGATAAAAGAGACTGTTAGAAGTCCTTGCAAGTACTTGCTTGGCCCCTTTCTTTGCCCATCATTGTAGTTTTAGTAACACACCAGTACAGCCCATATGGTTTGAATGGTGTGCTCTTGCTTTTACATTATTGTTTTTCTGGAGTATTGGGAAGGCTGCCTGAGACCAAATGAGCACAGAGTTCCCACCTAGAAACAGCAAGTCTTACAGCCACAGCAATGATGCTGCAGATGTTATGTGGACTCTAAATTACTCAACTACATTAACATTGGTAGATAATGATGTGGTTGGATAGTCACATCAAGAGGGTAATGGTCAGTGGCTCAATGTCCAGATAGTGACAAGTGGTGTTTCTCAGCGACCACAGTACTGGGACCGGTACTGTTTGATGTCTTCATCAATGACATAGTGGGATTGAGTGCACCCTTAGCACATTGCAGATGACACCAAGCTAAGTGGTGCAGTTGACATATCAGAGGGATGGGATGTCATCTAGAAGGACCTAGACAATCTTAAGAAGTGGGCCTGAGTTGGTGCATTCCTTGGTATCATTACAAGTTGGGAGATGATGTGATTAAGAGCATCTTTGCAGAGATGGACTTGAGGGTAGTGGTGGACAAAATCCTGAATGTAGCCAACAATGTGCATTTGCAGCACAGAAGGCAAGTCATATCCTGGGCTGTATCAAAAGAAGCATGGCCAGCAGATTGAAAGAGGTTACTGTGCTGCTCTGCTCCACTGTTGTGAGACCTCACCTGGAGTACCACGTTCAGATCTGGATCCGTTAGCACAAGAAAGACATGGACCTGTGGAGTGTGTCCAGAGGAGGGCCACAAAAATTGAGAACTTTTCCTACAAGGACAGGCTGAGAGAGTTGGGGGTGTTCAGCCTGGAGAAGACTGCAGGGAGACCTTATTGCGGCCTTTCAATACTTGAAAGTGGGCCTTTAAGAAAGATGGGGACAATCTTCCTAGCAGGGCCTGTTGCAACAGGACCAGGGATTTTAAACCAAAAGAAGACACATTTGGAATAGATACAAGGAGGATTTTATTACTCTTTTTTGCTGTGAGGGTGGTGTTGCCCAGAGAGGTGGTAGAAGCCTTATCCCTGGAAATGTTGTAGGCTGGATGAAGCTCTGAGCAACCTGATCTATTTAAAGATGTCCCTGCTCACTGCAGGGAGAGTGGGACAAGATGACCTTTAAAGATCCCGTCTAACCTAAAGCATTCTATATTTTTATGATTCTGTGATCACAGTTGGCACTTTTTAAGTAGATTTCCTAGTCATCCCCACTTACCATTCTTTGATTTGCAGAGCGCACAAACCAGGTCTTTTTTGGATGAAATTAAGCCAAAAGATGCATTCAGGAACTTGTGTTCCCACCACTACTAGGCATGCAATCTACAGAACTAGCCTTAAGTTTGTCCAAAGTCAAGTCTCCTGAAATGCACATTGTGGACATTGGACCCTCAGTGCTGCCTCTTTCAATCTGCAGAGCCATTCCTGTTGCGTGGCACTACATAGATACAGCTGGTCCTGTAATGATACCCAAGGAGCTTGCAGGAGAGGAGACCATTCCTGTGGCAAATGATATCCTATTTGATTTATCTTCATCTCTTTCTGAAGAGTAGAAATACCCTGGGGAAAATGCCCAAAATAAAGCTGCTATAGCAAGCAGTCTGCATCTTAGGAGGGTGGGTTGCTTCAGAGGAAGATTTCAGCTGCATAGCCATTTTTGAACCCATAGCTGAGAGAATGGCCCTGTTCACATTCAGATTCACATTAATCTGAGTTTTCTAGCTTATTCATTTCAGGAATGAAGCTGAGGGAATTTGTTAGAAGAGTAAATAGCATATCCCATGTTCAGTTTGCAGCCAGAAGCTGAGGATACTGAATATTGAGGATGATCCTTGGAGGTCTAGAATAGGTAAGACTGAGAGAAGCACTGGGCAGAATTCATCTGTGAGAAGGACTTGAGACAAATGATAATTTTTTTCTGAGATAATACTTCAGTGAGAGGCAGAAGATGAAGTCACTCTTGATTCCCAAGAGCTCAAGCAGCAAAAAGTAGTCACTGTTGTCAGGCTTGATGTTGAATGTGGCATATGTCTGTGTCAGTTGGCTTCTGTTCACTTTCTTATCCATAGAGAGCACTACTGACCACTGCACAGAAATACCAGCATCTCATGCTCCACCACTACCCAAGCCTAAGCCTAAAGCTAAAAAAGCTCCACTGCCACCAAAAAATGCTATTGCTGCTTCCGCCACCACCAGCTATAAGAGTAACGAAGCACCTCATACTAAAAAAAAGGGAAAGGCTCCTGCTAAGCAGCCTCCTCTCCCACCGCCCAAGCCAACAAGTCACAGTGCAAGTCGAGAAGCTGGTGAGTACTGCACAGGCAGTGCCAGTCACAGTGGGTGCATGTGCATGGGGGTGCTTGGCTTGGTCTTACAAGAACTTCTGTATTTGTAGAGAGCAGTGTTAGTAAAGAGCATGCCATGAATGTTTGTAGCCAGCTTCTTGTTGAGCTCTGGTTCTGTGGTCTGCAAACACCCCGGTCAATGCGCAAATCACTTTGCTGTTTAATGAATGTGCACACAACACCAAGCACGTTAGGGATGATATTAAATTCCCAGTTCAAGTGTGAATGCTGGCAAGAAAATGACCTGGAGAACTGCTGAAAGATCAGCAAGGAAAACTGTGACTTCTGAAACCAAACATATGAGTTGCCCCCATGTCAAACTACTTCAGTTTTTGTTCTTTCTGCTGGAAATACCTGCTATTCCAATTGTTTTGACAAGAATACAAGAATTTAAAGAGGTAAGGGATAAAACCATGAAGACATCTTTAACAGCTGTTGGGTAGCAGTTGTTTTAGCTGGGGAAAAAAATAAACAGTTATAACTCATTAGAAATGGCCAGATTTCCCTGAGCTGGTTGATGGCTTACTTAATTCTAAATATGCCCTGCAAATGGAAAATAGGCACAAAGTAGTGATGCTGGATTAAAGATTACAGCTGACTGCTTGTAGGGTACTGATCTCAAGTTTGAATGTCAGAATTAAAGTCAGAATTAAAACTTCAAATACACTTTGAGCACAAGTAGTACTGTGATGAATGGACTGTAGGTAAGTGTTGGTGAACTCATACCAGCATTGTGTTTTCAATCCTCTGTAAGTCTTTGAAAGCCCTTCAATTCATCCAGTTTTCTTTCCAAGCATACCTCTACATAACTTGTACATTTTGGCATGTTTTGTATTTGAAGTACGCAGAAGAGGACTGTTGGAAAATGTTGCAAGACTACTGGAGTTACAATAATAACTTTGACATAAAGGTATCCATTTACTTGGTATTAACTGTCATAGAATCATAGAATTGTTAGGGTTGGAAGGGACCTCAAGGATCATCTAGTTCCAAGTACCCTGCCATGGGCAGGGACACCTCACACTGGATCAGGTTGCTCAGAGCCACATCCGATGGGGCTTCTACCACCTGGGCAACCTGTTCCAGTGTCTCACCACCCTCATGCTGAAGAACTTCTTCCTAATATCCAATCTGAATCTACCCATTTCTATCTTTGCTCCATTCCTCCTAGTCCTACAACTACCTGACATCCTAAAAAGTCCCTCACCAGCTTTCTTGTAGATCCCCTTCAGATACTGGCAGGCCACAATAAGGTCTCCTTGGAGACTTCTCTTCTTCAGACTGAATAGCCCCAACTCTCTCAAACTGTCCTCATAGGAGAGGTGCTCCAGCCCTCCAGGAGGGGTCTTACCAGAGCGGAGTCCCTGCTACATGAGACAACCACAAGAATGAACAATTGCAAACCCAGAATTTGCTGTTGTATTCATACGCAGCTGTAAAACTCAGTTCTGCCTATGTGAAGAAAACTTACAACATCAGGTATTTCAGAAATAAAAGAACCCATCACATAAAGAAATTTTTATGCCAGTGGTTGGTAACAAGCTTTCAGGTATTTGAGTCCTTAAAGTACTTTCAGATTCAGTAGCCTTGCTAAAATACCAAGCAGTGGTTGAGAACGTGTGGGTGTAAAATATGTGTAAGCATCCCTTGTATAAAATTGTACCTATTCTACTAGTAGTTTCTTACAGCGTTAAAAGCACATTGTGTTCACCTGAAGCAGAGTAGTACTTAAGAAATAAAGCTGTTTGGGAATAGTATTAGCACAAGAGGTTTGTTAATCCCTGTGAAAGTGAACATATGACTCAGCCACTGATCCAGTCCCATGAAGAAGAGGAATACAAGGAATAACTGAGTTGGGGCTCTTCTGAGGGCGCCACAGCATGTTCATAAACTGAAACAGTGGAACTGGGAGAAGGGAACTTAAATGTAGGCATGGCTACATGCTGAAAGGCAAACAACAGACATGACATTTTTAATTTAATCAAAATTCAAATCTACTGAGCAAGAGACATGACAGAAAATTGTCAGCCAGCCCAGTAAAAAGCAACAATAGCAATAGCACTTTCTGACATTTTCCCAGCATCAGTTACAGCCTGGCTGTATTATGCTGGAGTTCTTAAGTGCAAGCATCTAACTGGTTCTGTTGACTTCCAGCCTGTGTTGAAGTGCTTTGCTGGATCAGAACCAGGGCCCTTTCTTACTACCACTCACTCAGTAAGGTTCCTGCTAAATAATACACAGGTTGGAGCCACCATCTATTGCCACTGCAATTATGAACTGCTGCCTGTACCATTTCTTTGCTTCCTTTTGACTTGCTGGTATGTTAAGTCAGTGATTTGTAGTTGCTGTGGATGATTAGCGCAGTATGAGTAGGTTTGGTCCAGTGCCCATTACAGTCACCTTGCAACACAAAGAGGGACAGTGATCTGGCTGATGCCTGTGGATTTTTCCAGAAGCACTGAAAGCCTCACAGGGCTCTACATGTTTATAAACCATATCACTCAGCTACAGAAGAGCCTGGTATTGTGTGTCTTTTGAATTATTTTCCATCTTCTTTGAGACTGAGAACAGTCTCACTCTGAAAGCTATTTTTATCTTGTGAACTTATTATGGCCAGTATCTCTATGTTGGTTCTATCCTAATCTGCTGAGGTTTTGTTTTTATTTAAATGCTTATGAGTAAAGTAGGCCTTTCAGCAGATTTCTGTTACAGCTTTCTGTTTCCCTTGGTAAGCTTAGCCTCAAGGCTGCTTGCTGTGTATCTTCAGAATGCTTTCATTTGTTCTCTGGAGGTTAGTGTGTATTTACTACAGCAGAAGCATTTGAGTGGATGTCATTTGATGAAAAGGACTGAATTGTATGATGGTTGTCATTTTTATTGCTTTTTAAATGAAAGAAGTTTGAAGCTCCCAGTCCAGATGATGAGTGCATCAACACATCAATCAGAAATGTGGCTGGAATGCACATGGGCATGCAGAATAACCGAAATCTTTTGCAAACTTGGGTGTTATAAATAAATGTTTAAATGTGGTAAGTATCACAGGATTAAATGGCAGCATCACTGGAGAGCTTGTACAGCTAGTGTCAAAATCTTGTTTCACTGTGGTTTTGAAGGCTGAGTTGCTTACACAGACCTCCAGTACATACAGGAAGCCTTTAATGCTTCCTTTCTTCTGGAGGTTGTTTGTACATAGTGAGGTCAGTGCTTTCTGCCTGTTTCATGAACATTCCTAGCTGGACTTGAAAGTACATTTTGTTTTGCTGTCCCTCTGTTGCTTGCCATTAACTAAGAACAAACCACTTGCAATAACACTGTGGAAGATCATTGACTGATAACTGTAACATTCTTGAGGTGTTCATTGAAAAGCATGTGGAAAATCATGGAAGTTTTTCTAATGGTTCGATCTAAAGTTCACATAATAGAAAAGGTTGGGTAGCTTTCTCTGTCAGGGCACTAAACATATTTGAAGTAAGAAGTGGGCTTTTGAGATGATGTCAGAGCAAACTGTAATGGGCCAATGCAGAAGGCTAAAATCAAACTCTCACTTGTTTGTGAAGCTGATCTCCTCCACTGTTCTTGGATGTTTCAGTTTTTTCCCAGCTCAAATGTGAATTTTGAACTGCAACAGTTACTTGTTTCAAGCATTTAGATGAAATATGTAAATGGAATTATCAAATCTCTTCATTTTTTAAAAAGCAGCACACATTAGCCTTGGAGAAAGAATGGTGCAAAAATCATGTAGTGGCAAGGCTGTAAAATCTTTTTTCTTTTCTTACTTTAGCTAGCTCCTCTCATGCAAAAAGAGCACCAGTCTCCAAGTCTTCATCACCATGCCCTTCATCCACATCATCTCATCCCAAAGCCTCTAAGGAGACTTCAAGCAAATCAAGCACATCAGGGACTTCCAGGGGCAAGAAAAAGCCTGGGAAACAGTCAGCCCCACGAACAGCGCCAGATGGGGCTGCTTCTTCCCCTTCAGGTGCCACAGCCAGCAGGTTGGAAGTGAAGGCAGAAAAGCCTGAGCCTGAGCAACCTTCCATAGTAATTTCAGAAACGGAGGATGCGGACCAACCAAGCAAGCTTATTGTCCCCCCTCCTCCCGCTGCTGCCCCTCCTCCGCCTCCACTTCCACCTCCTTTTCCTGCTGCAGTTGGTCAGCAGACTATCTCCTCAGATGCCCAAGTTGTGTCAGACAGCTGTGTGGCAGGGCTGGCTGCCTCTGGATCAGATGCTAAATCTCTTCTCTGGACTGAACATGGCACAGAAGAGAGCCTGAGCAGAGCAGCCCTAGACAGCAGTCAGGATGCTAGTGGAGAAGACACAAAAAGGTAAGATGGTATGGCTGTCATGGGTGACTGGTAACACCCACAGCCAATGAAGCCACATTTCTTTACATATGAGACACTGTAGGCACACAAGGATCTCTTCTGTTTCTTCTACTGACTTGTAATCATTTGTGTTGCATCCCAGCACTATTTACTCCTTGCCAGTGCTTTTGAGCCATACACCTGCAAGTATTTCCCAGAGGGGAACCTGCCTCCTGTGTCACGGTGTGGCTTAATGTCACCACTGCAGTACCTAGTAACACTTCTGTTTCTTCCTCATAAAGACAAACAAAATTATACTGAATTACAAGGGGGATTTATCTTTTCTTTTTTCATGGACATTAAATATCTCACTGCTAAGGCTCTCAGTGGCTGAATTTACTTGCACACTTGAAAGTGACAGTTTTGGGCTTCAGTTAGTAGATGTTTGCAAAGTCTGTCACTGCCTCATAGATCATCTAAGTCTCAGATACCACAAAATATAGTCAAGAGAAAGGTTATAATTCCATTTTTTAAGCAGAACAGTTTGCAACAACAAAAAAAAAAAGGCTTATTAATCTGTCTTTTCCTTGCAATGAGAACCAGTATCTTTTATAACAACCCAAAAGGATTTAGTCTAGGTGCCAGCGGCCTAGAGACTTTCCTTTAAATTCTTGCTACCGCAGAAGTGCTGCTTCTCCCCTTGTATTAACCAGGTGGGAAAAGACCTTCAAGAGCATCAAGTCCAACCTATCACCCAACACCATCTAGTCAACGAAACCTTGGCACTAAGTCTTATTTTAAACACCTCCAGGAATAGGTGAGTCCACCCTCAGGCAGTCATAGACAGCAATAAAGTCTCCCCTGAGCCTCCTCTTCTCCAGGCTGAGCAACCCCAGCTCCCTCAGCCTCTCCTCATAGGGCTTGTGCTCCAAACCCCTCACCAGCTTTGTTGCCCTTCTCTGGACACGTTCCAGAAAGTCAATATTTTTCTTGAATTGAGGGGCCCAGCACTGGACACAGTACTCAAGGTGCAGCCTAACCAATGCAGAGTACAGGGGCACAATGAGTTCCCTGCTCCTGCTGGCCACACTACTCCTGATCCAGGCCAGGGTGTCATTTGCCTTCTTGGCCTACTGGACACACTGCTAGCTCATGTTCAGCCTACTATCAACCAATACCCCCAAGTCCCTTTCTACCTGGCTGCTCTCCAGCCACTCTGTGCACTCCAGTGCTTGTAGCACTGCATGGGGTTGTGGCCAATGTGTAACACCTGACACTTAGACTTGTTAAATCTCATCCTATTGGACTCTGTCCAGCCTGTCAAGGTCCCTCTAGAGAGCCCTTCTACCCTCTAACAGATCAACACCTGCCCCCAACTTGGTGTCATCTGCAAATTTACTGATGATGGACTCAATCCCCTTGTCCAGATCATCCATAGAGATATTGAATAGGATGGGGCCCAGCACTGGTCCCTGGGGGATGCCACTAGTGAGTGGCTGCCAGCTGGATGTGGCACCGTTCTTCCCCTGTACTCAGCACTGGTCAGGCCACACCTTGAGTACTGTGTCCAGTTCTGGGCCCCTCAATTCAAGAAAGATATTGAGGTACTGAAATGTGTCCAGAGAAGGGCAATAAAACTGGTGAGGGGCCTGGAACACAATCCCTGTGAGGAGAGGCTGAGGGAGCTGGGATTGTTTAGCCTGGAGAAGAGGAGGCTCAGGGAAGACCTCATTGCTGTCTCTAACTACCTGAAGAGAGGTTGTAGCCAGGTGGAGGTTGGTCTCTTCTCCCAGGGCACCAGCAACAGAACAAGGGGACACAGTCTCAAGTTGTGCCAGAGGAGCTTCAGGCTGGATATTAGGAAGAAATTCTTCACAGAGAGAGTGATTTGCCATTGGAATGGGCCAGTGGAGTCACCATCCTTGGAGATCTTCGAGATGAGTGATGAATTTCACCGAGTCATCTACAGCTTCATACTAGGTAGAAGTGAGGAGAAAGTTCTTCACAGAGAGAGTTGGAATGTGCTGCCCAGGGAGGTGGTGGAGTCACCCTCCCTGGAGGTGTTCAAGAGGGGATTGGACGTGGCACTTGGTGCCATGGTTTAGTAGTCATGAGGTCTGTGGTGACAGGTTGGACTTGATGATCTCTGAGGTCTCTTCCAGCCTTACTGATTCTTTGATTCTTTGAAAAGACTGGATGAGACACTTAGTGCCATGGTCTAGTTGGTTGGATAGGGTTAGGTGATGGGTTGGACTTTGATGATCTTGGAGATCTCTTCCAACCTGGTTGATTCTATGATTCTATGATCTCAGCAGCAGTAAAATTGTATTTACAATTAATAAAGTTAAGCTTCAAGAGCAGGAAGCTTTGCACTCCCATCTGCTTTCTGACTTGCTCATCTCACCCCCAAATTTATGAGCAGTTTTCATCTTCTTAGTAGCTTTTAGGTACTGTTGGTCCCATCCCACAAGAAATAAAACAGCATTAGACTTTTTCTTTACACAGACTTTGCAGCATGTCATTCCAGATTGTTTGCATCTTTTTTCCTAACACATGTATGTAGACACGTGTACACATCCACATACTTTATGGATGTGGATGTGTACACGTGCACTGTATGGGAGTTTTTTAGAAAGAGAGGAGTTAGTTTGAATACCAGAATTTTCGTCTTCATACTTGCTTGTACAGTCTGTTTTCCAGTTGTGTTCTGTGCTGCTTGCATTAATGTGACACTATGTCTGCATATGAATGAACAGCTTGGCTACCAAAGAAGACCAAGAAGTGGAGGCAGCTGACCAAGAGCACTCTGAACCAGTGGAGGAGGCTTATGATGCTGCTGCCCCTCCTGAGAGTGAAAGCAGCAGAGACAGCCACAGCAGTGATTCAGACTCTGATGGGCCGATACTGTACACAGATGATGACGACGATGATGATGATGATAATGCAAGTGCTGAAAGTAAGCATTCTTCTGAGAAGTTGCAGTCTGCTTTTTCCACAATGCATTATGTGAACATGCCTGATCCATGCTAGTGTGAAGCAGAGAGAGGTAGGACTGTATGGAGTAGTTTTAGATGATTTAGTATTCTGTCGCTGCTGAGAAATGAGTGTTGCACTTCTCCCAGGCAATTGTGATCAGAAACCTGTTGGGGCCTGTGCAGTGGTGAGAGCAATTCAAATAGTGCATAGATGAGAGTGAAAGTATGAGATACAGGCTCAGAAGAACATGAGGATGAAACAAGACCTCCACATTAGGGTGTCAGCAAACCTACAGATTTGCAAGCAGTTGAAATGCACTGGAGATCCCAGAGTTTCTTATGGCAGTAAGACCCTGTGATGAACAACAGAGGAAGCCTATAATTCAGCAGCTTAACTGTCTGAAAGTCATTTCTTCCCCTTTGATCAAGATATTTTAAGTATTGGAGCACCTTAGCAGACAGAGCAGATCACAGTGGATTACATTTAGGTTTGCAGTTTTGAAATTTCATCTGGGGTCATGACTATATCATCTCCCTAATTTGGCATAAATCCTTACTGCTGACAAAAGTGCATAGCCCTTGTCCCTATTGCAGTTGAGAAAGCAGTATGCAAGAACTAAGTGATACTTGATTGAAAAGAAAACATGAGGGAAATGATGACAGAAAGACACTAAGGTTGAAGAAAAAGAGCAGCAGGTTGCCAAATACACTAAAACAGATAAATAAAACAACTTGTAGTGTATCAGACTTCAAAGACACTTAAGTGTAGATTTGTCATTTTATCCTATCACTTCAGGGCTGACAAGTGATGTTTATATCTGTCAATTTGGTTGGTAGATTTTCATCCAAGCCTTTCAGATTTTTGTTGTGAACTGATTTACTATTTTTCTTTCAATGTTAATTAAAATTCCTGTCCTACATGTAGCAACAAGGCTGCTTTGGGGAGGTATTAAAGTTGTTACTCAGGGTTTGTGTCTGTAACCTGTGTGTGAATGAGCTAAATCTACCCTCCTCCTCCTTTTATCAGGCTCTTTGGCAAGTAAAATTCGTCGTAGGGATACTCTTGCTATCAAACTTGGCAACAGACCATCTAAGAAAGAATTAGAAGACAAAAACATCTTGCAGCGTACATCAGAAGAGGAGAGGCAGGAAATCAGACATCAGATTGGAACAAAGCTAGTGAGGTATCAGTCACATGGTAAATGTGGTTTCACTGGGTGGAGGTGGAGGAAGAGAATCAAGAACACTGGGTTCACATTTTAAATGCCAGCCCAGTACATGTTGCAGGCTCTTTGTGATACAACTGTCTGGGAAACTATTTTTATTTCTCTACGAAGTTTTAAAATGTCAATAATGCCTTTTTGTTCTGCAGGAAACAAATCTGAGAGCTTCTGGGGGTTTGAGTTGGTTTGTTGGGTTTTTTTGAAGCAGAAGAGGATCAGAGTGAGTCCAATAGTCAGTGCCATGGTTCAGGCTTTTTCACAAATTGGCTAGCAAAGGCTTGCACTTGTATATACCCCTTTCAGTTGGACTAGTAGCTCCTGACACACAGAGCATGCCTGGACACGTTCGTCCCTTCTGGCCCTCCCCATTCTCCTCCTGTTCTCTAACTCCCTCGTTATTCATGTGCTGGTTCCAGGAAACAAAGTGAAGGGAGTCTGGCTTTGTAGGTCAATGTTTAGTGATTTTGTGTGCCCACCTCTCAGCTCATGCTGTTCAGCTTCTATGGGATCTTACATTCTCTTCTCAAACTTGAGAATATTGCATAAAAAAAAGACTACTTTTTACTTGCATTTTTACAAATTTTTTTGTTTTGAATCCCCATAAGTGTTTATGTTGGCTTTCATGAGACTAGCCTATAACATGTCTGGATTTTCCCAGACCTGTCCTTGTTTCTTCTGTGCTCAAAAATGTTGTCCAGATGGATTTGGAGGATGTGCTTATGCCTGAAATCACAACCAAGTTAGGTGCCAGTTCCTTAAAAATGCCTGGCATGGTGGTCAGCACCTGACAGCATCCAGTTCTGGTGGGAAACCTGTTCCCACAGTTCAGTCAGGATTGAGTCAGGTCCCAGCCTGGGACTTCTTACAGTGGGACCTGATTCCCTGTTGTCTTCCCTGCACAGGCATGATCTGAATCAAACCATGAGGCTGAAGATAATCTGTAGTGAACCACGTGAGGTTTGCTGAACAGAGACACATCTGTCTTTAACACATCTGCACAATAGATTTTACTGCTGAAATTTTGCATGGTTCTATTCTCAAATGAACAAGTGAACTTCAGTGAACGTAGAGACAACACTATACAAACCAGAAAATTAATATATCAGAATTTGAAGGTTTTTAATGACAGTCGTTGTATATAGGTAGCTAAATAAAATTAAGTTTCCAATAAAACTTGCAATTGTATTGTGTGTACAAATCAGTGAGGAACATACAGCATACATTGTAGATTTGGGGGGAAAAAAAAGAAAAGAGACAGGGTTTGCATTCAGAATCCCTGGGAATAATCTCACAGTTGTACAACTTATTCTAATGATGCCTGGGAACAAAAAAAGTTATTAGTTTTTTCATAAAATGTTACCTTTAAATGAGGAATTTTATTTTGCTGGTGCAATATTATGCAGGCACCAGTTATTTTATGTGTTTGAGTGGCAGTAGTACATCTCTTAAAACAAATAGCCACTCAGAATTGCAGTTACACGCATGGAAACCAACTGTGTTATTGAATACCTCTTCTGGCAAAGAATAGCATGCCCATGTGAGAAACACCTTTTAAGCTGCATTACAAATCATAATGTATTATTTGGATCTGGTTTTAAATCAATCCCTTTGTTCTCACAGGAGACTTAGCCAGAGGCCTACAACTGAAGAGCTAGAGCAAAGAAATATCCTGAAACGTAAGTATTTTATCCAAGTATCCTCTACTATTTACTTAGAAAGTGAGCCTATGTCAAATTCATATGGAAGCCTATCATTGTTGCTCCAGTCTTAGATCCATAACTGAAGAGAAATGATGTTCGAGAAAATAATGTGTCAACACTAGATTTGAATACTAATTTGTAGTGGTTGTGGTGAAAACTGCACATACTCAATATGCTGAATTTTGGTTGTCACAATCCAACTTTTGGAAGCTGGTCACAAAGACCAGGAATAACTCTAGATACCCCTTAGAAGTAGTTATAGGCTGGTGAAACTTCTGTTTAAGAGACAATATCAGTAGGAGGCAGAGGCAGGATATAAGGGCAGAGGTTGGAAGGAGTAGGAAGAGAAAAGATGAAGTGTTCAGGGGAAAGTGAATAGGAATGTGCTATTCAGCATGCTGACCTTCATACCTCTGACATAAATGTCTTCTGTACTGAAACCTACATGAGGCATTCTCACTGATTGTCTTCTTATTGATTACATTCTTTCTCAGTATCCCTGATGAAAAATTTTTAAGTCTATAATTCAAATAGTCAGGGGCAGAGGATAGAAGTACATTGGATGTTTGCCCTCTGTGCCTGTTCTTTCAGTTACTTATGTTGATTTTGTTCTTAGGCTGGCAAACACTTTAGAATAGACATTTTTTGTCGTCTTTCTGAAGCTTTCCATAATATGAATGTTACTTAAACACATACTGTAATAGTTGCCATGCCCAGCTCCATGTAGCCTCGTGTTCATTCTGCAAGGTTAGCCAGTACTTGATGCCTAAGTAGAAGAAAGAAATTGAAAAAGCACACGTACAAGTCTTTCACACATATCAACAAATCAAAAACCTCATCTATATTTCAGGTACAAGAACTTTCTACACTTGATGAAAGAGCAGGTATAGTGCCCTTATTTCCAACAGTCATTCAGAAAAGTTTGCATTCATTTGAGCAATCCTGGTTTACAGTGTGCTAATGGAAGGAAAGAAATGGCCTGTTTACCAGACAAAGTCCATAGGCTGATCACTCTGACACCTGCTCAAACCAGCAAATCAAGGATATAGCAATTTTTGGCTTTCAGGCAACCATCCATGCTAACAAAATTCTGCTGATGCTGCTGTCCAGGCTCTCTAAAGCTAAATAGTGCTATATCTTACTGAAAAGGGAAGCTACAGTTCATGTATTATGGTGTATGGTGCGCAAAAGCGGGGTCAGAGGACTTCTGTTCAACAAATAGTGTGAACAGACTTTCAAAGACTATAATTTCTGAACCTGTAGATGGCATAGGTAAAGATAAATTTTGAAATATGAACTTTTTTTTTTTTTTTTGTACATCAAACCACTGATGCTGGACTATGTGAGGAACCTAATTCCAAAGCATCTTTGGTGGGCCAGGATTTAGCCACTGATCTAGGAACACCAGCTGAGAGCTTCCTTACTGCCCTCTCTGTCTCACTCACCTCGAGGTAGCTAATCTAGCAGTGCATCCAGGATGTATCCAGTATCCCTTTTGCCATTGTTTATTCTGTTCACTGATTTTGCAGTAAGTACCTCAGGACTGCAAAGCAGTTAATAGATTTCTTCTCTTGTTTCTTCTTGTTTACTTTAAACTTTTGGCAGCATACCAGGCTTTTCACTCAATACCTCCCAGCATCCTCCCCTGCTGCTGTCAGGGGACTGTTTGAAAGAGGCAAGGGAGAGCAAGAAATAAAGATTAGCAAGCAGCATTATAAATCACAAAAAGTCACAGAGTCATTTGTGAGCTTGTGGAGAATCCAAACTGCTTCTTGCTCATCATTGAGATATAAAATATTTCAAGCTGATAGTGATCTGTAAAAAGCAAAGCAAAATAAAGTGAGCTGGGGGTTGTGGTGACAGTCTGACTCAGAGCCCCTTCAGGGTGGAAATTCTCTCTCAGCTCTAAGGCAGTCATATTATTTATCAAAATTTATTACATTCCCTTCCTGTGGATCATTCGAGACTGTTTACATCTCTTCTTGTTGTAGTCAGCCTTTGTGAATAAGTTGAGATTTCTTTCATACAGCTTCCTTCCTTCTGTTTCTAAGCACTGGATGGGTTGAATGTATGTAAACTGCAGCTAAGGGAAAGTATTGTTTTGAGTAATAGTTATCAGACTTTGAGATTAAATTAAGTGGTAAATCCTAATATTTGCATCAGGATTAAGTTCAGCACAAATCTTTTAAGAGATTCAGAAGAAGTCTGTGTTTTTTTCACTTATATTTCTAGTTACCATTTCTATCTTTTGTTTTGATAATATTTTCAGATAAACCAGTTACAGGAATTCCTGTGACTTGAGTATGATCACAAGACCTTGCAGATGGATTTCTATAAAAAACAAATTGGATAAAACTATCCAGAGCCTTCTCACACTAAAACAAAGTCACAGGAACTCAGGAGTCCACTTGAAGGATTAAAGCCCTGGTTTGTGAATAAAGACAGGTTTCTTGTGTACCAGCTTTGAGCCAGTAGTATTTATAGTGTTGCATTATGGCAAAAGAAACATTTTGTTCTTCTGGGAATTTCAGATTAAGTTCTTTCCAGTATTTATAAAGGACAGTGAACTTCTCATACTTTGCACCTGCATGCCTGCCAGTACTAGCTTTGTAGAAAACAGGGTTTAGGTATTGATGCCAGTTGAGGAATATTTATAGTTACCTTCGCTTGTAAAACCAGGAAAGAGAAACCACTTTGTGTGTTCCAGGGCACCGCAAAAGGCAAGCCCTTTGTTTGCCTTCTCTTTCTCTTTCCCTAACAAGCCCATGGAGAAGTCTAAACATAGCTAATCCCATAGGGACACAACAGAAAGTTAGGCTTTGCACTCCGAGAGTACTTTCTGGACAAGAATGGAGCAGTCCTTAGGCAGAACAATTCCTATCATCTCACTTCCCCTTCTGCTATGAAGCACATGTCCCAGAGAACAGAAAGTGACCAGATTTAATATGGCAAAAGTCATAGAAAAAAATAATTTATACACACCAGGGAAGCTGTGCTCCCTTGACCAGTGCTGGTTTTTTAACTGAAAGACCATGATAAGTGTTCCTAAACAAAATTGTTTCAGTTAGGAGTCAATTCCCAATTTAACCTCCTGAAGGAGCTGAAGGCAAAGAAGGAGGGAAGTGGTACTTTTGCTGGGATCTAACTGGGGACTCCTGCAAGCAAAGGGTGCTTGCTGGGATGGTCCTTTGCCAATACAGCAGCAGCAGGACATCTGAGGAGGGGACTTGCAGCTGGGAATGCTGTGTTTATATTTTCTTTCTCCACATCACACAGATCAGATCAGCTTTTAAGGTGGAAAGCAGTGAGATAAGTGTTCCTATGCATTAATGTGTTCCTGTTTGGGCAAGTGAGTCAGTTCATACCTGCAGCCAAAACCTGTCCCTCTGGCTGGAATTTTCCACAACACCTGAAGGAAACAGGAACACCAGACTCATTATTTTTAGTGCCATACATCTTCTTAACTCATTATGGCCACTTTCAAAACTTTTACCAACAATACACTGTATGTTTTAATGTTGGTAGGAATTTGTACAAGGGCAGTGTTTCTGTAGCACTGGGCTTGAAGCAGCACTCTGCCCAGCAGGCTGGAGCCTGGAAATAGGTGATTTAGGTATCAGTCAGTGCCATAGACAGAGGGCCATTTGCCAAGCAGCAGATTCAGTATGTTAGCAGCAGCCACCAGTTTTCAATCCCTTTCCTTTAGCTCTCTGAGTTTTATCCCTGATGTTTAAATGTATAAAGCACATCCTGCCCCCTTGACCTCTGATGCAGAAGACTGTTCCCCATGGATTCAATCCCCTTCTGCTCCTAGCACCTCTTGTTGGAGTTGTACTCCAAAAGGTGCACTTTCAGCTCTCCTTGACAGCCTGCTTCAGGACCTGCCCATAACCTCTGCCCAGCAACTAAGATGATGGCTTTCATTGTCTCCCATTTTCTAGGTACTTTCCCATGTTCAGCCATCCCTTCATGCTGCCCATGAGGACATACCTTCACAGACTGGGCAGCTAACCTTCAGCTTTCCTAAATGTCCAAACCAACTATTTTTGAGTTATTCTGTCCTCCCCCAAAACATAGAAAAACAGTATTTCAGGTGGCCATGCTGTAGGTAGTTCTCTTTTAAGGTATGCATTAAGCAGTGTGAGCCCCTAGTTCTTATCAGGCATCTTATCAGGCAGCTTTTTAGGAGACACAGTGGTTTAGATAGCAAAGAACTGTCAAGATACGACTAATGCAGAATGTATTTGACAAACTAAATTAAGGAAACAGCACTGCAGCAATGTGTATATCCAGCTGCATATTTTTCTACTGTGTTTGCTACTGGAGAATTTCTGAGGCAGCACTTAAGCAACTCAGTTCATGATTGGACACATTCTTTTTATGCCACATGATTCCCACATTAATAGCTTGGACAGTCCCCACATTAATAGTTTGTGTTTAATTATCTCAGTTACTGTGTCTGTTGATTGCAAGGATGCTATGTTTAAATAAATGCCTACAGATGAATTACCAGTCCCAAAACAGCTAGAGAGCTTTTGGTTTTGTTAGGTGAAGTTGTTATAAAAAGGGATCTCATTTAAAGTCATAAGTCTTTAAAGACACCCAACTTCTTTAGCGATAGATATATTAATACAAAAATTAAATTAACTTAATCTTCAACTCTCCACTTTTCAGTTTTAGTAAGCTTGTAGAATAGAATAGAATAGAATAGAATAGACCAGACCAGACCAGGTTGGAAGAGACCTTCAAGATCATCATGTCCAACCTATCAACTAATCCAACCCACCTAATCAACTAACCCATGGCATCAAGCACCCCATCAAGTCTCCCCCTGAACACCTCCAATGAGGGTGACTCCACCACCTCCCCAGGCAGCCCATTCCAATGGGCAATCACTCTCTCTGTATAGAAATTCTTCCTAACCTCCAGCCTAAACCTCCCCTGGTGCAGCTTGAGACTGTGTCCTCTTGTTCTGGTGCTGGTTGCCTGGGAGAAGAGACCAACATCTGCCTGTCTACAACTTCCCTTCAGGTAGTTGTAGAGAGCAAGAAGGTCTCCCCTGAGCCGCCTCTTTCTCCAGGCTAAGCAACCCCAGCTCCCTCAGTCTCTCCTCACAGGGCTTGTGTTCCAAGCCCCTCACCAACTTCGTTGCCCTTCTCTGGACACGCTCCAGCAAGTCAACATCCTTCCTAAACTGAGGGGCCCAGAATTGGACACAGTACTTGAGGTGTGGCCTAACCAGTGCAGCATACAGGGGGAGAATGACCTCCCTGCTCCTGCTGTCCACACTGTTCCTGATGCAGGCCAGGATGCCTACCATCGACCAGTACCCCTAGGTGCCTCTCTGCCTGGCCGCTCTCCAGCCTCTCTGACCCCAGCCTGTAGCACTGCATGTATTGTATCGTAGTTTCTCAGTGGAACAGGCCATCCACTTCTTCAAAGAAAAGCTGTTATTTTCTTCTTCAGAGAAAAGCTATTAATAAGCCATAAATTACATCCATATGTCAGTTTCTCAGTAAAGTCATCATCAACACAAGATCCAACCTGATCTTGGCAGCAAGCCTGTGCAATTGCATCTTGCTAACAGAAACCTAGGGCTGGTTTTGGACTCTCCCACAGATCAGGTCTTGGAGTGCCATTGCCTTTTTCTTACTATAACTTTTCTTTTTATAGTTTTTTTCCTCTTTCTCTTGTATTGGTTGATAGATAAGAGCCTTTGAGTTACTAAAAGGAATCATCAAGTACCATGAAGATACCTTGGTGTGTTGCCTCCAGTGTAACAGTCATGATATAGAAATTCCTTTGCAGCCAGATTGCCTGTGCTAATGCAGCAGGCCATAGCAGACAGAGCAAATAGGACTATACCAGAATTTAAAATTACCTTTTCATCTATACAGGTTGGCTGCATCCACAATTCAAAAATTGATTCCTCTAAATTTATAATTAGCCTTGAACTGCAACATGGACTCTGTAACACCCAATAAAAAATAGGATCTGAATTTTATGGCTATCTCTAGCTGGGATATTTCAGCCACAACAAAATGAACTTCACTTATAACCATCAGAGGTGGACCAAAAGGGCAAATAATTCTCTTTAAAATGTCCATCAATTAAAAAAACAGTGCTGAATCCATATGAACATGGCTTTGTAAGAGTGCTTTTCACTAGCACTCATGAAATCAAGTTTGGTTAGCCCAGCACACTTCAGTCTCCTGCCTAAATACGTTGTAAAAATGCATATGATTTTCTGCTTGTTCATTTGGTCTAGCTAGTGGCCCTGAACCAAGAGGGCTTGAGTGCTGCATCTTATGCCTGCATTAGAGAAACAGAACAAAGAATACTAAAGTAACAAAACCAATTTACACTATCAAATGGCAGTGAAAGGAATTGTCTAGTAGCATCCGTTGTGTCCTGTAGCAGTAGAAGACACTTGGCTGATTCAGATACTCAGAGCAAACTTTTGTCCTGACACTTATGAATAATTAGACTCTTAATTGACTCTAAAATCAATAGGTGGCATGTTAGAAGTAAATGCAACAGTGATTTCTGTGTTAGGAAAAGTAATCAAAGCCCTTTCAGGGTCCTTTTTTGTTTGCTGTCACACAGAAAGCAAATGACAGGCACCTCATCTTTGCTGTGTTCCTGACCCACAGTGGTGACTTGAGATGTCTACAGAATCAGAGGAGGGGAGGATAGGGAAAAGAAATGAAAGCACACAAAATCCCTAAAGCAGGCAACACATGCAAGATCACCCAGAAACATGAGCCAGGACTTGAAGTCCTGAAGCCTTCAACCCAGGCAAATAAAGTATGTGCAGTGACAATATTTAAATATTCACTCCTTTTTATCTCTTCTGAAAACAGAGAAGAATGAAGAAGAGGAACAGGAAGCCAAAAGAGAAATAAAACGTAGACTCAGTAGAAAGGTGATGATGTGTTTTTTCTCTAGTATGTTCTATTGTATATTTGTGTACATGGGGTTATTTTTTACAAGAGTCTAAAACTCAGTGTATATACATTACTGCAAATGTCTATCAGTCATGCCCTCAGATCGGGAATCCATTTAAAAATCTGTTGAAGCCAAATCCATCTTGGGGGAAACTCCATCCTGTCCACTTTTCCACACCTGGAAAAGCATGTGGAGATTGGCAAATGCTGATTATTTGTCCATGCAAGCAGGGGAGCAAAATGACACTTTTCTTCTGTTAGCATGACCTCTGCTCTCATGTATGTTCAAGAGTAACCACACTTGTAGGTCCACTCTTCCCTAGGGCAGCAGAGCAGTGTGGGCCCCAAGAAATCCCTTGGTTGTTCTTCTAACCCTGCCGTAGTCTTGTCACTGCAAATGGCATTGTGCTCATTGTCCTTGGAAATAAAGCAGTTACGGATCTGCTGCCCTGACTTTGGTAGTTCATGCTGGTTGGGGATGGGAGGAGTCTTCACATGTATCCCTAGCCTGCCCTTCTCTGATGAAATACAGTTTCCTTAGTATGTTTGTCCTTAGTCAATTAAAGTGAATATAAAGTGAATTTGACATCATAACGACCCCAAGATATTCAAACCCTATTTTTTTAGGTAGGCAGGCACCTGCAAATCCTGCTCATTTTTAATACAATAACTGAACATAGCAGACTGTGTATTTGTTAATGCAAACAAACCTGTTGCCTAGTGGGATGAATGATGTGACAGTTGCAAAGTCACAATTAACATTCCAGGGATAACTGCCACGATTCTTTGTGACCTGCCTGCCAAAAACTAATTTTAAAACTGAAGAAATTAGGTTGTGCTGCTTCCCCATTCCTGTGCAGCACTCCCAGGATGCTGCCTTTTTTTAGACACCTGAAAGTGACCCTATTTAGAAATACCATTAAAGTTCTCCTGAGATTACATCATACCCTCAGCCTTTATTTTATTTTATTTCATCTTACTAAACCTGCTGTTTTCTGCCTTCCACTTACAGCTCAGCCTGAGGCCTACAGTGGCTGAACTGCAGGCCAGAAGAATCCTCCGATTTAACGAGTATGTGGAGGTCACAGATTCTCCGGATTACGACCGTCGTGCCGACAAGCCTTGGGCCAGGTTAACTCCTGCAGACAAGGCAAGGGACAAACATGGAATACAAGAAAGTGCTCGTGTCTGTCACTGCTGGGGGTCCTTCCTCTGGTTTGCATTCTCTTGATGCCAGCATAATGAATGACATCTGCTGGAAGCAACAAAATTGTCATGGTACTGCTGTGCATCTACCGCTGGCAGCTAAGAAAACCCACTGGGGTGCCTATTAGGAGCATGCTTGCCACCTTTATTGCAGCTCTTCAGGACAGAATTTCATGCATTTTTTAAACCTTGCTAAGCCAGATGCACACTGATAGCAAAGGTGGACACAACGTCTGAAATTCAGGCAAGGTTTCTGCAGACAGATTCACACAATGGTGGGGGCTGGAAGGGATCTCTGGAGATGATCTAGTCCAGTGCCCTGCTCTGGAAGCAGGTTCACCTAGATAAGGTTGCACAGGAAAGCATACAGGTGGGTGTTGAAAATTTCCTGAGGAGACTCCACAACCTGTGTAGGCAGGCTATTCCAGTGCTCCATCACCCTCAAGTAAAGGAAGTTTTTCCTTACTTTCAGATGGAACTTCCTGTATTGCAGCTTGTGCCTGTTGTCCCCTGTTCTATCACTGGGCACTACTGAAGAGTCCAGCCCCGTTCTCTTGACAGCAGCCTTATAGATCTTTATAAATATTGATAAGATCTGCCTCTCAATCTTCTTTTCTCTTAGGTTAAGGAGCCACAAGTATAGCACCTTTTCCTCACAGAGATATGCTACAGTCCCCTAATTGTCTTTGTAGCCCACCATTGGACTCTCTTCAGTAGTTTCCTATCTCTCTTGAACTGGGAAGACAAGAACTGGACACAATACTCCATATGTGGCCTCACTAGGGTAGAGTAGAGGAGGAGGAGAACCTCCCTTGACCTGCTGGTCACACTCTTAATGCACCCCAGGAGACTATTGGCCTTTTTGACCTCAAGAGCACACTGTTGGCTCATGGTTAACTTCTCCACTAGGACTCCCACATCCTTCTCTGCAGAACTGCTTTTCAGAAAGTCAGCCCCTGACCTGTACTGGTGCATGTGGTTTTTCCTCCCCAGGTGCAGGACTCTACACTTGCCTTTGTTAAACTTCATTACATCCCCCTCTGTCCAACTCTCCACCACTTCTTTCTGAACACCAGCACAAGCTGATAGGATGTCAGCCACTCCTCCCAGTTTTGTATCATCAGCAAACCTGCTGAGAGTGCACCCTATTCCTTCATCCAGGTCATTGATGAAGATGTTGAACAAGACTGGATCTGGTACTAACCCCTGTGGAGCGCCTCAGCTACAGACCTTCAACTAGACCCTTCACTGTTGATCACACCCCCCCTGTGCTCTGTCATTCAGCCAGGTCTTAATCCGCCTACTGTTTACAGAATCACAGAATCAGCCAGGTTGGAAGAGACCTCCAAGATGATCAAGTCCTACCTATCACCTAACCCTAACTAATCAACTAGACTATGGCACTAAGTGTCTCATCCAGTCTTTTCTTAAACATCTCCAGGGACATTGATCCCACCAGCTCCCTGCACAGCTCATTCCAATGGGCAATCACTCTTTCCATGAAGAACTTCTTTCTAAGATCAAGCCTAAACTTCCTCCTACACAGCTTGAGAGTGTGTCCTCCTCTTCTGGTGCTGGTTGCCTGGGAGCAGAGACCAGCCCCCACCTGGCTACAACCACCCTTCAGGTATTTGTAGACAGCAATAAGGTCTCCCCTGAGCCTCCTCTTCTCCAGGCTAAACAGCCCCACTTCCTTCAGCCACTTCTCATAGGGCTTGTGCTCCAGACCCCTTGCCATCTTTGTTGCCCTTCTCTGGACACATTCCATCAGCTTAACATTTCTCTTGAATTGAGGGGCCCAGAACTGAACACAGTACTCAAGGTGTGGCCTACTCATCTAACCCACACTTTGTAAGCATCCTAAGCACAATGATGTTATGGGAAACAGTGTCCAAAGCCTTGCTGAAGTCAAGGTAGACAGTATCAACTGCTCTCCCTGCCCAGCTGGTCACACCACCATAAAAAACTATCAGATTGGTCAAGCATGACTTCCTCTTCATGAATCCATGCTGACAACTCCTGATAATCTTCCTCCACGCACTTGGAGATGACCTCCGGAATGAGAAGCTTGCATCACTGCCACCAAGAGTTACTTTTGCAATTCATTTAAATGAAAAAATTTAGAAGCTGCTCCATCCTCTTAAGGGTTCTTGGCCACAACTGTCAGTGCAGGAGCTGACCATAGGCACACAGCACATCTGCTTGGGAAGTTTGCCCCCTACATGCTGCAGTTAGTACTTCCTAACTACAAAAGATGAGACAAATGATTCCTTGATTCTCTAAAACAAAACAAAACAAAGCCAACAACAAAGCAACAAATCAGTCAAAGATCAGCATGAAATACTCTTCCATTTCCCTCCTTTACTACTTCATAAAAGGAAAGTTGTAGGATTTATGTATCAAAAAGTGCTGGCCCTGTTTGCACTGTGATCCTATGAGATGTGCTTGGCATGAAAAGTGATATATGCAAGAATCCACTATCTTTTAGCTAAGGACTGTGAAGCACTGATTTTATCCAGCCTATATTTTAATTCTCTTATCCTCAGGTAGTCTGTGGGAAGGTTAGCACATCCAGCACTTCCAATTTCACCTAGGTGCAACCAGGGTAAACTGGTCTAGAAAAACCAATGAAGTTTCCTACCTACTTGGGATAGAGATTTTTAATCTCAGTTAATTTTGTAATGAACAGGTGCCCAGTGCTAGTTCTGTGATCCTCACGTTTGTTGGCCTCAGCAAAAAGGTGTCCTCCAGGCTGCCTGAAAAATCCCTTGCCCTTTTTTTCCAAGGGAAGCAATTTTTGTAGTTCCAATGGGAGCAAAGAATTGTACTGTAACTACATTATGGATCTGGAGCTGTAGTGTCTTCACTGCTGATTAGGTCTTCAGAAATACTGTTTCCTTCTGAGCAGCAGCCTGGTGTAAGCATGTTCTTGTGGCTAAACAGAACCATTAACCATCTCCTGCTTCAAATGAAGTTTCTCATTTGTGAGACTGCAGTCTGGTGATGCTATAATTTTACCACGCTGCTTGTCTGTTCTGCATTGAAAGGCCTGCACACCAGATGAGATTTCTGTAGAGATTAATGAAATTATACTGCTTTTATTTAAAATGGTGAAAGAAAAAAGAGTGAGTAAGAATAAAACGTCATTTCTTTTCACAGTGAAGGTTGGAAAGCATATGGCATAGAAACAAAAGCCCTTGTGGTATATATTAGAGTATCCCAGAAATTACATTTTTTATTTGATTAAGTAAATGTCTAATTACTCTTTCAACATAAGCAACAAGGCATTTACAAAGTACAACAAATTTCCGCTGTTCTTTAGTGTCTGCCAACTGAAAACACAAGCCTGAAATGTCCAAATACTTCACATAATTTTACATAAAACTAATCAAACCAAGTGACTAATTGTACTCTAAAATATGCTATTCATATTGCAATCCTGAAGTCCTGTCTCCAGTGGGGAGATACAAGGCCCTTGCTGTGATTACACTGCCTATACAGGCAGCATGATTCACCAGCTCCTCAGGGGTTATGCCTGGAGATGTGATCCTCTCCTGGCTTCATGCTCAGCAGGCAACTGTTGATGTAATCCCATCCCATCCCTTCCCCATTTTTCTCTGTAGCAAGTGCCATATTTCAGAAGGGGGGCGGGGAGGAAGGGAGGTCAAGGTGGAGTTGGTTCACACATTGCAGTAGATGGGGTGGTGTTTCTTTGTTTGTTGTTGGTGCTTGATGCTTTCACTTTCTCTATAGTATATTACTGCTCCAAGTAGGCAGTAACTGAAAGAAGTCATTCATGTTGATGATGCAAAATGTGTGAGAGCAGTGGATTATAGTCAGGAAGACTGGAAAATGGGAACTATAAAGGAACCTGCAAGGGTAGGGTGAGGTTTCTTTCAGACAAGATTCATATTTCTTATGGTTGAATTTATCATCATTGTTTATTAGGCAGCAATTCGGAAAGAGCTGAATGAATTTAAAAGCACAGAAATGGAAGTACATGAGGAGAGTCGGCAATTTACCAGGTGGGTGGAACCCTCTTCTTGCATAAACTGGAGAGATGACTGACCTCTGCCTTTCTGCAAGTCCTCTGCAGTTGTGTTTTGACTCATGGAGGTCCCACAATGAGTCCCCTTTAATCCCAGTTGAATCCCACTACTGATTCTCTTGGGGTTCCCAGTGTTGCTGGTGCCATCCCTGAAGCTGGGTAGTTGATACAGCAGTAAAGGTGACTGCAGTGGAGCAGTTGCTACATGGAAAAAGGTTGTTTGGGAAATCTAAGAAAATAACCCTTTGAATCGACTCAGCATTTCTCACAGATGAAGTTAACAGGCCTCAAGCATAAAAATAAAGGATGTCTTTTACTGGCAGATAATGTATTGAACTTCAGAAATGCTCACTGCTGTTTTGGAAAGCTTCCTAAGAGTCATGTAGGCTCCTGGCAGTGGTTTCTGGGGAGCAAGACAGATTTGGACTTGGTGATCTTTGAGGTCTTTTCCAACCTTGTTAATTCTATGATTCTATTCTAATGTTCCCTGGTTAGAATAGAATAGAATAGAATAGACCAGACCAGGTTGGAAGAGACCTTCAAGATCATTGTGTCCAACCTATCAACTAATCCAACCCACCTAATCAACTAACCCATGGCACCAAGCACCCCATCAAGTCTCCTCCTGAACACCTCCAATGAGGGTGACTCCACCACCTCCCTGGGCAGCCCATTCCAATGGGCAATCACTCTCTCTGTATAGAACTTCTTCCTAACATCCAACCTAAACTTCCCCTGGTGCAGCTTGAGACTATGTCCTCTTGTTCTGGTGCTGGCTGCTTGGGAGAAGAGACCAACCTCTGCCTGTCTACAGCCTCCCTTAAGGTAGTTGTAGAGAGCAATAAGGTCACCCCTGAGTCTCCTCTTCTCCAGGCTAAGCAACCCCAGCTCCCTCAGCCTCTCCTCATGGGGCTTGTGTTCCAAACCTCTCACCAATTTTGTTGCCCTTCTCTGGACTTGTTCCAGCAAGTCAACATCCTTCCTAAACTGAGGGGCCCAGAACTGGACACAGTACTCAAGGTGTGGCCTAACCAGTGCAAGTCTATTAATTGACATCTCTGTTTTGTTCTCTGCTTTGGATTACACCAAGATGCCATCTAAAGCATTGTTCTTTCAACAATGAAGTCTGAGGTGCCCACAGGTTTCATCAGGATTTCAGATTTCTTGGAGTTATTCCTAGAGGGAGGGGCTGCTTTCTGCCATCCCTGTGGCATCTGTTTGTACTTTTTTGAAGTTACACGGGCCACTAGGATCAGCGGGCATTGCACACAGTATTATTGTATTCACTTCCACACAGAGTTAATTCAAATAACAACTGCCCAAGACTGAGTCCCTTCCTTTTCTTGATACTGTTTCAGTCAAACTCAGGATCCAAGCAAGTGAATGTGAATCCTCTAATTGAAGAGTGTCTGCAAGGAGAATTTACAATGAGAGATGGGTGTTTGGTGCTGCTTGGCATCTCATAGTTTGTTTCTTGATTTCGTTACTTCAGTGTTTTGGTTTTTTTCACACCAAACCATGAATTTGTTTAATGTGAACTCACTCCAGTGTAGATATTAGAATAGAATAGAATAGAATAGCATAAACCAGGTTGGAAGAGACCATCAAGATCATCGCGTCCAACCTATCATATATGAATAAATTGATTTTCAAAAAGTCAAAATGGTTTTGCAGATGGCAAACCTAAGCCGGGAGATGAAACAGGAGGTGGAGTTTTAATCTAGCATTACTTTCTGACCATTAGAAAATGTCCTTTTCGGACACGCTGGAACATGTCCAGAGAAGGGCAACAAAATTGGTGAGGGGTTTGGAACACAAGCCCTATGAGGAGAGGCTGAGGGAGCTGGGGTTGCTCAGCCTGGAGAAAAGGAGACTCAGGGGAGACCTTATTGCTCTCTACAACCGCCTGAAGGGAGGTTGTGGACAGGCAGAGGTTGGTCTCTTCTCCCAGGCAACCAGCACCAGAACATGAGGACACAGTCTCAGGCTGCACCAGGGGAGGTTTAGGCTGGAGGTTAGGAAGAAGTTCTATACAGAGAGAGTGATTGCCCATTGGAATAGGGTGCCTGGGGAGGTGGTGGAGACAACATCATTGGAGGTGTTTAGGAGGAGGCTTGCTAGGGTGCTTGGTTGCATGGTTTAGTTGATTAGGTGGTGTTGGATAATAGGTTGGACTCGATGATCTTGAAGGTCTCTTCCAACCTGGTTTATTCTTTTCTATTCTATTTTCGTTTGGATTCTGATGTTGTTTTATCCTCACCCAGTAGGTGGTATATGTTCTTCAGAATATATAAATATGCTGCTTATAAAAAATGGGCATCACCAAGGGAGAGAAGGAAACTGAGCAAGAATAGGGAGCTGGCAGTGTGCTGGGAGAGGTGGAGTGCCATCCCCTGCTTACGTTGTAGGTTCTTCTGAGCTACATTGAAATACAGAAGCGTAAGTACAGATAGGCATGAGTCATACGAAAGGAATGGTATTTTTTCATGAGAATTGAAAACAGTTGAGACTGATTACAATTGGATTCTTGAAAGCTGAACAAAATTTCTCAGGGATCCAGTGGAGTGAAAAAGTAGGGGGTTTTGGGGTTGTTTTGGTTTGGGTTTGGGTTTTGGTATTTGGGTTTTTTTTGAGGAGATCCTTAGAAAATTGAGTAACAAATAGGCACAACCAAACTGTGATAAATAAAAGCAGTGATTCTATAAGGTTCTAGGAGAATTACAACCTGATGGAAATCAGGCTCTTTCTGTTCTCTCTCCACTCTCTTTTTCCCATTGGTCATCTTGTGTAGCCACTGCACAGAAGTCAGCAGAGTTAACACTAGAAAGAGCTAATTAAGAGCAGAATTAGATGCAGATGTTTTAAGTCAACCACAATTTTGAAAATAATGAGAGAATCCATTTCCTCTGGGATCTCTCATTGAAAATTACTCTTTTTTGGTTTGGGGTTTTTTTTTGGAGGAGATTACTGAGATAATGCAAACCAAAAGGCATTTGCATTGGCAGCTGGTTAACAAAGGCTTATTTGTGAAGTTTAGTAACAGAATTGAAAAATGAAGCTGTCTATTAAACAACAATAGCTTAAAGTATATAGTTTCTTATACTATTGCACATTCAATATAAGACACTAATATTATGATCAGTATTTACAATATGTTTGAATTGTTAAAATTTAATTTCAAGCTTGGGAAAGAAACAACCACTGGTTTTCATTGTTCACCATTTACTGTAATGACTGCCAGTCGAACTGGTTTTCTATTCCTAGTGATTTACAGTATCACAGTATCATTAAGGTTGGAAGAGGCCTCAAAGATCATCGAGTCCAACCTGTCACCACAGACCTCATGACTAGACCCTGGCACTAAGTGCCACGTCCAATCCCCTCTTGAACACCTCCAGGGACGGTGACTCAACCACCTCCCTGGGCAGCACATTCCAATGACCAATGACTCTCTCGGTGAAGAACTTTCTCCTCACCTCGAGCCTAAACTTCCCCTTGTGCAGCTTGAGACTCTGTCCCCTTGTTCTGGCACTGGTTGCCTGGGAGAAGATCTCTCAGCTTTCTCAAGACACCCACTAATTTAGACTAAGTCCTTCTGTTATTTCATAAGAGAATCCAAGAAACTGAGTTTCCAAATGTAGAGAAATAAATTGAAGAGGAAGGATATTGGTAAATGTTGATTAAGTGTTTGCATAGATAGAAAACCCCGTGTCTTTTTTGCAATGTACTGTACTCCTAGCAGATGAGCTGCATACTTGCTCATGTCAGATTTTGTGTACACCTCCTTTATGTGAGAAATGCATCCCTGTATTGTACTGCACCACATTACAGGGGTAACAAGTGGCTTGTTTTCTCTTCTGGAACTGTTAAAAGAAAATATGTAAATCTACTGTGATAGGTTCACCATTACCTATGCTTTTTTTAAGTGGCTGTATCCTTTACTACTTCATGGATAGATATATTTTTAAAGTAATTTAAACTGCATAAAGTACAGATATTTAGAAGTCTGGTGAATGACACACTGAGCACCTAACACTGATGCCCTTCTTACCCTTTTGCTTGGATTCATCACATTTAAGCTGTATTAGAATTTCAGTTGCTCTAGACTTACTCCAGAAAAGATTTTGCAACACCCTTTGGAGCACCCCACCTCTCTGTGATCATGCAGGCATCTGGAGTGATGTACATGTCTTAAAGCAGTGATGTCTATTTGGGCCTTCAGGTGACACAGTGAGCTACTGTTAATTGGAAGAAAGCATCTACAGTGGTGTAAAATTTGTTGCTTATTTAAAAATACTCAAATTCTTGTTAACCTCATTTTGCACAAGGATTCAACCCCAGAAATTTAAATTTTATGACTTAGCAAAGATTTTCTGATGTACCAACAGTGTCTTCAAATAGTAGGTTCACTTGTGGCTAAATCTATATTAGCAAACAAAACAGACTGGGGATTGTTCTCTGACCTTCAGGGTAGCAGGCTTGATACAGTTTGAAGTCATACAGTGAACTCTTTCCCCTCATCCCAAAACAGGGTGATACCCCTGCCCCCCCATTCTCAGTCTCCCTGTTGGCCTCTGCTAATCCCAGCCATGCCCAAGCAGCATCTGGATGAGCCCAGGCTGACCTGAATAAAACTGTGCTGAAGACTACAGTAACAGGTTAATGGTGTAGATAGACAGACATCAGTCCCTGAGCCACACCATAGCCTTGTTGGGTTTTCTAGGTGGGCAGTGACATTAACCACAAACACCAGAAAATTGGGACTAATTTTGTTCAGGCAACAAATGTAAAGAGCTGTGAGAGCAGGATGAAGAGCAGTATCATTGTCAGCTGAAATAATATCATTCTAACATTTTTAATGCTTTACCATTTCAGGTTTCATCGTCCGTAACTGTTTGACCACATCACATATTTCATGTAACAGTTTTCTTTGGGGAAATCACTTTGTCCTGAAGAGCTGAGATTGCACTGGAACTTGACTGAGTATGAGTGTGTGCTAGAGTATACCCTGAATCTAAAGGAGGATGTGGCCCTCATCTTTATCAATGGACAACTGATTTGTCTAGGAGGAGAACCAACATGAAGTGTTTGTCAGTGTTAAGAAAGACGACAGTTCTGTGAGTAGCCCACACAGATGAGTCGCTGGACTTCACCGTTGGAACTCCACGGGTCAGAAAGTGCTGGAGACAATCGCTTGAGAGCCTGTTACCAGGAAATCATCAGACTTCGTAGGGTTATGACTGGGTAACTGAGAAGGGGGAGGGTGAAAAGGACCGAGAGACCGTGGGGGAAGAGAGACTTTGCTTGTCAGTCCAGAGAGAGAAGTGGAACAAGTGGGACTGCTTAACAATACACTTGGCCAGTGGGAGGATTTTTTTTCTTTCAAAAACTGAGAGTGTGAGTAACTGTGCATGTATTTTATTTTTTTCAGTGGCCTCAGCCTGTCTTAGAAAGACAGCAAGCCACAAGTCTTCATGTCATCAATACTTTAGTGAAGAACTGTAATTTTCTCTGTTGCCAGTAAATGCAGTTGCCAGAAATTAGTCCTAGTAGAACTCAGCTGTCTTTTGAATCCTGATGAGCATGCTTCAAGAAAATACATTGAACATTCATACAGAGTAAGTCTTGTATTTTTTAGTTTTTAATGTTGACATATTCTGGATCCTCAGAAATACATAAACAGGATTTGAAGGACAAATAACGTGACACTATGAATGCAACTAAATGCTTGATGTGTAGAAACACTCCTTGCTGTCTGCCACTTGCCGTTCAAAACAGAGGCCATTCTTTTCTCACCTGTGGCAGGCAGCGGTGAGAAATTTGACATCATGCAAGTCTGAATCCAAAATCAGAACCGAAATTAGGCACAAAAGTCTTTACTAGTATGCTTGGGCAGTGGTTACTAATGCAACCTTTTATGCTGAAGGACTCTTGCGCTGCTCTGAGGCAGATCTCCCAAATGAATCAGTGTGTCTTCAGCCAGCAGTCCTGTAAAAGTGAATGGAGAATCTTTAAGAGTGTCTGTAGCCTGTTTCTGTTGAGTGTGAAGAATGGTTCTTAGATTCATAATTTTTTATACTATCTTGAAATTGTACATGTGAATGCAGTACTACTAAACTTAAGTGGTATGAAGTGTGAAAGGCAATACATGGTTTTTGTAAGTTGGCCCAAAGGCCTATGAAAAAGCCTGTGGCGTTGTTTACACTAAGAAATTCTCCACCTTATATTAGCACTTATTTATCCTTTGGATTAATGTACACAGCATTTGGGGGGTCTGGAATTCACATATGCATACATTTAATGCAGTATTTCAATATATTTGCTATTTATCCTTTCTAATGTGTGTACATATTACAATTTATTTTTGTCCTTTATGTGCCCTGTTTAGTTTTTAATTAAGAAGTGTAAGTATTTCTGTTTCAGGCAATAAAAGGTCTGTGTAGATGTGATTTTTACCTCAGAACCTGCAATAGATTATTGTAGTTTATAAAATTGAAGGTTGTTTCAGTTGTCAGTGTAAAGTCAGGAAGGCAGTTTGGTGGCTAAAATAGATCTCCCTCCTTACTGATATTTACACTAAGACCAGGTTTGCATAAATGGGGTGGATTGTTTCAGTAAAGAGCACTCTAGTAATAGGAGAGTACTTTCCAACAGCTGGCACTCTGTAATTTCTTAAGAGATTGACCAATGTTTTTTAAACAATATAGATTTATATGATTGTTAGAATCCCTTGCATTGTAGTAAAAATCTAATCATGTACAAACCTTAAAATATCAGCAAGTAAAGAAAATACATCTACATGCTTGTAGCAAAGAAAAGGAAGGAGCATCTTCCTGTTTTAATGGAGTCAATAAGAGCCATTAGTAATCCATTTGCAGAAAACTTTAGCTCCTGTGAGGCCCATCATTTTATAAATATAGAAACACCACATCAAGCAAGCAGGGAAAATGTATTCTTTGGCACTAAATCATGCAGGAAAGATCAAGCCATTAGAGTTAAGGTTTGTCAGCAATTCTGGTACAATCCTAATTTGCAGTTTTAGAAATTGAAGTGTAAACTTAAAACTTCCACTAGCACTTAATACAATAGTTATCCTGCTTGAACTTCTTGTTGCCAGATTTAGAAACCTGTGTCCAAAATTCTATGAAGGTCTACTGTGTTGACTTTGAAGTATAAAACACAGTATTTCTTCAAAGGAAGCAAGTGGAACAATTAAATAGACCTCAGTGTTGCCTTAATAACTTTGAAACATTTGGTAATAGCCAAGATTCTAAAGACAAAAAGAAGCTGTTGCATAGACAGAATAACTTGGACAAAGGTAAGGCAGTAGCTCCACTGATGTGCTGGGGTATGTACGAGTTATACAAGCAAACTAAAGCTTGTTAAACACTTAAGATGAAGTGGCTGGATTGACTTTGCAAGATGACGCTCCTCCAGGCGTGGATCTGGAGCATGGCTGGAAATACATGTGCCATCTTCTCATTTTAAGAGTTAAATATGAGGCCTGGACTTCCTCAAGCTGCGTTTTGCCATAATACATGAGGATACGTAGGTGAGGTATCACGTAGGCTTTCCCCATCCTCCTTCTGTGTTTGGGCAGGTCTTTGAAGTATTTACTATAAGCCATTACTAGCCTGGATAGAGATGCTGAGCTGATCTTTAATTTCTTACTATTTTGATGATAAAAAATCAGATGCAACCTTGGGCCCACAATTCAGCAAACTACTTAAGCAAATTTATGTAACTGGACAAAAAATGTTGCCCTTATTGGAACTCACATAAAATCATAGTATACTTGAAGAATTAGAACTATAAACTATCCATTGTGTATTGTACCCTCACACAGACTTCAAATTGTATATACTATTTTTATATTCTAAATATCAACTGGCAGAGAAATGACAGCTGTAAAGTGTTTTCCTTGCAATAAAAGATAACAAGACTTTGTGGTATGTTGTTATGTGCAGTGAAGCAAGTTTGCTTTACCTTATTGAGCTGCCTGAAGTTGGTTTCTGCCCTGTGTCCAAGCCTTGTCTATTGACAAGTTCAAATGTCTCCAAGTTGCTACAACAGCCTGTTGGAAGTAATACATCACGTGCCTGTCTATGGTGCTGCATGTCTGTTAGAAGGGATAAATCAGGATATATTCTGAGAAACTCCTGAGTGTGTAATCCTTGATGGAAGAAAGGAAAAAAAGAAAGGGTTAACATAGGCAAAGAAAAAAAACTTTCCATGAAGTGCATAGTACAGTCCAGCTGGATAAAATGGATCAATGTGTTCATTTATATCAAGTTGGACAAATCATTTAAATGTCCCCCACAACGTACGACAAACCTTACACACATACCTATGCTCCACAAAGTCAGATACTAACTGAGATTTGACACAGAAAATGAGTAGCCTGAAGTAGTGGTTTCTGAAATTACCTCATATATCATCACTTTTGCCAGTAGGATCGTGTATCACAGCATGTTGCCGTGGGTGCAGAAGAATGGATGTTTAATCAAACCCCAATTTCTTCTTCACAGTAACAAATTGAAGTGGTTCTGGAATGCCTCTCATCTCTCTCTTCTTTCAGGTCATACATACTAATCCTTATAGCTGAAATTAGTTGTTTCAAATGAAAAATAGTGTATCTGAATTTCCTCAAATTGTGATATATGTGTTGACTGAACAAGTACAAAAAAATATTTAAGCTAAATGCTAACAATTATTTAAGATGAATAGATGATTTGAAACAGGGCAGGACTAGGAGGCATATCTCTTCAAAATTACTGGAAGTATTTGCAGCCTTTTGTACTTCTACAAGACTGTATTTGTGGGGTTTAACAGTGGTGTGTGCCCCTTGCTGGGGTGGACTTGCTGACCCCTGATGTGGTGTGGGGCCGGGAAGCTCCACCCTCTGCTTCTGCTACGCTGAGTAGCTTCTAGAGAAGCACCACAGCCTCAGTGTTGCTGTGGACAACTCTATCAGATTAGCACATTTTTTTTTCCTTTACCTTGAAAATCAAGTGGAAGCTGTGAAACAAAGGATTGAACTGTCCCTGATACTGGAGAAATCAAACCCCTTCTTCCAGGTGAGATGTTTTCTTTTCAGGCAAGATGCTTCAAACCTAGATCTGTGACCAGTAATACTACAGTTGCATCAGAGAATTTGTTTTGAAGTATCTGTCATTTAACCTGAGTATAAATGTAGTCTGAGCCACGATTTTGTACCATCATAAAATGGGAGGAAGATCCAGCCAGGACAGACTAAAAGTGTCTATGTAATCTGGCAGCCTGAGTATGAACTGAAATCCCCTCATCAGCATGGCAGTGGGTTGGAGCCAGCATAGGGAGAGCCATACTGGGTACCTGGCAGACTGCACCAGTAGGAGAGGACTGGCTGAGCACTGCTGGCATCCTAAGTAGAGCCTCGAATCTGAGTCCATATCAAAATATCTGTTAATTCTTCAGTTACAAGGTAAACAAAGTTAAAACCTACATTTGCATTAAATTGTCAGGTATAACAGAACTGTCTTTTAATACTTTCATGTCATCTGTTTTTATTTGTATCTTGAGGAATTAAGACCTGTGCCACTGATGTAAACTAAAATAATGACATACTTAGGGTGAAAAACCAGAATACAGTTTCCTCCTGCCTTTAGGAGCTCCCACATTTAGCTCCGTTATTGTTGCTAATTCTGTCCTTAACAAAGCTCAGTGCAAGGCTCACTGCTTGGCACCTAGTCTTTGATGAACAGAGAAGACAATTCTGACATTTTTTTACTGAGTTGATATTAAAATCTTTTGAGGATCAAATTAGAAGAAAAATAAATTCCCCAGAATGACTTAATAATTTAACAGCTAAAAGAACAAAAACCCCACAACAACAACAAAAAAAACAACACCAAAAACCAACCACAAAACCCCCAAGCAACCCCCTCCTCCCCCCAAACCAACAAAACAAAAATCACCCTTAAGGAACTGTATATAGATAAAGAAAGGAATAAATGGAGTAAAAAAAACCCCATAATTTTACTGTAATGTTTTGTCAAGTTTCTATTTATTAATGATTAGTTTCTACTTATTAATGATTAGTAAGGTTTTGTTTCACTTTGCCAGTGTTCCCATCATGTTTCAGGGTTCTAATATACCATTCTGCCAACATTCCATTATTTTCTAGAAGCTAAATACTGCATTGGATAGGAACAAAGAAAGTAGCAGTATTCTTTGTGTCTCCTTGTTCAGTCATTAATTCTTTACATTAAAAAGTCTTGCAATACAATACTGTCAAGTTTAACTGTATTTCAACACTCATAGTCAAATGTTGCTGACCATTTATTCTCTTTCTTTCACTGCTTTGTATGGTGAAATACTGATTTGTAAACTTGTATAAATTTTGGAATTAAATACCATGTTTTGGACAATTATTTTAGCAGGTGTGATTTGAAACAAAAAGATAAGAGTAGGGGTGGGAAGAGTGGGGAGGGGAGATGGCACGTGCTAATTGCCTGCAACCATTTAAATAGCTCATAAGATTTGGTCTGGTTTTCCCTCTGAAAAGACAAACACAATTACATTTACAACCAGGCTGCAAACCTATGAGAGGTACAAGAATGCTGCGTACTGCATTGCTGTACTCTCAGGAGCTAACTAGTTCACATCCCTCCCAGCATTTTATAGAACATTTGCTCAAAACAGTAATTATTGATCTGCTAGAGGGTAGAGAGGCTCTGCAGAGAGACCTCGACAGGCTGGACAGATGGGCAGAGTCCAACGGCATGAGATTTAACGCATCCAAGTGCTGGGTTCTGCACATTGGCCACAACAACCCCATGCAGTGCTACAGGCTGGGGTCAGAGTGGCTGGAGAGCAGCCAGGCAGAGAGGGACCTGGGGGTGCTGGTTGATGGTAGGCTGAACATGAGCCTGCAGTGTGCCCAGGCAGCCAAGAGGGCCAATGGCATCCTGGCCTGCATTAAGAACAGTGTGGCCAGCAGGAGCAGGGAGGTCATTCTGCCCCTGTACACTGCACTGGTTGGGCCACACCTCGAGTACTGTGTCCAGTTCTGGGCCCCTCAGTTTAGGAAGGATGTTGACTTGCTGGAACGAGTCCAGAGAAGGGCAACGAAGTTAGTAAGGGGCTTGGAACACAAGCCCTATGAGGAGAGACTGAGGGAGCTGGGGCTGCTTAGCCTGGAGAGGAGGAGACTCAGGGGTGACCTTATTGCTCTCTACAACTACCTGAAGGGGGGTTGTAAACAGGCAGAGGTTGGTCTCTTCTCCCAGGCAGCCAGCACCAGAACAAGAGGACACAGTCTCAGGCTGCGCCAGGGGAAGTTCAGGCTGGAGGTCAGGAGGAAGTTTTACACAGAGAGTGATTGCCCATTGGAATGGACTGCCCGGGGAGGTGGTGGAGTCGCCGTCCCTGGAGGTGTTCAGGAGGAGGCTTGACAGGGTGCTTGGTTACATGGGTTAGTTGATTAGGTGGTGTTGGGTGATAGGTTGGACGTGATGATCTTGAAGGTCTCTTCCAACCTGGTTTATTCTATTCTATTCTATTCTATTCTATTCTATTCTGGCAATATTACTATGCTATATGCTTTGTAGATCCAATTGTACCTTAAACACTGGCATTCAAGAATATTTTCTCTGGCAGAGCTGTCATAGGCTGAGGGGAAGGTACTACCCAGTAGTAGGAATCCTTATGCTCTTGCCTCTTCCAATCAAGTCTGCAAGGATGCCTCTGAAACATGATTCTAGTAAGGAGAGCTTGATAACCCATCCACACCAGTTCAAGTGGTTAAACTCCAATAGGATCTTAGGAGCATCCAGTAAAGGCAGGTGGTTCTTAACTGTGGTATATACAATAAGCAGGCCACAATCACCTGAAATAAAATTTGTATGTGAATTCATTGGAATTAAAATTTCTCAGCACATAATGGAGAGTTTTGCCTATTAATAGGCACTGGGCCAGTTCTTGGACTTCATTGTTTTGTATTAATTAAAAATAGAAACAAATTCTTTCATTAAAAATAGAAACAAATTCTGCTCAAAGTAATTTTCTTGAGTTTCACTAAATGTTCCTATTTATAAATACAATAAGGCAAATGAAATTCAAGGCTTGGTCCATCATGCTGAATGGTTATTGGTTAACTATAAAAAAAGTATTTGAACCATTATCAGCTTAGAATTGCTGGCATTCTAAAATCTGCTTTCCACATTCAAAAGATGTGAGGCTGCAGATAATTAACAGGGATAACTTTTCATCTTATATGATGTGTGTTTTATATAGCAGTTATCAAAAGAGCTAATTCACATTTTACACAGGTGTATTAATATCTGTGAATGCAAATAACTGGAATTGTTACAAATTAATGCTAGCTGCTTCTTGGGGTTTTATCTGTACTGTGGTATATACCTAAACATATATACACACACACACACACACACACACACACAAATACATTCCAATATTGTCATCCAATATTGTCATTGGTGGCGGAGTCACCATCATTGGAGGTGTTCAGGAGGAGACTTGATGGGGTGCTTGGTGCCATGGTTTAGTTGATTAGGAGGGAGCTGGGATTGCTTAGCCTGGAGAGGAGGAGACTCAGGGGTGACTTTATCACTCTCTACAACTACCAGGAGGCAGGTTGTAGACAGGCTGATGTTGGTCTCTTCTCCCAGGCAGCCAGTACCAGAACAAGAGGACACAGTCTCAGGCTGCACCAGGGGAGATTTAGGTTGGATGTTAGGAAGAAGTTCTATACAAAGAGAGTGATTGCCCATTGGAATGGGCTGCCTGGGGAGGTGGTGGAGTCGCCGTCGTTGGAGGTGTTCAGGAGGAGACTTGATGGGGTGCTTGGTGCCATGGTTTAGTTGTTTAGGTGGGTTGGATTGGTTGATGGGTTGGATGCGATGATCTTGAAGGTCTCTTCCAACCTATTCTATTCTATTCTATTCTATTCTATTCTATTCTATTCTATTCTATTCTATTCTATTCTATTGTATTCTATTCTATTCTATTCTATTCTATTCTAAAAACAGAGTATGTATTGTCTTTTTTAGACAATACACATATTATGATGCTTTTATGGTGTTTTTATTTAACAATCACTTTTTTTAAAGTGCGTTGCCTAGTTGTACAATACTATAGGATACTCTGTTGTGCACAATTCCAAGTGCCTTAGACAATGGTTTAGCTCTTTGGATTACAGATAGGTATGAATTAAAAAAAATATTTAGACATATAAAATGAAGACAATTACCTCAATAAACTCATTCCAAAAATCTTTACAGAAATTATCTTGTTCTTGAGTCTTTAGGAAAGGCATGGGCTTGTATAACAGAATTAACTTCAGAAAGCTGTTACTTGTTAGAAAGTGGCCTCTGCGTGGAAATTAATTTTGGGAGCCCTTCAAACATACTTAGTAGCTCTCTTCTGGGTGATGTATTCATGCAGAAGTGCATTCAAAGACATGATACTTATTTTAAAAACACAAAGTTAGTGTTGTGGCTCAATGGTTCAGATGCCTACTTTACGCTCCCAGTTTCCCAGATTGTTTGTATCAGCAAGAAGTGGTTTTCATAGTATCAGTCAGGGTTGGAAGGGACCACAAGGATCATCTAGTTCCAACCCCCCTGCCATGGGCAGGGACACCCCACACTAGATCAGGCTGGTCAGAGCCTCATCCAGCCTGGTCTTAAACACCTCCAGGGATGGGGCCTCAACCACCTCCCTGGACAACCCATTCCAGGGCTTCACCACTCTCATGGTGAAGAACGTCCTCCTCACATCTAGCCTGAATCTCCCCACCTCCAGCTTCATTCCATTCCCCCTAGTCCTATCACTACCTGAGATCCTGCGAAGTCCTTCCCCAGCCTTCCTGTAGGCCCCCTTCAGATACTGGAAGGCCACAATTAGGTCACCTCGGAGCCTTCTCTTCTGCAGGCTGAACAGCCGCAACTCCTTCAGTCTGTCCTCATAGGAGAGGTGCTCCAGCCCTCTGATCATCCTTGTGGCCCTTCTCTGGACTTTCACTAGTTTCACTTCCATTAGCCTCAGGTCTGCACCAGTTACACCTACTGCACACAGACAAAACTGACCTGCACAGCAGCGGATTCAGCCTAGGCTGTGGTATGTCTGCCAATCTTTTAATGTTACAAAGTGACTAGACAATAACTTTTGCTTTTTAATTTCTTTGTAATAACATCTGTTTTAAAAGAAATAAGGGGGGAACATTGGCAAAAATTTCCTCACATGGAAGGCAAGTTATTGATTATGTTGATTATGGAGCAAAACTAGAAGTGGGTAGATTCAGATCGGATATTAGGAAAATGTTCTTCACCATGAGGGTGGCAAGAGACTGGAAGAGGTTGCCCAGGAAGGCTTTTAAGGCCAGGCTGAATGGGGCTCTGGGCAGCCTGATTCGAGGTGTCCCTGCTCATGGGAGGGGATTGGAACTGGATGATCTTTGAGGTCCCTTCCAACCCTAACAATTCTGTGATTGTGTGATGTTAAGGAAATGTCTGCTTCCAGAACATTATTTTTCTGCTGGCTGCATTGACAGCACGACCATTCCAATACTGACCATTCTTCTTCCATAAGCATAAAAGAAGTGCCCAATGACCTTAATGCTTTTCTTCTCAGTCTCTTTAGATGCTCTTTGCCGAGTTTAAACTGCAAGGTATCTTAGAATTCTGAGAATGTGATGAGAGAGCACAGTGGGATACATGGCCTTGTAAGGCTTAGAAGAAATTAGAAGCTTAAGTGAAGTCTCCATTTGAAAGACTCTTCGTGCACATTTCACATACATGTGATACTAAATGTTGATATAACATAAATCACTTGGAAGGAGATGACGCACCCTAAGGTATCAACAAAGGCAACAATGTGATGCCTATTATTACTAATCAATCTTAAAACTAATCTCCAGATGTATTCCTGTTGGCATACATCATCAATCTCCTGTGATAAGGCAGCCTGTTGTTTTAATCACAGTGTTGATATATACTGTAGGTTTTCCCCTAAATGCTTAGACTTTAAACAGGAAATAGAGGGTAGGGGTGTGAGTTAAAGACAAACAACACTGAGAACTGAAAAGCCAAACAGGTAAAATTAACTTACACATATGAAGCAGATGATTAATGACTGAGTTGAGAGCAAAAGCTAGTTTTCTACACTTCCAGTCAAGACAATGTTTGAGATATATGAAATGACAGTACTGTCACTGTTAGGTAGGGGGGTCACTGGACTTAGGGGATTGACAGATGTAATCCTGTTACCAAGTACTCTGGACTTCTATGGATGACAGAGTTTACTCAGGGACCTGGAAGAAATAAAAACCCACATAGTTACCCACCCCATAAGTAAATGCTACACACTAGTGTTTAATAGTTGGGCAATTCTGCTCTTGTCAAAAGCTACCCCTCCTACTCCAACTGTCAACAGGTTTGCAGTATAGGCATACCATAGGGAGCTGCTCCTGTTAGGTGTAGTACTGTAAAAGCCACTTGCGCGCAGTCAAAGGGTTGCTAACCTTACTGTAGCACTGAGTGTACTACAGCCTTCAGATGGCTGACAGCAGCCAGATATCATGCACTTTTAGGAAGCAGACAGGAAGGTCTAGCTATTGTGCATGTATTTACTGGGAAGTTTTAAATCCTCTGAGTAAGGGAGTCATTTCAACTGATGGAGCAGATCCCAATAACTAAAGGGAGGAAACTTGAGGTAAAGAAGCAAAACAGAAGAGTGTAATTCTGAGCTCTTGGAGCTTTGGTGACACCTACTGAAAAACAATGAAATCTATTCAAATATGATTAAAACGAATATTTTAAGGTATAGATGTCTATTCAGCTGTGGATATATACACACTTAACATGCAAATAATTACTTATTTTCAGTAACACTTCCATAGCTGTTATTGTCTGTATGCACATGCAAGAAGTTGCTCTCTTCTGTTTCTTTTCTTTATTTTTTTTTTCCCCCCAATGTAACAAAGTGGTTTTAAATTTTAATTCCTGAAATTCCAAGCATACTTTTCTTCTTGGCAAAGAGCGTGTCCATGTGTGCCTGTGTGTTTGTATGCAAGCATGCCATATGGCATGGATATGGTTTTTACAGCTAGAGTGTCATCTCACAAGAAATGGAACTCTCACATGGTGAAACACTGTTAAGACCGTTAGGTATTTAGTATCATAGTATCATTCAGGGTTGGAAGGTACCACAAGGATCATCTAGTTCCAACCCCCCTGCCATGGGCAGGGACACCCCACACTAGATCAGGCTGGCCAGAGCCTCATCCAGCCTGGTCTTAAACACCTCCAGGGACGGGGCCTCGACCACCTCCCTGGACAACCCATTCCAGGGCTTCACCACTCTCATGGTGAAGAACCTCCTCCTCACATCTAGCCTGAATCTCCCCACCTCCAGCTTCATTCCATTCCCCCTAGTCCTATCACTACCTGAGATCCTGCGAAGTCCTTCCCCAGCCTTCCTGTAGGCCCCCTTCAGATACTGGAAGGCCACAATTAGGTCACCTCGGAGCCTTCTCTTCTGCAGACTGAACAGCCCCAACTCCTTCAGTCTGTCCTCATAGGAGAGGTGCTCCAGCCCTCTGATCATCCTCGTGGCCCTTCTCTGGACACGTTCCAGCACCTCCACATCCCTCTTGTAATAGGGGCTCCAGAACTGGACACAGTACTCCAGGTGGGGTCTCACCAGGGCTGAGTAGAGGGGGAGGATCACCTCCCTCGACCTGCTAGCCACCCTTCTCCTGATGCAGCCCAGGATCTGATTGGCTTTGCGGGCTGCAAGTGCACACTGAGAGCTCATGTTGAGCTTCTTGTCCACCAGCACCCCCAAGTCTCTCTCCTCAGGGCTGCTTTCCAGCCAGTCACTGCCCAGCCTGTATTTGTGCCTGGGATTGCCTCGACCCAGATGCAGGACCCTGCACTTGCTCTTATTGAACTTCATGAGGTTGGCCTGTGCCCACCTCTCCAGCCTGTCCAGGTCCCTCTGGATGGCCTCCCTTCCCTCCAGCGTGCCTGCTGCACCACACAGCTTGGTGTCACCAGCAAACTTGCTGAGGGTGCACGAGCCTTCAAATTCAGGCTGAATATGAACTTGTGCAGAGACAGCAGAAGTGTGTGTCAGAATGCCCTGCAGCATAGCTAGTTCAGGAGACCCTTCAGGGCCAGGTGATAAGCACTGTGCCTCCTGTCTCACATGGGTTCTTTTACTTTACTGGAGCGTCTGAGCGCTTAGTGCAGTAAGTGAAATGATTAATGTCTGCCATGCAACCGGCTGCCTTTCCCAAGCTGTTCTTGCCCAGGTGCAAGTCCCGACGCTGCGGGTCGCGCTAGGATTGTCCCTGCGCGGAGCCTGAGGAAGCCTTTCGCCTTGCTCTCAGGGGCCATCGCCTCAGGCGAGCCGTGCTGCGCGGGCGCAGCACCTGGCGGCTCCGTCACGAGAAGGCAAGCAGGAGGCGGGATGCGACAGCAGCAGGCAGGAACGGTAACAGGTTGGGGGACGAGGGAGACAACAAGCAGGCAACAGCAAGCTCCAGGAGGGTGCCATGGTCTAGTCATGGGGTCTGTGTTGATAGGTTGGACTCGATGATCCTCGAGGTCCTTTCCAACCTAAGTGATACTGTGATACTGTGATACTGTGATACACCTTCTCTTCCAGTACCTCAGAACACCCCGCCTCCCCGATGGCCGCGCGGCCAGCATTGTCTCACGACTCCAGAAGATGCTCCCGCCCTCCCTTATCCTGCTCACAGCCCAGAGCGAGCCCCCAGCTTCCGCGGCATACGCCTGCTACCTGGGAGCAAGGCAAACACTCTGCCGAAGCCCCGTCCAGCCCCCTCAGACGCCCAGCCCCACAACGGGCGCCCCGCCTCCGGCCCCGCCTCTCCTGCGCCGTGCTCCAGGGGGACGTGCCTGGGGCGAAAGCAGCGGGTGGAGCCCAGACCCCAAAGCCGCGCCTCCTTGCTCCCGTCCCCGCCCGGCGAGGGCCAGCCCGCCCACTGCGCAAGCACATGGCCTTCTGGCCCGGGGTGTTGTGGGCCCGCTAGCGGGCGGAACCATGCTACGCTAGTTTGGGAGAAGTAGAAACATGCTTCTGGAAGATGGGAGGAAGTATGCAGCTTGCCTTCATAGATCTTCACTTTATTTAAAATACCATTTAACTCTTAGAAAGCTTATGCCTTTTTTTTTTTTCACTGGGGAACCCCCTTCCCTGTTACGAAGTGTCAAGCCTGTCGGTGTCCCCCTGTTGATCACTGGTTTGCCCCAAGATGGAGGCCGCCGGTGGGCGGTGCTGATGCTCACCCTGTGTGAGGGGGGACGTAGTTCGGGCTGCTGGTAGTGGGCATCGCAGCTTTTCTCGGCGGCGGGGACCTGTCCGGTCTGCTTTTGCGCTATGGTGAGGTGCAGGGCTGGGGGGCCGGCCGGCCGGCCGTTCTTTCGTAGTGTGTGGGTTGGAAACGGGCCGTTTCCGTAGCGTGGTTCGCAGGGGAGAAACGGCACGTTGAGTGCCTTGCTTGCTGGGCTGTCCGAAAGCTTTCCCAGGCCCCGGCAGCTCCGGACCGGCGGCGGGGAGCGGGAGGTGGCGGCGAGAGGGAGGTGTGCCTGGGAGCAGCCGCGCTGAGGGTGGCCTGCCTCATGGGCCTGCGCAGCCCGGGCGGGAGCAGCTGAGCCGCGTCCGGGCCCGACGCAGCGTCCCGAGGTGTGTGCTTCCAGCCACCCAAGGAGGGACGGGGTGTGGGGGTGGCAGCTTTCCTGCTCCGCTGCGTGCGGCGTCGCTGTGTCACCAGCAGTTCCCTTTTACCGTCGGACACCAACAGGTGTGCTTGTAGGGGTAGGATGGTTCCTGCTTCCAAAACCTGTATTTATTTTTATGGATGCTCCGTTTTAAACCTGTTCTTGGAGGATTTAGCTCCAAACATACTCTGGCACTTAATATACTCTGAAATTTGATAAGTCATATCATGTCACGTTGTATGCTTAAAAGTTACCAGGTAAAGAAGATAGGTTAAACCCCTAGACTAATTCCCGAGTTGTATATACGTGCTATTAATATGTTTTGGTAGGTAAGTGAAGCCATAAATCTTCATAGAAGTATTTCCCCAAGCCTGATAACACTAACTTAAAAAAGTTTTGCCCAGTTAAGAATATTTCAGATTTTTGTTGATTTGGAATGCAGGTATATTTTGATGATATAGCTATGTCTATGTAATGGTGCAGTCCTGTTGATACTGAATTACTAGGGCAGGAAGAGCTGTCTAAATTTTCAAGGTGTGTCTAAATGTCTAAATTTCCGTATGTCAGTTTCCTCTCTTCCTTGGGTGAAGTCTCTCAGATTTGATGCAGTGTTTAGAAAGTAGTTGCTTAAATTTTACTGTACAGGATTAGACGTTAACATGCCTCTGCTGTAATCAAATATTTACTGTACTGATATATTGCCATTTTGCACCTCAATACAGCTGCATATGGCATTAGATCGTATGAAATGGCTGTCGTGTGTGTGGTTGGAAGAGTTAACCTACCACTAAGCTCTTTTTGCATTGTCTTTAGGTACATGCTCATAATGTGTTGTATTAAAAGGAATACGGTAGCATGCTCCAGGCAAAAGATTCTTTTAAGGTGGATTTAATATTCCTTTTTTCATTAGTTACTAACCAAATGTCCTTTTGCAGCCTCACAAGAAAAAGAAACCCTTCATAGAGAAGAAAAAAGCGGTAACTTTTCATTTGGTGCACAGAAGTCAGAGAGATCCACTTGCTGCTGATGATACTGCACCCCAGAGAGTACTGCTGCCTACACAGAAAGTAAATACTTGCTTTTAATGTTGAGGGTCATTCAGATGAGAAATGCTGAAGGAGGGCGAAGTGGGTATGCAAGTGTACAATTCAAAAACGTGGTCTGAGAGAAAGTAGTTTTTAGTCTGTTTTATTAAAAAGGGGGTGTTGTAGGAAATTTGATAGTTGGCAGTTATGTGATGAGTTGAAGGATGGTGAACTGGCATTAGGGATACAGATGTATTTAAAACCCAGCAACAGTTTCCTGACCCATCCTGAAAAAGCAGGCTTTGTTAGTTAACACTGCCTATGGAAAAGTTAATGTCCTGCTCAGAGACCACTTAACAGTACTCCAGATGCTTACAGTGTTCCAACTGGCTGTATGTTAGGGTGATTAGTGGAGAGAGGACTACTAGGACTTAGAATTCAGGTGTTCTCAAAATATGTGTGTGTTTTGTTTTGGGTTTTTTCCTCAGGGGACCTAAGTACTAAACATACTTCTTTTTTCAATTCCAAGGGGCATGAGGAGCAACGGCGGGAAGAGCAGCGGAAGTATGGAGTCTTCTTTGATGATGACTATGACTATTTGCAGCATCTAAAAGAGGCATCTGGTCCCTCTGAGCTTGTCCCTTCTGTGCGTGGACAGCAAAGCAGAATTGTTGTCACGAATGATGGGCACATAGAAGATGAAATTCAGCGAGTTCCAGTACGTAGTATTTTTGCTAATAATAATCTAATGCTGTTCTTTGGATTTTAGCATCCACATTAACTCCATTCAACAAGTGTTACCATGACTGTGACATCTCTCTCTATGTATGTAGGATCCTTCTGACCCACAATCAGACTTTCCTACAAGTAAAAACAAAAACTGAGAAGCCAAAGTATATTCACAGAATTGCAGAATGCTGGTCTGGAAGGGACCTCGAGAATCATCTGTTCCAACCTTTCTAAGTGATAGTGTAGTTTAAATGAGATGGCCCAGCACCCTGTCCAGCTTAGTCTTAAACCTAACCAATGTAGAGGAATCCAGGACTTTCCTTGGGAGATTATGTCAATGTCTGGCTGTTCTCATTGTGAAAAAGTTTCTTCTGGATTCCAGCTGGCTTCCCTCCACAAGTAACTTGTACCTATTACCCCTTGACTTTTTCTTGTAAAAGGGAGACTCTGTTGTCCTGGTAGCCTGGTACTGATGAACAGTACTTTGCCAGCACAGTGTTAAAACACTTTGTGTAACCATAACAACATAACAGAGATGGCTTATAAAAGTATTTGAGCAACTGTTTTACTGGCATTGGCATTTGTTTGTGAAATGTTTTGAACTTTGGAGTGCTCTTGGAATTGTGAATATATCAGTTTGTATTACCAGTACACCATGTATTTGAAGTGGAGTGCAACAGAAGGAATAGAAAAATCTTTCAATGGCTGGCATAACTTGTGGAATTTCATGATACTAGATCAGGTTGAAATGGAAAATAAATAGCTAATTTCATCCAATGATGTATGCTGTTGCTAGGGAGTCACTTTTAATTGAGGGAGGTTGGTTTAACCAAATGTTGTTTTTATTCAGAAATGCATTTCAGGTACAGTTTGGTGATACTGTATAAGAGTTAAAATTACTTTACATGTGTCTATTAGTAAGCTTTTAATAAGCCTTTCAGTGAAAGGGTAATTGCAAATCTCTATTAGTGTTCTCAAAACCAACCCACCTGTCTGCACTTAGAGGATATTGACCTGAGAATTAATACTGCCAACACTTTACCTAGCTTTCATTGCATAACTTTGAGTATTTGCCACCAATAAAGTAGCACTTACCTTAATATTTAAGTAGCACTCAAGGAGTTTCTTTTGTTCACCTTTTTGTGAATGTGAGCTCAGAGGGGAAACTGAGAACAAACATATTGTGATGGGTTATTTTGTGTCTTTGTCTAAGGCTCCGTCCATTAAGTTACCTTCCTCAGTGTTTGCCACCGAGTTTGAAGAGGATGTGGGCTTGTTAAATAAAGCTGCTCCTATTTCAGGTACTGTTAAATCTCCCTTTCTGTAAGATGAGTTGCCATCTAGGTACTAGATGGTAATTATGGCTTTGATTACAGTGTCATAACAGCTTTGATTTAGAACAGACTCAATAGCAGAGGTGAAGAATGATCTATATGAGTCCCATGATTCACCCTGAAACCAATAATTATAGCTTTTTAGCTTTGTTTATGGGGGCTGGAATCAATGAGCTCTTACTGTTGTGCAGAAAATGGAAACCAGTAACAGGGGAAAACTCTAGATAGTATTATTTATTACTTTGTTCAATCTAATTCTGGAACTGGATTTTAACTCTCAAAATGTCTCTTCTAATGCTGAGTGGTGTTCTACACATTGGCCGCAGTAACCCCATGCAGCGCTACAGGCTGGGGTCAGAGTGGCTGGAGAGCAGCCAGGCAGAAAGAGACCTGAGGGTACTGGTTGATAGTAGGCTGAACATGAGCCAGCAGTGTGCCCAGGTGGCCAAGAAGGCCAATGGCATCCTGGTCTGTATCAGGAACAGTGTAGCCAGCAGGAGCAGGGAGGTCATTCTGCCCCTGTGCACTGCACTGGTTAGGCCACACCTTGAGTACTGTGTCCAGTTCTGGGCTCCTCAATTTAGGAAAGATGTTGACTTGCTGGACCATGTCCAGAGAAGGGCAAAAAAGCTGGTGAGGGGTTTGGAACACAAGCCCTATGAGGAGAGACTGAGGGAGCTGGGGTTGCTTAGCCTGGAGAAGAGGACACTCAGGGGAGACCTTATTGCTGTCTCCAACTACCTGAAGGGAGGTTGTAGCCAGGTGGAGGTTGGTCTCTTCTCATGGGCAACCAGCACCTGAACAAGAGGACACAGTCTCAAGCTGCACCATTGGAGGTTTAGGCTGGATGTTAGGAAGTTCTTTACAGAAAGAGTGATTTGCCATTGGCATGGGCTGCCCGGGGAGGTGGTGGAGTCACCATCACTGGAGGTGTTTAGGAAGAGACTGGATGGGGTGCTTGGTGCTATGGTTTAGTTGATTAGATAATGTTGGATGATGGATGTTGGACTCAGTCTCAGCGGTTTTTTCCAGCCTGGTTGATTCTTTTCTTTTCTATTTCAGTGTTGCAGGCTGTAAGTATGCTTTTGTTATGCATCCAGCTTTACACTGAGTATTCACTTTTTCATATATCTCAATATTTTATATTAAGAAGTAATTGTAGTAGTTCTCTCTGTCCTGCTGGAAGGATACTAAAATCACTAATTGGCAGTAGAGAAACCCTTTCTGATTTTTCATAGTGTAGAGAATTCTAGGGCATGGTAACTAGCATTGGCAGGTGATCTTACAGTACTTTCTCTGAGTATTTATTTCTTGTAAAGTAGCCTAAGTAAAAAATACAAAAATGTATTTATGGAAACTTAAGACCTCTGGGGAATGTTCTTATCTGGCTAAGAAACAGTGACAAGAGGCTGGTGACTTGCCCTGGCTTGTATCAAATCCTCAAATCCTGTTGAAGATCAAATTCTCAAATAACTGTTGAGGAATTTTGTCATTTTTGGGTTTAATCTTTCCTCAGTGTAAGTTAACAGTCTAGTTGGATTGGGGTTTGTCCAGGAACGTAGCTTTGTGGTGTCAGATGAACTTAACAATTTATGGTCTGTTTTGGTTTTTTCACTTACTAGGACCACGGCTAGATTTCGACCCAGATATTGTTGCAGCTCTTGATGATGATTTTGACTTTGACAATCCAGAAAATATCTTGGAAGATGATTTTGTTCTACAAGCAAATGAGTCACGGAAAGGGTACACAGAGCTCTGTAGAACTGTTTGTTGTTTGTAAATAGGAATGATGCTATTTGTTGTTTTGTGTGTTGTAGGAAGCAAGAATCATTTCAGATTTCCATCTGAATAATTTATATGTGTTAAAGGAAAACCACATTACATTGGTAGCTTAGAAAATCAAACTTTCATGGGTCATTCCAGAGATGGATTTTGTTTCTTTGAGCTCATGGCTCTTACGTATTTGTTTACAGAAGCAATGTATGGAATAATACAATTCTTGAACTATTTAAAACATCATCAGCTATCACATTTAAAATACATCACTAGTGATATTGAGGAAGGCTAACAAGGGTTTCTAGAACCTTTATGAACACTCTATGTGATACTGTACTGCCCATTATTTATTTAGACTTTGGTATTATTTTTACCATGAGAAATTTTGCTGATGCTTTTCCTGCTTGGACATGTATTGCTGAATGTAGACATAACCTCACTCTCAGCACACATTGCTGTGTGATCCAACAGTTATCAGAAATGTTTGCAGCTTTCAGGCAAAAGTAGTGTTATGCTGGCTTTTGCAGCACTGTTACTGCTGAACTTGTTTTTCTTTTACTGGTTTGAAAATAGAAGCTTTTCATCTCTCCCTCTAAAGATTTAAATCTGTCATTGCCAAAATGTTTCAGGTAAGCCAGCATTGGTCAGATCTGTGGAAAGGTCCATGTATTATCCGGATGAGGAGATTGAGTCACTCATTAGCAAATTTGCAGATGACACCAAGTTGGGAGCAGATGTTGATCTGTTAGAGGGCAGCAGGGCTCTGCAGAGGGACCTCGACCAACTGGACAGATAGGCAGAGTCCAGTGGGATGGCACTCAACAAATCCTATTGCGGGGTGCTGCACTTTAGCCACAGCAACCCTATGCAGAGCTACACGCTGGGGTCGGAGTGGCTGAAGAGCAGCCAAACAGAAAGGGACCTGGGGGTGCTGATTGACAGCCGCCTAAACGTGAACCAGCAGTGTGCCCAGGTGGCCAGGAAGGCCAATGGCATCCTGGCCTGCATTAGGAATAGTGTGGCCAGCAGGAGCAGGGAGGTCATTCTGCCCCTGTACTCTGCATTGGTTAGGCCACACCTTGAGCACTGTGTCCAGTTCTGGGCCCTTCAGTTTAAGAAGGACATCGAAACACTTGAACGTGTCCAGAGAAGGGCAACAAGGCTGGTGAGAGGCCTTGAGCACAAGCCCTATGAGGAGAGGCTGAGGGAGCTGGGATTGTTTAGCCTGGAGAAGAGGAGGCTCAGAGGAGACCTCATTGCTCTCTACAACTACCTGAAGGGTAGTTGTAGCCAGGAAGGGGTTGGTCTCTTCTCCCATCAACCAGCACCAGAACAAGGGGACACAGTCTCAAGCTGCACCAGGGGAGGTTTAGACTCGAGGTGAGGAGAAAGTTCTTCACCGAGCGAGTCATTCATCATTGGAATGTGCTGCCCAGGGAGGTGGTGGAGTCACCGTCCGTGGTTGTGTTCAAGAGGGGATTGGACATGGCACTTAGTGCCATGGTCTAGTCATGAGGTCTGTGGTGATAGGTTGGATTTGATGATCTTTGAGGTCTCTTCCAACCTTGGTGATACTGTGATTACTCTAAAACTGTTTTATGCTTCTGTTCAGGGGATCGCATGCTGAGGATGAAGATGAATGGGAAGATGTGGAGGACGATAGCGATGAAGAGGGTAGTTACGGTAATGATAAAGACTACGATTCAGAAGGTCCTTTCTCAGATGATGGAATTAATGGACAGACTAAGGAATTTCTCTTTATGCAAGAAGAAACCAGGAGTCGTTTCACAGAATATTCTATGACATCTTCAGTGATAAGAAGGAATGAGCAGTTAACTCTCTTGGATGACAGATTTGAAAAGGTGAGGCAGCTCAAAAATGTTTAACTTAGGGTGTTGAATGCTTCTTTGTCTTTTGATTCATCTCATAAGGTGGTGTCCTGTATGCTTGTGTAAATTCGAGCTGCCTTTGGTAGTCAGGGTGTCAAACAGCTGTTTGCACATACTTTGCCTGAAGAGGCTTGTGTTAAATTACTGTTCAAAGGCCTAACACCCATACAGTTAAACAGAATTGCTGCAGTCACTAGAATGTATATTCATAGTATTACACTTTAGTCTGAGAATCTTAGTTTAGTTCAGCAGATCTTGTAGTAACAAGAAGTTCAAGGACAATGAAGGGAGACTTCAGGGCCTTGGGACAACTGGTTAAGGGATTGGGAGCACAAGCAGTGTTTTCCTCTATCCAGTTGCAGGGAGTGATGAAAGAATAAACAGGAAGAGCCAGCAGATCAATGCCTGACTCCAAGCCTGATGTCATAGGCCAGACTTTGGGTTCTTTAACCATCGGTTGATTTATAGCACACCAAGCCTGCTTACAACACATGGGATACACCTATCACAAAGTGGGCAAAGGATCCTAGTGCAGGAGCTAGGAGGGCTCAGTGAAAGAGCTTTTAACTAGATTGGAAGGTGGGAGGGCAAAACCCAGGCTCGATAGAAATAAGCCTGAGAGCAGCACACCAGTATTTGAAGGACGTGCTAGCAAGTGCTCTTGTTCTGCTATATCAGTGGAGGTAGAGAATGGAAAGCCACATAGTAGCAAAGATGCAAGAGCTATTGATGAGTTAGTAACATGGGATTACCTGTGAACACTCAGGTAGGAATCAGGGATTCTTCCTGCAAAAAGGTGGCCGTCTGATGTGCATTTGCACTAGTGCACACTGATGGGAAGCAAACGAGGAGCTGCAAGCCACTGCTTTGGGAAAACTATGATATAGTAGTGGTCATCACAGAATTGTGGTGGGATGTCTCATGCAACTGGAGCGCTGCAGTCAATGGCTACAAATTCTTCAGAATGGATAGACAAGGAGGTGTGGTGGGGTGGCCCTGTGTGTCAAGGAGTGCTTTGATTATCTTGAGCTTAATGATGGTGACAACTGGGTTGAGCGTTTATGGGTAAGAATCAGGGAGATGGCCAACAAAGTAGATACTGTGGTGGGTGTCTCTTATAGACTAGCTAGGATTGCTTGCCCTTGTTCTCCTAGAGGACTTCCCTCATGTCTGCCAGAAATACAATACATCAGAGAAGGAGCAGTCCTAAAGGTTCCTAAGGTGTTTGGAGGGTAACTGTCTGACACAGCTGGTGAGGGTGCCAAACCTCTATTGGATGCAGGGGGCAACGTAGTGGTCAAGGATGAGGAAAAGGCTGAGGTGTGCAATACTTCCTTTGCCTCAGTCTTTAGCAATAGAATAGAATAGACCAGGTTGGAAGAGACCTTCAAGGTCATCACGTCCAACCTATCATCCAACACCACCCAACCAACTAAACTATGCAACCAAGCACCCTGTCAAGCCTCCTCCTGAACACCTCCAGTGATGGCGATTCCACCACCTCCCCAGGCAGCCCATTCCAGTGGGCAGTCACTCTCTCTGTGTGAAACTTCCTCCTGACCTCCAGCCTGAACCTCCCCTGGTGCAGCCTGAGACTGTGTCCTCTTGTTTTGGTGCTGGCTGCCTGGGAGAAGAGACCAACCTCTGTCTGTCTACATCCTCCCTTCAGGTAGTTGTAGACAGCAATAAGGTCACCCCTGAGTGTCCTTTTCTCCAGGCTAAGCAACCCCAGCTCCCTCAGCCTCTCCTCATAGGGCTTGTGTTCCAAGCCCCTCACCAACTTTGTTGTCCTTCTCTGGACACACTCCAGCAAGTCAACATCCTTCCTAAACTGAGGGGCCCAGAACTGGACACAGTACTTGAGGTGTGGCCTAACCAGTGCAGTGTAGGACTAGTTGTTTGGGTACTCAGCCCCTTGAGCTGGAAGGTGGGACTGGGGAGCAGAATGAAGCCCCCATAATCCAAATGGTTAGTGACCTGCTGCACCACCTAGACATACACAAGTCTGTGGGGCTGGATGGCATATGCCCAAGGGTACTGAAGGAGCTGGTGGAAGTGCTCACCAAGACACTTTGTATCATTTACCAGTAGTCCAGGCTAACTGGGGAGGTCCCATTTAACTGGAGTTTGGCAAATGTGGTGCTCATCTACATGAAAGACTGGAAGGAGAATCTGGGGAACTACAGACCTTTCAGTCTGACCTCAGCGACAGGGAAGGTCATGGAGCAGATCTTCTTGAGTGCCCTTATACACCATGTACAGGGCAGCCAGGTGATTGGCCTAGTCAGTGCACCCAGAGAGGATCAATGAGGCTGGTGAAGGGTCTGGAGAAAAGGTCCTAGGAGGAGTGACTGAAGGAATTGTGGGGTTGTGTAGTTTGGAGAAAAGGAGGCTGAAGAGAGATTGACAATTACCTGAAAGGAAGTTGTAGCAAGATGGGGGTCAATTTCTTCTCCCTAATAAGTGTTAGGGTGGTCTAGATAGGACATTAGAAGAAAACTCACTGACAGGGTTCTCAAACACTGGAGTAGGCTGAGCAGGGAGGTGGTTGAATCTCCATCACTGGAGGTGTTCAAAAGACACATAGGTGTGGTGCTACGGGATGTGGCTTAGCACCAGATTTCATAAAGTTAGATAATGGTTTAAGATCTTTTTCCAACCAAAACGGTTCTGTGTACAAGTGCCTGGTGAAGACTCACATCTTTCACCCTTTCTCCCCACTGTGCCAAGTATACATTGATGAAATGGTGTCAGAGCAGTGGAAGTATGGTGTAACTTTTGTTCTGACCAGTGACAGACTTCTTAATGTACAGATTGAAATAATGGCTCAGAATAAGAAACATTTTCTAGGATCTGATTTATATACTGTTAAAAACTTTCTGACTCCCATGCTGAAAAAATACTGATTAGTAATGGAGGAAATCCTACTACAGATGGTTTTGACAGTTGTTCAGCAAATGAGGGGGGAGAGGAAAAAGGGGAAAACAGGAAGAAATGTCTACATCTTCTTGAGGCTATCAAGGAGTTCCACAGCAATTACCGATTCCCACTTCTTCATTTTAGTTTTTTGAACAATTTGATGAAGATGAAATTGGAGCCTTGGACAACGTGGAGTTAGAAGGCTATATAAACACAGACAATGCTCGCCTGCAGGACGTTCTGAATGATTACTACAAAGAGAAAGCAAAGAGGTAGGTAGTCCCAGAAGTACTGCTTCACATAAGCAGTTCCATAAGCCTGTGTTTGTATTGAAAGTTTGGGTATGTTGTTCCTAGTACAAGCACTGAAAGATTACATCTCACAATAAAAGGAGCTACATAGGAGTATTAGCCCTTTTTTTTCAGTTGTCACTGAATGTCAGTCTTAACATACAACACAATTGAGTGAAGGCATTCTGTTGGTTTATGGTGCTTTTGTAGAGCTGTACTGAGTTCAGTGTGACACCTGAGTTACATTAAAAAGGCAAAGGAGGAATGCCTCACCTTTCTCCCTGTACCTTTACTTGTGCTCTTAATAGACTCTGTAGCTTAGACTGTTCTGTCCTACTGCTATGCAGTTTGAGGCACTGCAAAAATCAACCCCGTGTCCATGTAAGGTTGTGTTTCCACAGGATAGTCACTTTGTCTTAAAGCAGGTGATATTATCCTAAAATTAAATGGTGAGATGTTCTCACATTACTCTAACCTTGCAATCCAGAAACAAGATTAATGTGTCCTTTGTAGTGAAAGATGACTGACTGCTTTGCAGCAGAGTCCATAATCCCCTCTAGCACTGCCTTGCTTACAGACTAAAAACTCTGTTCTCTTCTGCTTTCCAGTCACAAATCTCACATGCCACATCTTTATGAGATGCAAAAATACTTTGTTTTTTCAACTATATTTCTTGTACTGTCTATTGGCTTATTTTGGAGATACTTAAGGAAACTTATTTTTGCTGCAGGTTTCGATGGGAATTTCTTTGGTTTGGGATGTTAGCGTGGAGAGGTTGGGTTTGTGCAATTACACATTTTAAACACAAGGTAAACCTTGGGTTTTTTTCTCTTCTCTGGACTTTTTGCAGTTGTGTGAAATTGGATGCTCTTGAACCCTGTGAAGATTTAGACTCTGCTGTGAATGAAGACAGTGAGGAAGAAAAAGAAGAAATGGTAGTTACAGTTATTGAGGAACCAAAAGAAAAGTGGGATTGTGAGTCCATTTTGAGTAAGTATTTTGGAGTTGGCTTTTTTGTCCCTAGGATTTCAAGTCAATGATAGGTGATCTCAGGACTTTTCTAACAGTGCTTTAGGTAAAATGGTTTATGCTTCTGGAGCAAAAAGCAGGAGTTCTTGCTAAGCAAAGCTACTGCTGTCATGTGAATAACTTAATTCTTGAGATGTAATATCTTCAAGGATTAAGTAGTTGTACAATTCACAATGAATTTACCTAATTTCAGTTTGCAAACCTTTTCTTAACTACTTTTTTTCCCTTTGCTTATGTCCCAGGTACATATTCAAATTTATATAATCACCCAACACTTATTAAGGAGCCATCAAAGGTAAAATCACTGAACTTACTCAACTAACAACTTGAACTGGGAAAACTTGAGACAAAAGTGGTTATTTTTGCAATGGATATCAGTTTTTAAAAGGAGGGGGCAGGAAAAGATAGCTGGGGAGGTTGTTAGCCTTTAGCATACTTCACTGAATAAAGGTTTGATACACTTTATTTTATTAGAAGGAAAGTGACTATGTTCAACATTTCTGTAATAGTTAGGCAGAAATATAGAGGGCAAGGAATTGCTTTCTTGCTATCTGTATTATACCCTTGTTTAATTTGTGTCTCACAGCCACATCTTAGGTGTATCTTTTCTTGAAAAGAGATTTCTGTTTCAGTTCTACAGTTGGAAACAATTTATTGTAGTTCTTTGGCCTTCCAGACATTCTCCATCATTAGAGCACAGCTTGATGTTCCAGATGTGTGAGACTTTGGCAGGAAGCCTTTTTCTTGGAAAGTTTATGAAGGTCTAGCAATGTGCGCTAGATTCTGTGGCCCTGCTCTGGCAGGGGGATTGGACCTGAAGGTCTCTTGAGGTCCCTCCCAACCCCTAATGTCCTGTGATCCTGTGAATATGAAGTGCCTACTTAAGTTCTGCTTGTTTGGTTTTGATAATACTTAAAAGGCAGTAACTTGTTCAGGAAGGCCAGATTCTGCTCACAGGTGTGTTGAATTTCTTACTTTGGGATCAATGTGTATTCTTCTGAGGGAAGAAAATAGTGTGAGGCAATGTAGGTGTTTGTTGCTGTTAAATCTGAATCTAATGGGCTTACACTGATAAGGCAGTGTGATGTGCATTGCTTGGAGGGAAAGCTAGGGACCATTAATATGTGTGTGCTCTCTATTTTAGCCCAAGCCAATAAAACTTTCTCAGAAGACTGGAATTCCCTTACATATCTTGCCTCAGAAAGGTCTGACTGCGAAGCAGGTGGAACGCATGCAAATGATTAATGACAGTGACCTGCCAAGGGCATCAACACAGCCCCGCTCCAAAGATGAGAGCAAAGAGGATCGCAAAGCTCGAAAGCAAGCAATAAAAGAGGAGCGAAAGGTAAAGCTTGTTTTAAACAAGACCTTGCAAAACCCACGTTCTGGTACCTGAATTCTGTCTCACAATATTTTTTTCAAAGCTCATTTGTTCTTCTCTCTGGAACACAATAGGCAAAGCTTGCTGGTCTCAAAGGACTTGTTGGTCTTTTTTTAAGAAAAAAAAAATCCCCTGGAAAGAAAGTTAACCTTAGGACTTTTGTCATCTTAATTTCCTCTATGGAAATTTGGTGTGTCCACTATTGTATGCATAGCTTTGGAAGGAGCTTTGTTTTTTTCTGAATCATAGAATCAATAAGGTTGGAAAAGACCTCAGAGATCATCAAGTCCAACCTGTCACCCAACACCTCATGACTAACTAAACCATGGCCTCAATCCCTTTTTGAACACCTTCAGGGACGGTGACTCCACCACCTCCCTGGGCAGCACATTAGAATAGAATAGAATAGACCAGACCAGGTTGGAAGAGACATTCAAGATCATCGTGTCCAACCTATTATCCAACCCACCTAATCAACTAAACCATGCAACCAAGCACCCTATCAAGTCTTCTCCTGAACACCTCCAATGATAGTGATTCCATCACCTCCCTGCGCAGCCCATTTCCAATGGGCAATCACTCTCTGTGTAGAACTTCCTCCTAACCGCTAGCCTAAACCTTCCCTGGCACAGCCTGAGACTGTGTCCTCTTGTTCTGGTGCTGGTTGCCTGGGAGAAGAAACCAACCTCTGCCTGTCTACAACCTCCGTTCAGGTAGTTGTAGAGAGCAAGAAGGTCTCCCCTGAGCCTCCTCTTTCTCCAGGCTAAGCAACCCCAGCTCCCTCAGCCTCTCCTCATAGGGCTTGTGTTCCAAGCCCCTCACTAACTTTATTGCCCTCCTCTGGACTCGTTCCAACAAGTCTACATCCTTCCTAAACTGAGGGGCCCAGAACTGGACACAGTACTCGAGGTGCAGCCTAACCAGTGCAGTGTACAGGGGCAGAATGACCTCCCTGCTCCTGTTGGCCCCACTGTTCCTGATGCAGGCCAGGATGCCATTGGCCCTCTTGTCTGCCTGGGCACACTGAAGGCTCATGTTCAGCCTACCATCAACCAATACCTATTCCACTGGTCAACAATTCTTTCTGTGTTATTAGCTAGGTAAGCTAAGAAAACAATTGTGATGTTTCAGGTCGTACAGAGTGAAAAGTCTCTCTGAAAGAAATATGGATAATCTAATTAGTCACAATGATGCACTGGCTGCTTTGTGTAGGAACAGAAACTGCCAGCATATTAGAAGCTTCAGCTAATTAAAGACAACAATTCTGGTGGTACATATTAGTTTGACTACTAATAATTAGTACCATAAATGAAAACAGCAGCAATTTGGACATTGTTGTTGCGATCTGGAACTGCTAATTAAAACCATCTTTTGCACATTTTGTGCATTTGGTAAATCTGTTGTTATTTGTACATACAGGAACGCCGAATGGAGAAGAAGGCCAACAAGCTAGCCTTCAAATTGGAGAAAACAAGGCAAGAAAAGGAGTTGCTCAACCTGAAACAAAACGTTCAAGGACTGAAGTTGTCTTGATGAAACTGAGGAGCTTACTCTGGAAACATCCCTAAGTTTGCATTTGTCTTGAGAAGGGAACCGAGAACTCAGCTTTACCAGTTCTACACAAAGGGGTTATTCAGATACTGCTGAATAAACAGGAACCAGAAACTTCTCATTCTCTCTGAAATGAAGTTCTACATAATACAATGTATTAATGATGTCTCTTCTGTCAAAAGTGACATGAAAACTATTGCAAAGTGTAATTGCAGCAAAAATATGTTAAAGTGATAAACAGTATTTTTCTTACAAGCTCTTACTGAACAAAGGGGCTTTTTATATATATATATATAGAGAGAGAGAGAGATGTTGAATGTATTCAACAAATGACCAGAATCCTTCTATTACATTTTGGTTCTGTGGTGGGTTCTGAAAACAGGGTGGAGGGCTTGCGGGTGCGGTTCACAAAACAATCTATCCATATGTCTTCTCTCCCTTACACTGGTGATTAAATACAGTGCCTTGATACAGCACTGTCTTGTAAGTCAAGGAGTTTTCAACCACTCCTTAGTTCTTCACTGGCTTTGTTAATTTATTGTTTGGGTACCACTACAAAAGATGCAAAATAACCTTTTGTAAACAGAGGGGTGTGGTGGGTTGAAATTAGTGCCCCCCAAAATAAAATTGCCATACCAGCTCAGATGGAAGCAAGTGAAGCTATATTTACAAGCAAAACTACAATCTAGAAATACGAAATGCAATGAATATGTACAGAATATACAATATTTACATCTATTTACAGTTTATGAACAGCACAAGAACCCCCCTGGACAAAACCAGGGGCTACCACCAACTTCTTCTCTCCTTCCCTCCCTCTCCCCTGTGTACAAGGGACAAGAGGAAAGAGAAAAGCAGAGAGTTTATAAATAGCTGACGGCTGGGTGCCAAGAACGAAGGGACAGGCTCTTCTCAGTTGCACCCTGTGATAGACAAGGGGCAATGGATATAAACTACAGCACAGGAGGTTGCACCTTAACAGGAGGAGGAACTTCTTCACTGTGAGGGTCTGGAGCACTGGAACAGGCTCCCCACAGAGGTTTTGGAGTCTCTGGAGACTTTCAAGACTCATCTGCATGAATTCCTGTGTGACCTGTGCTAGATTCTGTGGTCCCGCTCTGGTAGGGGGGTTGGACTCGATCTTCAGAGGTCCCTTCCAACCCCCAACATCCTGTGATCCTGTGGATACCACACACTGGGTATCACAGGGTGAGGATGGAAACAGGAATTTGCTTCTGTTTGCCACTCACGATATTATAAAGGTATTAAGAATACCTTAAATACTCCTTAAATAATTTTGTGAATACAGGATTGAGACAAGCTCATGGAAGGAGTGGTGAGGCCTATTGAGACAATTCAAAATGCTTGTTTGTATTGGATGAAGGCTTTTATAATATATCTTAAGTAACACAGGTTCAGAAAATGCACTAAACAGGCATTTATGTCCGCAAGGATCTTGGTCACTGCTCAGAAAACTCAAATGTCAGTACAGTATTCAAGTCTAGATTAAGACTTTCGTTTGTCAAAGTTGTTCAGGTCTGTGTTAAGCAAATCTGTAGAAATCATTTGTCAGGTTAGAATAAGTTTCAGGGTTTGCACTTGGCTGATCTCTGTACTAGTTTTCGTAGGTTTCCCAGGCTGAAGCAGGGGCTGCCTATGTCATAAGAGTTAATTACGTCATTACTGCTGTGTGGCAACTTGGAGTTGTCAGCTCTAAAGGTAATGAAGGCTGGCCTCCAAGAACTCAAGACTTGTAACAGCGATGCAAGGGAGGAAATTTGAGAAACCATTCTATTGAGATGAGTCACCTACCAGGAAAGGAGTTAAATGGAACAAGTGAGTAACAGATGCTGTTCAGTGGTTTGGATGGAATGAGATTTTGTGATTCACCGAAAAGAAAAATACTAAAGAGTGCACACATTCTTTTCTAGTCCTTAACTTACCCACTTTGTGTGTGTCTAAAGTAATCTTCTGTGGCAAATTGTCCTTTTTCCTGATTTCTCATTGCTAATTTGTGATTCTGTGCTTGTACCAAAGTGCATCAGTCAAAACTTGGAAGAGGTAAAAACAGAACAAATGGGATGGTGGAGGCTAAGGAAGGTATTTGGAAGGAAGATTATAGTCCAGACTAAGCACAGACACACAGAAAGTGGAAAGATGTTTAAACAGAGTAATAAAGATGACAGAGTTGCTTGGTTCCTCTACACTTGTACTCAGTGAAATGCTGTAATAGCCTTAACTCTCTGCCCTGGAGCATGGTAAAACCTGAAGGAAAAGGTGAGAAACAAAAGCAGTCACACATCTGCTCTGCGAGATGTGGACTTCTTTTGTGTGTTACAAGAGCAGATAAGGAATCCGTAAGTGAGAAGTCTTTCCCCCTCTAGGTTACAAGTCTCATGAAAAAGGTTCAAGTTTTCCTAAAAGTTGTTTTTGTTTAATACAAGTAACATCCCTGCTCTGGAATGAGAATAGAGGCCTGCTGTTGGAGTCAGAAAGGCATAGAACTATTTGTCCAAAACATTACTGATTTTAAAACCCCCAAAATCCCCACAAATTAGACATTTACAAAATAAGATCCTCTCAGAATGCTGTTTGGCATACCATGGAAATGTTCTGTCTTGAGACACTTGCTACTTTCTGGAGTGGCTGTGGTTTACCCTGAGCCGTTACTGGGCTCTTGATTCCGTACAAATTAAATGGAATAAAGCCCGCTGCAGATCACCTGCTCTTGCTTCCCAGCCTCACCTTGCCCAGGTGTGATCTTGTCATGAAAGCACATACCTGAGCTGTCATGTGGAAAACAAGGATCTGTCCGTCATAGCACAAGGGCTTGTGCCTCACAGGAACAAGATAAATAAGGTAGTTCTGCACGAGGGAGCCCTGGCACGTGACTGTAGGTGTCCCCTTCTGACAGCAAAATGCTGCTTGAGGAAAGGCTCAGTCCAGCTGTCCTGTACAACATAACTGAGACTTGGTGTGGTTTTGAATTTTTTACAGCTAGCCAAAGTCAAGATCTGGTTCCCTGTATGACCTGTGGAAGACGTTTTGCACAAGCTGCTCTGGTAAAGCAAAACTTCTGTTTTGTCAAGTGGGAATGTCAAGGTGTTTAGCTGCAAGAGGTAGTGAGCAGTGGGGAAGGAGGAGGTTGCTGCCAGCAGAGAAATGAACATGTTTAAAAGAGCAAATGATTGAATTACTTGTTTCATTAGTGAACTTCATCAGAAAATTAATGAATGTGGACAAAAATGTTGTGACTTAATATGCAGTCTTGCACTGTTTTAATTTACCTGCATGGCCAAACCCAGTTATTTACTATATATTGCATTTAAAAATATGTATCTCTTGGTGAGACATGAATTACTAAGCTGAAGCTTCCTTTGTGTTCCAGGTTTCTAGGCAGAATTTGTTATTTTGGGCTTCCTGGGAAAAACAGACTTATAAACCATCCAATAAGTAGTCCCTTTGATAGCATAATGCGGGCACCAGGCTCAATTCCAAAGCCTACTGAAGTGAATGAAAAGATTCCCCCTGACCTCCCTGATCCCTGGATTACAAACTAAATGGGTGTCTGCACAGTTTGCCTGGCACAACCCAACTGTGGGTTTTCCTATGAGGCAGGGGACTCTGCACACAGCCTCCCCCTCCTCTGTTTGCATTACTGATCCAGTGGCTCTCTGGCAGATCAGTCCTGAGACAGAGCTAAAAACTAATTGGGGATGGGGGTGGGGGGTGGAATACAAGAAAAATACACTGGAAACTGCATGACTGAATGATGAGACAAAGGAGGAACCACCTTGTGTTGATAGTTCCATGTTTGGTATCTCAGATCAGATATATGATGGTTTAATCTAGCAAAATAACACGAAAAGACAGTTCTCTGTGATTTGAGGAATGCTGGAAGTTTCTTGTTCCTATGACTAACCTAAAGATACAGGTCCTGTAATGCCTGTGTCCTGATGAGGCAGGACTGGTATGCTCCTCGATGAGGAAGACACAGGTATCTGCTGCCTTCTCGGTCTTGTAGAGAAGTCCTTTCAAGCTGGTTGTCAAAAATGCCTAGAAACAGAAGATAAGGACCTGAAGCACATGAGTAGAAAGCTTCAAAGGGACCTGAGCGTCTCGAAATGCGTGTTGTAAAATGAGATGAGTTTTAGTGCAGCTGAGCTGTACCAAAATGCCAGGCTCAGACAGCTGCTTGACTCCTATGGGAAGAGTGGATGGCACAGAAAAATTGAGAAGATCAAGAATAATAACTAAGAACTGGAAATGGAGAGCAAACAAAGGAAGACAGGACAGGGATCTTTAATTTACCAGCTGCAGATAGGCTCAAATAGGTGTTATCCACAGAAAGAGACAGTTTGGTCTTCTCTACCGCAGTGTTCCTCACAAAGTGGATTGCCCATCTAGTGGCAGAAGAGTGGGGTTGATGCTAAAATCTGAGACTTCTGAACCTTAAAACCTCCTCTGTTGTGATGTGTGGCTCTTCCACAAATTAGTTGCTGGATATCTACCTAACATTTCCCTGTGCTTCCAGCAGCAGGTGTTATCCCTAGTTTTCCTTCAGCTGCTGATAAGCAGCTGCTCCCTTTCAGCCTGGGGCTGTCTCTTTTTCAGTGGTGTTGATGAGATGGACAGTGCTGCCATTTGTCAGGGGAGCCCATGGTCTGCAATGAATATCTAAGCTCAAAGAACTAACAATGCAAATATCAGCTCCTTAAACAGGATCAGTCTGTTCCTTAAACAAGAAAGAAAAACAGTTCTGGTGGTGGTGAGGGAGTCCAGCGGGACTGTTCCTGCTCATAGACCCAGTCTCTACAAGTCGTTACTTGTGCTGGCCTCCAGCATGTCCTTGAGCACAACAAACTGGAAGTGGCTTCTATTTCTTATTTGTGCCAAGCTGCAGCTGTACTCTGACAGCTCTTTAAAGTTTTGTGAGCTTCAGGAGTTAAATTGAATTCAAAATAAATACTGCTTCAGGTCCCTGCTCCTGAATCAAAGTAGTTTTAAAAGCTGAGTAAAGATGCATCATCAACAAAGCACAACTTCAACCCATAAACAACTCCTTTCCTTTGTATTGCAGGTGAGACATGATCCCATATGCAGGAAAGTCTTCAAAAAGAAGCGCAAACCCTTCAACTCTCTGAAACAGAGACTGCAGGGAACAGAAATCACCACTGTGAAGACACAGCCCTCACAAAAGGTGTAGTTAAAATTGAAACGTGTGTTATCTCCGTATGAAGTCTTTCATTCACTAACGCTATTGTTTCCTCTGAAGACAAATCCTGGATGTTGTGGATGAGTCTCGCATATGTGCTTGACTTGCTGCCAGATTCTTTCCTCCCCCTCCATGCTAGCTGCTAGCATTAGAGGGCATTTCTCTATTCAAAGCCAAACCAGTAGGTGTCATGACTGCTCTGGAATGTGAGTGTCTCTGCTGCTCTAGGAAATGTTCACGTATGGATTTTAAAGACTGGGAGAGTTTTCTGATGGCTTCACCTTCACTTAAACCTGAAAGACAGTGTGATCTGAGATGGTTGGTGCATGAATGCCCCAGGGTGAATGTAAGAGCTATCAGTGGCCCTAAATCTTGCCCACGTGAAGCTATGGAGATTCACTGCTATTGAACTCAAGGGTTTAAAGATGTCTTTAATCTGAATTTATTTACAGAGCCGGAGGGCAAGTAGCTTAAGCTCTTACTGAAACAAGGTTTCTTCACACCCTGTTGGGGAGGAGGGGAATACACAGCTGATAAAATAATTATGAAATAATTTTAAAATCATTTAAATAACGTAATAAAACAAATAATGAATTAATAAATGGCAATCTTTTTAAAATAATAAAATAAAATATTTTTTAAATCACTTTACCCAGAAGTGACAAACCACTGCTGATTTGGTGTCCATGCAGTCTGCCATTGTAAAACAGCCTTTAAAATCAGTTGTGGAAAGAAACAGAAGTGCACAAAGGTTTAAAGCAAGCTGATGAGAACGAGGGAAGGCATCACTCAGTGTCTTTTCTATCCCATTTTAAGCACCCTTTGGTCTGCCATGAGCAGAGCGTTTTGTTGGAGGGCATTGTTCTTTTATCCATTTTCTGGTGCTGTCAATTGACAGCAAAGGGCTAAATCCTATGCCTTTCAGAAAAGAACTAATTTCTTTTGTTTGTAACTTTTTTTTCCCGTTCCCTCAGAAAGGCAGAACCTGCACTGGAAGATGTTTTTCTGTCCCTTGCAAGGAGAAAATGTTGCCTGTTGTCTCCCTTTTATTTCCATTACAGAAACAGCCAGGGAAGAAATCCAACTGGAGGCAGCACCACGAGGATTTTATTAATGCTATTCGGTCGGCCAGGCAGGTCACAAAAGCTCTGAAGGAGGGCCGCCCTCTTCCGCCTCCTCCCCCACCAAGCATCAATCCAGGTTTGTGGTTTCTATCTTATTATTGTACTAATCTTTAGTAAAACAGTGACCTCTTATCATCAATGGCTAACCTTCAGCTTTGTGCTCCCTGACACAACACAACAGGGACATTAGTTTCCTCTGTACTCTTTAATTTCCACCTCTATTTCTTGGCTTAAATCAAGTAGGAGTGCAGCACAGAGGTGGCAAGGAGGAAGGGAAAAGTACCTGCACTTTTTAAGTTTAAAGGCAGCAAGTTTGGGGTCTGATATTAGGGTTAGGGTTAGGGTTAGGCTCTGTCCAGCCTGATCTAGTGTGGGGTGTCGCTGCCCATGGCAGGGGGGTTGGAACTAGATGATCCGTGTGGTCCCTTCCAACCCTGACTGATACTATGAAACTATGAAACTATGATATTAGATAATACTTTGTAAGGAGAGTCAGGATGCCTGTGTTCTGTAGCACAGGCTGTACCACAGTGTAACAGAGGTGAAATACCACCCCTCACTATTCACCACTCCAACATGATGGCTTTTCCACTGTCCCCTTCCCCACCCACCTGTGCAGATAGTGGAAGTCATTTAGAAAAGATGGGACTGGTTTACTACTAATAGCCAGTGTGGACTCTGGACAAAGCTCACTGTTTTAGAAGTTACAGACCCCAAAAGCTGCACACACAGCAAATTTTTCTCATGATGTGTGATTTATAAAACATGGGAATGGGCCTCAGTGGAGTCTTGCCTGCATTGGGAAGGTGGAGGGTGGGAGAGGGAAGTGAGGGCTCTCTGGGCTTACTTCCAGAGAAGGAATTCTTGATAGCAAAACCAGCTGCTGTGATTCCAGCCTTTCTCCTGTTCTAGATGACAGTGATGCAGTACAAGCAGCAGGACACATCTTCCTTCCTTGATTGGGGTTGGGCTCCTCTCTGAATTTCCACTGCTGAATTCTTTAATGACTTTGTTATTTCTTGTCTGTCTGTACTGACTCTGAGATCAGACCCCTCCCTTTCCTTCTCTGTCTTGGAGGAAACCAATTTGTGCAAGAACAGCAGTAGTTATCGAGAAAGGAATTTGACAAATTGCTGAGGGGCCTACTGAGGATGTATATCCTTGCTACAGGACTGGAGAGAAATTACATGGGCTGGGGGGAGGAAAGAGAGAGATTTCCTCTCTTCTTCCTCCAAATAGAGCCCAAAGCTCCCCATTCTCCCCTGAAGTGTCAGGTTCCCCTGCCAAGCCAAGTATCTGTTTCATCCTCCCCTCCTCTGTGGTCAGAAACATTTTGTCTATGCTGCTTTCTGGAGCTGGCTTTTGGTGGCTGCTTGGGCTACCTTTTTGGGGTTGTTACTTAAAGAAACAATTTTTAAAGCTGGCACTGGGCAGGGAGGAGGGGTCTGAGAATGCCAAAGGCACTGCGTGGGCTGAATGTGATTGCCTTAACCCCACACTGTGACTGTTTACTGAAACAAGTAGGACTGCACCAGTGATAACCCTTACTGAAGAGGTTTCAGAGGAATGAGGGCTGTAACAATGTCAGAAATTACTCTAGGAGGCGCTGCTGTATGTTCTTCACAGTGCTGCTTCACACCCAGAAACCTGGCTCTTGGATGTGCCTCGGCTGATAGGGCACAGTGTTTCAGCAGTGTTTCACCAAATAGAAATCTTAATGACCACTCTTGTAAAGTGGTCTTAAAATGATTGGTTTTGACTGCTCTAGGGATTTTTAACTAATGCCTTTTCTGCAGATTTGGTAATTGTGAGGTTGGGCATAGGAATAAGCAAAGATGATAAAATCTGATTTTATTAATCTCTAGGGCTTTATTTCTGAAGGCAATTCCTGTTGGCTGGGTTGATACTGTAGCCATGTATTTTAGGATTTCTAGAAGGGATTTATGTAGTTCTCCTAAGTTTATCCTCTGGTAGGCAATGGGAGCTCACCGTGGTCACCTGCTGATGGAGCCAGGTTTGAACTGCACCCTGAGTGCTCCAGTAAAGCAGGGCAATTCTTCTCCTGTAGTGTATAAACTGTGACACGAGTTGTTCCTTTCTTATGGTCAGACTATATTCAGTGCCCGCACTGCTCACGAAGGTTTAATGAGGCTGCAGCACAGAGGCACATCAAGTTCTGTGAAGAGCAAAGTGCCCGCCGTGCCTTTGCCGCAAAGGCCACCAGACAGGCTTCGGTAAGCAAACACAGCCACACTTGTCTTGTCCTGGAGGCAGAGTTGCCAGATTGTTGTTTGTGGTGAGTAAAGACCTCTGTTAACAGAAAATTAAGAATCCAGGGAAGGGAGTAACCTCTTAACGACAAGATACACGCTGAATATCGGATAGATGATCTGTGAACGTGGAGCCCTTTGCCAGCAGTAACAAGTGGCAGAATGTGACTGTGTGACAGCAGTTTCTTTAGACTCTTCTGCAGCTGCATTCCAGGGTAACAGCTGTAGGGAAGCAGAAACCTGGCAGATCTTACAATGCATAGAGAAAGCTGTTGTTTTTCATTGGAGGTCCCTGCTGTTGGCAGGTTTGCCGTTTCCTGCAAGTTTAGAGCTGATTTATTCTGATTGCTAGACACAAAGCCAAAGGGCTAAGCCCCTCTGGGGGAATCCAAAAAGGGCATTTTTAAACGTTTTTTTTTATTTTTAGGATGCTTTAAATTGCAATTACTCTTTTACCCATTTGGACAGGGAAAATGTCTTCCAAGTGTGTGTGGGTCACACTTCTTTCCTGTTTCTCCCTAGTACTGCTTCAACAGTGATTTTGGAGAGTTTTCATTGGGCTTTGTAGGCTCCTTGCTGGAGTCAGGTGTGGATTGTGCATTTTCTTTTACTAGAACAAACAGCCAGTGACTCAGAGAAAACCCCCAGCTGCTGCAGCTGCTGCTGTAATGCTTCAGAAGAGAGAACAGTATGGCAGCACAGATGATCCCCGGTCAAGTAAGGAGTTCATTTAGCCATATTTATGTTCTTCTTGTAACAAACTCTGATGTATTTGAAATGAAGGGTGCTAGTTTAAACACAAATCTTAGTCTTTGTAACACAGCCTTCTGACAGAAAAATTTGAATGTAATATTATTTTCTTGTAACAAGTCCCAGGCAGGACATGAAATCCTAAATTCAATTCTGTAGAATGCTTGTTAGAAAGGAGAAGGCTCAAAAATTTTTCACATGGAAGTAATTGATACTGAATGGCTTTCCAAGTCATTATCCTGATCTGCTGTGCCACGTGTGTACACTTGGCACAATGTTTTTGTGTCATAAGCCCACAATGTTTTTATGTGACTCCTCAGGAAAGACTTCTTAGCCCTTTCAATTAGAGGTCCTCAAACAGAAGTATCTATATAGAATAGAATAGAATAGAATAGAATAGAATAGAATAGAATAGAATAGAATAGAATAGACCAGACCAGGTTGGAAGAGACCTTCAAGATCATCGCGTCCAACCTATCATCCAACACCACCTAATCAACTAAACCGTGCAACCAAGCACCTTATCAAGTCTCCTCCTGAACACCTCCAATGATGGTGTCTCCACCACCTCCCCAGGCAGCCCATTCCAATGGGCAATCACTCTCTCTGTGAAGAATTTCTTCCTAACCTCCAGCCTAAACCACCCCTGGTGCAGCCTGAGACTGTGTCCTCTTGTTCTGGTGCTGGTTGCCTGGGAGAAGAGACCAACCTCTGCCTGTCTACAACAGTCTCTCCTCATAGGGCTTGTGTTCCAAGCCCCTCACCAACTTTGTTGCCCTTCTCTGGACATGTTCCAACAAGGCAACATCCTTTCTAAACTGAGGGGCCCTGAACTGGACACAGTACTTGAGGTGTGGCCTAACCAGTGCAGTGTACAGGGGCAGAATGACCTCCCTGCTCCTGCTGGCCACACTGTTCCTCATGCAGGCCAGGATGCCATTGGCCCTCATGGCTGCCTGGGCACACTGCAGGCTCATGTTCAGCCTACCATCAACCAGTACCCCCAGGTCCCTCTCTGCCTGGCCACTTTCCAGCCCCTCTAACCCCAGCCTGTAGCACTGCATGGGGTTGCTGTGGCCAATGTGCAGAACCCAGCACTTGGTACTAGAACATGCAGTCTGGATGTAAGATTCTTTCTATCTGATAAAGGACTCTATCATTTTTCATCTTAGTTTTTAAGAATTATTCCATGGTGTCTACCTTTTCTTAAGTCTATTTAGATGAAGCAGCAAGCTTTGTATATTGTTTGGTCCATATGACTTTCATGTTATTGGTTTAACCTCAATTATTATCACCACCACATTCCCTGAAACCATTCCCTCTAAGAAGGATTCCATATAATATGTTTGCTAGCACCCATTGCTGTGGGTCATGACTACATCACTTGTGCTCAGTTTGTTTAGATGATGTTTTACTAGGTCATTTTAATGGTTGTTTGTAGTATAACCTGTGAATGATAATACTTGGTGTTCTTTGTAGCAGTGTCTTTGATCCCTACATTTCTGGGTTTATGTTGCATTTATGTGGCTTACTTTTTTTTTCATCACCTCCAGGACCACTGCTGAATAACAGAAAACCTATTGTAAAAAAATCTTGAGGAGGAGAATCTGGGTAAGAATGTGTTTTCTTTGGTTTCAACATTATAATTTATCTATATACAATATCCTATTGCAACATTTGCAGTATGACCTTCTTTGTATTAACTGAAGCAATCAACTGCACTGCAAACTTTTGCAGGGTTCTTCACGTCCCCATTGTGAGCTGCAGAATACAGTAATTTTGGTGTTAAACATTCTTTGCTCCATGTCAAGTAGGCAGTGTGAGTGGTGTGCTATACCTATCTATAAAACTTGTGTTCTCACAAAACTCCGCTGTCCAAGTGAGGAAGATGCCAGCATCCATTTCAGTAATCACTGTGTCAGGATGCTGATGTGGTGGTTCTTCTTTCTCCTCAATGTTTACTTTCCCAGACCATGAAGTTTGGTGCTTCTGTGCTTCAGATTGTGCAGTCAATCTTGTTCTCTTCTTGGGCTATGCAAAGCCATGTTAGAAGAGCAGGAATGCCTTCCAGCCCCTGCTTAGGTTGTTTGTGGTGCTGTTGTGCAAGGGGATGACTCAGATTATGAGTATCTTGCACCCCTGTGTGATGTTTACAACTACAGAATGTGAGGTCCTGACAGGGAACGTGGTCAAGACAGATCCTCTGTAGCTGGCAAGATATTTTGAGCCTGGGAGATGACACTGTACCAGTAAAATGCACACAAGTCTGTTGCAGAGAGTCACTTTCAAAGTCTTTACAGGGTCCTTCTATGTGCAGATTACTTGCAACTGCTAACCCTGTAGTAACTTCTATGCAGGGTCTTGCACACAAGCAAGAGATTTATTGATACTGTTCCCCAGATTTAGCCATGAATTTTGAAACTCAGGCCTTACAGCCTTGGGGAGGAGACTCTTCTTTCCTGAGGGCCATCAATGTGTCCCGGTATCACTGGGATTGCAGTTGCAGCCAATATAGAGGCCTGGGACAGACATCCATGCTACCATCCAAAATGTAGGACAGTCTTGTATGCCCTGAGTTGTGGAAGCGACTGGCCTGGGTGAGCTTTTAGGTATTGGGCTGTTGGCAACTGCTGCTGCATTTTCTGTAAAAGCTGAGCTTTGCCAAGTGATTTACACAGCACTTCAGGCTAGTGACAGTTGGTTTCAGTGCTATGCAAGAGTGCCTTTTAGTTGAGAAAGCAGACGTGAGAAACCAGCTTTGAGCAGTGCAAATAAATGTTCTCATCCTTAATGTGCCTGGAAATGGTTTCCAGGATAGGCTGCTCTATCACCTTGCCAGGGAGTGAGGTTTAATCTTCTTAGATCAAATTGAGCAACATAAAACCCCCTATTTCTATAGCAATAAGAAGCATATGGCTTGTTACTGCTTTCAGACCACAGAAGCTAGAGTGGCTGGTTGGCGAAGATGTGTTCAAGTTTTCTTCTGACACATTCCAGCATTCCAGCACATCTTTCACCTGAGAGCTACAGGTACCACATAAAATAAAATAAACAAACTGAAATTCACTCTTGTTTTGTTTTGCTTTGTTCCCCTAGGCTTGCAATTTTATTATGCTGTCCCTTCCAAAGCTGTGAGATTATTTATCTCGGTTGCCAAAACGTAATTAAATGTTTGCCTGTGAGGGGCTGGATAGTACCAGTGATTCAGTGGATGGTTTGAACAAAATGTAGGATGATCCAGTATCATGTCTTTCTTTCTCCCCTCCCCTAATGCTTAGCTTTGATGTTTTGAACAAGATAAATGAACATTTGGGATTTTCATTTATATATTTAATAGAATCTTCCACTAAACAATAAATGATAAATGATGGTGACTGCAAAGAGATAAATGGCCACATGTGCTGTGTATCAGCCTCAAAGCACTGCAAGCTCAGACTAACTAACCCCAAATCTCTTTCTCCCATTTAGAACTTCAGTTGCTTCTATAAATAGTTTGATAAGACAGATGCCCAATGGTGATGCCCAGGACAAGGGGCAATGGGTGGAAGCTGAGGCATAGGAAATTCCATGGAAACAGGAGGGAATTTTTTTTTTCACTGTGGGGGTGACAGAACACTGGAACAGGCTGCCCAGGGGGGGTGTGGAGTGTCCCTCTCTGGAGGTATTCAAAACCCTCCTGGATGTGTTCCTGTGTAATCTGGTATAGGTGATCCTGCTCTGGCAAGGGGGTTGGACTAAATGACTTATTTTTTTGGCCACTTGATCTATCACTGGCCTTGGATCACCTTCCATAAACTTCCAGTGTTGCAGCATGTTGGGGTTTTTTAGTGTAACAATTTCCAAGAATGCCTTCAATTAAAATCCATAAGGAATCTTCTCTGAAAGATGAAAAACAAACACAGCCATAATAAATACCAGACTTTATGGAGTTGAATTAAACTCCACTATTAGCTAAAGCCTAAGTAATGTGATAAATGCAGAAAGGATGACACTGAAGCAAGTGTAACCCTACATCTAGACTCCCAGAAACAGCAGGCATGAAATTAGCCCAAATACTTTTAAAGCAGAGCTGCTGAGCCATTTTTTCAATCCAGAAAGGGGAAGGGGGGAGGGGGGAACCCAAACCCATATCAAACTAGCCTGTGCAATATTATCACAGTTGCTTTCTTTCACAACCAAATAAATGAATCCTCAAAAGTTAGAGAAGTTTCATTCCATTTGTTGTTGGTGGTGGGGTGTGTGGGTGCCTGTCCCATTGCTTTCTGCTGTAGAAGTGTTTGATTTCACAACTTATTTTCTAGTATTTTACAGAGAATGTTAACTGTAAGGGCAGGAACAGTATACTGAAGAACAGTACTTAGAAATGCTGCTAGCATGACTACAACGAATCAATCATTAATATGTGGATCTTAGCATCCCATTTCAGACTGGCTGTGAAAAGCTGTCTGAAATTAACAGCAGCTCAGGGGTTAAGAAAAGGGAGAGTCCCAGCAGGAACAGTTAGTAAATAAAATTGATGGGAAAATTAACAATTTCTGGTAGAGGATGGGACTGAGCAATGGAGATACTAATTTACAATAGAGGATGCAGAGCCTTGTGTTCAGCTCCTTCAGCAGGGTTACTCATACTCTCTTTGTATGAGACCAAACATTCACCAGGTTTCACCAGTTTTCAGTATTATTAGAGTAATTCTGTTGTTTAGCCACCACAAAGTGCTCTGCTTGTGCAGGTTTTCAGGCAGACTTCAGATAAAACAGTATTTCTATCTCTGTTAAGATGTGAGGTAAAATAGCATAAGATCTTTCTTAGCTGCTATACCATGATCTATCCTGCCTTCCTCTGCTCTCTGCCCTTGCAGCCTCCTCCCATTTGGAGGAGGAATGGGCTATGCCAGAGAGGAGGGAGGACCAGCCATTGGTTGGTTTCACCATATGCACAGCATGTGTGGGGCTGCCTTTCCCCATCCCAGTGCTGTTGCAGCCCTGTCTGAGCCAAAGACATCACCAGAGAGATGTTCTGCAGTCCATGCTGCCTTCTTCACTGTCACTACTTGAAGTCACACCTGTCTGCCCACTGCAGCCCCATCTTCTTGGACTCCACAGGTAAGCCCAGAGAGACCCCATGAGGACACACTGCCATCACCACACCTCTCCTTTAGCATGGCCTTGCCTATGATCTTACTCCCACCAAAAGCAAACTTTTGTTCTTCCAGCAATGTGATATTTAAGTCTTCCCAGCCCAAAGAATTTGTGTCCACAAACAAAGCATTCTTAGGCCTCAGCTACTCATGGCCCCTGAAAACCACTCACAGAAGTCCCCTTAACAGAACTACAAGAGCAGCCAGCCCTGCTTTAAGGATTAGATGACTTCAGGCTATTTCCTGAGTTGTGAGAATTACAAAACTCTGCCCTGGTGAGGCCCCACCTGAAATATTGCAACCAATTCTGGGCTCCCCAGTTAAGGAGGGACCCGGATCTAGTTTAGAGAGTCCAACGGGGGGGACAAGGATGGTTAAGGGAGTGGAGCACTACCTCATGAGGAAAGGCTGAGAGCCCTGGGGCTGTTTAGTCTGGAGAGGAGAAGACTCAGAGGGGATTTCATAAATGTATATAAATATGTGAAGGGTGGGTGTCAAGAAAGAAGGGACAGCCTCTTCTCACTTGTGCCCTGTGATAGGACAAGGAGCAATGGATGTAAACTGCAGCACAGGAAGATCCACCTCAACATGAGGAAGAACTTCTTTATTGTAAAAGTCACAGAGTACTGGAACAGGCTGCCCAGAGATGTTGTGAAGTCTCCTCTGGAGACTTCCAAGACCTGTCTGGATGTATTCCTGTGTGACCTGGTCTAGATTCTATGGTCCTGCTCTGGAAGGCAGGTTGGACTTGAAGATCTCCAGAGGTCCCTTCCAACCCCTAACAACCTGTGATCTGTGATTCTGTAAAACTATCTTTCTGCAAACATAACCTGAAATAACTTGCCTGCCTTTGTGATGTGACATCATCAGCTTCCTCTACACTTTTGATGGCCAGAATCTGGAAGAAAAAAAATGGGATGGACTGAAGAGTTGAAGCTGAAGTATTTACACATCTGAGGTTTGCTACTGTGCTTTACTTGTAGATGTCACTGTGTGCTGTTTAATTGTTTTAATCTCTAAAGTGGTTATTTTCTCTTTACTTGAATTATACTTGGTCTTTAACCCATAGCTACAAATGATAAACATCTCTCACCAGTGCAGTTTTCCACTGAGGTCAGGCACAGTACCTCTCCAGGCAGCTCAGAGCTCAGGCAGCTGCTACAGTCGAGCAGCAGAAAGAAGATGGGTGGCCAGTCCAACTCGGTGTTTGCATAACATTTTCTTCTTAACATCACGTTTTAATTCAAATACAAGTATATCAGTAATTAGTTACACCTCTTATAAAAGCACAAACCAAAATAACAAAATGTCTATTCAAAGTACATGATCAGGTAGTGGTACAAAATTAATGAGTGGGGTTTTTTTTGTTTGCCTTTTTTTTTTTAACAAGTACATAAGCTTGGATGAAGCCAAATGAATACAATTTGCATGAACAAGGAAAACAATGTAGTAAGGGGATATACAGACACCTTTCCAAGTCCAGATCAAAACTCCAGCCCAGCTGTAGCATGTGCATGTAACATTGTCTGCAGCCTTTCCCCTGTTCTGGAACTCATAATTTAAATAACTGGAAACTGGGCCTGACTGTGCAGCAGCACCTCCCCTTCCTCCTGCTGTTACCTTTAAAAGAATTATCTTAGAATTCCTCCTGGTTTGCCTTATGCCAAAACATTTTTGCAACAAAATATACCTCTGAACAGTGCACCTGAAGAACAGAGTCTCACATGACCTGCAGTAGTACAACCTTGCCTTAATCCAAATACTGATAAACTTGTAAGAATTTTCAGATCATTCTATTTGTACAATGCCATTGTAGGTCATTTAACAGCAAAACAGCAATCACTTAAAAAACATTATTTTCATTTGAAGCTGTCTGGAAATATTCCTGTGATTAATGGGGGTGAACAAGCTTCACACTCTGTCAGCAATGATCATTAGGTATAATTAAGTCTCTTTGGATTTAATGGAAGAGTAGCTCTCAGAGTTTGAGAATTTACCTGGGTTCAGAAATTCCGTGTCTGTTTGAACTGCAACAGGATCCACCAGTGACTGTCATCCACTAAAAGCAGGAGGGGGTTGCAATTTCTGCTAGTTCATTCATCAAGTGATAGGACTGTCACATCAACACACCCATCAACTGGAAATGCATGTGAATTATTTACCCCAGGAAACAAACAAAAGTCCCCACAGTTCTGCTTGGAAGAAGCAAAGGCTGGAAAGCCAGCTGCAACTGTCCCAGTGCTGCAAAACCCCCATGATCAAAATGGCCTCGACCATCAACACACACCCACTAATTTGAGAGGACACTTGTGAGGTGGGTCCAGAACCTGGCTTTGAAGAAAGCCCTGTATCAGCTCTCACCACCACAACCCTTCCATGGGCAGACCTGCCCCTGGCTCCACAGAGATCTTGCTTGGCCACCAGTTTCCCTGGGCCAGGGCTGGCCCTCTGTGGAGTAATCCACATTTCAGATGACTAGAGTAATAATAATTTCCTAGTCTAAACTAAGGCCATTTTTATCAAGAAAAGGCAAATAAAGGCCCCTTAGACAGGAAGCATTATTTTTCATTGTGTGCTCAATCAACCAACCTATTGACCCAATAGGTTAAACACATGCTTAAATCTAAGCAAATGCTTAAGTGCTTTATGGGGAAGGGAGAGACTGGTGTCTATTTTCTTGCCAGATCCAGCTTTACATGAAAGTTAGCATTTTGCTCTAACCTTCAAGACAATTCACTTTCCATTCTGCAAACTGCACACATACAAGACATCAGTTCTTACAGAGCCATGCAAAGTGGCAGTTATTTCCAGCCCTAGGTAAAATGCAGGAGGTGCACACAGCTGAGGTGCACTTCAGAAAACAAAATCTAGTTACACATAATCACAACAGTGATCTCCTTCATTTTAAAAAAGCTGAGACAAGGAAGTAAGATTTACTCCTGGAATGATTCTGATTAAAAGTAAAGATTCATAAAGTCCAGTAACTAAGTGCTTAAAAGAAATCTACGTGATGCTGGTAAATTGTTTGTTACATTTGCCATCTGTATAAATTTGCTGTGATTTATGGCTCATTACATTTATTTTTCTATGATTTCTGCCCTCTTCCCATCCACCCTTTTTTTCCTACCACAGCAGCATAGTTCCATTGTGCCTGATGCTTCTCTGTCACTGAAGATATTTATTCAGCTGTTTGCATGAAAGGTAAGAAACAAAAAATATAGGGGGCATTGAGGAAAATATGTTAGTTCAGCTATTTTAATACACTAAAAAAATAATAGTAGTATGAAAAATAGAGCTTCTTGTTTATTAACATCCTGAATTTAACTACCATGTCCATAATGTGCTTTGAAAACATTCAGGGCAGTTTTTCCTCAAAACAAAACAAAACCAAAAACACCCCATGCTAACAGATTTCAGTAAGCACAGTCTTAAATGGAAGGGAAAAAATGACCCCACAGTGATAGTTATTTGAAGGCATGGTGAAAATGAGGCAATGTTACAGAATTTGTAGTGGAAGGGAAGGAGCGAGGAAGATGATGCAGCTGGTTTATGGCCATCCCACCAGTTGCAAGCTGAAGACTTTGCTGTTGGCCAAGGCCATTCAGCCTGTGTGATGGCTCCTCTGGACCAAATGCCATTGTGATGTCCCCAGTAGTGTTCTGGTTGTCACCTGGCGGGAGCTGCCAGAAACTCATCACATGAGTGAGATCCATGAAAGGCAGGCTTGTAGTTTCAGCTGCTGTCTCTGTTTCCTTGTGCACTGGGTACTTGTTAGTATCCCCTACAGGCCCTGAGGAAGCTTCTTCCAGATTGATTTTGTGGAGAGACTGAGGTTCTGGTAACGGCAGGTCCTCAAGAAGATGCACGTTATAACCTTTAACGTCCACTTTTATCGGCAGATTCTTGAGAGATCCTGCTGCACATGAGGTAGAACTAACGTCATATTTATTAGGCTGATGGAGGTTCAGGTTGGCAGGGATGGCTGTTGAGCATGGTATGGTATGGACAGCTGGAAGACTGTCTGCACAGCCCATCCTTTGCAAATGAGGAGAAGGTTCAAGAGGAAGAGCAGTTTGTAAGCTTGGCTGGGAATGAAGATGTGAACAGTTGTATTCCTCCGATTCTGAATTATTCAAAAGCCCATTCTGCACAGAGACCCTTTCAGGAAAAGGAGACAACAGGCTGGCATCTTCCTTCAGCCTGAAGGGGAAAAGCTGGTCAAGGAGACCCACAGAATCACCATTCTGCAATCTGCTCTTCAGCAGTTCTTGTGGATGGGTCTTCCTAGTATGGCGAGTCAAATGGTCCTTCCTCCCAAACCTCTGGGCACAGAACTGGCACAGGAAGTCTTTGCAGCCTGTGTGAACTACCATGTGCCGCCGCACGTCCTTGCGGGTATAGAAGTGACGCTCACAGTGGTCACACTTATGTTTCTTTTCCTTTGTACTGCCAGTTGGTTTCCCTGCGTGGGTTTTGAGGTGTTCCAGCAAAACTTCGGTACTGCCAAACTCCTGGGCGCATACCCTGCAGGTAAGGTCGCCGCTGGTGGCTGCATGAAGAGCCAAGTGTCTCTTGTAGCCTAGTTTGGTGTTGTATTTCTTGCCACACTCTTCACATTTGAAGGCCATCTTGTTAGGGTCATGAGTCTGCAGGTGATTCTTTAGATGGTCTTTCCTGTGAAAGGTCTTTTCACAGTAGCCACACTGGTGAGACTTCTGTGGAGAATGAGTGGCTGAGTGCCTAAGACAATAAAAGAAAAAGAATTATTTGCATTTGTGCAAATGCTCTTGAGGCTTCAAAGCTTGAAAACACTGTCACTCGTGAAGGAAGCAATTTTCACAAGGTCTCAGATTATTATTAAAAGCCTCACCTCTTTCACGGGAGAGGAAAGTCACTAATCATAAAGCACAAGATTAGATTACAAGTGCTCAATGTAATCTTTTAAGTCATTGCAATTGAGGGAGGATAGTTTTCTACAATTCTACCAAACCAGGAATGATGAAAACAAACTCAGGAATGAACTGTAAATTCGGACACCCCAAAGGAAAAGGATGGGTTTGTCCTTTTCCCCGCACACCTGCCAGAAAAGGAGCACCTTCAGAGCCGTACCTGAGCAGTTTATATTTGGAAATGAAGGCTTTTGTGCATCCTTGCTGTGAACACTTGTAGGGGCGCTCCCCTTTGTGCATGTAAGTGTGGACTGTGAGCTTGTCAATGGAGTCAAATATCTTCCCACAGAGCCGGCAAGGGAAGCTGTCTGTCTGCTTCACTTCTCTTCCCTTCAGCAGTGCCGATCGGCTGTTTCTCCATTTAGGGATGAACCTCGCAAGGGCATCACAAGTGCTTCCTGAGCTGCCACAGCCAAGCTTTGCAGCAGAGGAACAGGAAATGGTCCCAAGGCACTGAGCAATGCTTTTGCCTAACGCCGCTCCTCTCAGTTTCCCTTTGAGTTTGCTTTTTGCTTTTATGGGTCCTAATTTATTCGGTGGTCTGAACCTGGTGGTAAGGACTCGGTCTTTATGGATGCACTGGTGAGATTCCAGCAGAGCAAAAGTTGCAAAACTGCTTCTACAGCTGGAGCATGTCCAAGGGTCTACAGGCTCTTTCTGCAATGAGAACAGAAACGAGTTTTTATTATTAACCATTCCAAAGAAAGGTAACATCCTTCTCACTGACCCTACATCTTCTCACTGACCCTACATCTAGAGCTTTCCCAAGGCCTGTCATTGTTCTTGGTGATACTTACTTCAGTGTATCATGGTATGGCAGTTCAACTAGAAAAGGATTCTCTCGCCGAGTCTACAAACTTGAAGGACAAAAAAATGTTTGGCTAATTGTCAATTCCCATGGTTTTGTTTATCATATACTGTAACAGTCCTGAGTCCTTCACCTTTCTTTATCTGTGCTTATTGAATTGCAAAGTCTCTACATTTGTTGCTTTTATCAAATTACTTATGAAGTTGCAAATTGTCCTTTATCCTTAGACTGATGTTCATCTGCAATTCCAGGGTGGGTTTCTGCACACAAATGTAGTTTATCCATACAAGATTTTCCTGTGTTCTGGGCTGATTCCATACTTTACCAGACAGGAATGGTCAATGCCTCCAGGCAAGACTTCCCCTTAGCTTGACATTGGGCATTAGACTTTCTTCAATTGGATAAGAAACACCTTAGGGTTGGGGGTCTCAAGCCTATGCTAACTTTAAGGCATTAACACACTTTTTGGGAAGCAATGCATTATTTGGAAGTATTATTTATGTGGAAGTAAGAGTTCCTCTTGATTTAGTTGAATTCACCTTAAATGCTGACATTATGAAAAAATAAATACAAAAGTACTGATGAAAAGTAACTCCAATTAATACAGAGCTGTGTACTTCCTTGGCTGCCTCTACATTTTATGTAAGCTTCTCAGAAACTGTTCTTGCTTTCCCTTGTTCTTGAGCTTACTCTTCAAAGCACACATCCAAGTGGAGGCCAGTGACAAGTGGAGTCCCTCAGGGATCAGTACTGGCACCAGTCTTGTTTAACATCTTTACTGGCGATATGGACAGTGGCATTGCGTGCACCCTCAGCAGGTTTGCTGATGACACCAAGCTGTGTCGTGCAGCAGACACGCTGGAGAGAAGGGATCCATCCAGAGGGACCTTGACAGGCTGGACAGGTAGGACCAAGGCAACCTCATGAGGTTCAACAAGACCAAATGCAAGGTCCTGCATCTTGGTCAGGGCAATCCCAGGCACCAATATAGGCTGGGCAGTGACTGTCTTGAGAGCAGCCCTGAGGAAAGGGACTTGGGGGTGCTGGTGGACGAGAAGCTCAATATGAGCCACCAGGGTGCACTTGCAGCCCAGAAAGCAAATTGTGTCCTGGGCTGCATCAAGAGAAGTGTGGCCAGGATGTCAAGGGAGGTGAATCTTCCCCTCTGCTCCACTCTGGTGAGACCCCACCTGGAGTACTGTGTCCAGTTCTGGAGCCCCTATTACAAAAAGGAGATGGATGTGCTGGAACGTGTCCAGAGAAGGGTCATGAAGATGATCAAAGGGCTGGAGCTTGTCTCCTGTGAAGACAGACTGAGAGAGTTGGGGCTATTTAGCCTGGAGAGGAGAAGGCTCTGAGGAGACCTTATTGTGGCCTTCCAGTATCTTAAGGGAGATGTACAAGAAAGCTGGTGATGGACTTTTTAGGGTGTCAGGTAGTGATAGGACTAGGGGGAATGGAACAAAACTAGAAGTGGGTAGGTTCAGATTGGATGTTAGGAAGAAATTCTTCACTATGCAGGTGGTGAGACACTGGAACAGGTTGCCCAGAGAGGAGGTAGAAACCTCATCCCTGGAAGTTTTTAAGGCCAGGCTGGATGTGGCTCTGAGCAACCTGATCTAGTGTGAAGTGTCCCTGCCCATGGCAGGGGGATTGGAACTAGATGATCCTTGAGCTCCCTTCCAATCCTAACAATTCTATGATTCTATGCCTACCCTGTTGTTATTTACAGGTGGAATGCTCTTCTCTCTGTGTCTGATGCTGTGGCACTCCCACACCTTCTTTCTGAGGTATAGTATGAAGGCCTCACATACAAAAGTAGCAACAGGATTAGTTCCCTTCCTGGAGCACCTCTGAATTCCTGGTTCTTTTGTATGCCCTGTATAAGATTTCCTTCTAGCTTAGCTTTGAATCTTCAAGGCCATGTTTTCAACACTTAACACGCTTTTCCTATCAGTTTAAGAATTTTGACTATCATATGGAAGGGGGGAGTACTGGGATTAGAATAGAAGAGTTACTGCATGGGAAAGACTGAAACAGTGCATTATCTCACCAAGAGGGAGTTGGTGGAAGAAGTGTGAAGCTTAATACCTTAGTTACCTACAAATTAATGTCCATCTTAAGTCTTTCCAACACAACCCACTGGTGCCAATTGTTTCTGGCTATAACAAATGGTTTCATTACATTACAAACACAAGAGAGGATGAGCAACCTTTCTCTGAGTAGCTGCTTGGTTAACATTGCTCTTGGCTTTGTGTAAAGCAACTACCCTACGGTCTACCCTAACATTACCAGAGTTACATAAACAGAAAGAGCACATAAATAAACTGTAATTTACTATGTCAGGTGATTGCTTGAATGCAGATGAGGGGTACTTACTGATACTGGAGGCAAAGGACAGACATCAGATTCTTCTTTAATGAAGACTGCAGAAGCTTCCATAAATTTGGCATAATCAGCAGCATACCATACTTTCAATTCTGTGTGAGGTTCAATTGGCTGTGAGTGGAAGAAAACAGCACATTTACTTGGGCCAATTTTCCCAAGCCAAATAACGCTGGAAATGGGAGCGATAGGATTTCGGTTCGTTGTCCTTAACTGAGTGTAATTATTTGAATCAGTTTCAACTGCTGGTAATTTAGTTTCAAAATTCAAGCACTTCAGAGCATTACCATCCACTGGGGTTTGATACATTCACAGTTTCTAAAAGCAAAAATGTGTGTGTGCAGAGGCTTTTGGGGGGAGTAGCACAAGGTGTGCCTCAGCCCTCATGACCTTTGCACAGTATGATGTCCAGATATCCCATTCCTTGATGTCTTGAAGCCCACTGGGAAAATGCATTCTGAATGCACAACAGATTGGATGCCCCCTGGATACATTGCACTCAATGAGCACAGGTGCAGAACTGATCAATAAGTGGACTGCAAGTCAGATTTGTGTGCTTCTGTGTGCTGGATCTAATGTGCTCATTTAGGCATGTGCTTTATTGTGCTGCTGCCCTCCTTTCACTGAAGCATCCCCATACAGGGCTAAAGGAGGCCATAATCTGCAGCCTCCTATCCAGTCATGCCTGCCCGCATCTTTCCTGGGACTGGACTTTCTCTGACAAATGCTTTCAGTCAGTAATACAGCATAGTGTAGAGACAGAGAAAGAGAAAAGTAGTTGCACTCACTGGCTAAAGATTTATTGTCTAAAAAGCAAAGGAGAAAACCTTGTGGTCATGATTTCTATGACTCCCTGGCCCTGCACACAATTTTCTGCATCTGTAAGGTAAACCAACATTGTTGCAATAGGGGTAGAGCAAATCTTCACTGTACTTAGAATCATAGAATTGTTAGGGTTGGAGGGACCTCAAGGATCTCTAGTTCTAAGCCCCCTGACATGGGCAGGGACAACTCACACTACATCAGGTTGCTCAGAGCCACATCCATCCTGGCTTTAAAAACCTCCAGGGATGGGGCTTCCACCACCTCCCTGGGCAACCTGTTCCAGCATCTCACCACCCTCATGGTGAAAACTTGTAGTTTTCATAGAATAATAGAATCAATAAGGTTGGAAAATACCTCAGAGATCATCAAGTCCAACCTGGCACCCAACACCTCATGACTGCAAAACCATGGCTTTAAGTGCCACATGCAATCCCTTTTTGAACACCTCCAGGGACACTGACTCCACCTCGCTGGGCAGCACATTCCAATTGCCAACAACTTTTTTGTTTTGTTTTAACTAAGCTAAACTTAGGTCACTGAAAAGAACAAACTAGCCTGGAAGAAGAGCAGCTGAGTCTCATTCCACAAAATGTGACGTCTTGAAATCCACTTATAACATCAGTGTTGAATAAACAAGGTAAATGAAAGATAACTTAGACTATAAATGCTGGCAGGTGACAAGTAATGGTGTGTGTACTGTTGAAAACAGAAGTGTTGAACTCACAAGTCAGTTTGCTTATGACAACCAGTATTGGTTGATTTCACATTTTGATAACATCTGGCCTGAACAGAAATGGGATGTGCTGAATTTAATCAGTAAAGGACAGGAGCCCAGTCATGCATTGTATGTCTGCATATAGTCTGTTTAGATGGAGAAAATAGTAGAGAAATGCTTAATGGAGAAAAGAGTCTGTTCAGATGAAGCTCCTGGGGAACCTTCACAAAGACAAATGCCTGCAGAAGCCCAGGGACCTCAGCCAGTGACACCTGAGACTGGTACCCACAAACAGCTGCCCAGCATGATACTGTCATGACTTCCTGTTCAACGTTCCTGCACCAGCAGCGATATTCTCTGTGGGAGGCTGAGATCTATTCAAGGTAACTTTGGAGGGAAAGGAAGTGCATCAGTAGATGAAATAGTTGAGTATGGTAAAAGCTCTAATCTCAGTAAAACTGAGATCAAACACCAGTATCCAAATCCACTAAAACCTGTGATTTATTCTGTCTCACCAATGAAAATAAGAAAAAGATATGGGGCAGCACTCCCACAAAACTCTCCTGTGATCAGACAGCACTTGTGGATAATTTTTACTTCCTCATAATTCTATACTTTTTAAAAGCACTTATTTCAAGGGACTGCAGTCATTAGGTCAGCAAGTACACTAGCAGTGCTGTTAGTATGCCACTTAGATGTCCGCTTTTGTAGCTACATTTTCATGTCACTGAGACCCCAACTCTTTGTAAAAACAGGAGGGAGAGAAACCAATCCTTCTACTCCCAATTTAACAGAACTTATTCAAAATATCTTGAGAAAATATCTTCACAACCAGCCCTAAGGCAGCCTCACTCTGTCAGCAGCAGGGTGTGCCTAGGTGTAGTAAAAGTCTATCACTTTCACTGAGCAGGACATCTGTGGGATGCCACAGCACCATGAATGACACTGAGACTTACAAGAACCAAAACCAAAGTAATTCCCTATGATACACAGGACACTAAAGGGTCCAAGACACATTCCTTATCCTAAGAAACTCTTCATGTCAGTCAACTCTCCATTAATGCCAATGAGCAGAGCTCTGCTGAAGGCAGCAGAGCTTGTTCAAATAGTATGTAATTTTACTGGAAACTGTGAAGTTGCCAGTACATAACTACAACTTCTTAGAAAAGCATTTTTCATGCTTCCCAAACACAGTACTATTAATCCTGTCAGTTTTACAAGTACAGCAAGCATTCAAAATCAAACAAATCTCAAATGGTATGGACTGCATCAGAATCTCAAACACATCTTAAACAATGCCTCAGATTAGCGTGTTGCTCACAATGATATACAAGCATTTACTTAAGAATAAAACAATGAATGTTCAACATGCAGACTTCCATTTCCTAAGTGCACAAAAGAGTAAGTTCTGATTAAAACAAGCTTTGCCTGAGAAAGTGGCCAAACCAGCAGAAACATGTATGTTTATATATTCTATACTTTGTGTCTTCTCCTCAGATGAAGATGCAGTCCAGAATCTCTAACGCACTGACCTTGTTGTAGCAACATTACAGTATTTTAAGTTCTTCACCTGAGTCTTCAGATGTAATGAGTGTGCAAAATAGTATGTAAAGATTCTACTTAACACCCTGTTCCTGAGCACCTGGTAATGTGCTCAGAATACAACATGCATCCAAAAATGTAATGCAGGAATGGAACACCCTCAGGTGGCTCAGTTGGTAGCACATCAGACCCTTAATGGGAAGGTCTTGAGTTCAAACCTGCAGTGGGCAGTAGTGTCCTCCCTACTCTAGTCATGAGGTCTGTGGTGACAGGTTGGACTCAATGATCTTTTAGGCCCCTTCCAACCTTGGGAATACTGAATAGGTTACTGAATGTGTTTGTTCTTTGTAGGATGCAGTACTGTTGAACGCATCAATGCTAAACAATCTCACCCTGTACCTATCTGGAACTGAAGAACATTGTAATATTGATGTTCAAATGCTGCCACCACGATTACTTCTCCTATCCTCTGCTTGGTTTCTTCACTATCCACACCAGCAAGTACACAATACCCTTTGACTGAAAAACTCCATACACTGCTTGCCTTACTACAGAATATGTGATATAAAAGATGGCATACAATAAAGATAGAGTTGGTAGAATAGAATAGAATAGAATAGAATAGAATAGAATAGAATAGACCAGACCAGACCAGACCAGACCAGACCAGACCAGGTTGGAAGAGACCTTCAAGATCATCATGTCCAACCTATCATCCAACACTACCTAATCAACTAACCCATGCAACCAAGCACCCTATCAAGTCTCCTACTGAACACCTCCAGTGGTGGTGACTCCACCACCTCCCCAGGCAGCCCATTCCAATGGGCAATCACTCTCTCTGTGTAAAACTTCCTCTTAACCTCCAGCCTAAACCTCCCCTGGTGCAGCCTGAGACTGTGTCCTCTTGTTCTGGTGCTGGTTGCCAATCTTTCATCTGTAAAGGGGTTAGCCTTCCAGAGCCTTTGCCTATAGATTTCCATTTGGATGCCAGGTGAAGCAATGTGGGTTTACCTACCTTAACGGTTGTGAAGTAGACTTCTCCACAGTGCTGATAAGCCACAAGGGTCTGTTCTTCTTGGTTCCGGGCTAGCCGGACAAACATCATCCAGTTTCCACAGTCTTCATTGGGAGTGTCCAGAAAGTACTTCCCTCCATCTTTCAATACCTGAAACAAAGGGAGAGGACAGGAGAAGGAACATGATAAAACCAAGTCCTGTATAGAGGCACATTAGTTTTCTTTAACTTGGAATCATGGCTATCAGTTATTTACCCTCCCTTGGTCATGTCTTTTGAAATTGTGGTTGTTTTGAAATAGATCACTCTAAAAGGACACTGAGTGTAAAAGAAAGTGAAAAACTAGTACCTGCCAAGGCAGCCAGGTACTAAAATAACTGTAGGCCTTTGTATGTATTTCCAGTTTATATTTCATCATTTTTATGTTCTATAAAGATAATATTATAAGAACTAAGCACAGGCAGGTAGAAAGATAAGCTCTATGCCTTAATGTACTTCCTGAGTACTTGATAATCTCAAGCCTTAGAGCCGTATTAATGCCACATTTTGCATGGAACAATTGCATAACTTGTGTAATAAGTCCAGGGTGGTAACATACAATATAATGGCATTTTAACAGTCTTCTCTTTTTCCCCTGAACAATACAAAAGTAAATACAAATGCACAGTTGTACCAGAAAGACCTCTTTCTCTTTGCTTTACATCATTCTTCCTAGATGCTCCCACCTTGCACAAGACAGTTGCTTTTCTGCAATACCCACTTCAACACAGACAGCTGGAGGTGCACAACAGATGTCAGCACAGCATCTGCCTGTTCTACTAACCATGTAAGTGAGCAACTAATTGCAAAAAAAAAAAAAGTTGCATTTACATTGCTTCTGAGAACTATTTTATCCAACTTCATCATGTTTCCAGTGAAAACACTCGTCCGTTGGACAAGCTTGATATCATACTGAGAATGCTGCTAGACAGAATTCAAGGCAGTTATCACTTTCATGTAGGAAAGCTGGGACTCTAGTCTCCACTTTTGAAGAAACAGCCCATTCATCAGCCAGAGCTGTGCTTATCACTGTATACATTTAAGCAAACGAAGCTGACTGATAGAGGGTAGGGTGGGGTTTACAATGGCCTAATGAAGAGGAAGGAACTAGGTGCTTAGCTCATCCATGCTCACAAGCCTGTTAGAGAAGTATGTTTTCTTCATTTGTAGGAATTAAAGTGTCTCATAAAAAGATGGAAGAAATTTAGTTACAGGAAAGAACAATTCCTCTCTGATGTCAACATGCCATGACAGTAATACTTTCCTGGCAAACCATTCACATCACTTCCACAAGCAAATTAAGTTTACAGGAATTACTGAAGCTATTGATTTGCTGTCAAAGAAACAACAAAGTATCTGTACTTAGGTTTTACTCCACAACACAGTGTTTTCCAGGCCACACTTCTGGAGAAAGCTCAAGTGAAGGACATAATGCACGTCACAGGAGAGCTGCTGTTGGTCCCTCTCTCCTGTGGGGTGAGAGGGCCTGATATGAAATGTAGACTTTGGAAGGACCATGACCTGTCAGGAAGCCCTGACAGAAGCTGTGGCTTGACTACAGAGTCACTGTATGACAGAGAGGTGAGCCATGCAGCAAAATGCAAAGACCAGGGTGTAAAGGATTAGGATAAACTGTCACTCCCAAGGAATTCCTGTGGAACGATGTGCATGTAGGTATCTCTAAGCTAGGCTAGCCCCTAGAGGCCACTACATGTGCTGGGCAAAGCATAAACAATAGTGTCACAGTCCAGATGAGATGATCAGTATCTGCGCATGCAGAAAGGGATAGTACCAGCCCTAAACAGCAATCTGGGTAAATTGAGCTCATGTGCTGTGTGTCAAAGTTTATAGATATAATCACATCATTAAAAAGTGTTTCCCTATCCCTGCACTCTTCCTTCCTACTAAGCAAGAGCCATAGCATGTATTTCTGCCACTGCTGCTAACTCAGTGCACAAACTTAACCTTCCCAGTGGCATCCTGTTAAGCACAAATCCTTTTGTTTTATCTGGGATGACAGTACTATCCCTGGACACTTCAAATAGCCGTGCTCTGTGAAACATTTATCAAGAGCTGTTAGAGAGATAGGTAAATTACTTCAGACATGGTAAAACTAGAAAGCAGAAAAGGAAACTTCTAGGAAACACAACATACAGGAACAGTTTGGTATTTCAGGTAATGCTGTGCTGTCTGATAATGTGATTCACATTGATATATACAGATCAGAAGTACAAGTATTAACTAGATCAGATGGCAAATGGTAAAAACACATAAATACATACAAGCTGTTAAAGACAATTGATAGTAAGACACTGTTTTTTTACCTGCAGGACTAGCCTGCTCTCATCATAGCAGGTAAGTTTTGTAGAGAGTTGACCAACATAAGGACCAAACTGTGTTCTCTTCTGTATTACTTTCTTTGCAAATACTCCAAGGACTGTGAATAAAAAAAGGACCAGTCTCATATTAATATAGACATCACAAGCCATTACTTGTATATTTACAGTTGTGAAAATAGAGATAAACACAATAGTGTGGAACACCTGAATTCTTCTAGACTAATAACCCAGGCAAATAACTCTAACTAGAAGAATCTAAAAAAGATGTAAATATGTACAGATTTTTTCTCAATGGGTATTACTTTCAATACAAAAGTGTCTAAAATCTATGATGGTATTAAACCGAGGATGCAACACAAATATGTTGATGCTCTTCAATCTACAAGCTGATGTTATCATAGTGCTCTGCTTGCAGGCATAGTTTAGGAGGTAGTTCTCTCCCAGTATGAGTGGAAAGAATCTCTAAAAACACATTAGCCATCTAGTCTTTCTAGTTATTCCCCTGCCTAATCACAATGGTGAGGCATCTTGCCATTCTCTTTCTGAAATGCAGTCTAGGCAGGGCTAATTATACACAGGTAGTTGTGGGAAAATTTCACACTAGGGATGTTGTTCTTTTGTCCAAGTTTGGGCATTTGAATTGCCCTGCTCTCAGAAAGAAACAAGCCTTTCCACAATATCAACTAAATTCGCTGCAAAGGTAAATTACTTCCTGTGTTGAGCTTGCAGCGGATGGATGAGGGATGTTAGTGATCAATTTGTTGCTGACCACCTACTGAATACTCTTCCTTGTCCTGCAAGCTTGGGATAAATATAAAAATATATAATAGTGCATGGTGGTTACTCTGAGATACAAATTCAACATTCATTCAACTTGTATTGACTGAACAGAGCTAACTGATTGCTCACAGCTAAATGCTACACCAGCTGTGGCTAATGTCACACTCTCAGTTTGTGCACTGAAGTTACTAGAAATCAGTCATAAAAAAACAAGAGCTGAATGTGAGCTTAGAATAAACTTAGAATAAACCAAACCAGGTTGGAAGAGACCTTCAAGATCATCACGTCCAACCCATCAACCAATCCAACCCACCCAAACAGCTAACCCATGGCACCAAGTACCCCATCAAGTCTCCTCCTGAATACCTCCAATGACGGTGACTCCACCACCTCCTTTAACTGCTTTAACTGTTCTCAGGTTAACATACAGTAATCTTCATACCATTAACACCTAATGATTACACCTTGAGATACCAATGAAAACAAGACAGTGTTAGTACCTTTGCCTACTCTTTCTCAAACATGGGGGAAAAAGCTACAATACTTACTCTGCTGGTTTCCACCTCGCAACTCCAACACTCGCAAAGTGAGGTAATGAGGTAGGGTGAGACGGGCTCGGCTAGGAATAATCCTATCTTTAGCCCTGATGAGTGGTCCGTGGAGTTTGCATTCTCCTATAAGGCTTTTACCGCAATCCTCACACCCTACAAATCCAGAAAAGGGAATCTGTTACTAAAAATGACATACTGCTCTCCAATTTAGTCTCTTCTAATTTCGTCACCTTGAGAACATGTCTTCATTTGGAGATGTGGCTAACTGTGCCTTTGAAGACAAGATAGCAGCAAGACTATAGCTTGCAGAATACACACCTACAAACCATGGTGCATATATGAGAAGGACTAAGTTGCTAGTAATAACCAAGGCAATTTTCAGTAATCTGAGGAGTCCAAGAAAGGCCACTGTAGACCATTCAAGTAGAAAACGAGACCCTTGGTGTATCCTGAGGAATGAGTATGGAGTGTCTTATAATCACAGCTCAGTTGACAGTCACACAAAGGCAGCTCTTACATACACTGTACTGCCTCTGGAAATAACCAAATTGGTCTCCCAGCCACCAGTTTACAATAATGACATCTGCAGGCTGAACACATGAACCATCCAGAGAAGTCATTATTGAGAAATACGTCTGCAAACTGACTTTCCCCCAGCACAGTGAGATATTTTTGGTTCAGTGTAGCTCAAACTGGTTGCCAGGAAATTCACAGGGAGCAGTGACACAACTGAGCAATGAGACTCTCCAGCAGAGAGTCATCCTGGCACTGGTGTCATACAGGGCAATAGGAAAAAGGAGTCTTATTGCACAAAACCTTTTTATAGACAGCAGAAACCAAACCAGTGAGCCAACAGTGCTTTACAACTGAGTTAAAAGGAAAAGCTGATACTGGTCATCCACGACTACCTCATTTTGTTTTACTTCTGAAAACTCTGCCGAGCAAGACTATTCAGTAAACTACAATAAGGAGCAAAGGAGGGAGACAGGACAGCCAAGGGAGTTCAAGGGAGCCATGAGAAGGACACTAGCAGGGACAGAGGCAGGAGAGATGAGGCTTTGCCACAGACAGTGGGGCTTAATGCCAAAGATTGGTCAAGAGAAGCACAAGGACTCAGGAGACCTGGAGAGACATGGAAGATGGTCTTTGAGAAAGGACAGTAGCATCACAAATGCCATATTCAGGGCAGCTTGAAAAGGTTTCTCTTTGTAAACAGAAGTAGGCACTTGACTAAATTACACACCTTTAGAGTCTAGTCCAAAACCTACCCAAATAAGCCCAAACTGTTTCTACTGAGTTCTTTGGGCTCTCCACCAACTCTAAATAAGGAGGTAAAGTGGCATGTTGGTTAGGCTGCAGACACTGCAGCAGTCTACATTTTTCAGTAGTTTAGGGACCCAGTATTAATTTTCTTTTGTCATGGCTCCCAGACTGCACAGCTGACAATGAATGGCTTTTAACTGAATTCCCAATAATCTATGTCTTCTGAGGGCAACAAAACTCTGAGGGCTTCCTGAGCATACCTAGAATAATAGTGACTTTGTCTCAAGTCAAACAGCTCCTGCATGGAGAGTCGTTGTATGTGAACCATGGAAAAACATTACCAAGAGCAAAATGGAGACAAAGAACCGCTGTTAGAGGGAGGATGTATCTAATCAAAAAGTACACGACCTTATCAATCCCTGCCATGCCTCTGTGATTCATCACTATTGAGCTCCTGAGCAAACCTTCCAGCTGCCTCCTGGCCGTGCCCACTGTGGAGGCCCCAGAGTAGGCAGCTCATGGGACAGCTGGAAAAGAGAAGCAGGGAAAAAAGATCTCCCTTGAACTGCCTCCCAAATTTGGCACTGGAACCCCACTAGCTAAGCCCCCTCAGTCCTCTGCATCTAAGATGTAAGGTATGAAAATATTCATGTGGTGTGGCTGCTGGGGAGGCACTCCTCCCAAATCTGGGACTGCTTTGCATCTGAATGGGTGTCAGGCTTAGCGGTATCACAGACAGCTCCCCAGCAGCACACCCAACTGGTGTGACAAAGCCAGCACCCAACACTGAATGAAACTGGCTGCAGAGCTGGCATTGCTCCCCAGCTCCTTGAAATACCTGGACTTGCCCAAGGCTTATGCTAGAATTTTCTGTGTTTTGATACTACAGGATTTAGTTATTCAACAGGCATCCCAGAACCGTAATACATGGCATTATGACCCCACACCAACATGCCAGTACCCTGACTGTGAATTTGTCACACACAAAAATCTGCCAGGTGTGCCAGAAGCACAGGACTGAACCACTGTAAATAAAATAACTTTAGGGACTGCCCTGGGGAACTGGGGTCTTGGTAATGTCTTCCCTCCAAATTAACTGTTCAAAACCATCAAGTTCACATTCTTTCTCAGGGATAATTACAGACCAAGATACAACTCTCTGTATTTCAGTGCTAAATAACAGATGCCATTGGTGAAAGAACATATGCATGATTGTAGCTGCAGCCTGGCACCAGTTTGCAAAGCTCACACAAATTAAGTGCCCCCTTTTAACTTGGCTGCTTAAGTAAAATGTCATTTTTTTCAACAACATTCTCAGAACACACTCCAACCTGTTCTGATATACAGAGCATCCAGCTGTGGAAACATATACTTTGTCATATTAGCACTAGGAATGAAATACACTTGGTTAGAAAAATCTCTCTCTGTGAAGATTTTGTTCTGCTTTTTCTTAGGCATTTTAGCACCTCCCTAAAGTTGCCTTTACACAAAACACCATGCTTACAGGAACGATTGCTAATATGCAAGCATACAAGAAAAAGGAAAACTCTCTCCATTCCTCTGCTTTTCTGTGATTTAGATGAGTAGGCAACAAAAAGAAACAGACAAGATTCTCAGAAGTTACAAGCTGTTAAAAAACAGATGGTGGCATTTACTTCTTGAGAGCAACAAGCTGTATTGTCCTCTAGAGGGTATTTCTTAGTTATTTCTCTGTGTATTTGGATTGATTCTTTAAAAAGTTCCAAATAATGCAATTTTTATCTACCTGTAGACAAAACTACACAAACTACTAAATCCTGTAGCTGGCAAGATTTTAATTCTGCTGAACTCCACTGCAGCACTGGGGAGGCACATGTACAGAAGAGAACCCGGCACAGGTGGAGATGCAGACTCCGACTGGGTTGTGGGTGTGCAGCCACCACCTTATCACTTGGACAAGGTGCTCTCGCCCTGTGAATCACTCATCACCAGTTGGGCTAATAGAAGTGCACATCTCCTGTAAACCCCCAGCCTAGTACCCCTTCCCATGAATACATCTGCTCCCACTTCTGCCCATCAGTCAGGAGGCATGGTCAGCAACCATGGCTTTTCTCTGCAATTGGAGTCACCAGAAAAACTACACCTGCAGCTTGTACAATGCACTCCCACCACATGGGCTAACCAACACAATAACAGCTATGCTCCCAGGGAGTAGAATGAGCTGAGAGTGTGGCTCACCTGTACAGTCCTTGACAGGCTGGTACTTCCCTCAAATTCAGGTCTAAATCACAGCTCTCCTTTGCTGCAGACTACAGCTTAGCAGCCTTGGCAGCCAGCTTGCCTCATCCTCCGGACTGCACTGGGGCTGGCCACACTGTACAGGGACAAACTCCTGTGGCCAGGCTGGTGCACTGGCTTGGGCAAACTGAACTCAAGCACAATTAACAAACTCGGGTTTCCAAAACAGCAGCACCGTCCGAATGCCGTGCCACCCCCACAGGCACAAGGCCAGCCTCAAGGGAGAGCTCATTAGCGTGGGCAAGGAGCCACAGGCTGCGGTTACACAAAGTCCTGCTGCAGAGATAACAGGAGCTATACATAGCCATACTAGGAACTGCAATCACGATCGTGATAGCTTGAACATGCCACCAGCTCCTTAACCAATCACTAGCAGCACACCACTATTTAAATCCAGCTTTCTAAAAACTAGGTGCCTATCAGGCAGTCCTTCCTGAGTTTCCTCCAACTTTCAAAATACCTGTTAAAAAACCCTCTTTTTGGTACCTAAGCATTTCAGTGGCCCACAAGATGCCTGCGGTACAATTTATGTGTCCTGTCAAGGCAGAGGTAAGTCATCCCATTTAAAACATCCACTTTGAGCAAAGACACCTCATGAAAAGTGATCGTAGCTTGAGCAGCACTCGACATTTGCTGTGCTATTTTGCAGCATTAGAATTAGCTCCCATGCACAGAGGGAACAAAGATCAGTGTACACAGCAGTCCAAATCCCAGCCTAATTACAATCATAAGATTTGCATAGCAAACAACAGTAATTTATCCCAGAGTAAAACTGTGCTGCTCCATTAGCTTTGCTCAGCTTTCATGTAGAGGAACGCTGCAAAAATACCTTGGGGACATTTTCTGCCTAAGATACACAGGATGTGCAGTATGCCAGTCTTAGTTTTTCTTACACAAAGCACGTGAAGTTTTCCTATCTTGTGGTTTCTTCTGCAGCAGTTCTTGCTGGAAAAGCCTATTCAACAATATAATTTGGTTGCTAAAAACATGCAAAATACTCAGCACTTAATACCAATTTATTTTCCCATTATTGTGGGCCACTGCCACAATATGTTTCCTCTGTACAAAATGTTTATGAAAGAAGCCTTATAGGTCCAAAGTTTGATGTGCAAAGTGCATATACAAGGAAGCAGAAGTTTTTAACTGATTAACAATTCATCCTATTTATACTACAGTAGAATAGAACTTCTTGTAATTACCAGAATTCAGAATTACCAGAGTTCAAATCCCACTAACTTCTGCTATTTTGTCACACTAATTTTTCTACTGACTGATCTTCACTTTCTAACTGTAATAAGTGAGCTACAATTTCTCAGCTCTGCATGGGAAAAAAAAGAGACTAAATAAATAAATTGGGAAACTGCACTCTAACCTGACTTTGCAATCTTAATTGCTCACCTGAGCAAAGACTGAAAATGAGCACTTTCGTGCACCACACAGTGTATTTGGGAAGCAGAGACTGTATTTCCATAAGCTAACTGCCAAAATAACACCCTCCCAAAAAAGAAGGGAAAAATCAACCAACCAACCAACCTGAAGAGATCTAAGTGTTTGAGAGGGAAACTCATTACATTTCAAGCAGCGAGCTTCCATGCCTTTGCACATGGAGACCCTGAAGCCTCAGTCTCTAGTTGCCTGCACCAGCACAGGTACTGTGGAACATGCTGCTGAGATATCAGCTTCCTTACCAAGCCCTTCCGCTGCTGACTGTTATCCATGGGCTTCCAAGTCAGTATCAGATCAGAGCCTGTGAGATGCTGATGGTGGGGGAGGAGGAGTGCTGTACCACACCAGGGTGAGCAGCACCCTGTGAGTAAATCTATGCCTCTTTTGGGGCCAGCTCTCCCAGGGGAGGAGAACAGTAGATGGTTTGCAAACATCCCAGCAATCATTCTTATCATTAAACATACTCATAGGAACATGACCTCACTCTACTAAAACATAAAACTAAAAAAAATTAGTTGCTATATTTGGAGACAGAAATAGAACAGCAGACTTGCTTTACTACCATCTTCTACACTCACTCAGACCGGCAGGTCAAGCTAATTTCCTGAAATTGTGACCCAGCACTGCAGGTGAAGCCTGGTCTTTAGGCATCCTGACCCAGGCACTGATCTGCAGTGACACTTTTGCTCACCTTGCTTCCATCCTCCCCATGTCCCTGCCTTTGTTTCTGAGAGGGAAAAAGATTTGGAGGGAGGGTACATGCTTGAGTCTCCAGTAGGAGATCATCCATCAAGGTACCCATTCCTGCCTCACAGTGTTCCTATGGAAGGATGCCTCTAGAAGGGAGGCTCAGCCTTATCTGTCTGTAATGAAATTTTCTAATACAAAGCATGTATGCATTTTCCTGGCAGACACAAGTTCCAGCATGAAAACTCTTCAGAACTCCAAAACTATTTGTTACACAAACATATAAAAAGTAACAACAACTACAATTCATTACTAGTTCCTAACAGGGAGTAACCATGATGACAGCCACGCACTGGGAACTCTGTTTTTCACCTGGTGACCATGAAGTACTACAATAGGCACAGCCAGAAGGAATTCAACCAGCTTCTCATTAAAAGTCATCCTCCCACCAATCCCAGTGAGGCTTTCTACTGTGCTTCTTCTGTCTAGCATATCTTAGGAGCAAAACCTTTTGAGAAGCCTCAAGGAGCACAGACAGGCTGTGAAATTTGTCAGTGTGCACGCAGCAGCTTCAGGGAGTTCCCACAAAGCCTGGGCTGCAGAAGGATACCTGAGCTCTGCTGTATCCTCCCCTCACTGTTTGAACACTTGAAAGGGCAGTGGCCTAACAGGACTTTCCTGCAAACTTACAGGAAAAAAAGAAAGAAAAAAAGAAGAAGAAAAAAACCCCAAACGAACAACAAACAGCAGGGAAAATATGTAGGTGTATTTATCAAGTTAACTTCACTCTGCAGTTTGAGCAACTGGTTTATCAACGCTCTTGGTAGGTTCATTCATCTAAAAATGACTTGAGATCAAAGCATTGATTGATTGCACACCAATTAAATGAATAATATTTTTCTGGTTATTCTTGGGACTAAAATGTATGTGTCACGTTACTGGTACGCCCCATGGGGTTTGGTTGCTATCAGAATCCATACACATAATGAGCACAGTTCAAGTGAAGTCACCTCCTATAGTTTACATGTAGTAGCTTCTAATCAATGTGAACAAAGAGATTTCTCTCATTGCTGAAAGCTGAATACATTTCAAACAACCAAATTGAAAAATGCAGTTGCATTTCCCAGTTGGGTTTTTTCCTTCTCTGCCTCTCCCTCAACTAGCTTGGCATGAAGTTATATAAAATTAGATCCAGAAACAGGGAAGGAGGTTAACAGAAAACTCACTGAAACATCTGCTATTTTTATGAGAAACAGCTTCAGTCAGCATAGCCTGGTCCTACAAAATGCCCAGCAAAAGCTTTCTGAGAGCTGAGCTTCCTGTTACACTCTGCCCATCTCCCCCAGCAGCCAGTAGCAGCTGGTCATAGTGCAAGGCTGTGGCTCCTGAGTTGCAACACCACCTTGCTTTAGGTCTTCACTGTCCACTGCACTGCTTCCACACTGCAGACAGCAAGACTAAAATTCTCCTGTCCACAGATATATTGCCAGCCACCAAGACAGTCATATTCAGACTGCTTATAAGAATCTTGTGGCTCCTGGGCCCCAGGATAGACCCTTCATCTACACCTGCCACAACACAAATTTTACCTCCCACAGCAAAAGCTTTAATTGGTCTCAAACACTTTCCTTTTGGGGAGATTTTTGGCAGGCCAGTTGATGAATTTTGATGGCAGATCATGTAGAGGACAATGTTAATGCTACTGTTGTAATCTAACACTGACACTAGAATCAAAGAAATAGATAGAACTCTTTGCCCTAGCAGACAAAAATCCCAAGCACTTAGGTGTTCCTAAATGTATGTATGCATAAATACACATGCATGCAGCCACGTGCACCATATCAAGTGCATTGATACGTCTGACAGTTTGATTCATGGCAGGTCAACACCATAGTTTCAATTATGATAAAGTGCAGCAAATCTAATGACTAACACTTAGTATGAATTAGTTGAAATATCTCCAACTCTTGCAACTTTCCCTTAAAAGGGAACCTTAGATTTAGTCTCTCTCTTTTTCTTTCTTTGAACTTGGTAGTTACTGGCCACCAAGTTCAAATGTCACGTGGAGGAGACTGGTGTGGGGTTTGGTGACAAAGGTCTTAGGAAGCCTGACCAAATCTGATTTTTGCTCTTCCACTTGTGACACACCTTTTAACACTGACTTGTGGGAACTTCCTCAGCAAAGATGCTAATAGCTGGGATATATCCCCAGCTGTTAACTGGTAGGAAGAATCAGGCAGGTAGACACATTTTGGGGAAGAAACTATGAGTTTACTGTAGAACACAACGAGGGAGCTTAGCATGACAGAGCAAACAGATGCAGCACTCATCCAGTGGCTGGAGAATTTGGGGTCTTTGGAGGGAGTTATAACTAGATGAAGCAAATTAGAGCTGCTGGGAATAAAAGCACAGTGTAAAGACGGTGCAACCCACTTCTGCAGGTGGAAGTCTGTACACTCAGCTCTACTGATGTGTGAGCTGCTATGTTGTGAAAAAAGGAAGTCTGAGTGGAGAAGTGAATACATGGATACTCAGGAGTGGTGGGGGTTGAGTCCCTGAAAGGCCAATCCTGAAAGAACACTCTGATCCATATTATATTCAGTGGACACTAAGTCTGAATAAAACTGGAAAATCAGATAACTTTTTCAATGAACCATCCAAACCTCCTCCTGGTATTCCAATTCACCAAAGAGAACAAAGTTAATTTCTCTTTTTTCCCCCACTTGACTAATGAAATCTAAAGCATGTATTTAAAATACTGAAATATAGAAGTCTTCTTTTAAAAGCCTTGGGGTTATAAATGAAGAGTCATTTACAGCTTAGCAGAACAGCTTTAGTTTTGACTATGCTTCACCTTCATAACAGAGGATACAGCCAATAACTTGTGTTATTACTTGCCTAATTTCCAGCACAAAAAGGATGCTTATTTCCCGCTTCCCTGGGAACAAAATGGGTAGGGGATTCTCACCCTAAGCCTTTATGATCCTGTTATTCTTTTTTAAGGCATGAAGTAATTTCTTCCAAAAAACAAACCAAGAAACACATAGGATTTGGAAAGCTCTGCTGCTGAACAGACACAAAAATGTATTATTGTGGGGGGGAAAAAAAATGCTCACGTGTGCAAGTGTTGTAGGCACATTTCCATTTACTTGTTCTCTTTTTCCTAAAATCAGACATACACTTCTCTTTTCTACTCTAGAGACTATGAATGGGAACCACAAGATAGTTATCTCATGTCTTGACTGATATGGTACTAAAGAAATTATGTCCACCTGTGCTTCTCTAACAGACTAAGAAAGGACAATAAAACTGGCAGCAACAGACCAGGCAGCAGTATACTACATTTCCTTTACAATTACTATTCTCAGGCATAAGCAGAGACTTGAGTTTATTTTTTGAAAAACAGATAATTAGAAAGTATGTGACTACAGAGCATTTTGGAAGATTAAATATGACACTTGCAAAAATTAGTGGTTTTAGAAAAAATCTGTGATTTTTCCCAAGATACTTTCTAAGGTTTTTTTTCACTCTGCAGATGAAGCACTCTAAACTCAGATTTTAATGCATCTCCATAAAGCCCTATTGATTATCCTGTTGAAAGCCATCTCAGTTTGAGATTAAATAAAATACAAACACTTATTTCTATGTTTCTGATTCATTGGTAGTTTCCTTAACATGTTTCCAAAAGCCACAAAAATTAAAACCCAAAACAAACAGTAGTCTCTCTTACTAGAATCTAAGCTAGGATTTAAGAAGCAACCTTGCAAAGCAAAATTGCAAAGAATTTGTTCTTGTTTTCATACTTTGCTATGAACAAGATCAACAGATATCAAAGGCAGCACCTTGGGAGAAATACACCATTCCTCAGATAAGTATTTGTATAACCCTGGTCATTTAGTGTGCATGTTTACTTAGAGCTCTGTATATCCTGCTTTGTCTTTGATATATACTATTCTACTGGTTGGAAATAAATTCATTGTATTCTCCTTTCACTTCAACATTGCCAATAGGTCACAATGATATACATGTTTGTAAAGATCCCTGATGTCAGGAGAGGCAAAAGGACAACGGTCTTGCCAAAACATCCCCACAAACTTCCCTACACACATCTGGCTAAACAGACTTTCCAGTCCAGTAAGTTAAACATAACACACTCTGCTTATTGCCCAAGTAACAGAGAACAAATGCCACCTTCTGTGCCACACATAAATCATCTGCTTTCTTCGCCATTATAATAACTTAAAAAAGCTTTGATCAATTGAGCTTTCCTCAAGTGTAATTCTTTTTATCTTTGCACCATTACAGCTACCCAGCAACCTTCACTGGTCAACATTTTCATAACATATCTTGATTACAGCATTAAAATGACCTACAAGTGTATCTCCAACTTAAATGTTAACTTTAAATTAGCTTTAGATTTAAATTTCAGTTGCTTCCAATGCCTATCATGTATAAATACACTTAAGTGAGGTCATAAAACATTCTTGACACATTTGGATAACAGTAATGACAGGAGAGCCCGCAAACATCAATATCAGCCTGCTTGAGCTCAGTGTTTTTGCATCATGCATTTGGGTGTTGGTTTTTTTTCTGCTTTTCCATCTGAAAAGCTGAGAAACTTGAAGGCAGAAGCCACAAGCAAAAATGATGATGCTCTACAGTTAAGCCATATATTTTCATTTTCCAGATCACAAAGTATTCTGAAGGAAGTATGTTTGCATATGGAGCTCCAACGCTTCTAAAAAACCTAGATAAATTATCTGCTGCAGAGAAGAGCAAAATGAGACAGAACTAGAAAAATTCTTAGCTCAAAGCCACTCAAAGAAAAAATGCCAGACCAAGGAACACAAACTACCCTGCTAAAACATGAAACTTCCCAAGCATTTCCCCCAAAATCAGAGGACTACTCAGGAGTTTTCTGTCAACTGCACATATGCACAGACACTGTTAATAAGGTTTGCATCACAAATCCAGCAATTCCTGCTGCCATGTAAGAAAAAGGCAGGATGACAGCAATTATTCTGTTTGGATCTTGCCCTTACACTTAAACTAACGAAGAAATTACATTACTTACCTTTTTTTAACCCTGCAGTTGTTAAGTGGGCTACACCTGAAACTTGCAGCTGTGAGCTCAGAAATCTTTTTCTTCAGACCCTACAGAAACTAATATGGAAGCTCTGGTGATTTGTTCTCCTATTTTCAGTAGAAAATTTACATATGAATTGCACACCGAATTCCTCTGGTCTGATAAACTGTTCTGGACTCAAGCAAAATACTGCTTCTTCATTATCATCCTCCTCTAGCTATTTTTTGCTATCTTGATAAAGAAACTGCACTCTAAAATCAGGAAGCATAGTGGCAAGTCCCTATCATGCCTTGAGTATACACAGAGAAGCAGAGGTTTGGAAATACATCCTTGCATTTCAACGGGCTTAGATTCTCAGCTTCTCTGCCAGACAGGCTTATTTGTCACTGCGTGGTGTGTTAAGTATTAACACAACAATTTGTACTGGGCAAGAAATCATCTGACGCAATTCTGTTGATTTTCAAAGACATAAAGCATTGCATATAGTAGTCTGCATAAATGACTGATGTTCAGGACCTGACTGCAAGACCCAAATACCAAATTATTTCCCACTACTTTTTGTATTCATTAATCACCATTACATAAAGAACAAATGAACATACAGAGGCGAGAAACAGTATGAGAGTCACTTAGGTGTTTCCCATGACAGAATACAATTCAAACATTGTTTCTGTACTTAGGAACACAAGTGCAAACATTTCATAATCATACTATGTAACGGAAATCAAAGCAATCCTTACCTGATTTAAAATGGCTCTTTTAGTAAAAGTTCAGGCTATGCTGGCATAAGGTGACAGGAACTGTGCCATCCTCCTTGGACACATTTTTCCAAATGTCCCTGCGTTCAACTAAGTCTAACTCTGCTCTGTTTTGTTTCCCCAGGAGGACCCATTCAGCACCATGTGCTCCTTTTCAGCTGTCAATAAACAGAAGCTGTGAATTCCTAGGCGTTTCACAAAGCTAGTTAGGCATAGCCATTCATTTCTTCAGGAAAACAGGGCATTGATTTCAGCAAATTCCCAGGGAGCAGCTACAACAAAGAGATCAAAGACCCACCTCCTTGCCTGCCCGGCTTTGGCCAGCCGGGCTGAGAGGAGTAGCGACAGGTTTCCCGAAGAGCAGGCCTGAGCTCCACCGACCACCGTGCACTCCATTCATGGCCATCGCCTTCCTACATTCCCGGAACAGCCCCTGGCGCTAACCGTGACAAACCCTTACATTCAGGCAGCATAATATACTGCACGCTAGTTCATCCAAGGATAAAAAGAAAAACAAGCTCCAAGGGAAGTCTGCTGCTTCCCTGACCAGCCGAGCCCCAGTAGCTGCCAGACATTTTACAAACTTCTGTCTTTTTCCCCCCGTAGCTTCTCCACCTAAAACAGAGAAACACTTGCTAGCTCAAATTCATCCTGTGCAAGCTTCACTGGGATGTTGGCTGCTTTGCTTTATCTCCACAGGCTGGAAGATTCAGCTGCTAGCATTTGAAGTCTAGCTGCAGTGCTGTGTAGCCATGACACTTCTTTGTGTAATTTGCCCCAGACTGCAGCATTTTCTTCCTAGGAATCTAAAAGGTTTTGTTCCTTTTTGGCCTGATTTTTTTAATTACTTTTTTTCCTGTTTAATTATACATATAGTCTTCATTAATATGACCTGGAACAAGATTTTTAATTTGACTTTATATTGAACCAAGCATTAATGAAAGACAATGCTGTGGTCAGGCTTGGGGACTGGGTACTAGGCTACATGTCTACAACTAAAGAGTAAGAGCCAGAGATTGCTCCCTGGTGCTGAGACCACCTGGCATCAACTCCATGTGTCTCAACACTCCTCAACTCCTTCCCTTTCCCCCTACCAAGAGTTTGGTTATAGACAAATTCCTCACCTAGAAGAGAATCTTGTAGATGTTCTCTCCAAAGCACACCCTGAGGTTATTTGTGAATACAAGTTATCAGATATAAAGGTGTAAAGTCATTTAACATCTGTACAGATTTGCCATGATATTGTTTAGCATTCTTTTGTACACTGACATTTTTGCAAGGCATTGCCTGACTGTCACAAACCCCACATGTATGTGTATTCCCACCATCTGGAACCTGGAAAGTCCCCTCAGCACTGCTACTGACTTGAAGCTACTCATACATCTCCAAGTGAGAAGACAAATATCTATCCCTCTAGCATGACTGAGTATCACAGGACCTGCCACAGCACAACTGGTACAATACTAAGACGGGGGACAGGAGGTAGGGATGACTGATTGCTGCACAGACAATATCTCAGGACACAGAACTGCAGAACTATCGAAGTTGCAAGAGACCCATGGAGATCAATTACCACAGCCTCTTACTGAAAGTAGGCCCTTAGACTAATGCTACCCAGGGCCTTGTCATGTATCAAATATTTCCAGTGTGGGAAATTCTACCACCTTCCTGTGCAGCCTATACAAATATTTAATCAATCCCACAGTGAAAATGTCCCTTACATGCAGCAGCATCTCCCCTGAAGTGACTTGTGGCTTTCACCTCTTGTCCTATCATGGTGTGTACTTGAGGAAAGAACATTTCTTCCTCTTTCTCATCATTTTTGTACTGCAAGACCACAACTAGACATCCTTCAGCCTTCTCTTCTCCACCTGCAGATACCCCCCAGCTCCTTCAGCTTTTACTCATCTGACAAGTTCTCTAACCCACTGATCATTAAGAAAAGCATGAGAGAGGCGCTGACACCGAGCTGAAGAGAGAAAAGTGGAATTTCCAGAGCATAAATTAGCTGAAATAGTCAAACAAGCTTAAACATCTGAGTAAAGTTGAGGGATCTTAAGTGATTTTGACAAGGACCACTGTGCAGTCACCCCATTCTCTCTCCTTCCTCTCCTTACAACAGTTTTGCCTGTTGTATACAATACAGTCAGGCATACTGCATTCTTCATTTTAGAGTCCTCTCTGTATCTAAATGGCACTTAACGCATGCCCCAAAACTGCCACTTAGCAAATGAAGCTTAAAACCCCCACACTTTCACAAACAACTCAGTCTTGAAGTACAAGATATCACCTCCACAGATAGGTGCTATCTGCCAGTAAGCCACTGACACTTTTATATTTATTAACTGATTACAGTTATTGATTTAGGAAAAAAAGGGGGGGGTGAGGGGTGAGGGAGGGCTTGCCTTCCTCTGAAGCAGTATTGGAGACTGGGTTTCTGAAATCCATCTCTCCTATAATGCACAGTGTACAGCTGAGCAGCCCTCACTGGCAATGATAACAAATGGAAACTGAGGCACTTGAGTGACTCCAAGAGAAGATCAGATCAATAATCACAGAAAATGCACTTAATGCAGCAGACCGCTGATGCTGGATCAAGAGAGCACAACTAGAGGCGAGAACTGAGCAGTAGTTGTTTATGGTGGTTACAATAGCCAAGTATAATGATACACCATTTGCATTTCATGTGCTGTTGAAACAGGAGGAGGGTAGCAGTGAGGAGGCATGTGACTTGGATAATGAAACCCTGGAAACACAAGAGTTAAATTCACAAAGTGATTAAAAAACCCAAGCACACCACTCAGTAGTAATCTGGGATGTTGTTTGTGCCAAAGATAGAAAAAACATTTTAGATAGTTTGTTCTTACACATGGGCCAGATTTTTACAATTCTACTCCTATTAAGTCATGCTTCACTCCAAGAATAATCCTGCTGATTATAATGGTAATATTGCTCCACAGATGTCTCAGAAGAAACACAAATGTAAAAGCAGACTTGTATACTGAAGATAAAAGCCATCAATCATGAGCACATCTGGGAATCTGATAAAAACATATGGTACAAAAAAAATCACTGTGGGATGGCAGAAATGTACTTACATAGCAGGTCTGTAGACATGTTTACAGATCAGGCAAAGAAAACCTACATAAAATAAATGAAAAAAAGAATGATCAGTTTTCTGAACTAGCACTATTCATATTTAAACCTCATGCTAGTTATCATATGCATGATTTTTTTAGTTCTTTAGGAAATTGGGAGAATGTATCTAGGGAAATCTAACAAGCACCAATTTCAATCTGTAGAGGAAATGAGTAAATCCATCTATATTTTTCTCCTTAATAAATGACTCAACTTCATTTCATAAACAATGTGAAATGACTATACTAATGCAATGTGTTTTAATTAAGAGCGGCTCACTGTATCCCACATCTCCATTAACAAAACAGGATTTTACCCCATTGCATGCCATTCTGTATTCAAATCTACTATTTCTGGTATTTCCCCTTAGGAGCCCTCACCCTTGCCAAGTCAAAGAACATATTAGCTAATACAGGATAAGATATTTTACTTGCTCTCTTGAAAGACTTTTTGAGACTTCTAGATTTCTTCTGAACTCTCTTCCTCCTGTTTCCTTCCCAATCAACTGCTGTTTTTTTTGACTGCAATTTTACTGTGAGGACATAGTAGCAGAGTCTGAGCTTTCTGCAGACATCTGAGCAGTATCCACCCAGTGGGACCCTAGTGTACAGATAAGGCTCCTTGGAACAACAGAAATAACAAGGTATGTAATAATAAGGGGAGATACCAATAACAAGACAAATCACATCAGCTCGTGCCATTTTGTGGTGTCCTGTACAAATCTTGGAAATTTTAGGAAGTGTTTGAAGGTGTATGTACATGATTTAGGGGGAAAATTTGATTCTGATGAAGTCAACAATACTTTGTGGCTGACTGAAATGGGACAAAGAAAACATCTTCATTCTTAGAAACACAATGATCATCAGTAAGTTACTTTCCAAATTGACTGGAGCTGGTTGGGAAAACTGAAGGAAGTGAGAGGACCATGGAACAAGGCAATAGAGATTACAATAAAAATGGAAAGCAGAGAATAATGAGAGCTGAGGAGGGAACAGACTCATGAAGAATGGAGAAGTCATAAGATAAGGTTAAAGAAGATAACAAAGAGGTAAAGAGTAGTCTGCTGATAAGAATTTGCCAAGGATGAAGCTGTATCATAGTACCATAGTATCAGTCAGGGTTGGAAGGGACCACAAAGATCATCTAGTTCCAACCCCCCTGCCATGGGCAGGGACACCCCACACTAGATCAGGCAGGCCAGAGCCTCATCCAGCCTGGTCTTAAAACACCTCCAGGGACGGGGCCTCAACCACCTCCCTGGACATTCCAGGGCTTCACCACTCTCATGGTAAAGAACTTCCTCCTCACATCCAGCCTGAATCTCCCCACCTCCAGCTTCATTCCACTCCCCCTAGTCCTATCACTACCTGAGATCCTGAGAAGTCTCTCCCCAGCCTTCTGGTAGGCCCCCTTCAGATACTGGAAGGCTAGGTTGTGACTCTGCCAGGTTGTCCATAAATGGCATGAGGAAGTGAGATCTGCTGAAATCTAGGAGCATGCTCTAGTGCCATTTTCAGGTTTGAGGAGACTAAGGTAATGCTTCTAATGATCCATTGCAAGCACCTAAGTTGCCACCTTAGCTGGAGGACCTGCACACAAAAGGAGCCATGTTGAGCACTCCCTGCAGCATTCAGTCAACAATGATGTACCTACAGATCATCATCACTGGGCAACATAGCAAGAAGGATAAACACATTAGCACATTAACAACTGATAAACTTACATGTCTTCATTTAAGTGCTCACAGATGCAAGAGCAAGACACACAAAGTTAGTGAACCAGACTCGCTATCTTACCATGCATCTCATTACAACATAATTGTCAATCCTAGCATAAAAGACAGTGTGTAAAGAAAATACATGTCATAGATGATCTGCACTCTGGAATATGGAAGAGCTCTGCTGTCCAAATAGAAAAAGCTGCTTGGTCTTTCCTTCCCACATGCTTAAAACTGTCTTTCAAACCTATGCTGCCTTCACCAACATAACACAAGTACTAGCTTTGCATTTTAAAGTGTGACTTGCAGTGATGGGTGGTGAGGAGCAGTTGGCAGCTATACTGTATTGCAGGAAATTAGTATTTCAATACAAAACCAAAAAAATCCCTCCAACTCTAGGCTGCACATGTTCATTAACATCAGTTGCATAAAACTGACAGGAAGCAGCTCTTTAGAGACCTTCATCAGGAAAGACATTACAAGAAAAGACACTTCAGTTGTCCATGCACAAGAACCCTGTGCCTTTTGAGGTGCCCTAGGACATATGAAGCATCCACACAAGACTCCAAATTGTAGTATTGGTTATACAGCAAAAAGAGTTGCTCCTGGACCAAGAGCTAGAAGCCAGGCAGGGCTGCCTGGGGCATCTTGGACAGCACTAGACACTTGTGTTCCAGCACATTAATCAAGTCCTACAATATTGCAGCTTGCCTGTTTTTACAAGTGACCAGGCAGGCTGCTGGTACATCACTTCTGCCTGAGACCAAGCAGGATGCAGATGAGGCACAGAACACAAGTGCTGGCACATCAACCTCTCTTCTGTAACCTCTGCCCTCTGCTGAAACAGCTGCCCCCAGTGAATATACAGCTTATAAACTGGCTTTTGTCACTGACTGGGACTGTGGGTAGAGATGGGAGAGAGATGCAGCACAGGGGCTCACATGTTAAAATGACATCAGTGAGTCCTCCTTCCAGGTGAAATAGTCATGTTGAGAACAGGTTTTCTGAGCAGCAGGTGTCCTAGCCTAATTTCCATCAGTCAGAAAACACTTTCTTTCTGAAAAAAACCCCACTGTGCACTTTGACTCCATTTGGGCTGAGAGCAAGGCACTTGCCCGTGCTGTTAATTTCTAAGTGTTTAAGCCCTGCAGAGGAAGGAATGGGTTTTAATGGCATCCATATGTGACTGTAAACATGCCAGCCTTTGTCACCACCAGACACAGCAGGCTATGTATTGTCACTGTCAAAGCAGTGCCATCAACTAATAAAGACTTCATCCCCCTACTGAACTGACAGGCAAAATTATTTAATTGTGCTGCCATTCAATCTGCAGGGCAATTACAAGTATCACAGTACCACAGTATATTAGAGGTTGGAAGGGACTTCAAGAGATCATCAGGTCCAACCCCCCTGCCAAAGCAGGATCACTTAGGATAGTCTGCACAGGAATGCATCCAGGTTGGTTTTGAAAGTCTCCAGAGAAGGGGACTCCACAACCTCCCTGGGCAGCCTGTTCCAGTGCTCTGTCACCCTCACTGTAAAGAAGTTTCTCCTCATAATGAGGTGAAATCTTCTGTGTTCAAGTTTGAACCCACTGTTCCTTGTTTTATTACTGTGCACCACTGAAAAGAGCTTGGCCCCCTCCACTTGACACCCACTCCTCAGATATTTATAAGCATTGATGAGATCCCCTCTCAGTCTTCTCTTCTGAAGACTAAATAGTCCCAGGGATCTCAGTCTCTCTTCATAGGGGAGATGCTCAAGTTCCCTAATCATCCTCGTGGCTGCCTGTTGGATTCTCTCCAGAAGTTCTCTCTTTCTTGAACTGGGGAGCCCAAAACTGGACACAGTATTTCAACTGTGGTCTCACCAGGGCAGAGTAGACAGGTAAAAGAATTTCCCTAGACCTGCTGGACACACCCTTCTTGATGCATCCCAGGATACCTTTGGCTCTCTTGGCCACAAGGGCACATTGCTGTTCCATGGAGAACTTTCTGTCCACCAGCACTGCAAGGTCTTTCTCTGTGTAGCTGCTTTCCAGCAGGGCAGCCCCTAACCTGTATTGGTGCCTGTTGTTACTCCTCCCCAGATGCAGAACCTTGCACTTCATGAGGTTTGCCTGCACCCAGCTCTCCAGCCTGTCCAGATCTCATTGGGTGGCTGCATAGCCTGATGTGGTGTAGCCAACACCCCCAGTTTTGTATCATTGGCAAACTCGCTGAGGGTACTCTCAATCCTCTCATCCAGGCTGTTGATAATGACATTGAACAAAACTGGACCCAGTACCCATCTCTGGGGTACACCACTGGCTCTGTGCCATTGATGACAACCCTCTGAATTCTGTTGTCAAGCCAATCTTCAATCCACCTCACTGACCAGCTGTCTATGCCACATTTCCTGAGCTTTTCTATGAGGATGTTAAGTCAAACACCACAAGTCCTCCCCTTCTCTGTGGTTTGTGTCAGTAGTACACCTTCATCCTCCCACATCTGGCCCACAGCAGTCTCCTGTCATGAGAAGTCCAGTCACAGCCCAACCTATCCATGTACCCCACATGCCATCCAACCATGTTCCAGTGACAATGTGGTCAATGAACACCAGTCACACCATGCTGAGGTGACACTGTTTGTTTGAATTGTTCTATGATGTAATTTTGGTGGTAGAGGAGGGGGCACAGAGAAGAAGGAACACATACACATATGTCTTGACATAGGTGGTGGCAGGTCAGAATGACATCAGAGGGACTCATATCAAGAGCAGCACAGTCCACAGCAACAGAAACACTGATGAGAACCTCTCCACTGCAATCAAAAGGCTAATCTGTTTCTGTGGTGGGGGCAGCTATCAGAAGCATGATCTTCTGTTCACTCAGAAGAAGCTACAAAAACCACAGCAGAAAAGTGCTATTGCACAGGCTGGCTCCTCTTTTCCATCCCTTTTGCCCATACTGACAGGGCTGCCATGTCCTGTGATCTGAAGCCATGAAGGAATTGGTTTGTGGCACTGCCATCTACCTACCCTCAAGGTATTAAAGGTGCTTACCAATACAGACAGATCACATTGTACAGATCTATACTCCTAACAGTCCTCCTAGGACATGGTCAAAGGCACAAGACTGCTGCAGAAGAGTTGACCCAGAGAATGAGGGCATTATGAAGAGGATAACCATAAATCACTGAAGTGTTTTTCTCCATGGGCCATCAAATCCTGAGAAACCTTCACATTTTTCTCCCTGTACTGTTCTCTGATGAAGCAGCACTAGCAGCAGCAACCCCACTGTGGCAAAGTCTAGGCCTTGGGGAGAGCACAGAGTCTACAGAACAAGAGGAAACACCTCCATGAGGACATCCCAGTCACTGCAACCTACTTGCAGAACAACAGAGCAGCAGGTGCAGTAACACAAGGAACTGCTCCTCTGCTAGCAGTAAGTCAGAACATTATCTTTGACAGAGTGAGGATGAGCACAGCAAGGTGTATTTGCAGAGGCAAGAGAGTGTAAGTACAGCTATGAGCTCCTTCATAGGCTACACCAACTCTTCCCTGCAGTTACCTTCAACACGACTCTGAACTGCCTGTCCTAGCTGCAGAAAACTACTACCATAAATCCCTCTCCTGCTTCAAGGTCAGCTCTCTGGTACACGGGGACATCTCTTGTGCAGCGTACTGCCCCCTAACCAAGGGAGCTCCAAGACATGCAGAGTCATAGTAGCCACTTACTCTGTGCCAACTAGGCACAGTGCCTGGTGGTTTCTGGCCACATCCATCACCTGTCAATCTAAACTTAGGTGGCTGGCCAGTTGCCATGCTGGCCTCAGTTTTAACAGTCTCTTTGGCCAATTTTCTGTATTTTTATTCCTTGTAAGCCACATGACCTTTATACAAAATGTTGCAGGTATATTGGCCACATTTGCTGTACTGCTCATAGAGCCACAGTAATGTTTTTTTGTGGTTGCTCTTCAGCACTGTCCTTTATCATCAATGAATAAACAGATGAGGAAGAAGAGAAAAGTGGGAGATGTCTTCCATACATGAAAATTTCAGCCACAATAATTTGAGGCAAAGCCTTAAGAGGTTCCTACAGGCTTTGGGGTATCAGGAAATTAGCTCATGCATTTAGGCTGAATAGGACTTGATGGGTTAAGTATAACAGATGGCTAACAGTCTACAGGTAGCAAAGCAGTGATTTCAGGCACATTTGATAATGGAAAGTTCAATGCTTGTGGTGGTGAAAAGTGGTTATACACTGGCCAGAGGAAGAGAGGATGGGTTCTGCACTGCCTATTGAGAAGGACATGTTGCAGAGTATGTTTGGTAGGAGCCAGAACTTCAGGGTTTGTTTTTTGTAGTTGTTCCACCACTGCCACAGATTTACAGACTATGCATTTTGTGGATTAGAAGCGGTAGTGGGATTGCCCTGGGACGTTCAGTGTCCACAGTGGGAAAGGCAATGTCTGTTACCCTTCTGTTCTGATGCACAGCACATGAGAGCAATGAAATCACATACCCAGTTTCCAGGTATCTATGAGAAGGACCTTCATGAGGACCATGGTCATGAGGATCTTCTGCTGCAGCAGGAGAAAGGCTACCATAAGGAAATGCAAAGCAAGGGAAGCCAGCCTACCTGTGTCCTCTTGGGCTGTTGATGATGTACGTGATCCATGAAGGCTGCCCACAATGGCCTTAACAAGGACCTTGCTTACCAGTGGTATGCACTGAGAAGCAGCAAAAAGAGCAGCAAAGGCTCCACTTTCTAATCCTCCTGTGCAAGGAAAACACTTTGATGACACCTGGCTAAAGCTTCTGAATGTAACATCCTGTATCCACTGCAGGTCACTGCAGATTTCCAGGATGATACAATTTTACCAGCCAGTACTTGCTTTACTGGCCCTGAAGCTCTTCTTCACTAGAGACAACAAACTCCATGGTAAGGGATGCCAGGGGACTGCTCTGTGAGGGACCTTTGCAAAGGCTGCAACTAGTTGTCCAACAACAGCTGTTCTGCATGTGACATGAGAGCATTCTCACATGGGTTGGTGTGACAAAGCTCTTCCACTGACCTGACTTTCTTCCAGAAGTGGTACATCTATCTTCCCTGGCATCATGCCCCAGGCAGTCAGAGGAAAAGGAGGCACTGATGTGGGAAGAGATATAAGTAGCACCAACAGGAAAAGCTTTCATACTGCCATGCTGACACTGTGGGCGATATACTTGCACTTGCATCATGATGCCATCTGTAGATGACAAAGGAACATACTGTCTGCAAAACAAACCTATACCATGCAGAGACAAAGACCTGGATCGTAGCTTTAGAATTAGGAGCAGAAACACAGCTGTTCTGAACCAGTTAGCCCCGCCTGTCCCAAGCCTCAAGAGGTTACTACAGACTTCCTTTTATTAGTTTCTGCACAAAGACAGTGTGAAAATTAATGACAATGGTCAGCACAAGCTGCTTCTTTCTACTGACTTGGCATTATATGGCTCAAAAATGCTGCACACCAAAGAGATGCATTAGCTAACCAAGCACTGGAAGACTCGTCTGATGCTGTGAAGTCATCTGTCCACCTAACTTGTGCAGCTGAAAAGCGGACGTTGCTATACTTCAGAAACTCAGAAGAAAGTCCAGGACAACCTGTTTACAGATTCACAGCAGCCCCCTGTAGATGACATTGTTATCTATGTACTTTTATCATATTTTAATCAAGTAAAGGTAAAATGCCAAGTAAAAGCATGTTTTTTAAGACATCTATGGTAAGTAATACAGTTGCAGATGTTTTTAAAATACACAGGCAAAGATGTGACAGGAAAACCACACTTAGCCTACTTACAGTGAGATTAAATCAGGAAGAACTCTCTTCCCCCATTACAGAAACCAGTTGCTGGAGGTTTAACTTTCAGCATACCTTGTGCCTTAAATTGCATCCATCAGAAGAAAACATACCTTCAGGAGGGAACACATCTCTCACACAGCATTAGCATGCCACTAGTGTTCCTACTTGTTCTCTTTTGGCTACTGCTAGTGCCCGTGCTGGGCTAATTGCATTTCTGCTGACATAGTTTCCCTTCTCCCAAATTAATGAAAAGGAAGGAAAAATAATGATACAGAAATGATTTAAATATTAACAAAGTACAAACAGGGGGAAATTAATACACAGAGCCAAAACCCTCATTCAAAGAAAACTGAAGATTTCCTCAAACTTGTTAGTCCCACACATGCATCCACAACCAGGATTTGCTACATGCTAAGTACAACTCTACCAGGTATAAAGGCCCTCACTGGAGAAAAAAAAAAAAAAGAGATTATAAATTTCTTTATGATTTATCATATAAAACAGCATACACTTGTACTTAAAAACAAACAAACAAACAAAACCCAAAACAAACACATGTTTTTTCAAATCATGGAATTATTCTATGATTATAAAAGAGAGCAACTCTTCCGCCATAATAATGTTTTTCTTCATGTACAGGGCTCTGCACCTTTCCCTTGATTAAGCAAATAACACATAAAGACTTGTGCCCCTGTTTCAGAAAGCTGGCTCACTGACAGTGCAGAACTTCTTCAAATATGTCTTATTTGTGAATATGAAAAAGGAGGAAATCACAAAGTTGTATATGAAACATCTCTGTCTTTTACCTAGGACTATGCCGATGTACAAGTACAGTGCACAAAGTCATAGGGCAGGCTGTGGGTAGATAAAAGTAATGCAATCAAGGACATGCTTTCTCTACTATGTTTACTAAGAATATATTGTACACCTTCATGGTATTACTTTAAATTGTTTATGGAATGGAATGGAATGGAATGGAATGGAATGGAATGGAATGGAATGGAATGGAATGGAATGGAATGGAATGGAATGGAATGGAACAGAGCAGGTTGGAAGAGACCTTCAAGATCATCGTGTCCAACCTATCAACTAATCCAACCCACCTAATCAACTAAACCATGGCACCAAGCACCCTATCAAGCCTCCTCCTAAACACCTCCAATGATGGTGACTCCACCACCTCCCCAGGCAGCCCATTCCAATGGGCAATCACTCTCTCTGTGAAGAATTTCTTCTTAACCTCCTAAACCTTCCCTGGTGCAGCCTGAGACTGTGTCCTCTTGTTCTGGTGCTGGTTGCCTGGGAGAAGCCCTCATAGGACTTGTGTTCCAAACCCCTCACCAGCTTTGTTGCCAACTTTGTTTCCTTGTTGTATACACACAAAGAAATATTATATAACTATATAAGCTAGTCCTACAACTGAGAGAAACTATATTTGCATCCCTACAGTCTAAATGTCTTGGTATGCAAGCTACCAAGACCACTATCAGTTTCCAGTGACTTCAAGAGGTGAGCCAATAAGACATCCTATTGCCTCTGATATATTTTTTTAATCAATTTGCTATTACTTTGACATAGCTATATTGTTAAATAAATATCCCACCTTAGCAATCCCTGCATAAACTGATCAATATTCTAAATGGTTTACAATCACCTCAAAATGTAGCATCATGAGGAGATGCTGAGGGAGCTGGGGTTGATTAGCCTGGAGAAGAGGCTCAGAGGAGACCTTACTGCTCTCTACAACTACCTTAAGGGAGGCTGTAGGCAGGTGGGGGTTGGTCTCTTCTCCCAGGCAACCAGCACCAGAACAAGAGGGCACAGTCTCAAGCTGCACCAGGGGAGGTTTAGGCTGGATGTTAGGAAGAAGTTCTTCACAGAAAGAGTGATTGGCCATTGGAATAGCTGCCCAGGGATGTGGTGGAGTCACCATCACTGGAGGTGTATAGGAAGAGACTTGATGGGGTGCTTGGTGCCATGGTTTAGTTGATTAGATAGTGTTGGATGATAGCTTGGACTAGATGATCTCAAAGGTCTTTTCCAACCTGGTTAATTCTAATTCTAATTCTAAATCTAATTCTAATTCTAATCATCAAATATGGTTTGTATATGCACCTAAACTATCCGAAAGAAAAAAAGCCAACTAACAAAAAAAAAAAAAATCATTAAATGTCAATCCATTTTATATCCTGTGCCCTGACACCAAAAACACAAAGACCAACAAATCCCACTACTCATTTCTAAGCAAGGTTTTTCCTGTTCTGGAATATGGTACTGCCTCTCTTCATAATTTTCCTAGCCTTGTATCACTTGATGTTGGTCTATTTTGGTCAGCAGAAGACCTATGGCAGACAGGGCATCCAGTACAAGCCTCTGCCCATCTTCAGTGTCCTGATTACAGAAGAAATGTTATCAAATAGGGCTTTTTTAAAAGATGGCAACAAAAGGGAATTCCCTAGGGAATGATGTCACATGGGATCTCACCAGCCTGCCTTACTGAGGGCTGTTCTTGTTGTTTGGCTTTGCAAAGCACTCAGCATTTTGATAGCAATCCAGCAAAGCATTTCTACATTTCCCATGTCTTTCCATGGCTGACTTGCAGGGAACTGTTTGTTCATGTGAACACAAACCTGCACTTCATATTTGCGGGTTTTGTTATGAGAACTGGTTCAAATAAACAAAACAAAACAACAATAACAACAACAAAAAGTCTTAAAAGTGCAAATTTTAAAAAGCCCCGAGACCTGGGAACATTCCTAAAATACTCTGCATTCCACAGCAGAGGGCAAGCCATTTCCATTTCAATGAGCCTGTGGACAGGACTCTGGTTTACTGCCTGAAACTCAGGACTGAACCCCAGCACAAAACAAACACCAAATCCACTTGTAGGGGGTCACGTGAAAAAGCACTTTTTCCTGTTCTCCCACAATACCTTGGCTAAATTCTTTCCGTTGCTCATTTCCACTCATTTCAGGAGGGGCACTGTCATTCCTCTCTGCTGGACAGGCTGGTGGCAGGGAAACTTCATTTCCCTTCACTGCATACTCAGGCATTGACTTCCCCAGAGAGTCAACAAGTCTGCTGTGGCTTCAAAAACCTCTGGCTTTAACTCTCTTTCCTTTCATAAGCTTACTACAAATGAAACACATTAGCAGCCACCAGCTTTCCAAAGGCAGTGAGAAAATCCTCAGTGGTGACAGTCAGATTGATTAGTTCCTGCTCAGAGCAACAGCCACTCCTCTGACCAGGAGGGAGGCACTTCAGCAGTGTCAATAAACTTCAGCATAATCATAAATACAGATTTGGTAGCCAACATCTTACATCTCATCTTGCTTAAATTATGATAATCTAGAACCTTCCAGCCTCAGATCCTCACAAACCTTGCACATAGCTGCAGCATCATCGAGACACATCCTACAACACTACTGCAATAATGTAATGCAGTGTGTAATGTTGCTGCTACATTATGTAAATATTAATAATCAAATTTTGGAGTCAAATTCCACTTTCATAGCCTTGCTCTCACTCTTTAACAGCTTTAAATTTCAATGCTGAAATGACCACTTAATACAGACATCTGCAAAACTGAAAAAGCATTTCAGGTCAAGAATATTGGTATGTTTACAGGTATTTTAGATCACAGATGGAGCATATGATCTTCAAGGTGATTTCCCCAGGTTTAGCAGCTTTGTCTCTTTAGCTGCCTCATAAACGCTGGATGGCTCTGTACATAAATTATGTATCAAAGCACAATTAATGCTCTTTCATAATGTACCCCACTGTTTGCTAACAGTGTCTCAGTACAAATGTTTTCTTTCTTCTGTCCACTCCTTATGGCCTCAGATATAAAGAACTGATTAAGCTATCTGAAGGACACAATGGTAACACTAATACATCCCCAAAAGTTAAACTAAAGCATAAGTGAATAGTTTTCACTAAGAACTTAGGTTAGAGAGGCAACTGTAGTTGATTTAATTAAACATCACAAGCCTTGTACTGAGTAACAGCTGCCTGTCACACCTCTCAATCTGTGTGCTGCAACCTGCATACTCAGATTTTCTGCCAAGAGCAGCTGGATTTGCTAATAGCAAACTCTACAGCAAAACCAGCCACATCTTTTCACTCCTGTTGGCACATGTGGACTGGCTGGAGTGGGATACTGCACAAAAAAATGCAATCATAGGGCAAAGATGCAAGGGGTAACTATTAAAACTAATTTGCTGAAACAGAGCTGTTATGTTAAAGGATCAGGGACTAACTCTGCTGCAATTACACTCTAACTCAAGGAGTGATTTCTTATCTTTTCTTAAAGGGCATGTAGTTTTAAGGGTTACATTTTCATAATAGTGTTTAAAAAGTCTATAGTGCCCAACTTTAAAAATACTCAAATCCTCCAAATACTGCATGTATGCTTGATTAATGAAAGCTGCACATTTCCAAGCACTACATTATCTGTTTTCTTAATTTTTCCTTTGCTTATGAAGCCATATGATGATTCAAAAAATCAGTACATTGTGGCTCACAGTTGTTGAATACATGTAGAGAGAGACGCAGATTCAACACAAATTACCATTCATATTCAGCACAGCAACATGTTTCTCAAATAAAGGAGAGAGCAAAAGTTTCTCCCTGCTTTTAACTAAAGATTAGTTGAATCTCTTGTTCACTCATACTGCCAGCTTCTAACACTGGACTCCTGCCTTTCCAAGGCCTGGATTGGAAATCTCAGTAATTGTACGGTATACAAATCTTCTCAGGATTCTGTGCCACATCTCGCACACTACTCAAACAAAATGTGGTATTACATGCACGGTGTTTGCACCTGTTTAAAATTTCATCCCACACAGCAAAGTAGTTCTAGCCTTTTCTGCAGCAAAACTGAAACTTGAATAAATTCAAGAAGACTGACTCTTGCCTAGGCATGCTTCTTTTTTTTCAGTGTAGGAAAAGGCAGAAGAAATTGTGAAACTAATATAACAAGGGTAATGCTGAAGAGCTCTGTAGAGACCAGTGAATGAATTGTTCAGACACTACCTACACAGAATGAAAAATCCCACTTAAAAGTAAGTGACCACTAACTTCCAATATCAAATTAGGAACTTGGAATAATGAATGCAAAGTGCAGGCAGATATAAAGTATACCTCATATATCAGCAGTTTGACATTTTTATTACAGTCGTCTGTCTGTATGGCATCTTTTTAGAGATGGTCTTGAAATCTGTTTAACTTCTTCAAGCACTCTAGTAACAAAGGCAAAGACCACCATTTCTTCATTTAAATCTTACCCTGATATATAAAAGCCCCTTACAATAACATAGAAAAACATCCTGTGATCTCTAATCTTTCACTGAAGTTCACCAAGAGGTCATTTGTTCTTACTTCTTCACCCAGTTGCATGACCTCTTCAACTCCAGCTTTGACATCTGAAACATCCATTCAGTATGGTTCAGTGAGTTAATGAAAAATAACCCCAAACAACTCAGATGTTTGACATTTGTACCCCAAGTTACCAGAAGGTCACTTTAGTAATTTATAAAACCTACATGAACATATTCTGTCAGATGTTTATACAGGATGTGAGGTCTGCAAGTGGCAGAACACCGGGCTATCTACAAGTGTCCACTATTCAATAGTTGGACGGCTTCAGCCCACAAACTGCTAAAGTGTATTTCACTTGTTGCACCATGACATTCTAGTCTCCAACATCCACTAGAATGTTAACAAAAACCCAGTAGATTTCTAATAAATGGTCACTGATGGCTTGCTAATCACCATCAGATTGGAAGATTCAATACGATTCAAGAGTCAGTGCTCTGCTGGGACAAACTGAAGGTACAGGTCATACTTTCCTACAGAGATGCTGGGTTAGGTTGTTCTGGAAACTCCAAGGTCTCAACTTTTGAAGAACATTCTTGTCAAAATGTGGGAAATTAAAATTTAATGCAATTTAAGATGCTGGAACCCAAATACACTATTAGCAACCTTAGCACCTAAGCAGCCATGTAACAATTTTTGCTGTTATGTTGGAATTTAATTTTTAACATAACCTCACTATGAGTTTTTCGACAGCAAAAATGACTAGCAAAATGAATCACTGCAAATCACTGACCAAAAAGAAAATCCAGAGACTTAGATAGTCTAAAAAATGAATGTGACCAAAAAACATGCTTTAATGTACTGTATTCTGCTAATGTTTTTTCAGATCAAAGATGACAGTCACTGTAAATTGTCTTCAACTCTTTTGTGAACTGTTTTACTGATCTCAGTACAAAATATTGTAAATAACCCGTCCTGGGTTTGGCTAGGATTGGGTGAATTTTCTTCACAGGAAGCAGGGGATGGGGGCAAGCCAAGGACAGCCAGGTGAGCCAGCCAATGGGGTATTCCATACCATACAACCTCATGCCCACTATATATATAGGGAGAAGTGGAGCTGGTGGAGACAAGTGAAAGGTTATCTGGTGGCAGATATTGTCGGCTACGTTGGGCAAGCACATTGCATTTGTGACTTGTTTTCTAGATTACTTTTTTTCCCCTCATTGTGTTATTCCAGTTGCTCCTCTGTTCTTTCTATTGTTCTATTAAACTCCCCTTAACTCAACCCGCAGGGTTTGTGTTTTGCTCCCAGTTTCTCCCCTGCATCCTACCAAGCAATAGGGATGAGTGGGCCAGGTGTGTGAGCAGCAGCATGCTGCTCAGCTGCAGCTGGGCCTGAAAGCACAACATAACCTTATTTTTACACTCTGTTTTCTATTGGGTTAAGAAGTCTATACTATTCTTGTAATGTCCTTATTTTGAAGTTATTTTAAAATGTGGATATTTTTAATGCTGATAAAAGTGGCATGAAAAATTTAGCAAAAATCTGCCTCCATTTTTTCTTTTAAAGGACCGAGACTCACAACCCCTTCTCAAATGAGTCATATTGATGACCTCTAACATCCTCTTACACACCCTGTAACTCAATATTTCATCTTGCTAGGGCTTGAGATTCATAAATATTTGCCTGTATGGGTGGGAGGCCTGCAGAGACTGAAGAGTTCTGAGATTCAGGCTTAAATGCTGACAAATCACTGAAACTGAAACAAACAACTTACAGAAAGAAACCACTTACAGTCTTCTCTCTTTTAGAATAAGATGGAGAGGGAAAGCCAGTTTTGTCTCCCATTCATCCTTGTTTTGTTTTCTTCTTTGTCAATCTCTGTTTAGGTCAGGGCAGCCTCTCTTCATTTTATCCAATACCTGATTTAAAGCTAGGATACATTTTTATTCACCAAAAGCCTCTACAGGCCATAGCAAACAGCAAAAAATCTGTATAGCAAATTAATGCATTAAAAAGGGAGATGATTCCATCCATCACTCAAAGCAAGAATATTTTAGAGAGAAGAACTGCATGTAAATGCGCACAGGTCAAGTAAAGATGATTTCCAAGCGTGAAAATTATTCTTGTCACTGGCAGCTGTTAGGCGAGAAGCAGTAAGGCCCAGGAGCCTTGCTGAGTATGACCAGTGATAGGAATATCATTATGATCCATCTGCAACCCCCCAGACACCCCAAATGCTTCTGCAATCTTTTGTTCTAAGGAAAAGTAAAAATCCAAAGCAACAGGTTTCCAAACCAGGAAGTTCTGAGTGTCAATGCAGCAGTATAAAACTCTTCACAAACTTCCCTCCCACGATGGATTTGCAGAAGGCAAAGCAGAGAATAAGAATACTTTTCAGAATTTCATATTTTATAGTAGATTAAGTGCTTGCTTTCTCTATTCATCTGGAAAGGAGTGTTAGGCTTGTAAAAACAAGTGAGTCATGAACAAGCCAAAATATTTCCAGTAAAACTTATTTTCTTCTGAACAGGCTGAATCTAAACCATTTTGTAGAAAGACTGGTTTTGAAGCAAGTCAGTGCTACAGGCTGCGCTACATCCACCTCACTGAAATTGCAGAACGTATCTTTGTGTATCCTCAAGACCCCCTCAACATCATTCATAGCAAAAGGAACCTGGAAACAAGAGATGGAGTGGAAGAGCAAAGTTTAATACTGCTTACTACACTGTGTTTGCTTGCTATTGTACACACTAGCACAGGTTAGACACTGCTACTCTAGTATTTGCCTAAGTGCAGTTCTACCACATGCCCTGAAGAAAAGCAAAGCATAACTACACCAACTTTGCTACCTGTGCCATAGCACAAGACTTGTGTAAAAATGCTGTGCCCTGTCTTTGCTCTGTCCATCAGATAGATTGCACAGAGGCACAGTGGCTACCTCTGCACTCCCCATGTGTCTACAACACAGCACTTTCTAGACTACCTACACAATGTCCATGACTTGTATGTCCAATGCACACAGTCGACATGCTGGTGGCAGTACCCTATGCACTCTAACAGCTGCTAGTCTGCATTTGCTGCAGACACTTCTTGCATAAGACAGTTGTTTGAGAGGCAGTGACTTCTGAAGGTTGACAGGAAACAGTGCCTCCCAACAGCAAAAACCCAGCAAATTTATTAACCTGTGGATAAATCTTGTCATTCTGGAATGACTAGTGCTCCACAACTGGCAGTGGAGAACCTTCTTCAGCATGGCTAGCATTGGTGTGAAGACAAAACATGGTGCCAGCTGTGCAATGAACATGGTGAGCCATTCCACACAGTGAGTCTGATCATGCAAATCATGTGCAACACTCCTCAGCACACAGAGTTGACATTCAGCACTGAACAGCTTTCTGTGCAACATGCAGGTCTGAGCAGCCACCAGCTAAACTACCACAACCATGAACGCAAGACTTCCTGGCCCCCATAAGGCAATAGGAATGCTATCACACTATACAACACCCAAGAGATAACTGCTTTCTTACTGCGTCTCAATGCACAAAAGAGATAACTCACCTACTCCCCCAGAATACAGCAAATAGGCAATGGAGAAATATCATCCTATGACAAACCCATTCCCACCTCCAATGGAGCAAGGGAGGAGAGACAGAGAAAACAGTTTGGACAGGGAATTCATCCACATAAGAGAGAGGACTGTCTCCTGGCAGTTGGGCTGGAATAAACATTGGCACTTCGACCTTTGTGGGTCAGACAGAGCTGGGAGACCTTCTTCTTTACTTAATTGTTGGAGAGTCGGGACTAGGTGCCACTGACAGCAGAACATGGTGACATTCCCAAGGTACTCCCTACATCTTCTTCTGTACTTCAGTAGAAGTACTGTAGTTAAGAATGACAAGATGAAATGCGCAGTTCTGCACAGCTACTTTCAACCCACCACATCGGGCTCTTCACTGATACAGACAAGAAGTAGGAGTTTATCTGATATCTTCAAGAATTTCTTTGTAACTCAAGGAGACAAATCCTTCTCTACTTGAAACTTAAGGCTCTACAGAGAAACACCTTTACAAGAAACAAGGATATTGACTTAGAATTAGAATTATAGAATCAAACAGGTTGGAAGAGACCTCCCAGATCATCCAGTCCAACCTATCACCCAGCCTTATCCAATCAACCAGACCATGGCACGAAATGCCTCGTCCAGGCTTTTTTTTTTATCTCCAGTGATGGTGACTCCACCACCTCCCTGGGCAGCACATTCCAAAGGCAAATCTCTCTGTGAAGAACTTTCTCCTCACCTCGAGCCTGAACTTCCCTGGTGCAGCTTGAGACTGTGTCCTCTTGTTCTGGTGCTGGTTGCCTGGGAGAAGAGACCAACCCCCACCTGGCTACAACCTCCCTTCAGGTAGTTGTAGAGAGCAAGAAGGTCACCCCTGAGCCTCCTCTTCTTAACCAATGCAGCATGACTGAGCTTATTTTAAACCTTTAAATGACCCACCAAACAGATTAGAAATGCATCCTTTCCCGCATTTGATTTCCACTGCAGTTGTTTCAGGGGTTAAGTAAGGGAATATACAGTACAAGTGTGTTCAGGGGTGTCCTTTGAAAAGTCATGGAAGTTCAGTGGGAGAAAACACTGGGAAGCTGTGAAACAGTTTCTTCTAAAATAGAACTCTAGGTGCAGGGAAGAAAAAGATAAAAGCAGATCTACGCTCTACTCCAAGAAAGAATTAGTTTACAAAGGCATCACTGATCCTGATTTAGCACTGCAACTCCCACCATTTTACAGAACTGTTATTTCTAGGTTGTCAGGTCAAACATGTCTGGAACCCAAAACGCTCTTTCCTATCAAATTCCAAACAGCCCGTACTCAGAGGAATGCATGGGAGAAAGAGGCAATTTAGCTAAGAAGCAAAGTTTGAAGCAAAACATTTTATTATCTGCAGGAGGTGTGTGTAATTAAGTTTTATGACCAACTTTCAAGATTTTCCCATACCAAATTCAAGTAGACTGACTGTCTTTCTGTCCTAACTCTTGTTATTTCCTGTTAGTTATCATTAAGAAGCACTATCCTTGGCATCATTTAAAGAGATTTCCTACTTCTTTCCACACACACGAGAACAGAACAAAAAGTTTCTTCTGAGTTTGGTGATAACTAAATGATGTGGCTGCTTGCATGTGGAATATGCTTAAGTAGAATTGTGTGACTGCTGTCCCCTTGGTGTTTGGAGCAGTCTCGTTTGCATCATGCTTATCTTTGAAAGCAGGAACATCTCAAAATAAAAACTCAGTAGAGCCTTATGGGAATCAGTTGGCAATGTGTACTTTGAATACATTCTGGATCTGCAAACATCTTGTGAGCCAGATTGTCTTACTGAAGAGGACTATTTACGTTTGTAAAGTTAGGTGTTAAGTCAACTGTTCCCACACATGAAAACCTGTATCAAACACAGAAAACTTGTATCAAACACAGAAATCTTGTATCAAATGCCAGCACCGACTATCTTTAAAAGGGAGTGAGTATTCACTTGTGGGTGGGGTGGAAGGTTAAGGGGTTTGGGTTTTAATCATCAGCCAAGAAGTTAGGAGTTTGAGGGAGCCAGTCCCTGAAGCACACTGTGGAGTAAGTATGTATCAACTGATACAGACGGGTAATTATCTTACTCGGTTTCCTTTCCACTGAGTACTGGCAGAAGGGCAGGCAGGGAAAGAAATGCACGTGCTGGAGAGCTTTGCAACAAGGAGATTCTCACTGCAGAGCAGATTACGGAATTTAAAGGAAATAGAAGCTACTGTCTTTAGTTAGAAAGCATGAAGCTGTGACCGCCTGGCTCATGTGTCTGCAAAATGAATGTAAAACAAGTGCCCATGTTAAGTCTGCTTACAAGCAATGCACTTAAAATAGTGTTAACTCTTCGTTTTCATCTTTAAAACTGAGCAAGTTTAAATAAACTTGATGATGTCAGTCTAAGGATTCAATAAACTTGGGAGAACTAACTCCATGATTTAATGTCCCTTTCTGCCTTGAAGAAATCATTACTTACTTCATTGTGTTTATGTGCATTCTTGTATTGAACTCTCCAAATGTCCCACAACTGTTCTTACTCTGATGCACAGGTCCAGAGAAACCAGTACAGTCCTTGTAGTCTTATTTCTAGCTTTTATTTCTACTCATCCCATATTCTACTGCTTACATAAATAATCCTATTATCAATTTGCAGCATCTGCGTGATCAGAATTATCAGTTTCTGTTTAAAAGTCAGACCTTGAGGGCATTCAACCACTCAAAATGTGGTATCAATCCAAACCTATTACACAGTTATACTACTTCAAGATCTATACCTTGGTCCTTGCAAATGAGGTTCTGACTGCTTTGACTTACAATGCAGACCAAGTAAGTGCACACTAATGGTAGAAAACATACTGCACATACAGTGGCACCACAGCAGCAAACACACACAATGTCAAAAAATAATCACACAATTTGTCACTAATCCTGTCACTGCACCTGCGCTTCTCTTCAGCAGAATGACTCGCATTCCACCCAGAGCCACCTGCCCCTGACAGTTCCATTTGATGTTGTACACTATGACTACTTTCACAGCACAGAGCAGGTGCAGTGCTCTTTGCACTGCTTTTCCAAACCAACACTCAGGACAGAAAGCACCGGTGAAGGTAAATCCCCAATAACAGCATCCTTCTCCCCAGCAAATGGTCTGAGCACAACAGAAGTGCTGGATACATGGCATCAGTGGAATATTGCAGATCTCACAAGTAAAAGAGGTGTTTTCATCTTGCAGAAGCTGCCAAGTCAGGATAGGACCACTTGACACTTTGAGCCACTGCATGTGGTTAGATACCTCAGACTTGAATGGCCAGATTTTCTGCTAAACACTGGGACAAAAAAGAATCAGGTCACACATACTGATGTTACTTTTACAACTGCAACACCAAGATATGCAAGCATTCAGATTGGGAACTTCTTCCTTCCTCATTCCATCAGATCTGATTTTGCTAATCCATCAGTAATGCCAGACACATCCTCTCTTACCACTTTTTAGAAAGAAACTGTATAAACCATTTGTATTTATTCATGAAGACCCTCATCATCAAGGCAATATGAATAACCCTGTACATAGGTGAAGCAGCTGCACATGATTATGTATGTAGATATATTATGTACCCAAAAAAATATAGTTTAGGTCTGCCCTACACAGTACTTTAGAAATTGAAAACATCAGCTGAGGTTAAAGATTACATTTCAAGTCACATTTAAAGACAGCTACTACTTTATGCTCTTCATCAACTACTTTAAATACATTCTACAAAAGCGGTCCGCCTTATTCACCCTCCTTTGTAAGAAGGAACATACTTGTTATGCTCAAGTCACACAGAGAAAGCAACAGCCCTCGGAGAAAAGTTTGGCTGTCCCAAATTCACCTTTCTAGAAAAAAAAAAGAACTGTTATTTGGCTATGGGACACAAACTTTTAATGGGAAAATAAAGAGCAACCGAAAGCCAAATTTTAACAAAGTCATTTAAGAAAAACCATACAATCTGGTAAATCCCTCTTCACCACAGGAGAAAAAAAATAAATAGATCCCGTAGGACTCAGTGACAGCTCTAGCGCAGCAAGCTGTCACCCTGTTGAAGGGGGATGAAAACCTGGGGCAAAGCGTGCCGCCGCCGCTTTTGTCGGTCGGGATTTTGACGCAGGCGTCGAGACCCGTTTGCTAGCGGCAGCCGCACGTTTGGGGCCGCTGATGCTTTCTCAGGCGGGAACAAATCCCCCCGACCGCGGCGCGGGTTTCAGGCCGGAGGGGAGCCCCCGCAAAGCGTCCGCTGCCCCACACTCTGCCCTGAAAGCACCGCGAGTGCCGTGGAGTTGAAGAGAGGCACGAAGGAAAGATCAGGAGACGTGCTCCCTCTCGCAGCTCCCCAGTCCTGAGGCCTTTCTGTTCCCGGAGGAAAGAGGAGTTGGAGCGGGCCCGAGTGCGTTAGCCCGTCCTGGGGCTCTGGTGTGAGGCTCTGCGGACGGACCGGTGGAACAGCCTGTGCGGCGGCCGGGGCTTGGGAGAAGTTGAGGGGTAGAAGTGAAAAATAAATAAACAGAAAAGTCTCCTCCTGAAGGCGGGCACATGTGGCGCAATTCGCTTTCCTGCAGCGGCGGGCGGCCAGCCAGCGCCGGTGCTTGGCTCTGCCGCCCACCCGGCCCCCGCCCCTCAGACCGTCGCTACTGCCGGCCCGCCCGGAGCGCGGCCCTCGCTCCCCTGAGCGGCCTGGCACCGCTGCTGCGCGGCGGAGCGCCCTCGGCTCGGCCCCACACGTCGCTCTGGCTCACCTGCCGCCCCCGGCGCGGTGTAGCCCCACTCACCTCATGGCCCAGCTCTGCGGGCACCGCCCGCTTCCCCAGCGTCGGGCCGGGGAGTACAGCAGCGGCGGCGGCTCCTCCCGTCCCAGCGGCGGTGCCCGGCCCCGGGGAGACGCCTGGCGGCGGGGCGGCAGCAGGCGGGGCGGAGGAGGGCCAGGCCGAGGGGCGGCCGTCCCCGCCCCGCCACTCCAGAGCGGCGGGACAGCGCGGAGTGGTCGGCAGAGAGCGGTTCTCGGGGGCCGCTGGGAAGGGCAGCGCCGCGCCGAGGTGAGAGCCAGGGCAAGGCGGGGCGGGCGAGCCGCACCTCCGCCGGTGATGCTTTCGGGCTTAGGCTGCAACAGCGCTATCGGAAAACTTGTTAAAAACGGAGCGTGAGTAAGCTTTCCAACCGACGGTGTAGCCGCTGCAGTGGCCATACGGAGTTATCCGTACGAGTAAGGATCCACACAACCCCCTTCTCCTGCACTGGTTCATTACCCCGGAGGAAGGCACCTTACCGCGTTACGAGTTTCCTGCACACGTACTCCGTTATCTCGGGGGCTTGCTGCACTCTTGCACTCCGGCAAGCTGAGCGGCGCAGGGAGGGAGCGTGTCTACACCGCCAGCCCAGCTGGCATTTTCCCTGAACCAACATGTGACTGTTTCTTTCTCGTCCTGTCACGAGTCATCCTTGTGGAGATACTTTCACCTTCTCCATAACCACCATTTCAGTGCTAGAAAATCATGATCCGAACCAGCAGACGTTCCTCCAGGTTGAACAACCCCAGTTCCTTCAGTCTTACCTCCTATGGAAAGTTCTCCACGTGAATCAAAATCCCTTTCAGCAGTACTACACCCCGGCTAGTCCAAGTGCAGCAGGACCTTGCCCTTTAGAGAAGATGGGTCTGAAGGGATCCAGAGATCACTTCCAAGCTATCTAGACCTGTCAGTGATCCTATTCAGTGATCCTATGATTCAGCATGTTGTGGTTTGTTTTTGAACTGTAGTTAACTAGATAACTCTTTGAAACTAATGTATTTGATTGATTAATTACCATCAATTGAAATGGTAATGTTTGGTCTGCTGGTATTTGCCCATTAAATAGTGTCTGAGATGTACTCTGTAACCCACCATACCTATGAGTACATTCCAATGTGATCATCTTTTAAAAAAAGTTATTATTAAAGTAGAAACTATTTCAATTGCCAAAGTGTGACTGATGATGATTCCTATGAAGTTAAATTTCACTGTTAGGTCATTTTTAACAGTGTGTGTTATCAGTGGCTGCAAGATCCAGCTAGGACTCTGACAGATAAAAGATCTTTTTGGGGCACTTTGAAGTGTTATGGTACTGGCCTCTCAGCTAGACTTTCCTCCCCCTCCTCCTCCTTCCCCCCCAGCCCCCCCCCCCCCCCCCTTCAATTCATGAACCTCACAGCAGCCAGCAGCAGGGGGTATGCCACTGCCACAGCTGCTACAGTTCACTGTCACATTTATTAACTTCACCTGCCAGCAACAATATATGTATGCCAATGTTATCATACGTTAATAACCAAGGCCACAGAAACCTGAAAGTACCAGAAGTGCTGTGGCTCAGGAGAAGTGAGGCAATATAAAGCATTTTATAACCATAATGATACTGCAATAATGCAGCATCACAGACAGACCACTGAGATATACTCCAGGCCACGTCTAGCTTCAGGTTTGTACCAATAAGGAAATTCTGGCAGTGAGAAACCACACCGAAATAGCTTCACTCTTTCACTATGTTAGGTACTGTCATACTGGCCTAAAGGTGTCTCCCGCCAGAGGGCAGGACAGAGCTACTGCTGTTATAGTGCTCCTGTTAAAATAATACAGCTTCTGCAGGCTCCCAAAGCTGTAGCCATTATCAATGGGCAAGATGAGGCTCATGTTTAATGCATATAAGCAAGTGAGCAAACACTTTAATAGGTGTATTCTTTTAAGTTGTTCTCACTACAGCTCTTTGAAACCCATGATTTCTGCCAGCAGCAGAACAGCCATGAATTGCTGTCACCTAAATGCTTCAGTCTGTCAGTGTGCAGTGGAGGAATGTGGACAGGGCAGTTTGGTCTATCAATATCAAGAGGATTCCCAAACTGAATCAGGGCCAGGAAGTGAGCCTCAAACTTTCCCCCACTTCTCAAATGAGTGTTGAAATAAACATGGAGCTAAACTGCTGAGTGATTTTTGGGCTAATGCTTTGGCTCTTTGCAGAGAAATGAATAGATGTTCACTGTGTGGGTACAGTGAGATTGTGGGTACAGTGAGATTGTAGCCAGCTACTTTTGATAAAACAAAGATAGGAAGCCTCACTGTGCACACATGCTACAGTTTGAGGCTTTTACTGACAAGTACCCAGTCTGTGCATGACTAAATGAACATGCCCTTGTGGTACCAGCTTGACTCCTCTGTGCCATAAATAGTTGTTTGGACACAGTTTGATGCCAAAATGAACTTCGTGTCTGGTTTCTGGTGGTTCTAGGAGAAAGCACCCAGAAGCCTGCATCCTTGTCCAGCACACAGCTGTGTTAAGAGTTGCTTATCATCTGAAAAGATTATTGAATATAGGCAGGGAGTTTTATTTTCTCTGATCTCATTCAAAGGAGAGTCTGAAACAGCTCTGCTGAACTTTATTAAATGGTTCAGCCCAGGGTTGAGAGATGGCATGGAAAACTCAGCAACTGCATTTAGAAAACCCTGAAACCCACAATGCACAGAGAAGCTTTGGAAGCCTAAGCATAGAAAGTGGATGGGGGTTTGAGCAACCTGGTCTAGTGAAACATGTTCCTGCTCACAGCAGGGGAGTTGGACTATAAGATCTTTAAGGTCCCTTTCAATCTAAACCATTCTGTGGTTCTGTTATCTTCGTGTGGATTGTGTTGGGCAATCCTAAGTGTTGACTCCTCATGCTGTAAGTAGATTTTGCTAAAGGTTGATGCCTTTGGCATTTAGCAGAGGAAGGAAGTCCAGACAATTGTCATTAGTGCAGGGTGTGCGATGTGCAATAGGTGGCATCGATGTCTTTCTACGCGTTTCTGCGGTCGGATTGCTCTGGGCTGTCCTGCCCTCTAGTATCTGCAGTGCCGTCTCCTCCGATCTTTTCCCCACTTCCCTTCGCATGCACACCCACACTCAGGAGCCGCAGAGCCCTAGGACTCCTCCCGGGCAACCAAGGATGCTGAGAATACAGACCCGAGAAAGAAGAGTTGGAGGAGAAAGGCAAAGGGAAGGCTCACTGGGGAGGTGGCATGAGGTATTGGACTCAGCTGGGGTGGCTCCTCCAGGCCCCTGCACGCTAACCTTGCCAATAGCAAGGCCCAGGCCAGAGAGCCTGCATGTCTCCCAGCATCACCCTGAACAGATGATGACGGCGGCATTATGTTAAAATCCTGTTTCCTCTCCTTACTGTTGCTAATGCTATTCCACCCTCCTCTGCCAACCCACCCATGCCTGAATTACTGGGCTATTACAGAAAGATTTGTTGGTGTATGGCCCAATAAAAACATAACATCTTGCAGAAAACTCTTACCACAATACATGAGGCTTGAGTTGTATCTACACCTTCTGATGAAGTAAAACTACAGGGCACAGGATTACTTATTCTATAACAGTTTAAGGATACATAATAAATGCCAACACTTCAAGTAAATTTTCTATCAAAGACAAAGCAGGAGTGACAAAATTGAAAAGACTCCAGGTGATCACCTTCCTCTTGTAACATTCCAAACCCCAAATATTCAAGTCAGCATTTGTTTGAATCTTTTCAGGAGCGAAGCACAACGGTCTTCTAGGTTATGGAGAGTCTCCTGTAAATACATGATCAACCATCATTCAATAATGAGAATCCTTAAAACTGACAGTGTTCAAAAAATTAGTTGAAGCATTTCCAATTCTCATGAATCACGTCACAATGCCTTTTTATTCTTCCAGTTTAGCCTGAAGTAATTTAGGCTGAGGTCATGACTGCAATCTATGGCATCATGGAAAAAAAACCCAAAAAGCAGTGCAAAATCTTAGTCTTACTGAAAAGGAGGTAAACGTTGCAATGACTTCAATGCCTAAACCAGTTTCATTTCAAGCCTTCAATTCCAGTTGTGTATAAAAATAAATTCTTCTTTGAAACTTACATGTAGGGGGCACCAACTACCTTCCATACATGTAACATATTTTGCTGGATGCTTTGAGGAATCAGTCATAAATTTAAAAAAAACCAAGCACACTTTGTTGAAATAATGTCAACACAGCAAACAGAGAGGAGTTTTCAGGGGAATATTCCAGATTTGAAAAGCATCTGTAAGTGTGTCTGCCTACAATCTGTACTATGTGCCTCAGTTTTAACATACTCACATCAAACCAGAGTGGATTTCTGGTGGTTACATCTCATTACTTCTGATTTTCAGCTGCCTACAGAGAGAGGTAAATACCTGGACACCTTCCAAGGGAGCTTTTTCATGTAAGCAATAACTGCCCTGATTATCACTGGATGTCCCAGCCCATGATGGAGGGAAGGCAGGATCTGCCTTTAAAGCCTCACATACTATCGAAAAGTCTAGACATCCCTTTTGAGGGTATGAGATACAGAGCAGGTGCATATCTCTTCAGGTATCATTCTTGACATCCCACTCTCAGTCTGGGATTTGGCCTGTTGGGTTAGCACACATGTCCTCTGGCCTGCAGAGAGGAGGTAGCACAGGTACTTTTATGAGGGGCAGTGCCTCACTTGAGGAGCTGGCCTGGGAACAGACAGATACACATGCAAGTGCAGGCATGTCCTGTCAGTCATGTCTGGTACCATTTTCAGTGAACCAACAGGAATGGACAAACACAAAGCAAACTAAGGTTGGACTTTGCATGTGGCTCTAGCTCCTCACCAGTTCTCTGGGAGTCAGGAAGCTGAGGAATACTTTGCACTGTTAGAAACTCTCAGTGGCAGGTAACTCTTTGGACCTGAAGAGCTTCAGGAACAGCAGCCTTCACTCTATTACCTGCTGAGCTGCTCATCCAAGTTTGCCACGAAAGGAGAAATTAACATGAATGGCAAGAAATGTATTTTAAGTGCTGAAACAGCTACCTTTCAAAATACAGAAAGTAAGGAAATTCTGTTCTGTGAACATTATCAAAGCACTTGCAAAGGCTATTAGGATGCTTTCAATGTCATCCTCATTACCTTCTATCACAGGGTAGAGGACAACATTACTTTTTAACCGTAAACATACCATTTTTTTAATAGATTGGAATGTGCAGAAGGGGACAGAATTTAACTGCCATTCACTGCACTAGAAATCTCTTGATTCCTACAGACAGAAATCAGCAATGTCAGCATACGGAAAACAGCACAATATTTGTATAACACAGGAATTAATTTCTTCTTTCTAATCTACTCATATCCATATACTTGATGACTTGCCTGCTTGTTAGTCAGTTTCCAAATTCTATGTTTCTGCTTGATATGATTCTTCTGTCTGTAAAGGGATGTGATTTGAAGGCTGCTCTTCAGCAACAGCTTGGTCAGTCTCTTCTTTCTCTGCAACTGGTTGGTCAGCAGTGTCTGCCTCACTAGCTTCCTGCAGGGCATCAGCTGGCCTGGGCTCTTCAGCAGGTGCCACTGTCTGATCAGACTGAGGTTTATGACTAAATGCCTCTAAGCGTTTTTCAACCACTGTACAAATCAAGGCTGTAACAGAGAAAGCCACCATTAACAAACTTGGAGCAGGGGGAAAAAAACCTCTGTACTTTGGGATTATTTTGTATATTCATACAAAAAATAGTGGCCAACAATGAAAAAAAAAGAGATTTAACACTGAAAATAGGACAATGTACATGTACTAAAGAGCTTAATTGTTAATTCCTGGGTGGACCTTATTAAGTAAAAGAAGGAACAGTCCTAAGTACAAGAAGGAATAGTCATCTCAGAGGACAAATGTTACTGCCTTATACTAAGGCTGCTTCCATTGTAGTTCACAGCTCTTTTATTGGACAATGACAAAAAAAATCCTTTAAGTAGCATCTTCATTCAGATAGGTTTAAAATGCATCCTTAAAGACTTTTCCTACCCTCCTGCACAAGAGGGAGAAGAAGCCACAAGCTATCACAGCTGAGGCTGTGTCTGCTTCTACAAAGATTAGAGAATACAATTTGCAGTTCCTTTTGCAGAGAAAATGTTCATTCAACAATAAGTGATTCAGTATAAGCCAGGAAATACAGAAGACAAATAGCAAAACAGGGGTTGATAATATTACTTATTGGCCTGCTCCAGGTGCTCTGTGCAAGGCAATGATATCTGTTTAAAAAATTAAACAGAAAAAATTAACAGGAATATGATTATCATCAGTATTGTATCCTGCAGCAACATTCTCCTTGGGATGTTTATTCAGTAGTCACATACAACACTTCTTACTTAGGGAAAATTCCCTCCCCCTCAAAAAGCTACATGAAGAAGTGATCCTGAAGTGTAGATAATGGCACATACATTATAGGATAAAATACCTAATAGACCAAATTATCCAAATTATACCTTAACAAGTAAAATGTTAAGCTGAAAATAAACCCAAAGGAAACAAACACAACTGTATTTCAAACCCAGATTCACTGCAAGAGGAAAACCATAGGAAAGAAAAACGTAACACAAGAATAAAAAAGTGATCTAGGACTAAAATGGTGGACACACATTCATCATAATTTTGTGTTTCAAATCAAGATAGAGTTTAGTTTGTTCAAGTGTTTCAATGGCAGCCTCTAAAGACTGACTAATAAAAAATTCCTGGATACTTAGCTTGAACTAGCCCAAAAGAAGATTTGGTTTTCAATCTGTTTCCAAAGTAAGGACGTGGTTATTGACTGCTGCAGAGGTAAGCCCTTGTTTTGATGAAAAGTCTTGGTCACCTGATATTTCAGTAAGCCATGGCCTACAGTTAGCCTTCTCTTCTGCTTTCATGTAGGATGAACATATTACTCCATAGCTCAAAGAGCTTACTCAAATGAGTTAAGAGACTTTCATAGTATGCATGTGGCTGTAGACGGGGTGGGCTTCTCTGTCTTCACTGGCACAATCAGGCACACTACAGAGAACAGCACAACAATGGTGGTTGTGCAACACATGGAAAATATATTTTTTATATCAGAGAAAATAATTGGTGCTCTTTAACTATTCTGCTCCTGCCAAATGTACTGTAACTCCCAGCATCAATGTAACTCAAACAGTGTAAAGCCAGCAGAGAGAGGGTAGTGCAGCACAACTGACTCTTCTATTGTTTCAGCTGATAATCCATTACTGAGGTGTACATAGTAGTAGTTTTCCTTCATTAGCAATGTTTTAATATAGGAAGAAAAAAGCCAACAAAACTTTACATAAAACCATGAGTACTTGGGAGTTCTCCCTAAAATGACACATCCTACCTTAACCCACAGTGACCCTGTAAATATCATATTTGTTCTGACTGGGGAAAAACTATCAAGAATATCAAACAGCCCAGATTACATTTCTGGATTTGGTAACTTACAGTCAAGCACTGTCCTCCCCAGAACCTTTTTCTCCAGTGTTTCTTCCACTTCTGTCATCAACCATGGAAGGAATTCTGTCTCAATATCTGCAAGAATTTGGCAAGAAGAAAGAAAAAAATGTCTTTTTGTTTAGGAAGAGTGACAGGATCTTGTGACTTGTTTTCATTTACTATGACCATTAAGAGGTGAACATTCTTGACAAAATAAATACACTTGCTCTGCAAAAGCTAGATGAAATCTCTCAGATGTTGTTGGATTTCCTATTGCTTGCTGCTCTTAGTGAGGTTCCTCACCACTATGGACCCAGACACAGCCCTTTCAACTGCAGTGATTTCAACAGAGTCTGGAACCCTTAAAGCACTAGCACAGATGCAATACACAGTAATGTTCTAGTGAGATGAAAAATAACTAGCCTGAACAAGTCAGGAGAATAATATTCCCTGCCTGCCTTACTTTCCAAAGACATTTGACTTCTGATCTGTTGAAAGCATCTTCTTCCCTTTGACTAAAGAGCTCTTGCTTACTCATGTATTTCTCAAGTTGTGCTCTCTGTATGCAGTGGTCCTAAAGCCTGTCCTGTTTACAAAACATACTCAATTTTTGCCCCATGACTCATTCTGGAGATAATGTAACCCTTCCCAATCTGTGGTGTGTGAAGCCGTGTGGGGCCTGGGGAAGGGGGGTGCAGCGAGGTAGCCCATAAGAAATGTCACTGATGCCAAAAGCTTGGAAAACACTGATGCACAACTGTGGCCCAATTCCATTTGACTAATGTCTGATTTGCTTTAATAGTAATTTTAAAATCACAGAATCATAGAATCACCAAGGTTGGAAGAGACTTCAAAGATCATCAAGTCCAACCTGTCACCACAGACCTCATGACTAAACCATGGCACCAAGTGCCACATCCAACCCTCTCTTGAACACCTCCAGGGATAGTGACTCCACCATCTCCCTGGGCAGCCCCTTCTAATGGCTAACAACACTCTCTGTGAAGAACTTTCTCCTCACCTCGAGCCTAAACTTCCCCTGGTGCAGCTTGAGACTGTGTCCTCTTGTTCTGGTGCTGGTTGCCTGGGAGAAGAGACCAACCCTCACCTGGCTACAACCACCCTTCAGGTAGTTGTAGACAGCAATAAGGTCTCCCCTGAGCCTCCTCTTCTCCAGGCTAAACAATCCCAGCTCCCTCAGCCTCTCCTCATAGGGCTTGTGCTCAAGGCCTCTCATCAGCCTCTTTGCCCTTCTCTGGACACATTCATGTGTCTTGATGTCCTTCTTAAACTGAGGGGCCCGGAACTGGACACAGTACACAAGGTGCAGCCGAACCAGTGCTGAGTACAGGGGCACAATGACTTCCCTGCTCCTGCTGGCCACACTATTCCCACATACAGATTTCTTTGTTTGTCCTATCGAAATACATTTATTTCAGTTTGGTATTTCTCTCTGCTCTAGCAATCCTAACCACCCATTTATTTATCTCCAATTCAAAAGCAGCTCTTTTTGTTGTCACATTGTTAGCTCTTGACTGCTTGTACAGATTGACCAATAATGTTTGCTTGTAAATACAAGGTTGGAAAATACCTGTTCAGCCATAAATGCAAGTGAATAAAGTTTCATGACATTATTCTAAATAATATGACAATAAGCTGTGTTTTGTGGTTATTTTGACCTTTACATTACTCACATGTTTTTAAATACTAATAAATAAATACAAACCTCTTTCTATAGGGTCATAGAAATATCCACTCTCATGAAGATTGTTGAAGACTGAGGGAATGAGATCAGCCAAGTAATGCTGAGCAAATGCATGAGCTGCAATTTTCTCTGTGGTTTCTTTCTGTTTCTGCAGCATTTGTATGTGCTGACGTCTGCGACGTTCCTGTCAAGGCAATATTGCATGTAAAACTTCCATGCCGTTAGCTGTTACTCTTTTGATCTGTGCTTCCCAGTGTAAGAACCATGAACAGCAAAGACAATCAGAAGTGCAGATGTTTACACTCTCTACCTGATATTCACAGGCTCTAACTTTCACAAAAACCTCCTCATCTCAAAGTTCTTGAAAGCAAGCTTGTACTCAATCTGTGGAGTAGTAAAGTCCACAAGGTCTAGGGTGAAATGTGTTCTTTTGGTATAGCTTTCCTTGTTTTTGGCAAGTGTATAAAATAAGGGCCTTGCAGCTGGCCAAATGAAACTCTTCTCCAATACCTTAGTATGTGCTGATCTCATGGTTATTTCCTTTATTATTGCAGATCAAGCTGATTGTTGGCCTTGGAATAAGATGAAGTTGGGTCAGGGTTTCCTGAACTTTTTAATCTTTCCAACATTATATCCTCTTTGATGAAAGGAAAGATTAAAACTCAAAATGGTCCAGCAAAACATAACACCCTGCCCCCCCACAATTATACAAGGCTGATGAATGCTGAGTAATTAAAATTTGCCTTTTCTGTTTATTTCTGTTTACTAGATAATAGTAATATAGCTTAATACTTGGAGATGTTGAGAGGTATGTGTACACATACAGTAGTGCATGGGTGTGGAAGACTTGGGTGTGAGAGATTTGGTGGGATGTCTCTTACGTTCAAGCACTCTGAGAAGGCTTGAGTTACATCTGGACCAGGTACAAAGGAAAATGCTATTTGGTTTGTTCTCTTGATCAGATGTCCAAGTACACCAGATTACTGAAGCATGACTGCTCTAAACAAAAACAACAGCACAGTGCTGGTGCATGAGAGCAAATAGCAGAGTGCAGCTGAATGGCACCAAAATGCTTTAAGGAATATCAGACTTGACATGCACAAACTTTTGGGAACATACAGCTTATTTCACAGACCTCCAGAGGTTCCCACCTCTGGAGATCATTTAGTCCACCTGCCCTGCTAAAGCAGGTTTGCCTAGATCAGGTTGCACAGGAACATGTGCAAGCCAGTTTTGAAAATTTCCGGAGAAGGAGACCACGACTTCTCAGGGCAGCCTGTTTCAGTGCTCCGTCACCCTCAAAGTAAAGAAATTATTTCAAGATATTATTATTATTTCACATTGTCTTTTGGAACTGAAAATAATTTTCTCTCTTCTGATGAGCATTCAGACAAACCTGTTTTGCTCTTAGGAAGTCCTACCTTCTCCTCTCTGTATCGCCTGTCCTGCTCTTCCAGACGGTGTACTTCAGCAAGCTCTGCGTCACGCAGCTCTGCATAGGCACGCTGACGTGCCAACAGCTGGGCCAGCTCTTCTTCCTCCATGACTTCCAGCAAAGCTTGCTCAACTGTTTTCCCAACCAACACTTGTAGGATTGGCTTGACTTCAGTGTCAAAGTCAAACAACTGCAGATGGGAGTTAAGGAAATAGATATAAATTACCCTTGATCATAAACACTCTTAGCATATTAGCAAGGAGAAAAGGAGGAAGAACAAAGCCCTTGGGCTGAAGACAGGCCTGAGAAGTGCAGGTAGGGGGCCAGTGCCAACTAAGGCATAATCATGAATGCAGCTGAAAGACTAAGTGATGAGTGGGCTGGAGTGAGACACCACGCACTACCACAGCCACTCTGGGGGCTGCCAGGGACAAGCAGAGCACTCACTTGAACCCTATTTCTGTGTCCCAAACCCCTTCTCAGACTGGACACTATTTCTACAGGGGAGAGCATTTCTCAACACTGTATTTCTTAGCTGAAAGCAGCAGGGTCAGTGCCCATGGAGAAGCACCTTCCCTAATTTTGCCATTAATCTCAAAGCTGACATTGGAGACTTTTTTTTTTTTCCCCTTTCTAATGTTCTGAGAGGATAATTTCCTTGCTGTTTCAGCTTCATCATTGCATCAGGAACATGTTTTTTATGTGAGACGTGTTTTAATAATACTCGTGAACCTAACTTCATTTCATACCTCTCCTCCTTCATTTCATACCTCTCCTTCTTCTATTTGTGTGGCCACATCTTGTCCAGTTTTGCCTGGTATGAAGAACGGAGTAGGTGGTCTGTCCAAAAATGCATCTGTTTGACACTCTGTATCAACCTCTGTTACACGGTCACTAATCTCCTCCAAGTACAGTTCTAAAAGCAAAAGCACAATTCTGTTTAATGTCATAGAATCATGGAATGGTTTGGGCTAGGAGGCACTTAAAAAGTCATCTAGTTTCACCCCCCTCGCCATGGGCTAAAACATCTTCCACATCCAAACTGACCCTGAACACATCCAGAGATGGGGCATCCACAGCTTCTTTGAGCAACCTGTTCCAGTGACTCAGCACCCTCACAGTGAAGAACTTCCTCCTTACATCTAATCTACATCTACCCTTTTTCAGTTTGAAATTGTTACTCATCATCCTATTGCTACATGCCCTTGTAAAAAGTCCCTCCCCATCTTTATTGTAGGCCCCCTTTAGGTACTGGAAGACTGCTACAAGATCTCCCTAGAGCCACCTGTTGCCCAGGTTAAACAATCCCAAAAGGTGCTGTTTCCTGACCTCATGAAGCTTGAAAAGCCTAATCCTGCTCTACCTGTTCTAGGGAAGCATACACAGAAGAGCATTACAAATGGTGATGGCACGCTGGATGAACAATACAGCTGCAAACAGCACTGTTGAAGGAAGGAGAATGGTTTCAATGCTCTGCCTGCTCAGGGAGTGCACAGCGTCATCATGAAGACCTCCGTCCACTCTCAATTATAACTGTGTGTCTCCTACCACAAAGATAAATAGCCTGGCTCAGGAAAAAGGTCTGCAGAGTACTTAAAATCATCTGCAATAATCAGTGGGAAGGATACGAGACAAAGACTTCTGCAATAGATAACCTCCTTCTGCATCGAATAGCATTCTGAGGTGAAAAGCCACTGAGTGCGTTGGAGGTGGTGCAGGAGATTCAGTAGGGCTGGGGCAGTGGGAATGCTCAGAAACCAAGGACCACATCTGAGCAGCATATAACATAGCTGTCTTCCCACTTTGTAGGTCAGTCCAGTCACAAATTACTTTCAGAAGGCACAGCAATACAGTATGCTAATCTTGTGATTACTCCACTGCCAAATTTTGGGTTTCCTATAAATAAAGTTGTTAAAGTTATTCTTACATGGGACAAAACCCCTCAATTTTAAGCATATACCAAACTCTACTGATGATACTGGAAAAGGAATGAATAAATGAAGAAACCTTGACTAGTGTTCAAGAATGTACACTGAAAACTGAAAAAAACCAGAGCCTCTGGGAAAAATGTCACTAATTAATTAAGTTTATTAAATGTAACTAAAATAAGGGGTTATAACGGAAAAAATTAGAGAATCTCTGATTCTAGAGTTCTATGATTCTAACCTTAACCCTAGGTGATTCTATCAACTGCATCATCAATTGAAAAAGTGAAAATAGAATAAAATAGAATAGAATAGAATAGAGCAGAGCAGAGCAGAGCAGAGCAGAGCAGAGCAGAGCAGAGCAGAGCAGAGCAGAGCAGAGCAGAGCAGAGCAGAGCAGGTTGGAAGAAACCTTCAAGATCATCACGTCCAACCCATCATTCAACACCACCTAATTAATTAAACCATGCAACCAAGCACCCTGTCAAGTCTCCTCCTGAACACCTCCAGTGATGGTGACTCCACCACCTCTCTGGGCAGCCCATTCCAATGGGCAATCACTCTCTCTCTGAAAAATTCCTTCCTAACACCCAGTCTGAACCTCCCCTGGTGCAGCTTGAGACTGTGTCCTCTTGTTCTGGTGCTGGTTGCCTGGGAGAAGAGACTAGCCCCCAACTGGCTACAACCTCCCTTCAGGTAGTTATAGACAGCACTAAGGTCTCCCCTGAGCCTCCTCTTCTCCAGGCTGAGCAACCCCAGCTCCCTCAGCCTCTCCTCATAGGGCCTGTGTTCCAAGCCCCTCACCAACTTTGTTGCCCTTCCCTGGACACGTTCCAGCAAGTCAACATCCTTCCTAAACTGAGGGGCCCAGCACTGGACACAGTACTCGAGGTGTGGCCTAACCAGTGCTGAGTACAGAGGCAGAATGACCTCCCTGCTCCTGCTGGCCACACTGTTCCTGATACAGGCCAGGATGCTATTGGCCCTCATGTCTGCCTGGGCACACTGCAGGCTCATGTTCAGCCTACCATCAACCAGTACCCCTAGGTCCCTCTCCGCCTGGCTGCTCTCCAGCCACTCTGACCCCAGCCTGTAGCACTGCATGGGGTTGCTGTGGCCGATGTGCAGAACCCGGCACTTGGATGTGTTAAATCTCATGCCGTTGGACTCTGCCCATCTGTCCAGCCTGTCGAGGTCCCTCTGCAGAGCCTCTCTACCCTCTAACAGATCAACTCCTGCCCCCAGCTTGGTGTCGTCTGCAAATTTACTGATGAGGGACTCAATGCCCCCATCAGTAAAGATATTAAAGAGTATGGGGGCCAGCACTGATCCTTGGGGCACACCACTAGTGACTGGCCCCCAGCTGGATATAGATCATCAATCTATTGCTTTCAGATGATTTTTTTTTTTTTTTTTAAATCAGATGATTTCTTTAAAAAATCAGCCTTTTACCTGTCTGCACATGAATGTGCTCTCGGCCTTCCACAGGCTCAGGCGTTCTTAGTTGTGCTTGCTCTTTTGCACGCTTTCTTGCCAGTGCTCTTTTCCGTGCCTCCCTCTGCCTTCGAATCTCAAAGGGACTGGGTTGGGGACTCTGAGCAGGGGTGATAAAAATTTTTTAAAAACCCCAAACCCACACACAAGAGAATACACTTTGTACTTGAAAATTATACCTATTTCCTCTACAGGAAATTCAAGGTTGGTTGATTTTAATGCTACAAATCTAGCACAAAATTTTTGGTTACCTTAAAGACTCTAGGGCATGAAACTAACAAGGTATGCTAGCTGCCTTACAGGCACATAATAATGGCATCTCATACTAAGAGCAACTAGTTATCTGCAAGTGGATATGGTATACAGAACTTGGCTTTGTGAGATAAAGTATATTAAAATGGCATGTATCATAGTATCATTCTGGGTTGGAAGGGACCACAAGGATCATCTAGTTCCAATCCCCCTGCCATGTGCTTGCTAACAAGTGAGAGTTTACAGGTAAAGCTTTAGGAAGGTCAAGTGGACATAAGTCCAGTTATCATTTGATCAACAGAATTGTTTGCTAGATAAAAATTCTATGTTACAGTATAACTAAGGTTGGAAGAGACCTTGAGGATCATCGAGTCCAACCTGTCACCACAGACCTCATGACTAGACCATGGCACCAAGTGCCACGTCCAATCTCCTCTACAGTATCACAGTATAACTAAGGTTGGAAGAGACCTCGAGGATCATCAAGTCCAACCTGAGTCCAATGTTCTTTATTGACAAACTTTTAAATTCAGTATTATTTGTGGATTGAAATGAACATCAGTCTCGAACTTCTTATATGTGGAATTCACTCTAAGAAACAGCTACAGAAGAACACAAAACTATTTCCATGAAATTTAGTATTATTTGTGGATTGAAATGAACATCAGTCTCGAACTTCTTATATGTGGAATTCACTCTAAGAAACAGCTACAGAAGAACACAAAGTTATTTCCATGAAGTAGCTTTTTAAAATACAGACTACTTTAAGTTTTGATATGATCATATTATCTGTGTAGAAGTATTATCTGAAAATTAAGTATCACTAAAACATTTACTACTATATCAAGATAAATAAAATATTGTTTTGCATACAGCTGGACCATTTATCTCTGATTCTACATAGAATAAGCCAAAGATTTAATTTCCCAAGAACTGCTACCCGCACGGATGACACCTTTCATATGGTAACAGATGATGCAGTGATGACTTGTGCTCAAGATTATTACACTAAAGAAGTGGGGGGAAAATAATTAAGTGCTTAATTGGAAAAACAAAAACAAAACCAAACCCACCAAACCTACAGAAGTTCATGTGAAACTAGGTGATTTAAAGAAAAGCTGAAAACAGGGATATGCTAATTTAACAGGAAAAAGCCTGTGGCTGTGTAAAGTATTTTAAGACACATTAAAACTTCAGTAGTTAAAATTATTAATGAGGAACAGCTTTCCTGCCCTACCAATTACTTTCCAACAAGGCTGTAGCATGCTTCACATAAGAAACATACCGCAGGTATGACTCGAAGGGCGTAAGTGTTGCCGCGCACCACTCTCTTGTCATACATGAGGTTGGCATAACGAACAAGTTCCTTTTCTCTGTAAGGTCAAGCACAGGCAGTTACGGACACAGAGCTGCAACCTATACGCCAACACCTCAAACAAGCCAGAAGCGCTCTGAAAGGCCAGAGCGCCCAATGGGTTCCCCCAAGTTACTGGAAGAAAGACTTGTGGCCAGGTCCCTCGGGACGAGAAGTGGGATGAGGGGGAAGGTGCAGAGGGGAGGAGGGGAGTTGTGGTGCTTGTCCGGGGAGAGCAGGCCGCGGGGCTGTGTGGCGCAGGCCGCCGGACACCGGCACTCACGGCTCGCCGAGGTCCGGCGGCGGTCGGTACTTCGGGCGGGCGGGCATGGCGCGGGGCGGACTGCAGTAGGTGTAGAGGACGGCGGGGGTCTCCGCCGCCATCTCGAGCTCTCGGGTGGACAGCATGGCGGGGTCCGCCCGGGGCTCAGCGCGTCTGGCCCCCAGCAGCCGGGCGGCGGCTCGGTGAGGAGCTCCAACCGCAGCCGCGCCGCGACATCCGTCCCCGGGGCAACGCGAGCGGAGCGCGAGGCTGCGCCGCGCATGCGCGGGTGGGAGTCGGTCCTGCCGGGGAGAGCTGGAGGCTGTGGGGATTGCAGGAGGCAGTGGCACCGCTCCAGCGCCGGGGCGCGAACCCGTCACTTTAACCACTAACGGGCTCGCCTTTGATAGCTGCCAATGAGGGCCGCTAACCGCAAGGTGTCACCGGCCTCCTTCCGCCGCTGGGCAAGCTGCTGAGCGGCCCGCGGTTTCTCACCGGTCAGTGGCGCCACCAGGAAGGCAAAAATTGGCTGGGGTATCGCAAAAACTTGTTGGATGGTGTGCCGGTGGCTTGAGTGCCAGTGTCCTGAAGGCAGCTGAACTCCTATTCTATGTTTTGGTTTTGTTTTCCCACATAGATAGGGGATTTGGATAGTGTAAAGATGCCGTGCGTTTGGGGTAAGAACGTGAAGTGCACCCTGAGCATGCTGTCCCGCCTGTAGTGAGCTGCACTCCCTGTGTGACAAATCATGAGGAGGCATTTTCAGACTGTGTGAAAAACTTCCATTAAGGGAAACGTAAAAGCAGTTGGGCATTATTTATATCGTGATAGCTCCTTTTCTAACCTATGTGGGTAGCCATATCCCTTGATTGTCCTGTCAAGACTGGGTGTATAAATCAGTCTGTGCCCTTTGTTTCTAAAATCTTGGGTTCAAATGTAATTAATGGGTGAAATGTTACAGAAGCACAGATATGTTGCTGTGACAGATGTCTGTGCTCCATGGCAGCCCTGTGTAGACAATTGTAGACAAGAAGACAAGAGAACTGTAAGTAACAAGTGGTTTTGTAATCAGCGAGCAGCTTGCAGAGTCAATATAGGAATGAGAGTGGTGTTGACTACACAGTCATCAGCTGGGTGGTAGGAGAAGAGGATATGCAACTGTAGGAGCACAGTGCAAGTGGCACTGGGGTGAGAAGAGAGAACAGTTCTTCAATATCTGCTTGTGTCACAGCAAGCAAAGTTAGCGAGCAGCTCTGTCCAGCCAAGCCAGGGCACTATGGCCCTGAAATTGGACCAGAACCACTGGAGCAAGGATTCCTGCAGAGCTCCCTGCTGCACACGTTGCCCACAAATGTTGTGAAGATGATGATGCTGCATCACAGGTTAATTCTCTTAAGCTGCCCCCAGTCTGATGTGTCACTTCTTGGGTGAATTTCTCATTCCCATAATACGTGCACTGATTGAATTCCAGCTGCTCTCTTGCTTACCTCTGTGAAATACTGATAACTCCTAAGTTACCAGTTCGGTGCAAAAGCTTTGCAAGTACTGTGTGGGAGAAGTAAAGGTCTTTGCTTTGTGGGTTAGTAGAGCCTTGTAAGTGACAAGACCACGCCCAGGATAAACCTCACTTCTGTTTTGCCCCTTTTTATGCCTGAATTCTGTAACATTTCATGCCACCACAAGACTGACTGTAGCAGGAGCCAAAGCACATTGATGACCAGGCTGCTCTTAGAACCTATAGCTGCACTCTGGATCTTATAGTCACAGTGGGTGTTTTACATATTCTCTGGAGGATTGTCTGGGACCTGCAGAAGATCTCAGTACAGAAGGTGCTGCCTGGAAAGTGGGTCTGCCTAGCAAGGCATGAATCTACCCATCTCCTGTATGGTAGCAAAGAAAGGCCTTCTGAGTTGCCTTCTGCTGACTTGAAAGCTGCAGAGCAAGGGCTTTATCTTATTCCAGTTTTGCTATGGGTCAGTTTAGCTGTCTTGGACCCACAAACAGGCTATTTTTCTTTGCTTTCACAGGAATTTCCTGGCATTGTGCTATGCCTTATGGCATGTCCCTTGGCTTTCTGGATGTGAAATGAGTTTATTCACAGCAAAACAAATGTGAAATTGCCATCATCAGTAACAAAAGATGTGCATCCAGTATTTTTTTCAACACCTGGGATGCATTCTATAACTACTGAATGGCATCTTGATATACAATATAAGGGGTCTGCTGTGCTGAGACTGGGTACTCTTGGGGTCCTAGTTTGGATGTGGCTATCTTGGGACACCTTATGCCACAGTACTATGTATAATATGATGATCAGCAGACTAGCTGTGCCTACTTTTCACTATCTTAACTTTCTGCAGCATTGCATAATCAAGAAAGGAAGGAGGTTTACAGAGCCATTTTGGGTATAGGCAGTACTTAATTATCAAGGAAGGACATGAAGGGACATACTGCCTTCCCACAGCATTGCCTTCTGTCTGGAGAAGACCATGGCTGCTTTTAAAATTACAGGAATGTTTCCCTGATGTAATGCTGTGTAATTACCTGACATTTGAGTTAGATTTGGTTCTCCATGGCCCTGAGACAAAATTTTAAACTTCAGTTCTTACCTCTCTGGAGCTGCAGATAAAAGGGGGGAGAGCTCCTAGTCTTGGGAGTAACTTTGCTTGAGGCCAAAGTGGCATTGCATTCAAGCAGAAATCACAGAATCACAGAATAATCTAGGCTGAAAGGGACTCTATAGGTCTCTAGTGTAAACAGCGACAGATTCAAAACCAGGTTGAATTGATCAGGGTCTTCTCTTGCCGGGTTTTTAAACTCTCTAGAGATGGAGATGCTTGGGTTGGCCTTGTAAATCCCAGAAATCATCATGCTGCTTCTAATCACTGCTCTGAGATGTCAGACAAAAATACAAAAAACACAGTAAAAACACAGAGAACCATCAGTGTGACTGCAAAGATGAAAGACTACAGAGTTGAGGTGCATATGTACTATTTGTCCCAGTGCTGTTGGGGGGTGGGAAATTAATAGAAGTGCAATGAAACCTACTTTTAAGTTGCTGCAGTGGTGTAATCAAACACCATCAGCAATACTGCACCAGTATTGTATGGTGTCAGCCAGCTCGCAGATAGTGTCTTTGCTTCTCTTCACAGGCAATAGAGTCAATGCATCTGTGACATACAGACATTGACTACAGACAGGCCTGGTCCTAATTCGGAGGGGACACAGTCTCAAGCTGCGCCAGGGGAGGTTTAGACTCGAGGTGAGGAGGAGGTTCTTCACCGAGCGAGTCATTCGTCATTGGAACGGGCTGCCCAGGGAGGTGGTGGAGTCACTGTCCCTGGAGGAGTTCAAAGAGGGGATTGGATGTGGCACTTGGTGCCATGGTCTAGTCATGGAGTCTGTGTTGATAGGTTGGACTCGATGATCCTCAAGGTAATTTCCAACCTTAGTGATACTGTGATACTGTGATACTGTAGTGAGACACTTAGTTTTAAAAAATATATACAAGCCTGAGAGTTTTGACAGATGAGAGAGTTCGAAGGAAAAATAAATAAATACCAGAGATAAACTTGAGTCCTGTGGTGACATCAATGTTTTTCTGAGGAGAGTTGTTAATCTTGACACATCATTGTGAGTAGAACAAAAATGCAGATCCTATCACTCATCTCTTCCAACCATCATTGTTAAACTTCCTTTTCTCTGTAGCAGCACAGCTCTCTCTTGACCTGGTCTTATGAGGTTGGACAGGGCTGAAAAAATTCCAGTTCTGAAGATCTTCATTTCTCCAGCATTAGTCAAACCCCAGATTTTATCATTCACGATTTCCAGCCAATATTAGCAATCCTGCTTTACTCTAGCACTTCACTTCTAACTGTAAGCATCATTTACCCCAGCTTCCCTCCATGTCCCCCACAAGCTTTTGTTTTTAGTTCTCAGTCCTCTCAGAGCCCATGTTCCTGCTGTATGCCACCGTGGGACTTTAGAGCAAATGACTGGAGAGACTTATGGAGGGGTGAGAAAGTACCTTTCAGGGTGAAGAAGTGAAAAATCAGTTGTTGCCCACCTTCCTATTTAAGTTCAGATAGACTGTGCAACCTCTTCCTACCTCTCCCTTTCCTGAACAGAGCTTTCCCAGGGTCTTCCATTTGCCCCAGGAAGCTAAACCTTATTTTTCATTCCCATAATTGAGGGCAGTTGTTCAACTACACTAAACTTGCAGAGTAAGAAATGAGACTGACGTACTTCTGTTGCACTTCACTGTCACCTCAGTGTTTGTTCATCTTGAAATAAACTGCCCTTTGTCACATCTCTGGGAGACAGAGTAGTATCATCTGTACTGGAGTTAAACTGCATAGTCCAAGAACTGCACTGAGCAAGTGGCATGTGAAAATAAACACACCCTGGTGTTGAATAGCCTGACTACAAGTGTCCAGTGTTTATCTCAAGACCCTGGTCACCTATAGAGATCTACTGACTGCTCTGCTCTTTCACACACCTGAAGACTTCTCAAACATCATGCCTTCTGGTTTATGTAGCTCATAAGATGAGCCAAGTAACATGGTGTACTCCTTGGAGCACAACACTGCAAAGTTCTTGAACGATACTGTGGTTACTTTCTCACCTCCAACTAGTTGTGCTAAAGAAAACTGGTAAGTGCATTGCAGACAGTTGTGCAACTGCACTTGCTATGTGAAGTCACATTTTATGATAGACAATTCACATATGGAGGAGTATAGGGGAAGGTGAGTGCAAAAAACCTTTTCCTTAGTGCACAGAAGAAGTAGACAGGACATGCTCTATATATGAAGAAACTGATTTGCACAACCCAAGACTCCCGCGGTGAGCATGTGGCAAAGTAGACAAACCTCTAATCTTTATCATAAGAGCATCTTCTCTGATCATCTGTCTTAGAATCTGCTGGAGGCCTGCCTTAACATTTTTTTAAAATACAGTTTTATAATTTTCAATTTGGCCTCTGTGTTACTGAAAGTGCAGGGTTTGAATTTGTCCTGTAGCATCTGCCGAAGCTGGTGGGACATTTGTGGCTTGCAGGAAGGCAGAGTTTCAAGCAGCCGTTTCAAGCAGTTGTGTAAGTAGCTGGTTGGCTAAAGAAAGTATGAAACCCTTCAGAGAAACCTTTTCGTTTTAGTACTGTACAGAGGAAGCAGAGCAAAACAGATTTAGGGATTTGTGAATCATTTGTTCAGATATACCTGCTGGCACTCCAAATTAGAAACAGAAAATAATCTGTGGTTTCCTCTGCCCTTGTAGAAAAACATGCAGAACTTGGAATGAACTTTGTTGGAAGAGAGATTTAAGTTGGTATGTTTATCACAGCAAGTGTAAAAGACTATCTTACTTCTCCATCAGTGTCTGCCCTTTTCCCTTGGATTTTTCTCTTTATTATTGCCAGGGTTTTTATTTCAAATGTTGCTGCCACTTCTGAATTTTTAACGTTCAGAACTTTCCTCTAATGTTTTCACCCTGTTCCGATGACATGTGTGATAAAGACTGACTGCTAACAAAATTCACAGAAAAATGTAACCAGAGCGCCTAACCAAGGTGGGTTTCCTTTTCCTGTACTCAGAAATTGTCCTCATGGAGACACATGACAGCCACAGTAACTGCTATCTGGCTAATGCTAGCAGAGTAGCAGCATATTTCAATCACTTGAATTTTGCAGCTGGACTTGACCAGTTATGGACATGAAATGCTTACTGGATTGGACAGGCAAGTAAGCCAACTTCAAAGTGAATTTGGTTAACTTCATGGCTGAGGCTCCCAGATAACTTGGTGAATGAGTAGGTTCCCAGATGGTGAATGAGTTTCTATGCTGCTTTCCACCCAAGACAAACATATTTACCACGCAGAAAACAGCATTTTGTATCTGCTTCACAGGTCCCAGTACCCCCTGAGTGTGCAGAACAGTGGAGAAGCAGGCCTGCTGTCTTGAACCTCCTTAATAGGCAGGTGAAATGGCTTGTGCACTCATTACTGCAGGCCTGTTTCACACTGAAGGATTGCATGAATGACACTGGGAAACATCCCTCTTTTTTCCCCCTGAGGGAATATATTAATGGATTTAAGGGAAGAAAAATGATCCTGTTGACATGGAGATTTTGGCAGTGAGATACTGAGGGGTTTTCTCAAAATTTCTTATGAAAGGGTTCCTTTTATAGGAACCCTGTGGAAAGAATTCTCTGGACACATTCAGGTAGCAGAAGAATAACATTCCTGAACAACCATAACCTCATCTTCCTCTAGGAAACTCTAGAGTTTGGAGGTCCTGGAAGAGAAACACTGGGAATCAGTGGCTCCTTAGCATGAGCACTTTTATTTGCTGTAGGCTATCATTCAGGATCTTGGGCTGCCTACCTAAATTTGTTCACTCTTGTGATAACCAAGTGCCATAATTTCTTGGCTTCACTATGGCAAAGTTTTTGTTCTCTGAGTTAAGAGATCTGCCTGGATGCAACAGGAGGCTGAAACCGTCATTTGCAGCATATGGGTAAAGACTGAACCAGCCTGGGAATAAGCAGTGCTGGTGTGGTTCTGCAGCAGATCACCTGGTCTCTTGTGATGGATCAGCACCAAAACCAGAACAGGCAATAGAGGAATAAGAATTCCCATTCACAGACTAAAAATAACACAAATGGGATTTTTGTCTCCTGGGGTACTTCTTCCTGTGGTAGTTGGAGATATTTGATAGAAATATTACAAGAGGGAACATTATGGTAAAAATAACCTGTATGCAACTCCTACAATATCTAACTCAGTTCTGAGGTAATAATTTTATTATTAGCTTTTAACAATATTAGATTTTTAACATCCAAGCAGAATTCCAAAGCCATCCATTTTGGCTTTTGTGCTACAGGGAAACAATTTGTAGAGAGACAATTATTCTTTTGTGATTATGTCCAGTGAAAAACTTTCTTTGCTTATGTTATAGCAGATATTTCAGAAAATGACCATTCCATTGTGGGTCACCTCTATGTGGAGAGGCTGAGGGAGCTGGGGTTGCTTAGCCTGGAGAAGAGAAGGCTCAGGGGAGACCTTATTGCTGTCTACAACTACCTGAAGGGAGGTTGTAGACAGGTGGAGGCTGGTCTTTTCTCCCAGGCAACCAGCATGAGAACAAGAGGACACAGTCTCAAGCTGCACCAGGGGAGGTTTAGACTGGATGTTAGGAAGAAGTTCTACACAGAGAGAGTGATTGCCCATTGGAATGGGCTGCCCAGGGAGGAGGTGGAGTCGCCATCATTGGAGGTGTTTAGGAGGAGACTTGTTGGGGTGTTTGGTTGCATGGTTTATTTGATTAGGTGGTGTTGGATGATGGGTTGGACACGATGATCTTGAGGTCTCTTCCAACCTGGTTTATTCTATTTCTATTCCATTCCATTCCATTCCATTCCATTCCATTCCATTCCATTCTTAAGCAGCCAGCAGCAGTTCCCCCTGAGGTGTGAAGGATTCATGATCTCTTTAGTTTTTGCAGTTCCTCAAAAGAGACACCCTTCAGTTAACAACTTTGAGAGGTCAGATAGGTGAGAAGACTTATTCCCCAAGACCTTCCTTGTAGAGGCAGTAAAAAATCAATGTACTGATGATGCCTTTTCTCAGAGATTGTGAACAAAGTACCAAAAATATCGTTGACATCATAGCTTGTGAGTTGCTTTAGTGAGGCATGGAGGGAAATGGCTTATTTTGACTTATTGTTTTACCTTAATTTAGCTGCAGATCTCGTTTCTAAGTAGCTGACAGCCCATACTTCCCCACAAGAGATAGGATAACCTCTTGCTGAAGTCCCATAAAATCAAGGACCTCCATCCACAGAATTTTCACCCCAGAAGCTTTCCATGGTAAACAGCTGTGATTTGAGACCATCACTGAACTTTATGAATGACAATTTTCTCTTGTAGCTTGCAGAGATGTTTCTTTCTCTGATTCTCTGCACATCCAGAGACTAACACCAAAACAAGTGTGCATGTGACTAGATGAGACTAGTTGAGGCCTATTGCAATAACAATCAGTGCAGATAAGAGGGAAGAATGTGGAAGAATTAGAAGAGGAAAATTGAAATGGCTGACAGAGAGAAATGGGTCTGGGGATGGAGATGATAGAAATGAAATTGGGACTCTGACAGCAAGTCCACAGGGATAGGTTAGTAGTTTTTTTCAAATAAAAGATAAATTATTGGATCAGGTGAGAATTCAGCCTGGGAATAAGGAGGCAATGAGAATGAAGCAGAGATGAGAAGTCAAGAGTGGAGATCTGAGTCAGGATTGTATGTGGTGAGATGGAACAGAAGGCCCCAAGTTCTGGAGAGGGGCAAGCAGGAGGGCCTACACCTGTTCAAGAATACTACTTTGAAAGGCTTAGGTGGAGACTAAAATACCAAGTTTTACTGTTTCTCTGCTGTCAGTAAGTGTCAGCCCCATATTATAAAGACCTCCATTCAAGGTATTTAAATGTAGCATCTCTTGTTAGATGGGAGTCTACACTCTCATCACAGTCAGACAAGATTTTAGTAAAGGATTTGGCTGCCTATATATCTGGATCTGCATGCTCCTTTGATGTCTTAGAAAATACCCTAAAATACTCACATGACTCTATACACCTACTTTCAGGCAACTGTGTTCCACCTGTGCTCCACTCAGAGCCAGGAGTCCAGACTGATACTCACATGTGGACTGTACAGAAGATGAGAAGCAGGCTCAAAAAAATGCTTTCATAAAGGTAAGTAAATGTGTCTGTTCTGCAGTCTCTACCTGAATGCCAGCTGGTATGTTTGTGAAACCCACAGGTATGGTGTTTCTTTCAGTCTTCACTGATGTTTGGCCATAAAGTTGATGACAACATGCTTTTGCTATAAGTTGCTGTTTTAATTCAAGTGGCAGAGAATAAGAGTTTGCAACTCCACAGTGCACAGCTTAGGGAAGGAAGGAATGGAGCATGTTGTTCCATGAGGAGCTCTTCTCTGTTGTCTCTTTCATGTCCTACAAAACCAGAGATATGTCCATAACCAGGGTGTCCTGCTAGGCAAGCTGTGCTGGGGAATGCCAGAGTTAAATTTTTCTCATTTTCTGCAGAACCATGGCTCCTCCCCAGAACAGGTGCATCCTGTGGGGAAGAGCAGAGTGCATCATGTAATAGAAATGAACAGCAGGGTGCAAACACAATGTTCTGAATTCAGACTGCACCAGCAGCCTTAATTCCAGCATTGCCTTGACAATGGCTTGGATTTTCTGCTTTTAATATTTTTGCACTTTCCCCTCTTCTGGTCCTACATTCCTTGTATATTCAGGGTGCCTTCATGAAATTTAATTAGAAAATTGAATCTGTAAAGCAAGTGATGCAATGCTGCTAAAGTAGCCTATGGAGAAGGGGAGGCTCACTGTCATTATTTAACTCTTGTGCCAAAGTTCATCTCCAGCTGACCCAGCTGCAAACAAATCTTTGATCTTTCTGTCTAGGGAGTCAAAGGCACTGAGATAATTCACTTGTTGGATATAGCAGGGCCTTATTCTTCGAGGCCAGGATGTTTGAATGTGGTAGGGTGGGCTGGTAGCATGCTAAAACTTTTCTGAGCTAAGGGGAGATGAGTAAGTGCTAAAGCAAATATTTCTGCTTTCAGTGTCATTCTATTCTTTTGAGGTCACCTAGGTGTTTATATAGAAAAGAAATCACTTCTGAAGAGGGATGTGACATGAAAATTATGCTGACTATATAAGCAAGTCTTAAGAGGTGGAGGAAACCAGAAGTTACCTGTCAGTGAGGGAGTAAATCTCTCTTGAGGTCAACTTACATTCATATTTTGTTTAATCATGGTGTTTTATGGACTTGAAGAAATGCAAGAGCAAAGCAAGGGTGTCTGGGCCACTCTTTTATATGACCGTCACCTTGCCCATTGTTTGTTTACAATGTGTAGGGCTCCTCTCTCTTTCTTTTTTCTCCATCCATTGAAATGCTTTACAAGAAGATCCAAATGGACTTTCTTATTCAGGAGGTGGAAGACTTAGGGTCATCTATATTGAATATCTAGAGCCCAGGTATGCTTTCTGAGTATGACTGTCATTTGGTCACCTTGGACCTAAAGAGCGAGACTCTCCTCATCTGTGGTAAAGTGACAATGTTTATTCTCACTGAATTTTCTGGTGGGGTTACAGAACCAGGAAATGAGCAATTCCTGTTCTTGGGATCCTTACTCTTGTCACAGTGAAAAAGAATGAGTCACCAAAGAAGTAGCTTTGTTGTTGTTTGAGTACATTTGGAAGTTTGTGTTTTTCTGTCCTCTGGTTGCTGAACCTTTCCACTGCATGTGGATTGTCTCTTCATGCTTGTTCTGCCATAAAGGCAAGACACTTAAGTGTTTTTGCAGAAGAAAGCTATTGTTCCAACTTAACACAGGACAACAGGCAATGGGCACAAATTAAAACACATTTGCCTTGTTATTCAAGGCAATGTAGATTAGTATAAACTGTAGATTAGTATAAAAGTTGGTACATGTGGGGCCCAGATGTTTTAAAGACAGGCCTGGACAGGTCAGCATTCAAGCAGAAAAATGTTTTATTGTAGTGAATTTACACAGGAGAAGAACTAGTCTTGCTGTTGGTGGTTCAAGGCTATGCTGAGCCATAAAAGGGAAGTGCTGACCAAAGCAAGTTCCTATATGTGAAAACACATTGCACTTCCAGTCATTTTTACAAGGTTATATGGACACCACCTGGTATTTTCTTTTTTGCCCTTTTTTTAGTTTTTCTTTCTCCTTTTTTATTTTTTTTTTTTTAATGAGGAAACCTGATGATACTCTTTCTGCTTAGCCCATCCAGTTTATTTAGATTAAAAGCACCTCAAGCCACATGAGGCTTGCTAGATACATTCCCAGAATGACCTTGTAGGGCTTTGGTGGCTCTAAACCAGGCTCGGTATACAACAATAATGCTGGTTAGTGGTCTCATCATTCTCATGACCCAGCAAGCAGAAAGAAGGAATGGCAGCAAGCACAGAAGGTATATGGAAGACTGGTGAAGTGGCCTTGATAACAGAGCTCTTCCCCAGTTAGGGCAACAGCCATCCCACTTCTTAATGCAGAAAATCATCAAAGCGTTGCATCAGCCTGGCACATGTAACACATGGCATGGATTCTGTGACCATACAGACAAGGAAGGCAGGACAGGTTTTGGGCCTGTCAGCCTTTCAATTGTCCTTTCAGGGATACAAATACAACAGCATTTATCAACTACTAACTAGTTTTCCCACACACCAAGTTATGTGTGCTTACATTTTTACATAACAATACACAGGTCTTCCCCACCACCACCTCTTGTGGTGAAAGAATATGATATGTCAAGCCAACAGGCCCTTCAGGAGAGCCTCAAGGGAAAAAAAGTTAATGCAGAGCTAGCTTATTTTTGATCTCTTGAAAGTAAGATCTTACAAAAGATGTACAAGATATCTGTTTTTACAATATTTCCTTTGTACACAGTGAAGAGGAGTAATAGACTTTTTAAACATAGGATTCCTTAGCATACTGGATCTGGTCTACCTCAAAAACTGGCTGGCTGCACCTTCGAGCTACAGACTTAAGTTTGTTCTTTTGACCAGATTCAGACATGGCTCTTAACCGGTAGACTCCTGGGGTCACAGGTAAATTCACACGAGAGTTTATTCCCACAGTGATGGTGAGAGTTTCAGATTCCACATCAGAATCCTTTGCTGCAGAAACTCTGCCCCTGCATAGATTCCTTTGAGTTGTATATGCTTCATCCTGTGCACAGCTGCTGCATGGATGAGGCAGTAAAGCCTCCTGGTTTGACACCTTGACTCTCATACTGTGAACCGTAAGACGATGGGAGGGAACTTCAGAGGCCAGGCAGTTCTTAGTAGCCTCTTCATAAGAGGGTGGTCTTCCAGGATTTCTTTGGTCTACCTCTCTGAACACTTCATCAGCTGACCTGAAACGAAGCCTTCGCTGATATGCCACAGGCAATGGTTTCTCATCAGGGCTGTTCTGGACAGCTCTGCAGGAGAACCGATCTTCTTTTTTTGTGAAACTGTCTCTTTGAAACCCCATGTTTCTTCCAGGCCCCCAGCTCTGGGTTTTCAATAATGTTTTCCTGTGGTTTGCAAAAGAGAATGACATTGAATGCTTTTTGATCTCTCTGCTAGGTGTACTGCAGTCTTCAGTGGACTTGGTGGAAAAGGACTGGGGCCTATTTAAAAAGGTTTTTTTTGGGACTGGAGGGAGAAACTACCGGGGAGTTGGTGAAGACTGAGCTATCAGAGCTCTCCAGGGAGCAACTGGAGGATGTTTTGGGTAGTGAGTCAGTTGATAATTGTGAAGGTAAGACCACAAGCTGTTTCTCCAGTGCCTCCATCCCCAGCAGTTTCTGCTGAATCGGAAAATTGTCCTCACTTTTGTTTAGCTTCTGTTTCCTTATCGTGCCTTCAAGGCTGTCCTGGAAGGACAGGTCTGGCTCTGAGTACCTCCTGTCCATCATGCTGATGTCATTTCTGAAATTAGTCAGTGAAGAGGCAGAGATGTGTTTCAGATATCTTCTGCTCACACTAGTGCTTCTCCCTTTGGGATCTTCCAACTGAGAGGTACGTGGGCTTAGTTCAGCTTCAGGATCTGGGCTGTCATATGCAGAGTCATTCTGTTGAGCAGCACACAGGTGTTCTGTGGGGAGAAAGCAACTGTTAGTTTTCACTGACCATCAAAGGATGGAAGGGATCTGTATGGAAAGGGTTCTTGTAGAAGCGTGCTGCAGCAGTGTCTTGAGCCCTCTACAATTCCCTGTGTTTCCACAAATTAAAGACCTTAACCCAGCAGCCAGTTTGTGGCATCCCTGGTCCGTTATCATACCTGTGGGGCTGTCTGTGTGCTCTGGTAGCTCCTCAGCCAAGGCACAGACAGAGAAGGCAATGTCATCCCCAAATATTTCTGAGCAGTTGTTTATGAGGAACTCCACCAACACTGTCACCTGCACACAAAAACAGTTTAATTCAGTCAAAAGGCCTGGAGACATATTAACCAATCTCTCAAGCCCCTGCCTGCTCTCTCTGTATGCAGGACAGAACAGAGCAGGGCAGCTTCTCCCAAAATCCTGGTTTAAATTCAGAGTTTGAGTCCACTCTGGTGGAATGAGGACTGATGCTGCAGACTAATTGATCTGCCCCAGTACAGACAAAATACCATCAACCATAGCTTTGGCCTCATGCTCCAGAGGGCCCACCAGGTCCTCTTTGCCTTCCATGTGCAAAGTATTCAGGAGCTGTGCTGTGGTGTAAGGGACCATAGGGCAGCTGCTACTTTTGCTCAGAAGATGTGAGATAAGGGACAGCCTTGCTCATCACATTATAGGCACCTGAGCTGAAGGGCACCCCCATTTTGCAGAGGTACAGTTTTGCTCAGGTTTAGCAATGGCAATGGTATTCCTATGGATGACTCTGAGCTTGCCCAAACAGGGTGCCTGCTTGATGAGTTCAACACACCTTGTCATTCATCTCTTTCTGCACTTCCAGTGGGAGAGTGTTGTCCATCTCTGGGCTCAGCATATTTGGGCCAACACAGATGGCCAGATTGCTGGAGTCCATCCTGTTGTTCTCAGCATTTTGGCTGATGTGCTGGAGCAGAGAGAGCATGTGCTTGAGCAGGATGAGGTTTGGTATAGGGAGCTCATCAGCCACCCTGCATTAACACAAACAAAATGTGACATTAATTCACACTGCAGTAGCCTCTAGTTCCTTACCTGAGCAAGTCTCAATTAAACTCACACAGATAACACTTCCTCCAGAAAGAGGCATGCCTATGATTTTTTCACTGCTCAGCATGGCAGCTGAATGTGCTGTTAATTGTAAGGTAATTACAAGGTCTTGTAATTACAAGGTCTTGACTGAAAGACAAGCATTACAGCAGTCTATGTCCTTGTGTCCTTGAGTAGATGGCATGACATCAGGAGATGTCACTGGAGGCTTCCCAAAGGCACATGAAAGCCTGTGGTTGTGCTGTGCAGCTTTCAAAGCACTTGCAGTCAGCCTCTGCATCTGCCCTTTCTAAAAAGCCAAACACAGTGGTGATCTCCATGTGCCTGACTTTACCACCAGCAGATGTGAAGGTTCCCTGTCAGTGCCTGTCCCAAAGTACTGTGACCACGTTAGCTGAGACACTGCAGCCTCTGTCCTCTTCCTACACTAGTTGTTTCATAGAGCAATCTCAAATACATTCAGGAAGTGCTGCTGCTAAAACCCTCCAAACCAAACCCCATGGAGCAATAGCAAGCTGTTACAGATGACAGGCTTTTAAATGAGACTCTCAGTTTTTTGAGAAACATCATTGGTCCCTATCAGTCACTCCATCACACTGGGGATGGTTGCAAAACTTACATTTTCAATTCTTCAATTTTTTCCTGCTTGCTTGGCTTCTCCAGAGCTTGTATCCACTTCTCATAGAGGTCAGCCGACAGGAGTTTGGAGGGAATATTTCGGAGGAAGTCCTGCAAGTCCAAAGAATTTAGATAAGGCTTTGGATACTACCTCTGAGCACAGAAGGAGCATCACTGTGGCATGGGTTCACTGGGAGGCAGGCTGGCTTGAGCTACCTGGCCATCAACACTGGCAGAGCAGTGCAATGCACAAGTACATGCAGAGTACACTTGCACTGGTGTAGTAATGAGACCCAGTCCTTAGGTACTTTTGTTCCCGCATGGGGAGGATGCTGAAGGGGACTACAAAGTGAGTTTCCTGTGGGCATGCAGGAAATCAGCAGCACAATAAGTGGGATTGAAAATTAGATGGAAAAGGAAAATGCCAGACTTTTCTAAGCCTGAAACATTTAACCTAGCTTTGCCCTGGCTTTGGCTTGGAGCCCCACCTAGGTCAGCTCTGGGCACTGAAGTGGGCCTGTGCAGATTAGCAATGTCCTCATACCACTGCAGGTCAGAGGAGCTCACCTTCAACACTGCTGCCAGCAGGTGCACAGACTTGCTTTTCAAATCGATATTCTCGCCTCTATTTAGATCCTCCTTCAACTCCTTTCGTGCTTTCTCATTGGCAGCCTTCCTGAATATCCCTTCAGTGGAAGGTCCTTTCATATACAATATAGCTAGGAGATCCTACAGAGAGAAAACCAGACAGGCATGGGAGAACAGTTAAACTTGAGTAAATGAAGGTCCTTTAGCAGCTGAATATTTCTTTAGAAACAGAATAAAAGTTGCCTGGAGGTCCACTATGTTCTGATGAGATCAGCATCTAGTTCTTGCTCCAATTAGATTACATGGGGAAAAAGATAATCTTGCCCCAATTCATCCTCTTCTTGAACCAGTGAATTTCTTCCAGAAGGAAACAAGGGATGGCTTAGGTCTAAGTTCAGATCACTTCCCTCCCAAGCCCAGCAAATATTGCTCAGAAGAGACAAAAGCCTGTCTATTGGAAAATTCCAACTCAGTGGGAGATCTGTGACATGACTATTTTCATCTAGAAAAGAGTGGTCATTGGCCATCCATAGCTGTACACTTTTTTCAGTGAAGTAAAAAAATCCTTAGAAGTTTATGGTGCTGGAAGACTCATTTAAATTACTTCTGCAGAATCACAGATGTTTGTACTGAGGAGCAGATCTCCTGTTCCTGGTTGTCTCCGCTCAAAGTTACTTCCAGTGAGAGGTAGGTGGGTGGGCTGGGCATAACCAACAGTCCTGAGCCTTTCTACATCTGGCATGGGTCCTGAGCTTATCCAGAGAGTGTGTGGAGGGGAAACACCAAAACCACTCATCTCCTGGGTGCTGCAGCACAAGTGCTGGGACTCCTGCCTCTCACTGAAAGCCAGAGGTATGGTAACTGCATCTCCAGGCTTGCTTACCTGGATTGGTTGGGGCAGTGTGTCATCTTTCCCACAGATAATAGCTAGAGGCTGGCCAAACAGAGTGATTTTGGCACCCGAGTCAAGCTGCCCTGGGGAATTCCCATTGGTGGAGCTTCGTCTCAGAGTAAATGACTGTGATATCACCTTCTTTCTTTTCTTTGTTCCATCTGCTGCAAGAAAAAGGAAAGACAAAAAATATGTTTTTTAAAAAGACAAGAATGCTGTGGAGCCTTTGTGTGCAGTGCAGAGGTGTATATTGAAACAACTCAAACTAGATGGGGAGAAACAGAAAGACAACTGAATGGTTACTAAGGAAACAACCAACTAAACTTGAAAACTGTGACTATCCCTCTCAGGACACCACCTTTCCTGTTTGGGGTTGTGTTTTTACATTCTAGCTACTGTTTCTTCTTAGAGAGTGGGAACACACAAAGCACAGAAACAGCAGCATGACAGAGACTTGATATTGTGGTGGTTTCTGTGATAACTAGCTAAAGTGGGTATGTCACTTGGGCAGCCTGCAATGACAACACTTTTCGCTACACAGTCTGACTGTGCCCCAAATTTAGGGCAAAAGTAGAATTAGGGGCTCCTGCTTTTCAGCCCTTTCACAGGCTGAAATGACAACACATCTCTCCAGCTCTGACAGCTTTGGGGCCAGCTCTAATGACTGTGGTCCTGCCATAGCTAGCTTGCCTCCTGCCAGACAGCCAGCAGAAAGTGATACTTGCTCCAGAAGATGGGAGCACCACAGTAGGGTCTCATCTGCTTAAGTGTCAGAAATAGCATGGGGTTTGCATCTGCATCTTAAAAATGAGAGCGTGATAGGAATTTGGAGATGATGGTTGTATTGAGATGAGGTGTGGCCTTTTTCCCCCTTTCAGAAACAGTGAGAGAAGGATCCTTTTGCTAGAAAGTTTTGTAAAGGAGTTGCCTGATGCAAATTTCCCATAAAGGACTTGCCTTATACTCCAAAACAAAGTTATCATATGAAGATAAAAGGCTCTCAGGGCCTGTATTTGTGGCTTTCACAAGTCCTGTGAGAAAGTCACCTAAACTATAGAGTCATATGAAATGTTCGACTGATACTCCTCAACAGTGGTCTGATATGATGGTCTGCTCCAAATCTGACTCTGCCCTGCTAATGGTGTCCTTCTGGTTGTTCACAGGTGCTAGGGTTTTGCACAAGAGAACACAAGTGCTGCTGCTGCCAAGAGGGTTTGTTTGCTCTGGCATGCAGCCACTGCTGTCAATACCCGCTTCTTGCTTTCTTTGTGGTGATGCTGAAGTGAGAAAGCAGAACATTTACTTCCCATCACTGACAGGGACCACAAGGAAATGTGCCTCTGTGGACCAAGGAACACGGATACAAGACCTCTGGCACTCAGCACTGTCGTCTCTACCACTGGGCACAAAGGAAAGAGGTCATTTGCAAATAAGTAGCACTCCAGAGCTGAGGGCTGTGGATTGCTTTCAGGAGGGCAAAGCAGGCAGTTTCACATGGTTTTGAAGAAGCACCAGGTTGTAAGCATTACATAAGAAGGCAGTTCCCCTGTTTTTAAAACTCACCAGTTGAGTGGCAAAGTCCATCTTCAGTATCTGCTGCGACCAACAGGGGGCATTTCTTGGTATCAGCCTGCAAGAGTGTGCTAGGGTTACAGCGCTGCCACCAGCAGCAAAGGCCACCAGTGAGTCACTGCAGCTTCTCAGAAATCTGCGGGAGGTTCTGGGGAATAGCCAGAGCAAGCCCAACACCTACTGAAGAGGTGCCTCGGTCCATGCCTCGGTCCACACTACCTCATTGCCCAGCAGAAGAGTTTGTGGTAAACCCCAGAGTCAACTACCCCAGACCTGCCTGGCAGGTCACAACCCTCTACCATAGCCAGATACATCCTGCTCTTCTGTATCCTCCCCTGGCACTGGAGATTTCCTCCCAAGGTCCTCCAGGGAGCCTTGATGACTTTGGAGCCTGCCAGATTTCTGAGCAAAGCTTCCTAGGAACCCAGAGAACATAGTGGCTGCTCATAGCACTGCCCAGCTCCTTCTGCACAGTGCTGCATGGGGCTGCCTTTGAAGGGCTCTGCCCGTTCAAGAGTAATGGCAGGTAGCCGGCAACTCCTGCAGCAGCTACCCCAACTTTGCTAAGGTATCTCACATCAGTAACCGAGAAGGATCAGGAGAAATGTAGTGGCTTACCTCTGACTGGCACTCAATCAGATTCTCCATGCTCCCAGCATTTAGTGTCTTTGACTAGGCAAGAAAATAAAGACACTATGTGAGTAACTAGTGCTATGGTTTAAAAATCAGAGCTATTCAGTCGCTCTTTTGGCAGAGCTGAAAGAGTAAAGACACTCACAATATTACAGCTGCTTAACACTTTCATTAGGAGTTTGATCGGGGGAGCTCTGGACACTCTGGTTTCCTTAGGTCCTTTTGTTTGCCTGTTTATTGAGCAGGGAATAGACAAAGAAAGAATTTTGTAAAACTGCACCCTTCTTGTCTTTCTCCATTGCAAGCCAGTCTAGCATTTAAGTATAATCCCAAATCAGCAAGATATTCCCCACAAGTCAATCATACAGCCCTGCTCTGGAAGGCATTCAGCTTACTGTCCTATATGCCCCTTGATTAAAACAGAAAAAAAAAACCCATCCAGCTTTCCATTTATAATCCATGCAAAAAACCCAAGCAAGTGCTTACAGCTACATATGGTTATTAAGCTGCAAAGACAAGACTATGAGAGTCAAGTCAGCTCTGCCCATGAGCTACACTTAGCTGTGGGTGCCCCTCTCCCCATTTATATTTTTGTACATCTCTGTACAGCTGCATCTAGAGCACTTCACCAACTTCAATCACATCACCACAGATTTTACCCCTGGTACTACTTACCCAAGGAGTGAGTTCAGCCAGAGCTCCTTCACCTCCCGAGAACTGCAGAGGAAAGAAGAAACATCACTCCCACTGCTACTAATCCTTTCGATAGAGGCAGGCGACTAAACAGTTCTACCCCACGTGTGCTGGTTTATATATGCAGAAGGACTAGGTGGAAATTCACAGACAGGAAGAAACATCATGGGGCAGGACTGAGATGCTACGAAATTTCTGGCTTCCTCTTTCCTTTTATAGGACCTACTTTTCTTCTTCTTTTTTTTTTTTCTCTCTCTCTCTCTCTTTTTTTTTTTTTCCTTTCCTTAAAGCAAAGAGAAAATAAAATGCCCTTGTGGCTGTAATGGATGGAAAAGATGAGACACTTGCCAGGTAAAGGTTCCATCTAGCATCACCAGCATAAGGTGAGATGTGCAGAGGGGGCTGCAGTGTGGGCAGCTTCTCCTTACCATTAAAGGACAGTGGGTACGGTCTGTCCTTTGTCTGCTCAGAGTCCTTAGATTTTGCAGTTTAAAGGCACACCACCAGGTCAAGTTACACCAAGAACAGTTAAATAGATGAGGGAGTGGAACAGCCAAGATTCAGGGAAATGTTTTTGTATATTTTTATCTAAAACTAATGGCAACAGTTTACTGTCTTCAAGCAGACATAGACACACACTTTGCTGGTGCCAACTAGTTCTTGAGAATCTAAGCATTGTACTTCCATAGAAGAAGTGGTGATATGTAATAATTTAGTAATGTGTGACAATATGCAATAAAAAGTCTTGCTTAAAATATGTCTCAGTAAGAATTATGTACCTAAGTAATAAAGTTCAATTTAACCAAGGAGATCCAAAAAATCCAGGAAAAATTTACCTCTGCTCTCCATATATATCTCCAGGGTTTGTTGCTGACTCTTCCCCAACCTGAATATATCAGGACCATAAGGACAACAATACTCACTCCACCAGACCATTATGAAAATTCATCAATGCTTGCTATTAAGTGCATGATTCTGCTGATTCACTGACAGAAGTAAATTATAACCTCATATTCTGGGTGCCAGTCCTTTGATCTGCTGAAAAAGAGGAGCTAAGGCTGAATGTCATAGGGCTGGGAATATTTCAGCAGTGGATTTAGGTTGAAAGTACTCTTGTAAAACTGTAGTCACTCTGCTGCTTCCCCCAGTGGATGCTCCATTTCATGTGTGCAGGGGATTAGGCTGTGTCATAGCACAGCTCTTTACAGATGCATGTTATGTTTATATCTGCTGCTGAATTCCTCCCAGAAAGCCATTCTTTGCATAACCACATCAGACCTGGCCCGTGCAGGATTGACCCTGGGTAGAACTGCAGAACAGACAGATGGTCTCAGCTGTACTCTGGCCAAAATCCAAGGTGCAAAAATCTCTTTTGGTTAGACAGAGATGTATTCAGAAGGGCAAAAGGAGAGTTACTCTGCTTTTGCAGAAGGAGATGTTATAGATGACCTTTTAAATCCTCCTGAGACCCATCATTTCCATGATCTTGTAGACACTCCACTCTGTAGACTTATTTAGTGCTGAAACTTACAGGAATCTCAATTACCCTGCAGCCCTCTGCATGTATCACATATCACTCACTGCTTTAACTGATTTTTTGCTAATTAGCAGCCCTGTGACATCTGTCATTTCCCTGCTAAATTCCATGGGCCTGTGCATGTTCTTGTAGAAATATTGTCATCCTGTATGTTGTCCTGAGAATTTCTTCCAAGACTCTCTGGCAGTTGTGGGACCCCTGCTGATAGTCCTGGGAGGATTCCTGGGACAAAGGGCATCTGTTTTTCGGTACAATCTGTTAAATGTGTGTCTAAACATGCCTGTGTGTTAAGTATCTCAGTGGCTTAGGGAATCTATGCAGTTCAGTTCTGCCTTGCCCTCACTTCCAGCAGCATATGTAGAATTTCTGATCTCGGACTGTTGCATGATTAAGACACAGGGTTTGATCTAGAAAATGTGCAACTTGTGAGGAAAAGGGGAGTTCATGGGGGGAGATCAGCTAGGTCAGAAGCTTAGATTAAAAATAGGGCACAGCTGTACTCAAGGCATAATGCTTTGAATTTCTCATGAGGAAAAGGTATGCTAATGGGTGGTGAATTAATAGCACATGACCATACTGTCCATTGGCACACTCTGCTGTATCTCTGTCTAATTGGTTCCTATATATTAACAATGCTGGAGACTAAATGGCCATTGTATGCTGAAGGACCTGCCTGCCCATATGGAAAATTATCTGGTTTTGCCTTTTTTTTTTACCCTCCTAATAGAATTCAATCTTTTTTTCTTCTTCTTCTTTTTTCTTTTTTTTTTTTTCTTCAATAGCCCTTTCATGGTGTGTATCACAAAGATTTCATTTGTGTCAAAATGACTTTAAAGAAGCTCATTTCATTATGAAGAAAACATGCCCCATCTGAATAGCAGGCATCTTAAAAAGCTATGGCTTTGTGGAGCAAATTTATGGCCACATAGAATGAAGCTTGGCTGTACTTGTGAAAAGTAGTAAGTGAGCATGTGCTGCCTGCTGTCAGAGCTGTGTGTAGGGTCAGAAGAGCTGCTGCCCCAAGTGGGGGAATCAGCAAAGCATAGGCTGCCTTACACCTACCAACCAGAGCAGCTTCACAGCTTTCTCCACCAGTGTCAAAAGGGTAACAGATGTAGCTCCCAAAGCTGATCTCCACACTCAGTAACAATGGAAGAGGCCTGTCATAAGAGATGATCACAAATGAAAATCCCTTACATGAACAGCTTCCTCTCTCCTTGAAGAGACTGGTTACCTCTCTACCACCCAGCTCTGCTTTCCCAGCTCAGAGCCTTTGCTGTGGTCTGCCACTCAATTTGGTACAGATCTTGTACCATGAGGCATTATAACAATGTGTTTGTTGTATCACAGTGGTTGCCCTAGGGTGAGCCGAATAGATGGCAAATGGCTTGGGCACACCTGGAGTTGTTTGCAAGTGATGTGTTTGTCCTGAGCTGTCTAGGTGAATGCAGCATCATGGGATGCATGGGATACATCCCATGAGGTATGGGAGATGGGGTAGACTTACAAGGGTTTTGAAGGACTAGCCTTTTCCCCTCCTGTGCATCACACAGACTAAATGGTGATTCTCCCCTTTCTGTGAGCTACAGTCAAGCTAGGCAATTTCACCTCTTTTCTCCTCTCTCCTCTTACAGTGCAGCTCAGTGAAGGACTCCAGACAGACTGTAGCAATGAAGGGACAGCATCGTCTAGGCAGGGAAAGGAACTGAGAGCTGATAGTAAATAAAAGAACAGAATAACAAATCTACTGTAGCTGGGAAGTGACAGTTTCCATGGAATCATAGAATTACAGAATCATTTCACTTGGAAAAGACCTCTAAGATCACTGAGTCCAACCACTGACCTAACACCACTATGGCCATTAAACCATGTCCCATAATGTCATGTCTACTCTTTTCTTCTTTTTAACATCTCCAGGGACAATGACTCCACCACTTCCCTGGGCAGCCTATTCCAATGCTTGGCTGCCCTTTCAGTAAAGAAAATTTTCCTAATATCCAATATAAACATCCTCTGGACCAACTTGAGACCATTTCCTCTCATTTTATCAGTTGTTACTAGGGAGAAGCAACCAACACCCACCTCACTACCTTCTTTCATGTAGTTGTAGAGAGAAATAAGGTCTTTCAGCCTCTTCTTCTGCAGCCTAAACAATCCCAGCTCCCTCAGCCATTCCTTGTAACACTCCTTGTTCTCCAGACCCTTCACCAGCTTCGTTGCCCTTCTCTGGACCGGCTCCAGCAACTCAATGTCATTCTTGTAGCAAGAGGCCCAAAACTGAACACAGTATTCAAGATGTGGCCTCACCGGTGCCAATTACAGCGGCATGATCACTTCTTCTTGTCTCCTTACCAAACCACAAATGGGAAAATCCCAGACAAATCTTCCTTTTCTTTATTTCTGCTACTTTCACAAATGTTTGACGTGATGGCTTTTAGAAATGAGGGAGTATGACAATGAATCCTGAAACCTGTCTTCACCCTGTTATTGTACAAGCCAGGACACAACAGAAGCATAGCTGTGAGAAGGGTACACCAGGACACGCCTGGAGCACTGACTCTTTCAAGCCCATGTAGAGCAGAAAGAATCTTCATCAGTGCCTCTCCATGTGGAAAAGGGTTATATTCCAGTTTTGTCTTCGCTGGCACAACTGCAGTCTCCCAGGGGACGATAGGAACATTTACCAAAATAAGGAAAGGAGTTATGCCAAAGTCAGATGGTTGTTGGTTGTTTGGGTTTTGTTGAAAGTTCTGCATGATCTGTCCATGGACTGGATGAACATTGGGGGGGGGTGGGTGGGGGTGTGTGTTGCTGGGAACAGGTCACATTTCTACACATCTTCTGAAGACAGCTCTTATTTCCTACCACTCTCCAAAGAGTGCTGTGGATTGCATAGGCGTAGTTCAGGCTTTGATCACAGAAAAGAGGGTGACCTGAGCTTTGTTCAGAGCAGTACCTACCTTATACCTGTGACAGTTCAAAATTACATCTGTTAACCTAGCTGGTGCTGAACTCCTGCAGTTTGATTCAGGTGGGACTTGGGCTCATGCTAACTCTCCCTTTGGAAAGTGAAACCTGCTGACAGATTTTCTCAGCTCTGTTCAGCTGATTTCTATCCTTAATTACCTGTGAAGCTTAGATTGCAGTATGGGATAGATCACAACACCCTTATACACACTGGGTTGCTATTGCACAGGAAAAAGTTACAAATCAGAAATAATACTACAGATACAGCCCAAGTTTTACTCTGTGCCTTTCCCATTACACCCCTTTGCTAGCATTTGCCTCACAGGATGGTTTGTTTATTCTTTTATGGGTGCATCTTCCAAGCCTTAAGTTGGCAGCGCTAAAGATCTTACTTGGTGGTCCTTGCCTGCTTACGATAAAAGCCAAGATAATAGAGAATGTATCTAATTAAGCTTAATTCTATTCTTGTCTAGATTTCTGGCTGAAGGTACTCAAATAGTATTGAAAATGGAGATGTTCCTTTGGTGGTGGTTCTTTGTTGTGGTGGTTTTTCTGTTCTGTTTTGTTTTGTTTGTTGTTTCTTTTTACTCCATCAGGTTTCTCACATTTTACTTCCTTATGTTGTTCATTCACAAATTAGGAACTGAGATGGTGCTTTTCTGCCAAGTTCATTTGCTCTCGGGGACAGATTATATTTCTTACTGAATCCAGAGAGGTGTGAACCTTGATTTTGTTTCTCAGGATTAGTACAAATATTTTCAATTTCACTTGATCTAGGCTTGTATTTCTCCTGCTTCTGCACCTTGTGTTTTGCTTTGAATTTCAGCATCAAAATGGTCTCAGATCTTGACATCTGAGAGAATCAGTGGAAATCAGAGAAAACCTGGATTTCACGTTGTATTCTAATCTGCGTGTGATTTTCAGGCATAAGTCATCTCTCTTACACACAAAAGATGATTTGCAAACTGCCAATGGCTGAGGAGCCAGTCTGGAATAGACCAAATAAAAATTTCCCCAAGTGTAATTTTGAGTTTCATTGTGTGTATGTCCCATTGATGGAGAACTAGAAAAGAAAGCCAGGCTCAAGAGTGGCAAGGTCTTACAACTTCCCTGGTACAGCAGAAGCTGCTACAGGCATAGCAAGTGCCCATCATGATCAACGCAGCCATCACTGTAGACACACAGGAAGAACAACTTGAAACAGTTGGAATTTTTGCACTGTTTGCCTCCAGATGGCCTTCTCTGAGCCCCTGTGGTATGATGGGAATATCCTGAAACTCTTCATTGTGGTGATGCCCTCCTGAGTTTGTAATTCCTGTTTTACCTGCTTCCCAAGTAATAAGTAGAACTGTTAGTAACGAGGTCCTCATCACCACTAAATTAACCATGAATGGGAACATTTATGATCACACGCTTTGATTCCACCCTCCAGACTAAAGCAATGTCAAGCAAAGTAAATCTTTCCAAGCACAACTCTGCTGGCTACAGTTAAACTTCCCTAAGGACATTTGACTCTGTGCTCTAAGAGAATTATTTGCTGTCATGCCTTGTCCTTGTGCATACACATCACACACGGCAAAATAAAATGTTCTTCTATGAAGTTTTGGCCACCCATCAAAATCAAGATGATGAATTTGAAACAAACATCTCCATATTAGCTGGTGATTGCCATATTGTTGCTACTAGCAACAGCTGCTGTGTTAGTGTTTTATACAAACACTCCACTTCTGTATTGCTGTCCCATTTGAAAACATGACTACCTTATCAGGATTTCAGAAAGCAAATGCTTCTTATGGCACGAGCTCTGCCTCCTGCCACAAGGCACCATGAGGGCTTTGAGTAAAGGGACTGTTGCTACTGCTGTAGAGGGGACACATGGAGAGTGGAGGTGCACTGCACTGCAGCTGCTGTGGGGCAGGGCAAGCTGGCCACAGGCACCAGGACCAACCAGCACAACTAGGGATCACTGACAGCTTCCCCACTGGGAACCAGGGCAGCCAGGTCTTCACATCCACGTTTGCAAAACACAGAGACTTTTCCAGGCCAGGAATAAGAGAGGAATTCCCACCTTCCAGAGCAAACAGGACCTGGGATTGCCTGCTGATGAGAGAGGGATGGGGGCTGGGGGAGAAGAAATGCTTTTGAGATTGAGCTCAACTATATCAGCTTACTGCTGGAGAGGGCTTGGCTTGAAGGCCAGGCTGTTCTGTTCAGGAATGTGTTCCTGCAAAGCTGGTCGTTTATTACTGCTGCTACCATCCAGACCAGGTGCTGTTATGTCTGTGTTTGCTTATTCCACTTATGTGTGCCTGCTCTGAACTCTGCCTTTGCTTTCATATCTGCAGTCACTGCAAGGAGTATGCAAAGAAGGTACCTCCATGCCACCATGTCCATCTCACTGTTCAGTGGTAGCTGAGTCATAGAATCATAGAATCAGTCAGGGTTGGAAGGGACCACAAGGATCATCTAGTTCCAACCCCCCTGCCATGGGCAGGGACACCTCACAATAGATCAGGCTGGCCAGAGCCTCATCCAACTTGGTCTTAAACACCTCCAGGGAGGTGGCCTCAACCACCTCCCTGGACAACCAGGGCTTCACCACTCTCACAGTGAAGAACTTCTTCCTCATGTCCAGTCTGAATCTCCCCACCTCCAGCTTCATTCCCTTCCCTCTAGTCCTATCACCACCTGAAGCTTGAACAGATTTTGTTCTCCCTTTCCACTTCCTTTTAACAATTTGTTTGTGCTTGTTTTGAGCTTTACCTTTTCTCCCATTTATCAGATGAGTATTTCTTTGGGATTTTTCTCTCTGAAAACCGATGCTCTGTGTGGTCTTACAATCATGAACTGTCTTATTTAGTATTAACAAAAAAGTTTGTGAAGGGATGATATATCTTTAACCAGGCCAACTGATAACAGGTATGAAACCTTTCCTCAGGTCTGAAAGAAATGCCTGACTTCAATATAAGGTCAAGTGGAGAACAAATGTTCTGAATTTTGTTAGATACATTAATCAATTACATGGTTATTTGTGGAGACAAGATAGGTGACCCAGAAGTACCTCAAGAAGGGTCTTTTAGAAGAGAAACTGAATCTTCTCACTCTGTAGGATATAAATATACTGCATCATAAGATGTACAGTCCAGCAACTGCTGTAACGTTTGTATAAACCAAAGACCATATTGCTACAGGGAGTCTTAGTGTTGCTTGTGCAACACCATGAACCAGTCCTGTCCTTGTGTAACTTAATTGAATTTAGTATTCAGACAGTAAAATATCAACAGTCATTATCCTGTAAGTTATGCCACAACTAAGGTGCTGGTACATTTGCAAGGGAGTCTTACTTCTATTTTGTAAGTAACATGGCTAAGTGCTCATTTGTACTGCAGTACACAAGGATCCCTAGAGTGTATCTTTCAAACATAATCCCCTGGAAATATTATTGCTCTGAGTTAGTCACCTCCAGTGCTATACTCAGCAAAAAAGCTTGCTAAACTCAGGCAATGAAATATGACATATAGTAATTGACTTCTACCTCTGCTATTTTAGGAGAACCAGATGTTCTAGCAGAGGCATTTGAGAGGCCTGTGTAATGTCCCAGTGGTTCCAGTGGTTGTCCCTCCTCCCTGCTATGTTTCTTTTTGCTTCCAGAACCAAGCATTCGCACAGTTTTCTTTGGACAAGAGTGTGCTGCACCACACACCTGTCATAAGCTCCTAAAGAGGCTCCTGGTGTCCCTAGCAAGAAAGTTTTCAAGCCCTCTTGGCAAAAAGGGTCTAATTCTGCATGGGGTATGGGGTTGCAGGGCCTTTGTGGCAGCTCCTCAAAAAACCCCAGCACACAGCTATCCCCTTTAAGACACTGGTGTCTAACTCCTCACATGCCATATTATTTATCCTCTAAATTTTTATTTCCTATGCCAAATTCTTTACCTCAACCATGCAGAACTTTTACCAGATTTAACTGAATTTAGCCTTTACTATGGTTTTAATATTGGGTTCCTAGTCTCTGCCTTTTAACAGTGAAGGAAGAATCCAGTAACACATAGGAACAACATCCTTACTTTGGTCAATTTTGGTGATTTTTGCTTAGCTTACTGTAGAGAATTTTGGCCAAGGTTTGGCCAGTATTCTGTGTGGATAAAGTTATTTTAAGGAAACTAAGGAGAAAAAAAAAGACTCTTATATTTTCCAGATAGTTCCTGAATGCTGAATTATGTTGTACTAACTGGGGGGGGGGGGTGGGGGGGGGGGGTGTTGAGGAGAAAAGACCAACAAACCTAAACAAAACAAAAGGGCCATGGGGATGATTAGAGGGCTGGAGCACCTCTTCTATGAGGAAAGACTGAGGGAGCTGGGGCTATTCAGTCTGGAGAAGAGAACGCTCCGAGGAGACGTTATTGTGGCCTGCCAGTATCTTAAGGGGTCTACAAGAAAGCTGGTGAGGGACTTTCTAGGGTGTCAGGTAATGATAGGACTAGGGGGAATGGAGCAAAACTAGAAATGGGTAGATTCAGATTGGATGTTATGAAGAAGTTCTTCACCATGAGGGTGGTGAGACACTGGAACAGGTCGCCCAGGGAGGTGGTGGAAGCCCCATCCCATATTCCTAAGGTTGGAAGGGACCTCAAAGATCATTAAGTCCACCCTGGAAGATTTTAAGGCCAGGCTGGATGTGGCTCTGAGCAGCCTGATCTAGTGTGAGGTGTCCCTGGCCATGGCAGGGAGGTTGGAACTAGATAATCCTTGAGCTCCCTTCCAACCCTAACAATTCTATGATTCTATGAAAACACCCCAAAACTTCATCAGCTTGAAAGCAGTTGCTTAATTTCTCACACAGAGGTAATCCTCTAAAAGGAAATCATGGTCAGACATTGTGGTTGTTTTTCCCCCTTCCTTCTCTTTTTTTATTTCTTAGCAGATCCTAGTTTTAGTTCCTCAAAATGTGGACTTTGTAGGTTCTCTTTTTCTTGATGTGTAAGATACCATTCGTCTTGCAGAGTTAGTTTTCCCGCCAAAACTGCCTTCCCACCCAGTGTTTTTTGTGGCTGTGTCTGTCTCCATGTAGGTATAACAGAAAAGGGCCTGATTCCTGCAGCCTGGCTCTCTGTGCACCCCAGCTACAAAATACCACCATTCTGATTTAGGTAGTGTTCAAAATTAAACAGGAAAAAGGTGACAACAAAAATGGGGGGGGAAATCCCAGACTTTCGGTGTGGGATTGTGCCTTTAAGAAAGGACACCTATAAAAGCCCGCTCTCATGGAATAGCTATCACCTCCAGTAAAAATTCCTGTCCTCAAGACAAGGAATTTCCATTAAAAATCACAGGCTTGTTCAAAACTATGCACACATATGTGGACTCTCTTTTGCCCACTTGTGGGATTTTACTTCCTTTGCCATGACTTCTCCACCATCTAGGCAGGAGGAGGCTGGAGCTGGCTTTGGCAGTTGTGGGCAATGTTGTGCTGGGGAGTTACCACTGAGGGTTTTGGTGAGGAAGTGTAGTCAAGGACCAATCCTCAAAAATACTTAGGGTGCTATTTTCTTTTTAATCACATATTCACCCTGATTTCAAGTAGTCGTTGGGAAAGTAACTACTTTGGCAAACTTTGATTGATACCAGTGTCAAGAGTACAGCAGGCAGGCTGTAGCAGTGTGAGGTGTAATTCCTTTCAGCTTGCTTTTCTTCACGGCTGTTTTGCACTGAGCATGTCTGAGACAAAACTGACCTGTGCTTGGGCAGTGCTTTGCATTGTGCTCCCTTTTATTTTCAGTACCAGTGAAAGGAGGTACAGAAAGTATATATGAGGCATTCCCCAAATAATTTTCACAGAAAACAGGTGGTAGAAGCATGACCTAGACTGCATCTGATAATTACAGGGGCAGGGTTTAATATCAGAGTGCCTATCTAGAATGCCAAGTCTGGCATCAGTTGTCAAAGAAATATTACACAGGAATTCTACAAAGCTGGGATTCACAGATGACGTGCTCCAAATGGTGTTTGAATCAAGTTTTAGTCAATGATTTATCTCTTTTAAAAATTAATATTATTCAATGATATACTCCCAGCCAAAAATCTTATGAATTAAGAGATTTCATTGTGTCCCTAGTGGAACTTTGCTCTGAATGAACTCTGCCTTAGAGTCACTTATGGAGCCACAGCAAGATGTTTCCTTTAGTGTAATTTTCTTTATGGTAAGTGAGCACTGGATTACTGAGATCCTTTGGCACATGTCCATCACAGTGCTGTGCTGTATAAACCTTTAACAGGATTTTGACATGCTAATAATCTTGTGCACAGGCAGAATCCATTCCTTCTCTGTAAACTTGATACATTAAAAGTTGTATGCATGACCATCAGAAAATGAGGAAAGCACCATTTTCTTTAATGAATGTAATGCAAAATAAAATATACAAGTCCTGCTAAGGTCTTGTGAGAATCCAAGGAGGTGTTTGCTTCTACCCATAAAATATGCAACAAAACCAACAAAGTGTAGGGAAAACCAAGGAAGCATTCTATTGTATCAGCTGACTACATCACAGCTGATTTCTACTACAAAATCCCCAGTCATCAGTGGGCCTCCTCCCATGAATGCTGGCTAACCTGATTCCTACTGCCCAGCTGGCCTCTGGGAGAGTACATGCATGCAGTTCTCAGTACCTCTGGGAATGGTTGCAACTTCAACTTAAACACATCTAGTAACAAGTATTCCATGTGCGTGCCAACTGTAGCTCTCTCTAGTAGAAGGCAAAAGACATTTTAAAGGGGAATTGATTGTGATCTCTGGTTTTTCTCTATATGAATTTAAAAAAATTTCATCTGAAGGACCCACAAACCTGATGTGTCTTTGCTGTTCTGCATATAGAAGTTTACAAAGTGATACAAATACTTTGCATTATTTTCTTAAAGTCTGCTTGGCTTTTGGGGAGGTAGAAAGTACCCGACATTGTGAAAGACCTTTTCAAGCTTGGGTTTCCTTAGGATTGATTTGTTGGCCCTTCCAAATAACAACTAAATGAAGGATCACTTAAGGAAATGTTGCCATCAGTACCAATCCAGCAACGACACAAAACACTGTACTAAAAATATCTGACCACTGTCAAATGGGCAGGGAGAAGGGAGATGGTTCACTTATTTAAACAGCTTCTACCTGTTCTGTGGCATGCATTTCTCCTGGATCCATGAGATGGCAAAGCAGCAGCTGGCAGAGATGCTGAGTGATGAGCTGGCTGACTTCTCAGATGCAAATATGTATCCTCATCTTTGAGATAGCAGCCCTTACTTGTTTCTACCCACTGTGACTTGTTCCTTGACAATGACAAAGTGTTCAAGTCCCTCAGCTGATATGTAGCAGGAGGGCTTATGGCAAGGACATATGGCTGATGTTTTCAAGGAGACAAACATACCAGGTAATTATTAGCAGAGAGAAACAACTTTTAAATACCTAGGCAGATATTCTTCTCTTTTTCTCTCTCATTTTCTCTTTTCAGACCATAGTCTGACGGTAAAGTAGAGCAAAAAGATGCAGATATTAATGGAAGTGACATATTATATGCAGAAGTTGGGTAGATGAAAGAGCTCTGATATCTCCCATGTTATGCAACTAGACCAGTGTCCATCAGTTGAGGGCAGTGGTAGCATGGAGGTCAGAGACCTCTGTGGCATGTAGACAGGAAAAGTGACAAGCAAAAATAACCTGTCCTCCAGCTGTTCATCTGTTTACACCTGTTTTTCCAGTTGCTATTCCTTTAGAAGACAGACCAAAGCCACAATTGGAGACTGTCAAGAGGGAAGACAGGATGGAAGGAATCTGCAGGGTTTCTCCAGAGCCACCTGAAGTTAGCAAGAAAAAGGTATGCATCATGCTTGCTCTGAGCAAGAAGGATAGGGGGCAAAGAAGCTCCTGAACCATACATCTATAGGCTCTTTATTAATCCTCAGTGTTCCTTTTTTAATTGTGTTTGTGCACTTTTATCCCAAGCAGAAGGGTAATGAGAATCTATGACTTTGGTGGGCATGCTGTCCAGTTATGGCATCTCCCTGAGCTTGGCTTAAGCTGGATTGTTACTTTTCTTTCATTCAGATTTATGAACACAGTTAACTCTCCTTGCCAGGGGCTTGGGAGCCCAAACTTTCAAACTCAGGCTCTCAAACAGCAGAATCTGAAGTGGAAGGATGGATGTGACAGCACAAGAAAACAATTAAGGGATCTTGTTTCCCTGTTATAAAGACCTGGGAAATTACACTGAAGCAACATAGTGATCTTTATTGCTGAGTCAAACTGGGAAGTGACTGAGAAGTATTCACTTTATGTTTGCATGGTCAAACCTCTGATAGCTGTCTTGACTCCATGTTCTCTCCTAATATCTCTGGTCATATTACTACACAGATGGTTTTTCATAACACCCCTGTCTCATTCTGGATTTGAAATGGATGCATAAGGAGAGGGCTTAAGATCAGTGGAAATAATCTATACTGCAGCTTTTGAATGTACCTCATTGCAGCCCATGTCATGTTCTCCAGGACAATTTTATTTCTGTATTGAGATATGCAGCTGCCACACAATTTTCTGTGATTATGTTTCCCTTCCACACTGTTCAGTTTCTCTTGTATTTGGCCCATCCAACCTGAGGGTTTTTTACCTGGAAAGGGATTCCTTGCTGGACATACTGTTTCTCTCATGTTTTCCCGGAATGTGTTTTGCAAGAAGAAAAGGGCACTTGCTTCTGCAGTTTATGGAGATGTTTTTCTTAGAGGCTCAACATAGTCATAAACTGACATAATGGAGAATGATGTTGCAATTCAAATCCACCCACTGAATTTGACTTTCGTTTTACTAGTTTGCAATGAAAGGTAGGAAAGTGGCCCAACATTGGTAAGTCTGGGACTGACATTAAGTGTCTGTCTAGCCTGATTTTCCCACTGCTGTTCATTTCAGTGTACTTTCCTTCTAGTTTCTAGGAAAATACCTTGGGAAATGAATTTTGTGCAATCTGAACAGAATTTTCTTCTGAAAATTTGTAAGACTCAGAAACTTTTTAATGGGGTGGGTAAAATGTTTCTCAGCCAGCTTATCATCCTGTATCAGAAAAGATCAGGAATTCCTCAAGGAAAGGCCAAGGAGGCCAGTGATATTTGAAATTGGATGTCAGTCACCAAGGGCTAGCTCCTCTTCAGCCCTGAGCACAGACTGTAGGTTTGTGATGGAGTACTGTTGGTGCAACATATGCCTGCACCAGCCCAGTCCTATCCCAGGATGAAGGAGCTCTGCTCCTACACAGGATAGCCACATCACTGGCCTTTCTGTTTCTGTTTTCCCCTTCTGCTGAATATTAAAGCTACTGTTCATCTGGATTCTCTCCACACCAATATAATGCTTGCTGGGGCTGCAGTGTTAGGATTGTTTCTCAGAGTGGTCATGACAATACCCAAGAGAAGTGACCAGGGCATCTCCAAATCAGTTCATTCCTGTCTTAGCTCTGGCAGAGACTGTGCAAGGTTCTACATGGCAGCACTTTGTCCTATCCCATACCGTGTGCACTTTCTGTCAGTGAAAACAGTTTTGCCACCAAGCTACAGCCAATTTGTCTCCTGGGCCTTGCTCTGACAGCCACAGGTAATTTCAAAGTCTCCTTAGCTTCCTGCTGGCTAAAGGGTAGGTGAAGGCCTGATCTCATGGTGCTTTAGAGGATCAAGATGTCTCATCTCCCTTGCTTATTCTGAAGCAAACATGGTGCAGAGACAGTGGGGAGTCGTCTCCAGATTGGTCACGCCAGAAGAGAGGTGGAAGGCCAGGACCGGGGCCACATCCCAATGGCACCAAAAGGACCTGCCCAAATCGGTGTTCTTCATTGCTCTTGGGTAATTCTAACACAAGGCTGTCAATGCACCCAGGAACACATAAGTTGCAATGAACAAAGGAGATGAGGTAGAAGAAAGGCAGTGTTCCTGTCCTCCTTTTGCAGATTAAGGGCAGAGAAACATAAAATTACTAAATGCTTATCTGACATGAAGGTGCATGAAGCCAGAAAACATCTTTGCAGTAGTCTCTTTCAAACCTGTATCTCTGCATCTTGTGATGATAGTTATGGTGAGCCCTGCCATGAAGGTTCCCTAGATTTTATACAGGTCATCCACTTCTTCTAGAGCTGTCACAGCCTGCAATTCAGGATTGCTAAGAGGAATGGTGATTAATGATATTTAATTGGTTTTAGACAACTCTTAGTGGGAAGTAAACCCGTGGTTTTCTGTGACCAGAAGTGACCACTTTCCTCCTGGTATGAAAACACAAAAGATGCACATCTGCCTTTCTTGCTCCAGCTGTCTACACAAGCACACCTGTCAGCACACTCTCTTGTAGATTTGGTCTTGATGTTGTAGTAATGTGTGCTTACTACCTGCTTTGTTTATAATGTGGTCACAGTCTAAATACAAAGTGGTGCCTCTACTTTCACTCCCTACCCTTTGACACAAACCTGAGGTAGTCCATATAGGATGTCAGATGAATGCTATGCCATACAACTCAGCACTCCTGTGAAATGTCACCAAAACTCACCAGTAAGTGGAAACAGGGAGGCCAGTGGGCCAGAAAAGGATAAGAGAACTACTGCATCTGAAGGCTAATGCCTCCTGCACTTCTTCACACTTGAATGCTTTCTTTTTGCTGCACAGAACTGAGACCCAGCTTATGCATCAGGCAGAAGGTTGTGCCACAGCTTCAGAGGAGAGCAAGAGTCTCACCTATTAAGATGGTTCCCTCTTCTCAGGGACACCATGGAAACCATCTCTGGGAAAGTCATTTTACTGAGAATAAACCTTGAGAATAAAGGCTCAGAGTCCTATATGGCAGAAATCAGCCACAGTCACAGCTTTGAAGACATGCTGACTGGCACTGCCATGGTTTCTGATCTATGACATATGCGTCTATTTTTTCCCTCCATCCTGGTGTTTACACTACCATTGGTATCCCAACACTGAAATCACAGAAGCCTGAGACAAACATACTTTCATTTTTTTGGATGATGGTGATAATCAGTTTTATATGTGGCAACACTGAAGGCTCACTGGAGTAGCACAGATTGAATCTTTATTGTTCAAGGTACTGCTCAAAATCAGCACAAAATAACAGTTTTCACACAGAGGGCATGCAGTCAAAATATGAACCTGTGAGTGAACATAGCTAGTCCAAGGAGGCATCACAAGGAATTGATGAGATGTCCTGAAAAGTGCAAAAGATAGTGAGCATAACACCCTTGGCTATCTTCTCTGTCTAAACTGATACTTCTTTATCCAAATTAGTTATCTAGACTCTCTTCATAGTCCAGAGAGAGCAAGAAATGTCTACATGGGTTGGAATCTTGTCCTATTGTAGGAACCTAAGACTATCATAGGGGGGTTGCAGCTGGAACTGCCTTTTTCTGCCTGTTGGCTATAAACCAGAGGCTCAGATGTTCAGCATTTCCCATAACACCTTACGTGTGGTAAACACACAGAGCATGCAGAGTAGCATACATAGCATGAATGGTAGCATGCTTCTTCCTTCAGTCTAAGAGAACTGGAAGGACCCTATTTTCTAGATAAAAAACAAACTGTGATGGAATTAAAAACTCCTCCTTGCTCTTCTTTATAGAAAAGTTCTTCTTTCGGTTCCTGACAAAGACATTCTACTTGTGCAACTCTTATGAAATAACACCACCATTTCTCTTCCACTTATCTTGCTCACATAACCATAGCATCTTGTTCTTAACCTGTTCTCCTCAGCAGTAGCTCTCACTCTGCTTCTGTATGCCCTGAGGTGCCTCTGATTTACTTGCCTAGGTTCCCTTCAGCAGTATGAGTCTGCACCACTCTCATGACTCCCTTATGACAAAAGAAGTTTGGGACTCCCATGTCTGATTTTTGCTGATAGTTTTGTAATAGCTCCTTTAGGCGCTGCCGTCATGCCACTGGGGATGTCCTAAATGGGGTTCCCCCTTGCTTCATCCAGGACACAGCAAGTGCAGAATGGTCCCAGGCTCAGAGAGCAGTTGGGTTTGTGACTCCAGTTCAACAAAGCAGAAGGCAGGAAGGCAAAAGACAAATGAGAGCAGAGGTAGATCTGCAGCTGTGATTGCATGTGTCCACAACAGGCTCCTGCAAGGGCTGTGCAATAGTGGTGCCAGTGTGAGGACATTATAGATCACTGTGGATTCATAAAGCAATGGTTGGTGATATTGCTCCACACTCTTCTCCTCCTCAGACAGAACCTGGCAGGTTCTGGGGTGTTGCACGTTTTGTTTGCCTGAGGCAGGCTGATAGATTAGAAGTGGGGTTTGCTTCCTTGTCCTGAAAAAGCAGGGAATAATCAGCCTCTTTAAACTGACCAGGCATAACTGTTTCAGACTTTCAACAATCTGCACCAGAGATTCTAAAAGGTGAAAGTTTGCCCACTCTCATCTCACAGAGACTGAAGACCTTTGCCTGTTTCTTCCCCTTAAGCCTCCTATGGAGTCTTGAGAACAATGGTCTGAAAGGCACACCAGAGAGACTTTCTCTGCAAAGCTGTTTCATGTGACTGACAGTGTCATATGACTCATGGCAACTAGTTGATGTCTTGCCTCAGTGCTTAATGGCTTGTTGTGCAAGCAAGAGTTTTCTACAACTCTGATATGCTTGTTTTCCTTTAAATGATCTCTTCATCTTATTGCCAGTCACATGACTTAGCTTAATTTCTGTTTTTCTTTTGAAAGTGCCTGTGTGCCTTTTGCCATGGGAGAAATTTGTTGAGTTGCTCATTCCCATCACCAGAATTCTCTGTTTGCTGGAACATGTTACAGAATGACAGGGTTTGAAAGGGACTTCTGGAGATCATCTAGCCCAACCTCCCCTGCCTGAGCAGGCTCACATAGAGCAGGTTGCACAGGATGGCATCCAGGTGGGCTTTGAATGATTCCAGAAATGGAGACTCCACCACCTCTCCTAGCAGCCTGTTCCAGTGTTCCACCTTTCTCAATGTGAAGAAATTCCTCCTCATGTTTAGATGGAACTTCCAGTGTTCAAGTTTGTGTCCATTACCTCTCGTCCTATTGCTGGGCACTACTGAAAAAGACTCTCCCCATCCTCCTGACACCCACCCTTAAAGTATTTATAAGCCTGGAAAAAAGATCCCACATCAGTCTTCTTTTCTCCAGACTAAAAAGCACTAAGTTCCTTAGCCTGACATATTTGTCTTTATTGCCTCACTGTGTCTTCCCCAATGCTAAGATGACCAGCTGGATCTCCTGGAGGATAGGAGTATGCTGGAGATGGACCTGGGCAAGCTGGGTCAATGGGCTGAGGCTGATGGTATGAGATTCAACAAGGCCAAGTGCAGCGTCCTGCACTTTGGCTACAATAACCCCATGCAGCGCTACAAGCTGGGGATGAGTGGCTGGAGAGCAGCCTGGCTGAGAGGGACCTGGGAGTGCTGGTTGACAACTGGCTGGACATGAGCCAGCAGTGTGCCCAGGGTGCAAGGAAGGCCAATGGCATCCTGGCCAGCAGGACTAGGGATGTAATTCTGCCCCTGTACTTGGCACCGGTGAGGCCTCACCTCAAGTACTGTGTGCAGTTCCAGAGCCCTCACTTCAGGAAGGATATTGAGGTGCTGGGGCAGGTCCAGAGGAGAGTGAGGAGACTGGTGAGGGGGCTGAGGGAGTCATATGAGGAAAGGCTGAAGGAGCTGGGGGTGTTCAGCCTGGAGAAGAGGAGACTCAGAGGGGACTTTATCACTCTCTACAGCAGCAACAAAACCTCTACTCTGGACTTCTGGAGACTGGATGGGGTGATTGGCACCATGGTTTAGTTGATTAGATAGTGTTGGATGATAGGTTGGACTCGATGAGGTCTTTTTCAACCTGGTTAATTCTATTATATTCTATTTGATTCGATTTGATTTGATTCGATTCTAGTCATCTTCACTGGAGCCATTGACCACTACCCTTCAGATGTGATCATCCAACTAATTCCTTATACTCTGGATGGTCCACCTACCAAATCCATACCTCTCCAGCTTAGAGAGAAGGATGTTGTGGGGGACGGTGTCAAAGGCTATGCAAAAGTCCAAATGGATAACATTGATTGGTCTTCCCTTGTCCACTGATGTAGTTGCACCATGGTAGAAAGCCACTAGTTTGGTCAGGCAGGACTTGCCCTTGAGGACAGCCCTTGTGGCTGTCAATGGCTCCATGTCCCAGTGGAGGCCAGTGACAAGTGGAGTCCCTCAGGGATCAGTCCTGGGACCTGTCTTATTCAACATCTTTGTGGGGGACATGGACAGTGGCATTGAGTGCACCCTCAGCAAGTTTGCTGATGACACCAAGCTGTGTGGTGCAGCAGACACGCTGGAGGGAAGGGAGGCCATCCAGAGGGACCTTGACAGGCTGGAGAGGTGGGCACAGGCCAACCTCATGAAGTTCAATAAGAGCAAGTGCAGGGTCCTGCATCTGGGTCGAGGCAATCCCAGGCACAAATACAGGCTGGGCAGTGACTGGCTGGAGGGTAGCCCTGAGGAGAGAGACTTGGGGGTGCTGGTGGACAAAAAGCTCAACATGAGCTCTCAGTGTGCACTTGCAGCCCGCAAAGCCAATCAGATCCTGGGCTGCATCAGGAGAAGTGTGGCTAGCAGGTCGAGGGAGGTGATCCTCCCCCTCTACTCAGCCCTGGTGAGACCCCACCTGGAGTACTGTGTCCAGTTCTGGAGCCCCTATTACAAGAGGAATGTGGAGGTGCTGGAACGTGTCCAGAGAAAGGCCACGAGGATGATCAGAGGGCTGGAGCACCTCTCCTATGAGGACAGACTGAAGGAGTTGGGGCTGTACAGTCTGCAGAAGAGAAGGCTCCGAGGAGACCTAATTGTCGCCTTCCAGTATCTGAAGGGGGCCTACAGGAAGGCTGGGGAAGGACTTCTCAGGATATCAGGTAGTGATAGGACTAGGGGGAATGGAATGAAGCTGGAGGTGGGGAGATTCAGGCTGGATGTGAGGAGGAGGTTCTTCACCATGAGAGTGGTGAAACCCTGGAATGGGTTGTCCAGGGAGGTGGTCGAGGCCCCGTCCCTTGGGGTGTTTAAGAGCAGGCTGGATGAGGCTCTGTCCAGCCTGATCTAGTGTGGGGTGTCCCTGCCCATGGCAGGGGGGTTGGAACTAGATGATCCTTGTGGTCCCTTCCAACCCTGAATGAAACTATGAAACTATGAAACTATGAAACTCCATGCTGGCTGTTTCAAATCGACTTCCTGTGCTCCATTTGTTCCAGTGTGGCTTCCAACAGGATCTGTTCCATGATATTCCCAGGCACAGAGGTGAGGCTGACAGGTCAGTAGTTTCCAGAGTCCTCTTTTTTACCTTTTTTATAGACAGGTGTAATGTTTCCCTTCCTCCCATCTCCAAGGACTTCACCTGACATGTCATGACATTTTAAATACCATGGAGAGTGGCCTTGCAACTACGTCAGCTAATTCCTTCAGCACTCTGGAATGTATCTCATTGGGTCTCATAGATTTATGTAAGTTGATGTTCCTCAGGTGGTCTTCATCTTGAGCTTCTCTTGTGGTGGGAAGGACTTTGCCCTGCTGGTCTGCTCCTAGTTGTCCATCAGCTTGAGAGAGGGAGAGCAAGACTGCCAGTGAAGACTGAGGCAGAAAATTTATTCAGTACCTCAGCCTTCTCCTTGTCTGTTGACACCAGCTCTCCATTCTCACTCATCAGAGGGAGTACACTTTTTTTAACCTTTCTTTGCTGGTAGAAGCCCCTTTTGTTAGTCCTTGCATCCCTTGCCAGGTTCAATTCTAGCAGTGCCTTTGCCTTCCTGATCACAGCTAGGCAGTGCTCCTTTACTCCTTCCAAGTTACGTGTCCTTTCTACTGTGTGTGAAGTTGTCTCTTGCTCTTTATTTTGAGCAGCAGGTCTCTGCTCAGCCATGCTGGTCTCTTCTCATCTTTGCTTGATTTCTTACACATGGGGATTGAGAGCTTTTGCACTCTAAGGGTAGTGTCCTTAAAGATCTGCCAGCTTTGCTCTGCTCCCTTGTCTTCCTGAGGATCCTTTCCCCTGGGTTCCTACTGACTAACTGCTCAGCAACTCATAGAAACACTGAACATAGCTGACATTTCAGCTTGAATCATCTCAATGGGGAAAAGCAACATACATAAAGCATAGGAATATAGAAACAAGCAGATTGGATAAGGCTCACAAGCAACCTAATCCAGGTTTCACTCTCTAATGGCAACTGATATTACTTCCTGCAGAAATAGTTACAAATCTGATGCCTATACAAGCATCTTTTTCTTCGAAGCCCCTAGCTTATTAATTTTATTTATTCTTGACAGAAGATCATAGGAGAAGGCTAACTAAAGTTCTTACTTCATTAGAATAAAGCAGGAGTAATAAATAAAGCAGGAATGATAATACACTGGTAACCATATCAGTTTTACCAGTACATCAGCTTCTGTCCTCATGGGCAGAAGAGCACAATGTTCAAAAGAAAGATTGCTGATAAGGACTCAGAGCATTCTTCCGAACCATCTTTAACCCTCCAAAATAGAATCAATTAGCAAATGTTTGTCTAATCCATGCAAGCTCTGACACATATGCTGCCTGTTTGCATCAAGTCTTGGCAGCAGGACTCTCAGCTTGCTGTCCTTGAAGGGAGAAGAGCTTTTCTCTCTGCCAGAGCCTATGCTTTTCATGTCACACAGTTCTCTCAGACATATCCTAGGGACCCTTATCTTGATTGTTCTCTGTAAAGCAGCATACAGGGATGCGAAAGAATTACTAACAAAGTGAATCAATGCATTCTGCTATTGCTTTAGCTTTTTTCACTCAACATATGCAAGACAAAAAATGCCTAAATGGGCTTATACTCAAAATTCTGGCCTTAATTACTCTTTGTATTCCTTGAAGGCTCCTTAAAATTACACTTTTTTTTTTGTTTTTTTAGTGCTGTCTGCTAAAGAACATAGATGAAAACATTTCCATTAAAGGCACAACCTTTCCTCCTGATGTATTAGCTGAGGTCCCATTCACCTTCCTCAGTGACCCAAGAAGAGACCAAGAAAAGACAAGATTTACAATTGCAAGTAGCTCTGCCAAGGGGAAGAAAAACCAAACCAAACCAAACCACCACCAACAAAAACTATCTCAAAGCAGAAAAAAAAAAAAGCATTAAAAAAAATCTCATAGAACCAGGAAAGACTGTTGCTTATCCTTGTGCTTCTCATCAGGAAACAAAGACCCAAACCCATATGATAGTATAACAAAATTGACATTGCAAGTAGGTATCATCTGGGGGAATTCCTGATTAGAAGTTTATCTAATACAATAACCAAAACTTTTTAATTACCCCAAACAATGAAAATTAAAACCTACATCTGAACTGACTGTGAGATGAATTTAGATAGGAGTAAATTTAGATATTTCTGTTCTTTTTCACTCATCTTTCTCTGATAAGTCACTTCTCAGCAGAAACGAACAGCACTGACGGGAAACACAAGATGTACTTTGTCCATTAGTAAGGCAAATATTGCCATTGAGGGTGAATCAGGAGGTGTAGCTTCTGTTAATTTCCCAGACCTTCATGCTGATAGATTAAGTTCCCCCCTGAGTAATTTAAGAAGTACAGGCTTTATGAAGAAGCACCAACTTGTTTGAATGTAGGATGAAAATGAGAAGTCAATGAAGCACAGTGGGCTGGCTGATCTGTGCATGGGCTGAATGTTTTTCCTGTGTGAAGAGAAAAGTTGTTCAGGGGCATTTGTGGTTTAAGACTATAGAAGAGACTCTTCAGAAAAGCTGGTCTTTTTTCTTCCCCCAAGGATTCAGGGCATAGACCAGTAATTTTTCCTGAGGAGAGGCTCTTTCTAAGAACAAAACCAAATCCTTTAGGTCCTGGAGCACAGAGCGCCTTAGCCTAATTTGTGGTTCACTTCCAAATGCATGGCACTATTATCTGAATGAGATGCAGGAGGAGAATGCAATCATTTTTACAAGGTGTATTAGCCACACAGAGCTTAGATTCATGCATGCAGAACAGTTGCTGGGGAAAAACCCAACCAAAATCCAAATATCAAATACCAGGGAACATCACATTTTGTAACCCATTCTGTGTCTGCTAGGGGTCAGAAAAACCTTTCCGTCTTTTGCCACAAAAGAGCTGAGGCAAAAGCTTTGGTAAAAGTTGCTAACCAGCACTATTTACCTACTCAATGGCAGTGCATACAGCTGTTTAGGGTGGCAGCATTTTCTGAGTAATGGCCTACACAGAATACTAGATGCCTGGTGCATTTCTGTGAGGACACAGGGCTTAAAAAACATTGCTACTCTAAGTGTACCCTAGCCTCCATTTTCCTCTAGCTGTGAAGCTTACAAGAAATAAGTCAGGAGCCTGAAATTAGCACTTTACCCAGCAAAGAGTCTAGAGGACTATTTATGATCTGTGAAGCAGATAAAATGTATTTAAGGGTTGGGACTAGCTTTTTCTGTTCCATGGACTTCCCTGTAGCTGTGTTAGCAGCCCCCCTCAGACCAAGCCTGTCCATGGAAATTCCCCTTCATCCTTTAACATCCTCCTGAATGATTCCTCTTGAAACATTTTGAAGTTTCTTTGAAATAAACAGAGCTTCTGGCTCTCTCACCTCCATTTATTTTGGAGGATCTGCTCATTATATATCATCTGAACCAGACACCATATTATTAGAGTCTGAATGGGGAAGTCCAATTAGACAAGTGCAGCTGAAATAGGTGAAGAGCTGCTCATGTCTAAATGTGGAAGAGTGGTAGATATCAATGACTTCCTCGAGGTGAGCACAGGCTTTGTATAAGTCACCCTAATGGCTTGTATCTTTCAAACCTACATCAGGAAACATCAGATGGCTGATTTGAAATCCAGTGGTGCATGCTTAAATGCTAGATAAACAGTCAGTTGACTGCTTTGATAGGGAAAGGTTACTGTGCCAGTATGTTATATATAGAGAGGACAGATTTGGGGTCCAAGGGTGGGCATACTTGATTGACTCTGATGTTGTTGGTCCAGCCATCAGCATGATTATTATTAACCCTACTTATCATCACACTGTGCCTGGGGCTCAACCAAATCAGGGCACCACAGATGAAACAGGGACCAGGTTGCTACCTGAGCAAGTTATAGCCTGAACACAGCAGATACCTGGGGTCCATGAAAGGAGAAGGTTACCACTTTGAAAGGATCTAGTAGTCAAATGAAGAACCTGCTACCACTTTTCTGGGAAATAGTGTCAGAAACTAAGCACAGTCTCCTGCAGAGGTCTGCCGTGAGTAGACTCTCTGAAGTTAGGATGTGGGTAGATTTCCCTGGGGTGAGGATGGGGGCAGTGACTTGCCCCTTTGTGGGGTTAGTGAATGGGGTGCTGATGAGGCAGCTGTGGACACTTAACTGTGATGCTTCCCCCAGACAGCTCCATGGTGAGCCCCTGTCAGGTAATTTGCTGATGAAAAATAGGTTAGATTTGTCTCTTTGCAAAATGAAGGGAAGACTGAAACTATTTTGGAAATGAATTCTGCATCGTGGAAAGTTTAACCAAATACATAATGCTCTTACTAAAAAAAAAAAGTAAGGTTTCCTCATCTGAAACCCAACTCTTTGAAATGTGAATCAACTTCTTGCCTTTCTTCCGCTTTCAGCAAGAAAGTCCCCAGCAGCCTGCCAAAAATAAGATTTTGAGCAGCTGTTCTGAAGAATTTGAGCTCCTTTCAAGTTTCTTCTTCAAGCCAGCACCAAAAAGACCTGTTTGTTTTGTTTGCTGCAGATCAGCAAAAGCAGAGTCAGCTCATCTGTGATTGGCTCCGTAGGGCTCCAGGCACAGCCCAGTTTTCGCTTTCAGTTTGGCTCTTAGCTCACTCACACAGAAGCTGAATTTTGAGAAATCCCCAAAGACGAAGCCCAGCCACAATGCCACAATTAGTCAAGTGCAGGATTTTCCCATCCCCTGTTTATAACTGACTGAGAGTTTCTTGGGGTTTTTTGTTATTTTTCACAAAACACTTAAGGTAGGGGGGTTTCAGGGATTATTTTTAGAGATATTACATGAAATAAAGAGAATAACAGAAAATCCATTTGATCTGATATTTGTGAGACATAACCAGTGTATGCATTTTCTTGTGTAAAATTAGGGTTAATGCTATTAGCCAAGGGAAGATGGATACCCACTGATAGGTTTCTGAGAGGCTGCCATCCAGAGTCATTTCAGGGCCAACCTTACAATGGCAGATATGAGCACACTGTGACTGAGTATATTTAAATACTGCTGCTAACCCAAGAAAGCAAGGAGTTGTCTCTTTAGATGCCTCTGGATGTGTTTGGTCACTTTTAGATGCTCATTCTTTTCCTGTCTTGCAATTAGACTCTTATTTTTGCAATTAAGCAGCAGAAGTGGCACATCAGAGTCATGGTCTGAGCCAGGGAAAGGCCAAAAGTGAGATCTGGTCTTAGCCTTTCAAGTGCATGTGAACAACACTTTGATGAGGCTGATGGAAACTGTGCAGAGCTGAGGACCACAGAGTGAGGGAATGTCAAGTAGAAGAGAGATGGTTTTCTTATAGGAAAACAAGTAACATGGATACCCAGGCTCATCCACAAAGCTTGGAAAGAGTCCATGAAATTGTAGTCTGGCTGGATGTCCACACTGGAGTTTCAACTAGATAGTCTTGGACCAAGCCCACCCAGCAATGTGTCTGACTAGAATACTTTTGGTTTTAGTTAGCCTAGTCCCCCAAAACTCTCTTTCTTCCCTTCAACCTGGAGATCTTGACAGGGAGACCACCACCTACCTTGATAGGTTTTGTTACTGTGGTTCAAGGCCATTTTTAAATAATGGTTTACTACCAGCATGTTTATTTACATTTTATTCTTCCCAACTTGTACAGCTACCAGATGCCTGTTTCTCCTACTTCAAGAGCTCCTTGCGACAGCTGTTTCCCTTACATGAATGAATCCACACACATACCCTGAGTCACCTCCCAATCTTCCTTGTAGTAATCTATCTGGGCTGACATAATTCAGATTTGCACTGCAGAGCTTTCTCAAACCCTGCAGCAGTTTTTGTGGGAGTAGCAGCAGCTTCATCTGGTTGTTCCCCGCCCTACCACATGCCCTTTCGCCTGCAGGGCAGGTGACAGGGTCATGTGTGGAGTGAGAAACACAAGCAGTACTGCAGTAATGCCTTCCTCTTGTGCAACAAGAAGAGCACATCCACGTATGCAGTATGTGCTGCTTACTTCTAAGCCCTGGCTTTCTGTGTGCTGGCTGCATAGTACCAGGATGCTCAGGGCTGCTGCAAAGGCTTTGCTGCTGTGCTTGACATTTAACTATAAACTGGTTTTGTGGAGACTGAAGTAAAAGCGTTTGTGGGAGGTGATGCGTGGATGGGAGAAAGAGTAAGAGTCGTAGGTAGGAGTAGTAGGTGTCATGCAGCAAGAGCTGTCTGATTGTGTTCACCTATGTCAGCCTTGGTTTTCTTAAAGTCAGACCCCTTCTGCATTCCTCTCAGCCATGCAAGGCTGCAGGCACTCATACTTGACTGAACCTCCATACTAAGTACTCCTGGGCCTGGCTGCAAAGATGCTGGATAACAGCATGATTGGCCTCAAAACCCTGCCAGATGTGGGAGCACAGGCGGGGAGTGGATGGAAACCCTCTGTGGCTGAAATAGCCTATATGGGCTGACACCATGGCACAGTTCTCCAAACAAACCTGGAGCCATGTCACCCTGCTAAGATGAGACTTGCCCAGCTTTCCTAGCATCAGTGAGCACTGAAGGGTCTCTGTCAAGGAACAGACAGTTTCAGGCACATCTGAGCAAGGCGAAGATGAGTATTACTTGGCTCAGCTCAGCCCTGAGTCCTATCATAGCACTGGGGTGGCTCTGCAGCCCTTTACAGCTCATCTTTCCTGCTCTCAAAGGTGTCCATTGGCACTGGTACCAGTGAACTGCACAAGTACATGCCAAGCACACTTGCAGTGGGGTAACAACAGGACCCAGCTTTTAGCAGCTTTTTATTCACCCATAAATCTCAGTATTCCTCCAGGGAAAGGATGCGGAGGAGAAGGGCAAAGAGAGTTTCCTTTGAGTATGCAGAAAATCAGCAGCACAACAAGTGAAAATGGAAGGTGGAAAAGGAAAATCCAAAGCTTTCCTAAGCCTGAAATATTTACCCTTGCTTTGCTCTGGCTTTAGCTTGGAGCCCCACCTAGGTCAGCTCTGAGCACTGAAATGGACCTGTGCAGATTAGTCCTCAAACCACTGCAAACTAGAGGACCTCACCATCAAGACCACTGGCAGTATGGTGCAGATTTGCTTTTCCAACCAGCCCAGGCACTATCCTGGGCCTGGGGAGGGCCGCTGCAGCCCAAGCCTTGGCAGGGTCTGCCCTGAACTCAACCAAGTGCAAAGGATGAGGGTGGGAAAAAGAGGCTCCCTGGGAGGGTTACAAAGGACTAGGAGACACATGGCTAAATCAGGGCTGTGCTTGCCAGTGCTAGATAAACCCAGGGAAGAGGAGTATGGAGAGGGACAAGGATATCCTCTGCAAAAAGCCTGTGGGCTGCCACCACTAAGTCCCCAGTACAAAAGTGATTCAGGCTTTCTAGATGCTTCTGAAAAGGACACTTCTGTGTTTATGATTATTTGGCCCATCACTCTAATGCTGAGGAGACACAGAAATGAAGGAAGGCAATTGTGTGAGGGTCTGGGTCTCTGGAGGGGCTGCTGTTCCCCAGGGCACATCACTGCTATGCATATGTATCTGCACAGCCAGGGCCTGTGCTTGGGATATAGGCATTCCCCATCTGGTGCAACAGACTAATCATTCATCCCAACTTCATCCTAGTTTCTCCCACCTGGAACTTGTGCTTCTCTTCCTGAACTGGGGAGCCTCATAGGAAACTCTTTGGGGAATGTGAGGATGGAGATGTGTGTGTTTTCCCTGATTCTTGCCAGTGCTTTTTTCAGGTGTAATTTGTAGTTTTGAAGTGCTTCTCCCTGGGCTGGACAGGCAGTTTCTGTGTCAGTGTTAGCAGTTCCCCTGCTCTCCCAGGCACAGTAACAATCCACCAAAGCACAGGGCTGGGTACCTCCTCCTAAGCTGATTTGGAGAGAGGTTTTCACTTGCTCCCTCTCTTTCTACCTGATTTCTTTCACCTAAGTCTTCTGCCCAATGTCTAGAACATTCCCCAGACTTTTTCTCCTTGGCCTAGCCAAGGTAACAGGAGGTGTTGCCAGGAGACTCAGAAAGGCATGGCAAGGTTGGGTGTCTGGCTGCCATGGAAAGCAGCAGCTGGCAGTGCTTTGCACAGAGGAAGGTCCTGTGGTGTGCCTTCCGAGAAGAAACGGATTTGCCTTTGTGCTTGGTAAGAAACCTTCCACCTATACAGGGGACAACACTGCAAGCATCCAAGGTGAAAGTCTTCACCATCAGTGAGGAAGCCAGGGTTGTCCTGTGTGCCCTGAAAGCAGTCACATGACAGGGTTATCCAGGGAGCCTGCTGTGAAACCCACTCAAGGGCAGCCCCAATTAGAAGAGGTAGACAGCACTGTTATTGTAGATGTAGCCTCCCAAATGCTCTCATAGCTCCAAGGAGTCTTGCATCCAGATCTCATCTGTGAAATGAATGGTGGAAAAGTGGGTTTGCTGGGTGAGCAACACAGCTAAAGAGGCTAAGGCTGCACTGTCAGTATGGGTGGGTTCTGCCCATGTCCTGGGCTCAGGGCAGAGGATAGTCTTTAATAATGTCCTTACCCAGTGACTTCTTCCCAACAGCAAACTCCTGGCCAAGCTGTCAGCCCGTGGCTTGGACAGCAGCACTCTGCGCTGGGTTAGGAACTGGCTGGAGGGCCGAGCGCAGAGAGTGGTGGTGAATGGTGCCACATCCAGCTGGCTGCCAGACACTAGTGGTGTCCCCCAGGGATCAGTGCTGGGCCCCATCCTGTTTAGTATCTTCATTGATGATCTGGATGAGGGGGTTGAGTCAGTCATCAGTAAATTTGCAGATGACACCAAGTTGGGAAGAGGTGTTGATCAGTTAGAGGGCAGAAGGGCTCTGCAGAGGGATCTTGACCAACTGGACAGATGGGCAGAGTCCAACGTGATGGCATTTAACAAGTCCAAGTGCCGGATGCTGCACTTTGGCCACAACAACCCCATGCAGAGCTACAGGCTGGGGTTGGAGTGGCTGGAGAGCTGCCAAACAGAAAGGGACCTGGGGATACTGGTTGACAGCCGCCTAAACATGAGCCAGCAGTGTGGCCAGGTGGCCAAGAAGGCCAATGGCATCCTGGCCTGCATCAAGGATAGTGTGGGCATCAGGAGGAGGGAAGTCATTGTGCCCCTGTATTCAGCACTGGTTAGGCCACACCTTGAGTACTGTGTCCAGTTCTGGGCCCCTCAATTTAAGAAAGACATTGAGAATCTTGAACATGTCCAGAGAAGGGCAACAAGGCTGGTGAGAGGCCTTGAGCACAAGCCCTACGAAGAGAGGCTGAGGGAGCTGGGGTTGTTTAGCCTGGAGAAGACTCAGGGGAGACCTTATTGCTGTCTACAACTACCTGAAGGGAGGTTGTAGCCAGGAGGGGGTTGGTCCCTTCTCCCAGGCAACCAGCACCAGAACAAGGGGACACAGTCTCAAGCTGCACCAGGGGAAGTTTAGGCTCAAGGTGAGGAGAAAGTTCTTCACAGAGAGTGTTGTTGGAATGGGCTGCCCAGGGAGGTGGTGGAGTCACCATCCCTGGAGGTGTTCAAGAGGGGATTGGACATGGCACTTGGAGCCATGGTCTAGTAGTCATGAGGTCTTGGATGACAGTTTGGACTTGATGATCTTTGAGGTCTTTTCCAACCTTGTTGATTCTATGATTCTATGAATGTCAGCAGAAAGACACCCCCCAAGCCAGCCTGTGACCTCCATCAAAGCAATGCTTCTCCCCCAGCCCCCTGTCCCAGACAGATGTCTGCCTGGGAGCTCTACTAGGCCAGGGTGCCAGTGGTCTGTGTGCTGGCATGCTGCCAGCTCTGCTGCTTGCCCCACTACGACAGCAGGGGGAAATGTCAGGCATGAATGTCAGCCTCGGGACGCCTACAGCATATTTCCTTTCCGCCAGCAGACAGGATGCAAGCTGTCATGGGTGTTAATTAGCCTTCTTTGAGACCTGCTATGAGATGCTCCTGATTTTTGTCAGCACATCTCTCATTTTGAGGCTATCTCTTCTCAGACCAGGCTTTTGATGGGGCCACTGTACCAAAGCCCCCCTGCCTCTAAGGGTTTTTTAAGCTTTCTTTTCTAGATACAACAGTAAAAAAACACTTATCCAGATGTATGCAGTGGTGCCACATGCGTCCCACATGCGTTCAATAGCAGCACTGGACTTGCTCTTCCATATTTCTTGTGGCACATAGATGGGAATAGCTGTGTGTAAGCAAAAAGGTTGGGAAAACTTTTTCTGGCTTGCCTGAATTTCATTTAGAAATAAAATGAAATTAGCTGTTTAGAGAGAAGCTGGTTACAACCATAACTTGGGCATATAATAAAGGTTCTACTGCTTAAACAAGGTGTTTTGGTAGAAGCACAGACTCTGCCCTGTGTAGAATAACTGTACAGTTCAGCATCTGGGAGGAGCTGGAACACCTGGTTGCTGCTCAGCAGCCTGATGCTGCTTGTCAAATGAGCATCCTGCTCCCACCAGTCTGCAGGTCAATCAGAGCAAGTGAGTGCTCCCAGGTTTCCTCCACTGGAAAATCTCCAGCGTACTTCAAACTGTAATTCAGAAGTAGCAGACTATGTTACCAGAGATGTAAGATCCCCCCACTAGCCTTTGCTGCTGGCTATAACACACAGGGAGGGAATGGTAGGAACAGGGCAGTAGCACCTTAAGTTCCTGCAGTCACCTTGAAGCTGTGTGTATGTCTTGATGAGCTGGTACACTGCAGCCTTGACACCTCTTGTCACACCAGCAGTGTGCTCTGCAGGCCATCCTGCTGCAAGTCGATCCCTGCATGGGAGACACCTCAGCTCCTAATTCACCCCATTGAATTCATCTGATCGTAGCTCCCAATGACTGCTCTTGGAACCACAGATAGATGTGTGGTGACACCAGTCAGTGGCATGGCAACGTTGCTTCAAAACATGCTTAGCTTTCCTGGTGTGAAAACCATGGGTTTGGTGTTCAGTGAATAAATTTGGATTGTAATTTATCCAAAGCACAAAGCAAAGCCATGCCAGTTTCTAGAGCTCAGATGAAACTTAGAAAACAGGCAGAGTGAAAGTTTTAAGGTCTCTACCAACAACAATAACATACTTTTCCCACTGAGAAGCATTTTAGTTTGAGTGGTATTTTTTGTGTTGTTTCTTTCAACAAAAATGTAATATTTCCAGAGGAAGCAGACACCTTCTATAACAATGCCAGACAACCTCTGAGCTTCTCATCAGAACCATTTCTACAAACTGTTTTGAACCAACCTGCACAAGAAGCTGAATGTTACTTCTGTGTTTAGAAACAGTTTTTGTTTCCACAAAACACTTTCTCAAGTAAGCTGCTCTCAATTAATATGAATTACTTTCACTTATTGCAAGTAGTGTAAAAAAACAAAGCATCTTACGTGGATCAGAGTCCTGTTGTGCTAACAGCTATCCTGAAAGAACCCTCATGTTCTGGGTTTGCTGCAGGTCTCTGCACTTCCTGATTTTCTTATGCCTACCTTCAAATGAATCAGCCCCATCACTGTCTGCAGCTGTTAACTACTCCTCAATATATTCCTACGAGGGAAGGCAGAATTATTAACCCGATGTTACAGATGGGGCTCATGGTGCAGAGAGGTGAAATGTCCCGCTGAAGATGATGCAGGTCATCTGGACCAGAGCAGGGGGTAGACATGCAGTCTTCCCTGAAAACCAGCACCCTGCCCACTATGCTTCCATACAGCTGGTGCCATGACAGTATTATTTTTAAACTCTTCTTTCTCATCAGTCAGCTTATGAAAGAAAATTCACAGTGCTCTTTTGAGTTAAACAAGGAAGCTAAAGCATTCAGCTAGTGTAGGCACACAAAGGGTAAAAAAAAAAGGAAGAAGAGAACAAAAATGAATGAAGAGAAAAAGTGAAGGGCAGAAGCAGCATGGCTGCCAAGAAGTAGTAGGAGGGTATGGAAAGGAACTCAAAGCTTCAATATGACCCATAAAATTCTAGTGTTATCAGCAACCCAAATGACTTTTCTCAGAGATCTTGTTTTGCAACAACCTTTACTTGACTCATTTACACCTGCCCACTTCAGTCCTGTGGCTAGTCAGAAAAACTCCCACCTACTTTAACCACAGCCTTCCACACAAGGGTCTCTGCCATTAGCCCCTAGACTCTGCACAATTTCACCACCTCTGCATCTCTGCTCCCTCTGCACTTCTGCAGATATTTCCTGGAGCCTTCTCAGTTTGGCAAGGCAAGTCTGTCACACCACTGAAATACAAAAAAAAAGGTGACTACATGTGGTTGCATGATGGCAGGAATCAGATCTTCAGTGTTAGGATGGGGTCCAGTATCTCTGTAGGAGAGCTCAGTACAAGCTGTGCCTCCCCGCTTGGACCAGGCTGTCTGGGCAGGAGAAGGAGCCAGGGCAACACAGAAAAGACCACACAGAGCCCAAGGTCCCCTACTCCTTGTTCTATCAATATGAAGACCCACGGCACAGGTGTTTACTTCTGCAAAGAAACAAAGTGCTAGGTTTGCTATCAGGCTGGAAATCAGGACAGTAGTTAATTAAATTACTTTCCCAGTGCCACAATAAAAGCTGTACATCAAGCTTGTCTCACTCTCCTGAAAGCCCAGATGAGTGTCATCTCCAGTACACTGCTCTCAAGTTCTGCACTTATATCTGCAGCTATTGCAAGTGTTGCTCAGGGTCTACTGACCTCTCCAAAATGGGGTCTGTGGAAAATCCAGTGGAAAACTGTTGGGATAGGAATCCTGTCCCCACAAATGTTGGAACAGGTTGGACCTTGTTTAACGTCTTCCCTGTCAGGAGTGGGTAGGTAATGAAGTTGGCACCTAATAAACAGTATGCAAACTCAGCCTCAGAGGTACAGAAGATGCCTGAAACAAAAATAGAAACCATCTCAAGCAATAAGTTCCTTCAGGGTCTCAGCTTGCTACAGAGGATGTGAGCTTTAAAACAAAAGGTTTGCCCTAGTTGCTATTTAAATTTTGTCACTGAGAATTTTTCAACAAAAGTCCCAAGTATTTCTATTGGCATGTAGGCTAATAACCAGGAAAAGAAAGCTGGTGTGTGCTTATGTTACCTTTTTCTAATGCTACTGATAATTGCTTATTAGGTCCAGAAATCAGACACTACACTGACTTTGTCCCCTCCCTGGAGGTGTTCAAGGCCAGCTTGGATGAGGCCTTGAGCAACCTGGTCTAGTGGAAAGTGTCCCTGCCCACGGCAGCACAGTTGGAGCTAAATGATCTTTAAAGTTCCTTCCAAACCCAACTATTCTATAATTCTATGATTCTGTGAGCTAATTTTTCATTCAATGTCTGGAACCACACTATTTGATCAGAGCATGTCCTGCAGGCTACTGCAACCGGCAATTGATTTGGAGGCAGTCAGTTTCTAGGCAGCTGAATGTGCAAGACGAATAAAGTAATCAGTTTTCTGGAAATCACTTATGATGTGATTGCTACAATCACCTGCATTATCCCTGTCATGTAGTCTGTGAACTTCTGTAGGGAAGATCATGAACTGTCAGGACTGGATTTAGCAAGCAGATTGCAAAGGCTTTCACCTCCACTTGAAATTCACCCTTGTTATGAAGGATCATACTTCAGTAAGTTCTCCAATATATTTGTATAGCTTACTACTAGCATGGAAAGGCTCAGGGGCTATTTAATCTGTGACTGCTCTGAATCCTGAAAGGTGACAGCTTTCTGAAGGTGGGTTCCTTGTGACAATTCCAACTTATAACTATTTCCCTGCTATTAAGTGTTACAACATTCATTCTTCTGTAGATTCATAGACTCTAGACTCTGTCTGCAAGGAACAAGTCAGGAGTGTTGCCCAAGAAGGCAACTTTTTGGGGAATAAAAAAGGCATCTTTTATTTAAAGGCTGATTAGCTTCTGTTGATCACAAACCAAAAGCTCTTTCCACAGGACTTTGTGGGCTTTCTTTGTTGCTTCATATCATGTTGAAGCCAGAAGTGGCTTGGCCATGAAGCTGGAAGGTGTCTAGGATGGACAGTGTTTGCAGCACAAAGGAAGCTTGGTTTAACCTGACTTGCACATAAGCCTCTTCTCCTCAGAGGTTTTGTGTATTCATTAAGACAAATGTATTCAGTGGAAATTATATATCCTTCTGTAAAATGAGCTGATTCAAAGCCTTTGAGGCCATTAGCACTGTGGGGCAGGTGTCAGTGAGACAGCTGGTGGCACTTCCCAAGCTATTCAGCAGGATTATCACCAGCTCAAGGCATAGGCAAAACAGGCAGCCATGCAGGAGGGCAAGCCACCCAGAGTGTGAAAATCATCAGACCTCCTGCCCACACTTCTTGGAGAATGATGGTCCTTGGGCAGCCAGGCAGGCTGTAGGAAAGGCTTGGGGCAAAGGGAGGCAGCAGGTGCTGCTGAACTGCTGCTTGGAGGAATAGCACCTCCTGCCCTGCCCTGCCCTGCCCTAAACCAGCTCACCACCTGAAGTGCAAACAGACAAACCCAGGTCCCAGGGGCTATTTCTCTCAGTTCTGCTACTTGCCCTTTCCCTCCCTCCCTCCCTCCTCCTGTAAGGGCAGCACAAGACTGACACCTGTCATTTGCTTGTCTTAAACTGGCTTTGTCTGAAGGGGTAGTAAAACGTGGGAGACTGCCAGAGCAAACCTCCCTCTTCTAAACACTCAGGCCACAGACAAATCAGCTGTTGGTACCAGCTGCAAGTCATCTGATGGCACCAGAACAACATGGATTATACCGCTCCTGGTTAATGTTGACTCCTGTAGAAATGAGAGGGGGGCCCCATACTGTACATGATGTACATGAAGGGGGAGGTTAGGCACCAGGACCACTTTGCTGCCCATTAGTATCTGTTCTCACACACAGAAATCTGGAAGCCATAGACAGAGGCTGAAGGAATCAAGGACACGGGGCTGGGGTGCAGGGGGCATGACTGTCCTTCCAGCTGGTCACCCATCACCAACACAGGGATGCTGCTGTCTCCTTCTTATAGAGATATCAACAGCTCCTTTTTCCTGCAGGCTTCTGCAGTGTACAGGGCTTGTGGGGCATGTGGGGAGTGGTAATAGTATTTTTCACTTGTAACACCTAGTAAATGAGGGCATCAAACAAAACAGAGCAGTAAGTCCTGGGCACTTGCTCAATATTTGAGTTCCACCTGTACCCCCAGGCTGTAGGATGATTCTGGGCCCTGATGAGGAGCCGTATGGTGAACCAGGAGGTGTCACACAGAGCTGCTGCACAGACTTCAATCAGGAATGTTTCCAGTGAAAGGAAAATCTGTCAAACAGCCTTTCTCACAGTCTGACAGCTCCTGACGCTTGTGTCAAGAAACGAATGCAAAAAATGTGTTCACTCTGAAGAGAGACATAGCTGAAGAATGATTAACTGCAAGTGCTCCTAAAGCACAACTTGACCCATTCCCCAAATGAAAAATGCTTAAGAACACAGACTTTTTCTGCCTGAAGACCCAGGATACTGCTGCCCTTCCTGCCTGCCTTCCTCCCTAAGCTGTTTTAAAAACCCAACCACACAACCATATAATGAGCCTGCTAGCAACACCATCATGCCCAGTTAGCAGTGCTTTTTGACTAACTGGGCTAGGCTTATTAAAGGACAGAAGAGAAGTCAGGGCATTGCAGTAGCCACAGTTCAAGTGATAGCATTCCTCTGCTTACTGGAAATCCCTTTAATGAAGGAAGGATGCATGGCCACTAATATCAGCAGAAATTTTGCATCAGTTAGCTAGGCAAGCCATGGCCTGTAGCAAAACAAAGCAGTATGTGCATCACAGCCAACACTTCTGCCTGTTTTAAAAGCTTTGCCACCCAGAAGAAATAAAAGAGTTGGAGAGCAAAGAATCAAAATTATTGGCAGGGGAAATTTCCAATGGAGGCTTCTTAACAGCACAGGCAGAAACTAATATGAACCAGGAGCCAGTGCTGGCTGGAAGGAAAATGCTGAGCTGCTGCTGGGCTTGCATGGGCCTGCTGGGAGGGTGAGATGAGCAGCTGGGTGCAATGCCAGGAGGTGCAGTTCCCATCACCTTTCCCCTCTGTCCCCTCTACAATAGCAGCCCTCAGTGTGCATGCACAACTCTGCCAGCTCAGCTGCCCCAAGCACTGTGTGCATGCTCCCTCATCTGTGGCTTGTGCAGGACAATGACAGTGCCAGCACATGATATGTATGTACAGGCATTAAGCATGTGTGCAGGCACTGTGTATATGGCACATGATGTACATACCTGGCTGAAGGCAACCATGGCTTCCTCAAACCATTGCTGAATAAGAGTGATGGTGCTGAACAACGACGGGAAGGAGCAGTCTTGAGGGGCTGAAAATGAGAATGAGTTTGTTATCAGTTTCCATCATCCAGTAAAGATCCCATGAAGGTGAGGGATTTGAGCATTTAAAAGAGTAATTGCTATGAAGTTTGTATGGGAAGAGGATAAAGTCTGTTTGTGCTTCTGGAAGCTCCTGGAAGCTGCCAAATTTCCCCTAGAGTGCCAGGGCTCCAAAGCCCCCCAGAGGTCTACACACTAGCCCCTGCTCTGTGGAGCCAGCTGGGCATGGCAGTCCTGGCAAGGGCAGCTGCATACCCACAGCACCATAGGCAAAGCCTAGAGCCACCATTCAAGACACTCCAGTGGGTGCCTGCCCAAATCAGGGCAACATCTGCATGGGAGTTTCTCCTCAGAGCTCCTTTAATGGTTAGTAGGGAGGCATGGACACTTGTAGTGAATGATTCTTACTTTCCTACTCCTGCAGCTGGCTTTGGGAGAAGAGGAGCCATGTCCTTTCCTGGAAGTGCTCACCTAACTATAAAAGGCTGCTGGAGTAGCTGGCTTGGGTACAGAACTGCATGCTCAGTAATGTAGGGTGAGAGGAGGATGCTTTTGGTGAGTCCAGTTGGGCTCCCAGAAGCAAGCAGGATGCTGTGCAGAGTTAACCAGGCTGGCTTCAACTAGAGGTGGGTAAGCTGCCCTCTGCAAATCCAGAGGCAAGCTGCCTGTCTCTTAAAGACCTCAAATCCCTCAGATCTGTACTTCAGGACAGCAGGCTCTGTGTGTTCACCCACCATCTGAATGTGAGCATGAGCACAGGAATCAAGGCTATTTCAGGACCAAGTGACACAGCAGAGGAGCATCAGCAGCAAGAAATGGCTGCTTGCTGCCAGGCATTGACATGAGGCCAATAAAGGGCAAGTTACCACCCTTTGAGGGATGGCTGTCCTATTAAAGGCATATTTGCAGTATGCTATTTTTTTTTAGATACTTGAAAAGTAGGGTGATATATATTTATAGACAATTTTCTGAACATTTGTCCCTATTTACCAAGTGGAAAAAGAATTATTAAAAATGCCATATGCTTTTTTATTGAAGCTTTGTCCCAGAATTCATCAGAATTTCAGCAGCTTTCACTGCTAACTTCCAATTTTTCCTCCTGAAGGTTGTTAGCAGCATACCACTCCATGTGGTTTACAAATGACAAACAAGTCACAGTGTCTATGAGTGCAGATCTTCTCTCCTGGGAGAAGAGGAAAAGTGGCCTCAGTCTCTTGTTGGGGAGTCATGGCAGAGAAGGTGAGAGAGAATAAATGCCAAGCACTGCTGCCAAAGCTGGAGGTGAGATGAGGAACCAATTAATTTCTTAGAAGGAAGAAACCAAGTTCTCAACAAGTTAGTGCAAACTAGCCTGGTGCAAAGAGTAGGCATCTGTGCAACATGGTGCAGAGCTGAGGTACTGTACACTATCTGAGGGTGTCAGCAATGAAACCCTATGAAGGGTTATAGGGAGTTGTGATAGTGAGCCAAGCCAGCTGAGACTACTCCCATGGTGTCCTAGCCCATGTAACAAAGTCAACAGAGTTTCCCAGAACACATGAGCAATGGTCCCTGTTGTTGGCAGCAAGGAAAAGAAGAGCAGCAGCAGAAATTAGCTTGCTCTCACTGCCAGGAAAGGTGCTGGCCCCATATGACCACGAAGCTACAGTAGCACTGTGGTGAGATACTGTAAAACCTCTTTCTGCTAGGAACCGTGAAAGACAGAAGTGACTCTGGTATATTTACTCCGGGTTACACCTGGTCTATACCAGTTTGACAGTGTTATATTTGCTCCTAGGGTGCCTCTGCCTGTGGGAGTTTGTGTGACAGAAGCAGGTAACACTGCCTCATACCTGCAGAGGAGCAGGCCCTTTTTGCTGCCTACCTTTGACAAATACCTCAAGATACACAATCAGAAGTTAAAGAAATGAACACTGAAGCTGCTTATTACGTACATGTATCTGTTATCAGAGCAGCAGGTTTTCCTTTGATAAACATTGACTCATTATTATCAGGAGCTCTTCTGAAGGCAGCTGCTCAACAAAAGGTCAGTACGTGACAAAGCCTGTGTTGCTCTCATTGCAGTCATTGCAGAACATGCAGAGTTAAATGTGTTTGGGGGAAAGGTTATTCTCCTAAGATGCTGCAGGTTGTTGTCCTCATGCTTGAGCTTACCAGATCTGGGGAGTCCTGTAGCTCCAGTTTAAAATCTGATACCTGCTGGACGCATGATCTGCTCATCACTGCTTCTGCAGTATCAGGACTACTCACCAGTCTAGTGATAGAGCAACTGAAATAGCTGAAAGAAGTGAGGATGAATCCTGACCTAGGCAGATGTCTGTTTCCTTCCCAGCTTTACCCCCTTTTGTCATGAGCTCTGGCCTGTCAGCCTTGTCTGCCATCCTGCCTCTGTTTAAACCCATGAGGTCTGTTCACTGCAGACTGTCAAACAAGCTGCACACAGGGGGGCAGACACCACTTGCTTAGTATGGTTGCAATGTCTGCCAGCAAGTGGTACCAAGAGGTTGGCCAGGAATCACTTCTGAGCCAACTAGGGCCAACCAAAGGCATGCTCTCTGCAGAGGAGATAAGGATGGTCAGGAGAGTGCAACCTTTCCAACTGCACTGTGGGGTTGAGATGGGGTTGCAGCATGATGCCCAGGGTGACAGGATCATTGAGTCACCAGGAGGGCAAAGAAAGATTGCTGTACTGTGAGGAAGAACAAGTTTGTCCCTCTCCCTGAACCAGCATAAAGCAAATTACTCCTGTTACCCTTGCTCCTATTATTCCAGAGTTGACACAATTTCATCTGAGAAGTGCATATAGGGAAGACTAAATGAGCAGTATGTTTCAAGTTACATCAATACACATGCACACTTTTTGCCACCAGTGCAAATAGCAGACTTGATATTCCTCCTCTCACTCCAAATACAAGGAAGAGTGAGACCTGTCTCTGAACTGCAATGCTGGAGGGTCTCCTGAGAGGTAGTAGCATGAACTTCTGTTGCTGCTGCCAGGTGTGCAGCCATGGCAGGCCCTGCAGAAACTGCCATGCTTTGCAGTAGGGTATGGGAGAGGGAAAGAGTCCGCAGTAGTTCACTCCTTGCAGAGATGAGAAGCAGAGCTCCAGGCCCAGCAGCAGGCATGGGGTGCAGCTCTTCCTTGACTCACTCAGCTCTAGTGCTTGTCACCTGCAGGAGGAGCACACTGGCCTTTAGCTGAGACAGGTATCCTTCCAAACTATTTCCTTCCTTAGGTCTCTAAGTGATGGCCTCTCCTCTGTGGTGAATTGAAAACCAATCCTATTTGGGCGGGGTGAGAGGTCTTCTATATTGATTCAATAGCAGAGGACTAAATCTAGAAAGTGGGAGATACAGAGATGTGGAGAATCAATCCAGTACATGCAGCGTGTTTCAGATAAAAGCAATAAATTACTTCTTCAGGCTCCAGGGGCTTAGAATTGGCTATTTCCACATGGAAAGCACATTCAGATTTTACAGGATTAAACATTTAATCAATGCCTTTTTAGAAGAATTTGCATTCCCACCTGGGTTGTATATTTTTTTTTTCCTTCTCTCCTGAAACTTCATCAGTGCAAGAAAAGCTTGATGTGAAGCTCCCACCAGCTACTCTAGACTGCTGAGCTGCCTCGCAGCCTTTGTGCTTCTTCACCAGCTACTGGGCATCTTTTCTGGGGATGCTGTCCCCTCCCTAGCCTCCTGTGTGGTTCTTGGTAAAACCTCCGTGTGATCTTTGCAAATTCCTTAGAAAGACAGCACAGGTGGGCAATGACAATGTCAGATTGATGGTGCATAACCTTGGACCTGGACAGAATTACACATCTCAGATTTTGTGTTTGGTCTTTAATTTACAGAGAGAGAGAGTGGCCAGTTTCATTTGATTTATTGAACTGAATGTTATGCTGTGAAGAAAAGCTTTAGTCCTGACTGTTGCTGCTACATTGGTGGGAAAAGGCTGTATGTGTTTTTTACTGAAAGACATCAGCAGGTATAGAAAAGCCAAAGTAATTTTGTCCTGTGCTCCAAGAGCTGGGAAAACTGGAAGCCATTTATGCTGGTATTTACCATCAATTACATCATACTTTCTCCCTTCAGGGGTTTTCCTCCACTTAACAGAAACCTTTTTTTGACTGATAGAAGATATCACCATATCTGCCACAAACCCAACTCCAGCTCTTCTTATTTGAGCCTGTAATCTGCCCTTGTTCTAAGGCACACAGCAGATAGCACAAGGATGGCACCTGCAGACTGCAGAATTTCAGGTGCACTCACTGAGAGCCATTTGCTTAATGAAATCGCCTACATGCACTGCACAAGGACATCACCCCAAACATGCACAAGGAGAATTTCCTGAAGACTTGTCCATAACCAGGAAAACAGGAGGGAAAGCCTAAAAAGCATCCCACTGCTCTGAACATTGCAACTGGCTATAGCGTACTGAGAGTGCTGAACAAGCCCTGTACTAAATTGTTTGCTTTTTAAAACTGACAGAGAAGTCAGAATTCCTGGTTTAGCTCAAAGCACTCCAGACAAAAAAAGAAAAAAAAAGACAAACAAATCCCCACAAGTTTAGTCATTCTTCCTCAGATGGGCTAACCATTTGCTACTGCTTTGTAGGTACAAACACATCACTTGTTTTTATGCATTCAGAAAGTATTTTAAAGTTTAACCTCCTTCAGATTTAGCCTTTTGAAGTCACTTGTAGATGGCCAGATTCTTCAGCAGGCAAGGCCCAGCACTAACTCAAAACTAAACTTGCTTCTAAAGCCTGGGACTTCTGTTTCTTCAGGAATTTCAGAAATGCCCCCCACATCTACAAACCTATTGCTACAATTCATGAGGATGAACTAAAAGCTTCTTAGCCCCCCTCCACCACTGTAGGGAAAAGTCCTTGTGAAAACAGCAAACCCAGGTCCTTCTTTCTCTTCTCCATCACTGGCAGGAGCACAGAAATTTCTCACAGTTCACGCTAAGTGATCACTTAAACCAAATCCCATGAGACACCAGAAGCAGAGAGAGGAGCCTAGGGGATTTCCAGGAGATGTGCTGGCAGGTAAAGCTGCCTTTCCTTGACCATGTTTTTTCAGGGGACACATCAAAATTCATGGGGATTTTCTCCTGGCTATATTGTCCATGGACATGTGTGGAGGAGGTCAGGGAAGGGAGGGGCAGCTGTGACCACTCTAGCATGTTGAACCACCAAAAAAGAGGAGGAAAAAGAGCTCCTGGCAAGGACAAGTGCTTTAAATGAGTTTTTGCCTGGACCTCTGCCCTTGCTTGTCTCTCACCTGAGTCCAACAGCAAGGAGAGAACCAGGAGCCATGGAAATAGCCCTACTCCACCTTGGGAGAGGGACTGCCTCCCCCCACAGCTCAGCCAGGCCCCAAGACCAGCCCCAGCAGTCACCACAGCTGGGGCATTATTTATCACCCATAGTCCCCTGCCCACCTGTGAAGGGGAAGAGTCTGTTTCCATCCTGCAGGGAGGTGTGCAGGTGCACCTGATGCTGTACAAGCAGTAGACCTTGCCCAGGTGGGCACAGATGTAAGAGGGATGACTGAGGCAATGGGAGCAAAGGAACAAATCTTATTATCACTGTATGACTGTGTCGTTCAGGAAAGGTAAGGGAAATGGAAGAGAAGAGGATAAGCCAAGAGGGAATGCTTGGGGTGAGCTTCAACATCTGCAAGGGAGCAGGAAGAAGTCAGAGCAGGTGGTGCAGGGCAGAAGCATCCAGACACTCTCCAAGGCAGTGGTGTGATGCCAAACTAAACTGCCTAGTGTTGTGGCTCAGGCTGTGCCTGTGGTAGCCAGTGTTGTCCTTCCCAAGGCAGGGATGTGCTCCCTGCCAGGAACAGCCCAGGACACTGCTGCCTCAAAGAGAGCAGCAGTTGAGCTGGGTAGTGTTACTTGGCATGGGTCAAGCTGGTGCCAGGGATGGCTCTAACAGTTTATGCATAATGTTATAATTTAATTTGATTATAAATAATTATGCTTTAATTCTAGGGAGAACTCTCAAGTGCTGCTTAGTCTACTAGTGTAGACATACCCTGACTGGTCCATGCCCTGTCTATTTCTGCAGCCAGTCCCACTAGGTGGCATTTAGAATGGGAAGCCCTCAGTGACTATTTCTCAGTGGCATATATGGTGGGTGATATCCGTTGGTTCCTTTGTCCCCCATGGGACCTGCCCTGTGTCCTGCTGCCCCACCACCTCCAGCAGTACCCACAAGAGCTGCCCTGCAAGTACTCCCTTAGGGTGAGGAGCTGGTTTGGCTCAGTCAGGTAGGCTAGGAAGGAACTTAGAAACACAGGCAAGAGGGGCCATTTCTGGTCTCAGTTATATCAGTGTGGGTAGAGAGTGGGTCCTCTGAACTAACTGTCACTACTCTTGATTTAAGATAGCCATCTGAAGGTGTGGCTCCAGGCTTATATGGAACAAACCAGACTGGAATTTGCCTCAAGCTAGTCTATATTAAAACTTGTTTCCAAAGCTACTTCATGATTCTAACATTGCTGGAGACAGCACCATTCCTCTGAACTTCTAATATGTCACTATACAGATGTCTATCTTACAGAGGTTTAAAAGCCAACAGCCTGATTATGAGGACTGGTGAGATATTTTTACTGACTTTGCAATCCATGTGATTTATAGGCCCCACAGGGGCCCTTCTGCAGAACCAGCTATGACAGTTTCCCCAGCAAACTCTGCTGGGCAGAGCAGCAGAGGACAGCAGTGGCACTTAGCACTGGGAGGTGCCCTCCTTCTCATCTTCTGACCCTCCTGATCCTGTCTTCCCAGTGTCCTGCCTTCCTATGGGGCCAGTTATTCATCTGGCATCATAGCCTTACTTTCCAAGGTAATAAATTAAAGCAGGATGCAGGACTTCATTAACTGCAAACACTGTAGTCCTTTTTCCTGCCATAAAATGTGAGCCAGATATTCATGACTATCTGCAGGATATACACATTTCTCAGGTTCCCAGGAGGACCCACTGTTCTGTGGCAGATGGTGCACAGGACTGATGGATGCACAGCACTGGGGAGCTGATTCACCCCTCTCATCTCTCTGGATTATGCTCCCGTACAGCCTGGCACTCCTGTGACACTCCATTCCTGTGGCACTGGCACCTTACTCAGTTCTGTCTTGTCCCATTTTTGGGGACCCCTGGTCCTCTGGTACTCTGAAAAAGTATCAGGCTTCAGTAAAAGGGGGGAGGGCAGGCAGATCCATAAAACTGTAAGTGAAGACAAGATTGAATGTCAAAATGCAGTAAGACAGATCCAGCCCTGTGCTATGGGTGCGAGTGTTGGGGCTGTGTTTTGTCTAAAAAGGACAGCAATTTTGTCAATGTATATTGAAGGGGCAGTCAGCATCCCAGCTTTGTCTGCTAAATAATCACCTACTTTTTCTTCTTGTTTCTTTCTGCTTACTCACCCAAAACAGAAAAATAGAAGGAGGTTAAAAAGAAACAAATTAGAATAATAACGAGAAAATGCATTTATTTGATTTTTTTACAAAGATTCTACACACAATAGTTCAAAAAAGAGAAAAAAATACCATTATTTGTTTGGATATTTTTTCTTTATTATTTTTCCCCATTCAGCTCTTTCTTATTGGAAAATAGTCCATTTCTGCTAGCAGCTCTAGTTAAAGAAGAGGAGGGACAATGGAAAACCAGGTCAATTGGCATGGAAAAACCACTTTAAGGCTTTGTTTTTGGAAGCTCTGAAGCTTCTGATTATGATCCATGCATCTCTGTGTGATTCATGCAGAGAGCCTCTGCCATCAGTCTCATTTTCTTGTGGAAGCTGACAACATATTTGTCGAAGCTGACAGTGCCACAAAGAAATACTGTGCTTTGGTGAAAAGATTCAGTCCCTGGCAATTTTCTTTTTGTTTCCCAGACAGCACCTCACTCCTCTCTGAGGTCAGACTAAATGATGTAATGGTCCCTTCTGGCCTTGCAATCGATGGTCTGGTAGCAGGGGCTCTTCTCCCTGCTGACAGAAGCAATCGCTGCAGCTGAGACCCCCCATGGGACCAGGCTATGGTCCTGGTCAACATCAGACTACCAGGTGCTATGGGACAGAGTTCACAGTGTGCACTAATATGAAACACGCCTCTTGCAATGATGTTACATCTCTCCACAACAAGAACAAAACCAACAACAACAACAACAAAGCCTCTTACTCTCTTGCCTCACACAGATAGAGCAAAGAAACCCTTTGGGTTTATTTTAACCAATACCCATTTACTCGTGGTTGAGGGATTTTTTTTGTTTGTTTGTTCTCTTTTCTAGGACACTGCTGTCCTGATGCAGTGTCTGAGCAGTTTGACTATGTAGGGATATCACCAGGCAGTCTCTTCAAATCCTGTCTCTGGCAAGAGGTGGCAGACTGCACATTCGCCTGACCTCTGACAGTCTGACCTGGACACCACCCGATGCCTGTGTCCCTCTTTCTTGCTATAGCGAGCGCTCTGTGCTCCTGGGCCCGGAGCACCGACCCGCTAAACCCAGCCGTCCGAGACTGGTCCGACACCTATCTCCAGGCTTAGGCAAGAGAAGTCTCAAGTTTTGCTTTCCAACAAACGCAAGACCAGGCTCAGAGACCCTGAGGCAGTTCTCCAGCAGCCTCTATCCCAAATATCCGACAGCCGCAGCCAGAATCTCCTTTAACACTCGGACAGGTGGGCACTGCTCCGCTGCCCCACCCCGGCCCTGCCCTGCTCCTCAGCTCTCGCCCCGCTGCACTCACCGCCTCGGACGCAGGGAGCTGGCCGCCGTCTGCCCGCGACCCCGGCATCGCGCCGGGAAGTGGCTGGAGGAGCGCGGGAGCAGCCTGTCCGCCTCGGGAGAGGAGCCGCAGCCGAGTGAGCGGAGACCCCGCTGCCGGCTGCCTCCCACCCCTCCCCGGCGAGGGAGGAGTCGCCAAACTCGGGGGGACCGTCAGGATGCCGAGGTGGCCACTGGTAGTGCCAGGCTCGCCGGGAAAGGGAGACAGAAATCAATGGGAGTAGGGAGAAATGAAGTGAGAATGACTTACAAAGAGTCACGCTTCTTTATTTATTGGTGGCACAGCCAAGCCCTTTCTGCCAGGATAATTACTGAGGCATCGTGGCAGGTATGAATGCAACGCCACAGAGTGTCAGAAATAACCAGCACTGGTGCTGGAACTAGCAACCTAAATTTTGGTCCACCAGAAAGGCAGATATAAGGGATGAGGCCAAGGGACAGGAGGGACGGAAGTTTGCATCACCACTGGCCTGGAGATAAAAGCTCTATAATACTCTCATCATCACTGCAAGTGTCCAGTTCAGTTTGGAAAATACATCCTTAGCATCCTCCTGGGCACAGGTTTGGGGAATTACCCTCTTAATTCTGGTAAGAATTGCACAGGGCTCTTAAACAACTGCGACTGACTTTGTACTATGCAATAGGCTCCACCCTCTTATTGAAATCTAAGTGACCCAAGCACAAGGGAGCTTTATCCATTCAAAGTAGGTTATTTCTTCTACAGACTTGCCTGTACTTGACCATCATATTTTACAAGTGACCTACTCCCACTGCACTGTGCTGCTTGGCAGCTAAAGCCAAGGGATTTGTTTCAAGTAATGATGAATTGTCTCCACTACCTCTTGCAGTCCAGGTAATGGCATCTTCACTAGGAAAATGCACAGGAACTGCTCTTTCCCATGTGAAGGACAAGTGTCCCAGAAAATGAGGGCTGGTTAATAAGAGTTCCAGTTTGTCCCTAAGGAGAGGTGAATTATCATGACCTCAATGCACTCCTTAGACAAGACAAACCAACCAACCAAACAAACAAAAAAAACCCAACCAACCAAAACAAACACCACCCCCACCCCCAACATTTCAAAACCACTCAGACCAGAATGGACAGACAGACTTCTGCAGAAGTTCCATCTGATCACAGTAACTCTGCACTTGGTTGAGGTTCAACAAGAGCAAGTGCAGGGTCCTGCATCTGGGTCGAGGCAATCCCAGGCACAAATACAGGCTGGGCAGTGACTGGCTGGAAAGCAGCCCTGAGGAGAGAGACTTGGGGGTGCTGGTGGACAAAAAGCTCAACATGAGCTCTCAATGTGCACTTGCAGCCCGCAAAGCCAATCAGATCCTGGGCTGCATCAGGAGAAGTGTGGCTAGCAGGTCAAGGGAGGTGATTCTCCCCCTCTACTCAGCTCTGGTGAGACCCCACCTGGAGTACTGCCTCCAGTTCTGGAGCCCCTATTACAAGAGGGATATGGACGTGCTGGAACATGTCCAGAGAAGGGCCACGAGGATGATCAGAGGTCTGGAGCACTTCTCCTACAAGGACAGACTGAAGGAGTTGGGGCTGTTCAGTCTGCAGAAGAGAAGGCTCCGAGGTGACCTAATTGTGGCCTTCCAGTATCTGAAGGGGGCCTACAGGAAGGCGGGGGAGGGACTTCTCAGGATCTCAGGTAGTGATAGGACTAGGGGGAATGGAATGAAGCTGGAGGTGGGGAGATTCAGGCTGGACGTGAGGAGGAGGTTCTTCACCATGAGAGTGGTGAAACCCAGGAATGGGTTGTCCAGGGAGGTGGTTGATGCCCTGTCCCTGGAGGTGTTTAAGAGCAGGCTGGATGAGGCTCTGGCCAGGCTGATCTAGTGTGGGGTGTCCCTGCCCATGGCAGGGGAGTTGGAACTAGATGATCCTTGTGGTCCCTTCCAAGCCTGAATGATACTGTGATACTATGATATATAGCTGGCTCTGTGTGATCCTGGGAGTTCTGAGGGCTTTTGGTTTGTTTGCCTTTTTTTTTTTTTTCCCTCTGGTGTTTTTATTTTTCAGCTTTATTGCTGAACATATCTCTTGTATAAAATATTAATAAAGCTTCTCCTCAAGGTGCTGGGTTCCCTTCGTGGCACCCTCTGACAGCCTGTAAAAATCAACAGGGAAGTTACATGATGTTTGGCACCATCAGTGTAACTATTGTGAAGGCTCAGTTAAACCCTCCAGGACATGAATGCAGGCCAGCTTTTCTGGAGGTTGCAATATGTTCCCAGACAACATAGCCAGGAGTGATTGATTTCTACACATGTATTTATTACTTGATATTATCTCAAGTTAAACAGATAAAATTACAGCTTGAGAACTTCAGAGAAATGACACCATCACTTTCTGCCTATTGTTGTTTAGATCAGAAATGTTTTCCAGGTCACTGTAAAGGGAAGACTTTTTCTTTGCTAAGCTCCCACATGCCTTGGCCATGGTCTATCTGCATGTAAAATGCTGGAGAATTTCAGAAAGTGGCAACTGAAGACCACAGTGAAAGGAAGAAAATGAAAATCAGACCTGCAAACGTCGTCATCTTATTTCTTACAATTCATATTTCTTCTAGTGCATATGATTTTAAAAAATGCCTTTTGCTCTGCACAAAGCCTCATATGTGTCAGCAGTGTAATATTAACTGTGATGTCTAATTAAAACAGGCAGTCACCAACTAAGATAATAAAAAATTGCTGTTTGAAATTCATAAGAGACTGAGAAGCTAAAGAGACACTTATCTTATCCAAGAGCTTAGCAGGCTTTCATTTGCAGATACTTAAGGAAAAAAAAAGGTGAAGACACACTCTGGAACACAGCCCAGTGAAATCAGAAGAGATTGCAAGCTCCTGTGATGCTTCATTACTAAAGTGCCTGCTGCCAGCCAGCCCATTTGCTTTTGCACTCCATCTGTCACGTCTTATACATACTGAGATCCAGGCTCTGTTCCCATCACTTCTGTTGACAGTTACCCCTCAGGTGTCCCCAACAGCACTGCTCAGACTACCCAAACAATGCAGGACCTGTGCTGGCATCTGGATTTTCCTTTGAGCAGGAACAGTATTTCACTGACATTCAGTCACCATTGCTCATTCTTACTCCCCTGGAAGCTCTATGCAATAGAGCAATAATAACAATAATAGTTCAAAGAATTGATAGCATTTCTTCAACCTGAAGTTTCTTTCACATTTATTGTCACCATCTGAAAAGATGACTTGGTCTTGTTTGTCTGCTGGTACTAAGTGCATTAGTTTGGAAGAGAACAGATGTATGTTCAGGTGTACAAACATACGTACAAAGCTTGCATGTATGTGCGTGTATGAGTGAGGTGTGATAATCATGGCTGCCTGCCAGACACCTACCCAGATGCCTTCTCATTCTCCCTTCCCAGCAGAATGAGAGAAAATGTGATAAAAAAAGAACCTCGTGGGTCAAGATAAAGATAGTTTAATATGAAAAGCAAAAGCTGTGCACACAAATAAAGCAAAAAGAGGAATTCATTCGCTACTTCCGATCAGCAGGCAGATGTCCCTCCACTGTGTGGGAAGCAGGGTCTCAGCATGCATAATGATTGCATGGGACGACAAATGCCATAATCATAAATGTCTATCCCTTTCTTTGTTCTTTCCCAGAGCTTTTGTTGCTGAATACAATAGCATGTAGTACAGAATATCCCTTTGGTCAATTTGGGTCAGCTGTCCTGGATGTGTCACCTCCCAAACTCTTGCCCATTCCCAGCCTACTTGGTTTTGGGGGTGCAGGAAAGAGAGACAAATCCTCAACACCATGCAAGCACTGTTTGCCAGGTGTAGCCTCAAATGCAAAGCACAGTACCATACAGGCTGTGATGTGGAAAGCTGGTTTTATAAATTCATCCCAGCCAGAATCAGCACAATCTCCATCCCTAATTCCATACCATTTGTTCTGTGTTCAGGTTCCACGTTATCCAATACATCTAGGTATCCTCTGCCCACCCCATTCTATCTGCTTCTCATTCTTGAATTTCCCTCTTACCAACACTTGCACTACATACCTGAACCTTCTTTACATCCAACAGTCAGCTTTATGTCATTAACAACTATACCTTGTTCCCTGACATATAGAGAAGTATTACACTCCCATTCCACAGGCCTCCTCTTCAAAATGTCCTTAAGAACAGTCAGTGACCTCTGCCCCATCAAGATCATCTCCCACATGATGGGATCTTTGGGTGCCAAGATCAGTTTGGGCTGAGCCATCACTCACCTAGGTTCCTGGTGAAGCACACTCTCCATCAGTTCAGGCAGTTCCTGTTGCATTACTTGCATATGACTTAATTCATAATTTTTTTTCCCCCAAGATTAAATTTCCTTGAGATACTTCATCCTTCTACATCACCCACCAAATGCACCAGGATCCTTGAGTAAAGACAATCCCTTGAGTAGGTCTGCCTTTTACCCAAGGGAGTGGCAACTCACACTATCCTTCCCAGTCACTTCCTTATGTTCACTACTGCAGGAACCTTATCTCTTGCAGTACAACATTGCTTGGGCAGGACCAGGACAGCTAGCAGACCCTCTACTAAATTTGCGTCCACATTTTTTTCACCCCCCCAGCACTCAAGTGTTACTCACCAGTCTTTAACACTTTGTTCTATCATTCAGCCTATGAAGAGGCTTGTGCAAATCTGACACACCAAATCCATTCTTGGCCCAGGAGCCTATGAGATTATTTGGGAAGTAAGTCCTGTTTGTCTGAGTCAGTTTAGTCACCACAGAGCTTGCCCATCAAGGCCCAAATGCTGTTTCAGGCATCAGTATGGGTTACATTGCCAACTATCCAGTAGTGGCTTCCAACATGTTATGCATTTGTACCACTTGCCTTGGCAGGTGGTCCAATACAGCCAAATCTTCCAGGCAATGCAACATCAATAATCCAACCATTGGCCTCTATTTCAGGGGTACTTTACTGCTGTGGTTCACTTGGCTAAACACATTTCACATCCAAAGGTGACCTGTGTGATGGCTTCAATGGTCAGGTTCACCCCTTGATCATAAACCCATTTGTATATTGAGTCTCTCCCTAGATATCCCGATGTTCATGGGCCCACAGAGCTACAAAGAGCTCACTTTTACACTCCCAGCCCAGTTCCACTTCAGTTGTGGTGACCTGTCTACCCTCTAATTAGTTTAATGTTCTTCAGTGGCACAGTTCTTGGGTTTATGAGTATCTACACGCCATACCTTCACAATGTTTTCTACTCAGGCAACAATGTCTTGCTACAATGCAGCAGTACTGGTAGGTTTACTTCTGTGCTGCCATCTGATTTCCTTCTCTTGCTGTAACCAGGTCTATGGGGCATTTGCCACCACCCATGAGTCACTACAGAGACAGAGTACTGGCCACTTGTCTCTTTCAGCAATCTCAAGGAACAGATGGATGGCTTTTACTGCTGCAAACTGGTTTGACTCACTTTCTCCAGCAACAGCTTCAGCAACTTGTCATGTGGGAGTCCACACAGCACCTTTCCACTTCCAGTGCTTTATTACAGGATCCATTGGTAAACAAAGCACACTACCTTTTTACTTTCTGATAACTCATAGGGTGGTGCTCCTTGGGCAATGCTTGGAAACCTCTGCTTTCTGGTCTGCCTGAGATCTCTTTGAGGATTCCTGGGTGGTTTGGGTTCCTCCTTCAATCCCACTGCATGGTCAGCACTACTCACTTACTGCAAATAGTGTCTGTTCTGTGATATGTAGAGGAGATGTTCTCTTTTAAACATCCAGTGCAGCACATGTAAGCATGATGACCAGAGGACCTGTGCTTCTGTGCCAGCAGCTTCTGAAGCATGTCAGACACCCTCACATGCTGTTAGTATCTCAAATGTAGAGCACAGCAGGCTTCATATCCTCAATACCCCTGGCTCCAAAACCCTGGAGGGTCCCTCAGGATTCTCCTGGTGTTATCTGCCAGAGGCTCCAGGTGAGGCCAAGCAGCTAAGATAAGCAAGTACAAGGAGCTCTGGAGCCCCTGCAACAAAGGCAGCCAGATCAGTCCTGAAGGGGAAGGGGGAGGTGGAATGCTTTGCCTCTCTTCAGGACAATTCTCCAAACACAGGAGCCTTACCCATGCCAGGGCCATGCACACGGTTGCTGCCTTTATCAGAAAGTTCCCAGGCACAGCTAAGCACAGAGATAAGCAATGCAGCAAAAAGTAGGAGCTGAAAGCAGCTGCTGACAAGCCCTAGGCTCTGTTATACAGTAAATCAAACATATTCCATGACCCATGCAAAAACCTGCCAATTAATAGCTACTACAGCTATAGTATGTCCAGATTTACACTGTCATTATCTCATGCCCCATGTTGGGCAGTAATAAAAAGGACTGTTGGGTTGATCTTGGCCAGCTGCCAGGTGCCCACCCAAATGCTTTCTCACTCCCCCTCCTCAGCAGGACAGAGGGAGAAAAGATGAAAAAAAGTCCTCAGGGGTCACTTTAAAGACAGTTTTAATAGAGGAATTTATTCCCTGCTTCCCCTCAGTAGGCAGATGTCCAGCTGCTCCCTGGGAAGCAGGGCCTCAGCACTTGGAGTGGTAGCTTGGGAAGACAAATGTCATAATCCTTCTTTTTATCAAAAAAGATGTGCAGCCTCTTGCTTGTGTGCTGTTTGCTCTGTGAAGCTCTATGGACTGGATCACAGGGCTGGGAAGCACAGTCTGGATGAGTCCTTGGCAGGGACCCCACAGTGAAAGAGTGTCTTACTTCATAGGTGTGTGAGGAGTGGTGTGCGTACCTGTGCAGCCCAGTGGGTCTCTACTCAAGAAGAGCAACAGAGAGCACCTGACTCTTGCACTGGGCCACAGGAATGCTTTGCACCTCGGACAAAAGCTGCCTGAGGTGCCAGTGAGTATAGTGGGGGTGAAGTGATCTGCACCCATATTGGTTTGTTCAGTCATCCAGTTGATCTTGAGGGACTCTCCCAGGGTTTATTTTCAAGCCTGGAGTTCACATCATGCCCAGGCGGACATTTCTATTCATGTCAGCTAATGAGATAAGGATGTGTCATAGATCATATTCTGAGCTGCTCCCTGTAGGTCAGGCACTGCAAATGCTGTGGGTCTGCACATGTCACAATACATCATAGCAGCTGCTCAGGAACTGTAGCTGGAAGGTTTTGTACACTTTGGAAAAGAGGTACATCTGCACCTTTGTCTTGTCCCTAGCTCTGACTGGTGAGACCTGCTTGCAAAAGAGTCCAGGCCCATGGTCTGCAGGGAAGCAGATGTCAGGTGGCATGGCATGAGGACTACTTGTCCTTTTAGGCCAAAAGAGCACCAGAGGAATTGCTGGTGGATCTCAAGCAGCAAGAGAGCAGGAAGGTATTTCTTCTGGATACATTGCTATAAGTACATAGAATAATGTATAGCTGGATGCTTGCTGAGTGCCGCATCCAGGTCTCCATGAGACCCGATCCATCCATGGGACCCGATGGGATACACCCACGGGTGCTGAGAGAACTGGCAGATGAGGTTGCTGAACCCCTCTCTATTATATTTCAAAAGTCATGGCAATCTGGTGAAGTCCCCACGGACTGGAAAAGGGGAAACATTGCCCCCATCTTCAAAAAGGGTAAGAAGGAGGAACCAGGGAACTACAGGCCAGTCAGTCTCACCTCTGTGCCTGGAAAGATCATGGAGCAGATCCTCCTGGAGTCACTACTCGCTCAAAAGAATAGTGAAGAGGTGATTGGGAGCAGTCAGCATGGCTTTGCCAAGGGCAAATCCTGCCTGACCAACCTGGTGGCCTTCTATGAGCAGGTGACAAAATTAATAGATGAGGGGTGAGCAACTGATGTCATTTACCTGGACCTGAGCAAAGCTTTCGACACTGTCCCGCACCACATCCTGGTCTCCAAACTGGTGACACATGGGTTTGATGGGTGGACCACTAGATGGATAAGGAACTGGCTTGATGGCCACACCCAAAGAGTGGCTGTCAATGGCTCCATGTCCCAGTGGAGGCCAGTGACAAGCGGAGTCCCTCAGGGATCAGTCCTGGGACCTGTCTTGTTCAACATCTTTGTGGGTGACATGGACAGTGGCATTGAGTGCACCCTCAGCAAGTTTGATGATGACACCAAGCTGTGTGGTGCAGCAGACACGCTGGAGGGAAGGGAGGCCATCCAGAGGGACCTGGACAGGCTGGAGAGGTGGGCACAAGCCAACCTCATGAAGTTCAATAAGAGCAAGTGCAGGGTCCTGCATCTGGGTCGAGGCAATCCCAGGCACAAATACAGGCTGGGCAGTGACTGGCTGGAAAGCAGCCCTGAGGAGAGAGACTTGGGGGTGCTGGTGGACAAAAAGCTCAACATGAGCTCTCAGTGTGCACTTGCAGCCCGCAAAGCCAATCAGATCCTGGGCTGCATCAGGAGAAGTGTGGCTAGCAGGTCAAGGGAGGTGATCCTCCCCCTCTACTCAGCTCTGGTGAGACCCCACCTGGAGTACTGTGTCCAGTTCTGGAGCCCCTATTACAAGAGGGATGTGGAGGTGCTGGAACATGTCCAGAGAAGGGCCACGAGGATGATCAGAGGGCTGGAGCACCTCTCCTATGAGGACAGACTGAAGGAGTTGGGGCTGTACAGTCTGCAGAAGAGAAGGCTCCGAGGTGACCTAATTGTGGCCTTCCAGTATCTGAAGGGGGCCTATAGGAAGGCTGGGGAAGGACTTCTCAGGATCTCAGGTAGTGATAGGACTAGGGGGAATGGAATGAAGCTGGAGGTGGGGAGATTCAGGCTGGATGTGAGGAGGAGGTTCTTCACCATGAGAGTGGTGAGACTCTGGAATGGGTTGACCAGGGAGGTGGTCAAGGCCCCATCCCTGGGGGTGTTTAAGAGCAGGCTGGATGAGGCTCTGTCCAGCCTGATCTAGTGTGGGGTGTCCCTGCCCATGGCAGGGGGGTTGGAACTCGATGATCCTTGTGGTCCCTTCCAACCCTGAATGAAACTATGAACTATGAAACTATGAAATGTGAGAGCTCTACATTGGTGATTACTTAGCAGGAACTCTGGTGGGGAGGAGTGCTGGGGTCTGTGCCACAAGCTCTGCTCATGGGAAAGTGGCCAGTGGTGCTGGAGATGAATCACCAGCAGCACATCTGGGACTGCACACTAAATGAGTTTAATGCAGTGTGAAAACGGAACAAAGCTGCTTCCTACATAGGATTTGGTAATGAGCCCACAATAATCTGTGTTTTTTGGGGCACAGCAGGCATTTTTCAGACAGCTGTTGAGTGTTTCATTTGGGTTTACACAGCCTGCTCTCCACGCAATTTGCATTTTGTGTCTGTGTATTTCATTTCAGACTTTAAGGAGTAGCAAGAAGGGGATGTCCTGTCATTTACAGTGTGCTGTAGGACTGGATTTCCACATGTACAATATCCCTGGGCATGTTTTCAAAGCAGTCAGGAGCTGAAGCTCTTCTAAAGATTTCCTCCTTTCCCCCTCCCCACCCATTTGGGATATAAACATTTTAGAAGATGTGGTTCAGAAAATAACTACTGGTTATCATCTGTTTGATTCTGCCTCATCCTTTATCCTCCTGAATATTGCAGGAGGAATTCCACAAGAAACACAAAACACAAAGTGGAAGTCCAGCACCCTGTCTATCTGTGTGTTACAGCCTCTGCTTCAGTCTCACAAAGCATGCTGGAGTTGTGCTGCACAACTTCTCTCATCTCCCAGCTGAGGCAACTCATGATGATGGTGTAAAGCCAAACCAACAAATTCTGCCAAGGAGGTGACAAGGGTAACTTACTGAAACACATGAAAAGGCAGGGAAACATATTTTTTCCTCTGAACTCATTCAAAGGACAAACTCAAAGAGCTCTGCTGAAACTTTTTGAGACATTTCAGCCTGGGACTTAGGCATGATGTGGAAACACTCAACAGATGCAGTTAGAAAGCCCTGAAAAGCAGGACCTCGGTGTAAACTGAGTAAGGGATGTCTGGACATGTCAGGGGGATTTGACTAGACAATCTTTAAAGTCCCTTTCCAATTGAAACCATTCCGAGTAGGATGAACTGAGTAGGCTGACCCTAAGTGTTGGCTCTTCACGTTATAAGTACAACCAGACTATGCCTTCGGGATTTAGCAGAGGAGGGAAGTCCATCCAGATGCCACTCGGGCAGGGTGTACAATGGGTAACAGCTGACATCAGTGTCTATGTCTCTTGTGCTGGGAATACCGTGGCTTGTCCTGCCCTCTAGTGCCTGCAAAGTCAGCTCCCTCTGTCCCCTCTGCTTCCCCTTCCACCCACATGCACAGGCACTCTCAAGGGACGCTGCTGTGGCTCTGAGCAGGGACAGGAGCTGGAAACCCCAGAGGCCTCCCGTGTGCCACCCTGGGTGCAGAGCCAGCTGGAGGGGAGGGCATCAGAAGAAGCCCTCTGGGGCTTCTCAAAAAAACACTTCTGAACAAACCCACAGGGCTGGAAGGTTTCTTGTAATAAAACAAAGTAAAAAATGTTTCCTTCCAGCTGACACATCCTGGATTGCATTTTTCCTAAATGATAAAAAAAAATCCCAACAGTTGGCACTTTCTGAGCAGCCATGGACCCTGCAGCATCCAAGCCTTGGCTGTGCAGACCCGTGTGCAGATGGCACCCACATGCCAGCCCATGTGCCCTTCTTTTAGCAAGAAATTCTTCACAGAAGGAGTGATTTGCCATTGGAATGGGCTGCACAGGGAGGTGGTGGAGTCACCATCACTGGAAGTGTTTAAAAAGAGACTGGATGAGGCACTTAGTGCCATGGTTTAGTTGATTAGATGGTGTTGGGTGATAGGTTGGACTCGATGATCTCAAAGGTCCTATCCAACCTGGTTAATTCTGTATTCTGAAAGCAGCAACCCCTCTGGAGGCCCAGACCCATACCTAAGTCTCCTCAGCTCCAGGGTGATGGTTCAAATAATCACAAACACAGAAGTCTCTTTTTCAGAAGCATCTAGAAAGTCTGAATCACTTTTGTACTTGGGATTTAGTGGTGGCAGCCCACAGGCTTTTTGGAAAGGGTGTCCCTGTCCTTGGTAGTGCCTGTGCTATTAAACAACTAGTGTAGGAAGAAGAGAGAGGCTGCTGTGTCTCAGCTAAAGCAGTCATGGTGCTTTGGGACAGGCACTGACAGGGAACCTTCACATCTGCTGGTGGTAAAGTCAGGCACGTGGGGACCACCACTGTGTTTTGCTTTTTAGAAAGAGCAGATGCAGAGGCTGACTGTGAGTGCTTAGAAAGCTGCACAGCACAACCACAGGCTTTCATGTGCCTTTGGGAAGCCTCCAGTGACATCTCCTGATGTCATGCCATCTACTCAAGGACACAGACTGCTGTAATGCTTGTCTTTCAGTCAAAACTGAAAGATTGCAACAGCAAACAGCAAAACTACAATCTAGAAATATGAAATGTAATGAATATGTACAAAATATACAATATTTACAATTCATAAACAACACAAGAACTCCCCTGGACAAAACCAGGGGGTTACCAGGGGGTTACTTGGTGCCATGGTTTAGTAGTCATGAGGTCTTGGGTGACAGGTTGGACTTGAAGTCTTTTCCAACCATATTGATTCTATGATTCTAACACCTTGTAATTCAGGATCTTATAGTTGTCTTACATCTTTCATTCCTATGGTTTTCCTCCTGCAGTGATTCTGGGTTTGAATTACAGTTGTGTTTGTTTCCTTTGGGTTGATTTTCAGCTTAATGAGGGCCCAGAATCTAATTTGTCAAGGTACAATTTGGATAATTACAGCTGGTGTTTTATCCTAGGATATATATTGCCAGTATGTACACTTAAGGATCACTTCTTCATGTAGCTCTTCAAGGGGAAGAGAATTTTCTTTCCTTTTAAGTAAGAAGTGTTGTATGTGACTACTGAATAAATGTCCTAAGGAGAATGTTACTGTAGGGCATACTGTTGATGACTAACTCCATCACATTCCTATTAAATTGCATTTTTAAATAACTTTTACAATCACAGACACCTTATCTGATATGCACAGAGAGCTCAGAGCATGTTAACAAACACCATCAATCTGCCCCTGTTGTGCTCTTCCATATTTGCTGCCTCCGCTGATCATCATCTGACCCAGGCTGGAGGGGACCTCAGCCTCTCCTCACAGGACAAGTGCTCCAGCACCAAACATATTGGTGGCACACTGCTAAACTCACTTCCATTGATGATAATTCCTTTTTTTACGTATGCAAAAGCCCACCCATCCACTACCAATGGAGCTTTTTGCAGCACCTCTGTACTGCCCTATTTTCCTTATTAAGCACCTCTGCATTCACTGTTGGCCTTTTAATATGTTGCCATTATTATCATTCACATTATGTGTTTCAAATTGGGAGCAGAATTTTTGCCACATTCATTGATTTGGAAGGGCTATGATGCTTGGAAAACTCACAAAGGGTCAATGTAGCTAACAGTAATAGAGAACAGGTGTCCACTGACTGCTTTTCAGGCACACTAAATACTTTGGTGGCTTCTTTGGATCTAGTGTTTACCACCATCAAAAAATACCGTGCTGTGTACAGGCAGTCTCCTGCGTAGTCCTTGCTCCTTTAGGTTGGAAGGGACCTTAAAATCATCTAGTTCAAATCCCCTGCCATGGGACACCTTCCACTAGAGCAGATTGCCCAAGGCCCTGCCCAGCCTGACCTTGAACCCTTCCAGGGAGGGGGCATCCACAAGTTCCCTGGGCAACCAGTTCCAGTGAAGCATGGTTGTGGTGGGTTGAAATTACCCCTAACATAAAATTGCATGACCAACTCAGCTGAAAGCAAATGAAGCTGTATTTAGAAGCAAAACTACAATCTAGAAACATGAGATGCAATGAATATGTACAAAATATACAATATTTACAATTAATAAACATCACAAGAATTCCCCTAGACAAAACCAGGGGGTTAGCAACAGCTTCTCCCTCCCTGCTCCCTTCCCTTCCTCTGCACACAGGGCAAGCGAAGAAAGGAGAAAAGCAGAGAGTAGGCTGTTAGCTCTTAGCCACAACAAAGCAACACAGCTAAGGTCAGCAAAGCCAGCAGAAGCAGTAGCTAGTATCTGCCAGAGCAAAGGAAGCTGAAAAAGAGAGAAAGTTAGCTTACAAACTAACTTTATGTCGGGTTTTGGACCAATGGAATTATTTAGACCTTGTCATTATTTCCCCTTTTACATCCAATGGTAACTTATTTACATTCTATCACTTTCTGTTCAAGATCTGTGGGAAAATTTCTAGGCAGAGCCTAAAACTACCACAATGGTCGTTAAGTGGTTTTGTCAGAAAGAAATACACTTTGGGAGCCATAACTTTGTAAAATACTTCAGCTTGTGTTAGCCATTTGAACTCGTACGTAGACCTTTAAAAGCTCTGAAAGGAATCTGCCGCCTATTACCAGCAGATGTCACTGAAAACACTGAAGCAAAGCGCGTTCACCTGTCTTTGACGTCTTCCCTCACAGGCAGGCTTGCACAACCACCTATTGTCCAGAGTTGCACCGTGGCCACGGTTGGCTGGCGTTGCAGGCATTACTTTAGCATTTGTCATGCGGCGCTTATTCAGTGTAAAGCCCTTCCTAGCATTGTTTCTGCTTATCGTGCATTTCAGGTTATGTAATATTTCTGCAGGAATCTCCCTAGGTTGGATGGAGATAGGTTTAGGGACCAGGCAGTTGTGGGAGTGACCGGGAGACCAGTGTCAGGCTAACTGATGCAAACTGGAAAGGTACCAAACCCCACGCTTTCCACAGCTTCAGGTCAAAGCAAAACCTGAAAACTGAAATGGTAACAAAATTCTACCTTCTGACTTACACCAAAATGGTCAGACTGGGAAACAGAGGATTATGCTCATCCTACAGAAACCATCATGGGGCTTAATGTGGCTGATAGAGGAGATGTCAGTGGCACCCTCACTTGCCCGGTGCAGGTGGAGGGGACAGACACGGCCAGGATGAGCCTGGGGGCCAGCAGATCACTAGGAAATGACTAGCAGGAAAGCTGTTGTCCTATTTGCTGCTTCTGCCCTGACAATAGCCTTGCAAGGGCATTTCAGCAGTGGAGCAAAGGCTGCTGTACACAAAGCTTTTTGGGTTCTGAGCATTACCTGCCACATGTGCCAACCCAGCAGGCCAAATCCCAGGCTAAGAGTGGGATCCCAGGAATGATACCTGAAGATACAAATACCTGCTCCACACCTCATACCCTCAAAAGGGATGTCCAGACTTTTCACTGGACCGCTTCTACATGTGGGTTCAAAGGCAGATCCTGCCTTTCCTCCATCCTGGTCCAGGATGTCTGGGGCAGCTATTGCTTACATAGAAAAGCTCCCTTGGAAGGTGTCAGGTATTTACCTCTCTCTGTAGGCAGCTGAAACTGCAAAGTAATGAGATGTAATCACCAAGAAATCCACTCAGGGGTTTGAGGATCAGCAGATTAGAATGTGCCAAACTGACTGTAGTCAGATGGTTTGAGGCCAAAATTAATCTAGCAGAGCATGGGACACTTTCTAAAGATGGAATATTCTTCTGTAAACTCTAGTGTTTAAGTTGCAGCAATTCAGTAGAATATGCTCTATTTCTCATTTACCATTCATTCCAAAAAATTATCCAAATATATGTCATCTGCCTGAAATTAAAATTATCCATGCCTGTTAGTGTTTGAGAACAATTGTTCAGTTTCTTTTGATGACTCACAAGACACGAGTCAAAGACTGGAAGGGAAAATTTGGTTTAGGTATCGAAGTCAAAGGATCAAGATTTTACATTGATTTTGTTTCACAAGGCCGGAGACTCCTGTCATGACTTCATATAAATCAGTCTTATTATGGCTTACTTTATCTGGATTAAAATAAACACAAAGAACATTCAGGTGTGGCTTGTGAGAACTGTAAATGTTTTAGCTTCTTCAGTGGAATATTAAATGCCAGGTTTAGGGATTACTCATTACTGGATGTCTTGTCATATCTTTACAAGAGATTTAGTATCACTAAGAGGATTGCTGTGGATATTTGTGAAAAGATTCAAGCAACCAAATGCTGACTTGAATATTTGTTTTGGAAATTGTCCAAGGGGAAAGTGGACAACTGGAAGATTTTCATTTCTGCTTTGTGCTCCATTAGCTGGAAAATTTAGTTAGAGAGTGTCGAATTGTTGTGTTTAAATTGTCTCTGATATTATTTTTATTCTTAAATTGCTGCAAGAGAAATCAATACATTGCATCCATTGCAGTAATTCAGGAATATTTGCTTATGAAAGGTCAAGAGCATGTTTAAGAGACATTCCAAAGCTCATACATCACATCTGATTTTCACATAACATTGAAAGTGCTGCTCAGAAAGTCCCTGTCCGCATTTGCCTGAAGTGATGTGAACAATGTACAACTTGGTCATAGGAAGAAAGACAGGCTCCTGACTTCATCACAACTTTTGTGTTTTTAAGTAGAATGTGAGGAATTAGTTTGCTTATGCTATATAATTGTTATGAGACTGCAAGGTCAGCCTAAGGTGTTTTAGCTCATGCTGCTTGGGATTTCACCTCTACCTGCTATAAACTAGGTACAGTGTATGAAAGTTATGTGAGAAATTACTTTTAGGTATTTTTCCTGCAGCATCACTCACACAAGAGACCACCTTCTTTTCTTCACTGGAGTTTACAAATACAACCTAAGCCTGTAAATCATATCTGTACTTTAAAGTCTGCACCCCACCTGGAGTACTGTGTCCAGTTCTGGAGCCCCTATTACAAGAGGGATATGGAGGTGCTGGAACATGTCCAGATAAGGGCCACGAGGATGATCAGAGGGCTGGAACACCTCTCCTATGAGGACAGACTGAAGGAGTTGGGGCTGTTCAGTCTGCAGAAGAGAAGGCTCCGAGGTGACCTAATTGTGGCCTTCCAGTATCTGAAGGGGGCCTACAGGAAGTCTGGGGAAGGACTTCTCAGGATCTCAGGTAGTGATAGGACTAGGGGGAATGGAATGAAGCTGGAGGTGGGGAGATTCAGGCTGGATGTGAGGAGGAGGTTCTTCACCATGAGAGTGGTGAAACCCTGGAATGGGTTGTCCAGGGAGGTGGTTGGGGCCCTGTCCCTGGAGGTGTTTAAGCCCAGGCTGGATGAGGCTCTGGCCAGCCTGATCTAGTGTGGGGTGTCCCTGCCCATGGCAGGGGGGTTGGAACTAGATGATCCTTGTGGTCCCTTCCAACCCTGACTGATACTACTGTGATACTTAAGTAGGGAAAAAAAAAAAAGAGGGGGGGGATGAAAATGATACTAAACTGTAAAAATATCTTAAAATGTTTTCAGAATGCATTAGAATAGGGGAAACAATTCTTTTAGCCTTGATGTATGGTGCAGTCTGTGCTCTTCTGACAAAAGCTAATGGTTGGTTTTGGTAAAAAACTTCATTAACCTGCTTCCAACCCCCTCCCAGCCACAACATTTCTTTAACAGTAACAGCAGTATGGCCACCAGGAATGCTTATTTGACTAAAAAACATATTCACATAGATAAGGTGCACCCAAGTTGAAAATGGCCACCTCCAAGCCACCTTTTGCAAGTGACTCTTTGCTGGTGGAAGGACAGCACCGTGCTGTGCAGTCAGCCTGACTGTCACATTCCAGTGGCTGAATGGGAATGATTTAAGTTTGGTTTAACTTAAAGATAGCAATGGCAACAGAGTTTACTTAGGAGCCTGTCTTGCTCCTATGCCAATAAAAATTGTACTGCACTGGTCCAGAGAGGGCATTTTGCTAGCAGACAGATCAGTGGCTGGGCAGGTTCTGCTGCATTTCCTTCCATTTGCACTAAAAGGATTTCACAAAGCACCATTAGGACAAACTGGCATATGGGAAGGGAGCTGCTTAGTAATAAGAGGCAGAAAAGTTGTGTACCTGATAGAGTTAAAGCAGATCCTTATGTCTCTGCTGTGTAGCAGTGGCAAGTGAATGTCTTCAGGCTGGAGATGTGAGGTTACTCCAGGAAGAGAAATGCTCATGCTCCTGTAAGCTCCCTGACAAAACCCCCATATGGCCAAGGGTCAGGAAAGTGGAGAGAGCCCCAGTAAGGGTTTACCCACTCCCCATGAGTTCATGCTTTCTATAGGGCTGGGCAGACAGCTCTACCAATGTACTTCTTCACAGAGCTGGTGTGAGGTTGCCTGGCAGCTTCTGTGCCTGTGTAACCCAGTGCTGAATACAGAATTAAACAGGTTGGAAAAGACCTTTGAGATCATTGAGTCCAACCTATCACCCAACACCATCTAATCAACTAAACCATGGCGCTAAGTGCCTCATCCAGTCTCTCTTTAAACACCTCCAGTGATGGTGACTCCACCACCTCCTCGGGCAGCACATTCCAATGGCCACTCTTTCTGTGAAGAATTTCTTCCTAACATGCAGCCTAAACCTCCATTGGCACAGCTTGAGACTGTGTCTTCTTGTTCTGTCACAGGTTGCCTGGGAGAAGAGACCAGCCCCCACTTGGCTACAATCTCCCGTCAGGCAGTTGTAGACAGCAATGAGGTCTCTCCTGAGCCTCCTCTTGTCCAGGCTAAACAATCCCAGCTCCCTCAGCCTATCTTCATAAGGTTTGTGCTCCAAACCCCTCAACAGCTTTGTTGCCCTTCTCTGGACACATATGAGCATCTCAACATCTTTCTTAAACTGAGGGGCCCAGAACTGGACACAAAATAATGTCAGACTGCTCATCATGTGAGACTGCTCCAGCCTGAGAACTACACTTGCCCTGCTCAAGGATAGATTGTTTGATCTGTACTCCTCAATAACTCAGTCCTTCCCAATGCATACTCTGCTTCTGAAAAGCATTTTACTGATGTGGCAAAGCCAAATCCACAAGCATTAGGATTTGCCAAGGCAGCCATCAAGTTCCTTACATTGGAGACTCCACAAGTGTCTATGGAGTGCCTCACAGCTCCATGGAGTGCCTCACAGCTCCATGTAGTGCCAAGGACTGACTTGCCATGGGAACTATCTGGGACTGCAGCACTAGAGTCTTGATGGAGACAGTAGTGGGCTTGAGATTTGCAGGCAGAGACAGAGCAAGTTGGCAGTGACACTAGTTCTGAGCTTCCCAAAAGCTTGTCCTTTCCACTGAGGTTACGTGTGGTGGTGGGTGACCTTGTTTAATAAATACAGTGCTAGCAGTCTAAGCTAACCTCTTCTAACTTCATACTTGTGACTTTTGGACATCTACTAACAGTCTGGGATTCATTACAAGTTCCTGGGAAGTCTGCTATGTGTGTGCAGCCAACATGGTATGTCAAGTGTGAAGCAGGTGGAATAACTGTTCTACAGCACTTTCTGGACCAAAGCCTAATCCTTGCTGATGGTCCTGTGGGACTGAGTGACCAACCTCACCCCTGCCAGGCCTGTGTCCTCTGACTACAAAGTAAATTCAATTTTATTTTCTTCATTTACATTATATGCTAACTCATCCTTGGAGAAAAGTGTTACACAAAGCATCAGGCTCCAAGGTACAGATGCATGTTTAAGCAGCTGTTGAACTGTACATCCTTATGAACCTGTTACCTCTGAGGGTCTGCTTAAAGCCATGAGCTGCTTGTTATCACCCACATCCATGGCAACAGTATGAAAGAAGTGTGACTTTGCAGGATGACTGGCTTCCACTGTCAACTTCTATGAGCATGTGCTGTCTCTCATTCTGTATGTATGACGCCTTTCTCCTACCCCTGCAAAATCAGCAGAGCAACGGGAACACAGGTGAGACAAACAGCAAGAACAGGTTCACCCTTTGGCTTTTGCTGGGTAAGCCACATGCATCCTGAGGTAGACCCCTGTATACATGGGCATTGTGTCTCTGAGCCAAGAGCCATACGTACACTGGTGTAAAATCCCATCCACATGGCAAGGGTATTCCTCAGCAGAAATCAGATGCCTTTCCTCTTTTCACTTCTCCTTAGGGAAAGAGTCTTCCCCCAGGCTGTTCATCCTTGCCCTAGGAATGATACTCTGCATTTCCATCTCCATATGAGAGTCTACAGTGGTTCTTCAACCTTGGCAAGAAAGGAATTTTCAGATCTGTGCTGAATATTGCTCAATACAATAGGATGATCATGCTCCTCTTTCCTTATATGATCTCAAGGTACTTCCACTCCTGAGCACTACCATATGGCTTGTCTTTGGGAAAAGAAAGATGAATATGGACAACCAACTCAAGGAAAATGTACATATCAACCTATCTCCTTCTGCCAGCAAGGCTGGAACAGGACCTACCTGTGTCACACAGGGCCACTGTATCTTATTTCTACAAGGAAAAATCCAAGGATCAAGTCCAGCTGACCCCATTTTCAATTTCCAAGTCTGCTGTCAGCAAGTGGTCTTCAGCAAGTGACTGCTTTGACCCCTTGCAAGGTCTGCTATGCCCCACAGAGACGCCCTGTCCTCTCTGCTGAAGGTGATGTTCACACACAGATGTGGAGCCAGAGAACACCTCCAGTGTGTGTGGACCTACTCTGGGCCCACAGCCATCACCAAGCTTCAGTGGTGATGGTGCAGGCAGCTCAGGGCAGAAAGCAGAGGTGTGGGCTGGCACCACACAGTGCCCCCCTGCCTGTTCTGCTATGCTGACTTCTAACTCTTGATCTCTCCCTTCAGCACCAGCAGGCTTGAAAGATCTGATCCCATGCTCCCAGATAATAAATGTAAGCCCTTGCAGATTCAAAGTGTGGAATCTGGAACTCTGTGTGTGGGTATTGCTCGTATTTTAACCACTTTCTCAAATGGCCCACCTAGCTCATTCTGTCAGCAAAGAAGAACCAGAGCTCCACGATTTGTTACTTAAGATGTTTATATGACTTGCAAACCTTTTGGCTTGTGGCCATCTACAGAAATACAGACTACTAATATTTAAATATAGTAAATAATCATTTCAGAAATGCAGGCCTGGACCAGTGCTTAGCTAGACAACATGGCATTATGCAAACACACAGCAAAGCATCCTTCCATTCCTCAAAGTAACAGGCAAGAAAGAACAGAAATGTACAGAATATAAGGAAACTGTGTTAACATATGACAGAAATTTGATGCAAGAATTGCAGCCTGTAATCTATTAAAGATTGTAATTTCACTTGATGTGGGTTTTTTCTACAGTTGAACATTGAGGTGGCCATACTGGGTCAGAACAACAGCACTTCTAGTCCAGTTCAGGACTCTGTCTCCTAGAGCAGCCAATAGTAATTGCCTAATGACAGCATGAAGACAGGAGAGGCTGCTCGCCAGAATGTTTCTGCAGGATGTAGATTTGCACCTCAAAGAGTTTCTGAATCAGAGGCATTTGTGTTGAACATGGATTTTCCCTCCATGATCATGCCTAACTGTTTTTGAACTTCTGGCATCTTCAATAAGTTCCAAGACCTAATTGATTTGTGTGATGAGGTACCTTCTTTTGAAGCTGCCACCTTACAATTTCATTTGTTGATTCCTCTATCCACCTAGCTGCCATGTTAACTATCTCATGAAATACTTCTCCTCCAATCCAGAGGCAACTTTCTAAAAAGAGTTCAGCTGAATTAATACATCTGGTTGGAAGAGACCTCAAAGACCATCCAGTCCAATATACAAGTATACAAAATACACTGCATGATGTCTTCCCAAATAGCAAAAGCATATTATTATCTTACCAAGGTTTCACACACACCAAAAAGAAACTAGAACACCCAAACAAAAACCACAAAACCAAGAAAACATCCACCTGAGAAAACCAAACCAAACAAACAAACCCCTGATGATCCTTATCTGATATGACAGCAGCAATGCAGTATATGCAATTAGTAAGGTGAGAACACGTATAACACAATTGCTGAGCACAGGTTAAGCAAGTAGGAACACATCTTCTAGGTGACCCACTGCACTTGTAGTGCTTGTAATCTTGGATTTAGTCAGTAACTTGGCATGTTTTCAACATTTTTCTGATATAAAAATACAGCAAAACCCTTCAAATAGAAGGCTGTGCTTTCATGAGTTGTTTATAATACAGTTCTCCACTCATCTCCCTGTGATGCATCTCCACCTCTCTCAGATGGAAAGGGGATAAAAAGAACACCTCACCTTATGTTTCTCCATTGGTGGATATAGGCTTATCTACTTATTGTGCATCTTGTTATGGGACTGGGAGGCCCGAGCATTAAAACTCCATGCAGGGCAACTTTTCAGGAGGATCTTACCCAGAAAGGCCTTGGCCCTGTAGTACCTCTGAAATAATTTTCAGGCATAGCATGGTTTAAGATATGGAAGAAGAGATGGAAGAATATAGGCCAAGATATTAAGCTTTATCACTCCACTTCTTTCACTGTAACAGCCCATCTCACAACTCCTGGAAGTGTTCCAGGCCAGGCTGGATGGAGCCCGGGGGGGGTGGGGGGTGGTGTTGTTCGGATCTACAAGATCTGAAAGGTCTCTTCCAACCCAAACCATTCTGCGATTTGATAGAGAAGTCAGCAAGTCCTTGCGGGCGGATGAAGTGACGAGACCAGACATCAAGGTCCCAAGGGCGTCGCGCCCTGTCCTAGAGCCTCTCCCGAGGGAGGGAAATGCACCTAGCCGGCTCCTCTGGGCGTCGGCCGGCGTACGGGCAGCGAGCACCCGTGCTGCAGAGGAGAGGGCAGGGAGGGCCCCTGCATTCCGGGGCCCCCGCACCGCTCCAACCGCGCCGCACCTGCCCCGGCGCTGACCAACCACTTCGTGCAAGTTGCTATTTATAGTGCGCTATTTTAATCGCGCTCGCTCATTGGCTGCCGCCCGTGTGACGACACCACTCAGCCGGGGCAAAGTCTCTCCGTTCCCCCTTCCCCGGGGTGACACGGGCGGCGCCCGGGCGCTGGCATCAGCGGCGCCGTGCGCTTGCGTGGGGAGGGATACCCTGTCCGTCGGGCTCGGTAGTATCCCGGGGGAGCTGGGCTGTGGGTAGCTTGTAGGAGTGGAGGCCGTTCCGGCACAGCCTCTGGGCTGATGAGTAGAACTGTTGCTTTCTTCCCTGGTGGAGGTGAAGGAGACTCGAGTCGTCCTTGCCCCGAGGTGCTCTGCCACCTCCAGGCCTTTCAGCTCCCCACTCAAAACGGCGGTGGGCATGAGAGGAGGCTCCCACTGGAGATTGGCAAAGGGCTGCTGCCAGCGGTGGGACAGGCTGGAGAGGATAGCAGTGGCTGAGGGTGGAGTTACCAGGGATCTGTGGTCTTGCAGGATTCGTCCCTGGAGTTCTTGGATGTAGTTCTCAGAAGAAGCAGAGGTCTAACCACATGGAGAGGGGTGTTATGGAAAATGCCCAGTTTTCTAGAGCTGGTGTGTCCTCTTGCAGTCTAGTGGGTTGGAAATCCAGCAACATACTGGTGTGGCCCTGAAGTACTCGTTTGGGTAAGCCGTTCATCATCCACAGGAATTTGACACAGGCAAGACCTGTGTCATCTGAAGTCTAAGCCAAAACACTCCTGGGCAGTTTCTGCCAGGTGATGGGCCTATCACATGCTAAGAACAGACTAGGAGGGAGGACTTTTTGCAGTCTTGTCTGCTAATAGCTGTAGCAAAATACTTAGTTGTAGTTTGGCTTAGTTCATGCCTCTCCTGATGCAGGCCATGCTTGTGTCATGTGGAGTGCAGTACATAAAGCCTGCAGAAGTTGTTTCTGTTTGAAGGTAGTTCACTTAGGAATTGCCATATTCTATACTGCAGGGTTTCCCAGGCTGTCACTTCAGTACTGATACCAAGCTATGTATACCAGCAGTCTACAGACTTTTACACAACATTGCATAGAGCTTGTAATTTCCATCACTGTTGATCTTATTTGGAAAATGAAACTGAGGAATCTCTTGCCTCACATTCAGAGCTTTGAGAAGTCCACTGAAGCCTTCAAGAATCTTTTCAAGAATTTGAGGACATGCCCTCAGCATATAAAGTTCATGCAATTTTTTCTAAAGCCCACTGCTGAATTGTCTTCACTGGAGAAAAGGGTTAGGAGGGAACAGAAAATATAGTGTGCAGGTTTAGTATAGATCTGCTTTATATCTGGTTAGCTCTGACCACATTGTATTTTTTGAGTTAGTTCATCCAAACAAAAATAAAACTAGATTCCAGTTTTAAAAGAATCTTCATCTAAAAATAATTTATAATGATTTCCTGGAAAGTCAACATTCACAGCCATTAAAGTTCCTAAGCAGAACATAATTTCAGTATTGCCTTTTGAGTTGGTTTGGGAAGAGTCATGCTTCCGAAATGCTTCAATTAAATGAAATTTAAGAAGAAATTCAAGATTGTATTATCAACTTATAAATCCATATATCAGCTAAGATCTCACAGAAGCTTGTATTTGGATGCAAAGACTATTGCCTTTGAGCTCATAGTATCAGCTGTCTTATAATTGGAATCCTTCTATTAATACTTGTAGAATAAGCCTTCGCTACTGTGGCTATTCTCTGTCACTGAAGTAAACTGAAAGATTCTCCAGGCTCTCATTGACTTATCAGAATTAAATCAGAACCTGTGCCAAAAGTAAAATGCAAGTAATTCCCTCACGCTAAAATAATAAAACTGCAGTGTTAGTGCAGGTACTGATTTGCAAGGGCATTATCACTTAAGTGTTGCACTTGTAGTGTACTGGGGTGAGCAGTTTTGCCACCACCACTAATCAAGGGCATCATCAAGGAATGTAACGGAGTGTTACATTCACTGAATCTCATCTACTGTGTGGGGAAAAAAAGATCTGTGAGTGGTATTTAAGAGTTACATAGATCCAGATTCTGCCTTGCCAATACCTTAGCCACCAGTGTAGTGTGCTGCTCAAGAGTTTTAGAATAGAATAAACCAGGTTGGAAGAGACCTTCAAGATCATTGTGTCCAACATATCCAACACCACCCAAACAACTAATCCATGCAACCAAGGACCCTGTCAAATCTCCTCCTGAACACCCCCAGCGACAGCGGCTCCACCACATCCCCAGGCAGCCCATTCCAATGGGCAATCACTCTCTCTGTGTAAAACTTCCTCCTAACCTCCAGCCTGAACCTCCCCTGGTGCAGCCTGAGACTGTGTCCTCCTGTTCTGGTACTGGCTGCCTGGGAGAAGAGACCAACATCTGCCTGTCTACAACCCCCCTTCAGGTAGTTGTAGACAGCAATAAGGTCACCCCTGAGCCTCCTCTTCTCCAGGCTAAGCAACCCCAGCTCCCTCAGCCTCTCCTCATAGGGCTTGTGTTCCAAACCCCTCACCAACTTTGTTGCCCTTCTCTGGACACATTCCAGCAAGTCAACATCCTTCCTAAACTGAGGGGCCCAGAACTGGACACAGTACTTGAGGTGTGGCCTAACCAGTGCAGTGTACAGGGGCAGAATGACCTCCCTGCTCCTGCTGGCCACACTGTTCCTGATGCAGGCCAGGATGCCATTGGCCCTCCTGGCTGCCTGGGCACACTGCAGGCTCATGTTCAGCCTACCGTCGACCAGCACCCCCAGGTCCCTCTCTGCCTGGCTGCTCTCCAGCCTCTCTGACCCCAGCCTGTAGCACTTCATGGGGTTGTTGTGGCCGATGAGACTGCAGAATAACAATGAATTAATTGTAATTGTTAAGGAACAGTATATAATTGAGGGAAATTTGGGAAAGATGTTATAGTCATGTTACATTTGTTAATATATTTTCATGTTTGATTGCATAAAAGATTCTAGTTTTCTCATTATCAAACAGTTTGTATTGCAGAAGGAAGGGTAGAATGAGCAGCAGTGTCTGCCTGTGCATTTGGAAGGCTCTTTTAAAAGACTAATGTAAAAGAGTGCTTAAGTAAAATGAATTTGCCACATACGGAACATTTCTTACCAGGCTGACCAAATTCTTGCCAATTTAATGAGAGGATGAAAATCTGTTTGGAAAGACAGTCTTGTTGCAAATAGTGCTGCACAGGAAAATAATTGCAGGTTTTATCATGGAAAGATGAGCTCCAGAGTTCAGGGAAACAGTGCACAATTTTGCAAAAGGAAGCTCAGAGGTCATCTTGTGTATGCTCATTAAGGAAAGGAATTGCACTGGAATGTGGGAGGGTAGAGAGTAAAAATGCAGAGCTCCTGTGTCTGCAAGAAAACAGGGCAGTATGTGTGCCAGAGTGACTTACAATGTACAGACTCCATACTGAAATTATTCTAGAAATGTTAAGGATGAGAATTACTTTTACTGGAAAGTTTCACTAGAAGCTGCCCGTCAGCTCTCCCCAAACTGATTAGTCAATTATTATCCTCGAGCATGTACTAGAATTCCTGCTGGACCCATGCTTTATTCTGGCTCCAGTTCAGCAACACTCTTAAGTATATGCACAGGGTTAAACAAGTATTGTCATTTCAGTGAGTTCTGGAGGATACTGGTTTCAAGGCTGAACTGAAGTCAGTTGCTGCACAATGAGATACGTGCCTTACCGCAGGGTCACAACAAATGGTTCAGATCAGTGCTTTAGGGCAAGAAAACCCTGCATGCCCAAGAAGGCCCTTGCAGACACCAGTCTCCACCTGCAGCATTTCCAGCTGCACAGTGATAAACAGTGCTATGTATGTAGAGAAAGAAACAATTGAGAAATGACATTTGAAACCTGCTCTGTGATTTAAGGAACGAGAACAAAGGAAAATCTGCCTGATTGCGAGGCAGATGTAGCAGCAGGATATAGGGCTTGCAGCATATTTATAAATACTTCTAATTTTTGAAGAGTATTTTAAGGTGCTTGTAAGAAATCACTCTTGATGCTGGGAAGTGATGATGGGCCCTTGGGTTTCCTTTTCTACCCTTTTGGTTTTAGGCACCCATCTTGAGCCAGAGCCTGGCTGAAATCCATGAGAGTTCTGGAATAAGGCCAGTGCCTCTCTAATGCTGTATTCAACTAGCATGAAGCAGAAGTCCTGTGGAAATAATGGAAACACTGAATTTTGAAGCGTGTATTGGGGTAATTTTCAGTTCTTCAATATTTTAATTAACAACATGCAATTGTTTTTACACTGTTGCAAACTGGTAGTAGCATTTTCTGGACATGGACCAAAAGTGCTTGGTCTTCTCCAAAGTGTTGTGTTTGCTCACCTGAATGTGCCACTCTTCCCATATAAATGCAGTACTTAATGCAGCTCAAGTGTTTGCACAGGACTGTTGTAAAGCAGGCAGTAAATTACTTCCTTTATGGATAGACCTGTGGGTACATTCTGCTCACTGCTGTATTAACTGAATTTTCATAATTAATTCAAACACCACATGGAGAACAGTAAAACCAACTTGACTGCTGGGATAATACAATGTCTACTGCCTGCTACTGGCCATTTCTATCCTGCTTGTACTGCCCTGCACAGGTGCTCTAGTGAAGGTCCTTGTGAGTCCTGCAGCAGCTTGTTCCCGGTCCAGAACACCTGAAGCCATCTCACCCTGTTTACAGAACAAAATTCTTAATCCCTAAGGTCTAGTCCCTAAGGGACTAGACGAGCAATTCCAAGTAACTCTCACCTGATAAGCCTTCTTCCTGGTTGACGGCTGTCCTTTGATGGGAGTGTTTCTAGCAAATTCAGGATGAGCCACACCTTACTTCCTTACCATGAACAACAGGGATCACTCACTCCTCACTACACTGTGCTGTCTTCTCTCTCCTTGTCTGGAGGGAGTACCAGGACTCTTGGTAAAGATGCATCCCCAGCTTCCAGCTGAGGTGGGGAGTGAGGGCTCAAAGGGAAGTGGAGGAAGTCAAGGGGAGCTAAATAATGGGGTGGCTTGAAGGGCATGTTGACAGGCTGTGAAAAGACACAGCAGGCACTGGGTACACAAGTATGGAAAAAGTAATTGCAAAGCAGAGCAGGCTTTTGGGGGCTCTAGAAATCTACATGGGTGCTGAGGAACATAGATCGAAGCTGGAAATCTTGTGCAGATAATAATCCTAGAAGCAGTAAAGGAGATAGTTCAATAGTTCTCACTTCTGTCACTTTAGCAGTGCCATCAAGCACCATCCCACTCATCTCAAAGGAGAGAGAGGAACGTAATCAATGTGTATATAGAATACCTCTATATAATCATACAATAGTTTGGGTTGGAAGGGACCTTAAAGATCATCTAGTTCAAAATCCCATGCTGTGGGCAAGGACACCTTCCACTAGACCAAGCTGCTCAAAGCCCTTTAAGGGAGGGAGTGTCCAGAACTACTCTGGGCAACCTGTTCCAGTGTCTCACCACCCTCACAGTAAAGATTTTTTTCTTTATATTTAATCTAAATCTACCTTCTGTCAATATGAAACTATTAGTCCTTGTCCTATCACTGCACTCCTCCTCCATCTGTCCTATAGGCCTATGACAAGTACTGGGAGGCCACTATAAGGTTTCCCTGGAGCTTTCTCTTCTCTGAGCTGAACAACCCTAACTCTCTCAGCCTGTCTTCATAGGGAAGGTGACTATTTGAGGCTGTGCCTTTAAGAAAGGGACAGTGCTGGGACACTCTGGCTGAATGGTTTGGAATATTAACAAAAACAATCAGATATTCTAAACGAATTTCATTGATAGATTGGTAGAATGCAACTTTAAGTTTTGAGGTCAGTTGGAACTTTTCTCACTGCGCTCCTTTCCTTCTCCCTTTCCAGCTTGTCTGCTTCTGGGCTCCCTGCCAGAGTGACCCTGAACAGATAAGCAACTAATTTGCATGAGGCTTAACTAAGATTCTGCTTTATTAATTTCCTGCCTTTTTCTCTCTTTCTAACCCTCTTTGGGGAAAAAGGGGAGAGAAGTGGGTACAGGGGGGGAACCCTCCTCCGGAGGAGGGAATTTTGTTCCTGTATTATTGTTTTTTTTTACTTTGCTGTATATTTCTGTATATATGTTGTAAATACTGTAAATTGTGTACATATCCTGCATTTTCCACATTGCTTGTAAAATATAGCATTTTCCTTGCTTCTCCAGCTGGGCTAGCTGTGGTTATTTTTCCTCTTTGTGGGGGAGAGGAGGCTAGGCCTTCTCTCAAACCACCACACCCGATCATCTTCATGACCCTTCTCTGAAAATGCTTGAGCAAGTCTATGCCTTTCTTACATTGTATGCCCCAGAGCTGAATATAATAATCCAGGTGAGGTTTCATGAGAGTGGAGTAGAGTGGGAGCATCACTTCCTTTGACCTGATGGCCACATTGCTCTTGATGCAGCCCAGGATGCAACTAGTGTGGTAATGTTCTCAAAACCCCTTCTCTCCTCCTCTATCTGCAGAGTCAAGATGGGGGAAAGAGTAAAGCATGGGAAAGGGGGGCAGGAGAAAGGCACCTTCCTGTCTGGGGCCCCACACCATGTGTCAGAATCCTGTGTTTTGGCATGCCTGGGGTTGCTACAGGCTGTGTTTCCCACTTTTTTTGGTAACATTATGCCAGTAATTGTTCTCAGAGACATTGCAAGGAGAGAGAGCCGAAGAGTGCACACCTCTTCCCTTGCTCTCACCCGCTCGATCTGGCTTTGTTTTGCAATGTGTGTGTGGACTATAAGCAGTTCTGGAAGGCTTTCCAAGAATAGGAGTCTGTAAGAGGAATTCTCACTGCTGTCAATGCTGCCTGGTGAGTAAAGATGAGAGGATTTCCTAGAGTCTCTGGGGAGAGTCTCTGTCTCGTATTAGTGGGTTTGTTCCCTGCTTTGTGGATTTTATCTTTTCCAAATACTGTTTCCCAACTGTTGTAAACCCTTCCTATATTCTGAAGGCATTCACAACCGAGTAATGACCCTGTATATAATTTCCATAATTTGTATGTAGCTACCTGGGTTCAGATTAATAAATAATTTATAGTTTTATTAACTGTCCGCCTTTCCCTGGTATTTATTTCGTAACAAATGCCATCACAGCTGGCTTTCTTGGCTCCAAGCACACATTGCTGGCTCAACACTCCAAAGTCCTTCCCCAGTGGGCTGCTCTCAATCTAGTCATTACATAGCCTGTATTTGTGCTTGGGATTGCCCCAACACAGATTCAAGACCTCGTATTTGGTCCTTGCACAGACCTACTTCTCAAGCCTCTCAAGTTCCTTGTGGACAGCAGCCCTTCCCTTCCACACCTCACAGTTTGGTGTTGTTGGCAAACCTGCTGAGGGTACGCCTGCTGTCATGTTGCCAATAAAGATGTTAAACAGCACTGGTCCCAGTACGGATCCCTGAGGAAAGCCACTCATACGTCAAGCCATTGACCACAACTCTTTGTGTGCAGCAATCCATCCAATTCAATCCACTGAGGGGTCCATCCATCCATACAGGATGTGTGTAATGGTACAGAATGCATAGATACACATTGCGGGGGGGAAAAAAGGCACCAAACCCAGCCCCACAACAAAACAATGAGAATCATTACATTAGAGTTCAGATTTAAAGGAATTTGTTAAAGAATTTCTCCTCTATCTCTTTCCAGGTCAAACAACATGCATAGGCATTTAGCTTAAGATGACAACAGGGCAACTGTTCTGACCATGACCACTTCGAGTTCTTCTAACTGTCTGATTTTTATATAGTTTCTGAACCACTGATTTGTTCCATTTGTGCAGTCTTAAGTTTTCTGAAGAACACAGTACTCACTTCTTCCACCTTACTTGTGTTTAAATAAGATTTCACAAGAAATCAAGTAATAACACCATGGCTAAATGTAGCAGAATCAAAAGTGGTGAGTTCTATTTCCAGACTGACAAGCACAAACTCTTACATGTGATAAGGCCCATAAACAGCTGTTTTACTGCCATCTTGATTTTGACCTCACACATGTGCACAAGAATTTCTGACTTTGTCCCTGTGTGCTTTGTGCAGGTCCTTGGATAATACTTAAACTGTGAACACAGTTCAAGGTTATCATTTCACATTAACAAGGGTTGGCTGAGAGAGTAATCTTAAGTAACCAATTAAGAATTGCAATGGGAGCCTGTGATAGTGAAGTCATGGAATTTTCTCTACTAAACCTCCAAGTGACAGGCCTGGTTCTCCCATCTTGACTCTGAAGGGCTCAAGATGACATTGAGGCAGGATTGTAAGCTTGAGTCCTGTGGGAAGGGGCTCATTTACAGGCATCACTACTTTGCACTGAAACTGCTTGTTGGCTTTCATTCTCTTCTCTACAAGCAGAGTTTCAGTCCAGCATAGTTTCCTATAAATGGGTTCTACAGAATTATTTGGTCTAAAAATTATTCATATTATTTTTCCTGGTGTTCTAAGATTGCTCAGAGGGTGTGAGTTTGAATCTACCTGGGTAATGGATATGCAGTTCTTCATAGAACTATGAAGTTCTTCATAGAAAGAGTTATTGGCCATTGGAATGGGCTGCCCAGGGAGGTGGTGGAGTCACCATCACTTGGAGATGTTTAGGAAAGAGACTTGATGGGGTGCTTGGTGCCATGGTTTAGTTGATTAAATAGTGTTGGATGATAGGTTGGACTCAATGATCTCAAAGGTCTCTTCCAACCTGGTTAATTCTACTCTATTCCTTCTCAAAGGACAAATAACCAGGCTACCAGAAGAGCAAGGAAATAACTTAAATTCAAATTTCATTCCTGCAATATACTTAGTTGTCAGTATGAGTTCTACTGTTTGGAGGTTTCTAGAGATACTCATTACAGAAATAAATTGTTTAAAGTTGTTTAGATGGGTTGGATTAGTTGATGGGTTGGACGTGATGATCTTGAAGGTCTCTTCCAACCTGGTTTATTCTATGTATCCTATGCTGCAATTGTTTTTCCCATGCACTAAAACCCAAGAATTTTATATCTGAGGTTAGAAGAAAAAAATCTCAGAATTTTACACCCATGGTAAAAATCTGTGGTTAGGTATTTTAGAGCCAGGAGAGATAATATTATGAGCCTTGTCTAACATGAAATTCAGGTTGTCAGTCAGGAATGTCACTAACTTTTGTTTAGGGCTTTGCTTGAGTTAGATCGTCCTGCTGAAATTTAACACCAGCAAAAGCAAACAAAACTTTTTCTTACTTCTTATTTAAGCCATTATTTACTCATGGTTGCTGTGGGGTGGCATTTGAAACACAATACTTAATTGCTGCCTGAAGCACTGAAAAAGAGATCGGTTCAGATAACACAGCCGTGAAGAAAATCTTATGTGTACCACCACCACCACTATTTTAAAAGGCATGCTGCATTTCAAGGTAATGCCTGTAAAGAAGGGGTTTTGCTGCTGGTTTGGGTTTTTGTGTGGGTCTTTTTTTTTTTAAATAAGGGTGCAGACTGAACTCTGATACAAGAAAGAACTTTGTGCAGGACTCTATACTGTTATCTAAAGAATATTGTTTCTTATCTCTGTATTCATACAGCACAGCTAAACCCACTACAGTGATGAGTGAGCAATTATTTCAAGCTACAGGGGTGGAGGGTATTGCTAGGTGTGGAAGGAAGAAGCACATTATTATACCAGCAAAGATAATACAGTGGAAAATTATTCCTTGCTGTGACATTTCTTGCTTATGAGGCAGCCTCCTAAAGCAATCAGGAGAGTCCCCATCAATTTGAACACAATTGGAAAAATTGCTGTGTTGCTAGAAATGGTTGCACTTGGAGAGAAGTAGCATGGGTGAAGTGCTTTAGCTTTTGTTAGTCCTGTCCACACTGCTTTCTGGAAGCAGCTCTCTGGTGCAGCTCTCTAGGATGCTCCTAAACCCTCCCAGGTAGATTGGCATTGTGTAGGGTCCCCACCTGTGAGAAGGGTGGCTTTCTTTGCAAGCTGTTACTCCACCCTGTGAATCAGCTGCACAGGCACATTCTGTCTTGTTGTCATCTCTAAAGCCCTTTTGGCATTCTCCTGCCTCACAGTGTCAGGCAGTCAAAGAAAATCTAGGCCAGTGGCCAGGACTCCTATTTTTCTCACTGCTGTGCTGCCTGGCAGAAGAGCCATGAAGAGCTGGGCAGGGAAACTGCCCCACAGTACTGGCCTGCCATGTCTGTATGGAGTGGGACAAGCCCTTCTCACAGGTTTTCACAAACTGACCTCAAACATCAGTTTTCCCACAGACAGTGGGGAAGAAGCCACTTGTGGCCCTAGCCCCAGAGGACTTAGATACTCTGAACTGAGGCTGTGTGTGGGGTGATTGAGCTTCAACACAGGCCATGTTACCCAATACAGCCTACTGTGAAGTCCTTGTCATAATAAGATCCCAAGTGCTCACAGCATTTGGCCCTAAAACTGAATGCTGCAAAAGAAGTCCATAGCTGGTATTATACTTTGATCTCACTCTTCATCTGCCCTGGCAAGTCACAACAGTAAGCATGCCATAGGGACAGTAAAGTTCAACCATGTCTACAAGGTGTTTCCAGCTCTTGTGCCCCTGGTCTTTCTCAGACCCAAAACTGAGGTTTGCGAATAATCCAATGCAAGTTTGTGACAGTCTGTAATTGACATGTGTTTTGCCAAGCCATCCAAAGCAATGTCCATAAGGCCAAATGACATTTCCTTTCATCTGCATGAGAGAAGAGCAACAGCACAAGATTGTACTTGAGAGTCAAGGAGCAGAGGACACATCAGGGATGCACAGTAGTGGGCCCAGTGCATGGGCACCAAGGGCAGGGACAAGCCTCCCAGGCCTCCTAGGCATAGGGACTGCCTCAGGGACAGCACCCCAAAGACTTCCCCTAAAGGATGCTGAGCAGAGGGGTGGTGGGCAGGGTGTCAATGGGTAGGGCTGGTCATGGGGGGGCACATCACCCTGATGGCACAATGCCATCACCTGGCAATGGCAACACAGTAGCCCCAGTGCCCTGGGGCAGTATAAAAGGGAGCATCTTTCTGTGTCTTCTGCCAGACTGTGGCCTAGGAGAAACCTAGAGATATCCCAGAGGAGGCCCTTGAGGAGCCAGTGGAAGTAGTTGGTGAGGGCTGAGGGAGGAAGACCAGAAGTTAGACTAGGCTGCTGAAGATGAGAAGAACAACCAATCTCTGGAGGTGCCTGAGAGAATCAGGATTTTCAGTTTTAGGAGCACTGCAGAGCATCCCTCCTGGAGCCAATAGCTGTAAGAAATGGGATGTAGAAAGGTTACCAGGGTATCCAGGAGCTGCTTTTCTTCCTCTGTAGCACTGAGCACATCCCCTTATCAGGCCTCCTCTGGGACCTTTTGGCTCAGTTCTTTCTGCTGCTCATGCACCACAGAGATGACCTCTTGGGCCCTGCATCCCGGGAGGGAAAACTTTCTAGACTCTGCAGCTGGGGAAGCTTCTTGGGTTCCCCAGGAGTTGTTTCTTTTCCTCTGTAGTATTGAGCACAGCCCCTTGACAGTGCTCCTTCAGACCCTTTTGGCTCAGTTCTTTGCTGCTGCTGCTGCACCATGGAGATGGCCTCTCATGCCCCACATCCGGGGGGAGGAAGCTTTCTACGCTCCTAGGACGGGGAAGCTTTTTGGGTTCCTCTGGAGCTGCTTCCTTTCCTCTGTAGCATTGAGCACAGTCTTTTGTCAGGGCTTCTCTGTGACCTTCTGGCTTGCTTCTAGCTGCTGCTGTTGCACCTCCAAGGCACCACTCAAGCCCAGGTTCTCTAAGGCTCTCAAGTTTTGGAAGACAGAAGTCTGTTGCTTGTCATCCTTACATGTCTTACTCTGGAAAATACATCACAGTACTGTACACCACCTCTTCTTCTTTTGTCTGTAGGGGATACCAATTTTCAGTGTTCAAGTGCTTACTCTTCAGGAAGCAGGGGGTTCTTGGCCTGTGCTCCTGCTGCTACATTCTGTGGCTTTCCTTTGCCAGACTGCAAAGGATGATTTCCCTAACTAAACTGAGAACACATTAGCCTGCTCCTCGCTACACAACGGGCTTTGTGTTAGTGAGCATCAGCTCTGAAACAGATATAAACAGAAAGAACAAAACAGATAGAAACGGATAGAAACAAAAATAAAATCCTCTTTCCATTTGTAACCTTTGTGTTCTGTGTCCTTGAAAGAGTTTTTTGAGCTGAACACCTTCTGACATTTCAGGCAAATGAGTGCAGGGAGTGGAATGAAGTGAGAAACTCTGATACAAGTCCAAGGGCTCCATCCAGGAGACAGAGGCAGGGACAGGCACACCAAGGGCATCACTCAGACAGGGACTGAAGGCCCCAGGCTGATCTGAGACATATCCCCTGGGCCCTTAGCAGGAGATGGTGGGGGTGGGGGTCCCAGGGGAGGCACACTGAGACCTATGAGCATGTCAGGACCCTGGCAAAAGTAGGCCTTCTTTGTTTATATGCTCTCCTTAAAACATTTATGGTTGTCTACTGTGAAGTGGAGACAGAGTATTAGGCCAGATGGACCTTCTCTCTGATGGATTATTGTTGTTCTCAGACTCTTTTGGTTTAGTATGTTTGTCCAAGAGAGCAGCTCAGGAAATTCTAAAAATGAGTACAAGGAGCAAAAAAAAGCCTCCATGTGGAAATGAGCAGGTACTGCTCACCTCTGGAAGATTTGCAAGCATTTGGTGACAGAGCACTGGAACAGGCTGCCCATGAAAGTTATGGAGTCTCCTCCTCTGGAGACATTCAAAACCTACCTGGATGCATTCCTGTGTTATCTGGTACAGGTGATCCTGCTCTGGTAGGGGGGGTTGGACTAGATGACCTTTTGAGGTTCCTTCCAATCCCTAACATTCTGTGATTCTGTGAAAACCAACTCGGATACAGAAACACTGCTTCCCAGCGGGTTGCTGCAGCGACAATGTTTTTACCGCTCCAAGATAATTATATTGAATAATTATCTCACGAACCACTAGCTCTGGAGTCACTAGATCCTCACCCTCAACTGATACTAAGCGGAGGGAGAGGACACCCTGTTTCTAGAGACCAGAAGCACCTCGCCCTTCTCCTCCCACTCAGTAAGCACATGAAGGTCAAAACAGAGCAGTGGACCAACAAGTGTGGCTCCAGAGGCATTGCTAGCAATTTGCTGAGAGGTCATGCAGATGAAACCAGGGCATAGAAGATGATCATAAGGTTACACATTTTAGATTTCCACCCCCTTTATCTTACATTTGTCTTTTATTAAGAGACCAAACAATTCATCATGCCACCTTTAAAAGATAATAATCTCATTAATTAAGTGAAACACTGAGCTGAGCCATGTTCTGCCTAGGATCAAATCAAGTCTCTGTGAAATCCAGATTACATTTGAGGCAGCACTTCATCTCTATTTCAAAGGCTTAAGTGGTACTCAATTAGTACCTAGGTCCTGAGTTACCTGCTGCAAACAGGTGACATTCACCTGCTATTTTAAAGGTAACTTAATGATACTATTTTCCAAAGTGTTTTGAGGAGTTGCTAGCCAACATGCTACAAGACTTGGTGTTTATCTTTTATGTCATGCGTCAGAGGTAATTACTTCACAAACTAGGTGTGTCATTGGGAAGCACTGAAAACTCCCTTTGTTTCAGGTTGCCTGCATGCCTCAGTGTGGCAGGTGAGCAGTAATCAACCTGATCCCCTTCTCTTCCAGCTAGGCCTCACAGAAATTATTTGGTTTGGTAGCCTCTTTGTTTCTGAGTTACTGGCATTAAGGCAACTGGGGCTGATTAGATAAGGGGACTGTATCTGCAGTCTTGACATAAAATGGATTTAGTTTGCCCTAGGGTTGTTGAAAACTAATTAAGGATATATGTAGCCATTTATAAATTGTGTATGAGCTGTTTGCTATGAAACACAAATAGCTTTTTCTCATGAATGAATATTTAATTGAGGTACAGTTCCAGGTAAGCCCTTGCAAAACACCTGAGTTAAAATTCAGGTCTGGGCAAAGTAGGCAGTGTTCTGCCTAGTTTAGCAATGTCACCCTGCTTATACCTGCCTTGTATTTGGTCTTACATCTTTATCAATGTCTGCCTGTTTTCAGCATTATTGTGTTATCACAGAACAAACAGAGGATTTCCCAAGAGATAGGTGGATTTTTGTACTTCAGACTCCATCTTAGTGTCTTACTCATGATAGACTAAGGTCTCCTTTATCTGCGAGAGAAGTCTCCATTGTATATTCTCTGCTAACTCAGCACTGGGTCTTCCCTGTGCAGCCTGTGCTGCTGTTGGGCAGCTGCAGTCTAAATGGAGCAGAAGTAACTTTAGTTCTTGGCATTTGGAAATGTTCTTGTATATAGCTGAAGAAAATGGTGGCAAATAAGAGAGCCAATGTATGGACCAGTGATAAACAGCAGCCCCAGTATTACATATTTTCTGTTTCTCTTGGTGTTGGATGCAGCTTTTAAGTTTAACCATCCTTACATTACAAAATAAACCCGATCTACAGTGTTCAGAGTAGGAGAGGCCTCGTTGTGTAAAGCACTTACCTGAAGCTAGGCAAAATATGGGATGATAATCTGAAGGAGACAGTCCTGAGGGGAAAAATAAGATACAGTGATATTTGGGACCTTCTGAACTTTACCTAGTAACCTCTGCATCAAGCAATTCTTTCAGTTACAGAAAAATATGAGAAAATTGTGTTTTGATAGCTGGCCCCAGACTGCACAGTAATGCACAATTTATATTGCTGACTTAGCTGAGGCAAGAGCCATGCTTGATGTTTTTTTATCTTGGCTGAGTATTCAACTGCAAATTGCATTATAGATAGCACATTTTCTGAAACTGAATGAGAAGTACCAGCCAATGCAGGCAGCTTTTGCAAATTATACTGGAAGAGCACTTGGCCATGGAAAGAACTGGATAGGAGGTAAAATCATTGTCTTTCAGTGTAGAGACTGGGATTTAAAGCTTTTCTAAAGTTACAGGTTTGATTTGAGAATCACCAGGTGAAACTCAACAGTTTAGTTTATGCTGAAAGTCAAACAACATGGTCCTTCTGATTTAAAAGGTATGAGTCAGCATCATATCACAAGAACAAAATGTACTCCATGTCCATTCACTGTACATTGAACTCTGGACTCTTATTTTAGCCCTGAAATGTTGAATTTTGGCACTCATAGGTGAGTTGAAATGGCTTATTTCAAACTCTTACAGCTTCATTCCCACAGTGAGAACAATACAAATGTCAGTAGTATATATAATTATAAAACAAATTGGAGTATAAAACCTCCTGTACATAGAATAATTATTTTTGCCTCTATCTACCAGTAAGCATTGATTTTGCCTTTCCTTACTACTCACACCTGCTATAAGCACAGATCTTTGCTCCATTTATGAAGCACATGAAGTGAGTTAACATTATCTGACCTGCTGTTTTTGTCAACACTGTCTTTGTACAGCTCTAGTTTGCTGTTATAAAAACCAACCAAATAGCAAAACTAAAAGAGCTGGTCCCTATACAAAGAGTCAGATGTGCAGAGGGTATTTGCAGTATATGGCACTCAGATCTCTGCTTTTAATCAGATTCCAAATAAAAAAGCACAAAGGAAGATATCAAGGTGGAATAGAGATTACCTAACCAGGGGAACTCCCTTCCTCTTTCCTTTCTTATCATACACATTAAGATCATTATTTCATTTTGAGACGTAAAAGCCGTGTTGCCCCTAGTTTCCATTTGCTTTGAGTCTTGGACAAACACGCCTGGATTTACATGTGTGGTACAATCTCCACCAATCCAGTATCTCATGAACTCTGTCATTGTACACATTTTTAAACACAGCCTTGTGACATGATGGTTTTCATTCAGCAGATTCAGAAAACTTTCAGTGCTTTTTCTTTTCTTTATTTATTTTTTTTTATAGCTGGTAAGATCAATAATTCAGTGTGAATTTCAATTACAGAGATGATTACCATAGATTTTCCTTCCCTGATCACATGCATGTTTAAACTTGACTTTATTTTGAGTAGTATTTTATCTATATTTTACCTATCATTAAATCTTTCTTTCCCCATCCATTGTAAATAATTTCTCAGTGCACTGGAAATGTAAATGCCACATTTCGTTTCAGGAGAAAATATTTTATTGCACACTTGTATCACTCCCTGTGAAAGTTTCCTGTGGAAGAAGAGTGAAGAATATGTTGCTAGAGTTGTTGCTAAGACAATTCTCAAGGTAACTGAAAGTAAACTGGCCTTGGGACTTTTCAGAATTTTTGCTGAGGAAAAGAACATATTCAGACTCTTCCTTTAAATTTTTTCTCCTTTTATGGCTAACAACAAACCAGATAAAAACTTCATGTCTTCTCTGCTTCTTTTTCCTTCTTACCACATTTTAAAATAATCCTTCATAAACTTTATTATATATGCATTTCTTCATAGGCTATCACATCCCCAAAGACCCCCATGATGATCAGGATTAGATAATCCCAAGGAATACTTGGGGGGGCAGCTGGAAAAGGGTGCAGCAGAGATAAGGGTCTTCCAGCCTGGATCACTGAATGAGAATAGAATAGAATAGAATAGAATAGAATAGAATAGAATAGAATAGAATAGAATAGAATAGAATAGAATAGAATAGAATAGAATAGAATAGACCAGGTTGGAAGAGACCTTCGAGAGCATCAAGTCCAACCTATCATCCAACACCACCTAATCAACTAAACCATGCAACCAAGCACCCTGTCAAGTCTCCTCCTAAACATCTCCAGCGATGGCGACTCCACCACCTCCCAGGGCAGCCCATTCCAATGGGCAATCACTCTCTCTGTGTAGAACTTCTTCCTAACCTCCAGCCTCAACCTCCCCTGGCACAGCTTGAGACTGTGTCCTCTTGTTCTGGTACTGGCTGCCTGGGAGAAGAGACCAACCTCTGCCTGGCTACAACCTCCCTTCAGGTAGTTGTAGAGAGCAAGAGCTTCCTCTTCTCCAGGCTAAGCAACCCCAGCTCCCTCAGCCTCTCCTCATAGGGCTTGTGTTCCAAGCCGCTCACCAACTTTGTTGCCCTTCTCTGGACGTGTTCCAGCAAGTCAACATCCTTCCTAAACTGAGGGGCCCAGAGCTGGACACAGTACTCAAGGTGTGGCCTAACCAGTGCAGTGTACAGGGGCAGAATGACCTCCCTGCTCCTGCTGGCCACACTGTTCCTGATGCAGGCCAGGATGCCATTGGCCCTCTTGGACACCTGGGCACACTGCAGGCTCGTGTTCAGCCTACCATCAACCAGCACCCCCAGGTCCCTCTCTACCTGGCCGCTCTCCAGCCACTCTGACCCCAGCCTGTAGCACTGCATGGGGTTGTTGTGGCCAATGTGCAGAACCTGGCACTTGGGATTTATTTCCAGGCCTGAACCCATCTAACTGTTTATTTGTAAAACCATACAAACAAACCCGAACAAAACCACAAACAAACCTGAACAAAACCACAAACAAATAAAACCAACCCCCCCAAAAAAAAAGCCCAAACCACCACCACCAAGAAAAACCAACACCCCACACCACCAAAAAACCCTCACCCAAGAAACAGATAAACCAAACCAAAATCGCAAAAAAAACCCAACCCAAACCTGTTTGTGGGAACCCACGCTTACTGGGGGGGAAAAAATAGCTGAGCTTGGCAGCAGCTTCTCATTTAAGAACAATCAAAAATAAGGCACAAGCTTTGTGCTCTTTTACTTCACATATTCCCTTCCAAAGAAATCCAGAGAATGTCAACAGTGCTTTGTCAATGGATGCCAGTCCACTGTGACCTGAATTTGTCGGGTTTTCAATAAGCTCAGTGTGCTTAGTGGGGAAGCAGCTCTCAGTGCAGACAGAATTAAATTTTCCAGTTCCTTGGCCACTCTTCCTAAGTCTGACATTTCAGAAACTATAATGCCAAAATTTTAAAAACCCCTGCAATGGGGAATAAGCCACCTATACAGTCATGCAGAATGAAAAGGAAAATATTGTCAGTAATTCCTTTTGGTTCTTTTTCCTCCTGCAGCTCTTCCAAATGTCAAAGAAAATCACCCTCTTGACTGTCCTAGATGAAAGCAAATCTCTTTAAACCTGTACAACAAAGCTCAGAACATGGTATCTGTTCATTTAGCTACCATACTGGATGTCTTTTTTTTTTAACTGCTATATTAAATGTACAGCTTGTGAGTTGTCAAGAGGACAGAGTTAGCTGTCATAGATTTCCAATTAGTAAACCTGCAAATAAACCAGCAGAGATGCTGCAAAACACCTCAAAAAGTGGGATCCTGGGTGTTGAGACTCATTCATTTTGTGTGAGCAACCGAAAAAGGTGTTTATAGAGCACATGATTCCATGTCTCCCATTTCCAGGATGACCCAGCTCAGAAAGTTGGCACAAAGCCTTTTGAGCAAGAGCCACTTTATAGTGACAGGACTTGCTTGAACAAATTCTGGCAAATATTTATAATACATATGTATTTTACATCAAGTTAGAATGCTGTTATAGAATAAAGTAGAAGAGGAAAATTAAATGGGTCTCCTCTTTAAACAGGGAAGGCAGGCTTGGTGAGGATGACACAGTTTGGTTAGGGGTCACTGAGGTGCAGAAACTGTTACAGAGGGAAAAACAGAAACTGGGTTCTGCTACTGACCTGCTAAGTAATTGAGATCCTTTCATCACCTCTTCTGCCTTAGTAATACCTGTAAATTGTCAGTAATGTTGTCCTCTTAATAAATCAGGTTAAGTGCTGGATCAGAGTACATCTTAATCCTGTAACTTCAAGGCTTCATTTTGATTTGGGTCTTGTGAGGTCTGACTGAAGATGCTGTAGTTAGGATAGCTATAAAAGCTCTTTCTTGCTTAGCTGATGCCTAAATCTAGAAGCAATCAAGTTCCATAGATTTTTTAATGTGAAAATTTCCCCAGCTCCTACATTTTCATCTGGTTTTGTTCATATATGTATATCTGCCCCTGGCTGTCTTGATGGAAGTTGCTTATTTTGTGCTCATTTCATGCTTGCTCCAGTATTCCCTCACCTAGATTCCAAAGGGGATGCAGATTATAAACATTCTTAGCTGATGCTTATCAGTATTATATATTGTGCTGATGTTCCAAAAATTCGATATGCTGTCAGGGCACTCTAGGAAAATGAGAACTGAGTGCTTTCACCTCCCTCTCTGAAGGAGAGGGGAGCTAGACTGGTATGCATTGGCAGAGGATGAGTAGGCTTCTATATAAAAGGGAAGAAGGGGCCTGCATTATGTACCTTCCCATCCTTCATCCTTCTGGAGGGAGATGGGGAAAGGAATATAAAGGAAGGTGTGATGCTGAGGCACCTGGCCACAGAGGAGAGTTTTGTACTGTCACAAAGACACCTTGCTACCCTACCTAAGCAAGCATTTAATAAGGCACTGTGTTCTGCAGGCAAGAGGGTTTGAAAACACACCTAGCAGAAGGCAAAAGTCCAAGGAGAAGGCAGAGGGTCTCTAACATATAATCCAAGATAGCAGTTATTCTGGTTTATTCCTAGTAGACAATGCTTCCTGTGTAAGCTCAGTATGTTCACTGTAGCTGGTTTTGGGTGGAGCACTGTTGAGTAAGAGAGTAGTTATGGATACCATTGAGGTACCTACCTTTCCCCATGCATTGCAGATGATTGTGGGAGAATGTGGCATAAGGTTATGCGCTGT